>NC_136854.1:37646786-40046786 GCF_951799975.1 Gobius niger
TAATGAGAATGGCTGGGAGCTCGTTCTTCATTAAGTCATTAACATTTAATTGCCCCGTGCTACACCTCGTCACCGCCGCGCTCATTCAGTTTCATCACTCGCCACTTTCGGATGGCAGTGTCACGATTATTTAACACAGGACTATCGTGAGTTTGACTTTAATGCGGGATAGATGTGTCTTTGCTTTTCTCAGATTACAAAATATGTTACATTATGTGTGAGGACTTTGCAGGAACATTGCACAACAATCTGACAGTCTGACAGCCGGGGCTGATGCAATTGCGATATTTCAAAAATTACTGTTGTGTGATTTGGTGTCCCGGGGTTTCACCACATTGCCAAACCTAAAATCCAACTAACTTAACCAAAATAAATAGCCTTAATAACAACAAAAAATGATTAATGATGATAATAATACGGTAATGATATGATTCCCAGACTGTGTGGGCCTTTCTGTGTGGAGTTTGCATGTTTCTCTTCCCGTATCCTGTGTTCAAACAGCAACCAAAAACATGTACAATAGGTGAATCCTCCAGCCAGGGGATTCTGATCATTAGCCTAACCCTGTGTCTCCCACTGCTCCTGACGGGTTTATACATTGTCTGGTTTATTGTTTTAAAGCAGTACTAAGTAACTTGTTTACCTTAATAAATCCTTTCCGGGTAATACAAGTGTTTATGGGATGATTGGAGTGTCTTTCAACTCCCCCTGGTGGCTCTGACCAGAAAACCACACTTGCAAACTTGACTGCCACCGGACCGGAGCAACCAATACACACTAATAGAATCACGAAGAAGAAGCTAACAGGCTAACGGGCAAAGCTAACTGCGGGCTAGCGCCACTTAAAACAGTATTTACAGCCAAAAAAAATATTTCCATTGTATAATTGGATGTACAATATCCCTCTCTCCCTTCGCCTTTTCTGCCAGCGTAGTATTAACTCTCCAAGACAATTAATACGTTCAAAAATAGCAACTTGCTACGACACCTGCAGTTGCGCTTATGGCCTCTAGGGGCAAGAGTTACTTAGTACTGCTTTAATGTTTGTGCAATCCTGTGAGGAAACTCCTGTTGTGATATTGGGCTGTGCAAAACAAATGATTGACTGATTACCCCAGCGGCATCAAAGGATGGGTCCAATGCAGAGGACAGATTTTCCTCCCGGGACAATAAAGTATACTTTAAAAAGTCCCCGGGGACAGTGGCCAGAACACAAACGGGATGTAAATGAACCAAGGTGAAGAAGTCTGAGGAGCTACAGATACTGGGAGGGGCCAAAATGAATGAGAGGACTGAGCAGCCACCCAGCGCAGTCATCAAACCACTCGCATCCATCATCTGTGGCAGCCCAGAGTACACCGCTTCATCAGCATTGTGCGCCAGTGAGTGTGTACTTTGTATTGTTTTGGGGGAAGTGTGCGTTTCTGATTGTTTAATCTACAGTAGACAAAAGTTTTCAAAGTTTCAGACAGTCAATGAACAATATATGATCTTTGTGTCAGTCCCAATCTCAATCTCAGGTTGTCAAAGCCTGCAGTGATAAACAAGTACATGAATAAACAAGAAGGAAAAAGGTACAAGACGAGAAATTGCAAAAATCATAACAATTGTCAAGTGATAAGATAAGATACGTAAGTCTTATCTTATCTTATCTTATCTTATCTTATCTTATCTTATCTTATCTTATCTTATCTTATCTTATCTTATCTTATCTTATCTTATCTTATCTTATAAAGAATCAAACTATTAAAATTAATTAGGAAACATTTTCTCTGCATTTGTCCCATCTTTCATTTCCACTGGGGCAACCTGTAAGAAGTAACATGGTTCTCCTCGCTGAAGGGTTATTATGCTTTTTGCAGGCATCTTTATCACTATTTTAAACCTTATTGGTTAGAAAATGCAATTTTGATCTAAAACAGCTACAGCAAAATATCCTTTCACTTCCTGATTGACCAATAATCGCCCCATAAGTGCTAAGAATGGCCACTGAAAGATTCAAAGATTACTCCATGTGTTGGTGCCCGAAAAAAACAACAACAAAAAACCCTCCATGTTTTTGTATGTATGTGTACTTTATTGTCTCCATAGGTAATTTGTCCGCTGCATTTAACCCATCCTTCGATACCACTGGGGCAACCCGTAAGGAGCAGTGGTCGACAGCCGTGCTGCGCCCGGGGACCCATCTCCATGATTTGGAGCCAGGCTGGTGGATTCACCTATTGCACATGTTTTTAGTGGCCATACCTCCTTTGCTCTGCCCAATCCCGTCAGACCTTGGAAGCAGGGAAGGGCCTGGTCGGTACATGGATGGGAGACCGTTTGGTAACACCAGGAAGCCGAGCGAATGTAGTGTGTGAGTGAGTGGTTGGAGGGGCCGATGGCGCAGATTGGTTGCCTCGCTTCCATCAATCTACCCCAGTAGTTAGTTAGTAGCTTACCACCACCAAGTATGGAGTGAATGAATAGTGCAATGTAAAGCGTCTTTGAGTGTCCAGAAAAGCACTATATAAAACCGATGCATTTTATTATTATTTAGTGGTAGGGGAAACCGGAGTACCCGGAGGAAACCTACGCAGACACGGGGAGAACACGCAAACTCCAAACAGAAAGGCCCCATCCTGGTGGGAATCAAACCCGGGACCTTCTAGCATGAGAGATTTGATGAGAGAACAACATTGTAACATGCTTGAAAACTAAAAACAAACACAAAAGTCGATTTTGCTCTTTAACCCCCTTTAACTTATATGCATGTTTTGGGATGATCGGGGAAACTGGACCACCTGGAGGAAGCACTCTAATGGCTAATGGCGACTGAAACACACCAGTGCACCGACATCCACATAGGAATTGGTGGAAATGTTGATGCTTTTCAATAGCTGTGACACAATGAGGCCAAATTACGATCTTCGACTTTACTGAAACCTTACTAAACAACCATTACTTTTGTGGTATTTCGTTTGCGTGGATAGAAGCTCCACTTGACATTTTGCAAGCACTTACACACATCTACAGAACACAGTTTGCCTACTAATTCAGAGTAAAGCATGTGGCGCAATTAAAGAAAACTGTTTGTCATCACGGATGCTTCACTGATCCAAATGATGACATTAGGATGACATTTAGATGGAGCTTAGCACGCAACACTCGCCGGGCTACAGTAAATATTTTAAGTCCTCATGACATTACCATGCAAACCGCACTTTGCTCAACTCAACCTATTTGTTGGTGTTGCCGTGTCCTCCGGCTCTCACGATGCCTCCCTAAGCCCAGTGCTTACGGTTGGCGGTGCATCGCTAATCGAGCTTTAGCGGCATAGATCTAATTGTGCAGAAAGGAATCAGGACTGGGAGAATTAGCCCGAGCTTTTAGTACTTGTTTATTATTCAGGACAAAAGCCATAGCGGCCTGTCCAGCACCAATCCTCCAGATAGCGGGACGTTCATATATAAATGTACATTTTACCTCCGTCATTTACTTTCATCCAAGGCCATTCATCCCACCTCACAGATAAAAAAATGATCTCAGAATCCACACATTTCTCTCTTTTACTGATTATTGACCCGATCTTGCGATGCTTGCCCCCAAGGCAGTGTTCTTGATCTTACGTCTCTTTCCTCGATCAATAAATCTGGTTAGACATTGAGTAATATAAAATACTGAATGTCACGTCATATTTTCATCTTTCCAAACTATGCAAGACAAGTCATTAGGGCTGCAAAATTGCAATCAAAACTTTTCATATGAATGGTTGCAGAGAGTAAATACTGTTAATTTATGGTAATAGGGCTGCACAGTATATCGCAAAAAAAAAAAAATCATATCGCGATATTGGGTGATGCAATATCCTTATTGCAAGAAGCCACAATACATCACTTAAGTTCATCCCGAAAGAGATCGACACATTTTTTTGGCAAACTCAGCCAAAAACCAACAATGCATCAAACTTATAAATGTGGAAAAGTTCTGTTTTAGTTAAACATTTACTATTAACTTTATTTCTTGTTTTGACACAATTTGCTGAAAAACTAGTTACTTGCGATTCTCATTCTCACGGCATCTCTGGAATCTCCATATTGCTCATATATGGTCATGTTGGTCAAAAACTACTTTAACAAACGCTGAATTATCAATATAGTTCTCTACTAAATAAAGATACAAAGACATGGAGAGGAGCAAAGTGGTTCAACAGCCCATAAATACATAAATAACGAATATCGTGCTAATGCTAATGCTATAAATTGCTTCTACTGAACAATCTGCTGTGAATAAACATCCATATGGACCCGATTTAGACTTGACTTTATCTGTATGTGATAAATAAGTTTATATTTCACCAGAAAATGGCTAAAAAGAGTGAAAAACTGTGTTTCCCAAAAGATTCTGTTTTCCCCCTTGGCGAGGCCACGCCCCCTTCTATGACGCGATGCCGTCTGTATCTATTAGAATGGAACATATCGTGTTGAAATGGATTAGTGAAATATCTTCTATCTATATTGCGCAGCTGTGTCGCATATCACATGTTGCTTCAATATCGTTCAGCCCTGACTGTAGTACAATAATGTTTCGGCAATAAACCAACAAAGAAAAAAAACTTGTTGACACCGTCGCTTCGACCTTCTGATCATAATCGCAAAACTTTTAAAAAACAACGTGAACATAATACAGTCTGATATCTTTTGGCTCTGACAAAATAGATAGAACAATATTGACATTTAAAGGAACAGGCCACCATTTTTCCTCACTGAGATATGTTCTCACCTGAGATTAGACGAATTGATGCGTACCTGTCTGGTTACGCGTATCGACATGTTTAATTTTGGGTAACTAGACTTGGATCGTGTAACTGCTCACATAACCGTATTGAAATAGGGAAAGCATGGAAGAGCTTGGTCGCTTCTAACTGCACCCCTGTTTGGCCCCATCGAGGAGAGGAGGAGAGGCTAAATGCTAATCACAACTTTGCTCGTCTAAGCTCAGGTAAGAACATATCTCAGTATGGGAAAACGGTGGCCTGTTCCTTTAAAGCTTGTAAAAGGGTGTCACGGTAGGCGGAGGTTTTTTGGGGGGGATTTTGCACCACAGCAACAAGGTCTTGGGTTCGAGGCCCGACACGCTGCCCCTGTTTGTGTGCTTTTCCTCCAGGTGCTCCGCTAACACAGACAAGCGGGTGCAACTTAATGCCCCTGGAAAGCACAAAAAAACACAATAGATTGGGTCAGACGGGCCTAATTACAATGTGTCCTTTCACTGGTCTGCCGACTCTCACATTAGCTGCCTTCCATCTCCTCTGCAAACACAGCGAACAAAGCTACAAACTTCCCACAGCAGTGCTATCTTTTCGTTCTTCCACTTACTTTCCCTGTAAGCAAAGGGACAAATGGATGAGGCCCACTTTATCGAACACCAAACTTCCCCCCTCCACCACCACCACCACCACCCCACCCCTCTCTTCTGCCTCTTTACTAATGAGCAGCGCTGGCTCTATTGACCTACTTGTGGACTTAAAGGAAATCCAATCACAAATGCCTCAGGACGCTTTCTTCCCACTTTGGGAGATTAAAAGATTCAATTCCCCGTGCCTTTCCCCGCTCATCATCATCATTTCTCCATCCCTCTCTTTCGCCTATGTGAGCCCCCACCGACTTTTCCGAGCGTTCTTTTCTCTCTCTCTCTCTTTTTTAGGGGTCTTTCTCATTCAGAAGAGGTGATCGTGGTCATGCACATAATTACCAGCAGGATATGGGAGCCTTATTTGGGACACAATTGGGGTGAAGTTTGATCAAGGCTGCTCCCTAAAGGACGCGCAATCACAACACTGCCGGCAGAAAACAGCGTTCCCTTTGACACATGACAATAAGTTCTTGGGGGAAAAATATGTTATGCTTTTAAAATCCAAACACTGCCTCGACAGACTCCCCGTTGCGCTTAAAATGGCAGCAGGGTGCGGCGGAGGTACTGTTTGCTTTGCCTACCAGCCATAGACTTTGTTTGGCTCCATGCATACTGCGCAGTAATAGACTGCAGTGACCCAAGCGCAGGAGGGGGGTTCGCTAACAAACAGAAAACACAGGCGCACAGCAGGGATTGTCATATTAAGATGATGATACAGTACACATGGCTCGTATGGTACGATCATTTCAGTGCGCCAGAATGATTAAAGGATGCTTGATGCCAATATCCCTTTGAGCAGGTCTGAATGTACAGTAGACACATATTATGCACATGTTTGTGATTCGAGACCGGAGAACTTTTCAAACTTCCGTCCCCGTTTTTCCCCCGTTGCCGAAGTTTGGCTCAAATTGGATGATGTGGACTGGAGAATATCCACCACGGAGAGCGTTCCTCAGTTTGAAGTTGGATTGCAAGCAAGAAACAGTGTTCTGATTCGTGACCAATTTATCAGAAGTTTGACCAAAAAAATAAAATAAAATAAAAAAAATAACTTTGGGAAGATACAGCTTTCATAATCAGATCATCAGTGAAGAAGTTTTTTTTTTTCCACCACAGCACAGTTTGGCTAAAGGCTCAGAAGAGTTGGAGTGAACACAGCTTCTGACTTTGGTGGACCTCACTAGGGCTGGGTACCGTTTTCTTCTCCCGGTACTTTAATGATACTTGGTGTTAGAGGACAACATTAGATCGCTATTTGTCATACTGGGTAAAGCTGTACAGTCGTACTATCTCTGTCTTAGCCTTGAGAGCACCACAGTCAAGGCTATGACAGAGATAGTACGACTGTACAGCTTTACCCAGTATGATAAATAGCGATCTTGTTATAATGTCTAATGTTATTTTCGATAGCTAAACTAAAAGATTTGTCATATAGAACCATAAAGCGGATTAATAATGTAAATTTATTCCCTTTCCTTACATTTAATTTCTTTTGCCATTGCTTGAGGTGAAACAACCAAGAAACGTCCTTTAGCTACAAAAGGCCAAAAAAAAAAATCAAGTTTTTCTTATCCCCCCATTTTCCCCCCCAAAAAATTCCCCCAATTTTTTTACATATTTTTTCCCCAAATTTTTTTTCACTTTTTGAATTTAAATTTTGCCAATTTTTTTTTAAAGTTTTTTTTTTTCTTTTTTTTTTAATTTTTTGATTTTTTCCCCCTCATTTCCCCAGTTTTTCAACTTGTCTTTGACATTTTTTTCTTTTAAATTTTGATGACCAACAGCATCAAAACTTTAAAGCCACACCGCGTAGAATTTTATCTAATAAATACAGTTTAAATACAAGCCTTTATTTTATGACAGGTATTTTCATCATTGAAAAAATACCTCATAAATGCACACACAAACTTTACCTTTGCTTTGAGCGGCTCAGTTCTCCAAAGACGTGACTGGTAACTTTACCGGGAGTGGGTGCGTCTCCAGCTCGTTTCCATGGAGACGTCGACTAAAGTCTGCAGAATTTTAGATTTACATAGGTTAGGTCCTCATCCAAATCCATTCTTTGATTACCCACTGCAGTAATAGCATTTTCTGAGCTGCTCATTGGGAACAAGTTTTGTACTGATGGCAACAGTATAGTTCAAAATGTTATGCAGTGTGCCTTTAATATAAAGATTTTATATTTCTTTTCGGTACCTGCTTTTGATACTTAAATTTTTCCGAAACTAGTAGCACCTAAACATTTTTTCTCCATACCAAACTGGTATCGTTTACCCCCACGAGGCCTTTCAAACCCGATGTCACTTGCCTGATGAGCAAGCTACTCCTACTTTCTGTTCAAATGCAAATCATTTCTCTCACAAGTTTGATATTTACCACAGAGGCTTATCTGCCGTGTGTCCCTCAAACACAGAAGACATTTCCTCTAAATGTCCACCAGGCTCCATCCTGGTCCAGGTTTGTTGAGGACACCTTCAAAGCTTCAACCGCATTGGCTTCCATTCTAAAGGCTATTCTGATAAGAACAATGAAGAATGATTGGTATAGTTGGACAGCTTGACATATGGTTTCCAAAACAACAACAAAAATATCTGAAAGTCTAGACCTCTGTCAAGGCTGTAAATGTGTGCCTGCATCCAAACTAGGCCTGAGAAATCAGCTGGTCAATATGTTACAATTTACTATAATCGATCCTTTTAAAAGTATTTACTGTTGAAATCCATCGAGCTTGTGTAGATGTGTTGAATGACAGTAAGTACGGCTTAAAAGTAATCCCTTCCCGAGTTTTTTGACTTAACCATTACAATGACCACAGCGAATAAAGCAAGGCAATAGCACTGGGTCAACATAGGCGCACACAATGAAATGAATTTTGTTGTTTTTTATTTACAGTTGTGAAAACTATTGCTGTGCTAGTGAGTGCAACAAACAAAGTAATTCGGTTGCCAAGCTCATGAAAAGAACACATACAGATCTCTCAGAAGGGTGTGAAGAAGCAGACTTCCTTAACCTCTTTCTCTCACTGTACAAAGGCTTGCCCTGGACCCACTTATTTTGGAAGTTTAAAGAGAACAGTAGCCATCACAGCCAAAGCTGTATATGTCTAGCCCTTCTGACAAGAGTCCTTTGTTAAATTGGTGGCAGGAGACAGTAACATATATAAGATATATGTCAAACATCCTCCGCAAGCCTCGAGCTTTTGATTTGAAGTGAAAGCAGCAAAACACAGCTGACAGTTTTCTGTCTGATTCCTGTTTACGGACACAAGCTGAAGCGGTCCATGCAACTCTCAAGGTACTTGCCATTTCAAGCAGCAGAACAATTAACTTTTGGTTTAATTATATTCATTTAAGTATACTTTGTCTACTTTGATATTTGTTCTCAATTTAGTTTTCTCTGTTCACTATTATTACACTTAAATGCACCATGAATACTAATGCACACAAACAGAATGTCATATTACCCGAGTCTTTAGTCTTGTATATAAATAAGGGTTATATCTCACTCTTTCTTGTATTATCTTGCTGGGATGATACTGGGATGCTGGTGTGCTTTTGTAACTTCGGTATTTTATAAAAAATAGTCCGGTTGGACCACACGGCCCCAATGGGAGTTGTTCTATTTTTTAGCAGTAAACAGAAAATCAATATGACCAAGTGCCTGAATGTGGTTTTGTCCTAACGGGCTGTTTGTGACTCCGGTGTCCGTGAAGGAGGGTGAATTCAGGACTGGGAGAGTTGAGCTGTGTGGGCCAGCTTTAGTATGTGATATAGTATTGTGGATGTATTTACTGCATATAGTGGTTTGCACTCTTTTTCATTCAAAATGGAAGCCTCAATATTCTGCAGTGTGAAATAAAAAAACAACGAAAATTTGCTTGACAGATATCAGCCCCGGGACAGCGGGGAGAAGTGCGTTGTCCGAACACAGTGAGCGCCAGTAAAGCCTGTCTGTGGTAGAATGTGGTTCATGTGAACTTTTGGTGATATAATGTTGTGCTGTTTAGCATGGTCAGCATGAGGCTCGCTGTGGCCATTACTTTGTTTTTTGTGCTGCTGTTGTGATAGAGAAATGAAAAGGGAGGTAGCTACGGTGTTTTTTTGTGTGTTACAGGCCGCTACTTTCCGTGTGTTCATTTTTGGATCGATAAATGTGCTCACACTTCTACAAAACCGGCCCTTTTTATATATCTTTTTTTGAATTGGGACAGTGCACATTAATCAACATGTGTTTCTTCAACATGTAAATGTGCCGTAATTGAATGATGATGAAGGATAGATGACGAAGCCTTTTGGATGAGAGGCGAAACGTTCAACGCTTCAACTACCGAGTGCAGAAGATGATTCAAGAACCTTCATTGAAGATCGACAACACCTGTACGACTGAGAGCCTTCATAGACATGCTGAAGCCTTTCTGACGGCAGGTGAACATGGGCCTGTAGATACACCAAACAACAACTTTCTCCAACTAAACCGAGACAAAAGTGAGAAAAGAGAAAGTGTTTTCAGTCACCTCGAGTCTCTCTTTAAAACCGAAAAAATCCATTTGAAATCTAGAAATAATCATGAACTTAAAACAGCTACATCAAAGCAATAACATCAGCAACTTTTTACTATCTGAAATACATTGCCAAGATCAGAGGTAAAGTCTCGAAATCAGACTTAAAGAGACTTATCCATGCATTTGTGTCTTTGGAATGAGCTCCCTTTGAGCATTCGGTCAGCCTCATCCATCGATATGAAGACCTTCCTTTGATGTTATACAACTTTATATCCAAATAAATGGTAGAGATGGTAAATGGTCTCAACTTATATAGCACTTTTCTACCTTCATTAGGCCCAAAGCGCTTTACAGCAACGAACCACTCACCCATTCACTCTCTCATTCGTACACCAATGTACGCAGACACTGGAGGCAAGGTGGGTGAAGTGTCTTGCCCAAGGACACAATGACAGCACGGCAGGAGGTGGGATTCTAACCACCAACCTTCCGAGACGACTCGCTCGACCATCTGCGCAACCGTCGCCCTATATAAATAAACTTTGACCTTGACCTACTGTAACGGCCTGCTCACTGCTTGAGTCCTGACAAGAACCAGGAAATACGACCATATTAGTCCAGTGCTCCGGTGTCTTCACTGGCTTCCTGTCGCTCAGAGAATAGAATTTAAAACAGCTCCGCTTGTGTTTAAGTTCATCTCTGACAGAGCCGCTACAGCTGTATGAACCATCTTGGGCCCTGAGAACAAGGGAGGGGTCTCCTGGTGGTTCCTAGAGTACAGACTAAACACTGCGTTTCAGTTTCATGCAGCTAAAATCTGAAATAGTCTTCATGAGGATTGGAGACAGGTCTCAACTCTGACAATGTTTAAATCCAGGCTGAAAACAGTTCTTTTTACCCTTGCACATGACAACGGAACGTTTTTATTTATCTGCACATTTACTTTTCATTGTAATGAAATAATTTTATGGTTGATGTTTTGATCTGCTTTTCTTATAATTCTATGCAACTGTGAAGCACTTTGAATTGCCTTGTGTATGCATTGTGCTCAGCTCTACAAATACACTGACCTTGTCTTCCTTGTATTGTGTAACTGAAAAATCGAAATCACTCAGAGGAAAAAGACACATTCTTCCGACAGAAGGAAGTCAAATGCTTGGATTGTGCATGATTGTCCATGATTCAAATACTATGTTCCTTTTCAAGAATACATTTCATTAAAAGTTTAACAAGACCCCAAAGACCTGTGAAAAGTTAAAAGGACATACGCAATGTTGATAAAAACTCATACCCAACAATAGAACAGTGACACATTTTTCCTTTTTTTATTCATTTCCTGAAAGAACTTTCTCAAAGACCTTGGACATTGATGAAGGTTGGCTTACTTTGAAAATTGCCAGTCCATCCTGCTATCAAAAAGTCCTACAACTTAATTTTCTACGAATTCGCTAGCATTAACATGAACTGTGCTCAGCCCTTCTCCTCTCAGTGAAGTCTGAACACATGACCCTTTTTTGCCTTTTAATGAATGCATCTGTGTTACCGCATCACTGATGCGTTTCTCATTAGTTTGTAAATAATCCACTGCACTTCTAACCAGGTTATTACTTTTACAGAGCAATAATCAAGGAAATACAGCTCAATGGTACGACTTACAGAAGTTTAAAATGATTCACAAAGCGCTCTTAAGAAGAAGAAAAATAAAACTCCTTCCCCTCAATTTAATTGCATTTACTCTACATCATATAGACTATACTAAGACACGCCCACTAAACTTGCATATATGGGCATGGCAAGATCAAGTAATTGTACTTTTTTCTCCAGTAATTTTAATATGCAGTACCTTTTTACTCTAACTCTCTTACTTCAGAAAAATATCTCCATAGTTAAAGAATCTGTAACAAAACCTTCATTCGACATGTGACAACTAATTGAAAGAATAATTATTCAAACTTTATTGTTGGACTATGCCTTGAAATTTGAAATATTGGTATTTGCAGGTTGTTTTGTGTGTTTAATGCAATTCCTGGATTATAAGCCGTTACTTTTTTCACACTCTCTGAACATGCTCTAATTTACACATTTTGGTGTGCCCCAGGGGTCAATACTTGTGTCTATTCTCTTTGCCTTGTATATGCTCCCCCTGGGCTCTATTTTCAAAAAGTACAAAGATTGTATTCACTGTTTTGTGGACGACATTCAGATTTATTTACCTGTAACAGCCAGTGATACACAGTCTGCTGTTAAAACGCTACAGGACTGTCTTCGTGATGTACAGGCATGGATGAGTGCAAACTTTCTGAACCTTAACCAAAATAAAGCTGAGATTTTGGTGTTCGGAAAGTAACCCACTGTGTGCATAAGACAGTCTCAGTCCACTGTCCTCCTGCTGCCGTCTCTATTTGAGGAACTTCGGGTTGACGGTTGACCCATTGTTTAAATTTGACAAACATATAAACTCTGTCATCAACTCCGGCTTCTTTCAGCTGAGGACTCTGGCCACAAGGAAGTCCAACCTTCCTCGACATGATTTCGAAAAGGCTATCCATGCATTTGTAACATCGTGTCTGGATTATTGTAATGCCTTGTATATTGGACTTTACCAGGGCTCCCTGCAGCACCTGCAGAGTCTACAAAATGCTGCAGCCCGACTCCTGACCAATACAAAGAGGCCTGAGCATCACTCCTGTGATGTGCACCTTACACTGGCTCCTTGTCAGTTTTCATGGTCAATTTAAAGCAGTACTAAGTAACTTGTTTACCTTAATAAATCCTGTTCATAGTCCCTCAGGGTCCCCCTGGTGTGTCTGGCCAGAAAACCACACTTGCAGCTTTCCTGCTCTGACCCGGAGCACCAATGCACACTAATGGAATCACGAAGAAGAAGCTAACAGGCTAACGGGCAAAGCTAACTGCGGGCTAGCACCACTTAAACAGTATTTACAGCCAAGTTTGAGAGAAACAATGATCTCCATTGTGTAACTGGATGTACAATAGCCCTCTCTACCTTCGTCTTTTCTGTCAGCGTAGTATTTACTCTCACAGACAATGAGTAAAAAGTAGTACAGTAGTAGTACTTCTTTAAGCTCTAGGTAGAAGATAGACTAACGATGCATAATGTTTTAAACATGCATGAATGACATCAATCATGCTTTAAGGGAACATTAATAATAAATACCAAATGAAAGCTAAATGAAAGACAGCTTAACACAGTGGACTTGCTGTGGTGTAGCACAGATGGCACACAGACAGGGGCAGCATATCGAGATAAGGGGGATTCTCATATGCAGGTGTATTTATATCTGGAAACACACACCCCTCAGACTGGAGGCTACCCTGGTCCTCTGTTTAATAATTTAGCTGCTTTGAGATCTGAGGGACTGAAGGAAAGTGCCACTGTATAAGTCTGTGTGCAGCGGACTTCATTACCAGCTCATTTCAGGCCACGTACCACACCTGTTTCAAACTATGCATGGCTGTTCTTGCTCCATTTTTTGCCATTTCTTGACACACACTCTTATCAGGAAAAAGTGTTTTTTGAAGTGTTACCCCCGACAAACTCAGCAAAGCCTCTCGTGTCCAATTAGGCAGCATGTCTGAGCAGTCACACGGTTTCCTCTCCTGGCATCTCGAGCTTCCTTCATCAGCCCGTCACACCATTCCCCTTTTTATCATGTGTCCACCCCACTGTCGCCGAAACAGAAGGATGAGGAAGTAAATGAGTAGCGGGAGAAAATTTGATCTTTTTTGAAGCCGAGATATTTGTGCCAACACAAACTGTCGGGCCAATGACACCCACACAAAAATGAGCCTGACTTATCTGCAAAGCTGATACATGTGAGCGGCATCCAGAAACAATCCCTGCATGCTCCGCTGATTGTTTTTTGCTTTTAGTCCAAGTCAGAAATACAGGTCAGTAATTCTGTTTATGCTAAAAATACTAAATTACTTCATCAATTTTATTTTGTTTGAGGGATATTTTCATTTTGATCAGTGAGGCACTGCTGTTTCCAAGTCGAAAGAGCGCAGCGCGTGCAGGAGCAGGTGTGCACACTGGGAGTTGGTGAACCCTATGTTGGGAGTTGGGAAATGTCCTGGAAAATACTATGACAATTTGGCCAAATTACCAGTAACCAGCACGGGTGGACCGGAGGAGAATATCTTCGACTTGGACGTGGAGTTTGATTAAAGCTGGACAAAGGAATGAACGATGACAATAACTTTAAAGGGACATGGGATAAAGGAGAGAAAGTCCGATTTGAAGGTCTGCTATTCAGTTCAGCTCAGAGTCCATGTTTTCGTGGCTTACTATTCTCTTTTTGAACTGAGTGAGATTTCTAAATATTGTGTACATATTCAAAATGCTCCTTGCACCAGGGGTTCGAGAGTTATAATTTGCTGTATGTTTCAAGTGGTTCCATTAACAGTAAAACTTCTTCAACTTTTAATCATTTTGAATGAACTTCCAACATTTTGAGGAAAGGCAGTGACTGGACATGAGCCAGTATGTCTGTCTGAGATCCTGGTTGTGGCTTCAGTCCAGCAGATAACACACCTTCACAGCGGAGGTCGCCCCTTCTCCTAGGATGCACTGGGGCTCTCCTGACCTTGGAAGGACCAAGGCCACACACAAGGCCACACCACTGCAAATGGCCAAGCCATCTGCTCCAGTGACAGCACTGCTCCATGTGAGATAAATAAACATAGTAGTGTTAGTAGTGAAATGATCAGTAAATCTGCCATTTTATTCACAGATTGAACAAAGAAAAGACTATTGCTGCATAGATATATAACATCGGTGGCAATGCTCCCCCTGATGCTACTCATTAGTAATTTTCACACATGCGCCCTCCTCAGGGCAGGCACCTGGTAATAACAGCATTTTTGGAAAATCTCCTGAAATGGTTAGGAAGAAGGCGTGTGTGTTAAACAATAGTTTATCCAACTTTGAGACCTGAAGCACCAAACTGTTCTCAAGTCTAAAGTTTAAGAATCCATTGTATATAGGAGTATATTTGTATCTTTATTACTTGACTGTTTTTTTCTAATGTATTGGCAATTGTTCCTTTGTATTATACATCTTTCACTGAGAACCCTGTGCCAGGTGTAGCAGCCGACTGCACTACAGGGCTCCAATCCATCTCCTTCTTGGTCGGTATTATTTAGCTGGAATATTGGGCTACTGTGCCACTAGTTTGTGTTGCCATGGACTAAAATCAAAGTTCATAATGGAGAGCTTGTTTGTGACTTGCACAATAAAAAAATGTCAAATTTCAGTTTGAAAATATCCATCCATTCAACCGTCGCCTTGTCCGGGTCCTTCCCTATCCACTGAACAAAAGATTCTGAAAAACAGAGCAAAGTCACAGCCAAAATCTCAAATCAACTGTAAAAGTTTGACAATTTGAATGTTGCACAAAGACTTTTGCATAGTGACAGGTGCTGAAACATTTTGTGTGAGATCAATTTGTACTTATTATTTCGGGTATGCAAACAGGGACAGTGTGTAAAGGAAGTGAGAGCGCAGGATCCTGACAAACAGATGTTCATCAGCATTTCAGAGTGAAGCTGTGAAGCCATTACAGCACATTACGAGAACATTGTCATTATGCAGACAGCCGCCGGGACTGAATCGGGAGGCGCCAATAGGAGGGAAAATGTATATTTACTGAATTAAACTGTACATTGGCTTTAAAAGCAAAGTTGAAATAGACTACCATTTGAAAGTTGGTCAGTGTAAGAAGTAACCCAACATGATTGCATTTCAAGTGAACAAAAGCTTTGCAGCTGTTCACACAACAGTCAAAACTTGGGTGTGAATTTTCAGAAAAAATAAACGCACTGAGAAATGTATTTCAAAAGGCATGAGCAACACAAATGAATTGCTGCCCTGGCAAACGGTTTTGACAGATTTTTGACTAGTATATTATGCTCCACCAACTGAAACCCACAAGCTGCCTATAACCTGAGGCTAAGACACATTTGAAGACTTACAAAAGTCTAGGTTTGCATCTTGTGCCGACTTTGCTTTTAATGTCAGTGCATTGCATTTGTCGGAGCTGCTTCTTCCTGTTGCAAAACCAAACATAATTAACATAATAATTTCAGGCAAAGCAGGTTTGGTGACTTCACTGGAACGCTAAGTTACTCAGAATTGGATATTTTAGTTTACCTCAATCACATTCCTTGTACATTTAAAATCTTACTTTTATGTTATTTTATCAAGGATTAGATCAGTTTAGCAGATGTGGTTGCTCTATCGGACTGTTGTGGTGAAGAGGGAGCTGAGTCGGGGGGCAAAGCTCTCGACTTACCGGTCGATCTACGTTCCCACCCTCATGGTCGTCATGAGATCTGGGTAATTACCGAAAGGACAGGCTCGCGGATACAGTCGGACAAAATTAATTTTGTTTGCAGGGTGTCTGTTCGCACCCTCGGAGATAGGGTGAGGTGCTCAGTTACCCGGGAGGAGCTCGGAGTAGAGTCGCTGCTCCTTCATATCATGAGGAGCCAGCTGAGGTGGCTCGGGCATCTGTTTCAAATGTCTCCCTGTGAAGGTGTTCAGGCATGTCCCGTTAGGAGGGGGCCCCCGGGAAGACCCAGGAGGGACCATGTCTCAGACCTGGCTTGGTGTCGCCTCGGGATCCCCCCAGAACAGCTGGGGGAAGTGTGGATACAGAAATCTGGGCATCTCTGCTCAGGCTGCTGCCTCCGCGACCCGGCCCCAGATAAAGCTTTAAGGTCGTCTGTCAACTCCTCCCATCTGCTTTGAACGTACCTGGCAGCCAATCTGTGATTTCCATCTCGGTACCTGCAGCTCCCACGAGCTCTCTGATTGGCTGCCAGGTATGTTCAACGCAGATGGGAGGAATTGACGGATGACTAGAAACAAATAATAACTGGTGTAACCTTTAATCAGACTCTAGGTTTGCATTAGATTAACATGCAGAGGTCATTAACTTTCATTGTGAACTGTGAAACTTCAAACATTATGGTTATTAATCCATGATTGGATTATTTTCCAAATGACTGTTTCATACATTTTCATTCGCTGCCATTATACAGCTCTCTCTTCTTTGGGCTAAACAACAGAGTGCTCAGATGAGTCAGACCAGGTTAGCTGTGGCACTCAGGGATATTTCAGGAGCAGTTTAACAATCGACTCTTTACTGATAGAATAGGCAGAGCATTGTGGAGGGAAAAAAGTAATTACCAGAACAATGCCAGACACTCTTACCATGATTTCTTAATCATTGTAAGACAGCCATTTCGTCTTCTCAAATTTGAGAACTCAACACAGACGTAATAGCTGCATTAACAATATGATCTTTTGAACCGCATGTGCCCCTTAGTTCACTTTGAGCTTTCTGTGAGGGAAATGAACTAACTTTTGAGTGAGTTCTAGATAATTTGGTGAAATTACCTATTACAAAAAAGAATACTTTCTCCATGAGTGTCCACTCGAGCCGACATAGTGAGAAACTCCAGCCTGACCTCGCTCTGCATGAGGCTCAGCCTGACCTTAACTCCAACCCCAATTAAGACTGAAGCTCACTGACCCATCTACTGCTCATCACATCTAAATGTAGGAAGAGGGTGTGATTTGACCAGACTTCTCCAGCTACAGACATTACTCTTTTAGATTTTTATCTGGAAAACAGGACGGGCTAAGGACAATTACAGCAATTTTTCTCACATTTGTGCCAAAATTGGTCATAAAATGTGGTCTGATATTTATTAAAATTACGAGAATAAGTAAACAATGTCCGCTTAAACTGATGATACAATTAGATGTTATCATATTATGATAACATGTTTTTAATGGCAATGCATAAACAATCAGCAACTTCCCTCTCTCTTGCTACAGCAGCGTTTTTTTTTCCTTTTTCTGTGAGCTGCATTTGCAGTTTCTGTGTTCCACATTGCTTTACTGGATACCTTTGTACATAATTGCTGTGTTTTTGTGAGGTTCAGTGGATTTTTTAACTGCAGAGAGTCCGTACTTGCCAGAACAAACAGCTAGCTTATGAGCTAAAGACATTTGAGACCTACAGATTTCTTCTTCTGAAACACTGAAGAGGCACCAAGAGCCCCCCAGCACAGTGGCGGCACAGTGGATGCATCACAAGAACGGCATAAAAGAGACAAACGAGGAGGTATCCTGGCAAGACTCACAGATAAGCCAAATAAACCTTCTATCCCTACTATTGTTCTGACTGATGTTCGTTCACTGGAGAATAAGACGGATTAGGTCTTGCTACACTCTTCTCAGAAGATGGCCAAAGGTTGTTGTGGAGCGGAGGGAGCTGCACAGGTGGAAGAGGAAGGAGGAGGTAGAGGAGCTGACCAGTGCAGGACACCACGCTCTGAAACAGGGACCGAGGACTCAGGGGAGCACTGAAGGCAGTATACTCTGGTTTCTCCACCTCCAAAAAACATCCTGGTGGCAGAGTCGCAGCTGCTCAGGACTAGCCCAACACCTGAATGTAATTTCGTTCAGTTGTACAGTGACAAAATAAAGCACTTATTTACTTTCATACTCACGTTAATATAGAGGCATCCACACACCTCTGTATTGCAGTGTGCACCGGTTCCGATGTGGCAGTCATGCTTCTACACCCTTTGTCCATTCCTGTGACGGATTGTGTTTTTTTCTTCTTTTCTTTCCCATTCTTCCCTGTTCCCGCTGCAATGACCTCCTCCTCGCCTCCTTTTTTCTCCCGGCCGCGTCTTTCCCAGCGTCAGTCTAATTCAGTGCTGGGCCCCGTGGTTAGCAGCGGTGTGGTTTTTATGATCACCCTCTGAGTACACAGTGACCTTGGACATTATTCACACACAATAGATGGAGCTGTCGACACTGGGGGAGCACCGCGGCGGCTGTGGGCTGTGTGCGAGGCAGTAAGAGTGAGTATACCAATTTAAAACGTGAGCAAGGTGGAGAAAATACCAACTAGTGAGCGCTTTTTCCTTTGTGGCGGGCTAATAACCGTAAGTGTGTGTGGGCGTGTGAAAGATGACACCGGGTCCCTTTTTTGCTTTTCACAAAACGAACAGGGCAATGACCACAAAACATAAAATAACGGCAAACATGAAAACAAGACTGTCCGTGAAAGCACCCGAAGACTCACTGCTCCAGGGTTCGTTTCAGAAACCCTAGTAATTTCCTTTGTGGGGTAGGGGGAGGAAAAACGAGCTGTCCTCTTTTGAGCTACATGACATTTATGTATCGAGGAGAAATTCTCAGAAGGGGATGCCTTAACTACAGAGAAAGTCTAGAGAATACAAACGTAGCAGGTGATATGAACATTGGATAAATGTCAAATGTAACACTTTTTAATGCCCAAATAGTACATTGTAACATCAGAAATGCAGAAATGCAAACATTCCATCAAACAAAGGAAAGAGAATTGGACTAAACAGGAAACATTTGAGCAAAAAAAAAAGAAATCAGTCCAAATTGCAGCTTTAGTTAGATTTAGTCTTTAGTCTTTAGTTTTAGTATTTTAATTGAACGTCCATCCATCCATCCATCCATCCATCCATCCATCCATCCATCCATCCATCCATCCATCCATCCATCCATCCATCCATCCATCCATCTTCTTCCACTTTTCCGTTGCTGGGTCGTGGAGGCAGCAGTTGGAGCTGCCCAAAGCACATTGCACCAGCCCCCTATGGCTCCTCCTGCAGGTGGTGGGTCCACAGAAGGACGGCCTCACGATTCAAACCGGGCGTATTGGTCTCTCATAAGGGGCTTCTGAACCGCTCTTTGTCTGACCCGTCACCTCGGACCTGTTTGCCATGGGAGACCCTACCAGGGGCACGAAGGCCCCGACAACAGAGCTCCCAGGATCATTCCGGCGCTCAAAACCTTCCACCACATTTTTAGGTGGTGGTTCCGGGATCTGGTAAAAATAAAAAGTTGAGGAATGGGGAGGGATGGGACAAAAAAAAAGCGAAAAAAAATGGGAAAAAGTATAAACATTTGGAAAAAAGTCGGAAAAGGAAACACCTCTTAACCTCAACCTGAACCGATGACATTTTCTCCAGTTTGGCTTTACCCAAAAAAAAAGCATCAAAATGGAGAAGAAAACGTGCTGCAAAAAACTGTAAAAACGGACAAAAAAGCAACAAAGAATCAACAAAGGAGTGACAAAAATGTGCTGGAAAAACAACAAAAACACGACAAAAAAAATCTACGAAAATACGAAATACACTTTCCAATAATTGGTTGTTTCACCTCAAATGAATGATATAAATGACAAAAAATGACATCAAAGGAAAAGCAATAAAGCAACATATTTTGATGACATAGGATGATGATGATATAGGTTTGGAAAAAGTATCGTTCAGGTATCGGTATATAATAATAATATATAATATATAATAACTAGAAATGCAATGGCTGCGCCATTGCGATTGACTGCGGAATTGCGGGAAGCGAATGCAGAAATTGCATAAACTGTTCAAATTGCATAATCAAATTTGCATAAACTGGTAAAATGCATAAAATGTCATGTTGCATAAACTGTATAAACTGCAAAAAGTGGTAAAATGCATGAATGGGTTAATTTGCATAAACTCTTAAGTTGCATAAACGGTTTAAAATGCATTAACTGGTTAAATCCCATAAAGTGGTTAATTTGCATAAATTGTTAATATTGCATAAACTTTTATATTCCATAAACTGGTCAAACTGTTGAAATGGCCTCAGTGCTTGATTGGCAGAAGCTGCACAAATGGCTGAAAGGCCTGGACTCTCCCCATGGGCTGGATTCCCACATACACACTAATGCAAAAATTTCAAACTCTCGTATAAAAAAACTGGAAAACTGCAGACGGCCAATTTCTTCTCAAAACCCACAAGTTGCAGAAGCTGAACACGCACAAAGTGCAGAAATTGCATAAAATGCAGAAAAAAGTGCAGAAAAGCATGGATTTGTGGCAGCCCCATTATAAGTCAATGGGAAAAATCTCCGACATTTTGGCTGATTGCGGAAAAACCGTAAGTTGCAGAAGTCCCAAAAGTAATAGCACCCTTCTCCTCAACATGCGGAACATTTTGATGCATAACTTGCATAAATTGCACAAAGCATGAAGGTGCTGAAAGCTCTAGAAAATCGGGAAAAAGATGGAAGAGGAATAATAATAAAGAACATGAAAACCAATAATTGACTGCGGAAGAATTCCGCAGTCAATCAATAAACAAAATGATTCAGTTTGACATCCAAAGCTGTTGTCCAACTTGTCCTTTTACCTTATGGTGTTTCTATGAAGCCAGTCGTCCACCTGAGCTCCCACCCACACTCTCACTTGCACTCACTCGTTAAAACTCTTCTGGGTGAAGGGTCGAAAGCAGACAAGATTCAGAAGTGAGATTGCTCTCCACTTCATTTGTTCTGTGGTAGAAATGACTCATCTACACAGACCGTGTACCCGTGGGAGGTCTGAAGTTTGTAGTAGCTCAGTTTGTGCGTCTGAAATGCTGCTGACATGGACGCGTAGATCAGAGCGGGGTTGAGCGCTTCAGTAGTCGCGCGGCGTCAGGCTGCATAGTCGTCTACTCTGTGGCAGGGCGCGACAGAGAATGTCAACTGAGACTGTTTCACGGGGAAGGATAGTGAGTGAAGCAAAGAGCCAGAGAGGCAAAGGGGTGTTGAGAGGAGATAAGAATGAACAAACTGGAGGAAAAAAGGTGTGGAATAAAAAAGTTTTAAATGAACCAAATTACAAAAGAAATACAGAAAGTTCTGGTAAAGTAAACATGTATCCTAAAAAGCAATGGAAGACTTGAAGAAAAGTTCTCAGTCAACTTTCATTTTTATTCATTTATTTATTTCAGTCATGTCATTTTCTTTTTCTCACATTATTTCATGGATATCTTTCCATTGTCTGTTCAAAACAGCAGGGTAACACTTTATTTAACAGCTAACTGCTAACTATTGTACTAATTGATGGCTAATTAGCTCTTATTTGTTATTTATAATTGCATATATTTTGCATGACCTTACTCAACATCTTAGGGCGACTGCTGATTTTTAGAAGTCGACTTTATAGTCAAGAAAGTCGACGTAGAGTCGACTAGTCGTGTGATGACGTCATCATAACAACGGAGGAATAACAAGTACAATATGTTCATGTCCAAATCCGTCATGTAATAATGTAGGCTCACAGGTTTTACAGCGTATTTTCTGAATTTATATACAATATAGTGGCTTATTTCCATTTCCTAATTTTTAACTTCATTTTTAGGCAATGCAAGTGAACGCTAACCGGTAAAAACAACTAGCCGCTGTCTGCTATGGTGTAACGCTGTTTATTGTCACACTAAAACACGGATAAGGGGTTCCATCTTGACATTAATGTTGAAATTAGGCAGAGAGAGGGAGGGAGAAAGAGATAAACACACGACTAGTCGACACTTATACGTTTGTTATTAAGTGGTGACGTCACAGCTCTACTTCCGGGTTCACATAGACCGGCAGATGTGCGAGAAACTACAAAAAACGTACAAATCTTAAGTAAGAAAACAAATCATTTATGTCCACTTACCTCTTAAAGCAGTACTAAGTAACTCTTGCCCCTAGAGGCCATTAGCGCAACTGCAGGTGTCGTAGCAAGTTGCGATTGATTTTTTAACTCGTTAATTGCCCATAAGAGTGAATTCTACACTGAATGAAAAGACGAAGGGAGAGAGGGATATTTTACATCCAATTACACAATGGAGATATTTTTTTTCACTCAAACTTGGCTGTAAATACTGTTTCAGTGGCGCTAGTCCGCAGTTAGCTTTGCCCGTTAGCCCGTTAGCTTCTTCTTCGTGATTCCATTAGTGTGTATGGGTTGCTCCGGTCCGGTGGCAGTCAAGTTGCAAGTTTGGTTTTCTGGCCAGAGACACCAGGGGGGATGAAAGACTCTCCAATCATCCCATTAACACTTGTATTACCCCCACAGGGACTACGGAAAGGATTTATTTTGGTAAACAAGTTACTTAGTATTGCTTTAATTAAGTTCCCCATTCTGAAGTGATGTGGAAAGTGTTAGTTTAATAAGATGATGAATAAGGCCATGCCAAATAATGACTAATATGTGTTTTATAAATACCAAGCTAATTAACCATCAATTATGCACTAAATAGCACTTAGTGAGCTGTTAATAAGTGAGTGCTAAAATAAAGTGTTACCAACGGCACAAAGAAGACAAATCTTATAAAAGACGCCACAGTCTCTAAGCACAAGGACATAATTATACAGGATGTCTGATGCACAATAAGGCTGGCTATATGAAGATAGTGTGCAAGATTGAAGGTAAGCTGTTTTGCAAAGGGGCCACATGTCGATAAATACTGTGCACCTACTGTGCGTTTTCTTTAGATGACACAATGCTTTGTTACAATAAAGTTAACAGACAACACTGGAGGCCTGTGTGAGTCATCTCCCTTTCAGTTTAAGTGAGCCACTAAGATCATAGAGGTATAAAGGCTCAGGGTTATTAAAATTAATAGTAGAGACACTGGCGAAAATAATGGTGCAAAACTTTGAAGTCTACCCGATACAACAATTTTTGCGGAGTGTCTTGTAAATTGTGTGTCTCCCACGATTTGACAAGTTTCGTGCTAAGACAATGCGCGTCTTGTTGATGGGGTGTTGTGTTTGAAGTGGCCGTTAGCCGACACGAAGTAGCAACTTTCCCAAACACACCAGCTTGCATGACAATATGAAAAGCTAATGCCCATGTTTACTTGTCATTAAAAAGCCCATGCTGCGTGGTGAAGCTTTCAAGCATTTGTTATTGTTGAGCTTGACACCGCTGCAACAATTACTCGCGTTTCCATCCAATATAGCAATCTTGTTAGCTTCAGTCATTTGTGCTGCTTCTCTGAAGTGTAAGTGTAAACAAGCCAGTGATTGTCGTCCCCCAAAAAGCCATCAATCATCAGCTCTCCCAACTTTCTAACAGCCTTCAGGTGACAAGCAGCAGAGATTAAAACAAAGTAGACACACTGAGCCAGTGGTTGATCTGTGGAGAGAGATGTTTTGTCAAAATGTCAGATTATGCCAATCTCAAAAAAGTGACCACATCGACTATGACCATGTTTACCGTGTTTCCCAATGGTTACCATGATGCAGATGCAGTAGCTTCCGTCAGTTTACCCCACGGGCAGCTGTGGAAAATTACCACCACTGAGTGTGGAGTACGGTGACCACCTGACCACCTGTCCCTTTTTTGGTCACACTGCACTGCACTGCTTTGTCCCTGTTCCCACCTATTCAGATAATGTCCCCCTTTTTCAATGAAAAGTATGATTTAGAGACAGAGAATCACAAATTACGAAGTGTCCAAGTCATAAAAGGAATTTAACCTCTTAACACCCACCTTAAAGGGACTATATAGAGTTTAAAAAACTTAAAATTAAGGCAAGGCAAGGCAAGTTTATTTGTAGAGCACAATTCATACACAAGGCAATTCAAAGTGCTTCACAGTTGCATAAATATAAGAAAACAAATACAATCAATAAAACATCAACATAGAATTAATCAATTACAGTAAGAGGCAAGAGTGTAGATAAAATACTTTCAGTTATATGCATTTTTAAGTCTTGTTTTGATTCGCTCTGTCTTGAGCACTATTTTTAAGTCTTGTTTTGACTCGCTCTGTCTTGAGCACTATTTCGCTCTGTCTTGAGCACTATTTTTAAGTCTTGTTTTGACTTGCTCTGTCTTGAGCACTATTTCGCTCTGTCTTGAGCACTATTTTTAAGTCTTGTTTTGACTCGCTCTGTCTTGAGCACTATTTCGCTCTGTCTTGAGCACTATTTTTAAGTCTTGTTTTGACTCGCTCTGTCTTGAGCACTATTTCGCTCTGTCTTGAGCACTATTTTTAAGTCGTGTTTGGACTCGCTCTGTCTTGAGCACTATTTCGCTCTGTCTTGAGCTCTATTTTTAATTCTTGTTGTGACTCGCTCTGTCTTGAGCACCATTTTTAAGTCTTGTTTTGACTCGCTCTGTCTTGAGCACTATTTCGCTCTGTCTTGAGCACTATTTCGCTCTGTCTTGAGCACTATTTTTGTTGCTCGTTCAAAAGTAAGTTACCTAACCTCTGTTTTTGTCGCTCCTTCTCCTCTGGACATCAATATAAAATTAATCAATTACAGTAAAAGACGAGAGTGCAGATAAAATACTTTCAGTTATATACACGGGCAAACAGAACTGTTTTCAGCCTGGATTTGAACATTGTCAGAGTTGAGGCCTGTCTCACATCCTCGTGAAGACTGTTCCAGATTTTAGCTGCATGAAACTGAAACGCAGCCTCACCGTGTTTATTATTGACTCTGGGAACCACCAGGAGGCCCCTCCCTGAGGTTCTCAGGGCCCGAGATGGTTCATACGGCTCTAACATGTCAGAGATGTACTTTGGAGCTAAACCATGAAATGACTTGTACACAAGCAGAGCTGTTTTAAAGTCTATTCTCTGAGTGACAGGAAGCCAGTGCAGAGACTGGAGCACTGGACTAATATGGTCGTATTTCCTGGTTCTTGTCAGGACTCGAGCAGCAGCGTTCTGGATGTACTGTAGCTGTCTGATAGCTCGTTTAGAGAGGCCAGTGAGTAGGCCGTTACAGTAGTCTAATCTGCTGGAGACAAATGCATGGATAAGTCTCTCTAAGTCTGGTTTTGACACTATTCCTCTGATCTTAGCAATGTTTTTCAGATGGTAAAAAGCTGCTGATGTTATTGCTTTGATGTGGCTGTTTAAGTTCAGGTCTGAGTCCATGATTACTCCTAGATTTCTAACCTGATTTTTTGGTTTTAGAGAGAGAGACTCAAGGTGACTGACAACACTTTGTCTTTGTGCCTGTGGGCCAAAAACAATGATCTCAGTTTTGTCTGAGTTTAGTTGGAGAAAGTTGTTTTGCATCCACAAACTGATCTGTTGGATGCAGTGACAGAGTGTATCTACAGGCCCATGTTCACCAGCCGTCAGTGACACGTAGATTTGAGTGTCATCTGCATAGTTGTGGTACGACACGTTGTTGCTGTTTATTAGCTGACCCAATGGAAGCATGTACATGTTGAATAAGAGAGGTCCCAAGATTGACCCCTGGGGGACTCCACAGGTCATGGCAATTTTGTCTGAGACACAGTTGCCAATTTCAACAAAGTACGTCCTGTCCTCGAGATAGGACTTAAACCAGTTTAGAGCATTACCAGAGATTCCCACCCAGTTTTCTAACCTGTGAAGTAAGATCCCGTGGTCCACTGTGTCAAAGGCAGCGCTCAGGTCCAGCAGAACTAAAACTGAGACCTTACCTGCGTTGGTGTTCATACGGATATCATTTGTCACCTTGATCAGAGCTGTCTCAGTGCTGTGGTGGGGCCTAAAGCCTGACTGGAAAGTATCAAACACATTGTTAGACAGGAGAAAGTAAGTGAGCTGCTGATATACTACTTTCTCTAGGACTTTTCCTAAGAATGGCAGGTTTGATATGGGCCGGTAGTTGTTCATTACCTTGGCATCAAGGCTGCTCTTCTTTAGAAGAGGCTTGATGACTGCAGTTTTCAAGGCCTTTGGAAATGCTCCAGTCTCGAGTGAGATGTTAACTAACTGAGCAAGTTGTGGTAACAAGCTGGTCAGCACAGACTTCAGAAATTTAGTGGGTAATTCATCAAGGCAGCATGTACATGAACTCAGACCAGAGATAACCTCTTCGATTGTTTTGTCAGTAACAGGTGTGAAATGTGTCAGCTCAAGGTGTTTGTCTGGTGGCAGAGTTTCTATTTGTGTTGTGGAGATTATGGCATTTTTAATGCTTTGGACTTTGTCATAGAAAAATATTGCAAACTCATTACACTTAGATGTAGAGATTAGTTCTAGGGGCAGTGAAACTGGAGGGTTAGTTAATCTGTTTACTGTGGAAAACAGAACGCGAGAATTGTTTCTGCAGTTTGAGATGATTTTAGAGAAGTACTTCTCCCTTGCTCCACGCAAAATATGGTTGAACACACAAAGTACTTCTTTGTAAACCTCAAAATGAACCTGGAGCTTTGACTTGCGCCATTTCCGTTCGGCTTTTCGGCACTCCCTTTTCTGTGCCCTGACCGAATCTTCACTTCTCCAAGGTGCCTTTTGCCTATTGTTAACCATTTTAACCTTGACAGGAGCAATAGTATCCAAAACATTTAAGACCCTTGATGTGTAGGAGTCCAACAGATTATCAACATTAGAACATGGGGCATTTTCAAATCTGATCATCTCCATAAACTGTGTCCCTGTTGTATCATTTATGTGTCTTCCTTGAATAACTCCAGGCCCGACCACTGGTTTCGGTGTAACACACAGGTCAAAGAAGACACAAAAATGATCAGACAAAGCAACATCAACAACATTCACATTTGATATATTAACACCTTTTGTAATAACTAGATCTAGAGTGTGGCCTTTGTTGTGAGTTGCCTCACTCACGTGCTGAGTTAAACCAAACATTTCAAGGACAGCACCGAGTTCTATTGCATGCCTGTCGTTGGTCACATCCACATGCACATTAAAATCACCTGAAATTACTAAACAATCGAAATCAATGCATATAAATGACAGTAATTGAGTAAAATCTTCAATAAAACAGTTCTGTGGTGGTTTGTAAATAGTCATATAAAGTATGGGAGATTGTTTTATCTCCATTTTGAATGACACATACTCAAACGTTGGAAAAACCCCAAATGACAATTTTTGCAGGAGTAAATTGTCCCTGAATATGGCACAAACACCCCCACCCCTCTGGTTTTGGCGTGTTTCAGACACAAAATTGAAGTGAGATGGACTACACTCAATCAAAACTGCATTACCAGTGTTTTTGTCTAGCCATGTTTCAGTTAAAAACATAAAATCTAGATTATAAGAGAAAGAGAAGAAAATTAAGTATTTTCCTCCCCCTACATGCTCCAGCCATGTCCGAATGTGTAGAATGAGCCCAGACCTGTTCACCACAACTGCCTCTAAAATCCTGCACCGTCACTCAAAAAGTTGTTACTTCGGGTCCGAAGTGCCGCCATGCACGAGCTTAATATAGAAGCTGCAGCTACGCGTAAGACATGAGGTGGCAATTTGTCAAATGTCCAAATCTTACTCCATTCCTCGGTTTCAATTTCTTTAGAAATGGAGTCACAGATGGTACTAAAATCCTGCACTGTCACTCAAAAAGTTGTTCATTCGGGTCCGAAGTACCGTCATGCACGAGCTTAAAGGGATTTTTCAGTTTTTTTGAAAGAAGGCCTTATTTCCTGGTCATCCAGAGTGTTGTTAATTTCTGGAGATATATATATATATATATTTTTTAATTCATGCAGTCCTTATATTTGAAGAGTTTACGGGGCTAGGCTAGTGCTAGGCTAGTGCATGTCTATGGTAACTAGTAGCCTTCATTAAAAACAGTCTGACCCAATCACAGTGCACCTGAGGCAAATCACTTATAACACCAGACTACCCATATAAATGTCTGTGTTGACTGAATAATTTTTGAAATATAACCATTTTGCATTTAAAAGAACTTATATTTGAGCAGCATCAGCTTCCTGGTTGTAAGTTACGCAGTGGCGGAGTGATCGGTTACCGGATCTACAGTAGTTTGTTTACCTTATTACACGACGTGGAATTCACAAAGGAGCTTTCTACAAATCAGATTATGGCAATGTTTGGAGGACTACCCAATGATTTTTAATTTTGAGGTTTTTAATGCAGGCTACTAGTTACCATAGACATGCGCTAGCCTAGCACTAGCCAAGCACCACTAAACTCTTCAAACATAAGGACTGCATGAATTAAAAAAATATATATACCCAGAAATCAACAACATGCTGGATAACTAGGAAATGAGGCCCTATGTCACAAATCCTGAAATATCCCTTTAATATTGAAATTACAGTTACGCACAAGACCTGTGGTGGCAGTAGCGACTATAAAAAGTCTTCTTGTCCCTTTAAGAGATTAAAACAAGCAACAAAAAGTATCCTTTGTCCAAATATTCAACTTTCTTTTTTCTAACAAAGAAAGTTGAATCTTTGAGGAGGACGCTATTTCATTTTCTAGCTTCCCTCAGAAACCTGTGACCTTTTTGCTGTGTGATGAGAGCGCTAGCTGCTGTGCCATCGCGCCAATGGATGTGCCACATAGTATAAAATTACAAGTGCTCATTTACAAATCACCATATCCCTAAAATAGACTCTTCATCATCATAATTTGCTTCAGACTCATATCTGACTGTGCGAGTCACTTTAGGTAATGTGATCATTTTGGGGACACCATCCCCATAGACTGGCATTAGCATATGGATGCTACTAGCGCCGCAGAGGAAGTCCCAGATCAAAGACCCATTTTTAGTCAAATCTGAATTCCACGGAGATAAACATCTTCAGTGTCAACAAAAAAAAAAGAGAAAACAAGGCTAAAGAAATAAAACTTTGATCTGCTGGGCTTCAAGGGATTAGCGCTTAAGTTTTCCCATGTAATCGCTCCGAGTACACAGTCTTTACCTTCACTTTCAATTAAAACTTCTGTCGTTTCTGCTTTCTGTTTGTGCCAACCTGCAGGTGCTTGTTATTTTTGAGCACTTTGGCTTACAAGCAGAGGAAGTCGATTACCTTTTATTTGTACAGTACACAAAAGTGCGATTCGGTAATTGGGCATTAGTTATTATTTTGAACTTTCTGACCCGCACACACATAGAAAAGCGCTCCGAAGGTCTCATCAGAAAGCAGCCGTGTAAAGTCGTGTCAACTGCTCGGTGATGCTGGCGTCCAATTAGAAGTTTTGGGGAAAGGAAAAAACCACGGCCCGACCGCGACTGACCCCCAAGGAGAGAGCGCGCAGGAAACTTAAAGCACTCCACTTTTTAAATGTTCTTTTCTTCCATCGCTGCACTACCAAATAAGTCACTGAGAAAGAAAAAAAAAAAAAACTTCCTATCTCCAAGACAACCAGGTGAAGAAAAGCCGTCAAATTGCGTAGCTTTGGTGGTGCCGCTCTTTGGGGAGGCTTCCGATGAGGTGAGGAGCAGAGGATTGGAAGGCCCCTGCAGAGGTTTTGATATGGCAGAAGGAAAGGCGTTTTTTCTTTGTCTTTCTTTACCTTTTAAATGGTTCCCTGCGCGGCTAAGGAGTACCGCAGTTAGAACTAAAAGTAGAGGGGGGGGGGGGGGAGCATCCACTTATCCAGACAAGAGGTGAGGTAAAGTGGGTAGTTAGACACACCATGCCTATAGCACTTTTCACTCAGGCGAGAAACTTTGTAGCATAAAGAGATGTGTGAAGTTGTACTTATGTTAAAGATTCCTCAGAGTACAGGCTGTTTTCACGGCTATTATCGTGATGGTTCTATTTCAAAAAAAGTGTCAGGCCTGATCTGAGCCAGGGAGTATTATCCATGCATACTTTCACTATTGAATCAGCGACATGCAAATACAAAGAATATGTGACAATAGAAGTTGACAAATTGTTCATTCTAAAAATAAACCAACAATTAGAGCATGTTCAAGTGGTCCTCAACCGGTGGAGCTGTGGGACCCACTATTACCCGAGGATGACAAGCCGTGACCCAGATAAGAATATTTATTCCAGTTTATATACTGTGCACAACTGTATTCCTCACACATTATTGTTGTTTTGAACATTAAATAAACCTATCACTGAAATAACGGTCACATTAAGGCCCTGCTTACATAGGATTTCAATTGCCCGATGTAATGTTTCCCAGTAGTGCTATCCTCTTCTTCTTCTTACTGCAGACTTTGTCTTTTTATGATGCAAAATTTAATTTATCTGTAGTCTGTTCATCACTATTCACATGGTGTCAGGAGGAACAGGAGGAACCCGGCTGAACGGAGGAACCCTTCTGGAATCTGAGGACTGGACGGTCTGCAATCTTGGCCCGTCTGCTGAGGGATCCTTCGGCCCTGGGTCTCTATAGCCTGTCCGTCCATGGGAGTGGATCTCTCCTTCTGTGGTTCTCCCCAAGGTTTCTCTTTTCTCCTGCCGGGTTTTTCCTTGCCGTGCTGGAGAGTCTAAGGATGGGGGACACATTCACAGGAGAGGGAGGAATAAGTAAGTACACCCCCTTGAATCTCACTGAACTGCAGCAGTTTTGTAAAGAGGAATGGTCTAAGATTCATCCTTATCGTTGTGAGCGTCAAATCTGCAACCACAGAAAAGCAGTTATTGCTGCAAAAGAAGGATCAGACAGCTATTTAAAGAGACTAGATGCAAGTTGGTCATTTTGTGCTCACTGCTGCCACCTCAGGTCTTACTCATCACTGCAGTCTCTATATTAAGCTCGTGCATGACAGCACTTCGAATTAACACCTTTATGAGTGACAGTGCAGGATTTTAGAGGCAGTTGTGGTGAAAAGGGCTGGGCCAATTCTATTAGGACATTACTGGAACATGTATGGGGAGGAAAATACATATTTTTTTACAGTCCCTTTAAAGGGCCTATATCACTTGAGGAGAGTCGCAGAGACGTTGCGGAGACTGCCAACGTCTCTGCAACTCGGATTGATTGTGCGCATACAAAGGGCCTATTTCACCGGCCTGGAGAGAAGTTGGAGACTCAAATTGTCGCTGGTCACAGAGATGTGAAAACAAACAGTTCGTATGGAGTCTCTCTGAGATCTTCTTGGTCTCGTCACATCACTGTCATGTCTGTGGGATTTTGCTCTTTTCATAAAACGTCAGTTTCCTTTCTCAGCGTCATTCATCTGAACTTAGTCCCAAACGCATCCAAACTTTCCCTCCACATTGGTCTGTCTAACGTCTAACGGATAAACAAACAGCATTTGGGCCGGAGTAATGATTGTATTACTTAAGCTTAAATGCAGGCATAAATGTACTGTTGAAAAGATGTTTTGAATTGATGCCGCCCTTATTTAGACTTAAAAACTTTCCAAAGTGTGTCGTGTCGATTCTCATGGGACTAGAATTACCCGAGGACCTCGGAGTTTGCAGAATTACCGATTTGGCAGTTTCGCACAATAAAACTGAGGACGTCAGTTGTCACCTGAGGTCCCTCGGTAATTCTAATCCTGTGCGAATAGGGCTTTTGTCTACCATCTGGATATTTAGTTCTTTTTAAAGGAATATGTACTGTAACTGAATATACGTTGTTAACTTAAACTTGGTGTTTAAAATCAAGATTTATTTTCCTTTTCTGTGGTTCTAGGTTGGAGAGTTGATTAAAGGTCAGTCATGTCAAATTGGTTTAATTAATAGGCTCAAAACTCATTGGTCCTTCATAATATTATGGTATTACGGTCTTATGTAATTAGAAGGAATAATCTAAAGAGCCTATAGTTTAAAATTGAGGTGGAGGGCAACAGACGGTAACTATGGTAACTGTGGTAGCTGACAAAATGCATATTTTTATGTCTTTGTTTTTTGGCTCATATCTCAGTCATTACTGGAGGAATCCACATGAAACACAAATGCCACAAAGTCCATCGTCTCCTCTGTCAGCACATTGACGACAGTGGCGCAGCGGGTAGTCTCATGATTGGAAGGTCGGGGGTTCGAATCCCACCTCCTGAAAGTGCACACTGTCGTTGTGTCCTTTGGCAAGACACTTCACCCACATTGCCCCCAGAATCTGCGTACATTGGTGTATTAATGAGAGTATGAATGGGTGAGTGGATCCTTGCTTTGAGTGCCTAATGTAGGTGGAAAAGCGCTATATAAGTTGAGACCATTTACCATTTTTTACCACATATGAACTAATGTCCAATTATTTTCTCCAAAAAAACGTTAAAAAGTGGTGACAATATGCGAAAACATGAGCGTGATGTTGTCCAATAGAAAGGACTTTCAGACATAAAAATAATATCACAGGTTTGTGAATCCAATCACGATCAAATACTGATGAGGACAAAAATGTGTCAATTTTTGTTTTGGAAATTTCTAATAGAAACTGCATTTCTCCCATAGATTTGTATTGGCCCTGGCCTCCACCTGACATTATGACATCATCACATTCTAAATCGTGAACGCTACCTATTGTGCTGCCTTGTTTCCATATAATTACCCAAATAATATTCACTCAATGTTTAGATATCGTGCTCTTTCCGCCCTCTATTACCATGCTATTACTGTACAGTGTTTGTCCAGTCCCAGCCACCTTTATTCCCCAGTATTAGTCTTGCAATTTTGTTGCCTTTCTCCGCTTGCTCTCCGGCAGGCCTGCAGGAGCTCAGCTGGGGAAGCGCAGCGGCCACTTTGTGCTCCTCCGACCATCGCCATGCCAACCGTGAGTTCAGTTAGCTCATCTCTCTCCTTCCCCTCCACCTGGGCCACCCCACCTCTCCTCTCCTTCCTCTCCTCTCTGTGTTTGTGTGAATTATTAAACCCTGCAAGTCCCTGATTGTAATTTGACAAATATTAACACATGCTCGTAAACAAAAGGCCGGGTCACGGTGGCGCACTACACACTCCGTTATCTCCGGTGGTGGTTTTTATGCGCGTGGCCTAATATTTAGATTAGAAATTATGGCGAAGACACGGGGGCCAATGCGTGTGGGGAGATGTGATTATGCAGTGAGATATGAATGCGGCGCAACCATCCCTTACGTGAACAGATGAGCCGACGTGAAGGAAGCTGCGAGCCACCGAAACAAACAGTGTGCCTTTTTGTTTTTCTGCTCGTCCTTTTCCAGCGGTATGAAAGAGCTGGAAAATATTATGTAAATAATAAAATATGATAAAACAGCTTTGACTGACAACTTTGTGGCCGTGAATTATGCATTGCTTGACAAAAAGAAAAAAAGCGCACAACAAAACAACTGTCTTTTCTTTCCTGCTTTAGAAATTTTTGGATCATGTTGGGTTCAACCAAAAACGCAAGAAATTATTCATCGTCAGGTCCATGAAAGGAGATATTAATTTGTGACTGAGCCTCCAAATTGTAGTAATGACAGGAATTTTTTTTAACTGATTTTGTTTATCTTTTCTTTTGTCTGACGCATGAGTAACTTCCAAATGAAAGAATGATGAAAGTACACAGTCAAGTAAACAACAGTGTGCAATATATGCTCGTGCATTCGTAAGGCAAAGGCCAACTTTACTGACCTCTCACATCCTACACAGGGCGCCCGTCCAGGCAGAGTTTACACGACTGCACCACGAAGGGTCAACAAGTTCAAAAAGTATTCGATCTCCCACATGCGATAAACCTTTTAATCATCTGTAGTGTGTTTTTACTTCTTTACTTTCCTGTTTAGGGCTGAGGACCGTTAAATGATATCAGTATAGATTGAAAAAAAGTATTGTAGGTACCGGAAATAATATATCTTTAGAGACCAAGTTTGAACACCTATTGGGTCCGGGGACAGCATTAAAGGAAGTTAAATTCACATTATTGTTCTGTTTTCTGGTGCTACATGACGAGTAATTTAATATAGGTATGGAAATAAGTATCGCTCAGGTATTGTTAAAGTATTGAAAATCATGTAACGGTTCCCAGCCCTGTTCCTGTTACATGATGCTGCTACAAAATGCAAATCATGATGCAATTTTGTGGATAGAAATAAAGGCAACCTGAAAATATCTGGTTACTTGTACATCGTATTTAACCTCTTAACCCCCACCTGAACCGAGCACATTTTCTCCAGTTTGGCTTTACTCAGATCTAAAAGCTTAAAGCCTGACTAGGTAGCTTGTTAACCTTAAGAAATCCTTTACTTAGTCCCTCTGGGGGCATATGTTAATGGGATGGTGTCTTTGGCCAGAAAATAACAAGTGCAGCTTTCCTGCCTCTGGGTCGGAGGCCCCAATACACACTAATGGAATCACGAAGAAGAAGCTAACAGGCTAGTGGGCAATGCTAACTTCAGGCTAGCGCCACTTACACAGCATACAGCCAAGTTTGAGTGAAAAAAATGATCTCTATTGTGTAATTGGATGTACAATATCCCTCTCTCCCTTTGTCTTTTCTGTCAGTGTAGTACTTACTCTCACGGACAATTAATGAGTATAAAACCGTAACATGCTACGACACCTGCAGTGGTGCTTATGGCCTCTAGGGGCATGAGTTATTTAGTACTTCTTTAAAAAAAAAAGCATTGAAATAGCGACTAAAACAAGGATGAAAAGGCAACAAAAATGTATCAAAAAAGAAAAAAAAATGATGAAAATAGAACAAAAAATGATGAAAATACGATAAGAAAGTGACAAAAATGCAACAAAATCGACACAAAAACATGCCGGAAAAGTGACAAAAACATGACGAAAACACGCCAAAAACGTGGTGATGACGTGACTAAAAAGTTACAGTCACTTTTGTAGGTCTCTGCTTTCAAATGTGGCATTACACTGTTGCTCTCCAGTGCAGAAGCCTTTAGATTTGGGTAAAGCCGGACTGGAGAAAATGCCCTTGGTTGAGGCAGGGGGTAATCCAGGTAATGAGTTCACACTTTGACATCTTTATCTCCAACAACATTCTTTGCATCTAATTACTATTACCATAAAGCGTTATTGTTCAGTACTGTATTCAAGTATTCAAGTCAGTGATGTACCAAAATGAGAGAATTAAGAATTTCCCATATGGTTTTCTGTTGTGCTGCCTTTTACTGTCCAAAAGTAATTTGTCTTAAACCATTTGCCAAGATCTGCATGTGCTAGTGGTTCAGCGTGATGTATCACTCTGGCTAAAAATACAATAACAAGCAGCCAACTAATTAACTCCTACTTTGGGAAACATGGGGTGTCAGGAAAACTACTTAATAGGACGAGTGACATTTAGTCTTGGATGAAAAGAACAATGTATTTGGCGATAACAAAAATCGCCGAAGCCTTCTCTTGGAGACATTCTCATCTCTCGTGGCTTGGCGTCTCGAAATAGAGTCTGCTAATGATGGTTGTGTTGCTCGGCCTGTAGGCAGCCCATGGAGAAGTCGGCACACAGGCCAGCAGCGAGCGTGTGTGTGAGAGAGAGTGTTGATGCAGCCGTGCAGGTGTTCGCACGGACCAACCCTGCACCTATTTTTGATCCTGTCATCCCTCTCCAAAACCACCCGCCGGTGTCTCCCCCCAGCCCCGTAAAGGATGGCGAGTCGCAGCCAGCCACACACACACACATACACACACGAGCTGAAGAACCAAGCGGTTTACTCTCAAATCCCCTTCATCTTCCTGTGTGTTTTTCTGATCTTTACTGTACAGCGGTAGCTTACAGGCGTCCACCAGCTCCTCCCCACTGTTTACACTGTGTTGTTGAAAACTCAGGCACAACTGTTTGAAGCCCAACCGAGATTCAGTTAAAGGAATTTCTATGTTTTGAGCTCTGGCCGTTTTGCTCTGTTTTGAACCACCATGTCTCCACAGAAGTTGAATTCAGCCTTTGCTTTATTCCAATGCCAGAGGGGAACAAAGGAAGCCGGGAATGACCATAAACCTCACATTTGGTTTGAGAAATTGCTATGATTCGACTAACGACTAACAAGGTCTTTATAAGGAAGATTGTCATTTAAGTTACAAGTACAATGAAATTACGTTCAGGTGTTGAGTTCGTTCTGAGCCGCTGTGACTGAGCACGCCACCATTGTTGGCCAACCTACCTGCAACCGCCACCTTAACGTGGTGGAGGGGTTTGAGCACCCGGATGATCCTGGGAGCTCTGTTGTCGGGGCTTTGTGCCCCTGGTAGGGTCTCTCATGGCAAACTGGTCCTAGGTGACGGGTCAGACAAAGAGCGGTTCAGAAGCCCCTTATGAGAGACCAACAGGCCCGTTAAATCGTGAGGCCGTCCTCCTGTGGACTCACCACCTGCAGGAGGAGCCATAAGGGGCTGGTGCAGTGTCATATGGGCAGCACCAAAAGCTGCCCCCAAGACCCAGCAACGGACAAGTGGAAGAAAATGTATGTATGTGTGGATGGATGGATGGATGGATGGATGGATGGATCCCGTTGGTCCGACCATAAACAGTGGAGATGTGCTCGGAGTTATTATTATGTGAAATAGCTATTCTCTTCAGCGGACTTAGAGCACGTGCGTGGTAAACTCTGAGCACATCTCCGCTGTTTATGGTCGGACCAATGGGACTTTTTCTCTGACTAAAGAGCTGTCGGACTAATGACCCCTCTGCTCAATGGTACATTTTCGGAATAATGAGTCGTCGGACTAATGGTTTGTCGGACCAATTGCATGGCACCAGGGAAACAAGAGTACCCGGAGGAAATCCGACCTTCAGTGAGCCTCTAAAACAGTGCAGCACCTCCTGGATTTGTCCCTGTTTCAGAGCATGGTGTCCTGCACTGGTCAGCTCCTCCACTTCCTCCTTCCTCTTACTCTTGCGCAGCTCGCCTTTATCAACATCTCCTCGTTTATTCGTTTTTGTTTCCTGCAGTGCCTCTTGTGACCCCTCCACAGTGCTGCAGGTCTGGGGGGCTCTTGGTGCCTCTTCAGTATTTCAAAAGAAGAATATGTCTCAAATGTTCTTAGCTCACAAGCTATAGCTCTTTGTTTGCCTTTAAAACCTGGGTCCTTCATGGCCAGAACGGACTCTGCAATAAAAAAAAATTCCACTGAACTTGACAAAAACACAGCAAAGATGTACAAATGTATCGCAGTAAAACAATGTGGAACACAGAAACTACAAACTACCACAGAGAGAGGGAAGTTGCTGCTTGTTTACGCGTCCCCATGACATTTAATCTATCTCCCATTTTTAGATGCCACTGGGCCAACCTGTCGTGAGCAGAGAGTGACCTGACCACACACCGGGAACCGTTTGTAGATCCTGTTCAATTCCTTCCTGCGTCATTCAGTTTCACATTTACATCCACAGAGACAACTTCCATAGCCATTCAAAGGAGGGACACATTTTAGCCAAAAATGTGTCTATTCAAAAAGTGATGTTCGCGAAGCCTTTTCTGGCCTGTGCAGCAAACAGTCCGAGACAACCCCACATCAACAAAACCATCTTTGATCCGCGCAAACCGGCAGTTCATTTCTTCTTCAGCTTTGGAGCTCAATGTTGAAATGGTTCCTAAAGGTTTCCCCACGCGCTGCATAAGCATTCATTTGTGCTGCTATTGACATGTTGACGGAAGGCGGAGAGCTCTTTCCAAGGGATCATTAATCTTTGATACACACAGTAGTACATGTCATACGCATAACATGCCAATCTGGGATATTCTCTGAAAGCCCGATGAAGAATGAGCTGAAGCCGGCTTACAGTTCTTTATTGGGCAAATGTCAGATGCGGAATACAGATCCAACGCTGTGCAGAGTGGCCAGGCATCTAATCAAAAAGGAATAACAAGGTTACACAGAAGCAAACACCAGTGCGGCAGAGCTACACAACATGGAGGTAATCATTTGGGCATCAAACTTTTTAAATTAAGAACCATGTGGTTGGTTTGAGGGAATCTTGGTGACTTTTATATCACAAAAGTGAACTCGCAAGTTTGAAAGGAATGTGGCACAATACATGTGTCTGACCCATACTTCCATGCCACAGGAGGGCAACTTCTCAAAAGCTCACCACCGTGTACCAGCAAAGAGGATTTTATTTGTGACTCGAATACAGGATCTCGAGGAAACTAGCTTTAGGATCCGAAAACCCAAACACAGCACCGTAGGTTGTCACAACACTGGTAATTTCTTTGTTAAAGAATACAGTAAAAGCCTTTAAGGTAAACCTGTAATTATAGGCGATAACAGCATTGACTTGACAACTAATTAAAAAGCTGCCAAAGGACAAAAGTGACAAAAGCTGAATGTTAGTAAAAGCTAAAGAGAGAAGGAAACCAATGCTGAGAGCTATTACAAGGTGAAATGTCCTTTGAATGTGCCTACGAGTACCTTTTTTGTTCAATTTCAGTGGAGGGGAGACCTCACGCTGCTATCCAGCAATCATGGCCCATTATTTTTCATAACATGCGTCACATGGAGGTGGGGCTTTTTTTAGTATAATATGCAGACCACAATGAAAGGCCCTACCAGGTATAGGTATAATTGAACTATAGGGACTTTGCAAGGGAGTCAAGGAAGTCAAAGCGATAAAGTCAAAGTGAGCTTTCCTGTCAAGTCAAACACATGAGTACATATAAACCTTGGTGCAAGTCAAAATCCAAAAATATTCCAGCTTCCTGACCTTGTGGATGAAACGGTCTTTTAATCGGCTAGACCTGACCCATATTCATGTTCTTATACATGTATGTTTATTGTAGATGTATTTATATTCATGACTACCATTCAGGTCAGTTCAGTTCAGTCACACAAAACAATATATATTTTTTTAAATTACATACAATCTATGTGAAACCAAAACAGGCAAAAGCTTGTTTGCCTAATTTAACTCAGTATAAGCTACCTTTCATTATACAATGGAACAAATAGAAAATAAACATATATCCTTCAAATTCAATCATTTAGATATCTCTCAAAAATAGACTGGGAGATCATCTTTTTCAATGTAAATAAAGAATTATAGTTTTTCACCTCTTTACTCACTTTTATCCATAATCAAACTAACAAACATCTTTGTTTATAACCCTTGTTAGCTTTTGGCAGAGCAAATTTGCAATCATCTCTTAAATTATATTCAATTTGTTGAAGCTTAAAGTATTTTGCACATTTTCTGGACAATTTTTCTGTTTAGCTTTAAACATAATTTGAGTTGTTTGGCCCTTTTCTCGGCCCTGGTCTTGAAGGTCCCATAGTTCTCCACAATAGATCATATAGTCATTTATAGACAAAGCTTTATTACTCAGAAAATCTTTTGTTTTGTACAAAATACCAAGCATTCTTGATATTCTTGCCATAATTTCACTCCCTACATTGACTTATTGTAATTACAAACAAGAAGAGTATTTTACTAAAGGAGAAGATCCTAATCAAGTCTGCTACGCCACACGGTTTTGGCAAAGACGGATCCTTCTCTGAAACTCTACATTTGTCCTAAGACCCTGCTGGTCTGTCTGCAGTGGGAAGTGGATCTAGTGTCAGGGATTGGCAGGACTGGACAGGACAAACAGACTGATCCTGGGCTCCTATCTCTCACTGTGCCAGACTCCGGACACATAGCGGGTGTGTGGGTCCAAGATTTAATGACTGAGGCTTGGATTTGGGGGAATAACAAACAATTGTTAACCACATTTTTTTCCTGTTGCGATCTTATTTACAAATGACAGCAATATGGTTGAAAAGACTTAAACTCTTTTCAACCATATTATTCAGCATGGTCACAGAGCTAGAAGGTCACAGCTAGAAGGTCCCGAGTTTTTTTTGTGTGCAGTTTGCATGTTCTCCTCGTGTCTGCGTAGGTTTCGCCTACCACTAAAAACATGTACAATAGGCCAGGATGAATGACGTGTTTGCGTGAATGAATGATGGTGGTCAGAGGAACCATTGGCGCAGATGTCTGCAGTCGGGACAGCGTTTCTGTCAGTCTCCCCCAGGGGAAACTGGACACCACCGAGTGTGGGGCAAATGTACAATTGTCTCATGTAAAGCGCTTTGTGACTATGTCTGTGAAAGGCACTATACAATAAAGTGCTTCGTTTTTCTTCTTCAGTAACGCTTTATATTAAGGTGTTAAGTATTAATAAGGTATTACTGTAATAAGCATTAATATTATGCTTGTAAAGTATTAACACACTGCTTATTATACTTTTATCTGTTGACATACTAATAGGCCAGGAAATATTACGCTAATTCAAAGCCAACCCTTAACCTAACCCTGACCTTAACCCTACTAGTACTTAATGAGCACACCTTAATCTAAAGCTGGGGTGCCCAAACTTTTTGTCTCCGAGAGCCAAAATGAAAATGTACAAACTGCTCATACAGCAAAACGAGTGCTTATCAGTGTCATGGCGACACCTGTACCTACAGTACCTACAGTGACTTTACCTCATTCATTCATTCCATTTTAACACGTACCTTTGTGGATGTCAACGACCTTGGCAATAAAAGTTGGAAAACGGGGAAAGTGGGTGTGCTACGACGCTCTGCGATAAACACCGAGCAACAACAGTGTTTCTTAACGTTACGGGAGGAGCGAAACAGCGCCCCCATTTTGACACTGGTGGCCAAAAGGTGTACTGCATCCATACCATGAGAATGAATGGGAAAAGTAAAGAGTTAAAGAGTTACGTGGCCGCAAAGGTAGGTCACCCTCTGGCAGGCCAAATTTGGCCTGCGGGCCCCTCTTTGGGCACCACTGATCTAAAGCGATACCTTCTTCTTTCTTCTTTTTTTCTTTCTTCTTTTTTCTTCTTTCTTCTTCTTCCATTTTTCTTTCTTCTTTCATCTTCTTTTTTCTTCTTCTTTCTTCTTCTTTCTTCTTCTTTCTTCTTTTTCTTCGTTCTTCTTGTTCTCACTGCCTCCTCACTGAAGAAGTCACTTACTGCCTTCTTGAGTACTTCTTCTTCCTGAAAGTTCATACTGCAGCTGCACATTCAGTAACAATGTGCTTCATTCTTACACACACATCTGGAAGGTTTTTGGTATTCACAAATGTGTTCTTAGCTAAAAGGTTCTTCTGTAAGAACAAATTCTAAGAACAGTCAGGAGGACTCACGCACAAAAACATCTCCTTTCTGTTCACAATCATACTCCTGATAGAACCCAAAAGTGTCATAAATCAGGTTATATCTATTTAATATTGTTGTAATGAGAGCAAATCCCCCCAAAGGTTGTGTGGGTCGTTGAGCTTGGGGAGCCTATAGCTGAGTTTTTCTTCTTTTGGGGTTTTCTTTGTTATTAGTTTTGGATTTTGCTGTTCGTTTCCTCCTCTGGCTGTCTGTTGCGCACAGCACTTTTTGTCCTGATATGGTGAATGAGGCGGCGATATATGCTAATTAGTCTCAACACACACTTCCAAGTTGACGTTCGCCAACCTCAGAACACTGGTGCGAATGATTTTCCCCAACTTCAGAAACGAATCTAGCGCCGTTTCCTGACACTGCCTTCGTGAGTACGGATTTGAAGATGTTTATGAATGAGGCCCAATATCCTCTCATGTCACACAGTCACAAAGCAGCAACATGTTTGCGTGAATGGCTGCTTGTTGAATAGTTTGTTATTTTTCCCTCACCCTTCCCTGCCCGCCCCCTCTCACTCACCTGTCTGCTCCACCATTACTCCTGTCACCGCTCCTCTACAGCAGGAGCGCGGATCAGGCGGGACGGCAGCTGTCACGTGTAATTGAAAAGTGACTTACACCCCATGCACCTGCGCATCTGCGTGGGGCTCCTGCACATTTGAGAAGGCACCGTTGGGCAAATCTTTTTCTGATTTTAACGCCACTTTGCCCCCCTCTCATGTTTTAAACAGAGCTCTCTGCCATCCCACATGCTTTCCTCCTACCTCCTTCACACCTTCATGCCAACAACAAAAGGCGGATTGAAGTTAAATGACTTTCTTTTACTAAAGTGGAAATGAAAGATGGTAGTCAGCCAAAAAACAATTCAAGAGGAGAAAAATATTTGATGAAAAGACTTTGACTGTTCAAGCAATAAAACTGTGGTGTTTTAGTAGTGATGTAATACAACAAACACAATATAAAACGCTGTAACAATATGGTCCCAAGAAACCTTAAAGTAACTTCTGTCGCTTGTACTGCTATAAGCTTGTGTGCTTATTCCAGATTTTTAATTCAGGTGGCACAGCCGTTATCGCTCGTGCTTCACAGCAAGAAGGTCCAGGGTTCAATTCCCATGAGGCCTTTCAATGTGAAGTTTGTTCTCCCCGTGTCTGCGTAGGTTTCCTCCAGGTTCTCCGGTTTCCCCTACCACAAAATCATGTGCAATAGGTGAATCCTCCAGCCAGGTGATTCTGACCACCAGCCTGGCTCTCCACATCATGGAGATGGGTCCCCGGGCACAGCACAGCCCACTGCTCCCTGAGAGTCGTCCAGAGGCATCGAGGGATGAGTTAAATGCAAAGAACAAATTTCGTTGTACAGTACATGCATAGTGACAAATAAAGCAACAAACAAACCAACATTGTTTTTAGTGCCATTGTCAGTCCACAGGTTCACCAAAATATCTTCGATGCAATTGTGCAACATTAAACATATAACTTAAAGGAACAGGCCACCGTTTTTCCATACTGTGATATGTTCTTACCTGAGCTTAGACGAGTTGATACGTACCTGTCTGGTCTTTGTGCGTGCCCGTGGAAGAGTGTGGTCGCTTCTAACTTCACCCCCGTTTGGAGCTATAGGAATACATTGGGAGAGGCCAAATGCTAACAACATCTTTGGTCATGTTGTTAACTGGAAAAACTGGTGAACTATTCCTTTAAGCTTTGTTTGTAACTCTCACAATCCCTCCTGTTTACCCAAATTGTTCAAACAATTTCATTATATGCATGTTTCACGCCCGTGTACAGCCTTGAGCGGTGGCAAAGTGAAGCAGGGGAGACCACCCTCAAAATACATGGAACTCATTTAGACTGTACTTTTATCATCCGTCGCTCAATAAAACCTTAGGTGAAGACAATGCAAAAAGGTCAGTGTTTTCAACATACTGTGAGGTGGCTAACATAAATTGACTTTACTACAACAAAAAGTCAGGTATCCCAGCTTTAAAACTTGGTTGAGATAAATGATAAACTGTAAAAACTATAACAACTATAATATAATTATAGTATATTATATAAATATAATATATATATATATATATATATAAAAAAACAACAGCATGAGGTGTGGACTTAATTACTTGTGTGTGTACTTATATTATATTCTTCGGAGGTTTGGTTTAGTTTAATAGGTTCTGGTTTATTGTACTTTTACTTACATATTATTTAAAGTACATACAGTATATTCTAAGATTTCTTCGTTCTTGGTTGGGATATTACAATGTCTGTGATAAAGTTAATTTGTAGTTTTTCTGATTGTGAAAGAGAAACAGCCAAAGGTTTTTCTCACACTAAGAGTATTTATACTTCAAAACTAAATTTCTCAAGCAGTTGTAAAAAGACTGTGTGATAAAACTCTGTGACAGTTCATTCAAAACGTTACTCGAGTAAAAGTACCTGACTGCCTGCCTCTGCTCCTGCACATCTTAAGGTAATGCCAACATTGAACGCTCCAGTCACTTCACTTCCCCCCTTTCGCTCGCTTCGCTTCTTTCTTCCATATCCTGCATCTCGCCTACCTCCCCTACTTCCTCTCCCATCTGCAGAGATAGGATAACCTCCCCCGTCACACTCTTGCAGTCTTTATGTTGTCTGGTATGACAGATAGCACCTTTAGCCTTGGGCCTTAGCCTTTTGACAGATGGCCCAAGCTCACCAGCAAGAGCCAATCCCCGCTGTCAAAACTGGCCCGTACACACTCACATTGAGCACTATGACAGGGCAGTATATATCACCTGAGCCCTGGCTGTTACTCCGCTCTCTCCCATCCTCCTCCCACCTTCAGGGTGTGCCTACAGTGCCAATTCGGCCTGATTTAATTGGCGGATTTAGTGTTCCGATCAAGGTAAAAGGCTGCCGGCCCAAACAATTTAAAGCCTGTCAGAAAAGCAGGAGAGCAGAGGCGGAGGTGGCGAAGGAGGACACTGTTGTGTTAATGATAATTAACAGGAATACGGGCGGAAGAGGGAGATTTGATAATACCATTATACAGCTGTGAGGTAGGCGTTTATTTTTTTGGTCTAAGTAACTCATTTTCCCTCAAACTCAAAAGTAATGGACAAATTACAAGCCAAAACAGAACAGGCTTTTTACCATTTGTTGGTAATGTCCTGCTTGCTGCTTGACTCGGGCATCGTTCTTATGATGCAGATGTGTTTAGAGCGAGTGGTTCGAGCGCTGCTTCAGATCACGTCGCAGCTGCAGATGAGCAGAGTTGGGGAGTACAAGAACACATGTATTTAGAATAGGTACTCAGAATACTCATTTTGAGTACTGTATTTTGGCACAGTTACCCTTTAATTTGAGAGTATTAAGGGGAGTATTGGGGGGAGATGGTGGCGCAGATGGTAGAATCAGAATCAGAATACTTTTTATTGCCATTGTTTGTAAACAGGTTCACAAACTACGAATTTTTCTCTTTAACTTTAAACTCTAAGGCTTTAGGGGCATGCATAAAGAATATTAAAAATAAATAAGATAAAAAAATAAGAGGTAAAAAAATATGGTAAGGGATTGGATGTACATATTGTGTAGGTGTGTAAAGTGATAAAGTGATATAAAGTGATAAAGTGGTAAGTGATAGCAGCGAATCTAAGCATGGACATACCACATAGTGCAATAAAGCAGTTGCAGTCTGTACTGAGTTGGGTCTCTTTATCTTTCATGAGTCTGATAGCGGTGGGGAAAAAACTGTTCAAGTGGCGGGATCTATGCGTCTTGATAGACCGTAGCCTCCTGCCTGAGGGGGGCGGGGTGAATAGTCCGTGTCCAGGGTGAGAAGGGTCAGCTGTGATCTGACCCACGCACCTCCAGGTCCTGGAGATGAACAGGACTTGGAGAGATGGAAGCCAATCACCTTCTCAGCACAATGAGCTGCAGTCGGTGCCTGTCCCGGTCTGTAGCGCCGGGCAACCACACGGTGATGGAGAAGGTGAGGATGGACTCGATGATGGCCGCAGGAAGAACATCCTCTGCTGGGTCTTCTTGATGAGGAAGCTGATTGGTTGGCTCCCATTTGAGGTCCTGGGTGATGGTGGTGCCCAGGAGACGGAAGGAGTCTACAATGGAGATGGGGGTTGGAGAGTCTGTCAGGGCGAGGGTGGACGGTGGGGCTGCGTCTTTCCTGAAGTCCACGATCATCTCCACTGTCTTCTCGTGATCGGAAAGTTGTGGGTTCGAACCCCAGCTCCAACAAATGCACACTGTCGTTGTGTCCTTGGGCAAGACTTCACCTTAGTTGCCTCCAGTGTCTGTGTACATTGGTGTATGAATGAGAGAGTGAATAGGTGACTGGTTCCTTGCTGTAAAGCGCTTTGGGCCTGATAAAAGGTAGAAAAGCGCTATATAAGTTGAGTCCATTTACCATTTACAATATTAAGAATACAGTTACTTCTGGAATGGATACTTTGGAGGAAATACATCTCAATGCTCAATTATTACATTTTACACTATTAAGAAGCTTTTCTGCTCCTGTGCGTTTGCCAAGAGCCTTTTTCAGTTCCTAATTAGTTTATAACAGGCGTTCCAACAAGCGTAGCCCACATTTTGTATTCAGAATACAGTACTCCGACTGGACAAAGTCACAGAATACATTGCCTAATACATTTTCAGTCATGTATTCAGTATTCTGTAACTAAATTCAATCTCCCCAACACGCCTCACTTTATTTCCATATATTCCTTTATGTTGGGTGAACACTGCACAATGTTTGTTGTCCTGTACAGTAAGCTTCAGGATGCATCACCTGGTTCGGTCAAACAGAGTAAGGCCTATAGTATAATGTTATTGAAGTACTGTGTGTGCAAACATTTGTCCACAGACTATGAAGGGAGAAGTACTTTGCTGTTGTCGTCAGGCGTCTTGCTCAAGTCATCTATCTGAATGTATATATAAAAGTGTTGCTAACTATGAAGAGTATGTTTGAATTGAAGATACATTTTTGGCAGGCATTAACTTCATACCCTCCTGGTTGAAAATGGAAAGCAAACTGGGTGGATGATTGTATTGATGTATAGTTTGTGGTAACTTCATCCTGCGAGTACGAAGGGTGTAGGTTGACTCCGGCGGCGTGCTGGTGTTGTATTTCATTGACGACTTCCTTGACAGAGATCATAGCAGCAAGAGGATGACCCACACTGGGGATAGCCTCCCGAAATATGAGTCGCAGCTTGTCTTAAGTCGTACAACGGTTTTCATTTTCTGTCTTTGTCCATCTCACTGTGCGACCTACGACCTGCGTTTTTCAGCTTTGACAAAAGATTTTCTATCATCTCACCCGGCTAAAATCGTGCCGTGTACACCGGGCTCTTGACAAAGTTCTGCAGACGGCCAACAGATAACGCATTTCTCTATCATAGTGCCGTGTTTGGTCTGAGGCTACCGTTTCAGGGTGGTTCAGTGCTTCATGAGGTTACGGAATTCACCATCTCATCTCCACAGTTCAGGTTCTGACTTTGATGCTTGCAGATCATATACATATACAATATTTTGCGTGAATCACACATTAAGAACCACTTGTCCAGTTGAAGAAAAGAGAAGATGAAGGACAGCTTTAGGACGGAGACCATTCCCCATCTCTCAATTTTTCGGGAACTTTTAAGGAGGAGTGGTCCGGAAACTGTTTTGGCTGGACGAGTGAAGCCTTGTTCTGATCCAACGGACGAATTGCAGTTAATGATTGTCTCGATTGCTACAATGGTCTGGATAAGTGATTCTCCTGTATGTGCATCATCCAAAAGTGTCCAAATTCCTTGATCTTTCATCTTCCTGGTATAGTGTATGAGTGGCACTGTGAAAGAAAAACAGAAAAAACAGCTTTGCAGAGCTCTGTTACCTTCACAACAGACCTCCATTACCTGCACTGTGTACAAATGAGTGCGGCGGCTCTGACAGTGTACAGTTTTGTCCCAGTTTTGTTCCCTCTGCAGCCTGTGCGTCCGGTCCTGATGGATGCCTTTTCATCCCCAACTCCAGTGTGGCTCTTTCAGAACACTTACCTCTATTCTTTGCGGTAATACCTCTGGCGCCAAACCTTTCTCTATATTCTCCATGTTATAATGAGCATGCCTTCTGCACTCTCCAGTACTTTTTGAAACTGTTCTCAGAACTCCACCAAGTGTCGGCCATCTGAGTACCAGTGATGTGATGAATCACTATTCCCAGCGATAGAACGGCATTCCTGTTTGTGTTTAAGTTATGGAGTTATTTCATTAATTTATTATGGCTTGCAGAAAAGCTGTGTCCCTCAGATCCAGCTCTCATCAATGCAGCGGCGCATTGTTCCAGGAAGTGAGAAACAGCATGACTGGGGCAATAACGATGTTGATAGGTTGATAGAGTGACTGACTGCTCAAGGGACCAATCAGAGGAGGCGCTGGGTGGGGGAAATGTTAGTCCTGACACGTTCATTTGTTTAAGCACCAAGCGGCATGTTCTTTCTTCTCTAAAGAGGAGTGAGTTTATTAACGTCATTTATTGTTGTTTGCAAACGGCGGCAAGCACTCATTAAAATATTAACCTGGAATATTCTGATATGATTTCAATTTGATAAAAATGTTCTCAAGTCGTCTCAAGCTGTTTCACTTCATACATTAGAGGCTACTGAGCAAGTTGAAAGAAGAATTTTGTATAAAGATGCAGTGGAATCAATAACAACCTCCCAACTGGAATAGTATTAGTCCAGCCTGCGGTAGTACTTTATTTGTCATTGTACAATTGTACAACAACATTGTGTTCAGGTGTTAGTCCTGAGCCGCTGAGACTGATCGTGCCGCCACTGATCGCGTCACCACTGTTGACCTGAGCAGCATGTTTTTGGAGGGAGTGGAAACCGTAGCACGCGGAGGAAACCTGGCTGGCTGCCTTCAGTCTCCACTGATCCTCTGAAACGGTGCAGCTCTTACTTCCTGGGATGGGTGTGTCCTTGTTTCAGAGCGTGGTGTCCTGCACTGGTCAGCTCCTCTTTCCGTTTCCTTCCTCCTGATCCTGGTGAAGCGTTTTGAGATATGAGGCGAAACGTCAACACAACGACAACCCTGTACAGATGAAGGCTTGACAACCTTTTTCTGCTGTGAAAGCCCTGAACACGTTTTTATTATTTTACAAAACAAGTATCAAGCTCTCCCAAGTGTGGTGCAGACCTCTCCCAAGCATTTGTCTTGCGATAGTAAAATCCATGGCACTTACATGTGAAGGTAAATACGCTTTCATTTAAGCTAATATTGTTGTGATTGATCTTTGATGAAGTTTGTTACCATCAACATTTACATAATCGTCCTTGGCCTATCATTTTCAAGGTTCATATAGTCAGACACTAGGATTAGAGATGTTGAAATCTTTTACCTTTACATGTTTCAGAAAAAGAAACCACGGGATGAATCAGACAAGCAAAGAAGGAAAAGGCAGAACAAGAGAAATTAAAATCGGCTATTTGGGACCACTGTAAAATAACCACTATCATCAATCGTGAAGGAGTGTTTCTCCTGTCCCACACCTAGGAGGTGTCCAGAGATCATGCCGCCCTTCACCCTGTCAGACTGGCCTCGGAAGAAAGAACAGCCAATAAGTGACACTTCATTAAAACATGTAAAGGTAAAAGATTTCATGTTCTTCATCTAGTAAAGCAATTTATAAAAAATATACAGCATAAATATAATGTCTGATCAAAGGCATGGAACACATTACTAAGTAAAGTTGGAACAAGAGACCTGCTTGGGACAGTCACAGGGCCAGATGGGAACTCTGAGGGGCTTTACTTGGTCCCTGGACCTATTACTTAGAGCAGTGCTTCCCAACCAGGGGCACGGGGACCCCTGGGGGGACTTGAGCACTTGGCAGGGGGTTGGAATTGTTTCAGATTAAAAAAAAGATAGAGAAACTGACTAGAATTTCATTATTACCGAGTGCATATTCTCAAGTTCGCCTTTACCCAAATTTCATTTCTTATTTGTTGTGTTGGCTGGACCTGTCAGGACCGTCAGATCGGCCACGTCTCGGAAGAAAGAACAGCTGATAAGTGACACTTCATTAAAACATGTAAAGGTAAAAGATTTCAACATCTCTAATCCTAAATGAACCTTATACTAGTTACACAAGTAGACACAATGATACTTACTAAGCTTGTCCTATCACTATAAATCATTGAAAAAGTATCCTTTGGCACACATTTTGTCACCATAACACAATCATACTTGTTTCAGACGCAAAGGCAAGACAAAAACATTTCGACATGGGGGATCAAGAGGAAGATTCCTGCACAATTTTAATGACGAAAAAATAAATAAATATGTGTGTAAGACGTGCAGACAAACAAAACTCTGTCGTATCAAAATGAGCCCGTGTTTTTTTTTTACGTCTCCGGATCCTGTCGCTCTCTCTCCATCCCCACCTTCTCCTCTTCCCCTCTCACTAAATATTTGGCCCCTTTTCAAACAGCCAGGGGCCCAAAGAAATTAGACTGAGTGCAGTGCAACGCAGCCAAGTGAGCGCAAAGATATTAAATGTCACACAAACACGCTCAACCCGCACTCACTAAGAGCAATATAATAACAACGACGAGACTCGGGGAAGTTCAGGGAGGATGACAAAAAGCTTTCTTGTGCATTCGCTGTAATTCCAATCCTTTCCCCCCCCCCGCATAAAAAGCACTGAGACTTTTTAAATACTCGGTCCATTACACTGATTGACTAAGAGATTCCAGGTGAGAGCCTTGATCCACTATTGATTTCTGGGCTTTAAAATCGTCTCTAAATTGCCAGTTAGATTACAGTCAAGGTTGATGATGATGAACAGCTGGGGGCAGGTTCGTAACAACTTTCCGAGCACTTTGCAAGAGTGAATATAATTTTCCATTAGGAAGCAGCAGGCTTTTTGATATCCAGCATCAATCCGGCGATTTTTCTTGACTTTTGAAAACGTCTTAGAAAATGTGTTATATCTGAGGAGAGGGAAACAACAATTGCTTTTGGAAAAGGAAAAGGAGATGGGGGTGAGGGAAGAGTCGAAGCAACAAGGTAGAAAGTGCTCATTGAGTTAGAAATTCAGAAATGGGGAGGCGATGAGGAGAAGATAAATGGTCGGGAACAGTGAAGCAGCAGATGGAAACCTTTGGAGTAGATGGGGAGGCGTGGAGTAGAAAGGTGGTTTCAAAGCACTAGACCACTGGCCGATGCTCACAGGTTTGCAGCTTTGATTGTTCTTTATACCTTATACCTCGCTTTTTGCACTAAAGTCAAAGCTAAATGCGCTGCAAATGATTTGTCAGACAGTCACAGCCTTTTTTTATTATAAGATTTGATTCACAAACACTTTTTTTCAAAGCGTGAATATCAGTACCATTGTGATTTTAGAGTATTTAAATAAAAATAGCGTGCCTTATATCAATTGTGTCTTGGATATTGTGAGTCATCTGGCTGCCGTTATTAAAATGTTTTTTTAAAAAGAGCCAGTCTTTTGAACGGCTCTTTGAAATGAACGGATCCCAAAGACAAAGGAAAATCTCATTGTACAGTGTTGTATAATGACAAAATAAAGAACCTTAAAGGAATAGTTCACCGTTTTTCAATACTTAGATATGTTCTCACCTGATTTTAGAAGAGTTGATGCGTACCTTCAGTGCCCTCAGTCACGCACAAAGACCAAAGATGTTGTTTGCACTTGGCCCCTCCCAATGTATTCCTATAGCTCCAATAGGGGGTGAAGTTGGAAGCTACCACGGTCCTCCACAGGCACGCACAAAGACTAGACAGGTGCGTATCAACACGTCTAAGCTCAGATAAGAACATATCACAGTATGGAAGAACTGTGTGCCCTCTGTCACACAAAAAGACCAAAGATGTTGTTAGCACTTGGCCTCTCCCAATGTATTCCTATAGCTCCAACCGGGGGTGAAGTTAGAAGCGACCAAGCTCTACCACGGGCACAGGTACGTATCAACTCATCTAAGCTCAGATAAGAACTTATCACAGTATGGAAAAAAAGGTGAACTATTCCTTTAACCTTAACCTGATTTAAGCGTCCTTCATCTAGTATTGCAATTTATAAAAAATATACAGGATAAATATAATGTATGATCACATTACTAAGTAAAGTTGGAGCAAGACATCTGCTTGGGACTGTCATGGGGACTCTGAGAGGCTTTACTTGGTCCCTGGACCCATTACGTAGAGCAGTGCTTCCCAACCAGGGGCACGGGGACCCCTGGGGGTACTTGAGCACTTAGCAGGGGTTTGGAATTGTTTCAGATTAAAAAAAAGAAAGGGAGTGTTGTTGCCGCGTTTCTGTCGCATTTTTGAAGCAATTTTTCGACACATTTTTTCACTTTTTTCTCACTTTTTTGATACTTCCTTGACACATTTTGTCACATTTTTAAGAAATGTGTTCACTTTTTTTGTCACTTTTTTGACACATTTTTGACACATTTTTGTTACTTTTTCATTTCTTATTTGTTGTATTTTTGTCACTGTTTGTCACATTTTTGACACATTTTTAACCATTTTTTTTCACTTTTTTTAATCACTTTTCTAACGCATTTTGTTACATTGTTGTTACGTTTTTGATATATTTGTAACCCTTTTTTCACTTTTGTCACTTTTTTCACACATTTTTGTCACATTTTCGTCACTTTTTATGTTGTGTGCGTTTTCATCCCTGTTTTCATCGCTATTTTGATGCTTTTTTTAAGCTTTCAGATTTGGGTAAAGCCCAACTGGAGAACATGTGCTCGGTTCAGGTGGGAGCGAAGAGGTTAAAACTGACCTCACCATTTTTTTTGCTGTCGTGTCATTGTTTCTGTGACTGTGCAATTTGAAAACGACAGCCATTTAAACAGATGTAATGGGGATGGACAGAGGGGTTCGATGCTTTGGCTGGAAAAGCAGTGGAGAGAGACAGAGCGGGAGAGAATGAGAGGAAAGAGCAGAGAAGAAGAAAGAGGAGGGATGATGGATGGACAGAAGGCACTGAAATGGAAAGGTGGACTTAGTGGGGATAGATGAAGCAGCAGCCAGTACACACTGTTCTTGTGGGTCCCTCAGAGCCCACACTCCCACTGAACTGACAGTGTTACCATCAACAATTCACCCATTTCACTCATTTTGAATTAACTATTTTTACCTGCACTGTACACTGGTGACTTCAGTTGTTGTTATTTTTAATGTTATTATGAATCTGGTAACCTCTTTGGTATGTGCACAGAAGCAGTGGTAGTAAAAGAGAAGCTTGCATGTGTGTGTGTGTCTGTGACGGAGATAAGTGTGCTGTGTGCTCGGAGCTGGACAGAGGATAGTGTAAAGGTCAGATGGTCTAAGTGGTCTCTCTACAGCGGCCCGTGACGTTGTGCGGTCTGCCCTGTCACCGCAAAGACAGCTGTATGAACTGTGGAGGTCAAAACGCCACTGAGATCACCGGAGGAGGGGGGGACAAAAGGGGTCGCTGGTGTTTTGGGACATGTTAGCAGAACGTATGTCTTCTGAATGGGTCTCGGAAGGGCATTTGTGGGACTTCTTGAAAGCCACGTGATCAAGTGTTTCCAAGTACAAGCTTTTGAGGAACAAACAATCGTACTTGGAGGACTAATAATGAGAATGATAGTAGTAATGGTAGTAGTAGTAATAATATCACCATTTTTGGACACTCAAAGACGCTCAACGTAAAGTAATACAGTTAAAGAAACACTGTGCAATGTTTGACATAAATATTAGCTTGTTTTGAGTTGTATCAGATGATTTTTTAGGATAGTATAGAAATTAAAAAGCAAGAAAAATGTGTCAAAAATGTGAAAAAAATGTGAAAAAAATGTGAAAAAAATGTGTCAAAAAAGTGACAAAAATGTATCAAAAATGCGATAGAAAAAAGACAAAATTGTGACAAAAACACAACAAATAAGAAATGAAAAAGCGTCTAAAAAGGGTCAAAAAAGTGACAAAAAACTGTCAAAAAATTGTCAAAAAAATGTCAAAAAATTGTCACAAATGCAACAAAAAAGTGACAAATTAAAAAAAAAAAAAAAAAAGGGGAACAAAATGGACAAAAATGTGACCGATTTAAAAAAAAAAAATGGACAAAAATTTGACACAAATTTGACACAAATTTGACAAAAAATTGACAAAAAATTGACAAAAAAGTGACAAAAAATGACAAAAATGTGACAAAATGTGACCAAAATGCGTCAAAAATGTGTCAAATTTCCAAAATTTGTCCAAATGTGTCAAAAATGTGTCCAAAATATGACAAAAAGTGACAATTTCATCATACAGCATTTTCTGAGTGCATTAAATTGCCTTTATAACATTCCTAATGACTCCAGAATGTTCACTCCTTGGCCTAAGAAAAATGTGTCAAAAAAGTGACAAAAAAGTGACAAAAATTTGAAAAAAATGTGTCAAAAAAGGGACAAAAATGTATCAAAAATGCGACAGAAAAAAGACAAAATTGTGACAAAAACACAACAAATAAGAAATGAAAAAGCGTCTAAAAAGGGTCAAAAAAGTGACAAGTAATTGTCAAAAAATGGTCATAAATGCAACAAAAAAGTGACCAATTTGTTTTTAAAAGTGACAAAAAAGGGGAACAAAATTGACAAAAAAGTGACAAAAAATGACAAAAATGTGACACAATGTGACCAAAATGCATCAAAAATGTGTCAATTTTTTTTTCCAAAATTTGTCCAAATGTGTCAAAAATGTGTCCAAAATGTGACAAAAAGTGACAATTTCATTTATGGTGGTGAAAATCCGCTGGTGAAACGTGATCTGCTAAGGTCTATGAATATTGGACACGAACCCCAAAAACACTCAACAAATAACTTGGGCATTGTAATGTCTATATGTTTCGTTATAGATATTTTTGAAGTATTCAAACATGTCCCTCATACTTGCAGTATATTAGTTTCTAAATCAATTTTGAGGTGGCAGATCTAACTCCTCTCTGACGGAGTGCTTTAAACCCACGTGATTTACAAAAGGTCACAGAAAGTAGTGTGGAAAAGTCTTGCGAAACATCCTCATTTCAAACAACCAATAATAAGCGCAGCAAGATAAAGCAATATTAATACCTTTTTTTTAAGTGCTATGAATCGGCACTATCAAAAGCTAAAAACTATCAAAACTTCTACATGTTGCATTTCTCTTTTCCTAAGACATGCAACCCTAGGCAGTTCATGGATTCAAAAAGCTTTCTCATAACTCTCACTCGTGTCTGTCCGTGCACAATGCTACGTTTTCAAAGCTTTCACAGCACACCTGCTGCATTACTCTGGATCCTTGTGAAGTAAGTGAAAGAAAAAAAAAAAGTCTTCCTGTAATGTGAGCAATATCGGCAACCAATTTGATCTACACGCCACCGTATCCTTTCCTACCATACGGAGTCTCTTTTGCCAAGCAGTGAGCGCAGTTGTCAAAGTGTTGAGCTTGATAGAAGGAAAATAACAGAGGCGACAGAGATGGAGCAGGAAGGAGCAGTCAAAAAAGGTGACAAAGGAGTGTAATCCAAAAGGTTACGCATAGCAAGGATATAACAGAGGGAGGGACTGTCTCATTAAAAGTATACTATTACACAGGTGGAGCAGGGACCAAATTATAAGATCAGTCCGCAAACTACAAGTAAAGGAAGCATCGACGACGAGGTATAAAGTGTGTGCGCCTACCGTGGACAGCTGATAGAGATTAATGTCTTTCGAGAGTGGGGAGAAAGGACAGAAGGGGGGGTCCCGACTGGCAGCGGCGTGTGATTGATCGACGGAGCAACTTGGGGCAAGGGGATGTGGAAAGACGGGAGGGGAGAATGGGGTAGTTGGATAGTGAGAGGGGAAGAGTTGATGGGTTCAGTGTGTGGTCACCATGCAGCGAGGGGCTCTGGGCAGAGGGGCAGATTGATGAAGGCGTGGACAGAGGGATAGAGCGATGCGAAGTGAGAGCGGGAATGGGTGACGAGGAGGGTCGTGGATTGATAGTGAGGACCACAAAGAGGTGAGATATGTGGGTAGAAGGCATCAGTGAGGGTATTACAAATTGTGAAGCATGGAGTGAGGTGAGCAGCCAGTGTCTGGCCCTTTGGCTGAAACTGTAATTAACTCTTCGCAAGTACATAAAAGTAATAGAAGCGACTACGAGGTTTCCAGTGACACAGGATGAAAGAGCCACATATCATTCAAATCTAATGCCCCATTATGCCCAATACGCAACTTTGTCCTTTGTTCATATGTGAGAGAACTGTCTGTCTGGGATTCTTTAGAGAGCTGTGGTTTCCCCCATCAATCCAAAGACCAGCAAAACACACACTTTCCCCAGCTCGGTATTCCAAACCAACCCGCAGCTTAAGAGATTGGTCACACTCTAGACAGGTGGTACTGAAGGCTGGCTGAAATGCAGGGGGCAAATTCTCCCTCAGGAATCATCTTGGATAGCTGGGGCGTCATGGCGACGTGTAAACAAGCAGCAACCTCCCTCTCTCTTAGTACAGCAGCTTTTTGTGAATTGCATTAGTAGCTTTTGTGTTCCGCATTGTTTCACTTGGAGGAACCCGGCCTACTGGAATTGGACACCAAGGACTGGACGGTCTGCAATCTTGGCCCGTCTGCTTAGGGACTCACATCGGCCCTGGGTCTATAGCCTGTCCGTCCATGGGAGTGGATCTCTCCTTCTGTGGCTCTACCCAAGGTTTCTCTTTTCTCCCACTGGGTTTTTGAGTTTTTTCTTGCCGTGCTGGAGAGTCTAAGGACAGGGGACACCTGCTGCCGACGCTTATTTAGACATTATGTTTGCCTGGATGCTTAATTCGCCTGAACTTTGCATAGTCATATTTGCTGCTCTGTTTTATTGCCTTAATGTCAAGTGCAGCCCTGTGAGGCAACTCCTGTTGTGATATTGGGCAATACAAAACCATTGATTGATTGATATTTTTGTACATCTTTGCTGTGTTTTCGTTAGTTTCAGTGGATTTTTACAGCAGAGAGTCCGTACTAGTCATGAAGGACCCAGCCTTTTCAAAAGTAGAGGCACCAAGAGCCCCCAAATGAGGAGAAGATGGTGAGAGAGCTGTGCAGGTTTAAGAAGAATGAGGAGGTGGAGGAGCTGACCAGTGCAGGACACCACGCTCTGAAACAGGGACAAACCCAAGAGATGATGCACCGTTTCTGAGGAGCACTGAAGGCAGTACTCTGGTTTCCCCTACCTCCAAAAACACGCTGGTCAGGCTGGCCCACAATGGCGGCAGTTGTATAATCACAAATAAAGCACTTACTCAACTGCCCTTTGTTTCTATTATTAGGTCAGCATGAAAGTATTTAGTGACTCATGCATTGACGAGAAATTGTGTCCAACCACGTCCAACCATATCATTACAATCAATGTGGATTATTTCTCGAAACAATGCAAACCAAAACACTCATGGATAAAACCTGCATCACTCTGTGTGACAGACCACTGACCACATCTGTATATTACACCTGGGTATAAATACGACCGAGGTTGCCAAGTGCGCTCCGCAGTAACTCTCCGCCGCAGGGGGACAGGTCAGATACCACACCCACTTCATCCAATTCCACCATTCATCCTGAATTATAGCCGTTCGCTGGAGTAAAATGTAAATTGAATGCGCTGGAGCCACACAGCGACACACACACACTATTTCGTCCGCCGTCCAGATAAGCAGTAATGAGCTCCGCGGGCAGCAGCTCCACGCCTCTCTTGTGCCTGAAGCTCTATATCTGTCCAATGCTATAGGTCCATTCTCTTATCTCCTAAACCCTCACCTCTATTACTCTTAACCATTCCTCCCGTCCTCCCAATCCCTCAGCCCCGCCTCTGCTCCGTCGTCGCGCCTTCTCACTTAATTTGACTTTTTAATCGCTCTTTTAAGCTGTTCTCTGCCCTTGTTGTCACCTTAGTGCTCATTTGTTCATCCACTTTGTGCAAAATTAATATAAAATATACCATTACAGGCAACACATCGAGTAGGTCTTCTATTAACCCAAAGGTTTACTGTAAATTGAGTCGCATCACAGTGCACAATGGTTTTTTTGTTCTTTTTAATGAGTCATCGTGCAATAACAGCCAAACTTTTGTTGTCGAAAACAGGAAACATCAAACATCCAGGTAGATTAGCAACATAAAGTCTGTGTGGGCTCACTTCTCCACAGAACTGACTCATAACTTTGAAGGAAGTGAGGCACCGCGAGCTCATCACCATGGAGACTTTGCAGAGAGGCTTTGAGTTAGTTTTGCTGCAAACAACATGACCTGCAAATGCTGGCTTTGATTTGCAAAACAAATCGAGGTAGTAAATAATCATGTATTTTATTTAATTTTATGGAATTTACTTCCTGTTTATTGATATACATTATAGCCATTTATCATTCACCGGTCCATAGTGGCATCGGCATCGTGCTTCCTTGATCGTAGAGAGCTCAGGGCAAGGTTGCAGATACAGGACATTCGTGCTGTGTTCCAGACCGAGACATACCATTTCAGATTTGATCTAATATCTGGGATGTTTCATGTGCAGTGGGACGTCTGAGGGGATCACAGTTGAGTAACCAGAGCCATGTGTGAGGACCCTCTGCAGTGGCCTCTGGGGACAGATGCAGTTTGAATGTGTCGTAAAAAGGTGCAGTGAACAATTGATGCTTCAAAAAAATGTATTTATATATAAACACTACCGGGCACAAGTTTGGAGATGCTTTTTATGTATTGGCTTTTCTTTTTTTTTTTTAATTTATTTCTTTATTACATTATTAAATTATTAATTTGTCATGGCGACATGGAGGAAGTGACCTCCCTCTCTCCTGGTACAGATACATCTTTTTGCCTTTTTCTGCGAACTGCATTTGTGGTTTCTGTGTTCCACATTGTTCGTCTGGATTTTGTACGTCTTTGCCGTGTTTTTGTGGCGGTTTGGTGGATTTGTTTACTTTGAGAGTCCAAAATGGTCCTGAAGAAAGCAGCTTTGTAAAGGTAAACAAAAGCTAGCTTATCAGCTAAACCCATTTGAGACCTACACATTTCCTCTTCTGAGACACTGAAGAGGCACCACACCTGCAGCACAGAGGAGGCGTCACAAGAGGAGCTAAAAAGGGACTAACGAGGAGATGGTGAAAGACTGTTGTGGAGCGGAGGGAGCTGTGCAGGAGGAAGAGGTAGGAGGATGTGGGGAAGCTGATCAGTGCAGGACACCACGCTCTGAAACAGGGACAAACCGAGGAGGCGCTGCACAGTTTCAGAGGATCAGAGGAGACTGAGGGCAGCCAGCCAGGGTTCTTCCGGATGCTGCAGTTTCACCGACCTCCAAGGTCATGCGGGTCAGGTTGACTCAAAGTGGCAACGTGGCTCAGCCCTGACACCTGAACACTATGTACGCTTGTACAATGACAATAATGCACTTTATCTCACCTTATCTATCTTACATGAGTATGGACGTACCACATAGTGCAATAGAGTAGGGAAAAATGGATGAAAAAACTCTTTATACTTCATTATACTTCATTGAGAGAAAAATCAATGCAAAAGAAGAATTTGAAGAACTCAGTTTTGTTTTAAACATAATTCCATATGTGTTCATTCATAAATGAATCTTTTCAATGAGAATCTACAGTGAAAATGGTCTTGAAAAAAAAAATCTAACAATCTTGATAAAAAATGTTGTTTCTTGTTTCTGTATTGAAATCACTAAAATAGTCATTTTGTTTGAGAGCAACACAACTCCACACTCCAAATGGATAAGTGAGAGTGAGTAAGCCGTACTCTTGATCAATAGGGACAAACTAATCATTATTTGTAATACTTTGTTTTTTTGGGAAATCCATCTCAGATACAAAGACATTTTTCGACTGCTTTTTTTTTTTTTTTGCTTCACACTTGTATTTGTAATCACGCATGTACTGACAAGGATCAACAGTATGAGTAAGTTGATAGTTAAACTTTCAGGCGCTACACTCAGCCGCGTTGGAACAGCATCATCTTTCATGTTTCACACTCAAAGTCCCCCATATATAAGGGCCTTAAAGCCTTCACTTGTGTCGACTTATGACACCATGATTTAAGTGCGTCTCTCCACCTTCAGCTGTAAAGCGCAGCTCGCTGTGGATTTGGTGCTTTTGTGGCTGCAGACAGGCCAGAGATGTATAAACCTTGCTTTGATTTATTGCTGGGTGTTATGTGAGGAGAACAACAATGCAAAACAGCCATAAAAGATATCACTGTAAGGGAACAGTCGTACAAGCCTTTATTTTAATGGTGCACTATTAAAACAATATGAAGTCCCATTTTGTGATTCAGCGTCTTGTTATGTGCAGAAGTGGAATGGAACAAAGTACATACTGTTAATTTTGTTGTGATTCCAAACTGGGGCTAATGAAGGGAGAGCAGCAGTAGTAGTGGCAGTTGTTTGTCATAACTTCTCTTACCAATGGGTATATGTGCATTTTCAGGCTTGTCACCCTCCACAAACTTATGCAAGGAGTGTCAACACCCTGCAAGGCTCAATTATAAAACTGCTATTGGATTTGTGGATTCAAAAGGTGTATAAAGATGATTGAACAATTGTCACTGAACATCTTGCATATTAATATGCCAAAAGAAGATTGGTTCACTTTTATTGAAACAGTACAGGTACATTCCTCGGCTCGCGACAGAGCATAAAGAGAAGAGATGCATGTTGGTCATTTTATGCTCACTACTGCCACCTCAGGTCTTATGTGTAACTGCAGTCTCTATATTAAGCTCGTGCATGACGGCACTTCGGACCCGAAGTAACAACTTTTTGAGTGACAGTGCAGGATTTTAGAGGCAGTTTGTGGTGAACAGGTCTGAGCTCATTCTACGCCATAGGACATGGCTGGAACATGTCGGGGGAGGAAAATGCTTAGTTTTAACAGTTTAAACTCCATATAGTCCCTTTCACACATTAAGTGCCACGCTGCTTTTTGGGATTTAGCTGTTGAGTGCCAACGATCCAGACCATTTTTCATGATATTTGTAGCACCACAGCATATTCTATGTTATAGCTATGGACGCATGCTATGGCTATGATGAGAATCTAAGCAAAATTGCCAATATTTTCATAGACAAAATCTTAATAATGGATAGACTCAAGTTTAAATGTATTGTATTATTTTTCTTTGTTTATTAGTTACTAGGATTTTTTCGAGTGGATCTTGGATCTTAGGGTATAGTTTTTGAATGAGATCAAGTGAAAAAAATAAATAAATACATCACTTGTGATTTTTTTTTGTGTTCAAAGCCCAACAAATCAAGCTAAGAATTAGATATTAAAAATTATTATTATTGGTAAGTCCAAGACTGGAAAGTTTAGAGTCTGTAGGAGCTGCTAAAGCGGCGAGGGTGTTGCATGAGTGAGGCAAAAACCTTTTTGAGAGAAGCGGCTCTGAAGTTTTGTAACATGTGCGCATGAGAGAATGTTTTCTCTGGTCTTTCGTACATGTTGGCTGCCAGAAAGTAAACAGCCATATTTGGATCATAGCGTCAGCCGGGCCTTTACAGGACACGCAGATCTAAAATATGTCAATATTTGTTCATTTGAATGCACGAGGGAAAGCCGGCTTTGCGAAACGATGTTGTGGCCACTTCCGGGATATCTCCGCCTATAAGTAACTTGTTTACCATAATAAATCCTTTCCGTAGTCCCTCTGGAGGTAATACAAGTGTTAATGGGATGATTGGAGGGTCTTTCCTCTCCCCCTGGTGTCTCTACAGATGGTGTAGGACTACAGATGGAAATGAGCATAGTGCTAAATCTGGTGCAGCCATCTTTTTAATGTAACTGCACAACGTCCTTTTAATAAACTAAACTCTGGCCAGAAAACCACAATTGCAACTTGACTGCCACCGGACCGGAGCCACCAATACACACTGACAGAATCACGCAGAAGAAGCTAACAGGCTAACGGGCAAAGTTAACTGCAGGCTAGAACCACTTTAAACAGCATTTACTGGCTGTAAAAGCTGAGTAAGTTTGAGTGAAAAAAAATATTTCTATTGTGTAATTGGATGTACAATATCCCTCTCTCCCTTCGCCTTTTCTGTCGGCGGAGTATTTACTCTCACTGACAATTAATAAGTTAAAAAATCGCAACCTGCTACGACACCTGAAGTTGCGCTCATGGCCTCTCGGGGCAAGAGTTACTTAGTACTGCTTTAAACTCTGATATGAAAACTACTGTAGGATAGATAGCTAGAAAACTAGCTCCACATTGTCCACTGCATGAAAAATCTACATCGTCACCCGCCATGTCTCGCCTTAATTGAGTCATTGTAGCCGGTGATGCTAAATCACGCAGTACCAGGTCATTGCTCCTTAATCAGGTTACTCCCCTCCTTCTGTGCCGACTGACATCAGTGAGGTTGGATTCTCTGGCAACAACAACAACAACAACAGGCTGTCAGAGTCAATCACAAGGTACAGCTTATATTTTTTTCTTTCTCACTGGGATTGTCTGGACTGGGATAAATAAAAGAAATAAACTTGTAGTAACAGCGGTAATAGTAGTCGTAATTGTAGGGAAATAAAGAAGTAATACTTGTGGTAATGCAACTTTCACTTTTGCCGTGTTATGCATGTTTACATAAGCTTTCTGACCATCGACTGTCACATGTATCCATAACCGAAAGCACTTTTGGGGCCGTTATGGTGAGATTGCTTTTTAAATGGCGTCAGTGCAAAGAGATTGGCTTTTTAACTCCGACTAACCCCCCCCCCCCATTTGTGTTTGTTCTCTCCTCTGTTTCATTCATTCCAACCATTACTTTTCCATCTGCTACTTCCACAAAACAGCCCTATCGCACTCACAGCGCTCTTTATACTCTCATCAATCCTGCTTACATTTCTGCCTTTCCCTCCGCCGCCTCTTCTGCATACGTCCATAGCTCTCATTCATCCATCCTGTCTCTCTTTTCTCGTCTGGCCCATTCAATTCTCCGCGTCGGGCTTGTATACCCATCTCGCCGGGCCCCGATGCGGCGAGACGCGTTCATGTGTTAATGCGTGTGGCAGCGAGATGCTAGTGGTTATTTTTCAGGCAGCAGCCCAGAAGATTGGACTGTCATAATCTATGGTCCTGAGTTATAAGTGTTTCTAACCCAAAAGCTGAGGACAGAACCATTTTTCCTTCTTTTGCCACCTCTCTCCTCTCCTCCATCCCTCCTCGAAGATCATCCCTCACTCTTGCGCCCTCCCAACTTGTCGCCGTACATCACCGTCCATATATCCACTATGGCCACAATTCAGAGCCCTGTTATGGATCGTCTCTGTGCTTCCACGGCATCCTTCAAGCTGGGGCTGGATTCACATTTGTTGAGTTTACAATCTCTTGTGAGAGTATTATGTGGTTTCTTATACTGTGAAGTGAGTGTAAGATTTGCAGAGAAGCAGATTGAAGGTGCATGTTCTAAAAATGGGAGGACTTGGTGAGGACTAATGAGTTTTTAACCATATTAAAGGATTGTTTCATTGTAAAAAAAAACATACCTGGAGTAGTTTTGTCCACTTCATTCAAGTAGTTTTGGTAGCCTGGGAATACCCATGATGCTTTGTGCGCTCAAATGATTTCGAACTGCTCAGCAGCCAGGAGATCAAGGCCGAAATCGGCATGGATTTGGGGACCAATCACAGAACGGGGAGGGACAGCAAGACGATGATATACTATTTGACGGACAAAAGCTTGTACTTTGTTTATGGATCGGACAGCAGCAGAGGCGAAGTCATCTTTCGATCAAGCTTTAGACCGTGTTCTAAATAGTTCATCTCGGAAGGTTATTTTAAAAGAACAGCATTTGGTACAAGTCATACGATTGGCTATGGCTACATGCACATGATATAGACTTTTGTCGCGCCCAATACATGGCTTTGGACAATCGTGAACCACACCTCCCATATGAGAAAATGAACTGGTGGTCCCCAGACTAAATACTATCACTTGTGCCGTTAGCCAGGCTATCGTTATGGAGTAATCCTGTTCACTTTAGTGGTTTCCTCTTTCACCATTTGTCATTAGCAGAAAATCAAAGCATGTTTTCAGTGTGTCATTGCCTGGAGAGGGAGATGCATCCAATTCAGAATCCCAACCATCCAATAAGCAAAATCAGCATTGTCAGTACGCATGGGTGGTAATATTCCGGTCAAACTACCCACGGTGTCAACAAAGCCCATTAAAACCAGACTATCATAGTAGAACAACCGGCTATTTAGTGACTATTACGTATACATTACATAAAGGAACCTCACAGCGTTGTATATGGAGCCACCATACGAGCTCATCACATACTGAAAGAAAAGATCCAGAACTTTGTGACGCAAATGGATTTAATTAGTAAGTTTGACGTATAGCTAACTAGTAAGCTATTTGTAGCCAACAACAACTTTTATTTATTTATTGGTTTAATAAGGGCCACAAGTTATTTTTCTCTTCCCAATAACACTGTGTGTCCGTCTCTTAGAGAATTATTTTAAGACATCGATTTTCAACGCTCAAAATATTCAATATCTGTGTCACACTCGGTCATGTTAACAGTTTGGGATACGATCATGGTAGTCCTGACCTTTAACCTGGACCAGCATGCTTTGCGCTCGGTGAGATGCCGAATCCGCTTATACTTACTATCTTTTTGGTTTAGCATTATTGTTACTTATAAAACATAAAATGTAAATGCTGATGTAACCAAAATGTTTTTAAGCCCGAATTATGCATAATACTGTGTCTACCTACAATGCCATGATTGTTTTAGTTCTTGATGGAAATTTGTTCTTTGACAACATTAAAAGGCCTGAGTCTGTAAAAAGGATAAGGTATAGGCTTTGTTCTCCCCAAAGGGAACTTTTTCTTCTGCATTTGAGCTATCCTTTAGAGTCGCTGGGACGACCAGTCAGGAGTGAGCGGCCACAGTGCAGCGCCCGGGAGCCCATCTTGAGCTGGGCTTGGTCGATCCTATCTCGCTGTGAATATTTTCTCAGCCTGAGGATCAAAGCCATTGAGCGGCAGGAATGCGAATCACTCTGCCAGTGTGCCCAATGTATTTCAAGCTTTAAAACATATTTTGATGGCCATGTTTGGATGAACTCAGTTGGATTTAACAGCATACGAAAAAGAAAGAAAACTAGGCCCTGCTATCACTGTATAATTGCAGTTGGAGCTGGACATCATCAAAGTGTGAACAGTGCATCAGTTTTCCGAACATGAACTACTCCCATGGCCGTCATTATCTGATTTTTTTATTATTATTTTTTGTCCAAAACCATTTGCGAGCATCATGAGAGCAGGGAGAGAGTCTGGGGGAATGTGCCACTAAACCCATTAAAAGTAAGTGCAGCGGAGCAGACTGTGCCTTAAATATCATTGGAGCATCTGTGTTTGAGAAATACAGATGGACAGCGAGTGAATCAGCCCAAATCTGTCCAAATACGATCTGAGTAAATACTACACTCCTCCAACTTAGCACTCCTCCCTGTCCCCTAAGTCTCCTTCATCCACCGCACCAGCCTGCTTCCCATGCACCAGCAAAGGCCAGTCAGTTTTCTACTCATTTAACGTGATCGGTTCATTAGAAAGATGAAGCGAGTTGCCACTAATGGGCACTTGAACAGCAACAAGGGAGAGCAGATTGCCTCCCCGAGCTGGCTAAATAATTAGGCTGAGGGGAAAACGGAAGGGACACATGGGGAGGTGGTGGTATTGGTGGTTTAGGGTGAAATACACGGAACAATCCGTGTCTAAAGGGACGGAGCTGGCCCGGAGACAGATGTGTAGGTATGTGGGTCTGGCCTAATGGTACACACGTGTGAATGTGTTTTTTACAACTTTGCACACAATTCTTCGGCCTCAAAGTCAAGGTCAATCTGGATACAATCTAAGTAGACGAGCCACTGACATTACTGTATAATTGCAAATAGCCTTGTGATCTCCTCGCCACCACAACTCAAAGACGACCAGATTTGTTTGTTGTTCTCTTATGTTTCTTTTTTAATAGTAAACTCTACACTGAAAAAAGTTATAGTTGTGCTTTCTTGGATGCATTCAGTATTGTGTACTCGTGTCTCATCAATCCGCTTCCTTCACTGGTGCAAAGTAAGTATTGAAATGTTCTTTACTTGAAAACAATCCAGGAACCGATTGCCTTGGAAAAGTCAAGCTAATGTGGCTAATCATTTCATATATTTCAATTACTCTGTTCAAGTTTTCACAACTTAAAACCAATCTCCCTCTTCAGAGTTAACTTTAGGTCAGACACCATGAGTGACAGTAACATGACACTAAATACATTGTGTTCTTTATTTTATGTATGTATTTATTTATTTTAAATGAGTGAGTTACCAATGCTTGAAAATAATTGGCCACATTAACTTGACTTTTTGCAGTCCAGTCTGCACCATCGGCCCCTCCGACCACCACTCACTCACTACATTCGCCAGGCTTCCCCATCCAAGTAACTAAGCTTCCAAGGTCTGACGGGATTGGGCAGAGCAAAGGCGTTATGGCCAGTGTTAGCTTTACTAGCTTCCTGGTTAGCATTGTCCATTTGGCCGTTGAACCACTTTGCTCCTCGCTGTGTATTTTTTTTTTTTTCATTTAGTACAAAAGTATGTTTACAATTCAGCATTTGACCTGTTCACCACAACTGCCAAAATCCTGCACTGTCACTCAAAAAGTTGTGTTACTTCGGGTCCGAAGTGCCGTCATGCACGAGCTTAATAGAAGTTGCGGTTACACATATGACCTCAGGTGGCAGTAGTGAGTATAAAATGGCCAACTTGTATCTAGCCCCTTTAAAGTACGTGGAGAAATGGGAGAAAGTTCAGACCTTTCTTTCCTTTGTTTTTCCCTCTGGCTGTTTCGAACATGACCATATATGGGCATTTGCAAACCCGCCATCAAACACACCCATCTTCTGCTAATACACTTGTTGTGACAGGTGTACTTTTAATCCCATCCTTCACCAAATCTTGAGTAAATCTGTAGTTTATTCCTACTATAATACAAAGTCAATATGAATCACTATTTGTCGCACTCCCCCAAAACAATACAAAAGTACACTATATCCAAACAATCTGCAGCAGATCATATCACTGAGCCTGACTCATTTGATTTGGCAATGAGGCTTTGAAACTTGTATGGTTTTGAAAATTTGATCAGTGGCAAAATTAATACAAACAATGTGTGAATCAGTTCAATGGTATTGATATCAAGGCACGCTCGATGATACAAAATCCTGGCCAGGCCACTAACAACGCGAGTGAGCCAAGGATTAAAATATCATAATGCTTCAATACTGGTGTCAGCAGCCCAATCCACCCCTTGTAAAAAAAAAAAAAAAAAAAAAAAAGTCCCCATATTTTGCCTGAAAACCACTATTTAATGTCAATTTCCGTGTCTCTATTACTGAGTGACTTTGAGACCCATTACCCGTGCCGTCATTTACATGAGTTTAAAGTTTGTCTTTTTCAGCAGACATTGCCAAAGCCGACGCTGAAAGTGCCTGCGGCGAGAGGAGAAACTTCCAAAGTGCTCCCTCCTGTCTCCTCTTCCTGAGAAAGCTACTGAAGATTGGGCTGCGCCGGGGGAACCGAGTTCAGACAAGCCACAACACAAAGAGGAAAATAAAGAGAATTGACAAGCAGAAGCCTCGTTTATTATTGTTATTTTGTTTGTATTTTTGGTCTCATATCTTTTTCCTCACATAATTTGAGCAATAATACAAGTACTTTTACGTTTATGTCATTATATTTAAGAATTTTGACATGTCCAGGCACAAGACACCAGCTTGAGTGTTAATTAGTTGAGTCAGTGATTTTGAAGTGGGGGAGAGTCGTGCGGGTCGGGGGGAGGGTTGGGTCTCGCCGTGTTTTAGAGCTAATAAGAGAGACCAGGCTGAACTGAGAGGTCATGGTCAGTGTGTGAGGCCACTTACTGTTTATGGATGCTACATGGCAGCTGTCTGAAAGGAAAGTAAAACGTATCAACTTTTGTAAACTTTTGGTTGTCATCTGTGTGTCAGCTTTAACACTGAGGAGTTCGACTTTCGTTCATCATAATAAGTAGGCACTGACTATATGTTTAATGGCAGGCGGTGAAAAAAATCTAAAATGGCCGACTGGAGAGTGTTGGGTCGAATTATGTGGGGAGCGTTTTTGTCAGAGAAGGCATTCATGTCCCAAGCCTTTCCTCAGGACCCAACGGAAGAATAACTTTCCTACTTGATGGAATGATTGGAGAAGTGGTGGATGGTCTGTTATTGAAAACAGTTCTTTTTACCCATGCATTTGACAACTGAAAGTATTTAGTATTTTTACTGTAATTGATTAATCTTGATTTTGATGCTTTCTATATTGATTTGATCTACTTTCTTGTATTTTGATGTAACTGCAGCACCTTGAATTACCTTGTGTATGAATTGTGCTCTACAAATAAACTTGCCTTGCTTTGCCTTACTGTGGATCTTTTGTTTCGTTTGCAAAGACCTTATGCGAACTTATGAAGTCGTTCTCATGTTGTTCCCCTTTATCTGTAGGAGGCATTGACAGATCTGGTCAGTTTTTATGTTTTCTGTAGATCTTAGTGTCAACTTCAGTAATAACACTTTTACTAACTAATCTTTGTGAAGGATACTATTCATGTTTCAATATTCCAACATTTACCAAATAAACAAGACACATTCTGTAAGATATCATTCAGTCATATATAAATGTTACTGGGTCAACCCTTCATAGTCACCCTTCCCCCACTGGTCACAGGGACGGTTGGGGCAAATCATTGCAATATTTACAATGGGTATTATTCTGTTTCTATTAAACATGGCACCTCCTGCAGGTGGTGGGTCCACGGGAGGACGGCTTCACGATTCTAACCGGGCCTGTTGGTCTCTCACAAGGGGCTTCTGAACCGCTCTTTGTCTGACCCGTCACCTATAGGACCTGTTTGCCCTGGGAGACCCTACCAGGGGCACGAAGCCCCCGACAACAGAGCTCCCAGGATCATTCGGGTGCTCAAACCCCTCAACCACGTTAAGGTGGCAGTTCCAGGAAGGGGGTCAAACAAATTATCTGGTGACCCCCACACATTTTCCCCCAGGTTGAACACCACTGATTTCGAGGTATCTGCACATTGTTTTGGAGAGTGTGTATTAGTTTCTTGCCAAAATGTTGAAAGTCTTTGGCAGTAAAAATAAGGAATGTCTTTTGTGACCTAACCCCCCTATAGCAAATTCAATATTCTTCCAAGTAAATGAGGTGATAAAAAATACAGTAGTTTTAAATAATACTTTTGGAGACGCTCAAAGTCTCTTTTCAGTTTCATGCATTAAACATTTAGTCTCCACACACTGGCCACAATTCACTCACTCAAACACAGTGTTCAAGGTCAGGTGTACGGTGCACATTGGTGGTAACTGGAATTATATGGAAAACCTTGGAGATGCTAGACACAACTGCTGCATTGACTTAAAACCACTGCCAATTGTAAATACAATTTCTCACAAATGACCATAATGTTACTTCAATCTATTGTATTCTTCCTTCCTTTCAGTGCTGCAGCTCCTGTTCTCTGCCCTCCAGCCTTAAGCCTTTATCTAACACTGATCGGTGGAGGATTGGCCTGAACTCACTCACGTCAGCTACATGTTTGACACAGAGAAGTCCCACCTTTGAGATAAGATTAAACAAAAAAGACCTGATGTTCTGAGGCTGAGTATGCCAATTACTAAAGCCCTCTTTGCATAGGATTAGAATGACTCTATCAGGCCAGGCGAGTGTATTGTAGAGCAGAATCTATACTCAAGGCAATTCAAAGCGCTTGAAGAAGGCAGATAAAATCCATCCATGAAACATAAATATAATCATTCATTAATTACATTCAACACAAAGAGCACAGATAAAACATACAGTCATACGCACAGTCTGTTAAAAAGAACTGTTTCCAGCCTGGATTTGAACATTGTCAGAGTTGAGGCCTGTCTCACATTTTTGGAAGAGGGGGTGGTGTGTGGGTGGACATGGGGAGGAGTGTTGAGAGAGCGTCGCTGTCTGAGTGCATGAGTGTGCGTGTGCGCGTGTGTGTGCATGTGTGTGTGTGTGTGTGTGTGTGTGTGTGTGTGTGTGTGTGTGTACAGAATACATGTTTGACGATTGATTACTGCTTGCTGAGTGAGTGGCGTGTGGTACGCAGCCGGGTCTGGTCCGGTTGGGGATGGAATGAGCTTTAGCTATAATCCTGCAGTCTGTAGTATATTGTTTATGTATTTCTTTATGAATGCATTGTCCATTAAAAAAACAAATAAATACAAAAATAAAACTGCAGCCTCAGTCATAGTTCTAAATATATGTGACAACAGTATGTGACAACATGCCGGAGAGGTGGTTTTAGACTATGAAGAGACACAAGGAGAGCTTTTTCAAAGTATATTCTCATAGCGACGGGTTATTCTCCTCGACAGCTGATTAGCGTTTACCCCAGGGGTGTCAAACTCATTTTGGGTCTCGGCCCGAAATTCAGCTCCCATGGTGGGTCACGGGCTGCATATAATAGAGAATTTTTTTCCTATAAATGAATAATAATAATACAGTCAAGCCCCAATTTGACTGTAGCTTCATTAATAACAATAGCTTACACTTGTATTGCACTTTACAAGCCTGTGTCGCAAGTTCCTCAAAGTACTACATAGTAGTCATTATTCATTCACTCCACACACGGTGGTGGTAAGCTGTTATTGAAGCCACAACCGCCCTAGGGCAGACTATCCATTTTCCACATGGCTATATAATGTGTTGTTCATAACCTGAGCTCTTATTATGTCAGTGCCCTCTGCTGGACCCGTGTGGAACTCTTTCCTTTTTTTAATTTAAGCTAACCCTAGTGGCTAAAATGAGCATTCTGGTTATTATTTAAAAATGCATAACTGGGCTAGAGATTTCCTTTTTTTTTTTTTTTACATACTCTGGAATTCATGCTTTACATGGCAGGGGCCGGATGAAATTAATTCGATTAATCTCTCGGGCTGGATTTGACAACCCTGGTTTACCCGTAGTAGGACAGTGGCTTGATTGTCTTTTGATTTCAATGTTCATTTTCACTCTAAGTAACAGGATTTGTGGCCACCATTGTCTTCTAATGTGACATGTATTTTATCAGCTGTATTATTTTCTTTTCAATAATTTGCACACTTTCATAACTGACATTGCATTTCTTGCCTCTTTTTAAAATGTGCTCCTCTTTAGCATCATGTGAACAAGCTGCCTGACAGTGTCCTCAGTGTGTCCTCCAGTCTGGGAATGAAGTTGCATTACAGTTTTCAGATACGGCGCAGTGTAAAAGTGTTTCTCTAAACTTGGGCTCAGTGCCTGGAAGTGCGTCCCGTGAGACTTTCTTCCTGGAGCCCTTGGGTGCTCTTTCTGGTAAGAGCTGGAGATGATATCAGCTAATCTCCTGCACTAATCCCTGCACCTTCATAACAAAAGTGCATTGTGCTTGAAAAAACATCCTGCCGGCCAAGACCTATCTAGACAATAAAGCAGTGCCACGGACCAAGAGGGAGGGGTCACTGAGACCGTGAGCAAAGAACGGCAGGATAAATAGAAAAAAAAGCAGATTTATGAAAGGTTAGCAGAGGTTTATGAGATTTGGGGCTCACATTTGTTGGGAGAGAGAATATGATTTGCTTTATCTGTGGCAAACAAGATGTTATTTATGAAATAAGGTGTTGTGTTGCTTTGTTATGAGAGCAAGGTGGCCAATACAGATGAGAAATTCTCCTATTATGTTCCAACCTCGGCCTCCACCTTTTCTTCTTTGGTAACTTATATTTTATTGATTTTATTTCAGTGAGATTGTGGTGACCTTTTCTTTTAATTTCACAAAATGTGTGTTTTTTTTCCACACTCACAGCTTGGCTTTGTCTATTGTGCATTATTTATCTACGCATAAGTATTTCATGTTATCAAGGCAACAATATGCAACTGTGCTAATATTGTAAACCACACTTCAAAGGTGTTTAGCATAATTCTATATGAGTTATAATTCTATTTTAAACAACGTTCTTACTTTGAGTGCAATTTCAAAATAGCCATTGTAGACAGCAGAACCAATTAACTGAGGCTACAATCAATGGATGTTTTTTATTTTTAACACATGTTTTATAGCTGCAATATAAACCCTGAAATGTTCAAGTGAAGTCAGTTAATGGAGAAGGTTGACACCGACTCATAACATCATTTAAGTGCATATGGCACATTAGATTGTGATGTTTATTGAAAATAATAATGCATTAGTCTAATGTAACGCTTTTCCAGATGCTTCAAGTCGCTTTACAATTTTGTGCGTTTTTCTTCTTCTTCTTATTCAATCACACCATACTCGGTAATGGTAAGCTATTATTGTAGCCACATCTGCCCTGGGGTAGACTGACGGAAGCGAGGCTTCAAAATAATTGACATTTTTATCACGTGTTTGACTTGTGTGATGGGATCAAGCAGAGCAAAGAGGTATGGCCTTTTTTTATTGTTTTACTTCCTTATTGGACACTGACAGGAAGTGACATAGACCAAATCAAAATCAAAACTTTGTTTATAAAGCACTTTTCATGCAAAGTTGTAACACAAAGTGCTTTACAGATTAAAAGCAGTTCTTGCCCACAACCACCCACTCTTCCAAATAAGGCAAGACAGAGGCAAACCATTTTAAACTGCTGTTGTGCAACCATGTTGTGTCAATATGTTTGTTAAATGTGACGTCACACACAATAATCAGATACTTCAGGTCCAAAGTGTTGAGAGTTCCATAGACAAACACAGAAAAAACAAACTGCTGAAATAACAACAGATAAAAGGTCAAAATGCTTTGCACCTAATGAGAATAATAAATGTCCATTTCTCCAGGCAAAATGAAGATATTTTTATATTTAAAGAGGCTAGATACAAGTTGGCCATTTTATACTCACTACTGCCACCTCAGGTCATAACTGTAACTGCACCTTCTATATTTCGCTCATGCATTACGGGACTTCGGACCCAAAGTAACATCTTTCTGAGTGACAGTGCAGGATTTTCGAGGCAGTTGTGGTGAACAGGTCTACACATGGAACATGTAGGGGGAGGAAAATACATAATTTTAACATTTTTAAACTCCGCATAGTCTCTTTAAAGTAAGCCTTCATTGTGTATGGAAAAAAAATAATTTGATAATTAATGTCAGAAAATACATTAGTAAATGTAAATCCAGAGTAAAAGCATTTTTTCTTTGTGATCAGATGTTTAAAAAGAGCCTTGTAGTCGGCTCTACAGCAGGTTAAAGGTTTAGGGCTAAATTTCTATTGGACCCGGAATGACATCATCACTTAACAAACATATGGGAAATGAGAGAGTCAAACTGCTATGGGACTTTACCTACAGTATATCTATGTCATTAACTTAAAAATTCAAACAAAAATAACTTTCCTCCCAACATTTCTTCAAAAAATTGCTGCTTCACTGAAATCAACAAACTTCTACGACACAAACTATAATACACATCTCCTAGTATACGCTTTAATGAAGGATGCTGTTTGTAATGTGGTTAAAAACAGAAACACTGTGTACTCGGTGAATGTTACCAATCTGAGAATATGGCTGGCCTGTGGATATACCTTTAAGTTCTTCTTGGTTAGAGTCCTTCTTCTCTAGTTTCAGTTAAATGCAACTTCAGAGAGCAGTGCTATGAAGGTTACGAGTAAACCATAAACAATTACTTCTTTGCAAAACTTTTGGATTCAAGACTTTCTTATTGAGTCAAGATCTCCATTTTAGCCCTAAACACTATTTTTTGGGTAGACTGAGTTCTACGGCGCAGTCATACTGGGAGAATGGGCATGTTTTTCACAGTGATTTGAGCTGTGAGTGACTGAGAGTGGCCTGCCGGCAGAGTCTACACTGCTCTGTTACTGTGTGGGTAAAGTGGGAGGTTGACAGAGTGCCAAAGAGTGCTGTCCAGCTCTGAGCCAATCCGAGGAGTGCCCTTGAACAGTAGCTCATCACTGGAGCCAGGTCTGACGACTGTGGGCCACTGTCCAGAAAACTGCAGAGATATTCTCAGGACACATCCACTCCGAGCTCATGGCTGCTTTAGTTAACGTTGCCCACAAACTTTGGAGTTTTTAATTATGGCTTGCATTGCTATATTATAACATGATACCTTTCTCGACATTTGCTTGTGCTGAACTGAAGTTTGGCTCAACTGAACTGACATGAATAGAAAAGAACCACCAACAACAGGAAACCAGGGATGTCCATTTTAGTTGTATTTATTTACAGGTGGCTGATCAGCAAGGGCACCGGTCAAGAACCCCAGTATTTCAGCTCGGTGGGGGCGCTGCCCTGCCCAGGAGCGTGGGCAAACTCCTCCAGCTGACAGACCACCTGCGAGGAAGAGGATACAGAGGTGGAGATGACTGAGAGGCAGATGGAGGAGGGAGCGTAGGAGGCAGAGTGTAGGAGAAAACTGAGGAGAAAATATTAGACCTCCACAGACAGCGACCAGTCAAACCTGCTCTGCGGTTGTGACAAAAGTTACATGACAAAATATGTCAAGCTTTGGCGTCTATAAAGTAGTTTAAAAGTCTGAACAAAGCATACTATGACCTTTAAAGTACATTTGGATATGTTTGCATTACTACTTTATAGATGAAAACACCGTTAAAAAGTATAATCTATGCTTTAACTCTGTGCTATACAGTATTGTTGCCCGCGAAGGGTGCGTGGACTGGAGTCAAGGATTATGATAATATACTTTTGTAGATGTTTTTGCTGTGTTTTTGTGAGGTTCAGTAGGTTTTTTACTGCAGAGTCTGTACTAGCCATGAAGGTTGTTCAGAAGTAAACAAACAGCTACCTTATGAGCTAAAGATATTTGAGACCTACACATTTCTTCTTCTGAAACACCAAAGAGCACCACACACCTGCAGCAGAGTGGAAGCGTCACAAGAGGTGGTGACAGGAAACAAAAAAAGGGGCAAACAAGGAGGTATCCGGGCGAGACTCACAGCTAAGCCACAGAAATCTCCTTTCCCTATTGTTCTGACTAATGTTAATTCGCTGGAGAATAAAGCGGATTACATTTGTCTGTAAGCTCTTCCCAGGAGATGGTGAAAGACTGTTGTGGCGCGGAGGGAGCTGCGCAGGGGGAAGGGAAGGTGCAGGAACTGATCAGTGCAGGACACCACGCTCTGAAACTCTGAAACAGGGACAAACCCAGGAGGCAGTGCACTGTTTCAGAGGAGCCCTGAAGGCGGTCAGTTTGGCCCACAATGGTGGCGCACTCAGTCGCAGCGGCTCAGGACTAACCCAACACCCGGACACCTGGACACCTGGACACCTGGATGCAATTTCATTATACAATTGTACAATGACAAATAAAGCATTTACTTATTCACTTAAATTTTAAAACTCATTAATCCTATGTTTTTATCTAAAACAACAGAGAGTCACATGGCTGTAACACTAGACATGCATCAGAAGGACGGTTTTTAATTCCCAAAGCAAATACACATTTTCTCAAAAACTTACCACTAAACCTGGTTGAAAAAGACCACTTAAAGAACAATTGAAGAACTATATTGGTGTTGATTATCTTTGCGGATGCAGAATGAAGTTTACATTGTACTTGTTGTATTTCCTTTTTATGCATACTTTTTGTCTGTTGTCTGCCATATTGACAATATTTTTGTACATCTATGCTTTTAACAAGGACCCCAGGACGACTAGCTGGCTATGAAGCACAACTAATGTGGATCCTAATAATAAACTAAACTAAACTAAAGTTACTTAAAGCTAAACATTATATCTAGTGGCAACGCTTGCTCTTTTGAGAAGGCACTTTAATCAGCAATGAGTTTGACTACAATCTACGGACTTTAAAGGAACAGGCCACAGTTTTTCCATACTGAGATATGTTCTTACCTGAGCTTAGACGAGTTGATGCGTACCTGTCTGGTCTTTATGCGTGCGCTCAGTCATGCAAAAAGACCAAAGATGTTGTTAGCATTTAGCCTCTCCTCCATGGGGCCAAACGGGGGTGAAGTTACATTAGCAGTTACACAAAATTAAACATGTCGAAGTCGATGTTCTAAGTGGATATAAAGGGGTACTATATTGTAAGGCGTAATAACACCTCATGAGCACTTTGGCGTCCGTGCAGTAAAGTCAAAGTGCTGCTAAAATGTTACAATAGCTCCTCTTTTTGTCTATGACATTGGCCCTCTATAGTTGAACAATTTGTCATGGCTGTGGATTACCAAATAGCTAGTTCTGTGTAACATGAGAAAAAAAAATATTCTTTGGACTGAAACAGAAGCGATTCGGTCATACCTCTGCCATAAATTATTATCTGCATAGTCAATCATCGGGAATGCCCTAATGTTTCACACTTACTTTCTTCGTAAAATGTCTCGCTCTTTTCCTAACTTGTGAAGACCTGCACTTTTACACCACTCTGACACTTACCCTCCAGAAGGCGCGAGTGAGTAAGGAAGTAAGCTGATGGTAGCATATTATTGAAATTGACAGGAAATGAAGCGGAACAAAACTTTGGTATAAAAATGGCTTGTCACTTAGCCTGTGTGCAGGGGGCATAGTGCGCAAGCGTGTGTGTGCATGTGTGTGTGTGTGTGTGTGTGTGTGTGTGTGGCAGGAATAGGAGTCACTGTAATAGAAAATGCTGACCTCTGTAACTCATTACTGTGCATTGTCTGCTATGGCAGGATCAAGCGTCACCGAGATCCACATTTCTCTCTTTGGTTGTACGCTCACCTGCGAAACATGCTGACAGACAGGAAAAGTGCAAGTTTTTTGATGAAAAATAAAACAGCTGTGCAAAAAAGTTTAAAGCCGGATGACAATGCAGATAAAATAATATGCATCTTTTCAAGCAGGAACTTATTCAAAGGGGCGCCTGGGCACTCGATACGACGCATAAATATCCAGGCGGATTTTCAACACTTATTACTGCAGATGCTGTCATTGTGGCAAGTTCACGTTTGATTCGTCAAGGTTTTTTCCTCAGCTCAGTCGACAAAGGAAGCTGTAAACCTTGGATGAAAAGATGTGGGTTTAAGAGGGAATAACGTGGTGAATGGCACATATTACCACGGCATAATTTCGCAACACAGGTTCTTTATTGTTGCTGCTGAGATCACTTGAGAAAAGCCGATGTGTGATTTCTCCAGTCAGATGTTTAAAGCCACACTGCGCAACATGTCCCTCAATAAGAAAGAACTTATAAGTGTTTAAGGTCATTATGATTGAAAAAGACGCCTCCAAAACCTTGTCCTTGTTGAAAAAATACCACTGAAAACATCCGTCCTTATTGTGGCTTCTCCTCAGAGATTACGTTTTTGAACCGCTGTTTCTGATCCTTATGCTAGTGTTAAGTGCGACCACTTGCAGAGGTGTCTAAAAAGCACATTCATTAGTGATGGATTTGCGGCTCTTTTCTGGGATCCGTTCATTTCAAAGAGCCGTTCAAAAGTCTGGCTCTTTTTAATGTAGACATGTAATAACGCAAGACAGATAACTCACAATATCTAAGACGTGATCGATAAAAGGCACATTTTTTATGATTTAAATAATCTAAAATTACAATGGGGCTGATATTTAAAGGGGCTAGATGCAAGTTGGTCATTTTTCTACTCACTACTGCCACCTCAGGTCTTACGCGTAACTGCAGTCTCTATATTAAGCTCGTGCATGACGGCACTTCGGACCCGAATTTACCACTTTATGAGTGACAGTGCAGGTTTTTAGAGGCAGTTGTGCTGAACAGGTCTGGGCTCATTCTACACATTAGGACATTGCTGGAACATGTGAGGGGAGGATTGTACATAATTTTAACATTTTTAAACTCTTAAGCTTTGAAAAACGTGTTTGTGAATAAAATCCTGTGCCTCAACTAATGAAAAGAGGCAACCGTCTGCCATTTTTAGCGCAAAAAGCTTTCACTTGTGTGGTTTGCTCCATTGTTGGGCTGATTCTTGTGTTCGTCCAGGGGAGATCTGGGTAACGTTTCATGAAAAAAAGATCCAGCTCTTTCCACAATTGAGAACCAATTCGACCTGTCCACCTTAAAGGGACTATGGAGAATATATAGAATGAGCCCAGACCTATTCACCACAACTGCCTCTAAAATCACTCAAAAAAGTTATTCCGAATTGACGCCAAGCTTAATATAGAACCTGCAGTTATACGTATGACCTGAGGTGGCAGTAGTGAGTATAAAATGGCCAACTTGCATCTAGCAGCCCCTTTAAAGAGCCATTCGGTCATGGACGTCACATCACTAACATTCTTAAAATGGTAAATGGACTTAACTTATAAAGCGCTTTTCTACCTTTATCAGACCCAAAGCGCTTTACAGTACCAGTCACCCATTCACTCTCTCAATCATACACCAATGTACGCAGATACTGGAGGCAAGTAGGGTGAAGTGTCTTGCCCAAGGACACATCGACAGTGTTCGTTTGCGGGAACCCACGACCTTCCGATCACGAGACCACCCGCTCTACCACCCGCTCCCCCGTCGCCCGCAGCTCTCTTTCAATGGATCTGTTTTTTGTCACAGATGATTAGCAGTTATTCAAAGGTTCCTGTTGGGTGACCATCTGCTCACAGCTTTACGACACATTTCTGCCTAACCACAACATCAGCATATTGTTTATATTCCGAGCAAAGTTTCAGCTGTACCACGCACGCACTAATCCAGATCTATACATGCTGTCAGACATATGGCACCTTGACTGCTCACATTACCCCGGACTTGCTCCATGGTTGGCTATAATTCCGAATAAATCTAAATTTCCATTTTGAGTGGCTGCAGAGACAGAGGAATTTGCTGCATGTCTCGGTTGTGATATCTTCATTCTGCAGCTGTCACTTGTTTTGTTCCTCGTAGTAATGTGGTCGCGCCGAACAGATGACGAAAGCCTGGGAACTAAGCAGGCACATAATGACCGGCTAAAAGCCCCTGTGTTGGTTTTACACGAATTTCTGCGCAGCTGTTAAAAATGGCAACCGTTTAGATATTTGCGTGTTTGTGTGTGTGTGAAGCTTTCCGTGTGTGTCTAAAAGGCGTGGAAGCCGGCCAATTGAGTCGCAGTGTTAAAAGCTTGTACACATTTGGCAGCTGGTGCTGGCAGGTAATCCAGTCGAGTGAAGGATGGAGCGGGTGCCAGAAACAGATTTGCCCAAGAAAAAAAAAGGTGAATAGGAAAGAGACGGAAGAGGTGAGTAAGACAAGTGTTCATCTGGCCCGCATGAGTTAGAATGCTCATCTGCAGACAATTGGGGAGGAATGATATGTTGTTTTGGTTTTTAAGACGTGAAAGAGAAAAAAAAAAAGCGTGACAAGACTCGACTAATAAATTGCACATGTAGAAAACACAATAAAGTAAGTGCTTTGTCATTGTTCAATTGGACCAACGGAATTGTGCTCAGGTGTTGGGCCAACGTGACCAGCGTGTTTTTAGAGGTAGGGGAAGCCGGAGTACTGCCTTCAGTGCTCCTCTGAAACGGTGCACCACTTCCTGTGTCGGAGCGTGGTGTCCTGCACTGGTCAGCTCCTCCCTCTTCCTCCTGCGCAGATCCCTCCGCTCCACAACAGTCTTTCGCCTGTTGGGAAGAGCGTCGCACGAATAGATACAGACAGCATCTCTGGAATCGTCCATATATGGTCATGTTTGAAAACAGTTAAGGGGGGAAACAATTTGGAGAAAAATCTTAACTTTCTCTAGTTATTCAAAAAGTATTTTAACAAATGCTGAATTATGAATATAGTTTTCTACTAAATAAAGATACAGAGGCATGGGGAGGAGCAAAGTGGTTCAACAACCCATTAATACATAAAAAACGGAGAATGTGCTAATGCTAATGCTAACTAGCGCTAGCTACGACTGCCGTTTTTTCCGCTTCTACTGAACAATCTGCTGTGAATACACATCCATATGGACCCAATTTAGACTTGACTTTATTTGTATGTGATAAATAACTTTATATTTCGGCAGAAATTGGCTAAAAAGAGTGAAAAATTGTGTTTCCCAAAAGATTCTGTTATCCCCCTCTGTGAGGCCACACCCCCTTCTATGACGCGATGCCGTCTGTATCTCTATCCTTTTTATTCACCAATGAACAAACATTAGCCAGATCAACAGTAAGGATAGAAGGCTTCTGTGGCTTAGCTGCGAGTCTTTCCCGGATACCTCCTCGTTTGTCCCTTTGTTGTTTCCTGTAGCGCAGGGGTCACCAACCTTATTTCAGCTGAGGGCTACTTTAAGAGCATTAAGTTGTTCGAGGGCTACCAGTTAAAAACAAATCCTAAAGACTTAAACGTACACTGTTCACTTATAGGATATTGACCCCATATTATATTAAAATAGCTTTATTTTAAACTCATACTGAGTCACAAGAACCGAAATAACTGTAATTTTAAGAATTAGATTCAAGAAAATGAAGTGTTTTACAATTTAGAAAAAGTCCCAAGGGCTACTGGACATGCCCCAAAGGACCCCTGGGTGCCCGCGGGCACCACGTTGGTGACCCCTGCTGTAGCGCCTCTTGTGACGCCTCCACTGTGCTGCAGGTGTGTGTGTGTGTGGGGGGGGGGGGGGGGGGAGAAGAAATGTGTAGGTCTCAAATGTCTTTAGCTCAGAAGCTGTTTAGTTTTAAAAAGCTGGGTCCTTCATGGCTAGTACGGACTCTCTGCAGTAAAAAAAAATAAAATAATCCTCTGAACCTCACAAAAAAACAGCAAAGATGAAGCAATGTAGAGCACAGAAACTACAAATGCAGTTCGCAGAAAAAGGCCAAAAAAACACAGCTGTACCATAAGAGGGGGAGGTTGCTGCTAATGTATGTCCATCCCCCACCTCATTAACAACTTCTGGCCTACTGTATCTCGATGCGACTTCAGTTCCCTTGTCATCAGAGCAGTGGGTAGACTTTTTTTTTGTTTTGTTTCCCTGATTCATCTGCTCCTGTATTCCAGAAATCTAGAGATCAAAACAAAAACTATCCATATTTCTATTATCCAAAGCGGCGGGTCCAGCATTCAGGCCACCACTGGTCGCATTAGCTGCACATTGATCCGCCCGACATAAAACAGATGTCTCCCAGCGGCATAAAATCATTTGCACATAATTTCACCCCAAATGCGGAGGACTAATGGGAAATTCGACTTCACAGCGCGAATCAGCTGCCATGAAAACCCTCACTGATGAAACGCTAAATGATTGGATTTGTAATGCAAGAATGCCACTTAAATAGACTTTGAAATGATGTGACCAGAAAGTTTGACAATACTGCTTTTAGAGTTCCTTGGTATGGTGGGTTTTTTTGTTGTTTTTTTCAAATGCTGATTTATTTTCTGTCGCCGCTTTGACACATTTAGTTTGTTTGTTGGTGTATGAGAAAGTTTTGGGCCTTTTTTTCCTCTCGCCTCAAAATAATGGTAAAAGGCAGAGATGCCCCCAAGTTATTGACCCAATTATTTGTTTTGGTTGGAAAAAATTTCTCGGGACTCCTTCTGTTGCTTCGTCTAAACTTGTTACCAATGGCAACTTCATATTATTCACTAGACACTGCAGGTGAATAGGGATTTTTTTTTTTAATTTAAAGATATCTATTTGAAACTTCTGCTGTAGATTACTGGCATAAATATGAAGAATTGAATATAAAATAATGAAGTATTGCAAGTTTTCTGTCATTTTATGTGTTCATATAAAAATTAGGTGTTTTATGCCTTAAAATGTTGCATTTTTCCGACTTTTTCAGAGGGGATGTATTGCTTAGTTTTAAAATAAACAGTTTTTTTGGTGTGAAAATATCTGTAAAAGTTTAAATTTCGCCTTGATTTTTAACATTCAACACTCAATAAATCAGGCTAGGAATTCGATATTAAAAAATCCCTCTGAAATGAACTTCCAAATATTGTTCAATCCAAGGCTCACAAATTTGAAGCCTGTAGGAGCTACTACCAAATGAGAGAAAAATGTCTTTTGAAGAAATGGCCCTTGAAATTACGATTTTCCATTTAAATCTATGGAGAAACATTCAATCGGTGCAATAGATACAGACCGCATCGCGTCATAGAAGGGGGCGTGGCTTTGCCGAGGGGGAAAATAGAATCTTCTGGGAAACACATTTTCAGACTTTTTCGCCATTTTCTGGTGAAATATAAACTTATTTATCACATACAAATGAAGTCAAGTCTAAATCGGGTCCATATGGATGTTTATTCACAGCAGATTGTTCAGTAGAAGCGAAAAAAAAAACCCGCCAGTCACAGCTAGCGCTTAGCATTAGCACGATGCTAACATGTAGCATCATGTTAGCATTCTCCGTAATTATTTTTTTTTAAGGGCTGTTGAACCACTTTGCTCCTCTCCATGTCTTTGTATCTTTATTTAGTAGAAAACTATAATTCATGATTCAGCGTTTGTGAAAGTAGTTGAGTGAATGATAAAATAAAGTTTACATTTTTCTTAACATTTTTTCACCCTTAACTGTTTTCAAACATGACCATATATGGGTGAATCCAGAGATGCCGTCTGTATCTATATTTAAACATGGTATTGTGCCGATTAGGTATATTTTTTTATTTCCAGGTGAAAGTTCATATGTTCAGAGACCAATTTGGCCCAAAACCTGAAAAAAATGTAGTTTTGCCTGTAGGGTCTCCCCTTAAATTCTGTTTTTATTTTGATGCTTCCGGGACTATACGCTAGTTTGGGATAGCGGTTTGACATTTTTCATTGAGTGAAAATGATCTATCCAACCGACCTGCAATTACACTTAAACAAGGCTTCGCACTGAACAGCGGTGCATAAGTCAGGTGGTATTTTGATGGAGGACGGTATTTAGCAGCTTGGTGTAACATCGGGGGGCAGACTGTTGTGAGCCTTTCTCAAATTTAATGTGACAAGATGCAAGCTATAGCAGTGAATAAAAGCTGTTGCTCATCATCCCACTCTCCACACAAGCCACAATTACCATTTCAGGTTAATTTTCATACCGTTTTTTTGTGTGCCGATCATTACAATTCAAGTACAGCCGCCTACAGAAGGTGGGAACAAATGTTATAATTTTTTTTTCTTTTTTTGGTCTGAGAGAGATGGACTGGCCACTGTCACTTTGGCACACAAAAAAGATCTCTGCCACCTACAAAGGGACAGCATTTTTTAACATTTTCAAAAGTGGCATGTTGAAGGATGGATTTTTAGTGAAAGAGAGAGACATCCCGTTTGCATACTGAAGTGACCTTGCTTATAATACTTGTTTGAAGCGCAGTTGGCAGCAGTGGTCCCTGCTGTATTTTGATCTTACAAGCTTGGCACACCTCTATGTTGAAAGGGCTGTTTTTCTTGGCAGGACCTCAGATGCCGGATGGAGTGATTACTGCACAGCCATTTGGGCTACTGATGTCTATTTTCTATTGTCGGTGTCTTGTTCACTACAGTTCTATTGTTTGGTTGGAAACATTTTCAAAAGCTAGTCAGATAACTCTTGACCCGTGGCCCGTGGTTTTCAAACTGTGACTGTGAGCAGTAGTATTTTTCCCCCCCTGTATTTTTAGTGTTCATGCAATTTCAGATTTAATGCAGTTTAATAAGAGAATATTTAATTTATACTAGTAACGCATTTATGTCAGACTTTTTTCCCCCTGGTTTTCATATAATTTGGTCCAATGGTCTATTTTAGGCCCTTTTTAGACCAAGTTTACTCCTGAATTGATTTTGAGTTAGGCTGTGAAAAACATGTAGGAATAGGAAATTGGTGCTGGTTCCAAACTTTCTAGCCCCTCTTTAAAGGTGCATTATGCAACTTTTATGTGGAAAAAAAAAGTTGATATTTATGTATATTTGACCTTTTAGTGACCTAGTGGCTGTATGGGTGGTCAGCGTGGTGCCTTTACTTTCCGCCACAGTGGTCTCTAGGACTCTCCAGGATCAATTGTATGTAAGGTTTTCATAGCTGACGGACCCTTTCACCAGAAAACCTACAAAACAATCGATCCTGCAGCATTGTAGAAAACCACCGTGATCAGAAGTAAATGCGCCATGCTTCCCACTCATACAGCCGCTGAGTCACTACAAGGTAAAATACGCAAAAATATCAACATTTTTCCCGCATAAAAAGTTGCATAATGCACCTTTAAGACTTTATTGAACACGAGCTTGTCACTCTTACCTCCACAGGCTTGTCTACTACTCGTCTTTTCCCTATTTTTCTTTTGCTCAATGAACAAGCTTCCGTTTGCTGAACTCTTTGAGGGGAAGCCTTGCTCAGTCCATTGCTATTCTACATTCTATCATCGAATTGTTTTATGAGTTGGTACTTGGTGTAAAAGGTTTGAGAACCACTGCTATATTTCACTTTGGGAACTGTCTCAGTACTTTTTCTCCTAAACTCTATCAGAAGGAATAAATCATTCCCACTGGGTGCTTTTATTACCATGGGCCTGTGCATGATCTCATGTGAGTGGCATAATCTGTTTGAGTGGCACTCAAACAGATTATAAGTAAATGTTGCATGTGGTGCACTGAGGGTTCAGTTTATACAATGATGAAATGATGCATGGGTGCATACAATCAATACAACTGTTGATTATCTTTGATTTCATTGGTCTTTTGATTTGGTAAATGAGATGATAACTTATAACAAGTAAATGAGACAGCTGAAGTTTTATTTTGTCACAGTGTTTCCGAACTAGAACATGTACCATGGTTATCTGCATGAGCAGAGCAGGGGCTACATGGAGTTTTTTCAGATTTTAAAAATGAAAAAACTGGATAGAATTCGAACATAATTTCAAAGGAAAGCTGTTTCAAATTATATTTTGGGGTAAAAGATAAAGGCAACACAATGGGCCAGATCTTGTGTCTGGCACAAGGACAGTGCAAACACAATAGTTATTTTCCGAGTGGCACAGCTGTTGCACTATGAGCCTGTGCCACTTGTGAGAGGGCGTTGCTTATACAAAGAGAAGAGGTCGACTGAGGCGTGGTTTATTACAAGCAGCATTGAGAGCGTTGCACTGATGGCACTTATTGATTTCCTAGTTCACATCATGCTGCCTTGTGTTCTTCCTTAAGCAAACAGGCTCTCACAGGTCAAACTAAAAACTTTATTTACCCCTCTAGCTTAGAAAACGAATTGCCCTCCTTTGACTCCGTAATAGAAGGAAAACATTTTACATCCTTTAATACCCATATGCAATAATCATATAATGAAACTTTTACTGCTTAAACGTGTTGAAAGGTTGAAAAGATGCTGGAGTTGATAGTAAAGCCACCCTGACATACGCCATCTGTGGCCTTCCTTATCTTCGGGATCAGCTCTGCTCCACAGAGAGGCTACGCTGCTATATTACTTTTGTTCCAGCACATGATCAGCTGAGTTCATCTAAACCCTTACAGTCTCCTAGTAACTGGATATAATGTGCCTTTTTGTCGTTCATTTATTCGTGAAAACCACCGCCAAGTTTTGTTTCTTTCCCCAAACAGCTCCTTTAATCTCGCCCAATCGCCTCGCACTTGCACACACACACACACACACACACACTCACAGCTCCTGCCTTTTGATTTATATTGCAATGCATCAAAAACTTATAAATATGGCAATGGAGAGACTTCTAAAAGTTCTCCAGACACTCGAATGATAAATGCATGTTACTGGTTCTGCCGCATCTCAGAAAGGCACCTTAACGTGATGGCTAGACTCATTACTTTCCAACTGTACAGCACTGCATCAAACTGCGCTGAATTAGATGTGCTCACTCAACCTCTTTGTAATTCATTTTAAACTTATGTCATCTCAAATCAATCCAGGCACCACTTTTAAGATGCCATCGCTCAGGAGTTTGAAAACAGCTGTCGGCACATTGGGCTAAGCTTTAAAATGCACTTTGTTACGCGTTCCTCAAACTAGAAGTGAAGTTTCAGATTAGTTTTAGCCCAAACAGGTAATGAGGGGTTACTGTGTTTGGGGAAGCAAGAGCACCTGAAGGCAACCCACAAAGACAGGAGGAGAACACGCTAAAAGCTCCAGTGCCCCGTCCGCCACCAAGACGAAAAAGAAACAAAAAATCCTTGGATCATCAAAATCCTGCCACACGGAGGAGCAGGGACACTTAAGACCCTTTGGACCGTTTGAATGGGTTGCGGATATCTGTTGGATCACTGCCTCATCGCTGTAATGAGGCGCCTCCTAACTGTTATGAGACAGACGAGCACCACACAGGTCACTTCTGAGAGGCGCTTAAACCCTCCTGTAGCATTTTCATCTCTGTTCTCACACATCCAGCCAGCAGGTCCAGCTGCTCAGACTCTGCAAACAGAGACTGACATTATTGGTCTCAGAGTCGACTTTAGAGCTGACAAGTGTATAACTGTCAAACGGGCATAGTGAGTGTGTGCTTTATTTGTCATTGTACAACCGTGGAATGAAAACGCGTTCAGCTGTTAGTCCTGAGCCGCGTCGCCATTGTGGGCCAACCTGACCGTGTTTTTGGAGGTCAGGGAAGCCGTAGCACCCGGATGAAAACATGGCTGTCTGCCTTTAGTGCTCCTCTGCTCCTCTGCAGCCCCTCCTGTTTCAGAGCGTGGTGTCCTGCACTGGTCAGCTCCTCCACCTCCTCCTTCCACTTCCTCCTGCGCAGCTCCCCATCTTCTCTGTCCCTTTTTTGTTTCCTGTGTTCTTATTATGAATCCTAACCCTTAAATTTAAGTGCTGGAGCTTTGATAATTTAAAATAATATGTTTTAAGAGAATAACAAAACTAAATCAACACGTTTAACATAAAGTTGTGACGTCTCAAAAGTGGTTTAATCTCAAATGTCAAAAACAGAATTACAAATGAATTACAGTATTACAAAAAATATGAAATCTCTATTGTGAAAATATGAAGTAACTACACAGCAAATTTTACTGAACATTTTAAAGTGAGAATACTGCTCAAAAAGAATAATAATTTGTATTATTCAAAATTCAGCTGTGGTTTATATAATTACAGAATTATATAAATTACATAAATTACAGAATTACAATAAATATGAAATCTCTAATCTCTAATCTAAATCTCTATATTAAAAATGTTGCTGTGGTTTATATAAGGCCGTACAAATTATAAAGATATCAAGAAAAGTGCTATGACTGAGCCGAGTGCAGTCATACGCTTTGGGTGGCTTGTGTGATGTGAAAAGCACTATACAAATAAGCTTTTATTCCATTCCATACAAAACGCCAGCAAAGGAATAACTGGATAAAAAAAATAAAATATCTTGAATGTTGCCTTTAGCTCTCTTAGGTTTCTAATTACTCTTTAAAAACATAGCTTTATATTTTTTAACGCTTTAGTTGAAGGGGCACATTCAGGATTAACTCATGATGACAAGTTCGATTTTGTCAAGTCTGTTTCTTCCGTACACTTAATTCATCATCATGATTAATTACTCACGATCATTGACGAGTTTATTGCCTTAATTAACTGTGCTTATGCATATTTATTCAAGAAAACGAATGAACTTGCATGCATTAAGTCATGATCAAATAATGCCCAAAGAAATATGCATTAATTCAAAGATAATAAATGGACATAAACATAAAAAGAGCATGTTCACTTTTACTCGTGATATATGATATAAATCAGAAGACACTGTTACAGATTGTGGCGCAAAGGCCACTTGCAAACGCATCGCCAAAACAACCACGGTTTGATCGTGAGATGGGCAGTCACAGCCGGAGCCCTGGGAGCTGTCCGTGGTCCTGTTCACTCTCCCTCTGTAGCTGAGGGGGCTGCTGTCCATGGTGCTGATTCTACCAAAGTTCAACACTGCTCTCCAATGTCCAGACCATGTATCAATGTGTTTTTGACTGTGGGAAAGGAATGCACAAGTAGTTCGAAGTCAGAAGTGCGAGGCAGCCATCTGTATTCAGCGAGAGTTGGGTGTCCTTAAGAAGGGCTTAGATCTGCAGCATACTATGAATATTGCAGTTTTCGCGGCTTGTTAGTTGCCAACTGTTGAGCCTCAGTCAGCCTGCTCTTCAGTCTGTCCAAGCCGGTGATAACATTTGTTTTGTTGTCGGCTATATCTGCCATGCATTAAATAATAATAATATGATTCACCGTGTCTGGAGCCAACGCATATCCCATATTCACCTTGGCGAGGAGACAAAAACAAAAAAAGTTGTGATGGCACAGTCCCTTATAGTTGATATGATTTATGAATGGAGCTGAGGTGTGTCTTGCCAAACATTCCCATTAATGCATTAGTCTGACACATTTTCACAGCATATACATTGAGATCAGTGCTCAAAATTAATAACACAAACCAACTTGCCTAACTCTCATAGATCTATATTTTGGTGAGTAAGTTTTATGCATGGATGGGGAAAAGATGCTAGGTAGCAATAGCAAATATTTCCCAACTTTTTGGCCATGGCAGAGTGGCTGAATGATGAGCGCTCTTGCCTCACAGAAAGACGGTCTCATGTTCTATTCCTAGACTGTACAGGTCTTTCTATGTGGAGTTTTGGGTGGATGTTTGGTTTCCTCCATCAACATAAAACACAATGGGCTCGATTCACCAACAGCGCTGCTTAAAGGAACGGGCCACCGTTTTTTCCATACTGAGATATGTTCTTACCTGAGCTTAGACGAGTTGATACGTATCTGTCTGGTCTTTGTGCGTGCCCGTGGAAGAGCGTGGTAGCTTCCAACTTCACCCTCGTTTGAAGCTATAGAAATATGCTGGGAGAGGCCAAATTTTTGTGTGACTGAGCGCACGCACAAAGACCAGACAGGTACGTATCAACTCGACTCAGCTCAGGTAAGAACATACCTCAGTGTGGAAAAACAGTGGCCTGTTCCTTTAAGACGAAGTTGGAATCTTGCGCAAGCACAACGATGCACCAGTGCTTTCGCCGGCAGCCTGTGGGCGTCGCTTAGACAATAAAGGGGTTCGGCCCATGTGCTACAAACAGCGCTGACTACAAGGCGCTTGCTGCTTCCTCTTCTCTCTCATCTTCATCACGCCCAGCTACTCCAGAATATATCAGTGGTCTCTAGTACCAGAATTAAAGAGCATGGGGCGAACTCCATGCATCCCACACCCACTGCCAACCTCAGTAGTGGAAAATATTCCAGTCTGGTACAGTCAGTAGAAAGTAAAGCTTAGGGAAGGACCACTGCTGTCCACAACATCGCAGTGGCCCAGCCCCACTTATTGTGCCAGGTCTGAAGCTGAATATTTTGCATAGTGCCCCCCTGTCTGTGCAACAATCTTGTCTACAGTCTGCGTTTAGAAATGCAAGATCAGGCCCATGGGGTTAATCCTCCAGGCAGGTGACCATTATCCTGGGTCAAGACCTGGAGAGACCTTAGCGCCCACTGATCCTTTCAGGGTGTCCCAGCGGCGTTCGAGGATGCGTCAAATAAGGACAGATTTCAGAATGGAAACAATAAGAGACACCTTAAAGGAACAGGCCACCGTTTTTCCATACTGAGATATGTTCTTACCTGAGCTTTGACGAGTTGATGCGTACCTGTTTGGTCTTTGTGTGTGCCCATGGAAGAGCTTGGTCATCATGTGGTCATCACTATAAACACGCAAGGATTAACTGGACTCACTCTCACGGTGGCATAGGGAGAACTATTTGATTTAAATGTATCTTAGACCAAAGAAATGGTTAATATATTTCCACCTTGGCCACTCCTGCACTCACTCACTGTCTATAATGAAGTGATTGAAAAGGTTCATTCATACAAATACCTTGGCTCCATGATTCATGAATTCACATTCCAACTCAACACTGAACATATCTTTTCAAAGTTGCCAACAGCTCCTCTTTTTCCTCCAAAAGCTCCGCAAAATACATGTCCAACCACTCCATTCTTACCGCTTTCTATAAATGTTTCATTGAGTCCATTCTCACATTCAACATTCAACATCACCGCCTCGTTTCGCCTCTCATTCACCACAACGTGCTCAATAAAATAGTCAAAATCAGCAGCGAAAATCATAGGTTTGGAGCAGCAGCCATCATCGACAACACCAGAAAAGAAAAGATCTCCATGGATCCCTCACTCACCATGTTACTGTTAGGCTCACGTCTCAAAGAAGGCGACCTCCAGTGTCCTCCCTTCCTCGATCCGCCTCTTAAATGAATGAATGACTGAGAGTTAAATTAAAGCAGGTGTCATGGCATTTCAGTAAAACCATTGAGAATAGAAATATTTCTAATTAAACCAATCCTCCCCTCTTCCCATCTCTCTTTCTTTGTTATGTCTCACACGGCCTCCACTCCTGACTTGTAGAAATCTGTTTCATTGTGCCTGGATATTTTGTGATTAAAATCCTACTGGAACCTATAACAGGAAAAAGAAAGAAAGAAAGAAAATAAAAAGCTGTTTGTGGCATTGAAGAATACCAAATAGACCAGGTACTTTGTTCACATTGAAATTCTATAGTGGTTTGGTCTTGGTCCAGCCTGCGAAGAGAAACTGCGAGACTTACATATCCGAGGCTTGTTGTTGCTGTATCACAGGGAGATGCGAAAGAGTGTCCAAACAAAACACAGCTGATGGTGATCCAATGGTGCCACCTTATTGTTATTACAGAGTCAGAGTCAAGGAAGCAATCTGCGGATCCTGATCACTCCAGGACACAGTGATTGATCAACATTCATTTGTAGATTCATTTATTTCTTGAGAGGAACAGTGGGAAGCGCAATTTGTGTATAGTGTGAGCGAGATCAAACTGTGCTCACGTCCAGCTCGGTTGGCCCGCTGAGACGAGGTGGGCCAAATAAGGAGCTGTTATATGAGCGACTGCATTTGTCACAGTAATAAAGTGAGAAAACGCTGTATTTAGGCCTACAGCATGTACAGCTCAGTCCAAAATCTGAGATTGGAGCGCATTTCACAAAGAGGGCGCAAAGCAAACTTTCATTCATTCATTCATTCAGCCCCTCCAAGAATCTTGCAACTGCAGCATAACTGTTCCAATAGGCTATAATTTCCTTACTACTACTGCAGTGACAGTTTCTGAATCCTTTTTATTTGTTAAAACTGTGCATTTGCGCCAGGTAAGAAGCTGAAGATGGCATCATCTAGTCTACAGTCTGCGTTTAGAAACACAAAATCTTCAGGGCAACTGTGCACAAACGTCACTACCACTAAGTGTGCAGAGATTAAAGGAACAGGCCACCGTTTTTCCATACTGATATATGCTCTTGCCTGAGGTTAGACGAGTTGATAAGTACCTCTCTGGTCTTTGTGCGTGCGCTCAGTCACGTAAAACAACCAAAGATGTTGCTAGCATTTGGCCTCTCCAAGTATATTCCTATAGCTCCAAATGTGGTGAAGTAAGAAGCTACCATACACTTCCACGGGCACGCACAAAGACCAGACAGGTACGCATCAACTTGTCTAAGCTCATAAGTAAGAACATATCACAGTATGGAAGAACTGTGTGCCCTCAGTCACGAAAAAAGGCCAAAGATGTTTTTAGCATTGGGCTTCTGCCAGTATATTCTTATAGCTCCAAACATGGTGTAGTAAGAAGTGCCAAGCTCTTCCATGGGCACGCATGATACTCTCAAAGACCAGACAGGTACAACTCGCCTAAGCTCAGGTAAGAACATGTCTCAGTATGGAAAAACGGTGGCCTGTTCCTTTAAGAGATGGCCTCCTATAACGCTTACAGAAGTGTGTTGCAATTTCCAGGAGTTTATTGTTGTTAATCTGCTCTCTCCTCAGAGAATAGAGTTTAAAACAGCCCAGCTTGTATATAAGTCCCTTCATTGTCAAGCACCAAAGTACATCTCTGACATGTTACAGCTGTATGAACCACCTCGGGCCCTGAGATCCTCAGGGAGGGGTCTCCTGGTGGTTCCGAGAGTCACCACCAAACACGGGTGAGGCTGCGTTTCAGGTTCATGCAGCAAAGGTCTGGAAGAGCCTCAGTGAGGACGTGAGACAGGCCTCAACCCTGAGTAGTTTTAAGTCCAGACTGAAAGGACAAAGTTTTATTAATTTTGATTGTGTTTTTAATGTTTTCTATTGTGTTTGGTGTTGCCCTACAAATAAACTGGCCTTAATTTTCAGGTAAAAGTTATAATAGAACAGTTCTGCTAGTTTTCTTTCCCAGTGGCCAACTCGGTCTGCTTGTTTCTAGTGATACTGCTTTTACATCATGTACTATCATGTCCACAAAGCACTCATGCTAAACTGAAGTCAAGGAAGCATGTAAAATAATGCACGGTCCAGGTTGTTTCACAGAGAGATTGGCAATTAGATGGAACAGAACATGTTTTGTGGTTTGGGATATAATGAATTTGCTATCATCCGTACCAGCACAGTGTTCTTTTAATGGACATAGCAAAGAATAAACATGTCACAGCGGCATGCCGGCGAGTATTTGAACACAGCAGATGCAACAGACCACACGCCGAGGGACAATAAGAGCTTGTTAGCTTTAACATAAACAGAGATCTTCGCGATGCTGCTGATGAGAAAGATGGGTCCCTGTTATTTCCTGTCAGACGGCGCCACTCGAAAACGCTTTTGTCTCCCCGTATTTGGATTTCCGTCATCACAGCGGGAGGCAACACAGGCTTAAATTGTGATAATGAGGAAGATGTAAGCCTATTTCAAATATCTTATTTAGCTAATTTATACTTAAAAAAAAAAAATCTGGCGGGGATTGTCATAGAAATGGTAATAGCGCTGAGGAAATGACTCTGGAGATAATAGAAGGAAGATTTGGTTTGTCTGAACAAATAACTCTAATAAGTATATCATTGAAAAATACTTAACAGAGCCCAGATTTGTAATTTAGACAATAATCTAAAATAATACGATCATCTCCCTTCGCAATATTGAAATTCACTACTGTCAGTAACAATGAGAAGCTTGTTGTGTGTAAACATGTCCTTTGTTACATCTGCACTGCTTACTGCCATCTTTTTATATGGGTGAACTTAAACCTTCAGTACAATTTCATCATGAATGACATTTTATTGGGTAACACTTTATAAGAACAACACCTTATTAAGCCTAAATAAATGATGCATAAACAATCCACCATGAACAATTCATTAGTTAAGTGTGACTAACACTGAATAACTACTGACTCTCACAGGTCAAAATAAAAACTTTAGCAACCCCATGGTGAGCTAAACAATGTCCGTGTCTTGAGAGAAAGAGATGCAGCCTATGCCGATCCTCGCTAGGCTGTAACAAACAAAACAAATGCACATGTTCACCCCTCACTCCCCCACAACCCCTGTCCCTCGCCACTCCCCGCTGCGCTGTTGGAGGAAAAAGCGTTTCCCCACCCTAGCACTTCCCACTTCAATGGCACACAGTCTAGGAGATGCAAAATGTTCTGCTATAGTCTGCATTTTGAAACACAAGATCGGACGCTTAGACTTATTCATTGTTAAACATGAGAGGAAGAAAAAAGGTTTAACTCATAATTTATTAACGCCATTTATTATTTGACTTTTTATAAGCTTATGACAAGAAGGGCCATAGATAGAAGTAAAGGGCCATAGCAGTTTGAGTCATTTCCCATTGACATAACATGGTTGGCACGGCAACAGTCAGATTGTTTGCCTCTATCTATGTCACTTCCTGTCACTGGAAGTGAAGCTATAAACATCACAAGAAGGGTCAAACTAAAGAAAGCGGGATACAATTTATAGCAAAATCTTCAATATAATTGTGTTAGCTATATTTTTTTGGCAAAACATGTGTCTAATGTGTCATAGGTCTATAGGTATATATATATATATATATATATATATAGGCTAGATATCTGAATTAAGTATCAGGCCATTATTGTTGGGAGCCACAAGCCTGTGAATCGATAGATACAGACGGCATCGTGTCATAGAAGGGGAGGTGGCCTCGGAAACACCATTTAGCTACTCTTTTACTCTTTTCACTCTTTACTCTTTTCACTCTTTTAAGCCATTTTCTGGCGAAATATAAACTTATTTATCACATACAAATAAAGTCTAATCTAGTCTAAATCGGGTCCATATGGATATTTTCTCACAGCAGATTGTTCTGTAGAAGTGAAAAAACGGCAGTTGTAGTTGGCGCTATCTAGCGTTAGCATTAGCACAATGGTAACATGAAGCATTATGTAAGCATTCTCCGTTATTTGTATGTATTTAAACCACTTTGCTCCTCCCCATGTCTTTGTATCTTTATTTAGTAGAAAACTATATTCATAATTCAGCGTTTGTTAAAGTAGTTTTTGAATAATTAGAGAAAGTTTACATTTTTCTCCAAATAGTTTTCCCCTTAACTGTTTTCACACATGACCATATATGGGCGATACCAGAGATGCCGTCTGTATCTATTCCCCACAAAATGTCCATATAATATATATAATATATAATATAATAGCTTTTTAAAATAGGAGAAATGACATGTTACAAAGACGCTGGATGTATTGAAGTGTAATGAAGTGTAATGAAGGGTATGAAACTAACAGTTATGTCAGTTTTGTTTAGGTGAACATTTAAGCGACTACTGCGCGAGAGCATAAAGAAGAACAACTTGATGTATACCCGTTCCCATGACAACTCCGACATGGGTGGAGTGGCGCACAAAAGTCACTCACCAAAGGATTCAAACTTAAAAACGTCTTTTGAAAGTACCCCAGTCTGCACCTCTCTTCTTTTTTGGTATATTTTTGATACATCTGGGGGGGTTGTCATTTCCAGAGCCTGCCTGGTCTAAGCTCCTCTGCCATTGTGAAGACTCTGAAGATTGCCTCTCAAAAGCGGTCTCTTCTTTCTCGCTCTTTGCCCTTTGTTGTGACACTTTCCCTTCATTTCCTCCATCACAATCCTTTTTTTTTTCATTCCCCCGCACCCACAGCAAACAATGGAAAGGGTTTAATCGGCTGGCAGTGCTCAATCAGGCAACAAATCAGCTCATTTATGTGTTTGTGGCTCCGACTTTAGTCCCATTTTCTGTCTCGCAGCACTGAGCTTGCAACAGTGCTCCATATAAGAGACAGTCATCTTTTAGCCTGGTTTAAAAGGGCTCTATCATCTCTATATGGGAGTTTTGTTTTGTTTGTTTACACGGTTTGAGGACTGGACATGCGCACAAATGATAAAGTGGCAAACCTGATAAACCGAGTACCTCTGTCGCAACAGTGTCTGTCTTAGGGATAATGTTGTCAATGTATCAAAATGTATACTCATTTATGAAGTTTTAGTTTTTGCACGTGTCGTCTTTTATCCAATAAAGAGCATTAAATCTTAAAGCTTTAATATATTCTGAATTCTGTTGTGAAAAACTCCACCTACATGCTACAACATAAAGTAAGAAAAACATGTTTCAATTGGAAAAAAAAAGCTGCTTTTGTGTGTTTGGGGTTGGTTGTAATGGTTTAAGTTAAAACAAGCTGGTTGGAGTTAAAACTGGACTTAAAAGTTATGGTGTAATCTGTCTTTTAAGTTAATGAACTGAACACTTGGTTGTTGAACTTGGCTTAAAACAGGGGTTTTAAAGCTAAGTTGAACTTCATACGTTTTCAGTTCATCTTGGCAAACACTTTTTTAAGTTAAGTTGAACTTCAGAGTTTTCAGTTCATAAAAACTTAAAAAGCAAAACAACAATAATATATATATTTTTTTAAGCTGAGATGAACTGAAAACTTTAAATTTCTACTTAGCTTAAAAACAGCTAATAGTTTTAAGCCAAGTAAGGTTTTCGGTTCATTAACTTAAATGTTTTGTTGAAACTGATCATGCCTTAACTTTTCAGTCCAGCTTGTTCGGGCTTACAGTAGCTTGGTAAGCTCCATCTCCCCTTAATTAAAAGCACTGGTGTGTCTTTGCCATATGTCCTATAATTCTCAATGACACTGTAAATATGTTAGTCATGGTGACACACTGTTAAAAAATAGCATCATGAGTAATGACAGGCAGTTTTTACGTACTTAAAAATAAAAACAACTACACCTTTAGGGGGACACAGCTCTGTGTCATTTGTTTCATGTTTCCACAAACTTTATACAAGTGTTTTGTATAGTTGTAGTTCAATCTGACGCCAGACTAAAATTACAAGTGACATTTAGTCTGGGGACCACCAATTCATTTTCTCGTAGGAGAGGTGTGGTTTACGATCATCCATAGCCGTTTATTGGGCGCTACGAATGTCTATCATATGTGTCTGCACGTAGCCATAGCCAATCATATCATGGTATCAGATGACGTATGACGTACCCGCTGTAAACTTTCGAGCTAAACTATTTAGAACACGGTCTAAAGCTTGATCAAAAGATGGCGTCTCGTCTGCTGCTGTCATGTTGGATCCGTAAATACATATATATTTTTTAATCCGTTAGCAAACTACAAGCTTCCGTATGTCGAATAGCGTGTCATCGTCTTGCCTCATTCTGTGATTGGTCCCCAAATTTCGGCTATGGTCCCCAGACTGCTGTGCAGTTCTGATATGAGTCGAGCGCATCCAGGCTACTTGAATCTAAAGTATTATCGGCAAATAAGGACGCAAAAGTGGCTTGAGAAAGTTTTCAGGTCTCTTAATTAATTCTACTTTATAATGTAAATGTATGATACTAAAATCAAATAAACAATAATAAAAGCCTGTAATAAAAGCTTAAGTGTGTTTTGTTTAAAGAGTAAATGAAACCAATACTTTTTGTGCTACGGTTTCCTCTACCTCCAAAAACATGCTGGTCAGCTTAACCCACAATGGAGACGCGGCTCAGGCGCAGCGGCTCAGGACTAACGCCTGAACACTATTTTGTTGTACGATTGTAAAATGACAAATAAAGCACTAATAACAGCAAATAAATAAAGAGGGTCATGCACATTTCCTGAACCCACTCTGGATAAACGTAACGCTCAATGCATGTTTATCGCAGCATACTTTTATTTGAGATTCGTCAAACATCCTCCACAAACATCTCAAAGGCCGACAAGAGGCAGTTTACCGAGTCAGCCATCTCCTACTTTGCTTCAAAAGTATTGTGATGGCTTTTCATTTCCCGGACCCATTAGCGATTATAAGCAAACTACCACAAGGGGACTGACAAAGACTGGAGAGGTGATCCGTTCAAAGGATTCATCAGGTAGAGAGAGAGAAGAGCTGTCGGCACATCAGAAAGCAGCCTATTTCAGGTGCAAAAGTGAGTAATGTGTGTCTGGGGGAAAGAAAAAAATAACTGAGGAAGTGCCTCCGAGCCACTTAGTAAATAAATCTGTAGCATCTCCGCTTCCAAGACTCATCAAAACTACAGTCACGGCACATAGGCGTCAGGCTGTGAAGGATTTCTCTGTAGTTTGCATGAAAAGTTTTGGGAAGGTTTTCCAGATTGTGGCTCAAACTATTTATTTGTATTGCAGTATAGTCTTTATTTTAGGGTTCTTGCATTTATTACCACCTGTTCAGAGCTCCATTTGTTCAAATCCAGTCCTCTTAATAACCACAATATAGTAAAACAGTTCCTTTTTAAAGGAACAGGCCACAATTTTTCCATACTGTGATATGTTCTTACCTGAGCTTAGACGAGTTGATGCGTACCTGTCTGATCTTTGTGTGTGCCCGTGTAAGAGCTTGGTCGCTGCAAACTTCACCCCGTTTGGAGCTATAGGAATACAATGGGAGAGGCCAAAAGCTAACAACATCTTTGATATTTTCGCGCACAGTTTTTCCATACTGTCATATGTTCTTACCTGAGCTTAGACAAGTTGATTTGTACCTGTCTGGTCTTTGTGTGTGCCCGTGGAAGAGCGTGGTAGCTTCCAACTTTACCCCTGTTTGGAGCTATAGGAATACATTGGAAGAGGCCAAATGCTAACAACATCTTTAGTTGTTTTGTGTGATTGAGGGCACGTACAAAGACCAGACATGTACGCATCAACTCGTCTAAGTTCAGGCAAGAACATATCTCAGTTTAAAAAAACAGTGACCTGTTCCTTTAAGTTTTTAACCATGTTTTAATAAGTAGGCTAACACCTATATAGCGAGGTCCTCCTGACTAAAGATCCTGGCTCAAGATCTGGACATGGGCCCCTGGGTGCTGCACTTGGGTCGTCGATTGCATCTGACAGGTTTTTGCCTGAGGCCGTTGAAGGATGGGTTCAATGCAGAGGACAAATGTTCCACCGTGGACAAGAAAGTCTATATAATTACAGAAAATACAATAATGAGCGGGCAGAAAGGCAGACCGGACACAAAGGTAAACTACAAAGGGAAAAACAGGTTTGAGCAGAAGTCCAAGGATAAGAATCAATAGCCACATACGGCCACTGTCTGTGAAAGTAGTTAAATAAACTGGCGAGTGGTGGCTGGAGAGCTGTGTGGCTGATTGAAGATTGCTGCTGTGTAGTAAGGGAGGGAAAACTCTGGACCCATAGATGATAAGTAGGACTTGCTTTGCTACAGTAAAAACTGCATGTTTTTTTCCTGCTACCGACCTTTGACCCTAAAGTTGTCTAGCTACTGAACTCTGACCCCTCCCTCGCCCAGCGCTGTTACATCAAAGCACTTTGACTTTGGATGGTGCAATTACAATGTGCCTGCGTGATCTAAGGTTTTGTAGGTCAAGGTTTATTTCTATAGCACATTTAAAATACAGTCAACACGGCCCAAAGTGCAACACGAAGTTTAAGTTTAAGTAGAAATACTATACAATAAATATGAGACAATGACAAAATAAAAAGTAGAAAAAATAGAAATGGCTGTTTTCGAGAAAGTGGAGTATTTTGCTCAGCTTAAGTAAAAGCAAAACGAAACAGAACAAACATACTAAAAAAGTCAGTGCAAGAATGTGTTTAGGAGTGACTAAAAGGAGGCAGATCAAATACTCGGAGCGAGATCATTCCACAGTTTGGGTCCAGCAAATGCCTTGTCTTCCTTTTCCGCCTTGAATGGGGACGGGTTTGGAGCAACTGGTCACATGATTGCAAGGCTCCCATAGGCGCATGCAGACAAAACATTTCAGAACCATACACTGCTGCCAGATGATACGATGATTACAAAGCGACAATGGATTTTTAAAGTGCTTTCTAAAGGACACAGCGAGCCACTGAAGAGACTGCAGCGGTGGAGTGATGGTTTTCCTTCCAGGAGGAGTGCAGCTTCTGTCGCAACAAATGGATGGAGCATCAAGTGTCCATAGCACAGAGAATAGTTTTAATTCGAACAAGTTGAAACAAACATGTGGATTAGTCTTTCCATGTGGTCTGGTATGGTTTTATATGCTGCTATATTCTATATTCTATATTCTATATTAGGTTTAGACCAGGGGTGTCCAAACTTTTTTCATGGGGGGCCGCATATTGAAGCGTACACGGGGTGAAGGGCCGTAGATCAGTAGTTAGTGCTGCAAAACCTTCGACTAGCAGAGGTTTAAATTGTGCCCCATACCTCTATTTAAGCTTAAAACCTTCATGCCAGCTCTGTCTCACAATAAAATGTTAGTTGTTAGGTTAGAATTGTATAGAATTATTACATTTCAAATAAAAAGGTCCATCTCTGGTGATGTGTACCGATACAGCAAGAGGCCGAGGGCCACCATAAATTGGTCTGAGGGCCGCATTTGGCCCCCGGGCCGCACTTTGGACACCCCTGGTTTAGACCTTGTTTAGACCTGATCCATGTTTGATCATGATTAATCACAATGTGCTTTTGTGAGGTGGATTTTTTTTTTTACTGTAGCAAATCCGCACTAGCCAAGAAGGGCACAACTGTTTTAAAAGTAAACAAACAGCTAAAGGCATTTCAGACCTACACATTTTTCTTCTAAAAGGCCCTACAGGAAACAAAAAAGGGGCAAACAAGGAGGTATCCTGGCAAGACTCACGGCTAAGCCACACAAATCTTGAATCCGTATTTCTCTCACTAATGTTCGTTCCCTGGAGAATAAAACGGATTAACTGCGACGCTCTTCCCAGAACATGGTAAAAGGCTGTTGTGGAGCAGAGGGAGCTGCGCAGGAGGAGGTGGAGGAGCTGACCAGTGCGGGACACCACGCTCTGAAACAGGAACAAACCAATGGGCGAGGAACGCACTTCTCATGGCGGGGAGGAAAACAGGAATTCTGGAAACAGGATTCTAATGGGACTTCAGACCTTCCTAGAACGGCTTAAAAGCCTGGTTCCAAAGAGTTTTATTTTTTTCTAAAAATCGCTATGACCCATGTGACAACGCTGGGCCGGGTGAAATATTTTAACCATGCTGCTTTATGTACATCAGCCCTAAAAAGTGGAAGCCTTTTCAGTACATTGACTGGCTCCAGAGCAGTCAGTCAAGCTCTGTGGAGGCTCCGCCCGCCCCGTGAGTGCAGGGTTTGCCGCTTTTTTCCTCTTTTTAGGAACAGGCTTCGTAGGAGGAGATTGAGCAGCCATGTAAGTTTCACAGGAGACTCGGGACCTTTACAACAAATGGGGCTGAATGGAACACTTGCTATCTCTTATATAATATATCAAGTGGTATCTATGTGCTACCGCTTGTCCATGAACGGCTTGAGAACAAATTTGAACCTCCACTTTATTCATCCCCGGTAAGTAAACCCCACTCGTCTCTTTGTCCTTCAGATATTTAGGGAGCAAAGGAAAGCAAACAAATAATCAATACGACAATACATTTCATTTCCACTGCCTGATTCTGAATTGGCTTTGAGCAAGTATTGATTTCTTTAGAGCTCACCCTGGCAACTGGAGGCATTAAGCAAAAGCCTTAGACTGGATTGTGGCCACTCAACTGTGGTAGCCTGCACACAAAATACGAGCTTTGTACAGTATGAATGGTTGAAGGCAAAATATAAATTAATCTCAGAATAGACTAAATCAACTTTCAAGGAACCAGTGTTAATATTTCGTCAAGAGCAGGACTCTTTCAGAATGAACTGTTGTCATATTTTTCTTTTGTGTTTTGCACATTAACCTTATGTTGGGACAAATCAGGGCAACTGGACTCACACGATTGAATGAACCTCCTGGAAGAGTGTGAATTCACAGTTCTGGACAGCCTTTAAGCAGTACGAAGTAACTAACCGGTGGTAATACAAGTGTTACCCCCGGCATCTCTGGGCAGAAAACCACACTTGCAGTTTTCCTGCACCGGGTCGGAGTCACCAATACACACGAAGGACCTAACAGGCTAACGGGCAAAGCTAACTGCGGGCTAGCACCACTTAAACAGTATTTACAGCCAGGTTTGAGTGAAATAAATGATCTGCATTGTCTAATTGGATGTACAATATCCCGCCCTCCCTTTGTCTTTTCTGTCAGCGTAGTATTTACTCTCACGGACAATCAATGAGTTAAAAACCGCAAACATGCTACGACACCTGCAGTGGCGCTTATGGCCTCTAGGGGCATGAGTTACTTAGTACTGCTTTAACCACCACATTTGGGTGTGGTCGAGTACTGGTCCATGGACAAATTGTTTTTAAGTGCACATCATGTTCTTTTGTTGGTATAAAGCCCGTGATGAGAATATTTCAGTTTTACTACAGTGAAGTACCAATTTTAGTGTGAAAAGTTTTTTTAAAAGTTGACATTTTTATGTTGTAATATCAGTGAGAAGATGTGAGAACTCTGACTCACTTCCCATTGGTACAGTCGCACTGCAACAGTTTTGGAAATTCTACCTCCTCCTTTGGCAAAAATCCTTAATAAAAAATGTGTCTAATGCGTCATGTGCACAATATTTACACGTGGCATATAACTACGAGCTACCACTCTTACACATTTCCTCCCTCGCTCCTTAATTGCTGTTCCCTTTATTCCCGACAGCTTGTGGAAACCAAATCTGGTTAAAGATGAGGTCACTTTAGCGGCGCTTGTGAATCCCCCTCCTCTTCACGTGAATAGGAAGTAACAGATAATCCAATAAGCCGGTACCATCCTGTTCCTGGCAGGGCTCCGTGGCACTGACGCCTGCTGAGCGAGAATGGTGACAGGAAGAGAGTCTGCTCACCTCCACCAGCCCCCGTGGTAACCCCCCCCTCCGCCCCTCCCAAAAAAAACCCTTATGGGCCCCCCCACCACCTCGACCACACACACACACACAGCCACTGCCTCCCGTCGCATCATTCATTAACCCGGAGTAGGCGCCAGGGGAACACGCAGGAAGACGGAGAGCGGAAGATGAGGAGAGCAGCGTCGCAGTGGGACAGAATGATAAACAGATAGACCTGATAAATAAAGGAGAGGGGGATAATGGAGAAGAGTGGGTAATGTGGTTGTTGCAACGCTGCATCTGTTGTATTGTCCTTCATGGTTTTCACGATCTATTTTAGCATCTATGTGGGAAGGCAGCAGGGTCCCATGAGCTACCTGCCTTTGTGGAGTACAATGCTTCAACTTTTTGTTCAACATTTCCATATACAATTGGCGTAGAGTTATATTTTATACTTACCACCAGAATGATCCCATCGAGAGTAGGTAATGATTGGAAAAACATGAGACTCTGTAATTTGCACTTGTGCTGTATACTTTTGACTCCCTGACCATGTGGAGCCTTTCTGTGTTGAGCTTGTCCTCCGTGGTCCACTCTCCCTCATCATAAGCACAAACAGGTGATCCTCAATACTTATGTACAGCAGCTCAAAATTACAGTCTGGCAGAAAGGCGTGACGGAAGTGAATGCAGAGAGCAGGCAGAAAGACATAAAAAAAATAAAAAGAGAAAAAGCCATGCCCGGGTGAGTTGTGCGGTCGGGTATTTTACTTGTCAGCTGCACTGGCGAAACGCCACACAAACACAGGGCCATTTCCTCTGCATTGCATCCTTTCACCTTTATGGCTGTCCCTCCATTGTGCATGCACTGAAGCTCGCTCAAAGACACTCTTGTGCGGAAACACTTTGCGATCCCACAGTGAGAGGGAATGGAAGGCCACTGCTCGCTTATGGCCACCGGCTCTGACGCCGTAGCTGAAGTCGCCTGTAGATGGCACTGCAGCACTTCACAAGAGCCCCAAACATGTTGCACACACAGACGCCTTGGTGCGGCTGAAAATCCTTTTTGAGAACGATTGCTTTTACATGAATGCATGACCATGTATATGCAAGCCAGTGACACTGGAAACGGTCATGTATAGCACTCAAATAGGGATTTCTTTGTTTTTCTCCAGCTCAAGAGATGATACTGTCTGTACACATTTCCATATGGACAAACAGAAGCTCTTCCACATGCTTGGTTTTGCATTTACGACACGCAACAAGATTTGTGTTATCGCACTTGCATGCATGAAACGCCTTATCTGTCCGGAATGACAGCAAAATGTCACTGCGAAGGAAAAGAAAACTCTTGCCTTCTCAATTCGCCTTCTCCCACATCTTTCTGTCTCAAAGAGGAAACTTGATACAGTATTGAGATTAACAAAAAAAAGCCAGAGGGCTGAGACAGGCAGAGTGAAATACTGATAATGAGAAGAAGGGACTTAGACAAATGTGGATAGAAACACCAAAACTGTACTCAAATCGTGTGTATTAACAGTAATATCTAGCCATCCAAAGATAGTAAAAAGTATTGTGAGGTTTGGGCGGCACACTTCTATTTCTATTTCTTCTTCTTTTTCTACTACTCCTTCTACTACTACTTCTTCTACTACTTCTTCTTCTTCTCCTACTTCTAGTTCTTCTATTTCTTCTACTTCTTTTTCTATTACTACTACTTCTACTACTTCTACTACTTCTTCTTCTTCTATTTCTTCTTCTTCTTCTTCTTCTTCTTCTTCTTCTTCCTCTTCTTCTTCTTCTTCTTCTTCTATTTCTATTTCTATTTCTACTACTCCTTCTACTACTTCTACTACTTCTTTTACTTCTTCTTCTTCTTCTTCTTCTTCTTCTTCTTCTTCTTCTTCTTCTTCTTCTTCTTCTTCTTCTTCTTCTTCTTCTTCTTCTTTTTTTTCTTCCAAAATGTACATGATAAAAATGACTTTCCTGAACCTGGGGGTGGACAGGACTGTAGTAGAGCTCCAAAGCTTTACCATGGTGCCTAAAAGTAACATGGACAAGGACAGGAGCATTATAAAACACACACATATTTGATTTGATAGTGATACAACTTATCATAAACCTTCCTCTAACACAGTATTAAAACTGTCAATTACCAGGGAACACTTTTTCTTGGACACTGGGCTGGACAATGCCATATTAAGTTCAGCTTATACAAGTTGCTATACACTGAAAGTCCTTGTAGCACTAACATGAACATCATATAGCACCTGTCCTGTTGCAGCTTATTGTTCCGATGTTAGCATCCACACCTCAAACGCGTTTACTAGAGGAGAAAGGAGGAAGGTTGGCTGGGATAGATGACTCGCTCAAGGCTGTACACAAACTCAGAACAGATGCAACCACAGCACTTCCTTAATAGTGTTCCTCCTCTCACAGTAACAGTGAGAATACATCTGCAGGCTCTATGTGTGCGACTGCATGGGAAATTCAATATCCCTTTGAACTTGTAACTTCAGAGTGCAAAATCAAACCGGACCCCTCTCATGTTCAGAGTGTTCATGTCTCCAGAAGTCTCTGCTATATTTCAGGGCAGCGACGATGATGGGTTCGCATCTGAGGGGTCGGCGTGGAGGCCTTTTTTCAGTGCAGTTGGTCAATATCTAGTTCAATATTCAAGAATAATAAAGCGTCTGAAACAGCTGACGCTTTAATTTGTGTGTGATAGTCAGAAGGGAGTGTTGTTTTTGAGTCACCATGCAGATTCTTTATACCAGGGGTGTCGCACTTGTTTGGGTCGAGGGCCGAAATTCAGCCCACACGGCGGGTCGCGGGCTGCGTATATTGTAAAGGACCGTGGCCTCATAAATAACAACATATAACAACACTTATTGCGCTTTATCAGACTGTGTCACATGTTTCTCAAAGTGCTACATGAAGTCATTATTCATTCACTCCACACTCGATGGCAGTAAATTACTATTGTAGCCGAAGCCGCCCTGGGACAGACTGACCATTTACCACATGGCTATAACACGCTGTTTATATCCTGATCTCTTATTATGTCAGTGCCCTCTGCTGGACATGTGTGGAATTCTTTCCTTTTTTAAAAAATGTAAGCTGCCCCCTAGTGGCTTGAGTGAGCAAACTGGTTATTTCGTTAAAAATCCATAACTCCGCACAGGAACGGCCATCTTGACCTTGACACATGTGCTTTATGCCAAGGAACCACTCACCCAGACACACCCTTATTCATATATACAGTGTCAGGCGCAGGAGGCAAGTTCGGCTAAGTGTCTTGCCCAAGGACACTACAGCAGTGTGCACCTGCGGGATTCAAACTACCTTTTACAATATAATATAAGAGGAAAGCAGATTTTAGAGTAAAGACGGTGGGGCCAGCAGTAACTCCGCTCTACTAAAGGACACAGAGGTCCAGCCAGTCTGTGACCAGAAAGTAAACTAAGGAAGCCTTTTTTTTTCTTTTTTTCTTTTTCAGGAAAGAGGCAAAACAACTTCAAGTTCAAGGTCAAGTTTATTTACATAGCACATTTAAAAAACTGACACAACTGCCCCGAAAGTGCTGCACAGAAGAAGAAAAACACGCAGTGGGGGTCATTTACCGAGCGCTTGCTCGTGTGCAGAACGAGTAGCCCATGCAAAAGTGGCTCGGCAGCAGAGTCCGGTGCACTTTACCCACGTAAGATTCTCTGATTTACATACTGTATCTGTTTGGTGCCCTAATACAGTAACATACGCAATTTCATATTTTAAATTAAGTGCGACACGGCCACAAATACCTATTAGCCTTATGCAAATTAGCAGCTTGCTCTTGCTATTTAGCACCTGTCTTAAAAAATGACCCCCAGTGAGCACTAAATTTAGACAATAAAAAATAATGGTAGAAATAATGAAGGCAATCAAGCTGCGTGAAAATGTTGGAAAAGTTTAGAAAGCCAGAACAAAATAGTGTTTTTCAGCAGCGTTATGAAACCACTCAAATGTATAGTGTGAGAGAGTTTTACAGTTTAAGGCCGACGACTGCGAAAGCACCGGGTAAGGCAAGTTTATTTGTACAGCACAATTCATATGCAGACGATTCAAAGTGCTTCACAGTTGAACGCTGACTAAACCAATCCATAAAACATAAAACTTAATTAGCGCAGATAAAATACTTTCAGTTGTCATATGCACAGGGGAAAATAGCTGTTTCAGAATGTTCCCGATTTTAGAAACTGAAACGGAGCCTCACCGTGTTTAGCCTTGACTCTGGGAACCACCAGGAGACCCCCTCCCTGAAGTTCTCAGGGCCCGAGATGGTTCATGTTATGGCCCTAGCATGTCAGAGATGTACTTTGGTGCTGTTTTAAATTCTATTCTCTGAGCGACCGGAAGCCAGTGCATGAGACCAGAGCACTGGACTAACATGGTCGTATTTCATGGTTCTTGTCACGACTCGAGCGGCTGCGATCTGGATGTACTGACGATGACGGGGTGACGGTGGCGCAGATGGTGGAGCGGGTCGTCTCATTATTGGAAGGTCGGGGCTTTCGAAGGTGCCCACCATTGTTGTGTCCTTGGGCAAGACACTTCACCCCCTCCTGTGCCTGCATACATGCGAATGGGTGACTGGTTCCTTGCCTGTAAAGCGCTTTGAGTGCATGATGTAGGTGGAAAAGAGCTATATAAGAGGAGACCATTGACCATTTACGACTTGAAAACCATTATGACGATAAAGAACTCCTGGACAACTGAGCTCACCCAAACAAATCTTGAAATAATGCATTTTTCCGAGAAGCTTTTCCACTTTTCTGGTTAGTGTGTACTTATCCTTCACATTAACCAGTAGATAAACACTTATATTAATAGTCTCAGAGCACATCCATTAACACTCCCATGTTTGCACTTGCGTTCCAGTTCTTCAGCGTGTTAGGATGACCAAAGGTGTATTCGAAGTAATCGCATGGTGCTGGTGGGTCTTACCCCTACAATGACCCATTAGTTAAAGGCTGGGGCTCTAAAAGGATGCATGATTCATGAGTGCAGCAGGTCCTATTTTAAGTCTCTGGTCCGGTCATTTCCATAAATTTCTCCTGGTTTGCATTTGAGTGCTTTCTGTTGTGCGGTGCAGCCAAAGGGTCCGTGGGTGGCAGCTACCAGCCTCTCAAAGTGAAATGCTTCATTTTTTTTTTCCTTTTCCTATTTTTCTGCCTCTCCATCAAATCCATGGCTTTAATTCCAGACTTTGCCCCGTGGTTTGGCCTTTGCACTCGCCTATTCTCCGGCTGGCCCCTTTTCACCCGCCCATCGCGGCTGAACCTCCATCAAACAGCACTCCGATGTTTAACCTTACTCACCCTTCAATCCTGCCTGTATTGCAGCGTCCTATCCAGCGCTACCTCCGACTAATAATCTTTCATACCCTGCCCGGAGCCTTATGCTTCCTTCCTAATCCATATTCATGTAATTTGTATATAGCTGCCCAGGGCTGCTCAGGAGCTGTTACTCTATGTTAAAGGTCCTGAGAGCCAGCCCTGATTTACAGTAATAACTTGGGATATATCCAGAAATGCCATTATCGAAGTCCGCACTGTATCTGTCTCTCTGTCTAATCCGTGGTATTTCCTTTAACCCAAGTGTAGCAGCAAACTCCTGTCCTTTCTCTCACGATTTTATTTGAGCAGAGCTTTCTCAAACGGTGGTGAGTGCGCACCCTTCTTCAGTTCTTTATCCACGAAACTTTATTCCTGCTTTGGTGGAAACATACCATACTGTATGTACTTGCCATCACCGTGTCTGGAGTGAATGTTGTTTCATTCATGTAAAGCTCTTTGTAACCATGGCAGTGAAAAGCGAGATACAAATAAATGATTTCCTTCTTATTCTAGCCGTGTGTCGTCCTGATTGACTTTACTCTTGGTGGTACCTGCAAAGGAAATCTATAATGTAGTGCTTGATAGGGAATGTTAGAGAAAAAATGATCTTTCGTATTAAACATTCTTGCCAGCGCAATTATTTTAAGTGCATATGACACATTTTACACAATTTTTGCCATGACATAGTTAACACAAATATATTTAAGATGTAGCTAAAACATTTGATATCGCTTTAGATTAAGGTGTGCTCATTAAGTATTAATAAGCATTAGTAAACATTTCAGGGTTAGGGTAAGGGTTGTCTATGAATAAGCGTATTATTAATGGCCTATTAGTATGTTAACAGATAAAAGTACAATAAGCAGTGTGTTAATACTTAACAAGCATATTATTAATGCTTATTAGTACCTTATTAATACTTAATGAGCACACATTAATACCAAACATTTACTCAACTTTATTTACTTTAACATTTCTTGTGATGTTAATAGAGTTTGGGAAATTCCACAGTTACCATGGAATCGTTGCAGCTGTTAGCATACATTTCCATTGACTAACATTAGTTAAAAACAGTATAAAAAGTGGAGAAAAAAGCCGTGGAACATCTCTGTTAGTTGCTCAGTTACTGCTGGTAAATACATCTAACACACTGGTGTGTTTTAATGTGAACAATAATTCCAGTATTTTAACTTTTAAAATCTCCATTAGTTTACAATTGCTGCAAATCCCATAATTCTTAGCGATATGACATCACATTCCCGAACTCTATAGTTTCACTGCATTATTGGACACTGGCAGAAGGTGACATAGAGGCAAACAATCTTTAACTGTTGCTGTGCAACCATGTTATGTCAATAGTTTAAGTGATGATGTCATCACTCCACTTCCAGGTCCAAAGGAACTTTAGCCCTATTCACTATAATGGGATTTAGCTGATTTTAACCTGCTGTAGAGCCAACTACAAGGCTCTTTTTCAACATCTGATCGCAAAAAAAAAGTATTGCATTTACTCTGGATTTTCTTTAATTATGTTTTTTCGGGAATTAATAATCAAATAATTTTCCATCCACAATGAAGGCTTATTTTAAATATACAAATATCTTAATTTTTCCTGGAGAAATGTTGAGATATATCATTCCCATTAGGTGTGAAACAGTTTTCGGCCTTTTATGTGTTGTTATGCAGCAGGAGATTCAGATAAAGTTGTGTTTTTTGCTGTGTTTATCTATGGAACGCTTACTAGTCTGGACCCGGAAGTAGCTCATTATTGTGTGTGATGTCACACTTAACAAACATATAGGAAATGAGTCAGACTGCTATGGAACTTTACCTCTATCTATGTAACTTCCTGTCAATTCTCATGCAAATATTTTTTCTGCCCAACTTTTCATTAACTTGCTGCTTCACTGAAATAAAACTATAATTATTACTTCCAACACAAGATATCCATCTAAATAAGCCATATTTTCAAAAGCATTAAAACCTGTCACATGCACTTTAAGGATTATGCAGCTCACTTGTATCCACAGGGACGATCACTTTCAAGGTCCCTTTACAACATTGGTGTTTTATTCCGTGTGAAATACGTGTAACAGGGTCTTTTTCACATTTGTTTTATTTCATTAGAGGCGAGTATCCATTTCTCTTTACTGTTTAGGCCTGGTCAAGCCTGTGGCCAGACCCAAGGTTGTGAGGGAGGTAGTTTGTCTACTCCTGAGCCATCAAGGCTGAGAGTGAAATATTTCCACATGAAAACCCCCAGGCATAAGCTGAAAAGAAGATCCACAACCAGACTTGGATTTTATTAAGTGGTTGCACAACATTGTTAATCTGTAAAGTACCTGCAAACACTTTTGGACACCTTATCAATGGTAATTTATGTTTAATGACAGTAAAAAATGTTCCTATTTCAGCATTTAACCCGCTTGTGGGGCCTGGTTCCTGTTTGCAGCTCTTCTTTTGTGCACATTCTCCGAACAATCCCAACAATTTCCCCATTCCCCCACATCAAATCCAGCAACATGTGACTTTTAATGGGCTCCACTGGAGACCTTTTGAAGCATTTGTTGCCGCTTCACGGTGCGTTTGAAGTTGTACGGTAAATGAAAAATGCGGATATTAAAGAACCATCAATTCAGTCTGCAACAAGAGAGAATTGATTGAATTTGCTCTGAGTTACAATGGCGAAGCAGGTACTGAGGGAAAAAAAAGAATAAAAAAGAGGGGGGAAAAAAATCAAAGCTCACTTGATGCACAGCTTGTCATTGCCTAAATGGTGTAGCAAGCCAGTGGGATTTTGATACAAATGGAGAAATTTGTAGTGAACAACACAATTATCCGTTTTCACCAGGGATCTCATGATGGAGGCAATCAGCACCACCGGCAATCTGGGCACAAAGACGCCACTGGGGCCCGGCAGCTGTCACCTGGCATCATGTGATCCATCAGGCTAATGTATTAACTGTATACATTTAGGGAGGAGGAGAAAGAGCAGCGGGAAGCAAAAACAAGGCAGTTGGGGATACGTGCAAGAGCGAACAATGCGTCTTAAGTCTTTATCAACAACCCATTTGTTTGCGCTGGCTTTCAACACGAGCCGGGCAGGTCTTTGTTCTCTCCAAATTTTGGTAATTGCTTCTATTGATCCTGCTGACTTGTCTTTTCAGTGCTTTTTAACTGGTTTTGTGTGCTTGACCAATTTGCACTTAACATTCACTGTTGTAGAGCACCCACGGCCACTTGTTTCAAATGAGCTTAGTAAGTAAAATTGACATTGTAGTAATTAAGGTGTAATAAAGAACCACTAAGGCAAACTGGTCAGGTACTAGTTTCCATATCCACTGAATGTACAGTATAAGGTGACCTTTTTACAATTGTGTTGCAGGCAACTAGTAACTTGTATCTTTCATTTGAAAATTATGATTTATGACCTCCTACCGAATCACCACAACTGCCTCTAAAATCTTCACTCAAAAAGTTGTTGCTTCGGGTCCGAATTGCCGTCATGCACAAGCTTAATATAGAAGCTGCAGTTACACGTAAGACCTGAGGTGGCAGTCGTGAGCATAAAAATGACAAACTTGCATCTAGTCTCTTTTCAAACAGGAGGACCCACATATCTCCTATTTTAAAACAGCTTCATTGGATGCCAGTGTCCTTTAGGATCAAGTTTAAAACTCTGGTTCTAGCCTTCAGAGCCGTGTATGGTCAGGCTCCTTCTTATATCAGTGCTCTGATCCAGCCTTACACCCCTGTGCGGGCTCTGAGGTCTGTGGATCAGAATCTGCTATAGGTTCCACGTACGAGTTTTCGTACTAGAGGTGACCGATCCTTCCAGGCTGTTGCTCCCAGGCTCTGGAATGATCTTCTGCCCTCTTTGCGCTGTATTGACTCTGTTGATTCTTTCAAAAGCGAACTTAAGACACATTTATTTGTTCAAGCTTTTAACTAGCTACTTTTGGGCTGCTATGATTTCTGTGTTGTTTTGACCCCTTTTTATATTGTAATGTTATTTCTGCTTTTAACTGTGTTGTGAAGCACTTTGTGGCCTTTGTCTGTGAATAGGTGCTATATAAATAAAGATTACTTACTTACTTACTTACTTTAAACTCATATGTAAACACGAACGGCTAATGCTACAACTGTTAGCTCACATATTATATGAACATTTGTCCAAACCAGATATAATCAAACATGCGACATAACGTTATATTGAAAGCTGTGACCAACAGTAACGTTCACGTCACTGATGCAGTGGTCTTGTTACAGTTTTAACATTAGCGGCGCTTCTCCACTGGGGGCGCCATTACTGTCTTCATCTCGTATACGAACTCGCAGCGCTCTTGAGTTTTCCGAGTTTACAAGTTGTAATTACCAGTTCGAGCGGCGTTTCAAGGCATTTTTCCAAGTGAGATGTGGGAAATTTACCAGTTACCAGTTGCCTAGAATGCACCATAGATCATTGGTTCTCAAGAGGTATAGATACAGACGGCATCTCCGGAATCGCCCATATTTGGTCACGTTTGAAGCAGTTGAGGCGGAAAACAAAGAGAAGAAAACAAAACAAAATGCTGAACTGTCACTACTGTTTTCTACCCAATAAAAATACAAAAACATGGAGAGGAGCAAAGAAGTTCAATAGCCCATAAGTGCATAAATAACAGAGAATGATGCTTCATATTAGCATCATGCTACATGCTAATGCTAGCTATGACTGCTGTTTATTCGCTTCTACTGAAATTGATTTTTTTCCTGAAAATGCCAAAAAAAGAGTGAAAAATTGTTTTTTCCCGAAACATTCTTCCTTCCCCCTGGGTGAGGCCACGCCCCCTTGCATGACGCAATGCCGACTGTATCTATGACTATACAAGCTGTGACACGAATTCATTTTTTCACGTCATTTTTCACATATCGCATAAAATATAGTTTTTTCCACAAAGGTATTTATTGAACAAGCAGTAGATTTGACTTTAAGACTTAAATGATCATCAAAAAAAGCCAAGAACATTTATTTTAACAGACTAGTGATTCCATGCAGTTTCACATGGAAGATTTAAAAAATAAATAAAATAAAGTTCCCTGGAATAGACTTGTGACCCACTGAACATGGTTTCGCGACCCACTTTTGGGTCCAGACTGTTAGTGAAAAAACATTGCAGACTGGAGGCTGGAGTCATGGATGTGTTATGCAGGAGAAGTCTATTTACCATCAGTGCGGGACCTAGAGACATGAACTCGAGACATTGTACTAGTCTGCCTACAGTATATGCTTCCACATGAAGATGGATAAATACCCTCTGTTGTGCGTCATACTGATATGCAAGCTAAAACATTCAGTGCATGACCCAATATGATGAATAGCAATTACATTTTATTCTCTAACACCGTCCCAGTTGAGAATCACTGGTTTGGATCATTATTAACATAAAATAAGGATTTTGCATTTATTAGACAGGACAGTTCAGGGTGACAGGAGGTGAAGAGTGGGGAGTGACATTCAGCAAATTGTCCGAGCCAGGTTTGGAACCCGCGACACTAAGGTCAGAACAGGGTTTGATTGTACTGTATGAGTGTCTTAATCGCCAGACAACTTTGTTAACTCGGTACAACAAGTACAACATTTTGCTATAACCTGGCACATGTAATCTTTTCTACGAGCAAAATATCATCCCTTTTGTGAGCTCTATTTTTCTGTACAACTTTGGCCATGTTGTGCTGTTTGCCGGACCTGTTCAAGCCTATGGCCAGACCCGAGGTTATGAGGTGTCAAGGCTGAAAGTAAAATGTCTCTCCAAGAAAATATCTGGAAAAAAGAAGATTCACAACTTTCCTGTTAAGACATCCATTGTTTGTTGTACTCTATTGTTCCACTAAATTTGTCCTCTCTAATCTTAGTGCTTCAGGGCAACCTGTCAGGAGCATTTTCAGGACGTGTTCTCGTGCTCTGCATGTTTTGGCTTGAAACTACACAGAAGGGCCCCATGTGACCCAGGCTTTGAACCTGGAAACCTTGTACTTTGAGGCAAAATTGACAGAAATTTAACATAACAACACTATTGTGCTGCTTGAGTGCGTCACACATCGTCAAATTTGATAATAAACAAAGGTGGCGATTTTCGTTTGAGCAAACAGTGTAACATCCCTCGAAAACATTTCCAAAACACCCCAAAAAATGTGCTGTTAGCAGAAGTACAAGGTAACCGGTAATTAATTGGCAAGCTTTTCAACTAAAAGAAACAACTATTTGTCCTTAAACTTGCTTGAATACCAATGCCAGGCCTTTTTCAGCTTCAACTACAAATTAAGTCTAAAACGAATAACAGGCAACGCAACACACCTCAATCTAGAGGAGTGCACAAACTCTGGCCTCCAATGCACTCAACCCCAAACCACCTCCCACTAAACTCATTTTAATGACTGTTGCTTACTTGAAGAAATGTTGAATATGCATAAATATGTAATGACCTTTCATTGGAACTCGCACGTTCATCTAGAGATTTGTCCTTTTATACACTGAAATTTATTGCAGGGGGTCAAAAAAGCACAAGCAGCCAGAGTCAGAATGTTAATGGAGGAGATAGTGTAAACAAATAAACCACGGCCTGCGGGCCAGATGCGGCCCACCAAGCAATTTAAATTGTGCTGCAGCACATTTTCCATAAATATATGTATATTTCCTTGTAATATCTGGACTGCACAGTACAGCGGCTCCACTGAGAAGCACTTGAGTCTTGGGTAAGACCTTATTCCCCCTTAGCCTTTGTTAAGTTCAACTTATTGTTGGTGCAGCCAATATTCGCTCTAAGCTGCATATGTCTCCCGCGTCGTCTGCACACAGAAAATCTATGCAACGCACAGAATATTATTTCATCAGGTAAAACAGTATGAACTATTTCTTGTTTACAGTGGTGGCCTGACAATAAAATCTGACCTGAAAATAGCTGATAGAGGCCCTTATTAAAAGACCTCATGGCACGGGAGGAGTCTCATGGTCAGCTCAGCACCTCCCATCATTTAGCTACAGCCTGTGAAGAAGATGAAAACTTGCTTGTTATTTTGATAACATTTAAAACATAGCTTGGCTTAAAATTCATTTAATTTTCTGTGCTAAAATCAATATTGTAATAAATCCACTATAAACAACATGTACTTTGGCAGGGCTGTCACGATGAGATGGGCAAACCAGGCAATTGTCCAGGGGGCCCAAGTTGAAAGGGGGCCCAGAGGATCAGTCTGCCTTTAAAAACAATGAGTCAATGAGTACATTTGTTACAGTCAATGTAATGGACTAACCTGCAGCAAATGGAGAGCACAAAATAAATACTAGACAGTCACAATAATGATAATAATAAAAACCTATACATTTTTGACAATAAAAGGAGCTCAAAAATGGTTTTAAAATTAAACTAGAATACAAGGAAGCCTCTGTGAATTTAGAAGAAGCCCAGGACCACCTCACCCCCCGCTGAGGGTCATACTGGTGTGGCCACAGCGCACAGGTCGCTCACATTGGTCGCTCACATTGGTCCAAGGGACTGCTCAGGGAGTTTGTGTGTTCGCTCAGCATGAGATGAGCAAATTATTACGTTTTACTTATAAAGACTGTTCCATGCTTTTGAACTCGGGCTATGACAAACAAAGGTTATTCTCCCCTTTGTCTTTGAAGCTATCCAAACAACTAAACAGGCCAAATGAGATGAGGAAGGAGTTGTCGCCTGCTCACAAACAGTTGAGACTCAATTAAAAGTTTCTCTGAGGCGCTAATGACAAATTACATCAGAGATGGAGGGAGTGATTGAAAGGCAAGAAAGGGATGGCGCTGCGGCCCTGATTGCTTTCTGAACGAGCTTTAGCTATCAGGGCCAGTTTGGGAAGATGGTTATCCCGAGTCGCAAATTGCCAGTCCATGCACAGTTTGAGGCTCTGTTGAACACACAAGCTTATATACTAGACCCAACAACAGAGAGACACAAACTAATCCTCCTGGTGCGGCGCAGGCTGTCGTTGTGTCCTTGAGCGAGACACTTCACCCAGTGCCCGTGTGAAAGTAGTGTGTGAGTGAGTGAGTGAGTGAGTGAGTGAGTGAGTGAGTGAGTGAGTGAGTGAGTGAGTGAGTGAGTGAGTGAGTGAGTGAGTGAGTGAGTCTGTACAGTGTAGTGTTTTGGAAATCTTGTCAACACTGGCTTACATCAGGCAAAACAAATGTAAGCCATATTTTTTTTCTATTTTTTTAATTGTGAGTATTGTGAGTTATAATACTCACAAGAGCTAATGCACTCAAAAGTACATTTATTATTTATTTATACCAAGCCATTTCACACTGGAATATGCTGCCTCAGGAAATTGCTTTCAAAATAAATCTAAAGAAATATGTAATCAGTCAAAAAAAAAAAAAATACATGAATAAATAACCTGACTTAATGTTGCTTTGAGTTTTGTAATGCACCTGATTTGTTTTCTAATGTCTTACCTCGGTTATTGAATTGAATGTGGAACTCTGTATTGTTGATGTGTGTTGTATAAATGACCCTTTGACTGTGTAATGTCTTTATAATGAGAATGGACCCCAGGAAGGGAAGTCTTTGTGTTGGTAAAGACTAGTGGGGATCCTTCAATAAAGAAAGAAAAAAGAATAATGTAATGAAAAAAAATGAGGAAATAACAGTAATTGTTACCATTATCATCATCATCATCATCATCATCATCATCATCATCATCATCATCATCATCATCATCATCCACAGTAATGTTACAACTACCAATATCATCCACACTGTCATTATACTGTATCTAATTATAATAGTAATAACGATAATAATATAATAATAATAACAACAACCATAGCAATAATAGTATAATAAAAATGATATTAATAACAATAATAATATTATTCATAATCATAATCACTGTCATGTTCAATAGTTTAGTTTAGTTTATTTGACCAATTCCAAGTTCCAAGTTGTTAGACAAAAAAAGAAATACAATAAAGGAGGAAACAATGCTTATTTATGCCTACCCAACGTATTTACAAACTTTACAACTGCCGTTTGTTTACATTCCAGTTAGTTCTCTGAAACCAGCTCATTATGGTACAATTAAGATATACCATAATCAACACATCGTTTAGGGTATAAATACATAACCATAATAATCAAACATTGGAAATCAGTTTACAAAGTCTTCTGATGTATAGAATTGGGTTTAGAATACTGTCTAACAGTACTGATCTCAATAGTCATTGTCATCATCCTCCACCAGCCAGGTAAATTACTTTATGATCACGAAATGTATTATTTTTTTATGCATCTGTTGTCCACCATTCTGCCCCTGATCTATGTCTGTATTGTTGTATTTTTTATTTGTTTCCTAAAATGGACTAAGATGCATTAAAAGAAGCTCACCTGGGCAGATACTGTCCTTGTAAGTACATTACTACCGACCAAAGAGCCATAATTTTAACCTAGCAGTCAATCTCTCCCAGAGATAGCACTGGGTCCAAGGCATGTCTTTGTAAAATATAGTAAAAGCAGGTGTCAAAATGACCAGGTCACAGATGGAGTTATCCACAAAGGATACCAACACACAAGCAGAACTCATGAGTCCTTGGTGCAACTGTGCTGGGACTGGACACATTCTTAACATGGGTTTTGGATGGAGGTGGACTTCAAATCTAATTTTTGTTTGTTGTTGTTTTCATACTGTTTTCATGAGTAAACTTACATTTTTTACCCAAATATAAGAAAGAAAACTTCATTGTATCATGTATTTCTTATATTTTCTGGGCATATGTACTTGAATGTGAGCAAGCAAAGTCCAATTTCTCCCATCATTGTACATGGTAGACAATAAAGACATTTTGGAAATGATTATTTGAAGTCTAATAAAATTTACAAAGTGCTCATTTTAAAGGTCCTATATCATGCAAAATCTACTTTTTGGAGCCATGTTGTTAAGCTATTTCCTTATCAAAAACACCCCCAGAGTGGTTTTTGGCTTCATTCACGCAGTTCTCAGTAATCCTCCTGAATCCTGCTCTCTGAGCAGCTGCTCCGCCCTCTGCTAGAAAACCACTGAGTTGTGACACTCTGACGTTTTTTACGTCATAGTGTCAAACAGGAAGAGCTGTAATGCAATGCCTTACGGTCTGATTTTAATTTATGAAACAGCTTGAAAAAAAAAATCAAAAAAAAAAAAAAAAGACTTCCAGGTCAGGGCTGAAAGCAAACACAAAACAAACGCACCCCCTGAGCATCTGAACAGATGTCATGTTTGCACTGTTGGTTGTGAAGATGGAGCTCTTTCTAAACTATTCTGGACACACCTGTTCGTTATTCTTACCTAACGATAATGTCGCGGAGAAAAGCGTGTTTGGCTAAGAGAGGTGCATGACTCTTTTCATGCGAGTCCCCAATGTGATGGAGAGGCCAGGACAGAGCGGTGGTGAGTCAAAACGTGTTAGCTTGTGTGTTAGCGTGTGTGGTAGCATGTGTGTTAGCGTGTGTGTTAGCGTGTGTGTTAGCCATTTACGAAGCTGTGTTGCCGATGTCAACTCCTTATAACTGCATCGTGAAGTAACTTCACTTATTGCTGTGATATTTATATTTATTTTACTGCTAATAATGCATGGGCAGATCCGCTCGGAAAGAGGGGGCGGAGTTAACTAAAATCAAAGCGTCTTCCGGGTTTGCAAAATACCCCCAGAAAATACTTATATTTCTCACAAAAAACAGTACTCCATAGCGGTAGAGGTACAATATATCATATAAATGCCTATACTCTACTTTGGGATGGCTAAAATAGCATGATACAGATCCTTTAAAAAATCCCAAATTAGTATGACAATGTTTTGAGGGAATGTTCTCTATTGTAGTGTGAAAGCTTGGCTGAAATATTCTTTACCTGTAGCGTCTCGCCTTATGAAAGGAGAGAGAAAAAACTCTTGTAGAGGTAGTTGAACAAAAGACAGCAATCCCCTGGGCAGTAATAGACCCACCCCCCTCCCATCCCATCCCAGCCAGTGTCGCAGGCTTCCTCCTGATGAAAAGTGGAAAGGTAGACAATGGGAGCTATCAGGGCGAGCACAATAGAAACCATTATTGTCGTGTCATAAAATTCCATCCGCCGAGCTGAAGTTTGAGTGGCAGTAGAAAGAACAAGGCAAAAAAAACTTTAATCTATAAGCACTTACAGGAAAATTGCACGAGACAACAGTTTGAGTTTTCAATAAAAGCAGCGGGAATGGCTGTTGGCGGCGAGAGGAGGAGTTTATACACTGTTGTAATTTTGACGTTAACTGTAGCAAGAGGTGACAGGGAGCAGAATGCAATCTATAAGGAAGAGCCAAACTCTGAGTCAGCCACTGTAATTTTAGTTTTCGCTAATGTTTCAGCGCTTCGTTCAACAGTGAGAGCAAAATGTTTGGGTGATGAAGGAGGCATGCACAAAAAGACATTGAATTGAAGAGAATTACTTTGATGTTTGGTTGTTGCCACTTTTGTTGTTACTGTGTTTGGAAACGCTTTACATGAGGAGGACAAAATGATGCCGATTTACAGTCGGAAATCCAGCCGCTCGGGGTTTGTGTTTCTGTTTTGTCTTTAAAAGCTAATATACATGTTTTTTACTGAGTGACACAACAACTCTTCTATAGCCTTAGCCCTATATCTTGCAAAGACAAAACTATATTTCTGTCTTGCCAAGTATCGCAATGCTTTCAATACTTGTGTCTGGAGGCATTTTATCCTGCACTTCTTTACTTTTTTCAGTGACAGTAACACAGCACTTTGTTACATTTTGTGTTAATGCACCTTTAAGTAACTTGTTTACTTTACTAAATCCTTTTCGTAGTCCCTCTGGGGGTAATACAAGTGTTAAAGGGGCAAGATGCAAGTTTTGGCCTTTTTATACTCACTACTGCCACCTCAGGTCACATGTGTAACTGCACCTTATATATTAAGCTCATGCATGACAGCACTTCGGACCCCGAAGTAACAACCTTTTGAGATACAGTGCAGGATTTTAGAGGCAGTTGTGGTGAACAGGTCTGAGCTCAATCTACACATTAGGACATGTAGGAGGAGGAAAATACATAATTTTAACATTTTTAAATTCCGTATAGTCCCTTTAATGGGATGATTGGGGGGTCGTCCATCGCCCCCTGGTGTCTCTGGCCAGAAAACCACAATTGCAGCGTCACTGCCTACGGGTCGGAGTCACTACACACTAATAGAATCACGAAGAAGAAGCTAACAGGCTAATGGGCAAAGCTATAGCTGCGGGCTAGCACCACTTAAACAGTATTTACAGCCAAGTTTGAGTGAAAAAAATGATCTCCATTGTGTAATTGAATGTACAATATCCGTCTCTCCCTTTGTCTTTTCTGTCAGCGTAGTATTTACTCTCACGGACAATTAATGAGTAAAAAAACGTAACATGCTACAACACCTGCAGTGTTGCTTATGGCCTCTAGGGGCATGAGTTACTTAGTACTGCTTTAAGGTAAACAAAGAGAGATCTTGTGCTGCGTCCATTATACTCATTGCAGACAACTTAAAGGTGCTTAAAGGAATATTTAGTTAAAGAGGTAAGATGCAAGTTGGTCATTTTATTCTCACTACTGCCATCTCAGGTCTTATGCGTAACTGCAGCTTCTATATTAAACTCGTGCATGAGTTTTTGAGTGACAGTGCAGGATTATAGAGGCAGTTGCGTTGATTAGGTCTGGGCTCATTCTACACAATAGGAAAAAATCTCGTCTCGTTCTCATGGAATTTGTGTCTCGGAACACCCCTAGTTATCATAAACTTATTGTGTCGTTATATGCCCCTGTCCTGGCCCAAATATGTAGCTTTTCCATTACAGTAAAAATTAAAGTTTAAACAGGCCTGTAAATAAAGTTGTCAGTAAATGAGCAAACATCTGCAAAACATTTTAAAACTCTGCACAAATAAAGCCTTTTTAAAAAGATGACAGGCCATTCAAATTATCGACAAATCTGAAATTCCAGTGGGATTTTCAGTGCACATGTTCACTCAACTTTTTCAAAAGGAGAAAGTCAGAAACATGAAGGACAGATTCCGGCTCACAACAGCACACACACACGCACACACACACACGCACGCACACACACACACACACACACACACACACACACACACACACACCGACGGACACGCATACAGTAGTTTGGGCGACACAGCGCTGACCCTCTCCGTGTCCGTGCTCCTGATTTCAGCGTGAAATGACAGTGGGGGGTTTGGAGTTATCCGCGCTTCCAATCAGAGCCCCAGCACGCGGCGAGGAGAGAGCCCTCAGGTCAGACCCCAGCCACGAGGACGGGACCGATCCGCGGAGGAAGGAAGAGCAGACAGCGAGAGGATGAAGGAGCATTACGATGTACCCCCAGAGTGCAACAGGAACAAATATACTGTTGTTTTCAGTTTGGGTTCAGAGTTCAGTCTGCACTTGGATGAAACCAGAATATAGCAGCAAAAGACATATAGGAATTGGCCTCTGTGCGTTAGGTTCAGTGTATAGTTTTGTAAAGATGTCACACCACCATTGTATATTTGACCGGGCCAACAGAAAAGCGGTTGTATTGATTTTATACTCGCTGGCCTTTTATAATTTCAACAAACCACATTCTATATGGAGTTAAAGCATTTACACATAGAAAAATATACAGCGCCTTACTGACATGTACTTCAGTGCCTAAATCTGCATAATTAATACAAACCTGACATTTAAGATAAGGGAGGATTAACTTTTCTACAAAAGTTTTTCCTGTGGTGGGTATTCTTGGAGATGTTAGTCACACTATAACCTCACTGGTTTTCTCTCTCTTTATTTTGTTCCAAGTTACATCCGTTTTCGATTCGAACAATTTTGAAAAAACTTTCCCTCACCTAGTTTACAAGGCTGAGTCATTCCTCGGGTCATCGGTGATTCTTATTTTGTGAATCGCGTGCAAATTGCCTCCCTTAAATATAGTTTCTAACTGGGACTGGCCTGATTGGGGGAAGGTTTTTATGGCATGTTTACTTTTTTCACAGCCAAAAACTGTCAAGTAGCAAGATATAACCATTACCGCTCTCTCGGTGTCCACTCTCAGGGGAGTCTTTTGTTTTGACAATCTTAAACACATGCTTTAAAGAGTCCGTGAACTGTTGTGTCATATGTGGGATAAAATATCACCTCTCGGTTTCCGTTTGCAAGAATAAAACATCATTGTTTCCCTGTATGTGATATTTCACACATACTCAGCTGCACCTTTGGCTCATTACAAGTACAGCAACACATTCTACAAACTCAGCAGTAGTTTTTGCTATATTTGACATACAAAATGTATTGTTCCTTGCCACCGGGCCAATTATACACTATCTTGCTTTTGCAACAACTTTACACAACTTGCCCTTGGTATCTTTTCATAGTAAAACTTCAAAAAATGTGTCTGGAAAACACAAGTTATACGAACAATAGTTGTGCACGTGGGGCGTCACAGGACACACTTCTCCCTCTCTTGCTCTGGTAAACAGCAGCAGAGGAAGAATTAAACTTTGGAACTCATTAGCTGCTGGCAAAAATTGTGATCTGTGCTCGGAAGAGAGACCATGTACAGAGCGAGTTTAACAGCGGAGCTTCATGAACTTCTGTGTGGCGTTGGGTGTGGAAGAGGGAGACGGACTAAATATTTATGCATGTCCTCAGTCAGGCACAACGACCAAAGATGTTAGCATTTGGTCTCTCCCAACATATTCCTATGCTCCAAATGGGGTGAAGTTGGAAGCTACCACACTCTTCCAAGGGCACGCACAAAGACCAGACAGGTACGTATCAACTCATCTAAGCTCAGGTAAGAACATATCTCAGTATGGAAAAAACAGTGGCCTGTTCCTTTAAGAATACCGGGGGACAGTTGATGGCAATAATTAGAACTAGGGATGCACCGATACCACTTTTTCTAAAACCGATACGAGTACGAGTACTTGGATTTAAGTACTCGCCGATACCGAATACCGATACGAGTACAAGGCATTTTCTTCAACATTCTTACTTTATATAAATATAATTTTTAATTTTTATTGCACTGTCCATCATAGACAGAAAAGCCCATGTCCGAAAGCTCCCCAATTCCTGTGCTTTATTCATTTATATATTTTTATTTATATATTTTTATTTATAGTATTGAGATGTTACTTAAATGGTCTCTTTTCGTCTTTACTTCAGCTCCGTGTGGATTTTCTCGTGTGTTTTGTAGCAACTTAGCGAGAAGCTACAGCGTTTTCATTGTTCTGCTGCAGCTCATTTTCGCTCAACATGGACATGCTGTATGTCTTTAATTTGGATTTTCTGAGGACTTTTTAGTCGCTGGGTTAGTTTTTCAGAAGAATAAACCCCTGGGCATAAAACGGCGTCAGAATGACCGCGAGTTAGCAACGTTAGCCTGTATGTTGTAAACACTGCACACGCTGCAGCACTAACAACATTTAGCTCTGGTTAAATCCAGCAAAGACTCTGATTAGAGAGCGCAGTCTGTAATAAAGTCAGCTCTATGTGGAATATTGTATTTGCACTCAAGAATTCTCCAGTTTGTTGCTTCTTCTCTCCTCAGCTGAGAGGTGCGCCTCGTAGGTGCGCTGGCCGCACGTCAAAAGGTATCGGTTTCTGGTATTGGGACCTCATGAATGAGTATGAGTATGAGTACAAGCCTGTGGTATCAGCCCGATACCCGATACTAGTATCGGTATCGGTGCATCCCTAATTAGAACCTCATGTCTCATCTGCGTGACCTTCACTCACAACTCTATAGTCAATGCAAGGTACGTTTTAGCTGAAATGTGTGATGTGGGGACTTTGGGTTGAGGGAGAATGGAATACCTCCATATTGAAATGGCACAATGAATTACTGGGCTCCCAGGGGCTGTTCACTCTCGCCACATTATTATGAATCTAACAGTGATTACTGTCTGATGACATTTCCCCAAATCTGCAAAGCAGACTGGAAGGAGAGAGGGTTTATCTAGTTGTCCAAATATATTATCACATGTTTCTGGCGCTATAATTAGTATATGTAATACCCTCATAATGATCAACAACACCAGTCAATGCTTTCTGAACAAATTCCACATACTGAAAAAAAAACAAAAAAAACACGATAATACTGAAAACCGTGATAATTTTGGTCACAATAACCGTGAGGTTACATTTTCATACCGAGACAGCCCTAGAACTAACATTGTAACATGATTACAATCTCAAATGCAGGATATAGGCCCTTGAAAGATAGAGGAGAACAGAATGTTGTGCTACGTGTTCCTGAGTCAACAACTTATCAGAGGTTTGAAATGATTGAACAATACTTAACCCACTTCAGCGTCTTATGATAATAGTGGTGTAGACCAGGGTGGACACTCTTGAGCCACATGTGGCTCTTGGCCAATCAGAGTGCGGCTCTTTGCATGACTGGATATGTTTAATACAATGTGGCTCTTTGCAAAATAATTGGTACATGTTTTCCATAAACTGTAACAGTCTTTAAGAATCTTGACCAAAAATCCAACCATGGTCCTACAGACCCTGTTTCCCATCTCTACACACATGAATGACAGTCTGTATATCTGTCTTTTTGAGGCGGCGTGTAAAAGGTGCCCGTGCAGCCTCACTCAAAGTGGGATGTCAGCAGATTGTGGCACTGGGATCGGCTTCAAGTTTCTGATCAGCCTACTCTTTATTTGATAAAAGTTGGCCTCATATCCACATGGAAATTCATTAATGGAAAAAAAAAGCCAAGCTCTTATTTAGCATATGATGTGAAGCGCGACATCGTAACGCGGGAATACGCAAAGTCATTGACTTTTCTTTCAGATGTGACAGTAACTGTAACAAATGCAACATAAAACAGCATCTCAGACGTCCCCCAGAGGCTCCTGATTAAAGTTTAGAGAAGCCTAGAGTGCTTTGCACAGTCCAGTCAGGACCAAGCTGCAGGCACTTAGTGCACAGGCCAGGGGCGAATCAGAGGAGGGGGTTCAGTGGGCAGGGCCCCCCATACAAACATACAGAAAACAAAAAATCTAATTCTGTCTCAGCAGAACAGCACAACATGTCACTTTGTGTAATATAAATGTATTTCAATCTTGGTGAGAAGTAAAACCATTATATCTAATACAATTATTGAAAAAAAAAACACACACACACAAAAAAACTATCGCCCCTGGATCTCGCAAATGGTCGGTGCCTTTGTGGCTCTTCACATGATCATGGTTGAAAATTTCAGCTCTTGGTCTCTGACTAGTTGGCCACCCCTGGTGTAAACATGGGCTGCCCAATATTGCTTAGCCCCAGGGCAGTAGCGCCACCCAAGCAAGCTTTTATGATCACTATAAAAGCTTTCCATTACATGTGATGTTAAACGTGATAACCTTTGCGCCCAAGACGAGTTGGTCTCCTGCTTTCTTCCGAATCAAAGCAACAGCTTCAAAAGTGAAAACTGCCTGCTCACAACAAAACATTAAAGTCGATTGTAGCCCAAACTATACTTGTCATCTAAGTTTAAGTATCTGGGTCTTTGCTGAGTTGGGGGAATGGAAAAAGTCTAGTGAACAGTTTTAGCCACTTCAGGAGGTGCTTATGGAGGCACTTTGCAGCTTCAAAGGTTGACTCCTATCTCAAGGGCAGCCATAATTTCCAGACGACACACTTGTAGTATACACAGGCAGTAAACACGTACGGGCCCAAATAAAACCGCCCTCACCCACTCTTTAAGAGGTTCTTCTTTTTCTCAGCCAGACACAACCAGGATGTTATTGTTTCTTTGCACTTCACTCACTCATCTCATTCAGTTTGCTTTTTTTTTTTTTTTCCTGAGAAAAGGTTTTGGGGTATCAAACCAAGGACATTACAAGTGAGAAACGAAATAAAGTCGACAAAAGACAAGCAGAGAGGAGCAATATGGAAACCCCGGTGGGTGTGAGAGGAAGGCTGCCGATTGGTGCGTCGAGGTGAGAAGTGGAAAAGAGAAGCAAAGGTAACAAAAACAAGATGGAGGAGTGGAGTTGAAAAGTGTAAAGTGAAATGAGAGGGGAAGTTTCATTTTGGAGGGGAACGGATTAGAGATGCTGCCGGGAGATCGTGAGATATAAGCAGGGAACACAGACTTCACAAAGGTACAGGGTTGTTTTGGGGATACAAATCTGAAGCCGTTTTGGATATTGCAATACATGTTGCTAAATGTCCTTTTTTGTTTTACGCCTCTTTTTGAAACATCCTACGTCATTTACTCAGGGTTTTGTACCACTCACACTTCTCTTTTTTTTTGTTGGTACAAATTAAAATAACATACCGTACATGTCGAAAACTTATCAGTATGTTTAATGATGTAATAAAACGCAGTTATGTTAGAGACTTGTCGAGGTTGGGCTCTCTCCTTTTGTGCACCAGGGACCAGGGCAGCGCTCTAAAATAAAAAAAAATACAAAATGCAAGCCAGTGTGAGGAAGAGAGTTTCACCACAGACAGATCAGAACAACTTGAGTGAAGGTTTCAAGACTATGAAACACCGGTGTGTGGGTTGGCGTTTGCGTACGGAAGAAGGAAATTAACTAAATATGCAGGATTACTGAAACATGCACAAATGAAACAAACTAGCACTGCCTGTATAGTTTCAATGTTGCACTTTATAGAGCAAGGTTAAAACTCAAAAAGTTGATATTGCATAATATAAGACCTTTAAAGCTGTCATTACAATTGATCATCATGTTAACATTGAAACAGAAGTGAAATTTGACTATATTCTATGTTGTCTAACCTTTTTATTAGTGACTATTTGACCTTTTTAGTGGCCCAGTGGTTAGCATAATGCCTTTACTTTCGATCACAGTGGTCCCTATGATGCTCCACGATCAATTGTTTTTAGAGTTTCTGGTAGGTTTCTGTTGACGGACCCTCTCACCATAACACATACAAAATAATTGATCTGGGAGTGTTGTAGAGGCCGCTGTGACAGAAAGTAAAAGCGCCTTGTTAATCACACATACTGCTGCTGGGTCACAAAAAGGTCAATTACGCACACATATTAAGTTTGCTTTTTCACATAAAAGTTCCATAATGATCCTTTATGGTAAAAAAAAAAAATCTGTGATTATATATTATATATATAATATATATATATATATATATATATATATATATATATATATATATATATATATAGAGAGAGAGAGAGAGAGAGAGAGAGAGAGAGAGAGAGATATAGGTATAGATATAGATATAGATATAGATATAGATATAGATATAGATATATATATATAGATAGATACAGATGGCAACATGGTATACAAGGGAGTGCAGCATAGCTGACGGGGAAGGAAACCTCTCATGGGTATTATAATTTTTCACAAACTTTCTCTGTAAGCACGAAGCCAGCTTAGTACATGTGTGCGTCGACATGGGTTAATTCAGGTCAGTGAAAACAGCACAATTCATCTGCCAGGCCTGTATGTGGAGCTGTGAAGCTAGCACATATAATAGAATATTTAGAGGGTGCATTGCACAGTTAACTTTTGTGGAAAGTAAACAGTAAACATTAAACTGATTCAAGGATTTACGATCTACAGAAGAGACGAAGAGATGAGTTTATTCTTCAGACGTAACGGGACTAAAGCAGAAAAACCTGTGAGTGACCGGACTTTTACTGTCGGTCCAACAACACAGACTCACTCGGCCGTGTTTTTCTACCCGTCACCTGTGGCTTGTGGACTGCAGTGGAGCAAAGAGGAGCGGAGTAAAACCATAATATTTCCATGAGTAAAACTATTTATAAAGTCATGGATTATGGATAACAGACACCACTCTGGTACTGTGATGTCATCGTTTTAGTAAATGTTGGTGAGACGTCGTAACAACGGAGCCATTTAAATGGCGTTGTGTACGAATTGTGCTCTACAAATAAACTTGCCTTTCCTTCGTTTACAGACCCCCAAAACACCGGGTTCATATGGACGATGCACTGCATGATAAAATATCTTAGTGATTAGTCCTCAGCTTGACTTTGTATGGACAGGGTCGTTTTCTGACAGACTATTAACATATTTATCACACACCAATAAAGTTAAGCCAAAATCGTGTCCATATGGATGTTTTTTCACAGAAAATTGTTCAGTGGAAGCGACACACAGCTCTCATTAGCATCACTTTGCTAATGTTTGCATATGTAGCATGAACCTACCATAGCTTCCTTAAGTATGTATGGGCTGTATCTTTATTTAGTAGAACAAATATATATTCAGAATTCAGCATTTATTCAGCAATTCAGTACATAATGGTGGAGAAATGAAAGAAAGTTATTTTTGTTCTCTTTCTCTCAACGCTACAATTCATCAACCCACCACTTGCTTGTTTTGACCTTCCCACAAAGTGAAAATGTCTTAGCAAAGTTAGACTTATTTTGTCCTGAGAATTAGCAGCAGCTATGCCTTGGAGAATATTGCTTTTTGGGGATTTCCTCTCCCCAAACACTTTCTTCTTCTCTCAACACGGACATACACGAAACAGAGAAATGCCGGTCCCAACACTCTGAGACTCCCAAACTAATTACTCTATATAACGATGTGGCTATATATTTTACAAGACAGTGTGTTCAAGATAAACAGATGGAGAGGCTCTGCTGCGTGACAAGTGGATTAGTACAAATTGTCTCAGTAGTTAATCACATTTAGACAACAACAAAAAAAAGTAGAATATGGAAGTATTTGTGATTGAAGTGGTTTGTAAGCCCCAGAGAAGAGCAACAGACCATTAGCACCTATACGCTAATGTTCACGCCTCTGTTTTCCCCATCGACGCCTCTCCCCTGTATTATTCAGCAATGTCAAGCGGCTAAAGGTGTGAATCTCCGATGACCGCTCGACAAGGAAAGGTTTTTTTCCGCCCGACCTCTGTTTGTGGAGTCAGCTCCCGTTGGCCCTCGGTGCGGAGCGTGAAGAGGGGGAGCTCAAAGGTTGAAGGTCGAATCAAGACGGCTGCTCAGACTGAGGGAACGAGGCTGTGATTGATGCAGGAGCACGCCCGGGTCGCGCCCTTCCCTCTCCGTCATGAGGTAGGTAGTGAGGGAGAGTCGGCGGTGTTTAGACGCACACAACACGCCCGCTCACCTACGCACTCCTAACAAGCGCATCCTCCTATATATCTCCTTCACAAAGCGTCCGTCAGTCTTCATGTCTCGTGCTGACGTTGATCTTCTCTGACAGTCGAAAATCACCGCTCACTGCGTTTTGGCTTCTGTCTCTTCACACTCGACTCACTGTTCCTGTGACTCTCTCGTCCTTGCTGCTTCTCACAAATAAGTGACGACTGAATGTAACAAAGTGTATGTTTTTGTGTTTTTTGTCTTTTTTTTAAGTACCTTAAAGGGACTATAAGGAGTTTAAAAATGTTAAAATTAAGTATTTTCCTCCCCTTACATGTTCCAGCCATGTCCTAATGTGTAGAATGAGCTCAGACCGGTTAGTTTAGTTTAGTTTGTTTATTTGAGCAACAGATGCATACAGGTATAGTATACATATAACATACAGGATTATTCACAACATAAGAGGTTAGTGCTGCTCAAAGGGAGTAGGAAGATCACCACAACTGCCTCTATAATCCTGTACGGTCACTCAAAAATGTGTCACTTCGGCCCGAATTGCCGTCATGCACGAGCTTAATATAGAAGGTGCAGTTACACATATGGCCTGAGGTGGCAGTAGTGAGTATAAAATGGCGAACTTGCTTCCAGCCCCTTTAAAGGGGGCCTATTATGCAAAATCGGCTTTTTCAAGCTTTACATCATGTTATTAAGTCATTCCCTCATTAAAACCATGCCTGAAGTGTTGCCTTGGCACATTCACGTATTTTCGAGTAATCTGTAGAAACTCTGATGGCGGCCATTTTAGGGATAAAACGCCTGATTCCTTCAGGAAACGCCCTCGACCTCCAGGATACGCCTCCGACCTTTCGTCACCAGCCGAGTAACCAACCACTGCGCCTCAGCAGAACCCCCTCCCCGCAGTGTCTAGCTCTAAGATGTAAACAGAGTCATCATGGAGGATTAGCTTCATGTGTTGTGAAACAGAGCCACAGCAGACTTTTACAAAGACACACATCAGTGTTTCTGTTACCGAAACACCCAGGATTAAAACCGGTGACAAGAACACTTATTTCAGTGTCTGGTTCTGCGCTGGGCCTTGATGATGCACAGAGCCTCCGGAGAAAGCTAATGCTAAGCTAAACCTCGAGTCATCACGTGAAAACGAGAAATATGCACAAATAAAGTCAATAAAACCACCACACACATAAAGAACCGTTTAACAATGATCACACACGGAGCCAGGCTTGTTGATTTGGAAGTTTATTGCTCACATTTCATCTACAATGGGTCATAGCCGAGTGGTTTTCTCCCGGAGCTAACAAGCTAGCCGCGACAAGCTAACGGGAAAATTCACTGAATACAAGCATATTATGCATTGAAAACGTCACTAAAACAGGCAACTGCTTGAAGCAGCCTTTATGATGATCACACACGGAGCCTGGCTTGTTGATTTCGTAGTTTATTGCTCACATTTCATCTACAGTGAGTCGTAGCCGAGTGGTTTTCTCCCGGAGCTAAGGCACTATTAGCCGCGACAAGCTAACAACCTTCACCTTCACAACATTCATTGAAAACAGGCAGCATATTATGCACAAATAACGTCAATAAAGCCGGCAACTAGTCGAAGCAGCCTTTACGATGATCACACAATGAGCCTGGCTTTACACATTTGTGGTTTATTACAGACTTTTCATCAACAATGAGCTGTAGTCGATTATAACAAGCTAACGGGTAACCTCGAAAAACCATTGTCCACCTGCACAGATAATGTCCGTCTTTTGAATCGTATGGGCTCCTGCAGATCCTGGTGTCGTCCATGGGGGTATAGTTAGAGATCCATAGGGCATGGCAGATGCAAAGAGATAGCCTCCAAACAGCAGTTATTTTTCAGGCAAGAGCCCCTTCCAAGCGTCCGGTGTGGAAGGTGCGTCTCCAAATAATATCCTGTGTGGCCATTGTTCACAAAGTGATAAACAGTAGCTCCTTTCCAACAATAAATAATAAAATGCACCGATCGTAGTTTCAATACTGTTGAGACATCAACGAGCGCAGTGTTGTTGTGATGCCACAGACAGCGTGTGGAGGGGGCGTGTCGGAAAGGGTCAGAGGTTTTTAAAGAGACAGGGGCCTATTTCAAGCCATTTGCTACGCCATTTTGAAAGAGCAATTTTATACAAGGCAGTTATTCTAATTTACTGCATTGACAGACCAACAGAAGGTTTCGTCATCATTGTAGTGTGCTATAGACTGGTGCTATGTGGCTGAAAAAAGCATAATACCCCCTCTTTAAATGACTTCATCAAAATGTCACCCAAAACTGTAGTTGCAAAACCAATTCATGGAAGACATTATTGCTGTGAACTATTATGGACAAAATGAAAATGGGCAGCATTTGGCGTAAAATGAATGTAATATATATAAAAACGAAATAAGTAGAAATGTGAAGTTCAATTTTATGTCTTTTACGAAATCATGAATATAGCTGGGAAGACAAATTTAAAACTTGTGCTGTTCATTCAATGCTGTGTTGACTTTCTGTTTGCCTATTGAGTTTGGGATGAAACGTTACAAACAGAAAACAATGCCAAAGAAATCTGCTTCATCATACAATGAACAATTTTTAATAAGTCGAAAAAAGAGCAAGGGAAACACTATATTTGTTTCACTCCTAGTAAATGCATCTAAATATTGTAAATTAAAGCAGTACTAAGTAACTCTTCCCCCTAAAGGCCATAAGCGCAACTGCAGGTGTAGGTTACAATTTTTTAATTTATTATTTGTCTTGGAGAGTAGACAGGAAAGGCGAAGGGAGAGAGGGTTACTGTGCATCCAATTATACAATAGAAATATTTTTTTTCACTCAAACTTGGCTGTAAATACTGTTTAAAGTGACGTTAGCCCGCAGTTAGCTTTGCCCGTTAGCATGTTAGCTTCTTCTTCGTGATTACATTAGTGTGTATTGCTTTCTCTGCACCGGGGGCAGTCAAGTTGCAAACATGGCTTTCTGGCCAAAGACACCAGGGGGAGATGAAAGACCCTCCAATCATCCCATAAACACTTGTATTACCCCCACAGGGACTACGGAAAGGATTTATTAAGGTAAATAAGTTACTTAGTACTGCTTTAAAAATGTGTTTTTTTATTATGAAATACATCTAACAGACTGCAGTGTCCAATTGCCTTTATGTAAACGATCCATACTTTTTTTTTTAAAGTGAGTTAATTATGGTCTTTCCAATTAATTAATCACACTTAATTGCATATAAAGGGACTATGCAGAGTTTAAAAATATTAAAATTATGTATTTTCCCAAGGTGTAGAATGAGCCCAGACCTGTTCACCGCAACTTACTTGTTACTTCGGGTCCGAATTGCCGTCATGCACAAGCTTAATATATAAGGTGCAGTTACACGTATGACCTGAGGTGGCAGTAGTGAGTATAAAATGGCCAACTTGCATCTAGTCTCTTTAAGCATCATTTATTTCGGGGTTGTATTTTTTTAGAGGTAGATTTAGATTCAGCTTTTTTGTATTTTCCTACATTTTAACTTATTCTAAGTGCCTGTGCGATCATTTGTGGGCTTAACTGCGTGAATAAGCAAGTTTGACAGTAAAATTGTTCGTCCCTAAGCAATGTCTTGCACTTTTTATTTTTATTTTTATATCACCTGATGTAATTAATTAATCGGAATTAATTGGAAAAAAAAGTCCTGGCTCTATTACACTAAACCCTCCAAAAAATAGTTTATCGTTATGGAATACACCAGGAATCAATCCCGGAGGTCTCAAGCTTTATGGTGTGCGCACCTTTGCCTATTGTAACACGCTATAGGCTACAGCCATTTGTAAATCCAGGCAGCAAAGACAATGAATCATTAAATTGTTAAATGATTTGCACTACTCATAAGCTCCATTGTAATGCACAAAACAAAGTAAAAATAGCTTTCCCAATGTGTCTCTTAATTCACTGTTATTCTTACATTGGACAGGCCCTCATTAAAATTAGAGCACTCCGATGGTGCTTGTGCTGCTTCATGGGGTTAATAGCCATCAGGACCCTGCCCATTCAGGCCTAATGGAGGCAGGGAGCAGCGCAGCGAAGGTGAACTGGACTGCCGCAGAAAACACTGACACCACTTATAGAAGCTCAAAAGAGCTCATTCTCATTTTCTGCCTGGTTCAGCCAGCCAATATTTGATTGAAAAACTCAATTTGTAAGCTTCCTGAAGTGCACCAAGAACATTAATGATTTTTCTCATATTTATCTTTTTCCCTATTAGTTTTACACTGGTCGCGTTCAAACACTTTAACGTCCATCCCTCCAAGTCCCACCAAATTGCACAACTGGATTTCACTTTTTCAACAACAGTGGTATAAGTGGTGAGTGAGAGCAGTGGTATGAACAGAAGTAGGTACTTTAAATTCAGAGCTTTTTTTGGTCAAACTTTTCCACTTAAGCTACAGTACATGCATTACGATACAAACAGTATATATGTTAATCTGCTTTTATGTAACAAACAGCACTTAGCAGTCAGCTTGACGCCCTGTCACATCTGCTTTTTCGGCACATTTATCAGTGATGCAAATGTTAAATGAAACAAACTGCCAGAAGATCTGATGAATGAGTGTGAAGCTGTTACATATAAATGTCTATTTAAAAAAAAACAAGAAAACATAGACAGATCATAGGAGAGCACCCTGAAGCGGCTGAGAGAACTCACTCTGGGAAAGTCATTCATTCTGATCAACGCTGATACTTCAACTGTATATATACCAACCAATAAAGGCTCCGAGACAACACACACGCATACACACACATATGATCACACACGTATGCATTCACATGAAAAAGGACCACAATTTCGCCTAATCAAATACATGGCAGTCATGGTAGGTCTGCAAACAGCAAATTCCTGAAGTCAATATTTCAGCAAACTCAGCAAAGGTAAATGAAAACAGATGTATTAAGCCATGAAACTAGACTTAGTTCAATTTAGTTTGTCATAAGAGTTTGATAAAGAAATGTATAGAGCAAACCAATACATGGTTACTCCACGTGCCCATCAGTAATGTTGTGGCCTCTAACCAGCGTATAGTGGAAGGGTGTTTGCGAAGGTTAGGTCGGACTGTTCGTTTTGGTCTCTTACCCAGATAAATGTAAACAATATCCTAAAGTCCCACACAATATTGCTTCCTTAAAGTGGACATACGTATCATGTACCACGGCATTGATGTTACAGACAGATTTATGATTCAAGAGCTGCTACAGTCTTCCTTTTGGCCGAGTTGTTTTTCACAAATATTTAGATGATTGGATTCCAAGACTCCATGTAGACAAAGCTCTGCTGGAAGTGCATCTGGAGTAATATTCTGATAAAAGTACACATGCCTACCACCACAACTTTAATGGGCCACCCTTTAGTTGCACAGGGCAATGAAAACGTCTTGTCTAATCTCAAAAGTTATACATTTTGTACCACAAGGAAATGTATAATCAGAAAAATGTTGCAGTACACAGATGAAGGTAGCACAAATGTGGATTTCTAAAATGATGATTTAGTTCTGATTGAGTGAATCTGCAAAGTTGAGATGTTACAGAGAGATAAATGGCCGTGTTAGACAGTGTGAGCCTAGAGCTGTTTCCCCCCCCCCCCCACATCTTGAATCATGCACAAAAAAAATCTAATGAAACTCTATACTTCTTTCAACTGAGGAATTTTCAAAGTTCACATTTGCAGAAATCTCAGACGCTTCTTTTCATTTCCCCGACATTGAGCCTGAGACGTGTTTTACATGTTTAGCGCTGATAAAAAAAAATGAGTGATGGTGTGATTTCAAAGGCAAATGCTGCTTCCCGGGCCTTTAAAAGTCTCTTTAAAAGTCCCTCCCTGGATCCGTGATGTGAGCCAGATAAAAGTGTCGGCTAATGCCACGTTAAGTGACATTTCTGCATCTCTGATCTGTGTTGCTCAAGCTGGCAGACTGGCAGACAGAAAAAAGCCATGTGAGGTCTCCATGTAGTATCTCTGTCTGACATCAGAACGAGTCACTTATGCAATTATGATGCACCTATTGGCAAAGTAGCAATCAGAATCATATGGTCAATGTAGTTACAACAGAAATTGTTTTTGCACCAGGGACTTTATGATATGATTTTTTAAAAAAGTTTTATTTTACTACAGCACCAAAAAAGCACTTCTTCCCCAGTTGGTCCAAGCCAGAGCCAACAAGAAAATAACAACTTCCACATCAGTAATTTACTTGACTCCCTTAATAAGTTGAGCTTTGCTGAGCTGAATACCCAACATTGCTAATCGTTTTGTTTGGCCTGTCGGCTTATCTGTGTTGTCCTATCACTCTGTAACCTTGAGATAAAGATGTGAATGACACCAAATGCTGTTGTGCTGCAATTAATCACACAACATAATAGTGAAATCTCCGAGGACCAGTTTGCGTCTACTGATTATGTCGGTGAGAATCTAGTGAAATGTTTATTCATGAACTTAACCATAAAGACTCGGAGAGGCTTACACTTTCTCATCACCATCTGCATCACATACTGTTCGCCGCCACCTAATCACCGGCAGTCAGCTCCCACCGGGGACACAATTATATTGTCAGCTTTCTGTCAATGTAATAGATACGGTAACATTACAGAGGAACGCTAACCATCACCAGATGCACTCACTCAACGTGAGGTTTCAACATGGCAGGAGGACCTTTTTAACCACTAGAGTTATACGGATTGCAGCAGAATGTTTTGTCAGCAGATGTCAGTAGTAAACTCTGCCTTACCCTCATCTGCCTTCCCCCCTCAGCCACGCCCATCACTCGCCCCCACACGCTGCCCTGACGATGCATTCAATGGTCATCTCAATAGTCTCAATAGTTTATCTTCAGAATAAATATGATTTAAAGCAGTGCTAAGTAACGTGTTTACCTTAATAAATCCTTTTCGTAGTCCCTGTGGGGGTAATACAAGTGTTGTGGGATGATTGGGGGGTCTTTCATCTCCCCCTGGTGTCTCTGGCCAGAAAACTATGTTTGCAATTTGACTGCCACCGGGCCAGAGCAACCAATACACACTAATAGAATCACAAAGAAGAAGCTAACAGGCTAACGGGCAAAGCTAACTGCGGGCTAGCGTCACTTTAAACAGTATTTACAGCCAAGTTTGAATGAAAAAAATATTTCCATTGTGTAATTGGCAGTGTTGGGAAAGTTCATTTCCTACATGAACTACTTCAAAGTTCAGTTCACAAATTTCAAAATGAACTAGTTCGTTCATAGTTCATAATTGTTCATGCTTAATAGTTTGTTCATGGTTCCAAAAATGAACTAGTTCATAGTTCTTTTTTTGTTTTTTTTGTTTTTTGCTGCGAGCTATTATTCAGGCTTGAAAAAGGTGAGAAGTACAGTATATTCCTCTCTCAGGGAAATATTTTTAAAATCCATATCTTAAAGCAACAATCTGAAGTATTTTGAGATGCATTTTTGCCAACCTTGGGAGAGCTGGAGAAAGTTGACTTCAGCCATGAGTCAAACATATTATGGCCTCCTCACTTAGTGTTAAAGCTATTTCATGTCAGCCTGTCACTGTTCCACAGGAGTGGATTTTGGAAATCTTTGCTAATCATATTTTGTTTGGTTTTTATTTCTTTTAAGTTTAATTTTTAAATTCTTAGTGGAAAATGAAGCTACAGATATTCAATTGCATTTGTGTTGATTTGTTAATTTATCATGTGAAAAAAAAAATGTTTTAGGAGCTAATTTGTAGTTTAAAAAACTCTGCATTGTGACTTTATGCAAATGAGTGGCAGCGCGGAGCAGACAGGAGTTTGGAGAGACAGACGTTAAACAAGGGAAACTCGCTTCGTAACCTCACTCACTGTGGCTGCTGCGGGCACCGTGCGGACCCGCTGGTTACCGGTGTGCCAGGGCCATAAACAGCAGAGTTCACCGCCACAGAACTGGACACAGTCGGGCCGTTGGCGCGGAGGCGGAGCGGAGCTAGCGCGAGCTACACCGTAGACCCGCCAGAGTTTAGAACCGCTGGTAAACTCTGACGGCGCGGCGAGGTTTTATAATTATATTCACTGATCCGCGGTCTTAAACCACAGATATAAGAAATCTGGCACTATAATGAACGAACGTAAAAAGAACGGGAAATGCCGTTCACAGACACCAGAATGAACGCGTTCATGGTTTCGTTCATCAGGCAGCAACACTGTGCGTTCAGTTCACGTTCGCCCAAGATATGAAAGCGTTCATGAACTTTCGTTCAATGAACGCGTTCATGAACTTTCGTTCAATGAACGCGTTCAGGTACATCACTGGTAATTGGATGTACAATATCCCTCTCTCCCTTTGCTTTTTCTGTCAGCGTAGTATTTACTCTCCAAGACAATTAATAAGTTAAAAAATCGTAACTTGCTACGACACCTGCAGTTGAGCTTATGGCCTCTAGGGGCAAGAGTTTCTTAGTACTGCTTTAAGCATTTTGATATTTATTTGCTAAACTGCACTCTTCTTGAAAGTGTTTGTTGACATTTAGAACATTAATTTTCCATTTAGAGCTAAATTTACAGTGCAGAAGTTTTTTGTTCCACACCCTTTGAACGTCTCATAAACATATGGATTGTGCGTGCTCTGTAAGCGTAGAAATGACTTGACGGTTCCCTTTAGATCAGGGGTGTCGATATACTGTAAAGGACTGTGGCCTCATAAATAACAACATCTTATTCATTCACTCCACTCAATGACAGTGTGTTACTATTGTAGCCACAGCCGCCCTGGGGCAGACTGACCATTTACCACATGGCTATAATAGGCTGTTTATACCCTGATCTCTTGTTATACTTTGTGTGTTCAACCATATTTTGCGTGGAGCAAGGGAGAAGTACTTCTCTAAAATCATCTCAAACTGCAGAAACAATTCTCGCGTTCTGTTTTCCACAGTAAACAGATTAACTAACCCTCCAGTTTCACTGCCCCTAGAACTAATCTCTACATCTAAGTGTAATGAGTTTGCAATATTTTTCTATGACAAAGTCCAAAGCATTAAAAATGCCATAATCTCCACAACACAAATAGAAACTCTGCCACCAGATAAACACCTTGAGCTGACACATTTCACACCTGTTACTGACAAAACAATCGAAGAGGTTATCTCCGGTCTGAGTTCATGTACATGCTGCCTTGATGAATTACCCACTAAATTTCTGAAGTCTGTGCTGACCAGCTTGTTACCACAACTTGCTCAGTTAGTTAACATCTCACTCGAGACTGGAGCATTTCCAAAGGCCTTGAAAACTGCAGTCATCAAGCCTCTTCTAAAGAAGAGCAGCCTTGATGCCAAGGTAATGAACAACTACCGGCCCATATCAAACCTGCCATTCTTAGGAAAAGTCCTAGAGAAAGTAGTATATCAGCAGCTCACTTACTTTCTCCTGTCTAACAATGTGTTTGATACTTTCCAGTCAGGCTTTAGGCCCCACCACAGCACTGAGACAGCTCTGATCAAGGTGACAAATGATATCCGTATGAACACCAACGCAGGTAAGGTCTCAGTTTTAGTTCTGCTGGACCTGAGCGCTGCCTTTGACACAGTGGACCACGGGATCTTACTTCACAGGTTAGAAAACTGGGTGGGAATCTCTGGTAATGCTCTAAACTGGTTTAAGTCCTATCTCGAGGACAGGACGTACTTTGTTGAAATTGGCAACTGTGTCTCAGACAAAATTGCCATGACCTGTGGAGTCCCCCAGGGGTCAATCTTGGGACCCCTCTTATTCAACTTGTACATGCTTCCATTGGGTCAGCTAATAAACAGCAACAATGTGTCGTACCACAACTATGCAGATGACACTCAAATCTACGTGTCACTGATGGCTGGTGAACATGGGCCTGTAGATACACTCTGTCACTGCATCCAACAGATCAGTTTGTGGATGCAAAACAACTTTCTCCAACTAAACTCAGACAAAACTGAGATCATTGTTTTTGGCCCACAGGCACAAAGACAACGTGTTATCAGTCACCTTGAGTCTCTCTCTCTAAAACCAAAAAATCAGGTTAGAAATCTAGGAGTAATCATGGACTCAGACCTGAACTTAAACAGCCACATCAAAGCAATAACATCAGCAGCTTTTTACCATCTGAAAAACATTGCTAAGATCAGAGGAATAGTGTCAAAACCAGACTTAGAGAGACTTATCCATGCATTTGTCTCCAGCAGATTAGACTACTGTAACGGCCTACTCACTGGCCTCTCTAAACAAGCTATCAGACAGCTACAGTACATCCAGAACGCTGCTGCTCGAGTCCTGACAAGAACCAGGAAATACGACCATATTAGTCCAGTGCTCCGGTCTCTGCACTGGCTTCCTGTCACTCAGAGAATAGACTTTAAAACAGCTCTGCTTGTGTACAAGTCATTTCATGGTTTAGCTCCAAAGTACATCTCTGACATGTTAGAGCCGTATGAACCATCTCGGGCCCTGAGAACCTCAGGGAGGGGCCTCCTGGTGGTTCCCAGAGTCAATAATAAACACGGTGAGGCTGCATTTCAGTTTCATGCAGCTAAAATCTGGAACAGTCTTCACGAGGATGTGAGACAGGCCTCAACTCTGACAATGTTCAAATCCAGGCTGAAAACAGTTCTGTTTGCCCGTGCATATAACTGAAAGTATTTTATCTGCACTCTCGTCTTTTACTGTAATTGATTAATTTTATATTGATGTCCAGAGGAGAAGGAGCGACAAAAACAGAGGTTAGGTAACTTACTTTTGAACGAGCAAGAAAAATAGTGCTCAAGACAGAGCGAAATAGTGCTCAAGACAGAGCGAAATAGTGCTCAAGACAGAGCGAGTCACAACAAGAATTAAAAATAGAGCTCAAGACAGAGCGAAATAGTGCTCAAGACAGAGCGAGTCCAAACACGACTTAAAAATAGTGCTCAAGACAGAGCGAAATAGTGCTCAAGACAGAGCGAGTCAAAACAAGACTTAAAAATAGTGCTCAAGACAGAGCGAAATAGTGCTCAAGACAGAGCGAGTCAAAACAAGACTTAAAAATAGTGCTCAAGACAGAGCGAAATAGTGCTCAAGACAGAGCGAGTCAAAACAAGACTTAAAAATAGTGCTCAAGACAGAGCGAATCAAAACAGGACTTAAAAATGCATATAACTGAAAGTATTTTATCTACACTCTTGCCTCTTACTGTAATTGATTAATTCTATGTTGATGTTTTATTGATTGTATTTGTTTTCTTATATTTATGCAACTGTGAAGCACTTTGAATTGCCTTGTGTATGAATTGTGCTCTACAAATAAACTTGCCTTGCCTTGCCTTATGTCAGTGCCCTCTGCTGGACACGTGTGGAATTCTTTCCTTGTTTTAATTTAATCTGCCCCCTAGTGGCTGGAGTGAGCAAACTGGTTATTTTGTTAAAAATCCGTAACTCCGCACAGTTTCTCTCCCCAAGGTTTCTCTTTTCTCCTGCCGGGTTTTTGAGTTTTTCCTTGCCGTGCTGGAGAGTCTAAGGACGGGGGACACCCGCGCCGTTCGTCGCCACCTCCTATTGGACATTATATTTGCCATTATATTTACCTGAACTTTTAATTGTCATATTTATTGCTCTGTTTTATTGCCTTGATGTTTGTTGCAGCCCTGTGAGGCGACTTCTGTTGTGATATTGGGCTATACAAAACCATTAAACTCAGCAAACTTAGCACAGGAATGGGCTGGAGACTTCATCCCATGTGTGCTTTAGATGTTGGACTATCTGACAAAAGGACATGGACATTTCATGTGGATTTCAGCTGCAGAACAGGTCTGCCAGCTGGTTTATCAGTTCGCTATCTTTTGTAAACTTCTGTCATAATGTTAAACTCTGACTGAGTTAGCGCACTGTTACTGCCTCTGCTGCTACAAATAGTTCCACTTATTTTCTGACCCCTGCATGTGTCTGTGTTTACAAGGAGCAGGGGCAGGTGAGGGGGAGGTGTGGAGCTTGGCAGAGTTAATATGCTGTTTCCAAGGTGGCACATCTTCCTAATTAAAGCTGAATTAATGTATGATTGGTGGCAGCAACAGCTTTTTTTTTTTCTTTTTTTTTTAAAGCTTGTGCTACAATGAATCTTCCAGATCATTGTTCCTGAACATTATCTTGGCTCAAATCTACAGACTTTAGACTTTCTCAAGATCTAACCTGACATGATGCAAAATTACACTGTCTCAAACAGGGATCTCCGACCAGTAACTCGGGAGCCACTTCTAGCTCTCCAGCCCTTTATTTAGTAGCTCAGAAGGCTTTCTATACTTCTACACAAGTGTCTTCGAAGCATAAATAGCTCTCTGATGGTTTTGGTATGAAGAAGGTATAATAAAAAAAAAAGATTGGAGATCCCTGCTATAATAGAGTTCCGATTGATATGTTTGTCAATGGCTGATCCCAATGATTTTCAAAACCAGCTGAACTGATGGATACACCTGCCTTTGAAATACGGGGGTGGCAGCATCATGCTGTGGGGTTGTTTTGCTGCGGGAAGGCCTGTGCACTTCCCAAAATAGATGGCATGAAGATAGAACTCTTTATGGAACATCAGCCAGGAAGCTACAGCTTGGGCACGGATGGGTCTTCCAAATGGACAATTCTCAAAGCAAACTGCCAAACTGGTTACAGAGTGGCTTAAGTCAATGTTTTGAAGTGGTCATCACAAAGTCCTGATCTCAGTCCACATGAAAATGTATGGACAGAGCTGAAAAGGCATGTGCACGCAAGGTGGCTACAAATGTGGCTCAATAACACCAGTTCTGTTTGGAGGATTGGACTGACTGTTGTGAGAAGCTGTGGAAGGAAATCCAAAACGTTTGACCCAGTTATACAGTTTAAAGGTAATGCTACCAATTATTAATCGAACGTTTGTAAGCCTTTGGTTTTGTAAAAAGTAATATAAAACTGTGTAGAAAATTATATCTCTCATTCTTCTGGCATTTGACAAATAGAAATTATTTTTAAAATTGTAATTGACCAAAATATAAATAAAAGTAAATTCTGGTTCCATGTCAGACAATGAGAAAAAAATGGAAATATGTAAACATATGGTTCCCACTGTATACAGGTGCTCATCATATAATTAGAATATCATTCAAAAGTGCATTTACTTCTGTTATTCAACTTAAAATGTGAAACTAATATATGATATAGACTCATTACATGCAAAGTGACAAATGTCAAGCCTTTATTTGTTATGATTTTGATGATTATGGCTTAAAGCCCATTTTCAAAATATTCTAATTGTCTGAGATTTTTTTATTTGGGGCTTTTTCAAGCTGAGCCATAATAATCATAATTATAACAAATAAAGGCTACACATCTCACTTTGTAATGAGTCGATCCTATAGTTTAAGTTGAATAACAGAAGTAAATGCACTTTTTCATGATATTCTAATTATATGACGAGCACCTGTATATATATATTACTTACATTATAATAAAGTTACCATTACCTTTGTTACTGTCACTTATATGCTCTGGTCAATCAACACGAGTTTTTGTTTCCTCTTGAGAAGAGGAAACAAAATCTCTTGCTGTTTGATTTGTCAGCTCACAGTACAGTACAAAGCGCCATTTCTCAACAGTGTCACCAGATTCAATGTAGCCGTGTATGGTGCATTGTTTACTCAAGTTGTCGGCCTGAATAAATACAGTCAATAACAGATTGACTAAAAAGTGTTATCTGCCTGATATAAACAATCCTGCATCTTGATACTTCTATTCATGCAGTATTAAAATATAAACATGTCACATGTGGTCCATTACTTTCATATTTCTGATATTTTATAGTATCAATTCCTGTTGGAGAATATCTTAAGTAATGCAGCTATGCAAGGAATAAAAAAATAAATCAGTTTTCAATCAAAGCGACAGGACATTTTGTCCTTTTAGGCTTTGAATTGCTTTTCACTTCAGTCGTGTCCTTCAAGCAAGGTCTATTATTTGGGCCACCAGTTTGGCCTTTGGTGGCATTGGTGGTTAAATTGGACTGAACCTTTACAGTGTTCCTTTTTTAAAAGTTAAAATTTCTGGCCAATACTTGCCCGTTTTTCATTTATTCTCCGTCCCTTTAATACGTCTCTTTAAGTTCATGGTATTTGCTTCAAACATTACTGGTTTAATTAAGCATTCACGGTGACAGAGACATTTGCCTGCAGCTGTATCTAAATTACAGAAGCATTAATTTAGTGTGTCCTGAGTGTTATATTGTATTATATTGTATTTATAGAGCTTTGACTGGTAAAATAGCTTGCATGAATTGATTATGATGGTATCGCTACTGGGCACTGCTTGGGGTCTCTATGGGAAATGTTTTGGAACAAGAGAAAGAGGTGAAAATATAATTTTTTTGCAGTAATATTATGAAGAAGGGATTTGGTGGAGATTAGCATAAGCAAGAGTTCCACCAACAACATTTAAAACACTTATAATTAACTTGTAATATATTATGATGTTGTTACTTTTTAACATTTACAAAGTGAGGGCGAAGTATGTGAAGTTTTGCCAAGCCACTAATGAGAAAAGATTAAGCCTTTTTTTTTTCCTTTCTAAATATATTTTTACTGTGTTCATTCCAACTTTATTTCACTCTTCAGTTACCGTGTAAGATTAGCCAGTACAACAACACTTTACAGAGAAGTAGCTTTGGATTAAGACAATTGTCTGCATTGTAACTTCTGCCACCTCGCCACCAGCTCGAAGCGATTTCCCCAACAAATATAGCCGGGCCATTTATTTGACAGAGCGGTACAATGAAAGCCGCATCAAATTAAGGAGAACACGTAATGAAGGAATTCTTTGCCTCTCCAGTGAGCAGTGACCACCCAACTGCAACACTAGAACAAAGGCGTTTTCATTAAAACTCCCATTCATTTTCTGGGCTCCACGTGTTTTACAAAATATTTTAGTTTCATCTTCTTTCAAAATGTCCTGTTCCTTTGTGTTTTTCCTTGTCTCTTTTTTCCTTTCTCTCTCTGCTTCGCCGCTCCTCAAATGGCTAATCGAGTCGCACGTATCAAGGGAATGTGTCATGTTTAATACCGTTCAGCTAATTTAACTTCACGTCCCTCGGTAACAAGTAGAGACCGGGATAGTAGCTGGAGTAAAAGTGCGAGTATTTTTGTATTCAAAGTGGTAAGGCAAGGCAAGTTTATTTGTAGAGCACAATTCATACACAAGGCAATTCAAAGTGCTTCACAGTTGAAAAGAAAATTACAAGAAAACAGATAAAAACATCAACATAATATGAATCAATTAAAGTAAAAGGCAAGAGTGCAGATAAAATACTTTCCGTTGTCATATACATGGGAAACTAGAACTATTTTCAGCCTGGATTTGAACATTGTCAGAGTTGATCTGTTCCAGATTTTAGCCGCATGAAATTGAAATGCAGCCTCATCGTGTTTATTACTGACTCTGGGAACCACCAGGAGACCCCTCCCTGAAGTTCTCAGGGCCCGAGATGGTTCATACGGCTGTAACATGTCAGAGATATACTTCGGCGCTAAACCATGAATAGACTTGTAACAAGCAGAGCTGTATATATATATATATATAGAGAGAGATATATATAGATATATATCTAGATTAATCTAGATTAATATGGCTCGCTTGAATTCTGCCGAAGCCATTCAGAATATGTGTGCTACCCAAATAATGACTAAAAGTAAGTCTTTGAGAACGAGTTTCTCAAGTCAGGTGGTGCGTTAGACCAGGGGCTCATCTCCTGTTTCCAAAATGCATCACAAACTGCTTGAGAACGTTCTACTATGATAATTGGTGATGAAAATAATTCATGTTCAAGAAGATGCACTTGTGTTTACTAACTGTTTATTCAGTTAAACATTAATTTTGAACTGTAGGCCGACATTAGAGGTCCTGATGAACTGTTTACAGTCAGTAGCTTTGTGTCAATTTTCTGGTGACAAACTAAATCTCCTCTTCTGCAACTATGACCTGCTAAAGAACATGGGACAGTTGTGGCAGGAGACCCCAAGTATTTATTTTCGGGTAATGTGGGCCATCTTACCAGATCAGAAAATATAGGCTTCGGTTTGTGCGTGTGGGAAACATGTGCGCGTCTCCTGATTGGTCAACAGTGTCAACAGTGTCACGTGATCACTGTCACAACAATGCAGTTCATGCTGCTGCAGCTAATGCTACTACGAGTTTCAACCTGGCGATAGTTCTGTCAAAATGGAGATAAACGTCGACAACACGAAGATGCGGGACGTATTTCTTTGGATTTGATAAGAAAAGGAAACGGGCGGAGCGGAAAAAGAGAAGCTAACGCGGTTGAAATTTACCTGGAAAAGGCCCTCGTGAACTTTTGGTGATAAAGTTGCGCTGTTTCGTGTGGGGCTGTGGCCATGAAATGAGTTGTTTATGTCGCTGTTTTGAAAGAGGGAGGCGCTGCGGTGTTTTTTTCACTCTGTCATTGGCCGCTGCTTCTGTGTGTTCGCTTTGGAGACGCTATATTCACTCACGTTTCTCCTGTGCGTCCCACATTGAGCATAAAAGTCGTGTAATGTGTGCTGACCATAAAATATCACGGTGACAGTCATCATAGCTTGCAGAGTATAGACCCAGCTCCCAACCCAGCTTTGAGAATAGATTACATATTATTATAACGCCGATAACGGCCCACCACTAATATAAATATATATATCTATATATATATATACATAAGACCAGGTGGTTGATTTTGCACATTTTATAAAATGTGTAAAACATTTACACTTCTAGACTATCACTTTAATCACCCAGACGAGCAAAAACATATTTAATGTGGAAAACCTGCTTGAGTTCACTGTAATAAAGTAGGAAATAAACATAATATTACATGTGACATTCACAATGTTTTCAATCGCATCAAAGTAGGGGGTACGCGTCTCGTCACCCAAAGCTTCAGCTCCAAAAAGTATGGGAACGACTGCAATAGAAGTTCCAAATAGCACTAGAGTAAGAATTAACAGAAATATAGCAGCTAGTGGAAGTAAAACCAGCAGAAGGAGTCGTGGTTTCCAATTTGGTTGTGAGCAAGTACTTCTGAGCTTTTAATTAACGACTCAATACATGTAATAACCGAGAACACACAAATCTCCAACAGATAGAAATAGAAAACTAATCAAGATCCTCATTCCAGGGGAGTATTGCCCAGTATGCTCAGGCTCCGACAACTTTACATCCTGCTGGGACCAAATGAGTAATCTGCATGAATCGAGAGAACAATTTGTCCTCTTGGCACAGCACGTATAATCTGTATTAGAGTGAGATGTAACGTGGAATCGGCTGCAATTAGGCCCTGGACAGAGGCAGTGCTGCAGAGGTTAATAACTGCGCTGGGCCTGTGTGCCGGGCGGCTACAATGAAAAGGTTAGGCGCATTAGTGAGAGCGGCGGAGGGGCAGGCAGACGGAGATTCAGGGGGCTGAGGGGGCACGAGGTAAGCCCGGGAGATGAGGATGTTGGGTTGGAGACAGGGGAGAGGAAATGTTCCTTCCTCACAGGGGAAAACATGGAGGTGTTTATGGCCTCTGCCCCGGGCCACGACAGGCTCACAGTCAGCCGGTCAGAGTGCACGGAAGTTTGGGGGCGAGGAAAAACAACAACTGGAGCTGGTTCTGTTTTGTGATTTAAGCGCTGGGAGAATACTTACATACGAATTTGGAGCTTTGAAGTTGTACAAAAATGGCTTTCCTCTAATTTGTTTTCCTCTAAAATCCCCCCAAATCATCTCCTTTACTCTTGCTCGTGTGGTTTGCATATTGATTTGCCTCAGTTGTTAGTTGCCCTAATGCAATCCACTTTAAAACGTGTGCCATGATAATGGTGAATAGCTGAAATACAGCCCAGTATTTGCAAAGGGTGAGACCACAGTAACAAGGCACATGGTTTGAACTAAGAAAAAGAAAACAGTCTCAATATGCCAGTCCAACACCAAATGCAATTATTGTTCTCAATTTTTGAGGGTTACCATGTGTCCCTGAGTGTTCCACTTTTCACTTTCTCCATTAAACCAGTGTGTCCCAGTTTTTCATTTTTTTTTCTTTCTTAAGATTCTGCCCCCGCTCCTCATTATCAATGTGTGCTCATGCAATGTCCCATACTTGGAGCGTTTCTGAGCGTGTACAAGTTACAGCAGCTTCATTTGATGATAGTAATTTGTTTTTCATTCCGTGTTACTTTAGGGCATGTGTTTTTTTTTTCTTTCTTAAAAGTTTGCAGAACAAACACAAGTGTTCCAGTTAAAAAAAAAAAGGCGGGTACCAACAATCACTTTGTCCTAACTGACCCCACTGCCCCATTTCTGAATTAGCTTTCCAATCAGACCATGGCCAGTGGCCCAGATAGAAACTCTTTCCATGGCAGCTCTTGTAGAGAGTCTATCTCAAGATGAATGCCTCCAATAACATAATGGTTCACCTAGTTTCTCTCCACTATTCACTTTTCCTTCCAGAGCCCGTCACAAAGGTCAAATACAAATTAAGGATGTGTGGAAACTCTTGAAGTGAAGACACTGCAAGCAAATTCACGTAAGTGTTTTTAATGGTTGAATACAATAGAGAAAGAGCTATAGTGAAGCTTAAATAGTCGACTGGATTGAGTTTGGTTGAGCTGGGGACGTTTCGTTTCTATTCACAGAAGCTTCTGTGAATTTGACACAGTGGACCACGGGATCTTACTTCACAGGCTAGAAAACTGGGTGGGAATCTCTGGTACTGCTCTAAACTGGTTTAAGTCCTATCTCGAGGACAGGACGTATTTTGTTGAAATTGGCAACTGTGTCTCAGACAAAATTGCCATGACCTGTGGAGTCCCCCAGGGGTCAATCTTGAGACCCCTCTTATTCAACTTGTACATGCTTCCATTGGGTCAGCTAATAAACAGCAACAATGTGTCGTACCACAACTATGCAGATGACACTCAAATCTACGCGTCACTGACGGCTGGTGAACATGGGCCTGTAGATACACTCTGTCACTGCATCCAACAGATCAGTTTGTGGATGCAAAACAACTTTCTCCAGCTAAATGCAGACAAAACTGAGATCATTGTTTTTGGCCCACAGACACAAAGACAAAGTGTTATCAGTCACCTTGAGTCTCTCTCTCTAAAACCAAAAAATCAGGTTAGAAATCTAGGAGTAATCATGGACTCAGACCTGAACTTAAACAGCCACATCAAAGCCATAACATCATCAGCTTTTTACCATCTGAAAAACATTGCTAAGATCAGAGGAATAGTGTCAAAACCAGACTTAGAGAGACTTATCCATGCATTTGTCTCCAGCAGGTTAGACTACTGTAACGGCTCACTGGCCTCTCTAAACGAGCTATCAGACAACTACAGTACATCCAGAACGCTGCTGCTCGAGTCCTGACAAGAACCAGGAAATACGACCATATTAGTCCAGTGCTCCGGTCTCTGCACTGACTTCCTGTCGCTCAGAGAATAGACTTTAAAACAGCTCTGCTTGTCTACAAGTCTTTTCATGGTTTAGCACCAAAGTACATCTCTGACATGTTACAGCCGTATGAACCATCTCGGGCCCTGAGAACCTCAGGGAGGGGCCTCCTGGTGGTTCCAGAGTCAATAATAAACACGGTGAGGCTGCGTTTCAGTTTCATGCAGCTAAAATCTGGAACAGTCTTCACGAGGACGTGAGACAGGCCTCAACTCTGACAATGTTCAAATCCAGGCTGAAAACAGTTCTTTTTACCGATGCATATGACTGAAAGTATTTTATCTGCACTCTCGCCTTTTACTGTAATTGATTAATTTTATGTTGATGTTTTTTATTGATTCTATTTGTTTTCTTGTATTTATGCAACTGTGAAGCACTTTGAATTGCCTTGTGTATGAATTGTGCTCTACAAATAAACTTGCCTTGCCTTCTTCTTCACTCTTGTGGTCAGAATGGGAAACTGTGCTCAAGCGAGTATTGACTATACTCTTATATAAGACCCAAACCCCTTCTAGGAGAGGAAACCAAAACTGCCAACCCTTCAACAGTACATTCACAAAGGAGGGCCATTGCTGTGCCACCATAACAGTGGTTTGTGCTGGTGGTTCACAGGTTGAAGGTCCCGGGTTCGATTCCCACCTGGGCTGGGCCTTTCTGTGTGGAGTTTGCACATTCTCCCTGTGTCTGTGTTGGTTTCCTTCTGGGACTCCGGTTTCCCCTACCACTAAAAACATGTACAATGAGAGTGTGTTTGAGAGAGCGAGTGTGGGGCAACGGACGGAAATTATAGCCCAAGGCTACATCCAGCGTGGCATGTTTACATGCGTGAGACCAATGTTAAACATGCACTGTCCCAACCAAAGAAACAAATAAATAAAATATAGAAAGGGGACAAGGCAGGCCTCAGTCCCCCACCCCTGTCGAGGCTGGGCTTCTGCTGTTTCACAAAGATAAAAGAAATTCGGCTCATTGAGTTTAGGTGAAGTACGACCCTGCTGTGTTAATACTAATGCGTCTGTCTCGCCAGAAGAGCATAAGAAAGACTTATTAATAGTAATACTGTAAACAACTTGGTGGGTGTTGTCAGTTTTGGTTCCCTCTCCTATCTTGGGTACAGTGTCACATTCTGACAGTATTTACAGTGTTTAGGTTGTTTTTGATTAAAAAAGCTACTGCTACTAATAGAAAAAGAGAAAAAAAACTAAATTGTATATTCAGATTGTCATTGTCAGTGTAATGTGAATGTTTCAAAGCTACAAGGAAAGTAGTTCAATTTTATTTTGACACAAAAGCTGGCTCCTGCTGAATATGTAAATAATTAATCGCAGCATTGGACCCCTGACGATGTTAACACCTTATTATTATGTGCAAATCGAAAGTGTCTAAATGAATATACATGTCACATATTTGCATAGCTCTCTATTATTAACACATGCTCAATAGTGCTAGTATAGAAAAGCACATGCTGATGTTGAGAGAGCCTTGAAAGACTGTGGAGCGTATTCTGAGATAGCGGGACTCCAACAACTCCAATCTGCACAAGTGACAATTGGAAGTCAGCCATTATTGCTCAGTGTCGCAGGAAATGGAACGTACTTAACAAGGCGCTAATGACTGATGCGTATCTTTGTTAAATTTGTAGTGAGCATATGGAAATCCTGCAGGATATCTCGTGGTTATACCTGCATACTGTATCACATAGACTACACAAATGCACACGAGGCTACACTTCACACACAGGTTTGATTCTCGGGCCAGGTGGGTTTTTCTGTGTGAAGCCTCCCCGTGTCTGGTTTGCTTTCCCGCTGATTCACCGGTTTCCCCCTTCAATCCCAAACCAACCATGCACATACGGCGAATTCTCCAGCTATAGGCACAGCCGACGCTGAACCTCACTCACGAAGCAGAAGCCGGAAAAGAGTTTTCAGGCACTTCACAGATGTTTCCAGCTGCATTGCAGGAGGTGTTAAATGTTGAGGAAATATCCCTGTGAGGACAAAACATATCTTAAAGGTGCAATTATGCAGCTTTTTACGAGGAAAAAAAAGTTGATATTTGTATTTCTTGTATATGTCTTTACAACGCTCTGGGTTACATTTTTTTTTTTAGGTTTTTTGGTGAGAGGGTCCGTCAGCAGTGAAAACCTTCAAACAATTGATCCTGGAGCGTCCTAGAGACCACTGTGATGGAAAGTAAAGGTGCCATGCTGACCACTTATACAGCCGCTGGGTCACTACAAGGTCTATTACGTACAAATCAACTTTTTTTCGCATAAAAAGTAATAATGCCCATGACCAAGTTGTATCATGATGTCTATTATAGGTTGAAACCAGTAAAGAATCTGTATACTTTACTCATGCAGTCTGTTTCCTACCCACTTTACACATATGAATTATTCATTCACTTCACACAGTTAATGGCAGAAGGCTTCCTATAGCCACAGCAACCCTGGGGTAGACTGACAGAACCAAAGCTGCCAATTCACTCGCGCATCACATTCACACTCGTGAAAGTTGGGTGAAGTGTCTTTACCAAGGTCACAACAGTATGTGCCAGTCTGTACTCCTGTTTCTCTGAAAGTCGATGGTTTATAATTGTCCAAAATATCGCGTTATTAATGCGTTAACGCAAATAAACTTTAACACGTCAGTCTTTTTATCACCTGATTGATTAGTCTCAATTTGCCGACACACAAAGCTGCTGCATGAGCCGCTCTGCTGCTGCTGTTACTCAAACGGGAGTGCGTCACATGACTGCGAGTTTATGTACAGGAAGAGAAATAGCATGTGATGCTTTGTTTTGCCGCTGCATCATTGAGGAACCTTTGAAATCGCTTATGGATTTATCAGGAACAGAGGAGAAGAAATTTTACCAAGGCTTTACTTTCGCCAAGTCATGGACAACTCAACAGCAGTCTTTACCTGACGCCAAGCTGCTCTCCTCAGGTTAGTAAGAAGCTGTCTCGTTATTTCATTCATTTCATCACATGTGTCTGTCACGTATGTGATGGCGCACTGCTGCTGTTGTGTCGTATTTGGAGCAGAAGAGCTTTATGTACATCTAAACTTGTGAAAACAAAACATGCTAGTGACATTCATCAAAACATCGCCTACTTTGAGTGGCATTTATGGAGAAGAATGAACTTTCTGTTGTAAGACAACAATGTTAGAAAAAAATAAAATAAGTGTGCTTTCTAACCCGACCCACCTCAAGTTAAAATGATGATTCAAGGGACATTTAGAATAGATAAAAATGTGCCATTCATTTGCGATTAATCGCCACTTAACTATGAAATTCATGAAATTAATTGCGATTAAATATTTTAATCATTGGACAGCACTATTTATAATTAAACTCTGTCTGACTTGAGGCCTCCACCTTTTGGCCGTGTGGTTTTCTCACTGTCTAAAACAGGGCTCTCCAACCAGTGGCTCCGGAGCTACAGTCGCTCTCCAGAGCTTTGAAGGCAGCTCGCCAGCAAATTTACATTTCTACATGCAGTTAATAAATCATGTTTTTGATTTATTTTCTTTTTTATCTGAGCATTTTAAACATCTACAAACCAATTAGGTAAATAAGGACAAAATTCAAGTCACTGTCATTAATTTTGTTGAAATATCTAGGCTACCAACTCACCAAGGTGAACTCCTCCTCAGCCGCATGTGTTAGGTTTATGTTTTATTGAAAGGATCCCCATTAGTGCAGCCAAACTGTTGCTATTCTTCCTGAGGTCCAACACAAGTGTTTTTGAAGCATGAGCAGTTCTCTGATGATTTTGTTATGCGAAAGTAGCTTCCTGCGTGAAACAAGCTGGAGACCCGAGACATCAAAGTGCAAGTCGGTCATCTCTCCTTGTAATGTCTCAGGACACATCCAAGCTTTCAACACATTCACACCACACTATTAAGATCGCAGTTATGATGTACCAAGTCTTGGGGGGTCCTGCAGGTGCAAAAACAACACAGCTGAGTAAAGGCACACTTTACATCGAGACATTTTCAAAAACCTTTTTGACCGGTCAGTGCGCCACTAAACAGAGCCCCATACCGCGAAAGCACCAATTTCAGTGCTGGTTTTAGCACATATGTCTAAAATAAGGAGAGAGGCGTACTGCTGCTGTCTGTTCCTGATGCAAATTGAGGCTCGGTAACAGCACTAGAGACGCACCTGCCACTAAGGTCATCTGAAGTTGCCTGCCAAAAAATAAGATCAAAGCCGAGCTGCGAGGACTTTCCTATCTCCGCCGTCCATCTCCCTGTCGCACACACAACCCGCCAATCAACGGGAGTGCATTGAAACCCAGACAATAGACCAGGAGACAGAGAGAAAGAGAAAAGCCTAAAACTGCCTATGGTAATCCTGTTGACACTGTCGTTCTTCATCTGCGGATCGTGTTTGCATATTTAAGCCAAAGTTGAAAAAAAGAAAAAAAAATCATCTTTAGCCTGCCACAAAAAGTGAAAGAATTTGGGTGATGGAATCTGTAATCCCTGTTTTCAGCCGTCTCTTCTGCCTGTCACTTTGCCAGGGCTTTTAATTGGAGGCTCGTGGTAAATAAGGCCTATTTAAAAGTACCCTGTGCTCTCTTCTCGCTTCCACCCACACATCATTTTTAGGTTTCTTGCTTGTGGTGCCACAGCGGTAGACGGCTGAAGTTGACGCGCACCGGGAACTCGGTGTGTGGTGGTGTGCACGTGGGAGTAAGTGTTATAAGTTGGACGAGTAACAATTGCTAACTTTAATTGTGCTAGTTCAGAAGCACAAATCATCTGAAATAAGTCAATGTGAAGTATAGGGAATCCAATTGTGTCAGTCTATGCTTTTACATAAATGTATAACATAAATATTTTTTCAGTAACAAAAACACAACAAAGGCATATATCATGATCTGAGGAGATATGTTGCCTGGGGAACTATGGCAAACAGATCTGGGGTAACTGGCCACATGAATAGTGGTTCTCAAAAACCCTTTGACTATAGGCTGGGTGTCCAAAGTGCAGCCCGGGGGCCAAATTTGGCCCTCAGACCAATTTTTGGTGGCCCTCCCTTGTTGTATTGACACACCTTGCCAGAGATGGTACGTTTTACTACTAGTTTCATAATTCTACACAATTATAACCTTAAAAACTAACGTTTTATTGTGGGAATTAGCTGTTTTTTAGGTTCCAAGCCTAAATAAAGGTGTGGAACAGTTTTCACTGCATTAACCACCGTTCTGCAGCCCACCACACCATATATGCGGCCCTCAATGAAAAAAGTTTGGATACTCTGCTATACTCCGTTTCCAATTGTTATGCAAATTGTATTTCAGTGCCATAAAGGTAAAAAAATATATATATTTAACGGTTTCAACCAGACAAACACATCAGATTAAGAGAACAGCTGCTACAAAGCAGCAAACAGGTATTTGAAGAAGAAGAAGAAGAAGAAGAAGAAGAAGATCTTTATTTATATGAAGCTGCTGGTGCCTCTGGAGTCTCCCGAACATCAAGGTGTAGGACCCTCCAGAGGCTGCCGTTGTGCATAAACCTTCATCCGGCCTCCCCTAAACTGTTCATTGAATGGTCATGAGCAGAAACGGCTGCAGTGGCTCAGGAATACACTAAGACTCACTTTTAAACAGTCTTGTTCACTGATGAGCGCCGTGCAACCCTGGATGGTCAGATGGATGGAGTAGTGGATGGTTGGTGAATGGCCATCATGTCCCAACAAGGCTGTGACGTCATCAAAGAGGTGGCGGAGTCACAATTTGGGCCAGAATCATGGGGAGAGAGCTTTAGGATGACATCCTAATGCTGAAAATTCAACAAATGACCATTTTCAGTTAATTACAACCTATAAAATGTATTGAAACCCTGAGCTGCATAATAATTTGGAACAGTAGATTTTGAGGTTTTTTTTATATTTATTTTTGAAAAAAAATCTGTTATCACTGGGAGGGTTTTTCAACCACATTCAAATGATTCTCTAGCAGTTAAAAACTTGAAAATTATTCTGACTCTCATTTGAGTTGACAATTTAGAAAGTCTTTGAAAAATGTCAATTGCATAATAATTTGGAACGCAGAGTGGCAGTACAATATCAAAGACCAGTGCTCTTATGTGATCGTCTAGTGGTCGGGCCTTTGACCAAAGTGGGGACACCTGCAATCAAAGCTTCTCATCTCAACCTGCCCGAATCTGTGCGGTTTCTGGCCGACCCGCATCATTGCCCACTGATATATAGAGATTTCTTTTTTACTTAAACAAAGAAAATAGGCATCTGTTGTGATAAAATGATCATTGAGATCTTAACAATTCACTTTGCAAAGCTGTTCTGCCTGGTATCCTCCTCTGAAGAGCTGCAGGGAAACTGGAAGTGGCTTAGACCTCTCGAGAGCGAGCAAAACACTGCATCATTATCATATAGAAGAATCAGAGCCAAAAAATATACACAGTAGTGACTCTGCAACTTCCTTTAGGCAATTCCTAATGGGACACTCTGTTCACAACCTGCAATTTAAAGAAAAGTTTTGAAGAGATTGGTTTAGTCAAGTTTAGCTTGAGAGTTGATTAAAAATAGGGCTTCTCCACCTCTGGGATGGTAAGTGCCTCGGGAGCAGCATTTCTAAGAAGACACATCTGTCTTGTTGAGTTACGGTACCGCCCCCGTCGCCACCGGTAACAGCCTCACCCCTCCTTAACCCCACCTCTGGGCCGCTCCTGTCTGTCGTGATGGGCTCCGATGAGATAGACAAGACTTATGGTGTCGTGGGTCTCCAAAACGGGCAACTCAAGCCGTCCTGTGGAGACTTAAGCCCTGAGTAGGTCAACTGTTTAGGGACCTGTCGCAGTCTGGAGAGGTAAGGAGGTCACAAAGCTTTGTAAAGATAGTCACTGACACAGAAAAAGGAGGAGTTTTTGAAGGATTTGTGAAATAAAAGCGTTAAGATTCATGTGTGGCGCCATGTTTATGCTGCGCTCATCCATCTCTCTTCTGTATACCCCAACACTGAGCTGTCCCCAATCTGGACGCCACACATAATGGAAAAGGATGTCTGGCCCGTGTGCGTGTGTGTGAGTGCGTGCGCATGTGGCCACATGTGTGACGTGTGCAGTAATGAATAAGGATGGGCCGAGTGTAGAGCGGCTCGTTAATCACTGGCAGTGCTGGCAGCTAACAGATAAGCAGATTGATCCAAGGCCACCGAGGGAACACCGCCTGGCACCCACCCATTCATCACACACGCTCACACAGTTTCACATGTGCAACACTGGCCTCGGTGCAAGGATCAAGTCTGACCATTCATGTTGGCTTTGAGAGTACAGTGAGGCTGTTCAAAGGAGGGGGGTCCGGGACACAGCAAGCAATTTACCCTGACAAGTTTAGTGTCAATCCAAACAGAGAAACACATTTGAACAAACTTAACAAATTCTTTAGTTTAATGCTTTGCCTTTTAATTTGGTGTTTTGGTACTGTATGACAGATATGTTTCTCTGATTGGTTAATCTCCCTGTCAATCACGGCCATCGGAGCTCGCATAAATAATCCCATGCTCCACATCCTGGTAGGGCTGCTCGATTATTGAAAAAATAATAATCACGATTATTTTAGTCATAATTGAAATCACGATTATTCGAACGATTATTTGTTGCCTTTGAAAAAAAGTCTTTATTTTATTTATATATTTATTGATAAAAAAAAAAAAAAACTATGCTGAATATTTTCTGTTTTCTGAACAGTCATAAAAGTACAAATGATTTCAAGTTTGCCTCGATTAAGGAGAGGTCTCTGTTTCACACCTGCCCCCTGCTGGCCAGCCCTCACACCTGCGCAAGTAAACTGAGCAGCGTGGCCTGATGGCATCATTACACAGCACTGTTTGTTTTTATGTCAGGCAAAGGTATGAGCCATGGCACGTGAAATGCGAAGGGAAAATAATCCCAGCGCCATAAAATAATGCAAGTCTGCTTTTTTTTCCTCGATTATGCTAATTTTGTAATCGTTTAGTGTAATAATCGATATTGTAATCGAATTTCGATTCATTGCACAGCCCTACATCCTGGTATTGAATGGTGTGGCTGACCGGGCTAGTGGTTATTTCCCTGCGTACTTACATACAGTCATTATGCCATTTGACAAGACACTTTATCTGCCTTGCATAGTGGCACTGTTGAATCAGTCAATACCACAAGATGTACAAAAAGTATTATTTTACTACAGTATTTGGCTCTGCTCAGTGCCACCCACCAATCACCACACAAGTAAGGTCCAACATGCCACATCAAGTGTGAATTTTAGGGCCCACACTCAATCTGTGATAAAAATAACTGTGACGGGATGCAAGAACAAACAACAGCAAAGAAGAAAGTGCTTGCTGACTGGTAACCTGTAACTCCAAGGCTGGCACACACACAGACTCTGACACAGGGAAAGATGAGGGCCTATGCTTTGGTCTTTGACAATTCCCGTAGGGGACAGACAGACATGGGAGCTGGGGGAGAAACGAGAGATGGATGGATGGCAGGGGAGAAGACAGAATGACAGAATGACAAAACCGAGTTAAGGACACGCTCCAGTACTGTGTGACAGCTCCAAGGGCCCACAGGGGAGACGAGAGGTCAACCTGTTGATATATACAGTATATTTGAGTTAAAGGGAACACAGCATGCAAAATCGACTTTTTTGAGTTCTTAATGATGCTCTCTTGTCAAAAACAAACATGGAGCAGTATTTCACAGTTTTGATCCAGTTCACTTTGTTCACTATGCTTCTTCACTCCTAAAAATGAACATCTGAATGAGTTTGTCTGAAATTGAGCAAAAACAATTAGAATTTGAGTTGTTTTGACTAGTAAAGATTTAGTTGTTGCTCTGACATGTTTCTGACTTGTTTCAATACACTTTGTCTTTATTAGATAACCTCAGAACCAGTGAAACATGTCAGCAAGCTAGAAAAGTAAGCTTGGTCCGATCAGGAAAGAAGTCAAAAAACAAGATTCATATTCTCAATTGAAGTCATTTAAAGCCATGCTTGATATAGGTTTGTAGTGTACTACTCACATGATGTGTGTGAGTGAATGTATGGTGGTGGTCATGAGGGAGCGTTGCCGCAGATGTGTGCAGTCACGACAGCGCTTCTGTCAGTCTTCTATGGGGAAACTGAAGCTACAAATCTCATTTTTGTTTTGTTTTTGGAAAACATGTAAAAAGACATTTTATAGGAAACACATTGTTTTCCTCTTATTGCCAATTTAACCATACAAAATGACCTAGGCGATTATGCTATGTGGCTAACGAAATGTAGCTTACCACCACCAAGTATGGAGTGACTGTAAAATGCTTGTTCTTCTTCTTCTTCTTCTTCTTCTTCTTCTTCTTCTTCTTCTTCTTCTTCTTCTTCTAAAGCACTCCGATCTTAACCTCAGTGAGTAGTACACTGCAAAACTAGATCTTTATTTTGTAGATTATGTCATAGTAAGTTCAAAAGTGTCATGAATTGGAGCCGTTCCGCACTCAACTCAACTTAAGTGTAGAGGAACTTTAATGTACAACTCAAAGGGGGTCATTTACCAAGCGTTTTCTTATGTTCAAAACGAGTAGCTCATGCAAAAGTGGATAAGCAGCAATTTATGCATTTTTTTAAGATTTGGGGCCCATTTATTTGGGTCTGTTTACATATAACATTTGGGACCCTTAAACTCCAATACAATCCAAATAGTAAGTTAGGTGTCCTCTCGCTATAGATGCAGACGGCATCGCATCACAGAAGGGGGCGTGGCCTCACCGAGGGGGAAAACAGAATCTTTTGGGAAACACAATTTTTCATTTGTTTTAGCTATTTTCTGACTATTTATCATATACCTATAAAGTCAAGTCTACATGAGGTCCATATGGATGTTTATTCACAGCAGATTGTTCTGTAGAAGCGAAAAAATTGCAGTCTCAGCTAGCTCTAGCTAGCGTTAGCGTTAGCACGATGCTAACATGAAGCATCATGTCAGTATTCTCCGTTATGGGCTGTTGAACCACTTTGCTCCTCCCCATGTCTTTGTATCTTTATTGAATAGAAAACTATATTATAATTTAGCGTTTGTTGAAGTAGTTTTTGAATAATTAGAGAAAGTTTAGATTTTTGTTTTCAAACGTGACCATATATGGGCGTTTGCACCTGTCTTGGTAAATGACCCTCAAAACACTCAAAATAAAATGAATGTAACGGATACAAAATGTACCCTTTATTATAAATGCAAACGATTTAACTGCAATTTATTAAACTGTTTGATTTATAAAACACAATGGAGGATTCAAGGGGAAGATTTTCAGGTTACAAGTTCCTTAATTTTGAGGCATGAAGAGAAAATGAGGCTTAACCATATTCATCCAAACGATACCAGATTGGAAAGACAAAAAGAAACTAGACCATTCAGAGACTTGAACCATCAGAACAATTTTTAATCTTTCCTTTGAGGCGGCAGGAATCATAATATGGTGTCTTTTCTTGATTTTCTTGATAACCCTGGCACTTAACTAAATTAATTGAAGTTGCCTGATGGCTTTGTTCTCATTGTTTTTTCACTTGTTAAATTCCTCCTTCTGTCGGCTTTGAGACACAAACTCACAGCCGTTGATGATCCTATTCAAATATTAGTGCTGATGTTCCTCAAATATTTATGAGCCGCGATGATGCATTATAAGTCCAGTTGAAGGATAGAGCAAATTGCAACTTAAAATCTGCACTAAACAATAGGCAAAGGGAAAATGTCGAATCGTTAACTTTATCTGAATCGCTGAGTAAGTACCAGGTGAAATTCGGATGCCTTTGTTTAAGTCTGTGAAGGCTTTGTGTTCTGGCCTTCTCGCAACACCCACCAAGGTGTCTTTTATATGTTGACAAACTGCTGCTATTTCTTTGTATCTGACCACCTCTGGCACAGGAAAGGCACCAATCATTAACAAGTGACCCTTCATTCATCTTAGATTGAAATCAAACCACCAATTAAATTTTCTCATTTCTCATAAACCTTGTGTCTCCAATCTACCAATGAATTGTCTCTAATAATATTAAATCACGTACTAACTGGGTTTAGTTATTGAGGTTGTAAAGTGTAGTTTTCAAAGTGATGCTTTATGCGCCCCCTTTGCTGCACACTTCTGGGCATTTACGCCATGCCTCATCCGGTGATTTACAGTGTTTTTTTTGGCAGATCTTAAACAATTTCCATCGCACTATAAGGATATCGCTCCGTTCCATTTTGTCACTTCAATAAAGAGCTACAGCCACTTGTATAAAATAACAGTGATGTCGCTTTCCCGGCGCTATAAAGCCCACAATTTAAACCTTCTGTGGTCAAAAGTGCTCAAAGCAGAGCGAAATACTTGGAAGTGGTCTTTTAAAAGGATGCTGCTTTTTTATGATTTGTGAAGCGGGACTTGATGTATTGCAGAATCTAAAGGCACAAATCACCACGCGGAAACTTGGACATATTCATCTTGTTGTGTTAATTTTCCAAGTGTCCCTGCACATATCCTCAAGACCATAATGCATGTGGTAGAAGTGCACACAGAATGATATTAATGGCCGGGCCTATACTTTATGATTAGACTCCGACTGCAAGGTGTGCACTTAAGGGGATGAATATGGAAATGCACATTCACTTTTACAAGTTTTGCTCACACTCTTTTGGCAAGTGGGGTTCTTTATCTTCTGAAATTCACAGGCCATTCCCAAATTGAATTTTACTCCATGCTATCCAGAAAAAAGACATTAGGGCCTTCTGCTTTATGTCATTGATGTAAAGGTCTCCTGCATCGCCAACATAGACAGACTAAAAGGCGTCCACTTTATGTCACAAATCTCTGTATGAATGCTTACAGAGAGCGCAATCATATGTTAAAAATCAAACATTATGAGCAAAGAGGTGTCTCATTTGAAAGCTAAGACCCACGAAACTGATCTAAACTGATCTTTTTCTTATTTTTTTTTCCTATCGCTTTTTATATCACTTTTTGTTGCTTTCTTTTATCAATTTTTTGTCCCTTTTTAATCGCTTTTTTTGTCACTTTATTGTTGCTCTTTTGTCTCATTTTCGTCACTTTTTCATTGCATATTTGTCGCGTTTTCGTCCTCTTTATTGTCTCATTTTTGTCGCTTTTTTCAAGAAGCTTTTAGATTTGGGTCGTGCCAAAAACTGGACAAAATGTGCTCGGTTCAGGTGGGGATTAAGAGGTTAAAGGGACTATACAGAGTTTATAAATGTTAAATAAAGTATTAACAGGTATTTTCCTCCCCCTACATGTTCCAGCCATGTCCTAATGTGTAGAATGAGCCCAGACCAATTCACCACTACTGCCTCTAGAATCCTGCACTGTCACTCAAAAAGTTGTTACTTTGGGTCCGAATTGCCGTCATGTACGAGCTTAAAGGAACAGGCCACCATTATTCCAAAACTGAGATCTGAGTTCTTACCTGAGCTTAGACGAGTTGATACGTACCTGTCTGGTCTTTGTGCTTGCCCTGAGTCACGCATAACGACCAAAGATGTTGCTAGCATTTGGCCTCTCCCAATGTATTCCTATAGCTCCAAACGGGGGTGAAGTTGGAAGCGACCACGCTAAGAACATATCTCAGCATGGAAAAACGGTGTCCTATTCCTTTATTATAGAAGGTGCAGTTACATGTATGACCTGAGGTGGCAGTAGTGAGTATAAAATAGCCAACTTGCATCCTTTAATTTGGTCCGAAGTGCCGTCATACACAAGCTTAATATAGAAGCTGCAGCTACGCTTAAGACCTGAGGTGGCAGTAGTGAGTATAAAAATAACCAACTTGCATCTATTCCCTTTAATAAAAGATGATACTAACAGGGGAGTGAAAATAGTGTCTGGTCAGCATACCTGACACCTCACATTTTTATATATATATTTTTTTGTATTTTTGATGTTTTTCTGTGAAACACTTTATAACTGTTGTTTAGAAAAGTGCTGTACAAGTTATTATCAAATTATACTATTGACAAATTATATATTTATGGTTAGATACTCTACAACGCCAAAAGCACAGAGCTAAGTTTAAACTTCACAATTGATCGCAGTTGATGCTTGTTGTCTTTACGTGTAGCATTTTGGCAAATTTCCACCCGCTTTTGTTTTCCTCACTCCGCTCCAGCATCCCGGTGGATTTCTTCAGCCCTCTAGGGTGCAATTTGACGCGGAGATTGGGTCGTGCTGTATCAGCGAGACAAAAAACTGACATTATCAAAAACTCATCATGTCCTGACACTGCTCTCTTTACACCGTCTGGTCACATAAAAATTAACAACCAAAAGCACTGCACTTGTATCGATCAAGGCCGGGCTTCTCTCCCGACACTATTTTCACCTTGGACCATCGCCTCCGAGTACAATGAAAGTGGGATCATATTTTGTGTTTAAATTCTTCGGGGGAATAGCACTGCAGTTCAAAGTCTGGGCCCTTTCATCAGCCAGAGGTGCTGAAGTGTCATTACACATTGTACAAAGAACTCGGGAGTCGATTTAAAAGCCAAACGGTGCCTCTGTTAACGTTGCAACTCTTTAGTCTTAATTATGTCCAATTAATTTAACCGCACTCTTATGCTATAATTGGGCATTAAAAGCTTAGAAACATTAACTGAGAATTTTGCACTGCTCACTGAAATGATCCCCTTTGCTGCCATTGTGCTTATCTATTGGCGATAATGAGGTTCGTTGCCATAGTGATTGAAAATATCCCTCGAATGGAAACACGTCTTCAAAATAGCTCCCAAAACAGGACAGGGTCATGTGACTAAAACCTATCCACAGGCTCATCAAACAATCCCATGATGCTTTGAGATTCAAAGTTGGCGGGGCGTGGGAACTTCCTAATTTGAAAAGGGGGTTGTGAACTTAAAGCCACGCTGCGTAGAATTTTACCCAATAAATACAATTGAAATCAAGCATTTATTTTATGACAGATATTTTCATAATTGAAAAATACCTCATAAATGTACAAACACACATTCTCTCTCTCTTCACTCTACTAAGACTTTACCAGGAGTGGCTACATGGAGATGTTGACTTAAGTCAGTAGAATTTGAAATTTAAAGGTGCATTATGCAACTTTTTATGTGAACAAAAAAGTTGATATGTGGGTGTATTTAACTTTTTAGTGACCAGGCGGATGTATGAGTGGTCAGCATGGCACCTTTACTTTCCATCACACTGGTCTCTACAACGCTCCAGGATTCATTGTTTGGAAGGTTTTCACTGCTGACGGACCATGTCACTAGAAAATCTACAAAACAATCGATCCTGGAGTGTTGTAGAGACCAGTGTGACGGAAAGGCACCATGATAACCACTCATACAGTCACTACAAGGTCAAATACGCACAAATGTCAACTTTTTTTTCCTTATAAAAAGTTGCATAATGCATCTTTAAACAGGTTAAGTCCTCATCCAAATCCATTCTTTGATTACCCACTGCAGTTACAGCATTTTCTGTGTCGATCTGGTCATTGGGAGCATGTTTTACAGATGGCTACAGTATAGGCCAAAATGTTGCGCAGTGTGCCTTTAAGTAGGGTCATAGTGGGGTGGGAGAGTGCCACTGGAATGGAATGGGAGGTTTGGGTCCACATTTGTTTCAGAGTTTATTGCAGGTGGAAGCCTTCAGGGAAACGGCGAATGTGTCCAAAAGAAAGAAAGGATTGCAGAGGACCGTTCCAATACTTGGAACTTCTGAGGACGGCCTGGAGATGGCGGCTGAAACATGTAAAGGTAAAAGTAGACACACTGACTAAGCTAATACTTAAAAATGTGAAATGAGTTTGTCCATCTCTGCTGCGTTTTCCCAAGCACTAAAAAAACCATGTCGGGATGCCAAATTCTTCACAATTTTTATAATGCATTGGTTTTATGTAGCGCTTTTCTGGACACTCAAAAGGGGCAGACTGACGTAAGCGAGGCTGCCAATCTGCGTCATCGGCCCACCCGACCACCACCAACCACTCACTCACACACACACTACATTCACCCAGGGTTCCTAGTGTTCCCAAATGGTCTAAGTACCAACTAGGCCCTATAGCTTTTGAGATCTGACGGGATCGGGCAGAGCCATTATGGGCAGAGCAACGGCGGTACAGCCTATACCGATGATCTTCATCTGTACCCATTGTACAAAATTATTTCACCAGATTTTTGGAGTGAGGCCTTCCCTGGGACGTAGACTGGCCTGCACGCTCGCCTGTGATTTTTTCCTGTGGGGTATCTCAAAACATGGTTTATAACAACGACCTATAATAACATCTGATCCAAAACTGTCAAAGTATAGGTCAACATCCTTGAAAGAGAGGACCACAACTTTAAAAATCATCAAATCATTTAAATCAGTGAATTGACAATGTAGGCTGACATTTAAAGATTCTTTATTTCAAAACTTGAAATACAATTTCCAATATTGTGTGATAAGAATAAAGAGTTTGAAACCTGTGCAGTTTTGAACGTCATTTTCAAAAGAATAAGTTCCTATACCCCACCCTGTAGTTTGGGTTAAGCTCTTTGTCATAGTTTTTCATTGTAAACAAAAGTTCTCAATCTATCATCTGTACTGGGTTGTTTGATTTGCTTCTGACCTCTAGAAGCTAGGTCAGCTTTTTAGAAAAAGGATGGTTCCATTAAATAGGTAAACCGCTCTCTACTGGATTGGAACTTTTATCTTCGATAGAAAAGTAGTGCTAAAAGTTTCCTTTCAAAATCCCCACCAAGACCAAATAGACAGCGTCAATACCAGCCCCATTTAAAAGCTAAAGCAGAGCTTCCAGGCTTCCCTTTTACAAATCGCATCGTGTGAAGACTAATTGTTTGTTGATTGTGATTCAGTCTCGTAATAAACATACACTTTCAATAATCACACTATGTAATGAACACCTTATGCTGGGGTCAAATAGTCCAAATCAAAACAGGTTGCCGACGACAAAAAGACACATTTGCATCTTAAATTTCTGAGTCAATTTGTTGAGATTTCCCCTTGTATGCAGTAGCCTCAAAGTCAACCGCATGGAAGTGTTTGCATAGAAGCTTAAGCGCTTGTCTTCAAATAGTATCAATCAGAGTGAGTGAGATTGATGTGAAGTGCCACTGATTGGCTGCTCTAAGCGTTATAAATGACTAAACGAAGCGTGCGATCTAAGGGAGAAAAGTTGTGCCATTATTGCACATGATTGGCTCTTTGAATGGATTTACAAATAGATGGAGGCTGAGGCGCGGCAGAGAAAAGCCCTCGCGAGCACGAGGCGAGCTGTAATCATTCAGCACAAACTCCACGGCTCGCCATCATTCATCCAGCGCTGCACTCATCTTCTCATTCACTCTCTCCTCTCTATCTTTTCGCACAGCCTTCTGTCACCCCCGTCGCTAAGCAAACAAAATGAAGAAATGTGTGCCAGTTTGAGAAATAACTTGTAGCTTTATTTACGGTTGATGGGTCGTCTGCGTATGCTCTCAGTCGTACAGGAGTTGTCCGTCCCAGATGAAGGTTTTTGAGTATCTGTACTCTGTAGTTGAGCGAACATTTAACTTCTCATCCAAAAGGCTTCGTTAGCGACACTAAGGCCATCAGCTCACACTGGGAGGGGTTAGCTTGTCCTAGTCCCACCCCTCTTTATTCAAAGGCTACTTTCAACCTGTTGGTGAATGACTCAGTCTCAATGACCCTAATCTCAGCTGATCACTGCTTGTTACCGTCTATTGATCTGCCCTGGGTGGTGTCTCAGCCTCATTGACATGACTGAGTCCTACAGGAGGCTGCTGCATAGGGGAGACAGACTGAATCTACAGTAAGTCCTCCAGTTCTTTTCATGGAAGGGTTTTGTTTCTTAACAAAAATGACTTCTTTGACCCTCCATCCATCCATCCATCCATTTTCTTCCACTTTACCGTTGCCGGTTCATGGGTGCAGCTGTTGGAGCTGCCCAAATCACATTGTACCATCCCCTCAAGGACAGCCTCATGGTTCTAACTTGGCCTGTTGGTCTCTCATAAGGGGCTTCTGAACCACTCTTTGTCTCTCCCGTCACCTGCCCTGTGGGACCCTAGCAGGGGCACAAAGCCCCAAACAACAGAGCTCCCAGGTCAAACCCCTCAAACCCCTCCACCACGTTAAGGTGGCGGTTCCAGGAGGAGCTTCTTTAATCCTTTTCAAACAATATTTTTTATTTAGCTACCATTTTAACCTCACTGTCATCAAAGTACTTTCTCTGTGGTTCTGGTTAAGTCTTTTCTGCAGCTGTAGTTTTTTTCTCCAATATAATGCTCTTTGCACTGAATAGACTAAACCACATACTGTTTGTGGCTGGGAGTCGTACATTGGCATTCTACTATAACATATTCTCTGAAGTTTTCATGAAACACTGGCGACATACGATACACCCCTTTCCTTCTGGCCTCTGTAGCCTGTCTGTCCTGTTCATTAGTTCTTCCTGTCCTTTGGGCCAAAGATCAAAAGTTTGGTCCAAATCCAGCTCCTGCAGCATTTTGCTACTATGTCCTTGAGCAAGACACTGCACTCAGTCGGCCGCAGAAACGGCCATTTGGGTTGAGGATTGCCCAGTGTGTAATCGGATCCATCGGCTATAGTGACATTATTTGGGGGTGTTTTTATTTTGTTTTTTTTGTCTTTGCCATCAGGACGTCATGACTGTGTGAATACCTGACAGAAAATGGCACTGAATGCACATTTTTGCACAGATTTCGCCTCCTAAACCTTTGATCAGCTGCAAAACAGGCTATTTTAATCCATCAATCAATCCTTGGTTTTGTATAGCCCAATGCCACAATGGGAGTTTCTTCACTGTACAAACATTAAAGTAGTGCAACAAAACAACAGGCAGGACTGTACAAACATTAACAGTAAGTAAGACAATGTAAAGTTGAGGCAAATGAAGTATCCAGACAAACATATTGTCCAAATAAGCGCCGGCAGAAGCTGGTGACGAGCCACGTGGGCGTCCCTGTCCTTAGACTCTCCGGCACAGCGAGGAAAACTCAATTCAGTTTCATTGTTGTTTTCAATCAAAGCTTTAGAAAACTTTTTTTTCGTCTCCCTCTCATTTCTTCTGGTTGCATATTGAAGTTCTACTTGGAACCTTGTTAAGACCCAACCATGCAATTACTCACTGTCAGGACCCATCTGCTTACCCCCCTCATCCTCTCTACTGTAGTAAAAGCCTTTACCTCAGAGAACATGTAATTACCGTGTGGGCCGGGTTGACCTGAACTGGATTGAATAAAACATTAGATCAGGACCAAACACGCGCCAAGCCCATTGTCAGATCTATTCTGGGGCTGCAGGATCCTGTTGCCTTGTATGTGACCCCGTGTTAATCCCCATAGGTCACGGTGGGAGGCTCAGATGTGGTCCACTGCAGTCTCTCGGCTCCTCTGTCAGGGTGTTTGAAGTCTTCCATCAGAAACCTCAGGGAACCTGACCACACTGACTAATACAGGGACAAAATAAACGAGGCCATGGTCAAGAAAAAATATAATAAAGTTTCTGTCCAATAAATAAAGGTTCTGTACAAAATTGCATTTATTGTGCTTTTGAACAATGTTATAATTTGATATTCTTATATAAACATGCATGTTTAGTCAGTACCCCTCCACACTTCCTACTCCATTGTTAAGTCCCCTTTCTCCAGACATGTTTTGGTAATTTCAGTGGGCAAGTTACTCTATGCATCTACTATCACAATCATTGTTTTGGCTATATTTCCAATTGCTTCACTTCTCAGTGAATCAAAACCTGGAAGCCATTTGCTTTGTATTAAATGAACAAAAAGCTTGTTATTTAGCACTATGCAAGGTGTCCACACTAAAAAAGCATGGCCTTAAAACATAATAACTCGGACTGTTTCTTGTTAATAGAGTTTGGGATGTTTAACAGTACCCAGAGACATAGATAACATGAATTTAAAGTATTCCATCCCGAACTCTATCACATAGTTTATAGAAGCACGATGAGAGAAGCTATCTAACCTATTAAACAGTGGCTGAACATTTCCGGAGTTTGGGTCTTATCCTTTCCAACTCTTCAGGTCCTTTTTCCAGTTGGCTGTGATCAGTATCGATTGAAATTGTCCAAGGGAGCAAGAGCAGAGAACTGGTACCAGGTAAGGAGCAATGTCTGTTCTGGGATGTCGCTCAAATTGCTCAAAAAATGTTCTGATAGAAAAACGTCAGGTGCATGAGTACACAACCGAACAGAGCAGGTGGTCATAATGTTATGCCAGAAAAGTGTTGAGGGATATAATCTTTTATGCAGTTTATTATCTGAAAAAAGTGTGCAAAAAGTAAAACCCAAGCATTTTACTTATTCATGATCACGATCCCTCGAGTGGTTATGAATGCGCTTGTAACTATTGCCTTGTACTTTCTGAGAGGTATCAATTCCCAGTTGCTCCAATGTCTTCCACACCGAGCTGAAGATCACAAAGTCCTATCCTTTTCAATAATAAATACCAGAGGTGATACCTAGCGCTGAATGATATCTTCTAAGCGCAAGAAAAAGACATCGAAGTTGTGGTAGAGGTGATGATCTGTATTCATAAGTAACAGCTAGATCTTATGGATGACTTCGCAGACTTAGACAATGCGGTACAGTGGCTGGCTTGAATCAATTCTTTGCTCAACATCATGACTGACATCTTTATTACGGCCTCTGTCAGTTTCCACACGTGTAACCCAATACAATAATGGATCTGGGCTATATGATATGAGTGACTTAAGCACGGGTCAGGACACCCAATCAGGATGGGATCAACAGCGGACGCACTGGGGCACCAATCGATTTTCCTTATCTATTGCCGCGGTCACGTTGCATGACAACCAAAGACAAGTAAAGACACAACACGCGGCTTGTGATGAAGGTGTGCTGGTGTCTGTGTGAGCCCTTTGGCCTATAGTGATAGCTTCGATCATGAACGTGACACCAAGCATAAAAGCTCTGCTGTAAACATGGGACATCGATGTGCCATAAGTGCCCATCGAACAACAGCTGGGTGAGCTGTCTTATCGGATAAACTCAGACATGTTAGGTTTCGCTTTAGTTGTCAACCCCTTGGAAGTGTTTAATACACCAAAAATACTGTGTGTCTGTGTGAAGGGCATCCAGAGACGTAAAACAACAGAAAAAAGAATACTGGGTTGCATGAAGTACATAAAGACATCCGTGTTTCAGTGAGTCAAGAGCATCAAGCTCTTCACCCATTACTGCGGGTAAGTCAATGTTCCGTCAACATAGTCAGGAAATATTCTCAATTACACAAGACCCTCTGTTAAAGCAATACTAAGTAACTTGTTTACCAAAATAAATCCTGTCTGTAGTCCCTCTGGGGGTAATACAAGTGTTAATGGGATGATTGGAGGGTCTTTCATCTCCCCCTGGTGTCTCCGGCCAGAAAACCACAATTGCAGCTTGACTGCTACCGGACCAGAGCCACCAATACACACTAATGGAATCACAAAGAAGAAGGTAGCAGGCTAACTGTGTGCTAACGCCACTTTAAACAGTATTTACAGTCATGTTTGAGTGAAAAAATCTCTCCATTGTGTAATTGGATGTACAATATCCCTCTCTCCCGTCGCCTTTTCTGTCAGCGAAGTATTTACTCTCACGGACAATTAATAAGTTAAAAAATTGCAACTTGCTACTTGCTTAGGGGCAAGAGTTACTTGGTACTGCTTTAAAGGGGCTAGATGCAAGTTAGCCATTTTATACTCACTACTGCCACCTCAGGTCATACGTGTAGCTGCACCTTCTGTATTAAGCTTGTGCATGACGGCAATTCGGACCCTAAGTTGTTGTGGTGAACAGGTCTGAGCTCATTCTAGACATTAGGACATTGTTGGAACATGTAGGGGGAGGAAAAATACACACTTTTGACATTTATAAACTCTGTATAGTCTCTTTAAGTCTATATGATATATTAAATGTGGCGATCGTTTAAGCTTGCTGCGAGAGAAGACTGAATGTGTGGGCGTCTACCATGTCACCACTGCCTTTTTTTTTGTAATGTACAGATGGTGGATTTTTGCACTGTGATTATGCTGTAATCCCTCTCCCTGGGCTCTGATGAAAGATGAACTGCAATATCCTGTTTAATGTATGGACTAATCTCCACAGAGGCCTCTCCTCTGTATATGTTGCATCTATGAGTTCCTGTCTTCGCCCACACTCATTTGATACGACTGTGCCTTGAGCCCAGTCTTGATCATGAAATCCACTTTGAAACCCACTCGAGCTCTACATGTGTCACTGTTCCCTTTGAGCCCGTTCCTTCAGGCAACTCGACCTCTGAGGTGAGGCCACTCTCCACATATATATTTTATGGCGTCTTCCTTTTTCACATAGTATCTGCACTCTTTAGGCACCAGCACACACGCATGAGCTCTGTACAAAATTTGGATTGTCCATGAATAAGTATGTTTTGTTTTTTTGTACCGCTCTATGTCGGAACAGCCAATGTCGGGCTTCACAGATCAAACAGAAGAACAGTTTGAGAATCAGCAATGAAACAGACATCAACAGGCAGAGGAAATTTCTAAATGTTCAACAGTCGGCGACAAGGAAGCAGCAAACGGGTAATTGGCCACTTGTCCTTAGACCCGCCTTCTTTGCAAGGGAAAAACTAGAAAACAAGGAGGCTTGGTGCCGAAGACCGAAGGAAATCCAAAGAGATAGGAGGCTCATGGATTATCTCTGAAGGAATGTTACATAATCTTTGCAAAACATTAATATATACTTTATGAAGGCGAGACACTGCAGGTGAATAGGGAAACATTTTAAACTTAGAGATATCAATTTGAAACTTTTGCTGTAGATTATTGGCATCAATATGAGAACATTTTTTGTGCAGGTTTTCTGACTTTGGCTTTGTTTTCATATAAAAAACCTTTTATGCAAAATCTGAATAATGGATCGAGCCAGGTTTAAATTTGTGGTTTTATTTTGTTGACATATTAGCTATAAATACTTTTTCAGGGGTAATTTTGGATGTGTTATAAGCTGTTTAAAGGGGCTAGATGCAAGTTTGCCATTTTATACTCACTGCTGCCACCTCAGGTCATACATGTAGCTGCACGTTCTATATTAAGTTTGTGCATGATGGCAATTCAAACCCGAATTAACACCGTTTTGAGTGACAGTGCAGGATTTTAGAGGCAGTTGTGGTGAACAGGACTGGGCTTACTGGATAAATCTGTAAAAATCGAAATAGATGTTTAAAAATCCCTCTGAAAACCCTTCAAAATAGTCCAAGACTGAAGTTTGATGTCTGTAGGTGCTACTTACATGGACATGTCGTCAAACCAATGTGAGAAAATGCATTTTGAGAAAATGGCCATGAAATTAGAGTTCCACTTTCCATATAAATCTATGGCAAGACAAGTGCAATGATTAATAATAAATAAACATGTTATTGTGAAGATATTTTTAGTTTATTCCAGGTAGATATATGTTATGCCCTTTCACACAACACGATAATTGTCAGTCGAGAGTGGTTTTGGCCGACCGGGACGTGTGTTTGGTGTGGACAGCACCTCTGTGGAGGTCGGTGAAGCCAGTGTTGGTCGATTGCATTTGGCAAATCGCCGTCACTCGTCGCTGCACTAGGAGTGCTGTGATTGGCCTATTGTTAACGGCTGGTCAGCGAATCACTTGAATATTTAGAAGGAGAACTTTTCTATGGTGTTTTTGAGTAAACTGTCTGTTAAACTGTCTAAATTTGGCTTCCTCGTGCTAATTTTGCACACTGTTTTATCAATTATCCGGAAAAGTATACAAACTTCTTACAGAAATAAAAAGGTGACAGGACTCTGCGAATACAATTCACTCACCTAAGATGACCACTACACCGCGTTTCAACGGGGACTGAGGCATTTTGTTACAAATGTTACAATTATGCTACAAACAGACTGCATTGTGCAACTATTGTGCTTAGTCTGGGCTTCAGGTCACTTCAGAGTAGATGTTGCTCTTAGCAGGTGAGACGGGGGCAGACGAGAGGAGACCTGAGCAGACAAATAGTTGCCCTGACCCTCCAAACATCGACAGTGCGTCGGGCTGGTGTGAATCCTCCTTAAAGGAACAGGCCACCGTTTTTACATACTGAGATATGTTCTTACCTGAGCTTAGACGAGATGATACATAACTGTCTGGTCGTTGCACTTAGTCACGCAAAACGACCAAAGATGTTGTTAGCATTTGGCCTCTCCCAATGTATCCCTATAGCTCCAAATGGGGGTGAAGTTGGAAGCTGCCACGCTCTTCCACGGGCACGCACAAAGACCAGACAGGTACGTATCAACTCATCTTCTAAGGTAAGAAAATATGGAAAAACGGTGGCCTGTTCCTTTAAGAGACCAGTTAGCCCAAAACCTGAAAACTGAGTAAAAAAGAAAAGTTTTGCATGTAGTGTCTTTCCTTAAATTTGCTTTTATTATTAAAAAAGGCCTCATTATACATTGTGACACCGATTTGCAGGGCATTTGCAGAAAGTGTCCTCACTAGGCCTGTCTATTTTTATAGACTCAATTTACTGTGGCAACTTTGCTCAAATAATTCCCCTATCCATGAGTTTCCATTACCGTTCAACAATAGTAATGATCTATAAATGAAAAGGTGACACATCTGGTAATATACGTAACTACAATTATTGTCAGATAAATGACAGACCAATAGGCGTTTTCCATATCTTAATTCTTCTCTATTGACACTTCCAGTTATATATTATACGCAGCTTCTATTGACGGAAGTGAGCGGGGGGAAGTCTTTAGGAGTTACTGCGCGGACGCTGTGCTCCTCGTATCATTACGCCTCACAATATAGTACCCCTTTTTATCTGCTTATAAAATCGACATGTTACATTTCTGTGTAAATATACTTCGCATGAAAACACTTCACGTAACTTTATTTAAATAGGGAACACGTGGAAGAGCTTGGTAGCTTCTATTGTGAGCTTTTTTGGAGCTATATGACATGTGGGAGAGGCTGCGTATGTGCTCCGTTTGCGCGACAGAGCGCACGGACAAAGACCAGACGGGTATATATTAACTCGACTAAGGTTAGGTAAGAACATATCTTAGTATGTAAAAACGGTGGCCTATTCCTTTAAGGACAGCAAGGAGTCCACCAGGAGTCAGCTATAGATGAACAAGCCCTGCTCCAATACAGAGGAAATAATACAATATCACCCTCGATATGCAGTTGATATGAAGAAAAACAGGAAATAAGGATGAGAGTGACATGGGAAGAGATAGACCTTGTTTAGAATAGGACCTTACTGTAGATTGGCACACACACACACAGCAGTGATGACTTAGGGCGAGGGCATCTGCTTCTCTTTGACTTTCAAAACAGGCAGCGAGCGGAAATGAAAAGATGATAACACGCATAATAAATCTCCCCCACTTCACAACAGTAGCAGTGGCGTGCGCATCCACGTACACTGCGCTAAATGTCACTCAACGCGTCGTTCTATTGAAGCCCGGTTTTGATTGACAGTCTCAGAGTGATGCAGTGATTTCCATGTCAGTCCAAGACACCCTCAGCTGCACCGATAAAACATGTACTGCGGATCGCAAAACATACAGGATAATCTCTGATGACAGATATGATTGCTTTATTATCAAGCCTAAACATTTTCTCCGATGACAGACATTTATGGTCGTGTTATGCATGAATATGAGTATTTTGTGGACAATTTAACATTAGTATTTCTGACATAGTTTTGACATAGGGCCTCATTTCCTGTATCTATCTATATATATATATATATATATATATATATATATATATATATATATATATATATATATATATATATATATATGTGGTTGATATACATATATTTTCTTAATTCCTGCAGTTCTTATATTTGATGAGTTTAGTCGTACTAGGCTAGTGCTAAGCTAGTGCATGTCTATGATAACTAGTAGCCAGCATTAAAAAAACCTCTTCAAAATCATCGGGTAGTCCTCCAAATGTTGCCATATCTGATTTGTAGAAAGCTCCTTTGTGAATTCCATGTGTAGTAAACAAACTACTGTAGATCCGGTAACCTAGCAGATCACTCCGCCGCTGCGTAGCTTACAACCAGGAAGCTGATGCTGCTCAAATATAAGTTATTTTATATGCAAAATGGTTATATTTTATTTTTTTGTCAGTCAACACAACATAGATTTATGTGGGTAGGCTGGTGTTATAAGTGATTTGCCTCAGGTGCACTCTGCTTGGGTCAGACTGTTTTTAATGCAGGCTTCTCTTTACCATTGACATGCGCTAGCCTAGCTTAGCACTGCTAATTCTTCAAATATAAGGACTGCATGAATAAAAAAAAAAAAAAAAAAAAAAAATCTCCAGAAATCAACAACACTCTGGATAACTAGGAAATGAGGCCCTATGTCAAAAATCCTGAAATATCCCTTTAACTATAGTCTTTAAAGTGCATATGACACATTAGACAACATTTTTGCCAAAACATAGTTAACGGAATTATATTTCAAAAAATATCCAGCTTTCTTTAGTTCGACCATATTTTGTGATGTTTATAGTTTCACTTCCTTATTGGACACTGACAGGAAGTGACATAGATAGAGGCACACATTTTTAAACTGTCGCCATGCCGACCATGTTACGTCAATGGAAAATGAGTGAATCAAACTACGACTGAACTTTACCTCTATGTCACTTCCTGTCAGTATTCTATATATATTCTATTTATATTTATTTTCTACTTCTTCTAATGAACTACTTGGACCACTGGCTTTAGTGTATTTCTGGTGAATGTCCAATGAAGAAAGATACCCGTTATCAACATGATTCAAAGCTTTTTCCACAGATAAAACAATATTTCTGTTTTCATAACATGACCTGACACTACACAAGAGTTAAACCAACCACATTTTTATTCATCCAGTGCCCGAATGTCTCTGTATGTTGACTTTACATAGATACTTACTATGATGTATACAGACTATTTTTGTTCCATTAAATATGTTTTACACCCTCCTCTGTGGTGAAGAATGAAACTGCTGAAATCCGCACCACTGTTTTTATATTCCACCTGAGTGTTAATGGACTAAACAAAGCCCCTTGTGATGAGCGCAGTCTTCTATAATCTATGTTTGACAAAGTGCGTAAGACCGAGTGCGTTGAACAGTCATCTCCAGAGGCTCATGACTAAGACCAGAGCTGGTATTGCATCATATGAGGATAAAGGCTTTCGTTCACATAAACCTTCCATCCCATCTCTTCTCATCCATCTGAGAGCGGTGTAATGTTTTGCTATGGGCAACGAGGGAAAAAGTCACATGACTAATGTAAAAAGGCAACTGAAAGTCAAGGTTTTAAAGATCAAAAGTTAGAAACTTCTGAAGATGTCGATAAAACATACATATTTCTGTATGTTTTTGCTTCTACAAGGCTTCCAGGAGTTGTTGGGGCTTACCATTTCACACCGCATGAGCCGTGGTAAAGATTTTAATTGAAGTGAAATTAAAAAATAAATCCCTTTTTTTTTTTGCTGATAAACTATATGATGTTGTGAGAGTTTTGTCCTCGGTTCCCAGCCCAATATTTTGCATGTAACCTAATGTCATTTGGACTATGTGGACTGAAGAACCAATAACATAATAACGTAATAACAGTTCTTATATTATTGGCCTGACAAGATAAAAATCATGAGGCACAAATGTAATAATTCCAGCCAATAATTTAATAATACCTCAATTAGAATGTATTTAAAAAACAAACACATTAAACATTGTAGCTTTTGTGCTGTTTTTTCAGCTTTTGTATTTTACTGCTTTTTGTTTGTTGCCTGTTCCAATTCTTGCTCCCACAAGTGCTTGATGTCACTGTGTCTTTGGGCAAGGCACTTCACCCACTTTGGTACACATTGTATGAATGTGGTGCATGTTAACCTTTCCATCATTAGATGACCCGCTCTGGGCCACCGTCGTAAGACAAGGCACTTGAGATGCAACAAATTACAAAGTGAAAAAATAAAACTGTAAAAAAACAGTTTGATTTTGAAAATGAATTTAAATGCTATTGGCTGAATTTATTACATTTGTGAACGATTTTCATCAGGCCAATAATGTAAGAACCATTGACAGTATGAACCAGCCAATAACAATAATTACTGGCCGGTGAAGCGTCATTACTTTATTGGCTCAAAAAGGGTTCTTGCGTGATTGGCCTTTTACTACATTATCGGCTTATTACATTTTTAAACTGTGCACATTTATTACGTTATCGGCCGTTATTACATCATCGATTCCTACATGGACACTGCTGCTCCTGGTAGTGATAGTGAACTGTGCACTTTGGATTTCTTGCAGTGCCAATCTCTGCCAAACAAGTCAACCAACGTCATCCCTCAGCGATCTCATAATCGTCTCACTCACATTCAACAATGCATCCAAACAGCAACAGGCTAGCATTTTAATTATATACCGCGCCAAAGAAAATCTAGCTGCAGTGACCATGCCCTTGCTTGCCCTCAGTGTCTTAAAAGCGCGTTGGCAGGTGTTTTTGGATTGCAAATGTGGGTGAGTTACACTTTAAACTCCAAGTCTCACAGCTCACAGCATATACAGTATGCCACTGTGATACCTCAATTGAAGCCAAGACCTTCTAGTTTGTAAAAATATGTGTAAGGTCTGAGTGAAACACAACATACATTACATTTGCCGTCCCTACAATAACCCTAACCCTAACCCCTGCCCCTATAGAAACAGCTTTAATCATGGGGCTACTTCCCAGTCCCAAAAATATGAGCCAAAAAGGTGGAAAGAAAACATGGAAATATTTGAATTCTATTAGTTCTAGTACTCTTTTATTAACTTGTATCTCATGTGCTTCTGCCACTGGATGCAGCACACTATTTGCATATCTAAGTTGAGTATCTCACTGGAAGCTACAGGGAAATGGTGGTACAAGCCCCTGCTGGCACAGTAAACAGACCACCAGCCTCAGAAACAGCATGGACAGGATTAGCGTGTGGCATTTGGGCCTGAGAAAATCCCCTCAGTTCCTCCGTCAATATTGAGTCCATCCATCCATCCATCTCCTTCCTCCTATCGTATCGCAGGTGGTGGGTCCACGGGAGGACGGCCCCACAATGCTCTTTCGCTGTCAGCAACCAGGCGCTCCCAATATGGGCCACGTAACCGGCATTGTTGGTTTCTCATCACAAAGGGGTCTCTCGACAGCTCCTCCGTCGAACCTGTCACCTTTGATGTTTTCTAATATTGAATCCTATTTGAGTTATCCCTGTGCAGCTGGGTATTGCCGTCTCATTTACTTCTGACTGAAGCTGTTTATCCATGACAGCACAGAAGAAAGCACCCCATGTTCACATAAAAGGACAGTAACAGTAAAAATGGCACCAAAAAGCTTAACTGTAGAAGGGAGCATACATGTAGATGAGGTTGAGTTATTTTCAGAATGTACTTTTTTTTGTTGTTTAAAAGAGGATTTGCCTTGCTTCACTGGCCAGTTTTCTTCCAATGTGTGCAGAAATTCTTTTAGCCTCTTATGCTCCTTGTACTTGTGTGTTTTTCCAATTGACTATATCCCGTTAGGCCTTTTTTTTAATGCACTCTGACCACTCGGCCGCGACCAAATTAAAGCCATCACCGGCTTGTTATTTGCCTTACTTAATAGCACGGTGTAAATTGTCAATAATCCTTGTGGTTAATTCAGTCTTGTAAGCGCAGATGTCTTGTTTTAACTAACAAGATTGAATTTACCTAATAGCATGCGTATAGATGGGAATAAGTGCGCACCCACGGGAGAGCATGCAAACTCCACCGGCCCCGCACGGTCCGTGACTCAAGTGGTGCCGAAGTCTATTTGTTCTTAATTACGTCATTTCGGCTGTGGATGTTTTCAGTGAATTTATGGAGGGACCTTTGTTCTGTCACATATTAGTGCATTTTGGAGTAGATGAGGTGAACAAATTGCATTCTTTGTATTTGCTTTTAGATAATTTCCGCTTCATTACAAAACCAGCACTTGGCAGTGTCCTTGTACATTAGGCTAGGCTAACAACTAAAAGATTTTCCATCCAAACATATTTGTACTATGTAAGTGCCTCAAAGTAAAAAACATATCAACATTAATATAGTTTATTTGCCTCTTTGCAGTCAAAACAAGCTCGAATGTCTTAATTGTAATAATAATTAGGTTTTGTAAAGGAAATACACAATTTCTCTCTTCGGCCTGATAGTTAAATCTCCCTCTCAGTCACATAAATAACTATATAAGCCATTTGTGTGCCAAAAAATATAATTTTGTTCTGTTACTTGTGCGGCAGCTCATTAATGTAACAAAGGGAGTTTAATTAGCGACAAAAAGCCCCTCAGTCCAGTTAATTTAGTCGTAGTAATGGACTTTGGAGACATACCACACACAAAGCATACCAGCAAAGGGAAAATGTTTCGCAAACGCTACATTGGACAGAACAGGAGGCAGCACCGGAGAGGACGGGGAAAGAATCAGGCGAGTTTGCAAGTCTTAAAAATAAAGAAAGTACACTCGAGCGTACACACCGCATGAGTGACGGGACGATCTGGCACTGGAATAGAGATCTGCCGGCATTTTAGTTGAGGCTCGACTGAGAGGCAGGCGCGGAGCTCAGCAGGTGGAAGACGAGGAACCGCCCAAGAACTGACAAAGATGGCAACACAGGGGGGTGAGGGAGAGGAGGGAGACAGGAAGACGAGGACGAGCTGGTGTGGACAGGGAACACAACACACTCACTACGTTTACATGTGAAGTCTAATCCGACTGGAAGATTCAACTCCGATCCGTTATTCCCCAAAACTTGTCAAACCAGTCTTGTCCCAGTCTACATGACAGCCACCGAACCGAATGTCCTTTGGCAGCAGCAGGGAAGCGGCGCAACTCCCAGTCAACAGGGGGTTGGCTTTTTTTTTTTAGCAAAGAGCTAGCCCAGTTAGCTCTGTTTAATCCAAGTTGCTTTCAGACCAAACTGCTGTTTTGGTGTTAGCTGTGATGTCCTATACGGATCTTTACCTAAACACCCACAGTTTACGCCAGTGTTTCCCCCATCAATTAAACTCGAATCCACCTAAAACACTAATAAAGAGGCCGATTAGCACTCAGCGGCTAGCGGCTAACGTTATTTGACACTATGCAACGATAGGCTGTGGCTCTTTGTGGAAGAGAATTGTAAAAAAAAATAACATAAATTTAACAGGTACAGCTTAAAAGGCCGATTTATACTGTATGTAGCTTATTGGTGCTTATTGTTTGTTTTCATGTGATCGATCTGTCTCATGGCCCAACGCACATTCTCTGTGCTAATGCAGCCACAAAAGTTAGCTCTCATTTCATGTTTGTTTGTTTGTTTGTTTGTATACTTTATTGTCCCCGTAGGGAAATTTGTCCTCTGCATTTAACCCATCCTTCGATGCCACTGGGGCAACCCGTAAGGAGCAGTGGTCGACGGCCGTGCCGCGCCCGGGGACCCATCTCCATGATGTGGAGCCAGGCTGATGGTCAGAATCACCTGGCTGGAGGATTCACCTATTGCACATGTTTTTAGTGGTAGGGGAAACCGGAGTAGCCGGAGGAAACCTACGCAGACACGGGGAGAACATGCAAACTCCACACAGAAAGGCCCCGTCCTGGTGGGAATCGAACCCGGGACCTTCTAGCTGTGAAGCGGAGGCGCTAACCGCTGCGCTACCGTGCCGTGCGCTACCGTGCCATCCTTGTTGCAATAGTAGTGCAACAGTTACTATAGAGTTGATCCTTAGACCACAGGGTACACCTTTCTATGTGGACTTTGCATGTTTTGCGTGTGTGCTTAAAGCAATACTTGTTTACCGTGATAAATTCTTTAAGTAGTCCCTCTGGGGGTAATACAAGTATTAATAGGATGATTGGAGGGTCTTTCATCTCCCCCTGGTGTCTCTGGCCAGAAAACCACTATTGCACCTTGACTGCCACCGGACCGGAGCCACCAATACACAATAATAGAATCACGAAGATGAAGCTAGCAGGCTAACGGGCAAAGCTAGCTGTGGGCTAGCGCCACTTTAAACAGTGTTTACCAGAGATATCATATAATAAAGGCTAGATGTCCTGTACACACTGCTGGCCAATGAACTGCAATGTCCACACACGGCGGCCATCTTGCCACAGGGAGCTCACTCACTCGTAACATTGTGGTTTATGGTGCATGGACTTTTTAAATAACCATAACTTGCTAAATTTTCTACTTTTTCTTTCTTTGGTTTGTTATAAACGTCGGAGATGTAGGCATGACACTGCATACATATGAACATGAACATAATCAACATGTTCCAGCATTCAGAATTATAGCTACATTAATAACGTTTTTAAGAAACCAAACCGTTTGTATATCCGTCAAAATTTCCGCGAGATAAGAGGATTTGTGTTTGTGCTGATCACTCACTCTCTTGAGCTCGCCAGAAAGCTTCCCTGTGGCAAGATGGACGCCGGTTTTGCGCCTTAAGACATCTAGCCAAGTTTGATTGAAAAAAAAAAATTCCATTGTGTAATTGGATGTACAATATCCCCTCTCTCCCTTTGTCTTTGTCTTCTGTTTTTTTAATAAGTTAAAAAAACAAACGCATCTTGCTACGACACCTGCAGTTGCGCTTATGGCCTCTCGGGACAACAGTTACTTAGTACTGCTTTAAGCTCCCCCTTCCACATGCACATCCTGAAACCCTCTTTCTAACCCATACTAGGCTTTGTATGTGTCAATACCTCATGCAATTGCAATCAAGTCATCTTTACTTTGTACATTTTCTTTGTACTCCCAAACCTTCCCTTCTTCTTCTTCCTCACACACTGCACTCGCTCCCCTGAAGCCTCACATTCATTTGCATGTCAATCAACTTCACTGAGAAAAAGAGGTGTTGATTAAAACTACCCGTGCACCTCTCTACTTTCAGGCCATTCGAGACCAGACAACGTTAAAGACAAATATTCGAAAATTAAACCTTTTTTGAAGAGCTTCCCCTCCCCCCAACTCCAAATTTACATGCATCCAAATGTATAAGTCCTGGGTGGAAGATAGCGCTGCAGGCAATGTGAGAAGTAAACAATCTAGACACGGAGATCCAAGGAGGGGAGGGAATCAAAGCCGGCAGAAAATAAAACTTTTTAGATGAAAAACTGAAGATCATAGTTTTTTTTCCCCCCCTCTCAGATTTGTTTACTTTGAGACACTCGACGAATAACAACAGGGCTGTAAATCTTTTCGGTGTCTCATGTGTGAAAGGGTTCTAAGATAAATGTAACTTCAATAACAAAACTAAATTAATTTCAATTTGATGGGTGTATTCTTAAAATGTTTTTGACAATAGTGAAAATGCTTTTACTGAAGTGAGCTTTAATGTCAGAATTGCTAGTACTGCCGTCAAGCTTGTTTGTTCTTTGGGGAAAATAATAAATCATTATGGCAGTTTATCTGGCTGGCAGTGACAATAAGGTTTGCAATTTATCTATTCATATAAAAAAAAATGATATGAATTCGAGCAGAAGGGGTCGACAAATTACCTGTTTAACTAATATAATAAAACCATTTCATGAGCTATTATTATTTTTGCAGACATTACCTCACTTTAATATTGCAATTTTACTCTTGCGTTTTGCCAGCTGTGGCTAATATATTCAAATTGAGACTTTGATCTGATTGCTAGTTATTTACAGAATTACTCGCTGTGGGTTTTTGTAAGAGGTGTCGCTCAGAGAAAGACGTGCAATGCTTTTGATGCATCAGGAGCGATGTGAATCATGTGGCGTGTGCTGGTGGTGGTCCATTTCCAGTGTTGGGTAACGTTACTTTTAAAAGTAACTTGTTAAGTTAGCTCGTTATTCCTCTGGAAAAGTAGCTCCTTACGTTACTGCGTTACTTTATTATGAAGGTAACGCATTAGAGTAGTCATGCAGTACCAATAATAAACATCTCTATATAGCCTTAGTTTATCGATAATTGTTTTTCTGATGAGGAATCCTCCAGTTCACAAACAGTAAATGTATTCAATAATAGCACAATAAATTCACTTCTGAGCTTTATTTTATATGTGGACAAATGACAGGTAAAGGCAACAGTAATAAGCATGAACTACAATTATGAACCATACATGCGTTTCCAATGACCTCACAAATCGTTCCGGATGCCATTTTGAATACCGAAGTAGCATTATGCAGTACAACAACATGTAACAACAAAGACAACTGATTGACAATGGCATTTTTATGTACTCGTAATCATTGCTCAAGAAGATAAGAGTACAAACACGGCCCCAGAGACACACGTTTATGTGATATAACCAGCAAATGTGGCACAGACGTAGCTGTCGAGCTACAACAGGATTTACTATAGGTCTGCTTCACTCCTCAGACTAAATTAACGCATCAAAGAGGAAACAGAAAACCTTTCTATGTGATTTTTATAGTTTGTCATGTCAACAGAGTCTCAGTCTGGGTCAGTGTTAAAGCTGCTCAAGACGCTAGCATGCTACCTATCAACTGTCAACCATCAACTGTCAATGGCTTCAACATGTTAAACATGTGTGGCTCACATCTATGACACTGAGGAAACGCTACAGGAACAGCTCAGCTCTGACCTCTGTCACATGTTGTAGCCAAGGTTTGGAGTGTGGTTCAGGGCTTTCTCTTAGAGAGGTCGGAGGTGAGCTGTTGAAGCTAAATGCAAGCCAGTAGCATGCTAACATCTTAAACACTGACTCACTGGTTTCTTCACATGTGTTTTTACTGTTATCTTCTTGAGCAATGATTACGAGAACATAAAAATGCCACTGCCAATCAGTTGTCTTCCTTTTATATGGTGAGTAGAGATATTGTTACATGTTGTAGTACTGCATAATTCTACTTCGGTGTTCAAAATGGCCACCCTAACAACAAAAGTCACATTACTGACAGGCATGTATAGTCTGCATATAAAAGCATTGTGTTCGCTATATGTAAACAGTTTGGCTCTGTCAGAAACTACACCCGTTTTTCAACAAAAAGAACATCTGTAAAGGAGCTCTTATGCTTTACAAAGTGCATTGAACTGGTAATAACAAACACGCAACATACTCAACTTGATTTTGATTGTACAGCTTTCCTCAACCACATAAAGCAAAGAGTTTGTTGATGTCATTGGAAGGACCGATGCTGCCAAAAGCTACCTGTTGTTGTTTGGGAGGCGAGGGATAGTTTCATCGTGGTTTTCCTCTTTAGCTTCGCCATCAGCGCTGTGTTGTCCTTTTCTACTGTACGTTCCAAATACTGTGAGTACATCCACCATGTGAAAGTGTCGGCTCAAAACTCTGCCGTGTTGCTGAGTTGATAAAAGTTTTGGAGATACTCGTGCACACTAGCACTGACGAGACGCGCTGTCAGTCGGAGCACATTGCAGACGAGGAAGAGATCAAGACCTATTATTGATTTGATAAAGAAACAAGTACTTTATTAGCTGCAAATGCAAAAGCTATCGTGTTAGGAAAACTAGCTCGGAAAACGTCTGAGTACTCTAACGTGTTACTAAGTAGCCCAATGATAGAAGGATTCATGCTGTGTTTGAGATCAGCCTGAATAAACTAGCTTTATATGTTTCACTTCACACAAGCTTAGAAGAACGATATGTGTTATCTACAGATGGTTGGAGAAAAGAAAAAGTTTGCCGTATATGATTTTTTTCTCTCGCCATGTCGGAGGGTCTAAGGACTGGGGACGCCCACGCGGCTCGTCACCACCTGCTGCCGACGTTTATGTGGACATTATGTTTGCCTGAAGACTTCATTTGCCTGAACTTTACGTTGTTGTGTTTATTGTTTTGTTTCACTGCTTTAATGTCTGTGCCTTGTACTTTTAATGTGTTTCCTTGCTGTAAGGCGACCTTGAGTGCTTAGAAACAACAAATAAAATGTTATTATCATTTATTTTTTTTATTGAGGATCATGACAATTTTTTAAGCGCAAAGACAGGACCTTTTAACAGTAATAACTTTATGTAGTTTTTACTTGTAAATATGCAAAAAGAAACAAAGAGTCCATGACAAAACTTCAGATTTAATCCCCTTTTAATCCCACGTTTGGTCTAATTTTCATTCCTATTTTTGGTCATTTATAGAGTAAGTCTGAAGTGGTGAGAAAGTTTTAGAATTAATTGAACATGGAGTGAATGAAGAAACGATCAATTATGCAGTAACACTTAGTTCATCGTGAATAATAAATTAGTTAAAGCTGCATTATGCAACTTTTTATTCTGAAAAATAAACTAAGTTGATATTTGTGCGTATTTGACCTTGTAGTGACCCGGCTGCATGAGTGGTCAGCATGGCGCCTTTACCTTTGATCACGGTGGCCTCTACAACGCTCCAGGATCAATTGTTGTGTAGGTTTTCTGGTGAGAGCCGTCAGCAGTGAAAACCATCCAAACAATTGATCCTGGAGCATCCCAGAGACCATTGTGATGGAAAATAATGTCGCCACGGTAACCACTCATACAGCCACTGGGTCTATGCAAGGTCATATACGTACAAATATCAACTTTTCTTCCAACATAAAAAGTTGCATCATGCACCTTTAACTACTACAGTTAATACCAAACTCACAATGAATAGTCCTTCACATACTTCACTTATTCATTGATAAGTAGTTAGTAAGTGTTAGTCACACTTACAAATGAATTGATCATGATGAATTAAGTCTTATCTCATTATTTATTATGGCTAAATATAATGTAGTCTTTATAAAGTGTTACCATGATCCCCTGTGAAGTGCATGAAAGCTCTATACAAATACATTGCCTTCCTCTTCCTTCCCCAGTAATGATGTTGCTTTGTTTGAAATCCAAGCGGCGGATATAGGCGTGTGAATGCATGTCTCTGAAGGTTTGAAAAGATACAGTTTTATCACCTGAATGTTGAATACAGTTTTGAAGTGGTGCTTTACATTAAATAGGCATTCATTTCAATAATAATCTTCTAAACTCTAGCGCTTAACGTGGCAGATCGATTCTGGCTGTGTCGGGTATGGCCTCCTTATTGCATGTGAATTTCTCACACTTTGATCATTTCACATCGAGGCGTGATTGTAACTGCGATAGTGCGTGCACTTTGTGCTTGGAGGATTAGACAGAGGGGAGGGGTATTTGTGGCTCAATTCCTTTAAGAGAATATAATTAGATGTAGATTTTAAGCATTGTATGGAAGAAATTGCACTGGCGATATAATAAGTGAAAGACTTTAAATAGATTACTTGGATAAGCTCGCTGTATTGAGAATGGCTTTTTCCACACAATCTGATGCTTTGTAAACTTGTCTGTCATTCATTGGCTCAACAACTGTTTCAAATGGTTTTCTGATGCAACTTTAGCTTCATTTTTACACAAGAAGTAACCAGACCCGCAGGGAAAAGAAGTAATGAGCGTCAGAACAGTAACAACAGTAGTTCCAAGAACCGCAACTGATGGAAGATATAGGACATTTTGGCAGAATTTAGCGATAATGCAAAATGAATAGATGAAATCAACTCTTTGTCATAGAAAAGAACATGTCATAAAAATTAGAATAGTAAAGGGTGAAAAACCACTATAGTACTTATGTCGAGCCACTGAATGTTTCTGCGGTCATATTGCATTTTTAGAAATGTGTAACTTTGAAGAAGGTGATAGAGTGCAAAGACGAAATGTAGTTTAAAAGAGAGTAATCATCGGAAATTCTTTTACTCGGCTGATAAGCAGCGCTATTGGATAAGTAGACTTACTGATTATAGGCCTTAGGTTATAATTTGGGGCTTTTAGCCTTTTTTCCAGCAGAAATTGAAGTGGATTTAACAAGAAATTGGTTGGGAGAAAGATGCAAATCCCTGAAATTGATGGAGCTAAATTCAACCAAACTCCACACAGTATTGTTGGCATGCAGATGATGTCACAGCTGCCACCTGCTTTGGCACTCCTGACCCAGTTTTTTTTCACGAGCCAATAAAGGTACAGTACCTATTTTATATACTCGTAGTGAAGTTAAACCCATTTTTGTATGTACATGCTGTGTTCACAGACCTGTGTGAAACAAAAAGAGATGATGTCTGCAGTGGATTAGAAGATAATTGTTGCAGAAGCCTGGTGGAGGCTAAAGGGCCTATCGCACCGGCCTGGAGACTAGTTGGCGACCTGTTGATGACTCGAGTCGCCGCTGGTCACGGAAAAGTCTACGCGACGTGCCCTGGAGATAAGACGAGTTGCCAGGGAGTCTTGGTGACTTCGATTTCAGCGTCTGTGCAGACTTTCCGTGTGGTGGCGTGGGGATGTCGCGTATTCTTGTCCACAACCTGAGACGTTTCTGCAATATCTCCGATACCTCTTGAACAGACGTAATGGTGATGTTGTCTGAAGGTATATATCTGAGATGTTGCGGCGACATCTCAGAGACCTCGCAGTTATGTAATTTGGTTAGAGCGAGATAGGCCCTTAAAGGAACAGGCCACCATTTTTCCATACTGAGATATGTTCTTACCTGAGCTTAGACGAGTTGATACGTACCTGTCTGGTCTTTGTGTGTGCCCGTGGAAGAGCATTGGTAGCTTCCAACTTCACCCCCGTTTGGAGCTATAGGAATACATTGAGAGAGGCCAAATTCTAACAATATCTTTGGTTGTTTTGCGTGACTGAGGGCACACACAAAGACCAGACAGGTACGTATAAACTCGTCTAAGCGCAGGTAAGAACATATCTCAGTATGGAAAAATACTGTTCCTGTTCCTGTTCCTTTAATATTGTCAAAATTAGCATTTTTTGTCTGATAACATGCAGTAATTGCTACAGAATCTTTTATATGCTTTTGTCACTGCCAATTTGTTGAATCATAAGTGAAATAAATAAATTCAATAAATGTTTGATAAAAAGGTGAGGACAGAATTGATAATGTGGAAGGTTTTTATTTTATATATCAATTAAGCATCCCCAAATGATGCAAACCAGATTCTATTAATGGCTCAGATTTACGTCATGTTTAATTTGCTTTCACCTATCGGCCCCTAAAATGCCTTTGGGCAGTGCACCGCACACACTTCCACACACACACTGGCACACAGATGATGAGATAGGACCACGGCGCACTGGACGACACTGCGAGGCCTTGTCGAGACTCAGACTTCCATTAGCTAAAGCACCCGAGCATGGCCACTGCTGCTGCCTCATCACTATCTGCGCCGCACGGAGAGAGCGAGGAGAGAGCGATCGAGGGGGACCAAAGAGGGATGAGGGGGAAAGAGAAAGAAAATAAGGAGTAAAAAATAAGAAAATGGCCCCCAGAGAAGTTGAGTGAAATAAATGGAGGTAGACTGGAATAAATCAACTGGCATCACTTCACTTATCATAGTCTATTTGGTCAGTCGAAAGAGCCTATTATTTAATCAATCAATCAAAACTTTATTTATAAAGCGCTTTTCATACGCTCCCTACCGCCACACGCACACAAAGACCGAATGGAAATATCTATGCTAAAACAATGGCACTGAGACCCTTTTTGCTTCTTGAATCTCTCTCTAAGATGGATGCATTCATTGCTAACTCTTTTAGTGTGTGTGTGACACATTAGCTGGGACATCTGAGAGGTTATCCTAGGGGTTTCTTTCCCAGACTGCGTAGGACCTTTCTGAAGTTTGCATTTATTCCCTGTGCGTGGGCACTCCTGATCGAAAGAAAAACACAACATCGTGAGATGGGTCCCTATGCGTGCGGTTGCCTAAAAGCTCCTTTGAAGAATGGGGCTAATACAAAGGATAAATATATCTACGAGGACGATGAAGCAAGGGTGTAGGTTTGGTGGGAACACTTCTCCCTCACAAAAATAAAAAGTTTTGTTTTTTCACTTAGCCATATTAATGACTCTTTGTTTTAGTTAATGACTCTTAACGTGGTGGAGGGGTTTGAGCGTTTGAGGGTTTGATCCTAGAAGCTAAGTTGTTGGGGGCTTCGTGCTCCTGGTAGGGTGTCCCATGGCAAACAGGTCTTCGGTGACGGGTCAGATCAAGAGCAGTTCAGAAGCTCCTTATGAGAGACCAACAGGCCCGGTTAATCACAAGGCCGTCCTCCCGTGGACCCACCACCTGCAGGAGGAGCCATAGGGGGCTGGTGCAATGTGCTTTGGGCAGCTCGGACAGCTGCCCCCACGACCCGGCAACGGAAAAGTCTCTGATCTCCCCGTGCTGCCCCTCCCCTCACTGCTGCACTCAGAGAACATGGAACAGAAGCCGCTCTCATCTCCCGCTTAGCTTGTTAGTAAAATAAGTTATGGACAGACCATACCATCCATTTTCTGATCATTGTTGAATGAAACATCCGACATAAATAAACGAGAAACGAGAAAGTGCTTCCGTCGGACACGTAAATGCGGCTCACGTAATAATAATAAGGCTCCATAAACAGACAGAAGCTACATTACAACCCGAAAATATGAATATCTCCACGAATATTTGACCAACGTGAAACATAAGATCAAAGATCGCACAATGTGAAGATCTCCACATGAAGTTGGTGGGGACAACTTGGCCATCGTGAAATATTGGTGGGGACATGTCCCCATGGTCCCCATGCAAACCTTCACCCATGCTATGAAGTGCACCTGATCTTACCGAAATGTGTTAATTTGACCCAGGTTTCAATGCCCCACAGTTTGGTAATCGAACCTAGGATCTTCAGTGAGATGATTGTGCTAACCACTATGCCACTGTGCCTTCAAAAAAAACAACATACTTTAAAGGGACTAGACAGAGTTTAAAAATGTTAAAATGTATGTATTTTCCAGCAACTCACACAAAATGGTGTTTGCATGCACGAGCTTAATATAGAAACTGCAGTTACATGTAAGACCTGAGGTGGCAGTAGTGAGTATAAAAATGACAACAATGCACAATGCTTATTTTGTGACGTTTTGTGGCCAACGAGGCGGAGACATCTCGGAAGTAGCAACAACACAGCTTCTCTCGCATATTCATTCACAAATATTGACCCAGATGACGCTATAATCCAAATATGGTCAATTTTCACAACCCGTATGTGCACATGTTACAAAACTTCAGGGACGCTTTTCTCACAATTTTTTTTATTATTTTGAAGGTTTTTCAGAGGGATCTTATTCTCAGCTGGATTTACAGAAAAATACAGAAAAAAAACAAGGCGATTTTTATAATAGATTTTTTTCACTTTTGAATAGTTAATTCAAAAACTACACAAGAGCCAAAATCCCCTCTGAAATCTTAGTAACTCATATGCAAACAAAATAATACACAAGGCACTCCCCTATTCACCTGCAGTGTCTCGCCCTAAAGGGACTATACAGAGTTTAAAAATGTTAAAACTAAGTATTTTTCCTCCCCCTACATGTTCCAGCCATGTCCTAATGTGTAGAATGAGCCCCGACCTGTTCACCACAACTGCCTCTAAAATCCTGCGCTGTCACTCAAAAAACTTTGCTTCGGGTCCGAATTGCCGTCATGCACGAGCTTAATATAGAAGCTGCGGTTACACATGTGACCTGAGGTGGCAGTAGTGAGTATAAAATGGCTAACTTGCATCCAGCCCCTTCAATAAAGGCTCCTGAATGTATAATGCAATGTATAATGCAGTTGTAGAGTTGCAAGGAAAACCCCTTACAACTGGTAAATTACAATCAACCACCAAGAGAGGAAAAACGATGGAAGAGGAAAACAAAGCAATGAATTTTAAATGAGATTTTAAAAAATGGCCTCAGGAGAAGTTACGTATAAAGAACTTCGGGTTTCACTTCACCCGTCACAGTCATCTTGCTCGTGATCAGTCGGCATGCACACACCAGAGCGCAGGGACCGATATATTTACCAATAAAACAGTAGTTGAATGTTTCATAACGATTGATGGAGGTTTAAATAGCACATCATTCCCCTGTTACTCCCCATATTGTTAACCATACATCAATGTTACAACTCTCTTATTGCAATATAACTAGACGTATAGGACAATTACTCAGTGAGCTTATGGGTTGTATTCTCGGAGTGCTCATCATGCCAGAGTTGATTGAGTCGGAGAATGTGTTTCCTGACTGTTTGTCCATCTGCTCCCAACAGCATTTCATTCATGCCTGACACTGTACAAACTGGCGAGTGAACTCAACTTTCAAAGGCTTGTAATCCAAACTACTGATGATTTATTTATAATTTAAAAGACGTGTTTTTTAAATGTGTATAATTTTGACAGTGGGGCCTAAATATTTTATAATGTCGAAGTAGTAGTAGAAGAAGTAAAATCACTGAAGAAATAGCTTGACCGCCATTATCAATAACCCAGTCACACACTGATGATTGGGTATTATAAATCATCATGCCCAAGGACACAAGAAGAGAATACAGTCATCAGAGCTGGGATTATACCACATGGGAGAAGTTGTATCTGTGCTCTGAGTACTTCTGAGATAGGTTTAAAGTTTTGACCACTCATAGCACAAACTGGAAGTGGGTAATATTTATTTGATTGGGATGATGATGGGATTTGAGATGACTAAATTTGACACAATGTAGAACTTTATCATTCTAAGGCAGAGATGTCGAAGTCGTTTGGGTCGAGGGTCAAAAGTTGACCCCATGGCGGGTCGCGGGCCGCATAATATTATTGTAAAGGACTGTGGCCTCATAAAAAAACAATTGTTTACACTTATTGCGCTCAGCCTGTGTCACATGTTTCTCAAAGTGCGACAAAAAGTCCTTATTCATTCACTCCAAACTCGATGGCAGTAAGTTACTATTGTAGCCACAGCCGCCCTGGGGCAGACTGGCCATTTACCAAGTGGCTATAATCTGCTGTTTATGTCCTGATCTCTTATTATGTGTGGAATTTCCTTTTTTTTTTTTCTATTTAAGCTGCCCCCTACTGGCTGGAGTGAGAAAAGTGGTTATTTCTTTAAAAATCCATAACGCCGCACAGGAATGGGCTAGAGACTTACTTTTTTTTTTACATGCTCGGGAATTCATGCTCCTCAAAGGGCCACATTAAATCATCTCGCATGTCGCCCCAGGCCTTGACCTTGACACATGTGTTCTAAGGGGACTGAATATCCAAATATATCCACCACTAGGGATGGGTACCGAAACCCGATATAACGGCCCCCGGGGCCACGTGTGCCGGTCCACCCGAACCAATAAGCTCCACACTCAAATAAGCACTAAAAAGGGGCTGACTTCTCTGATGATGCAGTCCCTGCATTGTATCTGTTCATCCCGCTGTTCATAACCAGCTGTAAAAAGCGAAACGTATTGGACAGACAAACAAGCCGCACGCACTTTTTTTCATTCACAAATACCCAAAATAAAGGAGGGGTGGAGTCTATTTTCCACAAACGGCGCTCCCACATGCACGTCAGCGTGAGCCGGTGTTGACCCACTGAACAAGCTGAGTGTGGCAGAAAACAGGCTGTGGCTCGAGTCGAATTCATTATTTTACTGCATCAAGTTTTCATTTGAACTCAGTCCCCAAATCTAACCAACAGCTTTAAGTAATCCTTGATTTACTGTTTACAAAAACAAGAAATCATTTTGGGTTATATTTGTGTTTTACTTCACAAACATAGTATAAATAAGGTCCAAATGTAGAGCAATGAAAATCAAATTTAGGCCTAGGATTATTGCCTCTGTCTAACTTTTTTTGTTTCCTTTTAAAGAACCGATAAACCGTTAAAGTACTGGACCGATAAGGAGTATCGATAAGAGGAGTAGTATTGATAATTCCTTCTCAATACCCATCCCTATCCATGACCAAAATGTCTAATAGAATATTACTGAAGTACTTCCATATTACTCAATATACTATACTATATAATATGCTCTATAATATTTAGAAAACCTGACCAACAAGGTGAGATTAGATCATTTATGGATCAGCTGTACAGGACTTGTGGAGATTTGTGAGAGGGCATTGCTTTGAAAATAAATGTGATTTAGTCTTAAAACATTTAAAATAAGTAACCAAGCAAGACCCTGGGTGACTTATTTTTGCAAAATCTACAATTTGATTCAGCAGTGCCTTCCTGTCTTCTTTTCCTTAGTTCACTTGCTTCCCCCGGGAGCTCGCTTCTCTCCTCTCCTCCTCCTCCTCCTCCTCTTCCCTACTACTTTCCATCCCTTTGCTCCTCCACTTTAATTCCCTGCCTGCAGAGTGGCGAGGAAAGTGCTGATGAACAATTAAACATGGCCGTTCCCCGGGGAGGCAAGGTCACTCATTGTGTGTGCGTGAGAGAGACTTGGCAGAGGTACAAATATATGCCAGAGTCGAGGTAAAAAAGCTAAGTAATGCGATGCAGTTTGCGAAGGCGCCGAGGCACCGCTTTTCTGTCCATAACACTGACCGAGTGCTAAAACATGCACAGCTAATTATTTATACAGTCTCCAAGTAAGCAGGGTTAACCACAAATCACTCTCTCTGATGTCGCTTTGACAAACAGGAACAGTCGGAATAAATAACACGTGTTTATCACCAAAAAAAAAGAAAAAAGTTTGATTTGAGCCTTTTCTAAAGTTGGAGATTGTGCACCAAACTTTAGTCACCGGAAATGAAATACTAAACAAAATACCAAAGCATCATTATCATGAGAAGTGTAGGTGGAATCGTGTTGAGTTCAGGGATGTATCTAGAAGCAGAGTAGTAACTTTCATGCATGTTGTCTCATTTTGCAGACTGAGCCAACAGAGTGGACAGGTTGATCATCCATACGGCGACTTCAATAGCAGATGGTTCATGTTCTCAAAGTGCATATGACAGGTTTGAGTGCTATTGTTAATATGACATCTTATGTAGATGGATAGCATCTGTTGCAAGCAATATTTATTATTTTATTTCAGTGAAGCGCCAATTTTAATGAAGAATTTTTTGGCAGAAATTATTTATATTATTTATATATATTTATATATTAACGGGAAGTGACATAGTTCCAGAGCAGTTTGACTCATTTCCCATTGACAAAACAGGTCGGCACGGCAACAGTTTAAAATTGTCTCTATCTATGTCACTTCCTGTCAGTGTCCAATAGATACAGACGGCATCTCTGAAATCACCCATATATGGTCATGTTTGAAAACAGTTAAGGGGAAAACAATATGGAGAAACTTCTCAAAAACTTTAACAAATGCTGAATTATGAATATAATTTTCAACTAAATAAAGTTACAAAGACATGGAGAGGAGCAAAGTGGTTCAACATAAATATATAAATAAAGGAGAATGCTAACACGATGCTTCATGTTCGCATTGTGCTAATGCTAACACTAGCTAGCGCTAGCTACGACTGCTTTTTGTTCCCGCTTCTACTGAACAATCTGCTGTGAATAAACATCCATATGGACCCGATTTAGACTTGACTTTGTTTGTGATAAATAAGTTTATATTTTGCCAGAAAATGGCTAAAAAGAGTGAAAAATTCTATGACGCAATGCCGTCTGTCGAAAATATAAACAATACAAAAATTGTCAAACTAATTTTTTTTAGCAAAATCTTACATATAATTCTGTGAACTATGTTTTAGCAGAAAATTATGTCTAATGTGTCGTATGCACTTGAAACAGTCCCTCAACAGTCTTCTGGTTCACTTTTCATGGTAGCATTCAAAACACTGATATGATGAACATAAACAGATTTGTCCTCAAGGGGGACAAATCATTTCAGTTTTTTCTAACAACCTGCGGTGAATCCTTTAAAAAGAATATACATGAATTAATGTCTTTATTACAAAGACAGACTTGTGACCAGTAGGGTCTCTCAGCACGCGAGGCAAAGGACTTCTGAGTGAATTTTCCAGAAGCCGCTGTTCTTCCTCTCTGGTTCCCCTTTAGGAACTTCTCAATACATAGTTCAAGAAAACGTAATGGAAAGAGAGTTACTGACAGACATTCACTGGCTACGTGTTAAAAACATTACATTGAAAGTAAATACTGGACTGGAAGTTCATTAAGCAGGAGTTTTGTCTTTTAAGTATCAAAAAACAACAACACAAAAATGAAACAACAAAGTATTTATACTAAAGACAGACTGATCATTTTCTGAGCAAGCTCGTTCAAAATCTTAGTGCGATTCTAATTTTTATTAAGTGTTGGCCATTAGCCTCAAGACAAAACCATGATGAGCACTTAAGAATCCTTCAGTGAAATCTTTGCTCCCGACGTGATGTTTTTAACATGCTGCCTTTTTGGGTTGTATTACAAGTCCAGTAAATAAGCTTGGAGAAAAAAATAAATAATTTGGAAGTTTGTTCTCAGCCAAAAATTTGGATAAATAAATATGTTTCTTGTTATCCACAGGATTGAAATGGGTGTTCTGGTCTGATGCCGTGATGTGACTTAAAGTGCATATGACAGGTTTTAATGCTCTTGAAGATATGACTTATTTAGATGGATAACAGATGTTGTAAGTAATAATTCATTAAATAAATAAATAATCTTTATTCGTTAGTTTTATTTCAGTGAAGCAGCAATATTAAAGGTGCACTATACTTTACACTTTAGTGAGTCACTGGCTTTATGGCACCTTTGCTTTCTGTCACAGTGGCCACTATGATGCTCCAGAATCAATTGTTTTGGGGTTTCTGGACAGTTTCTGGTACGAACCCCGAAAACAACTGTGAGGAACAGCAAAGGTGCCATGCTGCACCCATAACCATGTCAAATATGCAAAAATATTAAGATTATTTTTTTCTTCACTTCAAAAGTTGCATAGAGCACCTTTAAAGGGGCGATGTTGGCCATTTTATACTCACTACTGCCACCTCAGGTCATGCATGTAACTGCACCTTCTATATTAAGCTCGTGCATGACAGCAATTCAAACCCGAAGTAACAACTTTTTGAGTGACAGTACAGGATTTTCGCGGCAGCTGTGGTTAATAGGTCTGGGCTCATTTTACACATTAGGACATTGCTGGAACCGTATAGTCCCTTTAATGAAGAAAAGTTATTTTTATTAGAATTTTTTAACCTGTATTTGCCACGTTAGGGTTAGGGTTAGGATTAACAATGATTTATATCCAAATCTCAAAACATATTGACTGGAGAGCATACAGCCTATGTGCCAGTGTGATACTTCATTTGAAAGCCAAGACCTTCTAGTGTGTAAAAAATATGTGTGAGATCTGTGCGAGTGAAACAAAACTTACATAAAATTTGCCATTCTTAACCCTAATCATATCCTGATTAGGTGGGGACAGCAGGTAAGAGGTTAAGCTAATGACAGGAAGTGACATAGATAGAGGTAACGTTCCAGAGCAGTTTGACTCATTTCTCATTGACATAACATGGTTGGCACGGCAGCAGTTTAAAATTGTTTGCCTTTATCTATGTCACTTTCTGTCAGTGTTCAATATGAAAGTGAAACTATAAACATCACAAAAATAGTCAAACTAAAGAAAGACGGGTACATTTACTAGTAAAATCTTAAATATAAACTTTAATATAAACTAAACTACTTTCTGTAAAGACAGTCATATATCTTTTATCTCATAATAGTATCATAATAGTGTCAAAAATGAAGATGCATCGTTTATTTCTGTTCCTGTAGATACTGACTCATAGTATTGCCCCCTTTGACCTTTGCAGTACTAAAAATGCACAGCGACTGTTGGTAGCCAGGTCTTCGCTGGTGACTTTGTGTTGTACGCTATATCTCATTAACTGCACAGGGAGGCTTCATAACCACGAAGCGAGTAAAAATAACAGCACTGACATTTGCTCTTCCTGTCATATAATTACATAGCTCTCAATAATTACCCGCCGACGAGGACACCAAATGGCTGCTGTATCACATGGGCACACATTCAGTTGGTGGTTATTCATTAGATGTTTGATTGTCTGATCAATGCTTTCAGTCATTCGGTAATTTTAGCAAGACTCAAACACAATATCACAAAATTGTAATACTGATCTTCCAGGCCATCAGAATCAGAATTGTGCAACATGAAACATACAACATATAGCACATAACTTAGATAGACTATAAGGGCCTGCACACGAGGATGTTGCATCTGGATGGACATCGGATGCAAATCAATGTTTAAGTGTTGCTCAGTGAAGCGAAGGTGGTTTCCCTCCACTCGGCTTTCGGGCATATTTTATTTTGCCTGAAAGCCGAGGCCATGATCTGAGTGAACCCACATTCGTAGGTCATTGATCGTGTCAGGGAAGTTATCCCCGAACCAGCTACAGAAACTTTCAACAACCCTCAAATGGCTGACCAGAATATGTTAATGCATCAATGGAAAGACCAGAAATGTCAAGAACTACTGGAAGTAAAGTTCACAAACTGACACTTCATTTGTGCAACGGCTTCGGGTCAGGGCTTTGGGTTGAAAATTTGGAGGGCGGACATATATAGACAGTAGTGCATGTGGATTGTCCCCCGGCTTCTGCTTCTGCTGTTTTTTTAGTCACATTATGCAGCAGCATTGGTTTATTAAAGGATCTGTATCATGCATTTATATGATGTATTGTACCTCTACCACTATGGAGTACTAGTTTTTCTGATGAATATAAGCTTTATGGAGGTATTTTTCAAACCCTGAAGACACAACGCTTCGATTCAGTTAACTCCGCCCCCTCTCTCCGCTTATACTTTACTGTACTGAAATAAAAATAAAGTTGCTTCACAATGCAGTTATAAGGAGTTGACATATACAACACAGCTTCATAAATGGCAAACACACACAAGCTAACACGCATTTTGATTGACTCACCGCTCTGTCCTGGCTGCTTCATCGGGCGTTTACAATAATGGGACGCGTCGGTTATAAAAGTTAATTCACAATGATTCTGACCAAGATTCATCAAGCATCCATCAGTGAGTCACAGAAAAACACTATTTTGGTGATAGTTGCCGAATCCCGGAGAGAAAAAACTGACGAGTGGCCTCTTCTTGAGGTTAAATAAAGTCCTTGTAGACCAACGTGATTTTTTTTCTCCATGACATTATCGTTAGGTAAGAAAAAAGAACAGGTGTGTCCAGAGTAGGCTAGAAAGAGCTCCTTCTTCACTTTCAGTGCAAATATGACATCTGTTCAGATGCTCAGTGGGTGTGTTTGTTTTGGCCGCAGGGGCAGCGCTGACCTGAAAGTGCCTTATGCACTTCCTTCCCCCCCCCCCCCCCCCCCCCCCCCCCCCCCCCCCCCCCCTTTATTTCTTTCTTACGACAATGAAAATGCTGTTTTACTAATTAAAATCAGTCCGTAAGGCATTGCATTACAGATGTCAGGCTCTTCCTGTTTGACACTATGATGTAAAAAACGTCAGAGTGTCACAAGTCAGTCAATTTCCAGGAGAGGTCGGAGAAGCTGGAGCAAGATTCAGGAGGATTCCTTAGAACTGCATGAATGAAGCCAAAAAACACTCTGGGGGTGTTTTTGAAAAGGAAATAGCAATACAACATGGTTAAAAGCTCCAAAAAGTCGATGTTGCATGATATAGCCCCTTTAAGTCATATACTGTGCATCATGTGAGTCCACTAAAGTTCAGCCTCACAGTTGTCAGGTATTATTAATTAATTACTATCTGCTGAGCTAAAAACAGATCGTTTCCTACAATGGTCAAGGTAGCTCACTGCATCGATGTGTAAGTGTGTGTGTTGTTTGTTTGGCTTTACTTATTGATAGTGTCCTATCAAGATGGCCTTGTGGCTTATCAAAAGACGAAGGCTTCACTTTTGTTTGCATTATGCATTGTGTCCTTTGTTGAAAGTTTAGTTTGCGATCCATTGGGTATTAGCAGAAAACTCTGAAAGTTATACTATATATCCATACATGCCAACAGTGTCTGCTGGTACAGACAGATTTTAAATACACAAGAGTTCCACATCAGTCAAACTCTACAGAGACAGTCGTGACCGTCTGACAGTGCAGAGCTGGGTCTCATGGGACTGAGAGCAGCAGGAAGCCGCCAGAGTTCAAAGATGAATAAAAATAACAAAACAAAATGTAAACTGAAGAATCGGGCGCTCTGGCATTTTCATCTCAATCACAGTCTAGCAAGGAATTGTTAGTGTGGGAAATCATTAATTTTAGAAAAAACAAATATGTCAAGTTTATCCCTTGGGCTATAGCCACTATTTTTGTGCGTTCAAAACGGGAAACAGTGAGCAGAGCTGTCCTGAAGGCAATGGTTATTTATTAATTTCCTCACTCTTTTTAGTTGAGCGCTGGTTTTGAAGGGGCAGCTCTAATTTGTTCACGAAAACAAATCTATTTACAGCCCAGACAGACAAAACACGCAGACACGAAGAAACACTTGGGATAAATGGGTTCTAAATTTGAAGTTTTTATTTTTATTTTTTATGTTGCAACATTTTATTTTCTTACCGTCAACAAGATATTTGAATATACTGTGGTGTACGCCAAATTGTATTTACTGAACACGAAGGGTACTTTGAGGTTTTATTTTTCTCTTAAAACATCTAAAAGACACTGCAAAAACTGTAAAATCCACTCTGTGCTACCCTCTTTCAAACCCCTTCATCACCTGCATTTACTTAAAGCAGAACAAAGTAACTCATGCCCCTAGAGGCCATAAGCGCCACTGCAGGTGTCATAGCATGTTGCGTTTTTTACTTTATTAATTGTCTGTGAGAGTAAATACTACACTTACAGAAAAGACAAAGGGGGAGAGGGATATTGTACATCCAATTACACAATGGAGATCATTTTTTCTCTCTCAAAATTGGCTGTAAATACTGTTTAAGTGGCGCTAGCTCACAGTTAGCTTTGCCCGTTAGCTTGCTAGCTTCTTCTTAGAGATTCTATTAGTGTGTATTGGTGGCTCCGACCTAGAGGCAGCGAAGTTGCAATTGTGGTTTTCTGACCTGAGACACCAGGGGAAGATGAAAGACCCTCCAATCACCCCATTAACACCTGTATTACCCCCAGAAGAACTACGGAAAGGATTTATTAAGGTAAACAAGTTACTTAGTACTGATTTAAATATTGTGAAAAAAATTGTGTTCCTCTACATGAGACTGATCCTATGTTTTAGTAGCTCGAGTTAAACTTCTGCTGCACCTTCCCTCGCCATGACACCACAAGCCTGTACAAATATAAGTACTCCCCCACTCGAGACCGTATGTTCATACTGAGTTCTGCTGTCCTGTACTTGCCCTGTCCAGCTCATCCAGAAACCCCTTGTCTGCCTGGCCTGCTCTGCTCATGTTATCCCCCTTATGCAGAGCCCCCGCAGGCGCCTCTCACAGAATACTAAATCCTGGCTGCTGGCCCTGTCCGCATCCACACACCAGCTCCTCTGTCTGCCACCACTGGTCATTCAAACTCCACTGAATTTCAATTCACTCTTCGGTCTCCGCCTTTTGGTTTCCACTGGCAACCCCCATGTTTGTTACTTTATCATTTCTGCCTCTGCTTCTTTCTTTTTTTTTCCTTTCCTTTTTGCGCTCTAATTAAGCTGCCCAGAGTGACAGTCAAATGGAGGATGTACATAACCGTACATATCCACCGGCGTGCCCAGACTCTGGAGGGAATAATTTGTGCCACAGTGGCTCGAGTGTTCCTCCACGGATCCACTGGCCCACAGTTTGATCGTGGCTTTGACTGATGCATACTGCCACGGTGTCTGTAAGGCGAGACACATCACCAACCGTGGCCTGGGGGGGGTGACAGTAGCTCACATGGCAGAGCGGGTTGTCTCATGATTGGACGATCGGCAGTTCAAAATCCAGGCTCTCGCAGGTGCAGACTGTTGTATCCCAGGGTGAGACACATCACCCAGTGCCTGTGTGTCCGTAATGTATGAGTGCAGCCTTGTCCACGCGTAGCGGGGCAGCTCACAAAACGAACATATTGTCCATCCACACAAAACTGCAAATGTCTGCTCCTAAGAATGAAGGTTTCTGAAAGTGATGATTTAGGAATACTCCGGTTAATGCGTTTGAGTGTGGACATGAATATGTTTCAGGTGCCTGACAATCCCTGTCTGCTCTCGCCGCAAAAAGTAATTTACTAGATTATTTTAGATGTCTCAATTTGAGCATAATAATCCACATTTTTGTGTGTTTGTTTTAACTAGTTCAGAAGTAGTTGGGCATTTGACCTACATTATTTCACTTCTTCTGAGATGCTTCAATACATTTACACCTTTATTTGAAGTAAGTTTCTTTGCCAATGGGGTAAGAAAAATGGTCTTGTCCCATTGGCAGCTTTACTTTCTTATTTCAAGCGAGATTTACCATAGAACCAGTCTGGAATGTCATCAAAATAGCAAAATAATCTTGGTTAAATCAGGAAAAAGGTCTACATGAGTGAAAACCTCTCAAAACAAGATGTATTTCCTCAATTCAAGTCACACGCGTGGCCTGTGTGTACATCTATGGTGTACATTAGAAGCAGCATGGATGCCATCAAGACTGTTTGTTTTAATGATTGTACATGTGCTTTTGGCTAACTCAAGTACTGCAGGCAAAGGTGCCCTTTTACAGTCAGCTATTTTACGCCAAATAACCATCCCACATACGACATGTTCAGACTGGGACGCACTTCTGCTAGAACTCTAAGATGAAGTTGTCGTCCCGGAGGAAACGGCGAGCCGGACGTCACGGTCCTCGATGCGTTGTTGGAGTTATTAGCTTCAAGGACAGTCTACTGGCATGCGATCACCGGTCAGTCTGGTCAAGAAAGTTACTTGCATGCTGCTCTATTTATCTAATAGAAGATTACAAACAGCAAAATGCATCTTGTTTATCAAGGTATATGTTGTCTCACAATTGTTAGGCAGGTCTGGGACCCCTGTTTATACAGCTGCCAAAAAAATAATGAATGTGCTTTGAACAATTACTGTAATGTACGTACACAAATGGCATCCACATCCACATCCATATGTGGACTTTTTCTTGACGGATGGCGGATTTATAAATGCCCTGCTACATGTGGACACGGCCTGAGTGGTTGGAGGAGCTGATGGCGCAGATCGGAAGTTACAACTCAAACAATTTCCTCCTGTCACCTCTAATCCTCCTTTCTTTCTCCCATTCTTAATTTATTTTTCACCGGTGCGTTTTAATTACACACACCTCTCCATTTATCCACTCTTGAGATCAAATGATGAAATGGACACATGAAACACAAATAAAGACTCAGTGTTGTCAACCTGATGAAGCAGCCTCAGTCCACTCTGGCTCTTCTGCCTGTCACCGCTGATCACAGAGCTTCAGTCCACTCCCTGCTCTTTCATATTATCCATTCTGCTTGTGCTCTTGGGATTCCTCTGTTTCTCAAATTCCGCCTTTGCACTCCCAATTAAGTTTGCTCAGAATAACAGTGTCAGTCAAATTAATGAAATGTAAATGCCAGTCTCTTTTTTTCTGCTGTCAATGCTGTTTTTTTTTTGTTTTTTTTCCCTCCACACGCGTTTTTTTTTTTTTTTTTCATTTGTGAGAATCTTGTTCCCGACTGCATCTGAATATCAAAAGCTGTTAAGTGAACTCGCCGTGCACTCACTCAGCTGGTAATTGTATGCTTCCTCCCCCTATGCGCGCGTGTCGGCAAAATGCGTGTACAGTTTTAAGTCACTTGCATTAACCACGGCGACCCCAGGCATGGCCAGCCTACATAAAGCCTTGTTAGGTGTGTGGTAAGCTGTGAAGGCACACACACGCACATACACACACACACACGCACACACGCACACACACACACACACGCACACATTGATGCAACGGGTCGAAGCACTAAAAGGTGACCATAAAACTTGCAATAGCTGTATCTTGATAGCACGCCGCCTGTACAATAACCTTTAAATAGCGTTGACAAGAAATGCTCATAGCGCCATCTGTCCCATTGGCAATTTTCCTCCGCAAGACGTGAGATTTTCACTTTTACAGTATCCCCGACCTTTCTTCGGCTTTATCAGTTTGACAACAACGCCTAATTAGGATTCAAAGTGCATGCTCCAAGTTTGCTAAATTACATTTCGCTCCCTACAGCCGCAGCGCTGGCATTTCTCACCACTACACACCGCCTTCCTACTTTGTTAGTATTGTCAGGGCACGAGAAAAAAAAAGAAATCAGAGGACCAAATTTATGATATGGAAAGATTGCGAGATGGCAGACGAATGGATGGGTGGGTGGGGGGTTGGGGGGCGAGGCGAAAGGGAAAACGGGTAAGATTGATGGAGGGATGGATATGTGATTAGGCCGTTGTTTGTGTGCACGAGTGGTTCAGGCTATAAATAGATGGTTTTGCTGCAATGGGAGATTGGGTACAGCAGCAAACAGCCTTGAGTCTTCGGGAGTCAAAGTATCAATGAACTAAAATAAGAATTATCAATATGGAAGAAACTGGCACCAAACATAGATTTAAACTGACGATATATTTGGACAAGACCAGAATAACTGTGGTTCGATTCTGACCTAATCACGTAATGCTCTGCACCAATATGACCAAATAGGGATGACACATACTTAAAGGGACTATACGGAGTTTAAAAATGTCCTAAGGTGTAGAATGAGCCCAGACCTGTTCACCACAACTGCCTCTAAAATCCTGTACTGTCACTCAAAAAGTGTTACTTAAGGGTCCGAATTGCCGTCATGCATGAGCTTAATATAGAAGGTGCAGTTACACGTGTGACCTGATGTGGCAGTAGTGAGTATAAAATGGCCAACTTGCATCTAGCCCCTTTAACCTTCGCCTTAACTGTCATGGCGACATGAAACCAGGCAGCAACCTCCTTCCCTCTTCTGCGAACTGCATTTGTGGTTCCTGTGTTCCACATTGTTTTACTGGATACTTTTGTAAGTCTTTGTGGTGTTTTGTGAGGTTCAGTGTTTTGTTTTGTTTTTACTGCAAAGAGTCCATAATGGTCCTGAAGAAAGCAGCTTTTTAAAAGTACACAGCTGGCTTATCAGCAAAACCTATTTGAGACCTAAACATTTCTTCTGCTGAAACACTGAAGAGGCACAAAGAGCCCTCCACACCTGCAGCACAGAGGAGGCGTCACAAGAGGAGCTGCAGGAAACAAGGAAGGGACAGACGAGGAGGTGGTGAAAGACTGTTGTGGAGCGGAGGGAGCTGCGCAGGAGGAAGAGGAGCTGGAGCTGACCAGTGCAGGACACCACACTCTGAAACAAACCAAGGACCGTTTCAGAGGATCAGAGGAGACTGAAGGCAGCAAAGCAGGTTTCCTCCAGGTGCTATGGTTTAACCTACATCCAAGAACATGCAGCTCAGTGGCAGCGGCTCAGGACTAACACCTGAACACTATTTCGTTATACGCTTGTACAATGACAAATAAAGCATTTACTTACTTAACAACCAAGTGCATCCAGTTCGGCATTACCTAAATCTAAAAGCTTCTCGACTTGAGCTTACAGCCTGATTGTGACTTTGTTTTGTTTTTTGGTTGTGTTTTGGTCACTTTTTCATCACATTTTTGTCACTCTTTCGTGGTTTTCTTGTTGATTTTTTGTTGCTTTTTCGTCACTCTTTAGTTGTGTTTTTGTCACTTTTTTGTTGCCTTTTTTCTCTTGTTTTTGTCACTTGTTATTGTTCCTTTTCAAATCCCTTTTATGTTGGGTTTTCGTCACTTTTTCATCTCATTATTGTTGCCTTTTCGTCACTCTTGTTTTTGTCGCTTTTTTATTGTGTTTTCGTTTTCTCTTCGCTTTCTCGGCACGTCTTTGTCGCTCTTTTGCCACTTTTTTTTGCTTTCAGATTTGGGTAATGCCACCCTCGAGAAAATGTGTTCGGTTCGGGTTAACAAGGGTTGATAAGAGATACATAAATGCACCAGAAATGACCTGAAACCCACTGCTACCTGCGTCATACGTTAAGAACTAGAATAAAAACACAACACTTATTAAAAGGCGGATAAATACACTGTTCACTTATTTCTTTTTGCGTTGCCATTGCTGCACACAAGCTCCCTCTCTCTCCCTCCCTTCCTTATTCTGGTCAGATGAGTAATAGCCATGGCGCTGTGGCTTGACTGATTAATGCACTTCGAGAGCCCAGGGAGGTGGAGCACAACAAACAGACAGAGAGGGGAGTGAGTGAAGCTCGGTGAGGGAGTTATGGAAGAGGAGAGTGCAAGAGAGAGAGAGAGAGAGAGAGAGAGTGTACCCCCCGTGTCGGCATTGGGGGATCTCAGGGGGAGGTACCTTTGCCCCCCTCCCCTCATCACGGAACGGGCTCCACTCCCTTGCAGTTGGGAACAATCATGCCTGCTCCTAACAGGCGTCCAATCAAGACGCAGTAGGGTTTCTTTGGAGGAGAGCAAGCCGAGGCGGACAAAGGCAGTTACGAAGTTACAGTAGGAGGCGAGTTCCATTGACAGGCCGCGTCATTTCAAGGCAACTAATTGTTTGTATTGAACGTATAAAGTGTTGACAAGGTTTTTTGATGTTGAATTTGTTCAACAGTTTCTAAAAGCTTTAATGATTTTCCTGTACTTAAAGGTAGAAAAAACATCAACGTTTTCTACAACAAACTTATAAAAGTGATAGACTTTGGAGAACTCTTGATAACTCTGCGCTACATGAATATACCTTGTGAGGCTTGTTTCTCGCATTGTCACGAATAAACAAATCCTGTAAATTAGATTCTTTGGGACCTGTTCATTTCAGCTGTTCAAAGGACTGGCTCTTTTTAATGTACATTTTGAATAACGCCAGCCAGGTGACTCACATTATTTAAAGCAGACCTAAGTTACTCCTGCCCCTAGAGGCCTTAAGCGCCACTGCAGGTGTCGTAGCATGTTGCAGTTTTTTACTCATTAATTGTCTGTGAGAGTAGATATTGTACATCCAATTACACAATGGAGATCATTAATTCACTCAAACTTGGCTGTAAATACTGTTTAAGTGGCGCAAGCCCACAGCTAGCTTTGCCCGTGATTCCATTAGTGTGTATTGGGTCCTCCGACCCGGTGTCAGGAAAGTTGCAATTGTGGTTTTCTGGCCAGAGACGCCCCCCCCCAATCATCCCATTAACACTTGTATTACCCCCAGAGGGAATACGAAAAGGACCTATTAAGGTAAACAACAGGCCCCCGTTTTTCCATACTGTGATATGTTCTTGCCTGAGCTTAGACGAGTTGATACGTACCTGTCTGGTCTTTGTGCGTGCCCTGTGGAAGAGCTTGGTCGCTTCTAACTTCACCCCATTTGGAGCTATAGGAATACAATGGGAGAGGCCTAATGCTAACAACATCTTTGTTCTTTTTGCGTGACTGAGGGCACACCGTTCTTCCATACTGTGATATGTTCTTGCCTGAGCTTTGACGAGTTGATACGTGCCTGTCTGGTCTTTGTGCGTGTCCGTGGAAGAGTGTGGTAGCTTTCAACTTCACCCCTGTTTGGAGCCATTGGAATACATTGGGAGAGGCCAAATGCTAGCAACATATTTGGTCGTTGTGCATGACTGAGGGCACACACAAAGACCAGACAGGTACGCATCAACTCGTCTAAGCTCAGGTAAGAACATATCTCAGTATGGAAAATTGATGGCCTGTTCCTTTAAGACACGATCAATAAAAGGCACAATTTCCTTGATTGAAATCATTACAATGGGACTGATATGTACCCTTTGAAAAAATGTGCCAACAACTAATAAAAGGAGGCTGCGAGTGTCTGACAAATCATTTTCAGACCATTGTTGGGCTGATTATTGTTTTTGTTTGGGGGAGTTCTGGGTAAAATCGACTGAAAAAAGTAGATCCGGTCATGAACGTCACATCACTAGTCGCCAGAGTCATCTTTTATCTACTCTCACCTTTTAGATGGACATTTTAGTTCTACTGTGCGGTGGTTAAGAGCCTTATGATGCACCGCTGCATAGCAATCCATGATGTCGATCTTAAAAGTCAGTGGCTCCATGTGTTCTGTTACTGGTCCTCACCCCTTGGACAAGGTTGCACCAGGAAGGGCATCTTGTATGAAAATAAATACACCATGAAGTTCATGTTTTTAGCGGCAGGGTGAACAATCACTCTTGTCTCCTTCAAATTGATCCTTTTCCCACAATGCATCGGTCTTGTAACACCGCACCCCTCCCTCCGGCTGCACTGCATCTCATCCTAATGATGCAGTAATGATGCATCGCAGATAATCCGCCCCGGCCTCATTTGTAACTATGGATTCATTCATGTTTGTGGGGGACAAACAAAAAAAAACAGAGGCGTCGCAGGGTTAAACCAAGGATTCATGAACCGCGTCTGTGGAAAATGAATTGCACTTAAACCTCTTGAGCACTTCACTTATAGCACCACTTCCTGCAGGCACTCAATGCACTTTTACACCGAGGCTCATTTAGCCCTCAGCTTTCAGAAACATGCAGCGCCGTGTTGGCAGAGTCCGGGAGCAAGAGTTGGGGCTCGGCGTCTCCCCAATGGCAGCCACAGAGGAACCAAGGGAACGGGCTAAAAGCAGAGCTCAGATTTAATGCGCCACTGTCATAAATATAGCAGTTCATAGATTATAAACAGCCCGTGAACTGACGTGATAATTGCTGATCGGACTTGAAGAAGAATTAACTCGAAACGTATGCTAATTGTAAACTGAGCTGACATGTGGAAAATACGTTTTTCTGCTCAAATAATGTCCAGCTTTAAGCAACCCTCTATTGCATGTGCCCTCTCTGTTTGGCAAGCTCAGGTCTTCATAATTACAACGGGCTTATATAGGGTTTCTGTCATTGTCCATGTAGCTTAACCTTCAGGAGTTGTCAAGCCGTTTTTCTTTCTCTCCAACCTTTGGTGCTGTAGATTTGCCGTCTTATTTGGCTTAAACATCCGGAAAAATACTTGTCTAAGCCAAGACTAAACTGGACGAGAACCGAGACAATATGAGTAAGCACTGGATGGCGTCAAACTTTGAAGCTAAATGTAGGTTTTTGAAGCAGAAGAGATGCTTCCGTACCTGAAAAAGCACCGCGCTCCACGAATAATCCCTCGCTGAGAATGAACAGCCCCGGGTGAATACATTTTAAATGAGCATAAACTGCCGATACATTGACGCTGACTCTTAAGAGTTGACACCTACGACCTTTCACCGGCAGTTGCTGATACAAACATCTCTTTTTGCCCATTTTTAAATACCGCATCTAGATTTTTCATTTCTCTTACCTGATGTAACTGATCATGTGGCCCCTCACCTTTCTGCCTCTTCTGTATTTCACACCACTGATCTTCTTTGTGTGCTGTTCTCCCATTCAGAGCTCCTCTTTAACTCGCTAACCTTCATCTTCTGCCTCTACCCATCTATCAGCATCCTTGCTCACGCGCCCAAATGCATGTAAAGGACCTATGGGTGTTTTAACGTTGCTAACCACTTGGGGGCACTGTGGTATTTGAAATTACAGAGCTGGGTTCCTTTTTTTTTCCTCCCTCTCGTTTCTTGTTATTTTGATGCGATTTTAACAAAGGGTTCAAATTTAGATGGCTTTTTGAAAGGGAATGGGGTTAAAATACGTGGAGAATTTGGGTGTTGAGCAGAGAATGGGGGATGAATTGAAAGGTAAGATGGGGCACAGGTGGACCAATAGGATATAGGACTTCAAAGCTTACTGCCCTTTTTAACAGTGCAAGGGCTACTAAAACCCGGGGTGGTACGGCGTAAAGGCTCCACACAGGCATGACGACAACCCACTTCTCAAAATGTCAAGACTCTTATAAGAACGTGCAGTAAAGCGTCCCCTTTTTTTACTTTTTTTTTTTTTATGACAGACATTGCAGAGATGTATTCACTGCACTGCTCTGCAATTAGTTGTCATTCCCTCTCTGTCTTCTTTCCCAAAAAGATGAAAATGGTGATAATGATGCCCTATTAATGCTTATCTCAGACGTGATTTTACTAATAAATATCTTCAAATTAAATTTCTGTCTTTTTCTCCGAGCTGGTGCATTTATTGAAAGTTAATAGATACTGTAAAGTCTGCAAACGCCGAATGTGCTCGCATCCATCAAGGCATACATTTAAAAAATAAATAACAGGAAGAAGAGAGGGCGACTTTCATTGACGAATGCCAGGTTGATTAATAAAACACACTGGATTGAGCAGCTCGAGGAGACACAAGAGGAAGGGAAATGCGGTTTGTTGGTGGAACTTATTCTTTTGAACACAGACATTTGGTTTTGTCGTGATCTGTCCCCCATTTGTGATTTGTTTACTTGTCTCTGGTCTAGTCCGGTGTTTTATTTTGACATGTTTTGTCCTTGTGCCTGTGTTAATCGCCTGCCCCGCCCTGATGTGTTTACACCTGTGCCCCTTTTCCACACGTATTAAAGGGGCTAGATGCATGTTGGCCATTTTACACTCACTACTGCCGCCTCAGGTCATGCGTGTAACTGCACCTTCTATATAAAAGAGGGGGTATTATGCTTTTTTCAGTCACATAGCACCAGTCTATAGCACACTACAATGATGACGAAACCTTCTGTTGGTCTGTAAATGCAGTACATTTAAATAACTTGTATAAAATTGCTCTCTCAAAATGGCTGTAGTGAATGTCTTGAAATAGGCCTCTGTCTCTTTAAGAACCTCTTGACCCTTTCTGACACGCCCCCTCCACACACTGTCTGTGACATCAGGGGAGGGGGTTCTGCTGAGGAGCAGTGGTTGGTTACTCGGCTGGTGACGAAAGCTCGGAGGCGTCTCCAGGAGGCGGGGACGTTCCTAGGAGGACTCAGGCCCTAAAATGGCTGCCATCAGAGTTTTTACAGATTACTCAAAAATACGTGAATGTGCCAAGGCAACACTTCAGGCATGTTTTTTAATGAGGGAATGACATAATAACATGATGTAAAGCTTGAAAAAGTCGATTTTGCAAAATACCCCCCCTTTAATGCATGACGGCAATTCGGACAAGTAACAACTCTGACAGTGCAGGATTTTAGAGGCAGTTGTGGTGAACAGGTCTGGGCTCATTCTACGCATTAGGACATTGCTGGAACATACATAATCTTAACATTTTGACTCCTTATAGTCCCTTTAATGCTGCCTACATGTGCTCTGGTAAAGATGATCCTTTCCAGTTGTGAAGTGGAAATTACAAGTGCTTCTGTGTCGTAGTAAAATGAAGCGTTTATAAAGCACAGTAATACACTATAAGCAAATAAATAAATAAATAATAAATAAATAAATTTGCATCTGCTTTGATCAACAAAACAAAGACAGTAAGTGTGGAAAAAGAGACGATATTAGCTAAATAACTAAATGCATAGTGTCGGCTTCATAACAATCAGCTAAAAGACATTGTGTTGAAAAGTCAAAGGTTGCCACATCTCGGGAACTCGGGCATCAAAATCATCTCCCAGTTTCCCAGTGGGAAACACCAGATGAAGTGGCGTTCATGTGCAATTTTCTACACGGCAAGTGGTATTTACCATAATGAGGAGAGCGCATGAAGGCAGCATTATACCGCTGTGTTTCCCATGTCCTTTCTTGGATCATTGTCAGTGTCAGCCCCAGTTCCTTTGAGTTTTTTGTTTGATCAGTTTATCATCTCTCTGGATTTTGGTGGTGTTTTGGATTTCTTCAGTTTCCTCATCATTAATCATTACTTCCAACCATGACAGGTTTATGTTGAAATCTGTGTAAAGCTTTCTACAAGAAAGTCAACAAGTCAACTGTGAACGTAATCGCGATTACTTTTTTGTTTTGTTCTGTTAATCCCAAAAAGATGAATGTCGCAAAAGTATCAACCCAGAAGAGCTTCGGGGGTATTCGAGTGTATGCTGCCTCTGCTCCACATTGGCATTGCCGGACAATTTAGAGTCCCCCATCCCTCTCAATGTCTTTGAAGATTACAAGCAAGCTTCTTAAGTTATATCAGTCTCATTGCTCAGGCGTCGACACCACCTCATTCTCCCTTTCATCACATTTAATTTTAAATGTACAGATCCACTGTGATTCTGAGGAGTATATATAGCTATCATTGTTTATCCTACACACTCCTGACTCAACAAGCGCGAGTGCAAACCAAGCAACAGCAAAACAAATGTCATATTGTCAGCAAACTTGACAGCAAACAAGCCCAAATCACAGTCTTGTCTCACCTCGGGCTAAACGCTGATATGAGGGAGAGACAGCGAGGCATAGGCATAAAGTGGACCACTGAGAGGGAGGAGGGCAGAGCAAGGACACTGCTGACTCAAGAATAAAGTTATGGAGTGGAGGCTGTTGATTAATGATTGAAGAGACACAATATCCAAAACCGGCCAACTCCTTGTAGGACGGAGGGCGAGCTTTAGCTTGAATCATGTCTTCTATAAATAGATGCCATTATGCCGGAGCAGGTTATTTAGCAATCTGCCTATACCACTATATTGATATAAAGGAGGTCGTAAAGGTATTAGGATGAGTGGAAATATTTCAAGAAAAAAAGAAAAGGGTTTAAAAGTGATGTAAAGTTTCATAAAGTGCAAAGCCTCCCTGGACAATTTGAGATTCGTCAATGTATTTACTACTATGTCCTGTCATGAAGGAGAAGACGGAGTGTGGAACCAGGTCGAATCCATGTCTATAACAAAAAAAAAAAACACGCCTTAAAGGAACAGGCCCCCATTTTTCCATACTGAGATATGTTCTTACCTGAGCTTAGACGAGTTGATACGCACCTGTCTGGTCTTTGTGCGTGCCCGTGGAAGAGCGTGGTCACTTCTAACTGCACCCCGTTTGGAGCCATAGGATTATACTGGGAGAGGTCAAATGCTAACAACATGTTTGGTCTTTTTGCGTTACTGAGTGCACAACATTTTTTTTTACCATACTGAGATATGTTTTTATCTGAGCTTAGACAAGTTGGTACGTGCCTGTCTGGTCTTTGGTCGTATCCGTGGAAGAGCGTGGTTGCTTCTAACTTCCCCCCATTTGGAACCATAGGAATATACTGGGAGATGCCAAATGCTAATAACATCTTTGGTCTTTTTGCACATGAAGCTGACACGACCTGCAGTTAAGCTTTGATTACCATCAATGATACCATCAATACAGACTAGACCCCCCCTGGGATAGAAGTAGTGGTGGTGTAAGGAGCAGTAATAGCAATTGTAGTACAAAAAACAGTTATACAGTGGATGGTTTTGTGTAATATTGCAAGTAATAGAAAGCAACAGTTGTATCACTTAACTTTGATATAAGGCTGAGTTAGCAGCAGCAGTACAGTACCGTAGTGAAGCTTAAATCGTCGACTGGACTGGGTTAGGTTCTGACCACAAGCGCTAAGTTTCTGTGCATAGAAGCAAAACATCCTCAACTATAACCCAATCCAGCCGACAGTTTAAGCTTCACTACGATGAATACTTCCCGGACGATGATCTACATCTACGAACATCTACATTTGCTTTGATATACGCGACAAATAAATGGTCAGAAAGAGAAAACACCAGTGATTTAGGTCCCAGTGACGCTATAACAGAAATGTTATCAACTTAACTTAATAGATATTGATTTGCAATGGGCTCATTTTTCATGTATTGAAACACTGTGAGCATTGGTGTGAGCAGCCACCCGTGTTTTCTGGCCTCATGACTCGTACCTGTTTTTACCCACACAGCACTTTCTGTGATCGTAATTCAATCAAACCTTTTTATTTTTTTATGCTGAACTTGGATATCCAAAAGTCCACATGTAGCTTTAACCTCTATACTGACCTTCCAATACCACCCCGGCGTGGACGTCCCATAGCCAGCTGCATCCTTCTAATTTATCCCCTGCATATAGACCAATTACATATCAAACCCTGATGAATCACATTAGGCCTATGTACCGAGAACATTAATCATGCGTTAGCCGATCACAGATAATTTATGGCTTCTACCGTGTTTCTAAATGATCCCTCTCCTGGCTCTGATTGATCCATTATTTGCTTGTAAGCAGAAACATGTTTGCCACATCAATCAAATGATTAATCGCAAATAATTGGACCGACAGCGGAACATAATATACTGTGGGAGAGTGGGCAGCTACTTTGGTCGGGGGAAGCTATGTTTTCTCCTTATTACAGTAACTGCAACATCAGACAACTCAGAAATGGATCATAGAAGATGAGCAATCGCTGAATTGTGTGTGCGTGCGTTTGATTGCTGTGTGGACAGGATTGCCTTTAGAGCCAAATGAAGGTGGAAAAAGTTACAATACTATAAAATAAATGTGACCAATCAATCATTTTAGATGATTTATATTGCGTTAAAGGGACTATGAGGAGTTTAAAAATGTTAAAATTAAGTATTTTCCTCCCCCTACATGTTCCAGCCATGTCCTAATGTGTAGAATGAGCTCAGACCTGTTCACCACAACTGCCTTTAAAAACCTGTACGGTCACTCAAAAATGTGTCACTTCGGCCCGAATTGCCGTCATGCACGAGCTTAATATAGAAGGTGCAGTTACACATATGGCCTGAGGTGGCAGTAGTGAGTATAAAATGGCAAACTTGCTTCCAGCCCCTTTAAGTCAACCTGGTGGAAGGTTACTGTTTATTTACACTACAAATAAATATTCTTAATATTTATAGTTTAAATGTGTATCAAATTAGTATTTTTATGTACAGAATTCAGTTTAATTATACCAGAGCACTTTAGGTCTTAGGTCAGAGGCTGTAATTTGTGGAGTAAAATTTCCCATCACTAATGTCTTTAAAAAAAAATGTATATATATAAAGAGTTTCTTTGAATGAATGTAAGTGATTTGTGAATTGTTTTAGTTTTTGTGGTGTTTTATCACAGCTGTGCATCTTTGTTGTTCACTTTTTTAAAACAAATTTTGCACTACATTTGGTATCTATTGATAGGTGGAGGCGTCATAATAAGTCCATTTGGATTTTCTGCCTCTTCCTGCACTTTTATGAGTATATCTCAATGTTATAATAGATTGTTTGCTATTATGTGCAAAACTAATAAAATAAAGGCTTTCATATAATTTTTTTGATTGACGTATATCTGTAACTCACCACTAACTCCACATATTGTTTGTAGCTTCAAATATGAATGAATGAATGAATGAATGAATGAATGAGTGAACAACTGTCTTGTCACTATCCAGTTGTACAACGAAATTGTGTAGATCAGATCTTGTGTTAGTCCTGAGCCGCTACGACTCTGTGCGCTGCTACTGTGGGTCAACCTGGCCAGCATGTTTTTGGAGGTAGGGAAAACCGGAGTGCCCGGTGGAAACCTACGCAGGCACGGGAGAACATGCAAACTCCACGTTCCAGATAATAAGGTCTCACAGCTTGATATCCTTCATGATGTTACAGAAAAAAGTGGACTCCTGATGAAGCTACCGGCTAATAAGACTGGATCCCAGTCTTATAAGCCGGTAGCTTCCCACCGCCACGATTGTGTGGCTTAGCTGAGTCTTGCCCGTATACCTCCTTGTTTTTCGTGTCCTATAACGCCTCTTGTGGCGCCTCCACTGTGCTGCAGTGTTTCAGAAGAAGATATCTCTGGATTTGTAGGTCTCAAATGCCTGTCAAAGACCTTTTGTCATCAGCTAGCTGTTTGCCTACAGTACTTTTGAAAAGGCCTTAGTTGTGCCCAGAGTTGACCAGGTAAACCAATTTGAAAAAAATAAAAAAAGTCATAATGGTATAACAAACCAATAAACTCAGGGCATACCCGCCCTTTTATAGAGCTTGACCTGCATGTTTGTTTTGAATCCTTTTCTAAATGTTCTTCATAAGCTCAAGCACACATGGACTGCAAATGCACAGTGAAAAATAACCTCATGATCCCCTCCCAGTCTTTTATGGCTATAACTACACATACACCTCTCTCTCTTATGTGCCCCTTTGGTTCCCTCTCCTACGTATCCAACCTCCACGCCTCTCTTTGAACTTGGAGCATTGCTTTAGTGCACCACCATGTCTCTTCTCTGCGTGTCGGACCTCTTTGTCTGGCTTCCCTTTTCATTTGCTCACGCGTCTGTTCTGCATGCTTTGCCGTTGCTTTCTTCTTGCATCTATCCATTCCTGTCTGCCAGGCAATTACCACCCTTCCATTGATTCTGCCCCAGTCCTCCTGTTCGTCTTCTATGCAATGCCATTCCTGTAGCTCGCACATCCATCCTGGCTTTCCAAAGCTCATTGACTGGCCTAAACAAAAAGTACTTTGCTAATGCCTCTGCTATTATATAAGACTAGTGCCCTTCTCATGCCCCCCTATACCCACACATTCCAGCAGTCTTCCCAGAGGTCTCCGAAGACATTAGCCGTCTCCATTCTGCCTGACGGAGGTAAATTATTCTACAATAAGTCACAGGGCTAATTCACTGGCATAATCACCTCATGCATTTGAAATTTAAATCATTTCACAAGCACCGGCGCCGGCTCTCTCATTAAAGAATACCTCGTAAGTATCCAACAAGCAGGTGGAGGTGCAAAGGGACAGTGGTATACAGCTTTTCCTCTCCTTTTAATAGCCATGTATGCAGTGCTCAGTGTTCCTAGCCAATTTTACATATTAGTTTATGATGTAGTCTGAAATGGATTAAATTAATGTTGAAAGGTTAAGGTGCACTTTATTGTTCCCATAGAGCAGGGGTGTCATTTTGGGCCGTGGGGCGAAATTCAGCCCCCACGGTGGGTCACGGGCCGCATAAAAATATAAACAGGAAAATACTATTGTGAACATTTTTCCAATACATGAATAATAATAATGAGCTGTGATTTGGACAAAGCCCCAACTTCACTGCAGCCTAATCAATAATAATGGCTATACACTGTATTGCACTTTTCAAGCCTGTGTCAAAAGTTTCTACATAGTAGTAATTATTCATTGACTCCACACTTGGTGGTTGTAAGCTGTAATTGAAGCCACAGCCGCCCTGGGGCAGACTGTCCATTGACCACGTAGCTAAAACGTGTTGTTTATATCCTGATCTCTTATTATGTCAGTGCCCTCTGCTGGACACGTTTGAAAATGTCTTTCATTTGTTTTTAGAATTAAAGCTGCTCCCTAATGGCTGGAATGAGCATTCTGGTAAGTCTTTAAAAATCCATAACTCCGCATAGGCATGGGCTAGAGACTTACTGTTTTTTACATACTCTATAAGGCAGGGGCTGGATTGAATCATCTCGCGGGCCTGTATGCTTGACACCCCTGCCATAAAGAAAGGCAGGGAATATGCTTGAAAAGATTTCAAGGCTTTCCATTACAGGTGCTAAAATTGTTTGTTTTCTAATTGATAAATGGTCTCAACTTACTGTATATATCGCTTTTCTACCTTCATTAGGCCCAAAGCGCTTTACAGCAAGGAACCAGTCACTCATTCATACACCAATATACGCAGACAGGCAAAGAGGGTGAAGTGTCTTGCTCAACGACAGTGTGCACCTTCAGGCGCTGGGATTCAAACCCCCGACCTTCCGAACATGAGACGACATGCTCTGGTAAGTTCAAAGCCTTCTCATTTTCCCACTCCTCCTCATTCTCCAGTGATACATCAGGGGTTTCTAAACGTTTCAGGCCTCAACAACTCGGGACCCCCTTGTGGAAAATGTAATTAGCATTTATAATAATTTATGGTGTAAAACATTTAAAAACTGGTTTAATGAAGTTAGTTTGGATACTGTGTTCCCAACCCCCACTTTGGGACCCACTGGTATATATCATAGTAGTACATTATGACAGCGCTGTGCCTTCCATAAGCTGTAAGTGCATTTGACATCTGTGTTCACCATGTGGCGGTTGCATCATCAGGCGACGCCACTGAGTTGTCAAACAAAATGAGGCAGCTCATGACATGTCAGCAGCGACAATAAGATCTGATGGACAGCTGAAAGGTTTCTTCAGAGGAGAGTAAGGACATGATAGAGCCCTGTCCCCTAAACGTTACATTCTGTCAAATAGCCCTACAGTATTCTGAGGCTGAATGATACGGGAGAAAACATGTGATGCTGTGTTGAATATGGAAATCATGACATTTTGATTCTGACATAGTAAGACGACGGGATTAGATGTTTGCTGGCCACAGGAGGGTTGTCCGTTCAAATCTGATCACAGCATAGGTTGCATCCCTGGGCAAGAGTCTTTGGTAAAATGATTGCAGGAAGGTCATCCCACCTCAACATCCTGTCATTTCAGTGATGGATTTGCTGATTGCTGTGATTTTGTTTATGGTATTGAAATTATAACACCATATAAAAAAAATAACTCTTCTTCACCCACCGTCTCTTTTTCCTCCAAGCTCAGGTTCTGCGCAGTATCTTTGCTGTTACTAGAACTGCACTTTTATGTACCGAGATGTCTAATGTATTTCCTGGAATCTGCTGTAGCCACTCCTCCAGTTTGGGGGTCACTGCCCCGAGTGCCCCGACGACCACGGGCACCACTGATGCCTTCACCCTCCAGGTTTTCTCCAGCTCTTCTTTGAGTCCCTGGTATTTCTGTAGTTTCTCGTGTTCTTTTTCCTGATGTTGAAATCGCTTGGTGTTGCTATGTCAACGAGTGCTCTTTGTCCACCACCACAATGTCCGGTTGGTTCGCCATTACCATTCTGTCCGTCTGTATCTGGAAGTCTCACAGGATCTTGGCTCGGTCATTCCCGACCACCTTTGGAGGCATTTCTCACTTTGACCTTGGGGTTTCCAGCCCATATTCTGCACAGATGTTCCTGTACACTATACCAGCCATTTGGTTATGGCGCTCCATGTAAGTTTTCCCGGCCTCATCTTACACCCTGCAGTTATGTGCTGGATTGTCTCATTGGCCTCTTTGCACAGTCTACACCTGGGGTCTTATCTGGTGTGATAGATCTGGGCCTCTATTGCTCTGGTGCTCAAGGCCTGCTCCTGTGCAGCCATGATGAGCCTCTGTGCTGTCCGGCTCTGTCTAGCCATTGGTAGGATTTTCTGATATCCGACACTTCAGTTATGTTTCGGTGGTACATGCCGTGTAGGGGCTTGTCCTCCAATGAAGGGAGCTCCAGCACCTCATCTTCTGTTCTCAATTGTCTGAGACATTCACTGAGCACGTCATCTGTCGGAGCCTTGTCCTTGATGTGCTTATGGATCTTGGATGCTTCATCCTGGATAGTGGCTCTCACACTCACTAGTCCTCGGCCTCCTTCCTTACGGCTATATATATATATATATATATAGCCGTAAGGAAGGAGGCCGAGGACTATATAGAGGACTATATATATATATATATATATATATATATATATATATATATATAAATATAGAAGTCAACACAAAACTTGATAATTGTCAAATTGAAGAAACTGTAGCTTTATAGTGATAGTGCAGCCAAAGATATTATATTTTCTGTTATTGTGATAACCATAATTGTATGCGCCCTATGGCATATTTATTCATATAACTTTCTTGATTCCACCTCATTCACAGCAGCATCAGAGTGGCGCCCAGAGCAGTGTCCTAATCTCTATCAGGTCTTTTCTGGCGTCATGCTCTGTGACTTTCTCCCCTCAGAAATGTGATAATCCCTCTTTGCACCCTCCCAAAATAGATTTGTACTCCGCTCTAATGGCGTGCCTTTTGGACAAAAAAAAAATGCGTGTGGGTTATTTCCGTCTCTGTCTCGTAAACATTCAAATGTAAATGATGATCCTACTGGTGCATTGATTACTGTCGATGCTTTGTGCCCTTCGTGATTTGGTTCAGTCATTTTGTCTTGTTTAGAGTTTTTATCTGAATTTGTCTGTCTGTGGCCGGATCGATGCGACACCTCCCGTGAGCCCTGGTGCAGTCGACCTGTCACCGCGCAGACCTCTGGGGCGCCACAGTCTGAAGGATGTCTTCATAATGTGGCCCCGCTCTGACCTTGGAGGGCAGGAGTCAAACGCACTTAAGCCAATGCCAGTTAATCAGGGAGGGTATTGATCACCGGGGCGCGGGCACATTCTGGGAATACAACTGTTTGTCTTTTCAAATCAGTTCCAAATAGAGTCAGCTGCCAGTCAACCGGGTACAGTGGAGGCAAGGATCGGGCTGTTAAGGTCACATTGCGCAAGTTCCGAGCAAATGTTTGAAATTTGGATATGACATTGCAATTTATGAAAGTTTCCCTGTCTGGGGTCAAATTAAATGCCTTGTTGCATATTGGGGTAGCTCAGTTGGGGGCATTTTTTAACAATCTGAGTATAGGTGCACTGGAATAAGAATAATCATCTTAAATTTGACTAAATTTGATTTGGTGTGAGATCAGATAAAATCTCTTATTGCCAATGGAACTGAAGTTCGCTGCTGCTGCAGGGGCGGAGCAGAGAAACTCAGGTTCTGGGGGAGGGGGCACCAACTATTAAACTGTTAAACTGCACCATTACTAATTTCTGCTTAGGGCACCAAAATGACTTGCAGCGGCCCTGGAATTAGCATTTTTTATCTTATCTTAGATCAGTTCAACCCAACCATATTCAAGATAAATAACCTTTTTTCTTTTCTTTTCATTTCATTCTATTTATTTCACATAAGTTGCCAACAAACAACACAATCTATGTGGTTTTTCCCTCCACTTCCCTTTAACCAAAGACACCAAAATAAGTAAACCAAAATAATAACAACCATAATAAAGAATAAAAAAGCAGTGTTACACTTAGCATTATAAATAACAGTTTTAAGCAATTTCAAGAAATTTCAAGTCATTCATGTTATTTAAGATGGTCATTTTGCCAGTGTGGTTTGATTCCAGCTTCATGAATCATGGACAAAATGCTTTCAGAAATGCTTCATCAGGAATATGATGGAATAATATGTAAGGGCTTTAAAGATTGATTATTTCCCCTTTTTATTACAGACACAGGAAAAAAAAAAAAAATCACATAATCCCTTGGTTCAAGACAGCTAGGCTGTAAGAACAGAATCTTTAAAAACAGATTTCCAAATTTGGTTGGACCAGCTCATCTTAAAGGAAACCGTCTTACCATCTCGCTCTGAATTTCAGCTAAGTGTTGTCAAGTTAAAATGCTATTGAAGTGAATGTTGACACCTAGAAAGATATAGGCCACTTATAATTCCACTCAAGCATTTTATACATGCATTAACACGGCATTGACGGCATTAAGTATTCACGTGTTATGCAGTGCATATATAGCTTTCATACATATATTTATACTACCAGCTTTGAAGTATATTATTTTAACTGTCTTCATTTTATTCAATCACGGAATGCGCTGGCTGAGTTCACGTACCTTGGGAGTATTCATTAGTATGCAGTTAAACTTACCACCAGCGGCTAAAGGTGGGCAATATGGCCCAGATTACAATTTTAAATCAGGTGCATGTTTGCCCAAATGTCAATTCTACCCTCAGTTTTGCACATTCACTGTTTTGAAGATTGAGCTACGGCTTAATCTGAGAACACAATACATGATTGTTGGTGTTGATTGTTGATGTTCGAATTTTAAAGGAATAGGCCACCGTTTTTACATACTGAGATATGTTCTTACCCAACCTTGCACATACGCAGCGTCTCCCATATGTCATATAGGTCCAAAAAAGCTCACGATTGAAGCTACCAAGCTCTTCCACGTGTTCCCTATTTAAATAAAGTTACGTGAAGTGTTTTCATGCGAAGTATATTTACACAGAAATGTAACATGTCGATTTTATAAGCAGATAAAAAGGGGTACTGTATTGTGAGGCGTAATGATACGAGGAGCACAAAGTCCGCGCAGTAACTCCTGTAACATGTCGATTTTATAAGCAGATAAAAAGGGGTACTATATTGTGAGGCGTAATGATACGAGGAGCACAAAGTCCGCGCAGTAACTCCTAAAGACTCCCCCCCCCCCCCCCCCCCCCCCGTGACTTGTAGAGAGCTAGCAGAGAACAGTTGAAGAAGTTTTTGCTAAATATATGTACTAATACATGGCAACATGATAAACGTATTTCAATGGTTTCATTTAGTACTTACTCTGGGGAAAGCTGGCCATTGGGTCCACTTGGTGTGGGTCGTTTTTTCCAATTTACTTTGTCCAGGCGAAAGAAAAAATCAACTACTGCAGGACGAATCATTGCTTCAAACGCATCGTTTGCCGTGACACAAGGCCTTTGTCCAGGCTCTTCCAGGTGAACAATGACGCCCGTGGCCGATGGCAACACCTGGGCCCACTCTGAACAACACAGACTCTCCATTTCACTTGGCATCTTTTCGGAACAGTCACATTTGCACCACCAGTTGCTATTTTCCCGTGTTCTTTCTTCGATGGCTCCAGTCTGCTGTAATTCGTGTCTTTGTTCCCTCTCACGGTCCAACAAGGCAAGTTCCTCTTCTGTATATTCTGGCTCAAAGAGATACGGCTCTGGATCCCCTGTAAGCCATTCCTTCTCATCAACAAAGTCCGCCATCGCAAATTATTAATTCCAGTTATCTCACTAAAACTTGATGCTTCCTCAACTGTGCTCAAACTAGCTAGCCGATAGCTCTCTGTTACTACTGCACGTACTACAAGTCACGCAGCTTCTATTGACGGAAGTGAGCGGGGGAAGTCTTTAGGAGTTACTGCGCGGACGTTGTGCTCCTCGTATCATTACGCCTCACAATATAGTACCCCTTTTTATCTGCTTATAAAATCGACATGTTACATTTCTGTGTAAATATACTTTGCATGAAAACACTTCACGTAACTTTATTTAAATAGGGAACACGTGGAAGAGCTTGGTAGCTTCTATCGTGAGCTTTTTTGGACCTATATGACATGTGGGAGAGGCTGCGTATGTGCTCCGTTTGCGTGACAGAGCGCACGGACAAAGACCAGACGGGTATATATTAACTAGTCTAAGGTTAGGTGAGAACATATCTCAGTATGTAAAAACGGTGGCCTATTCCTTTAAGGCCGATTTTGGAGGCCCAGGGAAAGCGTGGGTGATTTTTCCGTCCCAAAAGTGAACATACGGACAGCAGCGGCCAATAATAGAGCAGAATACACAGCGAGAAATGCCTTAGCTACCTCCTTCTCCTTCTCTTCCTTCTCTATCGTAACAGTGGCACAAACAACTAATTAATGGCCACAGCAAGCCCCACGCGGACCACAGCAATTATTATATCACCAAAAGTTCACAAGAACAACTTTTTCCAGCCACATTTCAACCGCAGAGTTTAGCGGTACTTACTGTGTTTGGACAGTTCAGCTCGCTCTCGTCGCTGTCACGGGGCTGATGTCTGTCCGTATCCTTTTCTTACTAAATCCGCTGAAAACACGTCTCACATATCTTTGTGTTGCGTGCTTTTAAATTCCATTTTAGAGAACTGTACACAATTTCAGGAAGAAAGAATTGAAGCAGGGAGAGAGGACAGAGACTCAGGTGTCGACAGGTCTCAGCAGCTAAACCTGCCCAAAAGCATTTCAAAAAACCATGGAGTATATTATGCGATCTGGTGGTGCACAATAGCCTACCCCTGTTTTTTCCCTCTTTGCCACAGAACATAAGCCTGATAGTTGTCCTGTATGCCTGAAGGTGAGAATAATGCTGCCATTCACCTTGTATTCATACAATTTGATGTAAATCTTGCTTGAACTATAAATAGCCCCCTAGAGGAAAACAGCGGACACTTTTTGTCACTCGCGGAAAGACAAAAAAAACGCCCAATTCTGCTGGAAAACCGTGGCCCTGGCAACCCTGCAGAGACTGAACCTGAGCCTTGTTACCTCTTACTTCTCTGACCTGATTCAGCCACTATATGCTACTTCTCATGCTCAGCAGATCAGCTGCAGCTTATGGTTCCTAATTTTCTTTCAACCCAGAATCAGGACAACTAGATCATCTCCTCCATGACTTAGCTTGTTGTAAATGCAGACAATTTGAGGGCTGTCCCATTTCTTAGGACTGTCTTTCAGGCCTTCCCTTAGCCCTCTGTGTTGAAGTGCAGGAGAGGGGCAAGGGCTACGGGGCGAAAAAAAGAACTTGGATTGGGCCATATCTATATATTGCCTCCATGCCAGCTGCTTCTTCTGAAAGTTCACATTTGGAATCACATGACATTTTAATTCCTATGTTCCTATTTCCTATTTTATTCCTGTTACTCCGTGCTTGGCAAAACCATGATGCAGGAGCAGTGAGTGGAGACAAGTGTCTGTATTTGACAATTAAACCTAAAAAAAAAAAAACACACTGAATCACAATATAACGATATCAACAAAAAAAGCAGATTGTTTTTTTTGATATTCACATTGCCTAGCTCCATCTGAGGCATCATCAGTTAGCACAGCGATGATCTCAACATTTCATAATTATATCGCCATTAACATGACTCTTCCATGAGAGCTTTGGCTTTTACTGAGATGCGCCATTCACCTCTTCATAAATTTCATTATAATTGGTGAATTAAATTACTGAAATAATCATGATGTCTGACACCGCATTGCAATTAAAAACACATTAGTTACAATCACCCCATAAACTTTGTCAAGGGGCAAAATGAACTGAGTTGTACCAGATGCGTCGATGTGTTGGGCTGGTGCGCGGCGTCGGTTCTGCGTGATTGCATATGGAGCACCCACATTGTGTTGCATCGGCGTGATGGCTGAGGGCTTTTCAAATTAGACAGTGCAGATGGGAAGCCGCTACAGTATGCGGCACCTGGATTCTTGGAGCATGCAGCGGATTTAATCAAGTGAGGGAAGAAGTTTCAATGTGGCGTAAAATCCCTTTCAGATGACATGCGCCCGTTAGCGTCGACAGGGAAGAGCACAGGCTTGTCAGAGCTCCCCTAAAGTCATTTCAACAGGACGGGTTTTACTATCTGCTATTGTTTTGCACGGCGGCCGTTCAAATGCGACAATGTGAATATTAATGTATGTTTGCAGACAATGTAAATGATATGTTACACAATCGAGAGCATAACACAGCCGCCTTCTACTCAGAGATTAATTTGTTTTGAATTTGTTGAAATTGTAACAAATCATACAGATTATGGTTTGTGCATAGTTGTTCAGGCTCTTGAGTGAGTAAATTGGCTAAGTAAGTAAGTGCTAGACAATAGAGAGCAATATAATGAATAAATGACACAAGCTAAATGCTCTTTATTTGTCGCCACTGTGGGCCAACCTGATGTTTTTGGAGGTCGGGGGAACCATAGCCCCCGAACGAACCTGGCTGGCTGCCTTCAGTGCTCCTCTGGAACGGTCAAGCCCCGGGTTTCCAATATGGCCGCCTGTTGATTTCAATGGCCTGTGCTCATTGGCGCAACGAGCCAGAAAAAATTCTTACTTCCGCGTTAGTTCCGTGTTCATTGGGCCCAGCGAAAATTTTAACGGCTATTATATGCTTGTATAATTTATACTATTAATTGTTATGGCCATATTAGTGGTCTTTTATCATTTCAAATAAAAAACACAAAGAAACCTGGATGTTTATTGCCCATGCCCATGATTCTCAGCGCGACGAGAGCGAGCGCCGCAGCTCGGCAGCAGAGCGCAGCTCCACCGTATGCTGAGCAGGTCAACATCGCTCAGCCTAGTTTTTGATGTAATATAATATCTGCTTTTCACTTTTGGAACTGTTTTCCAACGTTTAATTAAAGGTTAATTATACTTCTACAATTGACCACATGTCAAGTAAATTGTATATTCTCAGCACGACTAGAGCGAGCGGAGAATCAGCCTTGAGTTGAACAGCAGACCCAGCTCGCAAAGTGGCCACAGCCCAACGCGTATTTAAAGATCTGCACCGTTTTCCCATGTTTAAAAGACACATTCAACTTTTATTTTTCACCATTATGACAAAGTCAATGTCAGTTTATACCTTTGTAAGTTTTAAATAACCGCAATTTTGTACAACGCAGCATTTGATCCATTTAACTTGTGACATGAACATAAACATGAAATGAAGGAGACCCACTTTCAGACGTAGTATGCAAATGTTTAATATAATAGATTCATGGTAAATGTCCTGTACAACACAATTACAGTTTTACCTTATTTAAAGTAATATTTTCAGTACATTTGACCTTTTCTGTGTCTTGTTTGGCATATTGACTTTTCTTTTACACACCATCATTAAAAATATCAAGTATTTGTTGCTATAATGCTTCCTTATAGGAGCTGAATGTGCATGGACACACTGAAATGTTATCTAGTATTTTATGTCATGTAACATGTAATCAAAGTGTGTATATGTAGAAATGTGCATTTTTTATGGATGGAACATGAGAACAAGAATCATTGCAATTTGTATATTCATAATTATCAACAATGGCAAAGTGATTAAAACCATCCTCTAATTATTAGGCTGGCAAGATCTATTATAATACATTACATTGCATTTCACAACATTTGCAGTTTAGCAATATATCACAAGTAAATCAGCAGTAGAAAAGAGTAGAACATTGTACAGTTGTGAGTAGTGTTATTTTAAATAATTTTACTGTAGCAGAATTGCAAAATTAGATTAAAAAAAAACATTCTAGTAAAATAAATCACCATCAACATTTATGTCAATTGTCTCTGGCATTGTCACAGAAACTAATAGATGTAATTGAAATGCAATGAAGCTTTTTATGTACAACATACACTAAATTAATGATCTTGCAAAAAAGAAAACTGCCGCAATATATTTGCAGAATAGGCCTAGAACACTATACACAAAAAACAATCGCTGGGTTTTGCCCAAATTGTACATTTTATTGATTTACACCCGATGGCAGCAGTTAAAAAAATAAAGGGTAATCCTCTGCACTCTGAAGAACACGTGGTATTAGCTTCATTTCCAGAAGTGCCCGTAATATCTTCCATGACAAAGTGAAAAAGAATAATGCCCAAAGCTGTTATCTACTGAGCTACAAACTCAGCCAGACCACCTTAAGTTCTTTTCTCCGCTGTCAGAGCACAGAGTAGATTCAACGACAATCCCAGACTGGAACAGGTCTCCTTCTGGACAATACAAACATCTCAGGTATAACACATGCCTTCTCACATAAAGCTTTAACGGTCTGAGCACGACTCTTCCAACAAGAAACCAAGGAGTAACTGCCCCGTGAGGAGGAGATGGGTGACCGGACACAGCCATCAGCAGCATCTGCTCAATATAGGAAGAATTACTGAGCAGCAACTTTATTACAGTTTTATTTGTGGCTATGAAACACATAACAAACTAACTGAAGTAGTAATAGCTAATCACCAGTTAGTAAAGAAGTTCATACAAAGCCGCACCTTCCATATCCGTAGTGGACACAGATCCTGCAGCAGACTCCTCTCTGCAGCAGAACAGCCTCAGTGAAGAAAGAAAAACATATTGTCATCCTTATTATACTAGAGTTCACATTTCTGGATCACAAGACCAGAATGAGAATTATACAGATCTCTACTGTGCAATTATATGTCTATTACGTGTAATATAATCACCAGTCTTGTTACATTAGTGAACAAGTATGATAGCATGTTTGTTTTGTAATTTTAACATTACTGTTGTCTCTGTTTTCTGACCTTCATTTTTGTCTTGCTTTGCTAAAACAATGCATAGAAAGACATGCAGTGACCAAGGGTTAACACCACTTTTTATTTTCGTCTTGAACAGCTCAACATGTTGCTTTTTGTTCATTTTAATGCACTTAGCATTGGTTTGAGAGACGAAGTCAATTATTAGTTATTAGACAAACTTGATTAAAAAATGTCACGTCATTATATATTGTTCAATAAACCAAAAACTAACAATTTCCAACTCCTGGAACTAATATTAGCCAGTCAGATATTGTTCAGATCGAAATGTGACGGCAAAATAGCAGGGAAGCGTCCGACGTCATAGACACTATGAAAACTAACCTTATTTTGCTCTCGAGACGTTTGTCCAAATAACAAACTTCTCACTATGTATTAGGCCTTGTCACTATTGTAATTCGATGCACATACAGTATATTTTAATGACTAAATGGGATCGGGGGTACTGTCATCTTTTAGAATAGCATTGTTCTGTTTGTTTAAAAATGGTAGTCGTAGTAGTTTCTGTTTGCTATTTTCATAAAGCTACATTCTATAAATAACTGTGGTGTATGCTAACATTTACAATACAGAATACATTTTGTGTGATACAAACTTACTTGCAAAGTGAGTTTTGCGTCCTCTTGTCTCTCGGTTCCCCATGCTGGCCTTCATGCTGCTGCTGTTGTTGTTTTTCCTCCGAGCCCACATGTGCTCGTACACGGACAGCGAGGGCGCGCTCTGCACGTGCCCGGCTGCGCTGCCGGCACCACGTGCACGTTCTGACCAATCAACGCGGCGGAAAGCTAGAGCGTGGCTAGAGCGGAGCTCGGCTAAGTCCTTACAAATGTATTTTTTAGACGATACGTAAATTTCGAAGGGGAAAAAAGTACATGATGTTAATGTAGATGATAGTCGACACTAAATCCGACCTTTGTGAAAGTTGTAGGCGTCCTGTCAGCCGAATACGGACAGTTTTTTTTCGCATGGCTGCTCTATGGCAAAAATCCTTTCTGGGCCCAATGTGAATTTGCTGCTGCAGTACCATCGAGTGGCCGTCCGCCGACCGGCGCGCGGGCAAGGGGGGAGTGTCTTATCCAGTTATTATTATAGATCCATGGGAACGGTGCACCGCATCCTGGGTTTGTCCCTGTTTCAGAGCATGGTGTCCTGCACTGATCAGCTTCTTCACCTCTTCTATCCTCTTCCTCCTGCGCAGCTCCCTCCGCTCCACAACAGACTTTCACCATCTCCTCATTTGACACTTTTATGTTCCCTGTGGCGCCTCTTGTGTCGCCTCCACTGTGCTGCAGGTGTGGGGGGCTCTTGGTGCCTCTTCAGTGTTTCGAATGAAGAAATGTCTCAAATGTCTTTAGCTCATAAGCTATAGCTTTTGTTTAATAATAACTTAGTTACAGACCCATGGATGTAATCTGCTGTATTGCACTATGTGGGTTGTCCACACTTAGATCCGCTCCTATCACTTTATGCACCTGTATTTTGTATTATTTATTCTAATATTCTTTATGCATGCCCTCATAGCCTAAACATGTAAATGTATTGCATATTTTTGATCTAAATTCGGTGTTATAGGTTGCATGATTGTACGGACAAAGAAATCCTAGTTTGTGAACCTGTTGAAACATCCATCCATCCATTTTCTTCCACATTTCCGTTTCCGGGTAGTGAGAGCAGCTGTTGGATCCGCCCAAATCACATTGCACCAGCCCCTTATGGCTCCTCCTGCAGGTGGTGGGTCCACAGAAGGACGGCCTCATGGTTCTAATGGGGCCTGTTGGTCTCTCATAAGGGGCTTCTGAACCGCTCCTTGTCTGACCCGTCACCTAGGACCTGTTTGCCCTGGGAGACCCTACCAGGGGCACAAAGCCCCCAACAATAGAGCTCCAGGATCATTCAGGTGCTCACACCCCTCCACCAGGTCAAGGTGATGGTTCCAGGAGGGACCTGTTGAAACAATGGCAATAAAAACTATTTGGATTCTGATTACTTTGAAAAAGCGGAGTCCTTCATGGCTAGTACGGACTCTCTGCAGGAAAAAATCCACTGAACCTCACAAAAACACAGCAAAGATGTACAAAAGTGTCCAGTAAAACAATGTGGAACACAGAAACTACGAATGCAGTTCGCTGAAAAGGGCAAAAAATGGCGCTGTACCAAGAAAGAGGGAAGTTGCTGCTTGTTTATGCGTCGCCGTCAACCAAAGACTTGCCTGAATAAGAGTTGTTTTAACTTCAATTGTTTTAGCCACAGGGAGGTACAAGGGCAAGTATTCCGCAGTCTGGGGGCTTTAGCCTGCAAAGCCAGGTGTCCCCAAGGCTTGATAAAAGGGCTTTGGGACCTTTAGGAGACCCAAAGATCTAACGGGATGAGTGACATAAATATATAAATCGCTGTGCAGTGGTGGAAAGATATGTCCAGGTGGAGTGATGGCTCTAATCAGATCTGTCATTCATTTCTGTCAGTCTATCAAACCTCAGTAGCTTTTATGGGTTGAGACAGATAAAAAGTGCATTAAGGTGTCAGTTCCTGATTTAACTATTTCACCCAGTTTCAACACCTTCTTTCAGCAGTATCGCTGAAAGGTGTTGAAATAGGAGTTAGCCAATATATTACCTTAATGACCGTATGGACACGATTACCATGAATTAAATGAAGAAATTCGTCAAGGAAATTTTTCATTGACTAAATTTATCACCAGGGAGAAGGTCCCAGGTTTCAAGGGCATTGGTTTGACACAAAACTTACACCGCCCCATCCCTTTGTGTAATGAATAACTCTAAATAACTCTTTTCCCCCTGAATTACAAACACAATATTGAATTCCGACCTGTCCAATTGATTTACCAAAAGTAAAATTTAGTCTGAACCGGTCTGTCCCCATGCGGCCCATTCCCTCACTGCAGCGCTCAGAGACCAAGGAACACACTACTCCCAATAGTTGTCAATAAGTTATGGAAAGAGCATCTGTCTTCTGACCGTTTTTGAGTAAAACATATGGCCAAAAAATAAAATGAAATAAACTTTAAAGTCTCCTGATCATTCATATTAAGAAAACGGCTCAGAGTCCTGCTCACTAACATTTCATAATGTAGCCTACAATTACGCTCATTACATAACATAACCCTTTATTTAAAAATTGTTATTTCTGTTTAAGATATTCCTTGTCTGCTCTCAAAAGTAAAACCTCTTAATAAGCCATGGTTCAAAAGTGTTTTAGTTTTATAGATACAGACAGCATCCCTGGATTCGCCCATATATGGTCATGTTCGAAAATAGTTAAGTGAGAAAAATCTAAACTTTCTCTAATTATTCAAAAAATACTTGCTGAATTATGAACATATTTTTCTACTAAATAAAGATACCAACAAGTGACAACAAGGAACAAAGTGGTTCAACAGCCCATAAATACATAAATAACGGAAAATGCCAACATGATGCTACGTGTTAGCAGCGTGTTAATGCTAACGCTAGCTTTCACTTCTACTGAACAATCTGCTGTAAGAAAATATTTATATGGACCCAATTTAGACTTTACTTTATTTGTATGTAATAAATAAGTTAATATTTCACCAGAAAATGGCTAAAAAGTGTAAAAAACTGTGTTTCCCAGAAGATTCTATTTTACCCCTCGGCGAAGCCACGGCCCCTTGTATGACGCGATGCCGTCTGTATCGTCTTAATGCCTCTGCTGTGATTGACAACCGTCTCCATGGTGGAGACTCAAGAGAAAGGGGCGGAGTTAAATGGTCCGCTCAGAGCAGAGTGAGAGAAAGGCACAGGAGCAGACCGGAGGAAAGTGGAAAACTCTGTTTTAGTGGAAGAAAACTCCACCGCGTCCTCTTAAAACACAACACGCGGCCTTTGTGAAGCAGCAGAGATCGTCAGAAAGTCGCTGCTTCTCCGCTGGTGTCATTTTGCTACAGAGCGTCTAAAATGCTGCTAAATTGTCCGCACGTTGGGGGACATGGAGCGGCGGACTCGATTTCACGATTTAGCCATTTTCCAAATCGTCTGTTTGTAAAGCATGAATTAATTGAATTCATTCGATTTATCGCTCAGCCCTAATTCAGACAAAATGTGTTTCCTCCAAACACATAAATGCGCATGCAATTGCTTTTCTATATGAAAAACGTATAATGAACATTGCTTTACTGGTATGAAATGAACTCAATCATTATGAACATATAAACAGGACAGAAGGGTCTCTATATAACTCAAACTCATGGCGAAGACTGAAGAGCAATTTACTGCACACTACTTTAAGTAAGATATGATTAATTCTTGGAAACATCTGCCCTCTTCTGAACGTGTATTCTTCTGAGATTTTCCTTGCTGTCGCGCCAATTAACTTTATGTCCTTGTCAAATTACACACCACAGTGGCTAATCAATTACTAACAATGTGGGAAAGTTACATTATTGTTCTCTTGCTTCTTTTCCGAGGTTCCAGTGAAGGCATCTCAAGGGCAAGTATTGCTGGTATTTGTGAGAGTCATTACTGCGTTGGTTTCATGGCACTTCAGTTCCTGGTATTGACATAGCACACTCAAGTAGCCAATGTCCAAGGTGCATTTATTAATCAAAGAAAACGCTTCAGTAGCGCTTTCTTCAGATCATTCTTTCTTCTTTCTTTTGTGAACTACACTGCAGTTCGAAAAAGAAAATTATTCTCCTTTAAACTTTTATTCTTCACAATGCAACGTATTGCAACATATTGAAAATATAAAAATGTGCTACAGCAGACGTATCACAGATATACATTTAAACATGATTATCAAAAAAAATGATACCCTGCAGAAACCACATCCTTAGACTTAGCTCCAATCCCAATTCTTCTGCAAGCACAAAGCCAGAGCCCACACATAAAAAACAGTGCGTTTGCTCTCTGTCATGCACCGGTTGCCTCGGAGCCTGCTCAGACTGACTGACGTGTGTTTACCTTTTTTGTTCTTCCTGCGATCCTCAAATTGCACCATGGCTGGAAACAGTAAAAGCTCCCAAAGCACAAGTGTTGAATATGTGCATTTTTATTTTCCATAACCATCACTCCTGACAGGCCCGGATACACTTTTTTTTTTATGAAATGCTTTTTGAGGTGTGCTTCACATAGGAGGTCATGTCAAGCTTTGCTCTCCTCGTTGCATTTGATAAGCCGGATGTAAAATTCAACACCAAACCAAGCAAATGTTTTATGGAAGGTGCTTGTTATTTCCAGAGGTTTATGTGGATGAACCTGAAGTGTGTTTCCTTTGATGAAGAGTAAACAGCAATTATTTGTTATTAGGTGCAAAGAGAGGCAGTGTGGGGAGCATTGTCAGACGGGAGGTTGGAGGTTCAATCCTGACATTTCTTGTATTTTTTGTCCTTTTTACTTTAGATTCTCCTCATCTTCTTCCCACATAAGATGAAAATGTGTCCATCGTTTGAATTCTTACACAATACTTACTCTTTCCCAGTCGCGTGCCATGGGGTTTCAGTACCTGGGGTCACTCACTGAAACGCATATAAACTGATTGACAATAGAAAGGCGTATTGATAAAACAGATCTTCTCTTGTGCAGGGCCAAGCGTCTACGTCCCGCTGTCATTCCCACTTTGCTGCCGAAGCTCTTCATGAGGAAGCGGCGCCAAATATCCGTGATGAATAAATCCACTTAATTTTGCCTCGTTTGGACATTTCACAAGAGAAATGTTTTGTTTATCCACTCGTCCATTTGTTTTGATTGGATGGAACTATGGAGGACCGTGGCTGCCAAAACTATAAATATATACATAAATAAATAAATAAATAAATAAATTTAAAAAAGATAAAATTTGCAAAGAAATGCGTGCAATTATGAGAATAAGTGCATTTATTTCTGTATTTATTTATTTATATATTTATTTATTTCTGTATTTATTTATTTATTTACATATTTATTTATTTTTGTATTGATTTATACATTTATTTCTGTATTTCTCTATTTATTTCTCTATTTCTGTATTTATTTTTGTATTTATTTATTTATTTATACATTTATTTATTTCTCTATTTATTTATTTATTTCTCTATTTATTTATTTATTTTTGCATGTATTTATTTATTTATCTATTTATTTATTTATTTCTCTATTTATTTTTTTATTCATGCATTTATTTATTTATTTCTCTATTTATTTATTTATTTCTCTATTTATTTATTTATTTCTGTATTTATTTATTTATTTCTGTATTTATTTATTTATTTCTGTATTTATTTCTGTATTTATTTCTGTATTTCTCTTAATGAGATGCAAATCATGGGGTGGGTCGGGATGCCTCTGCTGTAAGCTCATTGGTCAATCTTTTTCCTTGCTCCAGAGCTTGTCCAGCATAGACGGCCATGTTGAGATCACTGTGTTCTCGCTATAGCCATGTCAGAACGAAAAAAAAAAAAAAGCATTCTTCCATATGCAGCAATTGCATTGTGTGTGTGTTTTTTAAACAAATAAATAAATTATCCTTTGCTCTGTGTCGCTGAACAGCCTCCATTTTGGAGTGGTGAACGGTTGCATGTTGGACCTCAAGCATATCTAGTTGGGGACTGCTGTGCTATGTTCTAATGAGCTGAGAAGACTGGCGGACAGGAGAATCTGTAGTGTTGACTAAATTATTTTTACGTTTGGATCAGTTACGTAAAGTCCCGTCGCCAGACGTCAGTCTTAAGGCGGCATTAGTATTACTATAAAGAACATATTTTTCGGTATTCGCGTAGCCCTGGCGCACACTGATCATTACATTAAACATAATCAACAGCAAATATGACCACACCAACTACAGCTGTAACATCAGTCCTCGTGGCGGAAACGTCAGTAGGCCTACATGCGTTTCTCCGAGCTGAGCCTCCTCATCAACACATTCTTTTACTCAGACTTGAACTTATGAGGGAGGCGGACTTCAGCGCTTTGTAGTAAAATACACAGGAGCACCTGTCACTGCCTTTGCCAAAAGTCTCTCACGAGCATCGTGGACTCTCAGGGCGGAGGATGATCGTTGATGCCCCTCTATCATATCAGCTATATTTTATTTTGTGCCCAGACAACACGGGAGCCGTGCGCAATTGCGCACGGCTCCCGTGGAGGGAACCGTGCCAGAGAAAGAGAGAGAGGGTCCTCTCTCTCCGTGAGGAGGAAATAGTTAGGTTACTTGTTGTGGAGTTTGGGCTGGTCTAATCGGGCAGAAAGCGCGAAAGTAACACTGTGCAAATGAGTGATCTTTGCCCAATTTGTAGTGGTTATACAGCAGTTCTGCAGGCCTTCTCGTGGTTATACGGCGTATGTCTGCGTATCACGTAGTCTACTACACCACATCTGTGTCGGGGGGGGCGGGCATGGCCCCGTATGGCCAGCCCATAGCGACGGGTATAACCACTAGAAAACATGCAGGATTGCCGGATAACCACGACAAACCGGGCCAAGATACGTATCACTCATGTGCGAAGTGTTACTTTGCGCTTTCAATCGGTTTAATACACCGCACGCGACGAGCTCTCTCGCGCAAAGTGCGTACATGTACATTACAGGCGTGCGCTGAGAAGCGCCATGCTGTCAAGATGCGTGTGCCCACTACAAACCACTACAAATTGGGCAAAGATCACTCATTTGCACAGTGTTACTTTCGCGCTTTCTGCCCGATTAGAGACCAGCCCAAACTCCACAACAAGTAGCCTAACTATTTCCTCCTCTAGCACGGAGGCGGCATTTCATCCCTCTCTCTCTTTCTCTGGCACGGTTCCTTCCAAGCTGCGCTCGTGCGCAATTGCGCACGGCTCCCGTGTTGTCTGGGCACAAAATAAAATATAGGTGATATGATAGAGGGGCATCAACGATCATCCTCCGCCCTGAGAGTCCACGATGCTCGTGAGAGGCAAAGGCAGTGACAGGTGCTCCTGTGTGTTTTACTACAAAGCGCTGAAGTCCGCCGAAAAGTCCCCGCGTTCGAAGTGTGCGTTTTACACTCAGACACTGGAGCTTTCAGTGAAGGCTGAGAGAGACTGAAAAGTGGACGCGGCCACAGCACTGACCGAGCCATATTCATGGTACAAACGGTGGCGCGAGTGTGGGGGTGTGTATGGGGGGAGTGTGGGGGTGCAGGCGCTCGTTCTACAGCCCCAGAGTCCGGTCGTTTTCCACGCTCAGAAACGTGTTTTCGTTGCATCGGCGCAGTATTCTGCACAGACGCAAGGCCCAGCTCATTCAGCTGCTTTTGAAAAGGACCTCACTCATAAGTTCAAGTTTGAGTAGAAGGATGTGTTGATGAGGAGGCTCAGCTCGGAGAAACGCATGTAGGCCTACTGACGTTTCCGCCACGAGGACTGATGTTGCAGCTGTAGTTGGTCTGGTCATATTTGCTGTTGATTATGTTTAATGTAATGATCAGTGTGCGCCAGGGCTACGCGAATACCGAAAAATATGTACTTAATAGTAATACTAAATGTGCCCCTGCGTGGATTTCATATGCCCCCCTGACTGACGTCTGGCGACGGGACTTTACGTAACTGATCCAAACGGAAAATAATATAGTCAACGCTACAGTTTCTCGTATGCCTGTCCGCCAGTCTTCTCAGCTCATTAGAAATTTCACTCCAAAGCGAATCCATTTCTATCTCGAGTCTCCGACTTGTTTGGCTAGCTACTAGTTGTTGTAAGGGGTAGTAACATAGCACAGCAGTCCCCAACTAGATATGCTTGAGGTCCAACATGCAACCGTTCACCACTCCAAAATGGAGGCTGTTCAGCGACACAGAGCAAAGGATAATTTACTTATTTGTTTAAAAAACACACACACAATGCAATTGCTGCATATGGAAGAATGCTTTTTTTTCTTTTTCGTTCTGACATGGCTATAGCGAGAACACAGTGATCTCAACATGGCCGTCTATGCTGGACAAGCTCTGGAGCAAGGAAAAAGATTGACCAATGAGCTTACAGCAGAGGCATCCCGACCCACCCCATGATTTGCATCTCATTAAGAGAAATACAGAAATAAATACAGAAATAAATACAGAAATAAATAAATAAATACAGAAATAAATAAATAAATACAGAAATAAATAAATAAATACAGAAATAAATAAATAAATACAGAAATAAATAAATAAATGCATAAATAAAAAAATAAATAGAGAAATAAATAAATAAATAGAGAAATAAATAAATACATGCAAAAATAAATAAATAAATAGAGAAATAAATAAATAAATAGAGAAATAAATAAATATATAAATAAATATATAAATACAAAAATAAATACAGAAATAGAGAAATAAATAGAGAAATACAGAAATAAATGTATAAATAAATACAAAAATAAATAAATATGTAAATAAATAAATAAATACAGAAATAAATAAATATATAAATAAATAAATACTGAAATAAATGCACTTATTCTCATAATTGCACGCATTTCTTTGCAAATTTTATCTTTTTTAAATTTATTTATTTATTTATTTATTTATGTATATATTTATAGTTTTGGCAGCCATGGTCCTCCATATGGAACATCTTGCTCATGCGCAATTACATTAGCGGTTTTCCCAGGCGGGGAAAGCGAAGGGGTAGCTGTTGAGACACAACAGGGCCTGGGGGACGCGCTGCCATTGTACGTCGAATTTTGATTGGCTGATCGTTCTGTCAGTCAAGCTGAGTGTCAATCATGAGTGCGGCCTGACAACACGGGGTATCTCAAACTGTACAGCAGGCCCTGAGGCAGAATCATAGACTGTTAAAAAGAATAGACTACTCCTCCTCACTCCTCCCCGTTTACCATAATGACCACGTTCGAGGGGGAAATTATGGCGGCTTTACAGACTCCTCCTCCCCAGCTCTGACGAAACATGTTCCTAAAAAGGGCATAAGGGTGGGATCTTCATTATAGACCCGGCCCTTGTGTGATGTGTAGCTCGCGCAGCTCCAATGTTAACAGTCTGGCCCTTATTAGTGCGAGATTTCTAAAATTCTTCTTACGAAAACCAGACTGGTTTCTTTAATTGTGACTAACGCAGCATTATCTCAGGAGGAATATCTATCCATAGAAAGTGTAAAAATGAGAAACCAGGAATTAAAGCTGTTTTCAACGTATCTGAAGCCCAATGCTTTTCAATGGGAGACTAGTGGCTATATGGAGATACTACAGCAATGGCGGAGCAACGACGGCCTCTAGTGTCGTGGTCATAAAGCAGAGCGCCAGCGGGCATTGGGCAGATCACCAGAGGTGTTTAAGGCACTTTCTGAGTAGGAAATTACACTTACACCTCAACAATACCAATTTTAGGACGTTTAAGTGTGCATTATATAAATAAATGACAAATTAAATATACTATTAAGACATTTTACACAGAAGCCCCTAACTAAAATGTCTTTCAATTTTAATTGAACGCCACCCAAGGCCCACAGTTGCTAAAATAGCCCACAGCATCTAGCAACAGAGAACAGGCACTTTTAAAACGAACCATCGACTTGCAGATACTGGTTTTGTGACATCAAGGGTGATCTAGTCAGGGTCAAAGGTGACCTGTGATTTGCGGAAGTTCCTTGAGAGCTGAGGGAAGTGTGATGAGAGCCGAAGGAGCAGACACGGATAACTGGAACCGAGTGATTTTGCGAAGGCCCACAGCTGCCCCGGAGCTAAAATCCATAAATGCGCTGCTGTATATTGGCCTGTCAGAGTGCTGCAGTCAGTCACTCATCCAGACTTAGCCATGTACATATGCATCGCTGCACTCCACTAAATATGAAATCTTTCGCAACACAACCTGGAAAAGTTGATAAATCAGATCACACACGCACAATTTCTAACAAAAAAACCCCAGCTGGATAAAGAATAGATGAAACCAGAGCCTCGCACTAGAGCTGCATTGTTGTAGAGTCAAAGGATTGTGTGGGCACAGCTATGTGGCCATGAGAGAAGTGTTTAGCATGTACTTTGTAACTCTTCTTATTCACAGTTACTCAAGAATATAGTTTCATCAAACGTTTAGCCACCAACGCTATAATGGAAAAAAAATAGCACTTTATCTTTCGACCATGACAACTGTGATGGTCTGTGTTCAATAAATGGTCTGTCTAAAGCCTGAAAGGTAAACACTCCAATCCTGTATAATGTATACTGAACATTGCTATACTGGTTTTAAATTAAATGAAAATATCATGATACAATATAAACATGACATAAGGGTCTTTATAAACTCATAGCTGCAAAGACTGAAGACTAACTCACAGCACACTACTTTAAGCAAGATATGATTAATTCTTGACAAAAAGCATCTGCCCTCTTCTGAACCTGTATTCTTCAGAACTTTTCCTTTCTGTCACGCCAATTAACTTTATGTCCTTGTCGCTTTACACACCACAGTGGCTAATCAATAACAACGTGGGGAAGCTTGAATTACTGTTCTCTTGTTGAAGCTTTCTTTCCCGAGGTTCCAGTAAATATCTCAAGGGCAAGTGTAGCAACGCCGGTGTTTGTGAGAGCTGCTGTGTTGGTTACATGGCACTTCAGTTCCTCAAATTGTGTAAACTTTTCCCAAGCTAAGGGCAATTACAGCACATCAACTACCTGTGCAGATACACTTTTTTTTTTGATAACAGAAGTTAGAGATTTTTTTTTTTTGGGCACTGAACTAAACTGGACTCTCGAAGAACCCAAGCAACTTCCCCAATGTTACTTAACAACTGTATAAACTGACAATCTGAAAATCTCCACTATTTTGGTCCTCTTTGATGCTCTCCTCCAAGTCGGCCCACTGTCACTTTCTGTGCCACAGTCCAGCGGTGTCCCTTAGAACGCCCCGGGGCATGCCTTCAGCCAATCAGAGTTCAAAGCCCTCACCATGACAACCGCACCAGGAAGTTCTCTCTTGTGTCTCATCACCCCGTGAGACCACCCCGGACTCTTTTCAAGTCAAAAATAAAAAAGGCTCCCCCAGCACCTGTCAGGCCATGTTGAGGAGGAAAAAACTAATTCTCTTGCCATAGCCATATGTTTGCACAGGTAAAAAAGTGTTACACAAGCGTGGGGGAAAGCGAACATCGTGACAGGTAAAACCACTGGCCGCATAATAAATCACAGCTTGATAAGAACACAGAGTGCATTTTGAGGACTGTTCTTGTTCCAAATTGCAGAGAAGTACAGGAAGATGGAGAGACTAGGTGATGATTGGAGGGGCGCAAAAAGAAGAAAGTGCGCCTGTCAGATGAAGAGGAGGGTGTGATGGGATAATGAGCTTTCAGAAGTCAACGTGAGTGCGATTTGAAGGTGTATTGGTGCATATACAACACATTCAATTTATCAAGTTCCCCTTTATAGACTGGGATTCTTATGGGATGGAGCCAAACCCCATGAAAGAGCATAGGTAAGGCAGTAAGCTGAAAATTGGTTGGACTGAAAAGTGAGTTGTATTCCTGTCTTGAATGTTAAAGAGATAAGTGCAAAACATATATTTTATTTATGCCCGAAGCATATTATTTATTACCTGATCTGGAAAAACATCTGACGATCTTGCAATGCTCTCTTTGACTTTCTCTTCCCATCAAACAAAGAAAAGCAAAACAAAACGTTGACAATCGTGTGATTGAATGGTTGTAACATGCATGTCCACAATAGCCATCTCTACAGTTGACGTCACAAAGCTATACAAACAAACCGCACGTGCACGCCTGTGTGCCGACTTACATTCAGGGGACGTGCCATCACATGATCACATGATTTCGTTGTCACTTAGCAGACAACGAAATGTAATGATGAGCCTTCTCCGTGGCTTAGATGTGTTAAAAGCCTTTTTCGCCCTTTGTTTAGATGGGCATGCGGTTTGGTCGAGACGTTCAGCTGGGGCTTTTCGTTTACACCGTTGTTGCTTCCTAGATAACTCCACATCTGAGAGCGTTGCCAATATCAGCACGTCATTCTTGGAAGTAGGACCTTTTGACTGACAAAATGCAGAGAATAAATGTACCTGCTACCCTTTATCTGCTCCACAGGTTGAAAATATGCTCGTCCACATAACTATTGCCACCGCTTTGCCTTGTCCGTTTTTTGTTCGGCCCATTCTCTTTCCAATTGTGTCATGTGGTCACGGATCTTACCGGGCTTTGGAAATGTGATAAAAATGTTCCCTCCAGCAACCGGTCTGGATGTCTAGAGTCCGATACGCACCAGACCCAACAGCAGCGTTCAGTTCCTTCTTCTTTCAACATAATCGCGGACTGCGAGCCAAACTAAGGCACATATCAACGGGGGCAACCCCCACCTCCTGTATAGTGCTTAGTTCATTGTCATTTGAACTCGTTTAGCAGAAGACATTTGAAGACTGACTATCGAAGCGACTCGGGCCATAGACACCCATGCAAAATGAGCACTTGTTTGACTTGCTTTACTTGTACTTCGATGAAGTTGACTCTTTCCATTCCTGGTGTGTGGAGCACCACTTTACTCTTAACATTTGTAAAACCAAGGAGATGGTCTTTGACCACAAAAGACTTATGTCATATGACCCGATCTTTATTAGTGGCAGCGAAACAGCACAAGCTGAAATGTCTTGGTGTTTATGTTGACAACCTACTCAAGTTTTATTTATTTATTATAGGGACATTGCACAACAAATGTGTTGCACAGACCAGAGATAGCGACAAACTTATTTTCATCTGTAGTCCCTGGGCAGAGGCAAAGTGACAGCAGGGTTATACAGTGGCCAATGGCATCTGAGTCCATTCACAATATAAAATACATATAAAGCACCGGCAAAAGGATACATCAAAAAACATTCAGATGCAATATTTACAGTATTTACACTAGCAACTACAATTATATAGTTTTTTTTTTTTAAACGTGTACCTTCTTATATTTTTAACACTACACCCTTGCTAATGATCACAAATCTGACCGTGGAAGTGGAATGTGCATAGATTTACTGTGTCACAAATTGTTTCAGACGCTTAATTTTTTTGAGAAGACTGAGATTGTTTGGCGTGAGCGCAAAAATAATGTCTTGGTTTTACAACGCTGCTCTGCAAAGCCTAATCAGATAAGGCATGGTTTGGCCCTCTTGCTGTCCTGTGTAAAACCAAAATCGAGAAACTGGTCCGAACTGCCATGAAGATTATTGGCAGGAAAGAGAATCCTTCTTTACTAGCACTCTTTGAATCCTCGGCCCTGGCACAGGCAAAAAACATTCTCAAAGAACCTTCTCATGTGCTCTTTAATGAATATGAGCTTTTACCATCGGGGAAACGATATTGGGCTATAACAGCTACAAACAGTCTTTTATTCCTGTATCAGTTGCTCTTCTTTGTGTTTGGGTCTTTTCATGATCTGTTTATTGCCTTGATGAAACTTTGGGCAACTGTGGCCTTAAAGGGACTATACGGAGATTAAACATGTTAAAACTATGTATTTTCCTCCCCCTACATGTTCCAGCCATGTCCTAAGGTGTAGAATGAGCCCAGACCTGTTCACCACAACTGCCTCTAAAATCCTGCACTGTCACACAAAAAGTTGTTACTTTGGGTCCAAATTGCCGTCATGCACGAGCATGAAGGTAGAAGGTGCAGTTACACGTATGACCTGAGGTGGCAGTAATGAGTATAAAATGGCCAACTTGCATCGAGCCCCTTTAATGTGTAACACATTCTGTAAAGTGATTGTTATGGCACAGCCATATTCCACTGTTGAAATGTATGATTTGTATCATATATTGTTATTGTATGGCGCACAGCATGGCAAGTCCAAGACCAATCCCCCTATGGAACAATAAAGATAATCCTTATACTGTTGATGCTTTGCAGCGATCTATTTTTACCTACGGTGAAAGATGCTATTAATAATGGGTAAATCGCAACAGTAATTCCTAACTTTGTGAAAATGACAGACGGTCAGATTTAGCAATGCAATTTAGAAGACATCAGAGGAGATTGTTGATGGCTGGCATATCAGACATCATTGAACTAAACATGACTCTACTGTATAATCCTGACCTCAACATATAGCCACTTATTGGAACAAGGACTATAATGGTAGTCTATCCACTGCAGACATTTCAGACATAGTTTCACAAGGGCACACAGAGCCTGTTTCTGAATACCCTGCATAACTCCAGACGATGCCGCCAGATGATATGTTCTCAAACTCAGCAGCGGCAGTCAGAGCAGGTTATAAGTGATGTAGCCGGTCCAGTGCAACAGGAGACCAGTGTTCATGCTGAAATCATCCGGAATCCCCATGTGTTTACAATTTAGATTTTGCAGCTCCACGTTGAGAAACACAATTCTCTTGTTCAGCTTTGACACAATTCAGCGCAGACTCGTATAAGCTGCGGCTAAAAAGGGGAGCATTGATAACCTCCAATGCAAGAAGATCACACTTTGTATTTTTGGTGTAAACAGGAGCAAAACAGTCAGGCGGGGAAGGTGTGGGGCAGAGGAAATGTATGAGGTAAGGAGTGAAAGACATTGTCCAGTCAACCGTGGTGTCATAAACACAGTGAATATTGCACCATACTAAACAAAATATCAGACTGCGAGGAGAGAAGGGGCATGGTTTATTGTACAAACACAAGCACTGACAATAAATACTGGAGTGTGGCACAACTTGGAGACCATTAGCGAGGTTTCTGTTACTAATGCAACATACGAACTCACTACTGAGTAAATTGCTTCTCTCACTTTGGGATACCGCTGTGTAAAAGTTTGTTGAGAGAGTTATTTTCAAGTTACTGCACAGCATCAGTAGAATATCTCTCGTGTAGAAGAGATGTTCTGATATCATGAGCTGGATTGGGTTAATTTAGTAAAGGAGGCTTCGCTTCGATCTTCAGAAGCTCTTGTCAAAGCCACTTGCATTAGTTTATACAAAATTATTAAATTGGGATTATAGAGACCAGTGGGCAAATATCAAAAGAATAGGAACGGCTACTGGAGGGTCGGGCTGTAAATATAGATAATGAAACAGTGATGTCAAGTTTAAAGTAAAAATATATTGCATTAATAGAGTGAACATGAAAAGCTGGTATTTCACAAAGTACACGATTCAATCAAGTCAACATGGTTCAGGTCTACAGCTCAATGCAAATCAAAAAACCTAAACCAACAAAACCCAGAAGTCTGTCCCAGCTACGTACAAGTGCAAATTGTCCTTATTGTGTTGCAGAGGCAGGAGGAAATGTCCAAACGCACAAATTGAATTATTGTATTGTTCAATTTGAGGAGGTGGGAAGAAAAAGGCATAGACGTTGACTGTAAAAGAGACCCCCCCCCCCCTTGTCTCAGGAGGAGGCAGAGTTTAAATAGAGCGTATGTGTCTTACATTTGACGACATGAGAGAAATTAAGCTTCTGAAGATAAAAGTGAAAGGTCAACTACTCAATCAACCCAGTCCAATATTTGACAAAAATGACAACATATAGCATTCCTCACAACCATTATGAACCATCGTGGGTCTGGAAAATAGATTGATTGTTGATTTTTCATTGCTTTTTTGCTGCGTTTTCATCACGTTTTTCTTACATTTTTGTCCCTTTTTGTCATGTTTTCATTGCCTTTTTTGTCATTTTTTTGCTGTGTCTACGCAATGCTTTTTGTCACATTTTGTTGCGTTTTCATTCTCGTTTTCGTCGCTGTTTTGAGTTTTTTTTTCTTAAGCTTTTATGTGCTCGGTTCAGGTGGGGGTTAAAGGGACTATACGGAGTTTAAAAATGTTAAAATGATGTATTCACTCAAAACATTGTTACTTCGGGTCCGAATTGCCGTCATGCACGAGCTTAATATAGAAGGTGCAATTATACGTATGACCTGAGATGGCAGTAGTGAGTATAAAATGGCCAACTTGCATCTAACCCCTTTAAGAGGTTTAAGCCCCCAACCTTATCATTTGATTCCAAACAATGAAAGAGGAAGCTGCTAAATTAAAATGTTAGTTGCGATCCTAACTCATTCCAAAACTTTCCATCACTTTTATTTCACATAAATGCCAGAAAACTCATCAGCAACTCCATGAAATTGATACAAATGCACAGTGTTTTCCCCCACAAATGTCTAGGCTTACAATATACAAAAAAAAGGAGACATCTTTTTCATTTCACTACACGAAAGGAATCCGGTATAGTGCCTTTAAGTGTTACCCTTCTCTTGGTAAAACATGTCTCGCGCTGGAGTAGCGTAATCTTTCATACCTGCACCCAAGAATACCCAATTTGACTACAAACATTTAATTTTGAGCAAAACATAGCTCCTGTTAAACAAAGCCCACATTGCTGTTGTACATCTCACCAGTCTGCCGAAACGCACAGTGAAACAAAATGTTTTTGGCTGCAGCTAAACGAGCCATCTCCCACAGGCCCCTGCTGTTATAAGAGCTCCCCACCGACTGCCACCATTTCCACATTATTTACCACTACAAAAGCAATCTCTGCCACTGATTGTCATTTCATCGGAGTCCAACAAGAAATTAAATGGAAATGTCAACTGGTAAACAATGACCCAACGACAGGAACACGCTCCCTGGTACGCACACAACTTCACACAGGCAGGGAGCGGTGGCGGGTGCAGCGCTCATGCAATATGAATTTCCATTTGTTTAGCACACTTGGCGCCAGGTCCCAGGAGAAGTTTAGAGCGGCTAATGTTTTATTGATGGGGAGGTGAGGATTTACTTGATTTTTTTTTTTACTGTTGTTTTTTTTTTTCATACAGGTGTACCTCCCGGACAGATACAGAGCACAAACAACTGGGTAGATTTTAGGCGGCAAAGTAAGGAACAAAACAGTGCTTTCTCTTGTTGACTGTGTGTGAAAAAAAAAAAGAAAAGATACAAGTTTGTATGAAATAGACGTGAAATAAAAAGTGAAATAACTCATAAAGTCCAAAAAAAAAAGGATTTAGTAGTTTTTATGGGTGCAACACATACACTAACCCTTATGGTGCCTAAACACGTAACCGCACGGATCGCGCTGTTGCTTCTATTTGGATGCTTGAAAGGCTTGCAACCAGACGCTCGTGTGAGTTCACTGCAGGAGGAGCCACTGCTGTAAAAAAAAAAAAAAAAGAAAAGTGCTGTTGCTACTCAGCACTTCCTTTCTCTGACACTTAACCAGATATTATAACAATAGCCTACAATATTGTATGGTTTGAGTGAGCAGTACCTCCAGTGATCTGTCCAGTGATCATGTCAAGGTAAAATCCCCTTTAAAAAATGTTTGTAATCCAGTGCATTCTTCGTTGCGTTTAAAAAAAAAAAAAAGCGTATAACTCCTCTGCATGCCTGGGCTCAGGAAAGGCATTTCAAACCACAGCTGCTGTAGCCTGGCCTTAGCCATCCGTAAACTCCGGCCAATTATAATTTCCCTACATGTACGTCTGGGTCTGATCTCAGTGGCCGCGTTACATCGGTTAAAGTTCAACCTAACAATCAGTGGGGCATTTGTAGTTTGACAATGGCGGCGGATGCGAAAGTAATGGAAGCTCTTCAATCCGTTCTGGCTCGGCTCCCAAATATCCAGAAATTAAAATTGAAGCCTTGGAATGCGCAAGGAATGTCCCCAAGCGAATGATAGCTGCTTCACTCACTTGGGCGCATTACATACGTCACGACCAAACGCTAGTGAAAATCAGATCCAATCGTTTCAAACGAGTTCACCCCTCCCACCTGATAACGGAGCGCAATGGTGAAGGTCCAGACCCTTGTACGAAACGCAATGAGCACGAGGGTGTGGTAAAACCAGGCTACAGCTGCTATGTTGTCATCAAGCTTTTCCACTTCTTTCCAGGTAGTAACTGTTTCACTGTGTCTTTATGATGTAGCAGAGATGGTTATGTTGCTCCAAATTCAATAATCTGTGTCCTTTTCTTCTCGAATATTGTTACTCCTGTTGCGCTCTGATCACACGGCCCTGCCTCAACGCCAAGTCATCCCCCACACCTGGGCCATTTCACATCGACAATACACAGTAATCAAACACACCGAACGTGCGATCCACATTAGGTGTGAAAGCACTTTCAAATGATTTGGTCATACAGTATATATAATGACGACATGGTGACCTGGTACAAATCCTCATTTACAAAGGCAGCATGACCGGAAACTTTACTTTACTTTGTTAATAGCGTTTACGTTTTGGAAGATGTTCTGGTCAAGTATGTTTCACCATTTTGACATCTTCTGATGAAGTGATAAAATTGATATATCAGCTGCCGAATATAACGCACACATCATTCTAAAATATTAGTGGAGTCATTCAAATATAAATTAATTTCATGAATGTCATAGTTAACTCACAATTAATCACACATTTTTATCTATTTTAAATGTCCCATGAATTATCATTTTAATTATCTTTTCAAAACGGGAAAGTGGATAATCTTGCCTAGTACTGTACCACCTCAGCACACACTATGTGCTTTTCATTCCTGATTTTGCAATAATTGTCAGTTATAAGTGCCGAGTCTTGCACAGTGTCGTTTCTCGTACTGTGTGGTCTCATGTTCGAACCTTAGTCGCAGGAAACCAAACATGTTTGATTTTTACGCCCGATTTTGGACGCGCAGGAGAAGCGTGGGTGACTTTACCGTCCCAAAAGTGGATACACAGAAAGCAGCGGCCAATGACAGAGTGGAAAACACACAGAAAAACACCGTCTCTCCTCCCTTTTCATTTCTCTGCCACAACAGAAGCACAAACAGCCCCACACAGACCTCGCCAAACAGCACAACAGTGTCACTACAAGTTCACTTGAACCTCCGTCCCAGGTACATTTCAACCACAACCGCAGCACTTACTGTGTTACTGACTTCTATTCAGCTCCTTCTCTCCGCTATCTCCTCCGTCTTGGGGCTGATGTCCATCTCCTTTTCTTATAAAATCCACTGAAATATGTCCCGCTTCTTTGTGTCACCGGCTTTTATTTCCATTTGACAGAACTATAAACAAGTTAAAGACTCATAGCTGCAGCACTGAACTGCGCTGTGACTGACAGTGATCACATGACACTGTGGACCAATCGGGTGTGTTTCACAAACAGAAGCCTATCTTCTCCTGTCGTGTGTGGCCCCCAAAATCTTTAAGCGGTCCAAATTATTATGCAAATGACATTTTTCTCTGATTTTCTAAACTGTCAACTCAAATGAGAGTCAGCATAATTTTCAAGTCTTTAACTGTTAGAGGATCATTTGAATGTGGTTGAAAACATCTCCCAGTGATAGCAGTAGTTTTTATTATTATGCTACAATACATTTTAAAGCTTGTAATTAACTGAAAATGGTCATTTGTTGAAGTTATATTTTAACATAGGAACCCTTGTGTGATAGCAGCTTAAAATTCTTAAATCCATTAAACTTGAGAGTTTTTGGAGAGTTTCTGCTTGAATTTCTTTGCAGGATGTCAAAATGGCCTCCCAGAGCAGCTGTTTTGATAAAAACTGCCTCCTACCCTCATAGATGTTTTGCTTGTTGATGGTCCAAAGGTTCTCAATAGGGTTGAGGTCAGGGTAGAATGGGGTCCACATCATGAGCTTCCCGTTAAAATTGATTTGCATTAACACATATAAAATAATAAAGCAATATTTTTGACAGTACTATAAAATATGTCTTAAGATTATTCACAGAGAGTGCGGATTCTATTGTAAATATACGTTCATTTCAGTTAAACACAGTCCCGAATTAGCCACAACATCCTTTGTGTTTTTTTCCACTCTATATTTTTTTTTCTTCTTTCAATTCAATCTACCTTGTCCCCACTGGCCGACACCACATGCACCTGCTTTCAGCTTTATCCTCTACTCTATTTCCTAATCTCCCCCGCCACTTCCACAGCTGCTCTGCCTCTCTCCACAGCAGCCATGCATGACATTTTCCATGGGATATTGCTTTTCTAATCTTTCCGACAAGGGGTGATATTTATGTATTGTTTTCCAATATCCATCTCTCCTGCTCACATTGGTCTCGCTCTGGCCAGTTCACAGTACCGCGGCACAGGCACATGGCTGTTGTTCTATAGCCCTCACTTTTGCCAGCCACATTGTCTCTGTTGCGCCTATTATGATGATTTTTTGAAGCATGAATGGACACTATAGCATTGCACAGCCAGTACCGTACCTATTGTGCTGCGGGTTGATAGCGGCCAGTCAAAAGCGGGTTTAAAAAGAGAAGCGATGCATGAAATATCCTGCAGCTTTATATCAAACCCTGAGGTGACATATTGTTACTGTCACTCATAACACTGGATTTGTAGCTCGCTTGTTCCAGTCATGAGTTACGTGATCACTAGGAGAAAAAAAGATAATAACATTTATATGGGGAGTAAAAAACGTACTTTGACGGAAATGTATGAAATTTGGCAGACAATTCCATTTGGTCGTTCCAAGCAAAAAAGTCAATGAAATCCTTATTATATTTTTCATGGTGTTGCCATAGCGATGACCAGAACTCCCCATTTACTCTAATGGAAAAATAGTATAATTGCTCAATTTTACAAAACAGCACGGGCTAATGGAAACATCGTTTTTCTCATTGCTTTTGGTTTCCAAAATATACAGTTTTCATGTTATCCATGAAAATCACACAACAGTGGAAATCTAAACATAGTGAACCAGACTATTATGGCTATTATCATGTTATTACTTGTACCGTAATTTCCGGTTTATAAGTCGCACGTTTTTACATAGTTTGGCAGGGGGTGCGTCTTCTACTCTGGAGAGAATAATATGAGATTTTTTCCCCCCGTTTTTAAAATTCAAATATATAATTTCACATGCTAGGGGGCACTGCAGGCTAATCGAGCAGCAGAACGAAGGTTTGGAGTGAGCAAGAAGCAGACGTTACTCTTACCACAATGAAGAACACAAAACAAAGCTAATCACGGGCTGAAAGCTAGGTTGCCACAGCTAGAGGAATGAGTTCGCAAATGAGAGCTTGAAAAATGTGCTGCCGGGAGAGGCTTGTCAACGGTGCAGTTACGCCTTTGTGGCCAGGTCGTTGCCAAGTGACACAAGGATGATTTCAATGGATTTTGTGACTTGGAGTGAGATGGAAAGTTCGGTATGTTCTTTATGCTATAGATATCTGTTCATGTGACGTTAACATATCAGACACCTATTTAGTTTGTTGTTCATGCCTCATGTAGCTAACCATCAATGAGGCCTACGCTTATTCAGCCTGTTGTTTTTTTCTTCATTAGGCATTTTTATAGTCCGGAAAATTCAGTAGATATCCATATGAAACAAAAAGTGGCACGTTTTCCATCCTCTCTGTGAAAAAAAAAGGACTGGGATTGAGATTTTGACATTATCAAAGTAAAACTGCATTTACATAGCAATCTGTTATTCAGTTTGAAAATTACCATGAATATATACAAAGCATTTACAAATACCTATTGCCGTTTTGTCTTCCATCTTCAAATAACTTGACTTCATGAGTTCAAACAGCATACAGGGAATAGTCTAAGACTTTATGCTGCAAGGCCTAAAGGCTAATGCAGTGCAACCCATATGGAATAAACAAAGCTTCTTAGGGGAGGATAAGTGGGGGACAGCCTTGTTATGATGACCTGCGGTGCTTTGGGGGTGTCTGGACTGAAAACACTCTGTGCTTACTAACAACCCAATGATTGGGACTCAGGGCACCTCTCTGGGCCTTGTATACGGCCAACAGACAGCCAGGACTTTGGGGTATAGAAGATGATTTCCTCCTTGGCATTCACTCGCTCCATGTTTCGAGGGCCCCCTGGTTGGTCCGCCTGCCTGAGCCGTCGCGAATGTTCAAGGCCATTGCTAATCCTCTCACGTGGGGCGCCTGTCTGTACAGTTCGCCCATGTCCCCCCGGACCTCATTCACTTCCTCTATCTCTCTGCTACATACAAACCAGCAGCTCTTTGAGTCTCATAGGCTCTGACCCTGGCCATGTCTGACAGCTCACTAAACAGAGTGGCGGCGTGAGATGCATAGAGATGAATCCGGATATCGCATAGACTATCTAAATTGCAGGTGTGTCATAATGAGATGGAGAATTGCTAAATGTAAATGCAGTAATTTAGTCGGTTTCATTTAGGAAAAAAATATGGACTGTTGTCTCCAACCTCTTCTTAGTCACTGAATAATAACTTTTTTAATGATGAATGGAGAAAAGTTGAGCGACCTGAGATTGGCATTGTGACAGTGCCACAAAAAATGACATTAAAACAACATAAATCATAGGGATATAGCTCTGATTCATGTTTGGAAGTAGTGCTGGGCGATATGGAAACGATATGGACTATTTTATATCAAGATAACAATATGTATCATGATATACCACAATAAAGTACATTTTCAGTTATTCTTTGAAAAAAAAAAAAAAAATCATTGCCGACTTTTTTTCAACTTCATATTGAAGCAGTGATTTCGCTTGGGGTAATTTCTCTCTCTATATATATAACAAAGGCTGATCTCATCCAGGTGGATACATACAACATTGAAAGTTTAATCGACGGCAACTATGAAGAAATGTCCAGTTGAAATGAAACACTTTCAACGTTGTACTGTATATAGACTGCATATTGTTTATGTTTGGAAAAAAAAATGATTGCAGGACAAATACAGCTAAACAAGACATGAACAGAGTCATGCAACACTCATTCTTAACAGAAATGTTTTTATTATTATTAATACATGATGATTCTTGACTTTGCAAACCATCGCATGCTCCTAAAGTTCCATGACTAACATGATTTGTGGCTACATCCCAAGCTCATTACGGAAACAGAATGGCTTTTTGTCCAACACAAAACGACAGCAAACACCACACACAGCAGCAGTGAAGGAAACAACCCTTTAACAATGATTTATGAGGGGAAGGCAGAGTCAATAGTGAAATATTCAGTACTCTTTCCATATTCACTGCAGACTTTAAGCTTCAGAGACACAGTACAGTGCTATTGCTTATCCACACATGGATGCACCTTTACCCTGGAGAGTCAAGTGTGCATGTCTGCTTGACACACAGCGGCTACAGGGAATGCTCCCATTGCATTTAATACACAAACTGTCATCATTTTTACACTAGTCTAATCACCCACTGTACAGGTTTGGAAGTTTGGGGGCAAACTTGCAAAAATGCACGTAAATCACAGACACAGATGTCCCAGTAGTCGATGAACTGAGCGCCACAATGACACACATGTGCAAAGGAGCATCTAATAGGAAAGTGAAGAGATGAGTGCTAACTGTTGGCCATCCAAAGTGTTGACTTTTATGTCCGTATCTGCCAAGATAAATTTACTTCCATGCTTCACTTCAGGCCAGACTGATACAAGAGCAGAGTTTTTGTGTTTAACAGACTGCATTAACACTTAACAGTGCGTTAACATTCCAAACTGACTTTGTTCTCTTGCCAAATATTTTTCAAAGAGTTGTGTGAGAGTATGCTTTTTAATCCACATTTATTTGAGTAATCCTCATTACTCCTCCTTCTCCAGTGCAGACATTGCTCTGTACTTTCTCAGATCACAAACCAATCACAACTTTTGGGGCGCATGTTTGGGCAGCATGACACACTTTTCCGGGAGTTGAAGAGAGAGTACGTGTCATACATTTGCATGGCTCCAAACACCTTTGGTGAATCGCTGCCACGCGTCACACCACACATAACGCCTTTCTCTCTCCTCCCTCCTCGCCTTCTCTCTTCTCCTCGGCATATTGCAAAAAACTTTGTACAAATGGCCACGGGCCCCGTGAAGCTTTATATATCTGAGTTTTCATGCGATTGATGCACTCTCGCCAAATGGGCAATTCACAAACGACTTATGCAACATGTATGGAGGACGTACAAGATATCCAACCGTGCGTTGGCGCATGTGGCGCACAACACACATATACGAAGTCCATAAGTGCGACATATAAAAAAGTTTTGGCCGTACAGTTAACACACAAAGACGTACAACGTTCTTGCAAACGTAAGCGCCCATAGATAGTTTGTTTGACATCCAATCCAATCCAACTTTATTTCTACAGCACATTTCATAAACAAGAGTTTCCAAAGTGCTGCACAAGAAAATAAAAACAATAAGAATAAAACATTAAAACAATAAAATGTAAAAACTTAAAATTAGATAAAACCACCAAAAATATATATACATATATATACCAAATAAAAGACACACATGACAAGGAACCTCTGAGTCCAGTCTACGGCTCAAATATGAACATGTGACAAATGTGTTCAGAAGAGCGATTACATGCCCAGTGCTCTGACAGTAAGAGAGAGAAATTAAATGAATTATGCTCAAGGTTTTGTCAAGAGGGTCATTTTTTTTGGGAGAAATAAGTTGGTTGCTTAGTGAATGCATTTACTGTATTATTATGGCGTCAGATAACTATCTTTAAGTTGAGGGCGCAAATACAACATCAACGCGCGCATTACACAGGGATCGAGGGTGCATGCACTAAAAGTGAGCACAAAAACTTTAACACAGCGCTTATGTGTCTTCATACGCCCGGTGTTTGCATTTCAGCACGCTGTTTTCAGCCCACTGCGCCCTCTCTCTTCCAAAGTTTGACCGCTCGGTTTTCTTCTTCATTCAGCACGTTAAGTCATCAGAATAAGGCTGACCAGTTGATCACAGATATAATAAACAACAGTACAGTCTGTACTGAACAGATACATTTGACCTAATACGTTGCCTCAAAATATAAAAGTAGTAAATAAATATTATAAATAAAATGTGACAAAATAGATGATGCTACTACTACTACGACTACAACGACGACGACTACGACGACTACTGCTGCTGCTGCTACTAAAAATAATAATACAAATAATGATAATAAATGATGACGACGATGATGATGATGAGGATGATGATGATGATGATAGGACAAAAAAAGGAAGTCCATATTCTGCAATCTGATTGGCCAGTGCGAGCAGAGCCGTGTGATTGAACAGATTTGCTCAAATATAGCTATATATTATAACGATTAACTATTAAAATGAAATATTCTTAACTACTCTTTTGGGATGTAATAAAGCCTTTTTTGTGAGTAAAAAAATCCAGTATGTTCACATGTTCAGTCCATAGACTGTATCTGCGTTGTATATCTGTGATCGACTGGTCAGCCTTATTCGGATGACTTAACGTGCTGAATAAAGAAGAAAACCGAGCGGTCAAACTTTGGAAGAAAGAGGGCGCAGTGGGCTGAAAACAGCGTGCTGAAATGCAAACACCGGGCGTATGAAGACACATAAGCGTTCTGTTAAAGTTTTTGTGCTCACTTTTAGTGCATGCGCCCTCGATCCCTGTGTAATGCGCGTGTTGATGTTGTATTTGCGCCCTCAACTTAAAGATAGTTATCTGACGCCATATATTATCAGCTAAAATCTTGCTCAAATCAAGAGCCACACATTTATTCATGTATTTATTTTTGATTCATGTTGTTTATTTAAGCATTCCAGCAGAATATCAATGATTTTTATCAATACTTTTGTTTTAGTGGGCTGTGTTAGAGAACAAACTTTAGGCTGTATGGTTGGTCATACCACTGCCTTTCAGTATGATAGTATACAGCAGCAGAGTGACTTATCCCTCTTTGCTTGCAAGCATCGGCAGACTTGACTGGTAAGTCTTCGGGTCCTACACTGATGGCAATTTATTTCTCCTGACATTCAGACTCCTGGCTATTTTACATCTACAGACAACTTTGATTATTCTCTAGGCTGCCCGGCAAAAGTTCAAAAAGTTTTGATGAAAACTGTTCATCGTAAATTGTATGTAACTCGGGAACATTTCCAGAGTTAATAATTGATATATAAATAATTTAAAGTATAGGTCAAGCTCAAGTTTGTTTGTTTCACTACAAGCAAAACTTTCTGAATGCATAATACATGTATTTTGATAGGCAGGTACAAGATACAGTTACGCTGCACAGAAACCCCTGAGGAGGTTTAGCCGTATCAAGCAAATATATCAACATGAATTTACAAAGGTCACTTAAGTGCTCTAACATGGAGAAAAAGCATTGGTACAAAGTCAAACTTCCCCGAGAGTCTGAATGACAAATAAAGCATGTATTCTCACCCTGACACTCTATCTATCTATCTTACAGTCTGCATATCAGGTTGAGGTGAGGGAAAGGAATATGATTATTGCCCTAAATAAATTAAATATGTGTCCTGTTTTTATGTAATCTTGTCCCATCGTTGTTTTAGACTTGGACTACATGTTTAAGTGTTTTGCAAAGCTAAAGATATCTGTTTCCCATCTAAAATGATGCCATCAAATAACAGTAACACTGAATATTTATTCTGTGCACATACAACTCATGACAAGGGGCAAAATAAACTCTGTGGTTTCTCTGAGACTTGACTTTTACATATGTTTCACATGTTTATTAGGTGTATGAATGTTTTTACAGGAGACAAGAAATCTCATTGCGGCAGTGGCTTCTGTTTCCTTCTGGCTATCATTAATTGGACTACAAGTGGCAAATAGGTTAAATGTCTTGTTTTCTCTGGTGTGAAAATATGAATGTCTAAATATTTAAAGCCTGCGGGACATTCCAGCGTTTCAAGATACATGTTGATATGTTAAGAACAACTAAACTGTTGTAAAAGTCAAAACATGGCAACGTGAAAACCGGCAGCAACCTCCCTCTCTCTTGGTACAGCTGCATTTTTTGCCTTTTTCTATGAGCTGCATTTGTGTTTTCTGTGTTCCACATTGTTTTACTGGATATTTTTGTATGTCTTTGAGAATAAATCAGATCAACTGCTAAGCTGTTCCCAGAAGATGTTGAAAGACTGTTGTGGAGCGGAGGGAGCTGCCCAGGAGGAAGAGGAAGGAAGAGGTGGAGCTGACCAGTGCAGGACACCACGCTCTGAAACAGGAGGCGCTGTACCATTGCAGAGGATCAGAGGAGACTGAAGGCAGCCAGCCAGCTTTCCTCTGGGTGCTACGGGTGCTACGGTTTCCTCACCTCCAAAAACATGCTGGTCAGGTGTGGCGGCGTAGCTCAGTCGCTGCAGCTCAGTCGCTGCAGCTCAGTCGCTGCAGCTCAGTCGCAGCAGCTCAGTCGCAGCAGCTCAGTCGCAGCAGCTCAGTCGCAGCAGCACCTGAACACCATTTCGTTGTACGCTTGTACAATGACAAATAAATTATTTACTTAATAAACATGTCAGTGTACTGTACATGTACTGCTAATGATCAGTTAGGGAAACAGGCATTATTTTTGCGGTGGGTTATGGGCCCATCTCACCGGAGGAGAGTTACAGAGACGTCGCGGAGACTTCCAGTCACAACACAACGTCCACAACGTCTCCGCAGGAGATAAGGCAAGTGTGGTCTACGCGTTCTCAAGCAGTTGTAGCAACATTGCAAACACTATTTGTTGTCCTCAACCTGTGAGGAGTTACTGTGAGATCCCTGCAATATCTCAGACCTGTCGGATAGACCAAGTAGATCTCAAAGAGACATCCGTGACCAGCGGCAACTCGAGTCTCCAACTAGTCCTCAGGCCAGTGAGATCGGCCCTTTATCAGAATAAAGCATTTGAAAAATACCGTGATGTATTCAAACCTCATTTTTGATCATCTCCATAGAGATGTTGCTGCGAAGTTAAGGGCCTGAGGAGAGGCGAGCCTGCTCACAGTAATATAAAAAAGTTCATGATGAAAGAAGTGCTTTTAATTCCATTCATTAGTACTTGTGTGTTATGTGTGTCAAATCCATAGCAGCATATTCAGGTGTGTTATGGATCTCAGAGGAACTAGTACTCACTCTCCCCTTTTTATTTTTAATGTCAAAAGTTTTAAAATTGCATATTCACAAAACTGGAAAAGTCATATTTCCCCTTTTTTATACGGCAACCCTTTTCTTAAGATGCAGAACCACATCTCAACCCCAGTTTGAGTCTTTAAATCATCAGTGATTTCCTGTTTACCCTTTGCATCATTACAGACATTATAAATAAAAGTGTTTCTTCACCTCTAATTTCCCACCAAAGCCACTGGAGAAGTTTACTGAGTTTGCTAATTGGTCACAGGGGACGTCTTTAGCTCCATAGGTGGTCAAGGTCTGCGCTGTTTTCATGTTGTCTTTAAAACCGCCCACATTGTTTAGTCAATATTTTTATAATTACGATCTTAACACGGCAAACTTGGCATTTTCCTTTGTGGTCTAAATATGGTCTAGTATTTATTGTTTTGTATACAGTGATCAGTATATTGTCATGAGAGATTACTATGCTCCTCCACTTATGCAACAGAAATACAAATATATGTTTTTCCCATGAGATATGCCTGGACTGTTTTCTTCAACAATCTGTTTCTGTCACATCATTTAACCTTCACAGAGATCATGCACAGCTCTGTTCGTGTCATCTCTTGACAATAATGTTGATCTCAAAACTCCACAGCTCTTCAGTAAACAGAGGTTGTGAACAGGGCGCTGCCACTTTGTGAAGCATAGTTTTCAACCTGTTTAAGGCACTACCTGCTACTCTGCTGCAGGCAAATACTGCCCTTGGTCTGACAAAGATCCACAGAAGTCTAAAAACATCATCAGACCAAGTGTTCTTTAACCTGTTTGCAGTGAGTCATCCACCAAATCAGGGGTGCCTAAAGTGGAACAATTATGTTGGCCCGCCAGAGGGTGACCTACTTTTGCGCCACATCTGGTTTATACTAACTTTTTCCCATTCATTCTCAATGGTAAATATGGATGCAGTACACTTTTTGGCCACCAGCGTCAAATTGGGGGCGCTGTTTCACTCCTTTCGCAAAGTTAAGGAAACACTGTTGTGGTGTCTTGGTAATTATCAGAGCGTTGTCCCAGTTCTCCAACTTGTATTGCAAAGGCCATTGAGATCAACTAAGGCACATGCTAAAAATGTACTTATAAAATAATTTATGCTGAACTGACACTTTCAAAATTATCTAATATGGCATTCTCTTTAGTCAACAAATTAATGAGGTGTTGTTGTTTACATTTTGCACTATATTGCTATAACAATTGATTTTGTTCTACTAAAACTAGGCTTTTGCCATAGTTAACATTTGTTTTAATGTAACATGTTATTTGCATAGATAGAATCAAATGCAAATGTATACCAAAAAACAAAATAAAGTAACTATTATTAAATGCAGTTGTATGTTTTTCACGCTTGACATCGCCGTGTTTGGCCTGCGACCCACAGGCACTTTTTCATTTTGGCCCTCGGAGACAAAAAAGTTTAGGCACCCCTGCACTAAATGGTATCCTCACACTAAAATACAGAAGGGTGGGTCAAGCCAGGTGATATCTGTATACTATCTAACTAGCTTACAAAATGAGGAAAGCTATTTTATTTTATATCTTGGCCAACCTGATGAATAACACAAAACTCCTTGCTTCCACTGTGCTATTGTTTTTGTTTTGGAGAGCGTGGTGGACATTACCCACACAAACACAGGCATAAAAGCGGCGTATGAACTAGTAAGGTCATGAAGCTTTCTTACACCACAAGTCTAAGTGCACAATTATTTTATATGCAAAAGCATGAGTGCGAGAAAGAGGGCAAGCACACATACATACTGCGTGTTTAAAAATAAATGAAATTAAAAATGATTATTTGTTGTCCATGCATATGTATTTTTTGAGGAAAAGCAACAGCAGCTCAAGGACATCACACATTCAGTTAAATAAAAGGAGAATAAAATCATGAAAAAAATATGTATATACAGAAGAATGCCGATAAGATTATTTCATATTTTACTTTTTTTTTTAACCAGAAGAGTCCCACTGAGATGAAGAATCTCTTTCTCAGGGGAGTCCTGGCTCCAAAGAGGCTGCAATTGCACATATTTTTACCCAAAGTACCCCTACGCCGACACGGGGAGAACATGCAAAGCCAACACACAAATGGTCCATCCTGGAAATCGGATTTGGGACCTTCTGTGAGGTATGTGTGCTACCTTGTGCACCACTGTGCTCATTGTCAGATTTGAGATCTGTGTAATATCATCAAGACTGGACTCTGACTCTGGGCACCAGCAGGAGACCCCTCCCTGAGGTTGTCAGAGATGGTTCATATGGATCTAATGAGAGATGGCGCCAGTTAGTGTTTTTATTCCCATGGTTTTATTTGTAAGCGGTTGCCACCCACCACCTGACTTTTGTTGCCCAATAAGCGCACCTGTGCAGTGGCGCGCAGCCAAGAGTGAAAAGGCGGAAGCGAGAGTAAAAAGACAGACACATTCCTTTTAGCAAAGAAGGCAAAGTCACTGGTTAAAAGAAACATCAAGGCAGAAAGGCAGGTGGCTCAGGATACAGCTAATACTGGAAGACATTTACATGGGCGCCACAGGAACTAACAAGGAGCAGAGGGTCATTACGCGGCTGAGGACAGGCCACACACGGCTAAATAAATCCTTACATCTCATCAACAGGCACGAAACAGGAATATGTGAACACTGTAATGAGGTAGAGTCGGTGCAGCATGTTCACCAAGACCAAGACAAATTCTGAGGAAAGGATCTGCGTAGTCAGGGGCAGGAGGTAATTGTGAGGAATGTTTTGCCCAAAGTTGCAGTGAAAAAGTTATTTAAATTTCTTAAGGAATCAAAAATTAAAGGAAGAATTTAGTAGGTTTCTGTTTTCTTGTTTTTTTTTTATATATAAATATAAATAGCACTTAGGATAACGGGTTAAGTTCTGGTTCACATTCCAGTAGGTGGCAGGAAATGCACCTTTAAGTTGAGCGCTACCCGGCATTTAAAGCTCAAAAAGAAGAAGAAGAAGAAGGAAGGGACAGACTAGAGAGAGAGGGGTTGAGAGAGGAGACAGGAGCGCCAGAGCCGGGAAGCATGGGCCAGACCCCCCCTCCTAGAGACTATACCAGACTGACTAGCACCTCACCACACACCCTATTTATACCTTTTAATTAGGGCTGGGCAATTAATCAAATTTTAATCTAAATGTGATCTTAATAAAGGTCTATCACGATAATCGCGTGGTGCGTTTTAATGGAGGAGAGTTGGCCTGTCCTGTCCCATTCTGGAAAAAAATATGGACGGCGCAGTGCTGCAGTGCCTGTCAGGTCAATCCCAGGGAAACACTCGGCCCAAACAAACAGGAAGCGCAGGAACATGGCACACGCGGCAGCCTGAGGAGAGGACCCTGTGATTTTACGAGTATAATCAGCTACAAAGTTGCACTAACTTGTCTGAAGAGCAAAACAGAGACACGGGCACGGGATGAAGAGTTTACCTTCGAAGAGGAAAACTATCAATCGCTATTTGGACCATGTGGATTTGTTTTGATGCTGCAGCGGTGGCATAGCTGGAATTCTAACAGTGACTTGTAAGTGTCATCGTCTTTTTTACTAATAAATGCACAGTTTACTCATTTCTTCATGCACATATTAAGTTGTTAGCGCTTCACTCGGTGACCAGATTTTCAACACATTAAATTGTATTTTAATCCTTTTAACTTGTTTTTTATCATTGGCTACACCACACCACAGAAGAAAACACAATCCTGTGACACTAACACATCATCACATCAGAGTACCTTTGCACTGAGCTGTGTCAGGACATGTACACAAGCAGATATACTTTATAGGGGATATTATGCATAATTGAGGCTCAAAACAGATATTTCTTGGATTCTCTAGCATTGATATTTTCAGTTTTGTAATTGGAAAGGATAAGGCTAAAACTACAACAATGAGACAGAGTTGCCGTAGCTGGTCATGAAACTGGAAACTTCTCAGCAGTGAATCACTTCGGGTTTCATCAGACTGCTCTGTGGTGCGGCGTAAAGGACAGTGAAGGACAGTTTTGTGTTTTACTTTGATGCAATATAAACCAGGAAGCACAGATCGGAGAAGAACACAGGAATACTCACGTGAAACACGACTCCAGGTATGTTTTTAATGAACAATATTATAACACGGTAAAATACATGAAAGTTGCATGTATGTCTCTCACTAAAATCTATTCTCTGAGTGACTGACAGAAAGAATAGTCAATCGTCGTGAGGTTAGTTTTACCCTACAGGTGATGTGTTAATCCTGCTTAATAATGTTGCTTTAGTAAATGATACTCGAAATGCTCCTTCCAAGTACTTCCTTATTGGCCTGCTCAGCTTCGCATAAAGACATAAAGGGATCAAGGCGTCTTCAGTTTAAAGACATTTACTTTTGTCCTTTAGGCCCGAGCCAGTCCCGCTGAGAACACTCTGGCTCAATTAATCTTGACTTGCATGAATTATACAGACATTCAGTGACAGCCGCCTTGTAGTGTGAGCATGTCAGGATTGTGTTGTGAGCCCAGCCTGCTGCTCTAACCTAAATTACAAATGTCAGCGGTTCCCCTTAACTAAACAAGTAGGACGTTTAATCTGCCCCCTCAGAGGCATGACTGCAACCTGTGTCTTGAATTATGTACAGCTCTGAGGAGCGACGGTGTTTACAACAGCACACACGTTTGGAAATGGGGATCAACAGGTGCAAGGAAAACATGCACGGGAAATTTGAACGATTCTGACACGCAAAATACATATCCTTTGCACACATTTTTTATAGAAACATTATTTTTTTACTGCCGGCTGGAGGAAATTATGTCAAAAGATTAATGGAAGACAAGAAGAGACAAAAAGATTAATTGTTAATTTCACATAATTTATTTTTTCGGTCGTATGAGGAAAAAGACTGAACGGTGGGACAACTCCTATTTTATAAAAGTATAGCATTTTGAATCCAGTCGACGAAGCTTAGCTTATATTTTTTAATCAGAGTTAAAGCAGTACCAAGTAACGTGTTTACCTTAATAAATCCTTTCCGTAGTCTCTCTGGGGGTAATACAAGTGTTTATGGGATGATTGGAGGGTCTTTCATCTCCCCCTGGTGTCTCTGGCCAGAAAACCATGTTTGCAACTTGACTGCCACCGGACCGGAGCCACCAATACACACTAATAAAATCACGAAGAAGAAGCTAACATGCTAACGGGCAAAGCTAACTGCGGGTTAGCGTCACTTTAAATAGTATTTACAGCCAAGTTTGAGTGAAAAAAATATTTCCCTTGTATAATTGGATGTACAATATCCCTCTCTCCCTTCACCTTTCCTGTCAGCGTAGTATTTAATCTCCAAGACAATTAATAAGTTAAAAAATCGGAACATGCTAAGACACCTGCAGTTGCGCTTATGGCCTCTAGGGGCAAGAGTTACTTAGTACTGCTTTAATAATGATGATCTGATCTGGGTCTGAATGACTCCAGTCAAGAGAGAATCCATGTGGTTGATTAGTCTCCTCCTGAGGCGAGCTGAGCAGCAGCACAGTGCTTCCTCAGGCTTAAACTTTTTAATTTTACATAACAAAAACCAACGTGGTTAAAAATGTGATCCCTTGCCCAGCGTTGTCACATGGGTCACAGTGATCATTAGAAAAAAGAAACTCTTTGGAATCAGGCTTTTAAGCTGTATTTGGGATGCGTGAAGTCTCCATTGGAATACATTTTAAAACATTTCTTTTGGAGTCGCCCCTGGCCACCAGGGGGTGGTATTGCAGCAATCCCAGCTCCCTGCCATGAGGAACAAAGACAAGCACTTTCCTCTGCCATTGATCTAAAACTTTAGAGTGGGATTTCAGTCAGGCTTTTGGATGAGTATGTCAAAGGGGTGTGGAAGAAGGTGTGGGTTTGATCACTGTGTGTGGGAGGAAAACAAACTTGTGTCAATCTTTTTACAGCACTTGACAACACTTTTTGTTTTCTTTGATAATCATTTTCTGTCTTTTGTCACTAGCAAGACAAACAAAGCATCTTGTTGCCAACCAATATTGTGAGATTGTGTAACAAGACTTAGTTAGCAGGCTTTTTCTCTCTTTCTGTGTGTGTTTGTGTGTGTGTGTGTGTGTGTTTTCTCTCTTCGTTCTGCAAGTGGAAAAAAGTTATACCTTGTGCCTCTGTCTCTTTCTGCAATGAATGAAGCAAAAGACAGAACATATTGCATTCTGTTAGCAGCCATGTACCTTGGCATTTAAATCAATGGAGCTGTAAATAAAGTCTCTACAAAGCAAAAAACAACAACAGAACCAAACAGTTCTGGTGACTGTTTGCGCTGGCCAATATAAAGCGCAGATACAAGCTCATAACCAGACTTTACAGGCCAACAGTCTATAAAAGCTGGGAGTGCTGAAAGGGCCAAGCTGATGGGCACAGCTCAAAGGAAACAAGTGAACAAATGGGGCGGGCACGAGAGCCGCTGATAAACAGTCGTGTTGTGAGGGTCAGAGCGGGTTTCCTCTGAACTGGCTGAGCACAGGAGGCGAGGGGGGAAGAAGCCTGGTCAGCACCGCAGCTGAGCCAGGGCTTTGAGAGCGCCAACCCAGAGGCAGCAGCCCGTCCCTGGGTCAAGCGCGTTCCAAAACTCCCCTACTGATCCCTGCCCAATTAGCACGGAGCTCCATCTGTTATCGCTGCAACACACCACACAACTAATAAGCCGCCATACACAGACAGTGGGTTCGGAAAATATTCACACCCCTCTTTTTATTCCTGTTACCGTGTAGAAGTATGATACGAAAAGGGGAGTTTACCACAGACCACAAAGTTTAATATTTATATAAACAACACAAAATGGGTCTACGAATAATGTACAGCATAAGGAGAAAGAAAGACTCCCGCCCCCTCAAGGAAGTGTGGTCATTTGGATTGTACGTTTTTCAGCCCTGCTTTGAGAACTTTCACTGCTTTCTTGGAGCTTGTTTCTTGGACGTTGCCTCAAAGGGACTGCAGAGGACCGGCTGTTGAAGAGGCCATGCAGTAAGTTAGCTAGGTCTGCATGTTTGGTTGCTTTGTAAAAATAGCAGGCGACATAAAAGGCACGGCTGTAGAAACTGAGAAGCTTAGGTCGGCGTTTCATATGGTTGTGTGTAGCCTGTAACTCAGAGATGTCCAAACTATATTCATCAAGGGCTAGATTTTGTAGTGTATCTGGCGAATGGGGCCACAAATCGGTGCTCAGTGCAGTAAAAGATTCAACTGGGTGCATTTTAGAGCGGCCACAGTGCTTTATTTAGGCCAGTGTTTCCCAACCAGGAGAATGGGGACACTTGGGGGTACTTGAGAACTTAACTGGAGGCACTTTCAGATTGAGAAATGGGTGAAACCAAATCATATTTCTAAACAAATTTGAAGGGCAAGTTCATTTAAACAACGCTTTTCAGTAAAATCTTTGAATTTGAGAGTATTTTGGATCAATCTCAGTACTAAATATTGAATAATATGAGTTTAGTGGGTCACTTTGATACAATTTTGGCAGGATCCTCAGGATAGGGGATACTTAGATTATGAATAAAATACTTTATTTAAACATGGAAGCTTAAAGCAAAACTAAGTGACTCATGCCCCTTGAGGCCATAAGCGCCACTGCAGGTGTCATAGCGTGTTATGTTTTTTTACTCATTAATTGTCCGTGAGAGTAAATACTACACTAACAGAAAGGACAAAGGGACAGAGGGATATTGTACATCCAATTACACAATGTAGATATTTTTTTTTCACTCAAACTTGGCTGTAAATACTGTTTAAGTAGCGCTAGCCCGCAGTTAGCTTTGCCCGTTAGCCTGCTAGCTTCCTCGTCATGATTCCATTAGTGTGAATTGGTGGCTCCGACCCGGAGGCAGGGAAGTTGCAATTGTGGTTTTCTGGCCAGAGACACCAGGGTGAGATGAAAGACCCCCCAATCATCCCATCAACACTTGTATTACCCCCAGAAGGACTACGAAAAGGATTTATTAAGGTAAACAAGTTACTTAGAACTGCTTTAAAGGCAGGTTATAATTGTGTGGAATTACTACATTTTCTGTGTAAAGTATAATCTCTGGTGAGATGTGTGACCACAAATTGGTCTGAGAGGTCGCACTTTGGGCACCCCTGCTGTAACTCCTTATGCTCAGTGTGAAGTACATATTTATGTAAACCCTCTCCACAGTGCGAGGTTGTGGAGAGGTTGTGGCGAGGTTGTTGTATAAAGAATGCGCGTGCATGATATGGGAGCATCCTGTGACAACAGTTGTTTATTTTATTTTTTTACAAACTGCAGTTTCTTCTCAAACTAAATGCAGTCTGGCTCTGTAACATTCCTGCGATAAAAGTATTTGTCGCTTCTTTTGTGATGCACCAGAATAAGAAATGAAAATGCAATGGGCGGAGCTTTAGTGGAACTCTGGGTTAAAAGAAAATAAGTCATATTCCTTTAGATGGTGGGAGGAAAAAGTTTGTGAACCCGTTTGGAACTTCCTGTGAATGTTATGGCCATATGTAAATGTTTAAATGTTTGGGTGGTATTAGTTTAAGCCGGCACTGTTTACTCATTCTTGTGATTTTATTCAAGATCATTTTATGACCAATTTAAAGGAATAGGCCACCATTTTTACATACTGAGATATGTTCTTACCTAACCTTAGACCAGTTAATATACTGTATACCTGTCTGGTCTTTGTCCGTGCGCTCTGTCACGCAAACGGAGCACATACGAAGTCACTCCCACATGTCATATAGCTCCAAAAAAGCTCACGATAGAAGCTACCAAGCTCTTCCACGTGTTCCCTATTTAAATAAAGTTACGTGAAGTGTTTTCATGCGAAGTATATTTACACATTTTGCATGTTACATTTCTATGGGAGAGGCTGCGTATGTGCTCCGTTTGCGTGACAGAGCGCACGGACAAAGACCAGATGGGTATATATTAACTCGGCTAAGGTTAGGTAAGAACATATCTCAGTATGTAAAAACGGTGGCCTATTCCTTTAAGCAGAAATGTACTGTAAGAAATTCAAAAGGGTTCACATACTTTTTCCTCCCACTGTAAATTCGTATTCCATTTTTGCAAATAAGAAACATCAACCATGTGTGCCGTAGTTGGCTTTGGAAGGTCTGAAATAGCATGATATGATGAAAAGAGTTCTGAAAAGTTGCTGTATACACACATGCACTTCCATTGACAATAACAATACGTCAATGACAAGGTAAGCGATGGCCTTGTCCAGCCTCCTGCCAATAGCAGCCGAATGTGAAAGAGACTGATTTTCCATGGCTCTCGCTGCGTCTTGGACTACTGTCTGTGGAGTGTGGTTTTATTTTGCCATGGCGCTGTGTCGCAAACATCTGCGGCGTGCCCAGACAGAAGGCTGGCTTCCTCGGTGTTGGCTGGTCCTGGTTTGGTCTTGTTCTGTCTCTGTCCTTTTCTCCTTTCTCCTGACGGGGCTCAACCCCCGATCAATAGTTAACAATACACCCCATCAACAGGACAGGGGCAGTGTGACAGGAGAGGGAGGAGCTCAAGGGGAGGCGAGGACACGAGTATCTGTTATGTTTCCTTCACTTGCCCACAGTTATTTATAATATAGACCACATTAAACAAGTCTGGCTTCAAAGTGGCAAAGTGGCCCAGACAGATCGTATCAATAACTAATGATCTGCTCGCTGTTGTGGGGTTGTCCATTGACAGGTTTCATTTGGGACTTGAAAAATAAAGTCTGGACGTGATACATTTAGCATCACGCCAGGTTAATGACATATTCATATTGGAACCATCAGTATATAAATCACAATAAATGTATGACAAAAACAGTGTATTAAATCCGCACAGCTTTTTTAGTAGTCTTTCATCAAGGGTTTGTGCCGTCATACTGCATCAAATTCCATGTGTAATGTTTAAATGTTACGTTTCAGCATAGCGTCTGCATCAGAGTATTCTTTAGCATTCGCGTCAGAGTATTTGTAAATGTATTTAGGTAATTGGCTTGAATGACGGCTCTGAAATACGAGGGTGTAGTCTAAGTCATGGACATTGCTGCCATAACAAACAAAAGAAAGTCTTCCCAAAGCACAACAGTTTGCCATTACAATCATATCTTTACAGATGAATGCAATAATTAACAAGTAGTGGGTAACACTTTATTTTACACTACCTTGATACATTGTACCTAAGAAAATTTAGTACAGTGTAATCTGCTTTGTAACAATCTGTAATAACTTGTAACTATGTAGTGCGTACACAATGGAATAATGTGTATTAATAAGACATAAGACCTTTAGGGTTGGGGCTTAAAGGAATAGGCCACCGTTTTTACATACTGAGATATGTTCTTACCTAACCTTAGACGAGTTAATATATCCCTGTCTGGTCTTTGTCCGTGCGCTCTGTCATGCAAACGGAGCACATACGCAGCCTCTCCCACATGTCATATAGCTCCAAAAAAGCTCACGACAGAAGCTACCAAGCTCTTCCACGTGTTCCCTATTTAAATAAAGTTACGTGAAGTGTTTTCAAGCAAAGTATATTTACACAGAAATGTAGCATGTCGATTTTATAAGCAGATAAAAAGGGTAAGAACATATCTCAGTATGTAAAAACGGTGGCCTATTCCTTTAAGGTTAGGGTTAGAGTTAGGGTCTTATGTCTTATTACATTATGTACCTGAAAAGTACTAATACACATTATTCCATTGTGTATTTAACCCTTAGGTACAAGTTATTGCCAAATTTGGTACTATGTAATGGGCTTTGTAGCAATGTGCAAGTACAATGTATCAAGCGTAGTTTAAAATAAAGTGTTACCGGATAGTGTGCATGGATATGCCTATGCAACAGCAAACATATGGAAGCCACTCACACACAGAAAAGCATGACACACAGAAAGGTCCACTTTGGTTTAAAGCCGCCATCAAAGTCTCTCAAATGTTTGCTTTGCTACATATCTTATTTATGCTGATAAATGTGTGTTGAACACATGATTACTGAATCTATCATCAGAGCAGTGTGTGCAGGAGGACTGAGGGGCGTGGGTGAGGGAAGGAGGGGCCGAACAGGGTTCACTCCTGACAACTATACTGACAATTTTTTTTCAAAAGACATAGCTCAGGGCAGTTTTAAGATTCAAATATAGGAGCTTCTTGCAGTGAGACAATATGTCAGTATAATCCCCAGTTTCAGGGCGACACAGTGACACTGTGGTTAACCCTTGTTCACAGCAAGAAGGTCCTGGGTTCGTTTCCCATCTGGACGGGGCCTTTCTTTGTGGAGTTTGCATAGTCTCCCCATGTCTGTGTAGGTTTCCTCTGGGTACTTCCACTAAAAACATGTACAATAGGCCAGGATAATGAGAGTGTGTGTGTGCGTGTGGGACATCGGATGCAACATGGCTACAATTCGGTGTGGTGTGTTCACTAACATGTACTGTCCCTACCAAATAAACCAATAAATAGAAAAAAATGTCCAGTTCAATAAGATGCCATGTCTATTTGGACCTCTTCACTTTTCCTTCAGAAGCCCAGGTCGTTTTCACTCACCATTCTCTCCCTTCTACGCGTCATCAGTTCACGGCTTGTGTGAGGGTGAGTGGGTGGTTGATTGTACGCTTGGCTACTTTTGAGTACTGTGTTATTATTTGATGGCACCAAGAGAGAATTTATTCATTATTCATGGCATGCCGAAGGTGCAACTATGGGCCAAGGCTGTGTTCAGAACTTGGCTGAACCCTTCATTATTTCCTGGGGGTGGTGTGTGTGCTGTGCGTTTTGCTACTGAATCCACTTGCTTCCTGGTACTTCCTATATTGTTCACATTTAGCCTGGCAGGCCAAACTACAGGCTTTCCTATTCATTCCAAAGACATATGTTGTCCGAGACTTTCAATGGGAAATATTTACCAGTGGATTAAAAAGTATGGAAAATGCTATGCCCCCGTAAACAAACATGGTGACGAAAAATGTTAAAGATGATTCAGACTGGAATCCTCTGCGCTTACAAACACACCTACTGTGTTGCCAGATAAGGTGTATATATATAAATATAAATATAAATGTATCACCCATAATACAGTGTATATATTCAATTAAATACATTTTATTGGTCAATTCATTTCACAATAAATCAAAACAGTTCGTTCTCTCAGCCTTATTGTGGAGCAGGGGGTGGGAGGTAAGGGGTGGAAGCACAGGGAGGACAGGGAAGGGAGGAGGTTCAGCTTCCTGATAGCTTGGTGCATGAAACTGTTCTTCAGTCCCGTATATATCTATATATGCATTGATTATCAATCCTGTACACGTTTACTTATTTTAACTTAATTTAATTAAGTTAAGGTATACTTTATTGTCCCTGTAGGGAAATTTGTTTTCTTCATTTGACTCATCCTCACTCGGGGACCCATCTCCAGATGTGGAGCTGGGCTAATGGTGAGGATTAACCAGGGAAACCAGAGAGTCCGGAGGAAACCTACACAGACACAGGGAGAACATGCAATCTCCACACAGAAAGGCCCTGTACAGGTGGGAATGGAACCCAGGACCTTCAAGCCTGAAGCACAAGTGCTAACCGCCATGCTACCAGTTTGAGAAATTAGCCTTTGAAACAAATTTCTCAGATGAGTGACCATGCACACTAGGTTGTATTAGACCAACCTCTGAGCTACAGTATCTCATCTTTTCATCAGTGGTTTCCTTTAACTCATCTCACAGCTGCAGTAACACACTGTCATTGTTTTCAAAATCTTTCAATTATCCGTTATACATTCACCGGCTGCCAGCTGAAGTATGTCACCCAAGGGAAATAAGCACAGTAGTTACAAAGCTTAGCAATGTCATATCCTTTTTGCTGGAGTAGAACACGTCTTCAGCTGTGGATTATTGACACTCATGGGACAGTGACAGTGTCGCAACATATTGTTGTAAATATGTTGGGTAAATAGTTGATGCCACTTAACATAGGATGTCACATTATAAACAGGATTCAGCTTCTGAGTTAAAACCTCAAATGGGAATGATAAAAAATAATATTTTGTGTTGCACAAAATTGCTGTAGATATTGACTGTCTGCATGTAAGTACACAAAGACAACTGTTTGCACAAAGATTTCCAGACTTCCCTAAACCCAGACATTTCCTCCAGCAGCTACATGGGGGAAATCTCAATGCGGAGACATAAAGTAGCATCAGAGTGTCTTGTGTGATGAGAAGTCTGGAACACTTACTCAGGGAGGCACCCCAACCTGATTCCAAAGCCTCAATTTGGCTACTATCATGGATGACAAATGTGGCTCTACACCAAGCTCTGCATTCCTATTACCATTGTCTTTTTCGTGTCTTTGGGGACAACTGCCACGTAGAGACAATCCATTCCATTTAGATAATTTACCCAATTATAGAGCTAATCTGGACTTTGTCATCATGTCTGGCTGAGTCTCGTAACGCACTGCTAGTATTCGCCAGTGGTGCCTCGGTGTGGTTTGGCTGGAAGTCCCCTGTCCTGCATTGAGTCACTACTGTGGCGTTTGGGTTAAGATGCTAAAGTGATATTTCAGGATTTTTGACATAGGGCCTCATTTCCTAGTAGTCCAGAGTGTTGTTGATTTCTGGAGATATATATATTTTTTAATTCATGCAGTCCTTATATTTGAAGAGTTTAGTGGTGCTAGGCTAGTGCTAGGCTAGTGCATGTCTATGGTAACTAGTAGCCTGCATTAAAAACCCCTTCAAAATCATGGGGTCGTCCTCCAAGCGTTGCCATATCTGATTTGTAGAAAGCTCCTTTGTGAATTCCACGTGTAGTAATGCCGGCCGCAGGTAAACAAACTACTGTAGATCCGGTAACCGAGCAGATCACTCCGCCACTGCTTAGCTTACAACCAGGAAGCTGATGCTGCTCAAATATAAGTTCTTTTAAATACAAACTGGTTATATATTTCAAAATTATTCAGTCAGCACAGACATTTATATCGGTAGTCTGTTGCCTCAGGTGCACTGTGCTTGGGTCAGACTGTTTTTAATGAAGGCTACTAGTTACCATAGACATGCGCTAGCCTAGCACTAGCCTAGCACCACTACTCGCATGAGCGATTGAGGTGATCAAGGCAACTGAGTTGCATAATAATTTGGAACAGTAGATTTTGAGTTTTTTACAATCACATTCACATTATCCTCTAACACTTAAAGACTTGAAAATTATGCTGACTCTCATTTGAGTTGACAGTTTAGAGAATCAGAGAACAATGTCATTTGCATAATAATTTGAAACACTGTGTATTCAGCGTAGTTTGTTTACTATAAGTGGGGCACAAAGTTCTATAGTATACACATATTACAATGTAAGCTTTATATTATTTTAATCTGGTAATGTGGCATCCTGCAGCTAAAATGATAAAGTGAATGGAAAAAAAAGAGAGCCATCATTACCAGATTGTATGAAAAAGAGCAGAAAAACACAGCTGAGAGATTGATGAAAGGGCTTGCAAAGCAGTTTGTGGAATGAAATAAAGTGTCACATCCTGTGTAGTCATGGATTCATGGGTACATTTGTGTTTTTTGTTTTGGTGTTTTTTGTTCTGCAAACCGAATGTGGCATGAGCATTTTGCGCGGCGCGCTAACGTCGCCGGAGCCTTTCAAATGTTTGATCAGTCATACAACAAAGAACGGACAAATACGGCAGAAAATACACAAATTGGCCAAATATTTGCCGGAAAAATAAGCCGGCGACAAACAGAGCCCGACATCAAGCTCCCGTGTGCACAATTGAGAGAGCCATTTCCAGTCACGCAGTAGCACTCAAACGCATCTGTCAATCCTTAAGTGAAGAGGAGCGACAGAACAAAGTGGTTCAGGGCCATTAGCTAAGCATTTTACATACCAAAAAAAAGCGTATTTAAGCCCAGACATTGCATTTAGCGTTTGTTTTGGAGCGCTTTAAATAGACACGCTCCATTTTGTAACACCACACTATATGTAAATTCGTCAAGAATGTGCCACACGCGTGCACGGGTCAGCAGCTCTCAATATGAAATCCAAATGAACGCTGTATCAAATAACAATCCTCTTGTACCGCAGTGATTCAATTATAGATTGGACGGTGAAACCAATTTTAGGATTGATTCAGGGATTTGCGTCGTCGTTAAAATTGCAATATTTCTCAATAAGCCAGCTCCTCATTATTCATTTCGGCGGTACAATAGAGAACAAAGGGAGTGTTTTTGAACAGTGCAGTGGCGTTATCGGTGCTCAAACTCCATCTGTTTACACACCACTGGGGGCTTGCCTCATTATATACTGTATGTGTGTGTGTTCGTGTGTGTGTGTGTGTGTGTGTGTGTGCACGTGTGTCGGGGACATGTTATGGATCGTGCAGCTTGCTCATCTGGTGGCAATGTGTCGGTGCCATTGACCCCTGTGTTTCCCATCTGGTTGGAACACACAGAGCCAACGCTGACAGCTGTTCAATCAGGGGACTGTCTCTCTCTCCGGTGTCGTCTCTCTCACACACACACACGCTCACACACTCACTCACTCACTCTCGAGTCACGTTCAAAACAACAACCACCGCGCAACACGCTCACACACACAACTCCCGTGCAGTGCGGTTCCACAGGTGTAAAACGCATCGGCGAAGACAATAGGGACTAAACGGAGATATGGATGATGTGGGAATTGAAGCTACTCATGTTGCACTTGACCAGACGTGCCCTTCGGGAATCCATCCATCCATCCATCCATTTTTTTCCGCTTTATCCGGGGCCGGGTCGCGGGGGCAGCAGTCTCAGCAGAGATGCCCAAACTTCCCGGTCCACACACACCTCCAGCTGTTCTGGGGGGACCCCGAGGCGACACCAGGCCAGCTCGGAGACATAGTCCCACACTCACAGAAATATTTAACCCTAACTCTTAAGATTTATGTAATTTTTTTACATGACAAATTCCCATTCACTTTTTTTAGATAATTGTAATACAAACCTACCAAATAAACCTTATTTGATTTATATTCATTAGTGTAATAATGCCTATTTATTTGAAATGCATAATCCTCAGGTTTATGTGTTTTGTATTAATAAAGTATAATTACTCTAAATTAATTATAAGGAGAGTAATTATTTAAAATACATAAAGTATATTGTTTGAATTACATGTTATTTATGTAATAAACCAAATTAATCAAAATGCATCACATTTATGTAATTTTTTTCCATTCAGTACGATCTTAATGATGCATAAGAATCAGATCAGACCACATTGTTAATTCAACATATTTATTAACATGCCAGTGCAAAAATTCCATAACTGTGAATACTGCACTATCAGGCTCCGTATGTATCCGTTTTATATCCTAGAGCTCTGCCGCAAAGTGGCTAAAATTAACGAACACGGTGGCACCTTGTTCAAAACTACAACAGTGTGTAATATTAATGTTAGCCGTTTGTATCTTGAATAACAAAGTTAAAGGAATAGGCCACCGTTTTTACATACTGAGATATGTTCTTACCTGAGCTTTGACGAGTTTAGGACCCGTCTGATCTTCCCCCGTGCCTTCAGTCACGTAAACACAGCGCAGACGGCGTTAGCATTTAGCCTCTCCCTCTCTCCTCTATAGCTCCAAAACAGGTCAAGATAGAAGCTACCAAGCTCTTCCACGTTTTCCCTATTTAAATATGGTTATGTGAAGTGTTACGCTATAAAGTATAATTACACAAAACTAGTAGTAGTAGTTCGGCATCCACAGTAGTAAAGTGAAGATATTAGTGCGCGGATATCAAACTACTCCTGGTATTATTACGCTTTAGCGGATTTTCTGGTATACCTCAAACGTACTCTTCAGGCTTTTTGGATAGCTCAAGTTGAGTGCGTAGATCAGTCCATAAAGCATCACACAAGCATGGCTGACACTCTGTAGGTTATGGTTAACGTGGAAGAGCTTGGTAGCTTCTATCTTAACCTGGTTTGGAGCTGTAGTGGAGAGAGGGAGAGGCTAAATGCTAACGCCGTCTGTGCTGTGTTTACGTGATTGAAGACACGGGTGAAAATCAAGACAGTTTCTAAAGAACTTGTCAAAACAAGGTAAGAACAAATCTCAGTATGTAAAAACGGTGGCCTATTCCTTTAAGATCAAGCTGCTAGTCAAAACATATCTTTACAATCCTAACTTAGCACCTTGGTTCTTCATTAATTAGGTTAGAGAACCAAAATCATAACAGGAACATTTTTCTTTATGACCTAACTGTAAAGTTACATTAGCTAGACTTTGGAGAATTGGAGCACACAAAAGTACATTTGTTGATCCATGAAGAATTTTAAACAACGTGCGGACGTACACACAGTTCAATCCAAAAGAAGGCACTTTTTGGACAGGATTTGAATTTAAAAGCTTGGACACCAAAAGGAAAACAAAACAAAACAGGCATTTCCCTGAAGCCCTTAAACACAAGATTAAAAAAAAAACTCGGGCAATAATGCACTTACACAGCCCATACCTGTCAAATCACTGGAGCAATTTCAGTTTCAGTGCCTGTACTTTTGGTGAAAGCTTGCTTGAGTTAAGGTCCATCAGGATTTTCTGGTATACCTCAAATGTTCTCTTCAGGCTTTTTGGATAGCTCAAGTTGAGTGCGTAGATCAGTCCATAAAGCATCACACAAGCATGGCTGACACTCTGTAGATTATGGAGAACTTTCACACCTTCCAGCACAACACCGACATCAGCAAAGCGTCCACCTGGAACATCAGGACCATGATCTTCTGCTTGGACTGTGTAGATGCCCATGGTCTTCTCTCCAATGTCTGCCTCAGCCTCTCTGGATTCAATGTCCTGGAATACAAAGAGAACAGAATGATGGGCTGTGTGACCCTTACCATAACCACCAAAATTTAAGCAGCCCATGCCTAATAGTTCATTTCTGAAATACCTTGATTACCTTTGTTGACATGGTTTCAGTACACCTGTGCCAGTTTCAAAGACCAGGCAGCAAGCAGTAAAGGTCCACATTGTTAGGTCCTGCTAACAATGTGAACAACAGTAAAAGAAATACACAGCACCAAAACTTAACTCGACTTCAGAGAAAAGGACGGCACTTTGATACGAATTAAGTTTTGGTTCTGTAAATTGTTCTCATGAATAAAATCTATATGCTGGGTTGTAGGTGACATCACAGCGTTCTGAAGGCCTATAATATTAAACGGAGGCAAAATTATTTTATTTTTGAGGATTTTTTTTGTCTAGTACATAGACATCATGGACCCAGGGACTAATAATAATGATTATTGTAATTCATACATTTACTTTTTTAGATACCACTTGTGAAAGTGGTATGCACTGACCCCACTGGGTCCTGTGACATCACATTTTATAACCTGAAACCCAGAAATTGCTTTTCTTTACTGTTGTTCACATTGTTAGCAGGAAAATTGAATGAAACCATCCCACCTTCCTGGTTTTGAAACTGGCACAGGTGTACGGAAACCATGGTAACAAAGGTAATCAAGGTATTTCAGAAACGTTCTATTTGAAGAGATTTAAGGCACAGTATGTATATGCGTTCATGAGAATGAGATGGATGCGAGTTCATGGTAACAATGATCTAGTTAAGCCCTTTTATCACCTACTAAAAGCCTGCAAAAAAATAAAAAGTCATTAAGGATGCATTTTGTGTTTTTAACATGATAATATACAGCCTATTCTCAAATTGTGCACAATTAAAAATCTGACAATTGACCTTTGGCCAAGCCATGCCCCAAGCTACTGTTGCTATGTCAAATAGATAAACGTCTGGGCGCTGATATCAACGTGGCTTATTCAGATGAACAACTGCAGCAATAAAACAGTCCATTCATAATATTGTGAATCCAAGTTATTATTTATTTTTCTAAGGAACTAATATGTACAACAGTTGTTCAGCTGTTGTGAGATGTTGATTGTGGACTCCAAGTTCACACCGGGATAAACTGCATTTTGGTCGGCTGTTTTATATCCTAGAGCTCTGCTGCAAAGTGACTAAAATTAACGAACACGGTGGCAGTGGTCACCTTCAAAACTACTAGAACACGGTAAAATTAATGTTAGGCGTTTGTATCTTGAATAACAAAGTTAAGATCAAGCTGCTAGTCAAAACTTATCTTTACAATCCTAACTTATGTGCTAGCACCTTGGTTCTTCATTAATTAGGTTAGAGAACCAAAATCATAACCTTAACAGGAACAGTTTTGCTTTAAAGTTTTACTGTAAAGTTATATTAGTTAGACAATTGGAGCACACAAAAGTAAGTTTGTTGATCCTTGAAGAATTTTAAACGACTGTGCAGACGTACACACAGTTCAATCCAAAGAAGACACTTTTTGGACAGGATTTGACATTCTGGGAAGGGGAAATAAACACCCTCTACCACCGCCAAAGGTAAATTGTTTGTAGTAGTCTTGTTCTCACGTGTTTATGGGCTGATCCTTCACTGACGGTAAGGTTCTGTTGTTCTTTAAGACGGAGGGATTTCCGGGCAGAGTGCAGAAACTGCTCTTTTACCAATAAAGCCTTTGACCTGCAATAAAACATAAAATTACCAAAAATTACAAAACGCCAACTAAAAACTCAGATGTATAAAAATACATAACCAGGAATCCTCCACTAATTTTATTCAGAGATCAGTGATGTAAATACATACCCAGTAGCTGTAAGAGCCTAATAAACGTTTGATACAGGAAAATGGATTGAAGACAAACCTCTCCAACCCCTTTCCCCTCTTTTCTACCCTCCAGCTGCTCTACTCACCTCTCTCGTGATTGATTTTGAAAAATGTTTTTTGAAAAATCAGTGAAAATCGTCTAAAATGCCTGGCAATATGGGGATGGCTGTTCTGAAAATGGCTGGCAGTGAATGAGTTAAAGGAGTCTTGTGATGTTATCAACAAGGGAGGTGCTGGACAGCACTGAGAAGTTGAAATGATTGAACTTTTCAGTACCTTTAAAAAAGTGAGCTGTTGAACTACAAAAGGACAGTAGGAGTACGAGGAGGGTTAGAAGGACATTCTCTCTCCCTTTACCCCTCATTTGTCAGAAACGACCCCTTCTATACTAAATAGATACAGCCCCAACAGCAAAAATAATCGATGCTTTCAAATACACTGCTTTAGGGCTTACCTCTTGACATGCGTCTTTGGCTTTACTGACTGCCTCAGATCCTCAGCTACCTTTTGACAGAGAAAAACAATTATCCCGTTATTTCTATCAATGGACAACAGTGGCAATTGCTCATCAACTACAAGGGATGCTGAACATGCCTTTTAAATTTAGTAAAAAAAATAAAAAATAAAAAAAGACAAGCGAGAGATTAGTTTACCCCGTCTGTCTTTCTTATAGTAAACAACACTGATCAGTCTTGTATTGGCTGCAGTTCCAATTAACATGTCCACATACTTGCCATATCTTCAAAGACGACAAGAAGGCCTCTTTCTCATTGATGTTCTCAAGGCGCTGGAGTTCGTAAGCTGACAGTCCACTACATGCATCCTATTGACACCCCCCACAAACAAACACAGAACAAACGTAGAAGTAAAAAGTGCTGGTTGAAAAGAACTATGAAGTGTCCTCACCTTGTTGTTTGGACGAAAACTGTCATCCTTGGAATAGTGGAGGCATTTAGATGCCAGGACCCGGCCCACTTTATCCTCTGGCTCCTCTGAACTAAGTGGATTTACTTCCTACAAAGTGACAACACTACCACCGTTGGCGTTGTGGGAATTTCTCATTCTAAATCAACCCATTGGACTCAATCGTGATCTACTGGTGGTCATGTCAGTGCACCCTCATGTCCATCCCATTCTCATGAACGCTACAAGTTATTAGGCACACACTTACCATGTATTCTTTAACCAGTGTGTCCAGATCTTCATTGAGGTAGATGCTCAGGCATTGAAGCACACAATCACGTCTCACGTTAATGTCTTCATTCTGAAAACAAAACAAAAACATGCTTGTCAGTGTCAAGAGACATACTAACAGCTCAACCGTACATGCTTATCAGATTAGACAACAAAAAACATACATTTTCTATCTGGGCCATTATGGCGGTGATCTTTCTTCCTGCAGCTCCACCTTCGGCATTAAAAACCTTAATCAGGTCATTGGTCTGATGGTCCAGTTCTCCAAGGAATTTGGAGGTCAGAGGTACTGTTGTCAGTCGCATAAATTCCAAGTTGATCTGTAAAAGACAACGCAGACAGGATGCAGTGTTTGACAGTTCATAAAGAAGGTCATTGATAGACCAAGTTACTACACTTCAGATTGACAATTACCTCACTGACATCAAAGAGTGCTGGCCATCTGTTTTGGAACTCTGAAATCGCTGGCTCCTGGAGAACCTCCTGCCTCCTGATCGAGAAGGTACGCTGCATCTTCTTCTTGATCTCAGCCTCATCCTTTTTCTTCTTTTTTACCTCTGTCAGCAGAGCCACCCTTTCCGCCTCCATACTCTCTCTTGTTTCACCACTGGGGATGTTTGGACAGAAATTGACTTCTGCCTTCCTGGGCTTCTTGATGTTGGCCGCTGGCTTCTCCTGGCCTTTCCGTTTATTCTTCAGAGAGTTGATTGTAACCTCAGGATGTCCAGCTTGGCTGAGAAGAAAAAATATAAATTTTTTACATTTAGTTTAAGTTTATGAATGTGTTGGTCTGACATTTAATATCTTGCACTACCTTTCACAGACACAAATGTGTTAAAGCAACAGACTTGGTTGTTCAGTTGGGAACAAAGTAGAGCCCATTAAATAGAACACATACCTGAGCTTTGATCTGAAGTTCATCATCTTTACTTTCAAGTAGTGCTTCCAACCACAGTAGCCACTGCGAGTGCCTTTCTCCAATAGACATGGGTGGGACTGTATCAGAGCCTTGGCCACTTCTTCAAAATGCTCATCTTTTGGATACGCTGTATACCGCATGATTTCTTCAGCTAGACCCTCAAGAATATCAGATCGTGTTTTGGGGGTAGGAGAGAGCAAAGTTCCGTTTGCATTGAACTCATTATTTCCGGTTTGGAGCATCATCTCAGCACAGTATGAGAAGCGAGGACATACAAAGACTTTGGGCCAAGAACAGGACCGGGTCTCGGGCGGTGACAAGATGACGGTATCATTGCTGCGGCAGGAGTCTGAATCACTTGCTTCATGTGATGACAAGCTGAGGTTTATGGTGCTGGCATCGGAAAGACTACGTGGTATTGTGGGGCTAGCATTAGTTGTTGGTGGATAAGAGCTGGTTGTCTCAGAAGGTATGAACACAACTTTCACAGTAGCTTTATCTACAAGTTCTGACGTTGAAAAAAGGTTCATGAACTGATCATCCATTTCCTTGTCTCTGTACTGAAGTCTGAATGGCTCAGTCAGCTGGAAAAAAGTCTTGATTTGCAGAGTGAATTCCTCCACAGTGTTTGGTATTCCAGATTCAATGGTGAGCTTTCTTGCATCATCTTCACCTCCAAAGAGGACTCTGAAAGTTACTCGTCCCGCCATACAGCTTTGCTAATCTAAGGTGGAGACACAGAGTGGACAAGTATTACTCTGGTTATTTAAAACAACATCAGGAAAAGAGGCTTATGTATCGAAAAAAATAGTTTAGAAAACACAAGCAACGCGATGTATATTTGTGACTGAGCTTGCGAATGTTAGCTGTGTAGTATAGCTTAATTATTATATGTTGTTCTTTTGGGTAAAGTTCCAAGAAAAGAAAATCCAAGAAATCCAAGAAAAAATAAATACCAGACGTCATTTCCAAACGGCTTATATTACTTTTTAATATGCTCTCAATTAATTAAAAATATTTTTCACTTGTTGTATTGTGTGTACATTTAATGTCGAAGCTAAAGCAAGAGATTGAGATTTTTAATGAATATGAAATTTTGTCATTTCCATCACGTTTCACTCTCAGCTTAGTTTTAATAATGTCAAGGCAAAACAGTGTTACACGTCCGTCTATTAAATGCCCCCCATATATAAAATAACCTTAAGCACTCCTCAAAGTTTAGCGCGTGTGTCTTCTGGACATATTTACGTGATATGACGCGCGCCAGTACTGTCTCTCCACCGCTGAGAACCGCGGCTCATCACGCGCACCATCGTACGCACGGGGCTGTTCTCCCTCACGGACTAATTCACGTGGAATCAACTACGACCTAACACTCCGGACCGAAACCTCGTTTACTTCAGACCATGCAGATATAAAGCGGATGATCGTAACAGTACAGAAGAGACAGATGAGGCTTGGAGGAGAGTGAGATAAACGGAGGGGAGAGGACACGCGCGGATCTGCGATGTTTCTGGAGGCGCAGGCAAACACTGAGCATTGCCAAAAATATAAGCTAAAACTCAACTCAACCTAGAAAATGAGCCACTATATAATATACAAACTTAGAGAACAAGCTGCAAAACCTGCTTACTTGTGAGCATGCATTAATATATGACGGATTTGGACGTGTGCTTAAATTAATAAGTAAAAGAGGCGTCATCACCCGACAAGTCGACTCGACTTTTATCGATAAATAAGTCGACCTCTTAAAATCACTAGTCGTTAACGCCCTAGTACGTGGATATGGTTCAGTATCAAGCTGTCTTATCAAGCTAGCCAAAAATAGCTAACTTGTTAGCTACGATGCTAGCGCGCGCCGGTACACGCAACGTTACAAGAATCACGAACTACGCAGATATAAATAAATACATGATATATTATTGATGTGAGACAAACTGCACGATTAGGACATAATTAGGAGTAACTAGACACAGGACATCTCGGATTACTTACCTTCACTTGGACAACTGCAAGGGCAACCCACATGTGCCTGAGCGCGAGCATTCAGCGGAAGTGAAAGACACAGTTTCCGGTGTCTCCTTTTCACTTCACATAACTTCTACGAAAATCAATCACATAAATATTAAATGAAAGAATCTTGTTTGTTTTATAAGCTTGGTTATTTAAATAATATCAGTATGTATTAACTAATTACATTTAATACATTTGAGAATTTATTAAATTATGCAGATTCAATTTATTTTGTATGCATACATTTTAAGAATATGAGTTTTTAAATAAAATCAAATAGATGTAAATGCATAAAAATTAACTCTGCCATGAATCATTTCTGTGAGTGCACCACCGTGTCCTGGGTCTTCCACGAGGCCTTGTCCCACTAGGACATGCCTGGAACACCTCCCGCGGGAGGCGACCAGGAGGCATCCGAAACAGATGCCCGAGCCACCTCAGCTGGCTCCTTTCGACGTGAAGGAGCAGCGACTCTACTCCGAGCTCCTCCCGGGTAACTGAGCTCCTCACCCGATCTCGGAGGGTGCGCCCAGCCACCCTGCGAAGTAAACTCATTTCGGCCGCTTGTATTCGCAATCTTGTCCTTTCGGTCATTACCCAAATCTCATGACCATAGGTGAGGGTGGGAACGTAGATCGATCGGTAAATCGAGAGCTTTGCCCCCCGACTCAGCTCCCTCTTCACCACGACAGACCGATACAGCGACCGCATCACTGCTGACGCCGCACCGATCCGTCTGTCGATCTCACGCTCCATCCGTCCCTCACTCGTGAACAAGATCCCAAGATACTTGAACTCCTCCACTTGAGGTAAGGACTCCCCACCGACCTGAAGAGGGGAAACCACCTTTCCCACCCCTCGGGAATCATGCAAATTCATTTCATGTTATGTTTGAGCTATCCCCGGATATTTTCTCCAGCTGCCATTCACCCATGACGTGTTCCCGGGCTGAAACCACAAGCCCAATCCTGGAAAATTAGGTCGAGGAAACATGTATGTCTTTCAATGGCAACTAAATTCAATGTAAGATCATAACAGTCAGTCTCCATTAACCCAGTCCAAAGGTCAAAGGAGCGTGACTTCACCACTCAGTTACCAAATCAATGCATCGACATGTTTTAAATGTTAGATTAGAGAGAAGCGCTCTGCCTTCAATAATGCCCTACACATATGAAACGGTTTGCTTTCTGGCGCCGCAGCCTCCCAGAAGTGTTTTATCTTTTATTGAGCTGAGAAGCAGAAGGTGGGCTTCTGAAGAGCCGACAGGTAAAGAAAAAAAAAAAAAGAAAAAAAGCTGCACCTCCACAACTGTGCTCATTTTCAGCGGAAAACTTAAATCTGTGTCGTGTTGCGCCGTGAATTATTGAAGGGCCATGTGCGCTGAAGCAGATAGGTCTCAGGGGTTGCATACATGAAGACCCCCTCTCCCTCCGCCCCATAACTGTACAGCACCTGCATAATGAAATATGGAGTCCAGCCCAGAGGCACACTACCTTTAAATATTCAGAGCATCAACAGGCCTGGATCACATGCTGTAACATTTTCTTATTGTTGCCTTGAGATTAAGGATTGTGAGTATTTCAAAGTAGGATCATGGATCCCAAGCTCCTTGAGCCACTGAGCTCCGAGCATGAATCTACCACTCATAATAACACCACATTACATGCACCGATATACCCCCGCCATTTTCTCCAGTTCAGCTTTACCCAAATCGAAAAGGTCACAGTGGTGTAACGCCTCATTTGAAAGCAAAGACATACAAAACTCATCTAAACTGAACTTTATCATCATGTTGTTGCTGCCTTTTCTTGCGTTTTCGTCACACATTTTTGTTTTTGTTTAGTCACCTTTTCGTCGCTCTTTTGCTGCATTTTATCCCCGTTTCCATCTCATTTTTGTTGCCATTTTGACAATTTCTTTCAGAAGCTTTTATATTTGGGTAAAGCCAAATTGGAGAAAACCTGCTTGGTTCAAGTGGGGGTTATATATTTTTTCAGTAATTAAATTCACAGGAACATTTGAGAGATTTACTTTAACCCCTTAACGCCTGAACTAATTTCCCATTATATAAAAAAATTTATTATCAGTGTTTTTGCTTTCAAGCTGATGCTAAATTAAGTGGAGATTGTAAATTTTTATGTCGCACATAGTATAGATATAGTTTTAGGTATGTTGCCAATCGGCAACAACAGGCATAAGTGCAATTTTGGGTATGTTGTAATTCGGCAACAACAGGCAAAAGTTGTAAATGTATGAAAATGACAAAATGTATTTATTCACAATTATTACAAATGTAAATGCACTGTAAGATACACTGAACACTTGTGTATTCAGGTTAGGATATTAGAACAGTAAACAGAGCTAACGCTTTTCACTAAATTCTTGCAAAGTGTTGATTTTGAGCAGCTGATGCCGTCCTGCAGCAGCAGCTCTGGTAACAGGAAGGGCATCAGGATGTTCAGTAACATCTTCATTACTGCTGTTCCTGTCATCAGTGCCTTCCCTGCTGCTGCTGCTTTCATCACCTGATGTAGGGAGGTGAAAAAAAAGCACTTTATAAATGTGCAGACAATTTATCTACAAAATATCTACAATTTTTATGACTAATTATCAGATTTTGCTCCCTTTCCTGAGGTTTTATAATACATTGTACATCAGATACCTCTATGTACCATTACTTATTTGCAAATTATATTATAATTGCACATTATTTTCGGACGTGGAACTCTTGTTTGTGGTCCAGTAGGTCCACCTTGTGGTCGCTTTGCAAACAACACCAACGGTTTCATTTTGTTCTGTGTAAAAAAAGGGCTAACTTTTTTTTTATATCTTTGTATGTTATTGTTACAATGATTATAGAATTTCACTAAAATGGCATGTTCTAAAAAACGTTTTAGCACTGTAATACATCTAAATACTACTAAAATGCGGTCACTGTGGCCACCAGATGGAGCTACTGCAGTTTTCCTTTATGGCCTGATGTTGCCGATTGGCAACGTACCTAAATCTTCAAATAACAAAAAAAAAATCCATCACACGAAGTTCATTCCAATCAATAATCTAAAGATGGAAACAAGGAGCTGCTGCATAATTTTATTTTAGCACAACTCAATTTACATTTGAAGATTTCATCAAAGTTGCTGCCTCGATTTGCAGAAATGCTATTTCCGCTAAATAGCTACCATGACCCGCTTGTGGTTCCTTCTCTGACCGGTCCTACGAGAAACTAGTGCTTGCAAAACGTTCCTAGGTACGGCATGGATGTGCGCAAACAGGTATCAAGGGAAAACGTGCGTTATTTTAGCCACAGTCTGGCAAGAAGAGGTATGTTGCCGATTTACGCCAATAGGCGTTAAGGGGTTAAGACTGATGTTGCCCAACTGAAAAGAAGTGGAATATTGGTTTTAGCTGGTCTTAGCAATTCCAACACCATAAAAAAATGTATCTATATTTTGTAAATTTTCTTTTCCATAAAAGCTTTTTTCTCTTGACTCTGAAATCAATATATTTTGATGTAGAAAAAAAAAACCTTGAACAGTTGAATAAATGACAAATCCAATACTGTCGTCAAATACATAACCTTGTTGGTGAGACATGACATGAATCGAGTGGGAAATGATTTCAAAAGAAAAAAGAGGAAACTCTGAGACAGTTGGGCTATGAAAGCTCCATGAAAAAAAAACTGCTTTACTGAAACTGAAAACAACTCTCAAAAGAAAGCAGTATATTCCAATAGCTCCAAACGGGGGTGAAGTCGGAAGCTACCACGCTCTTCCACGGGCACACACAAACTCCAGACAGATACGCATCAACTCGTCTCAGCTCAGGTAAGAACATATCACTGTATGGAAAGACGGTGGCCTGTTCCTTTAAGATAATGAGCTCCTTCATGGGCCTCCCTGCCGCCCACGCCCCACTGCCCTGTACACCATCACATGGTTGCTTGGGAAGGCTCCGACTCTCCTTGTACAGCAAAATGGACTGTTGCGAAATTTGAGCTCATGAAAATCCTCTTGAAACTTACACTGATTGCCTTGGTTTAAGCCAATTTCTTTGTTTCTTTATCATTTCTTAATTACTTACGAAAAGGGGTTTGTTGATTTGCCATGGCGCTTGCCTCTAATCCAATCCAGCCCATATTCAGCTGGAAATTACATTTTCTTCAAGCCATTCTGAGCCATTTCAGATTTGTACGAACACTAGCGCAGTAATATCAATCACACTTTTGCCAGGTGAGGTTCCAACAGCTTGTATAGCATGAATCAAATCATATTTTTACAAGCTCAGTAGTCTTGTTGTTTGAATTAATCCTTTTGAAAGGCGTAACACGGTGTACAATGATAACCATTAGTGTTGCTCTTTCATGACAATTAAAAAGGGACAGTCCCTCATGTGGTTTCAGGACAACTTTTGAATGCGGTTCGGAGAGCAGTTTTATCATGATTAACAAAGGCGTTCACTAATGAACCGTTTTGACTTCTTTCAATTTGAATCTAATGAAGTTGGACCCGATCCTTCACTTTGCCCGTGTATTTAAACATCAAGAGCCCTGTCTCGCGGCACCAGACTGTCGGCATGGCTCCATTTCAGATCCACCGACCCGCAGTTATCCGGAGAATTCACTTAGAGCACATTCAGTGCCACGCGCCAACAAAAATCCCATCCGTGTAGAAGCCATTGCCAGGACGAGGTGGCGCTTTACTGCCTGTGCCAATGACAGGTATCACCATGCACGGATACACAAGTGACCAGCGCGGGGCCCATGCAGGCATGTTTGTGAAGGCGCTGGGGCTACCGCTGCATCTCTCCGGCATGGTCACGATGAATTATTTATTTGGAGGCAGACGAGAGGATGTTTGTCTGTGAAAGAATGTGTGACAATTCTTATGATATCACCTTGAATCATCCTCAGCGCTCTGACGTCTGGCTGGTGAAACGTTGGCAGGCCTTAAAAAAAAAAAAAAAAAAAAAAAAAAACGTTATACATGATGAGTGTGTAAACAAGTCAGAGGAAGACGGGAGATTATTATTCGGCCCGGATACAGTGCATTAATTAGACAGACAGGCAGGACAACGCGTACTATACTAATCAGCTACATGCTTTACATAATGCCACTATGCGCTGAGGAGGTGATGAGCGTTTTAATGGAATAATCATTTTCCAAAATATCATGAAGGTGAGAGCCAAACCGGGGCAGAGGGGATGAATGAATTCAAAACTCTGCTCCAGATATGTTTTTTGACGATTGAAGAAAATTCACAGCTTAAAATAAATAGATATTTCTCTTTTAAAGGGCACAGAACACTGTGTCCGTGCAGCTCCCCGTTCAGAGTGACCTGGCTGCTGCGCTGTGGCAAGAGCTCCGTCTCTGTGAGCGTCATCACCCCATGTGCCAAAACGGGATAAAGGCGGGATATATTTTTGGTTATTAACATATATCATGACTGGTAGAGATGTGCCTGTGACCGCGTCTCCTGTTATGCTTGACCACAACAGGCATGGCTTGCTGCATATGGATGTGTGGCAAAGCTGGCCATGAGTGATTAAAATGGGCAGGCAGACTAAACACCAAAAAGTATGGTTCTTACCAAGAAAAATGTATTCTTCACACATTTTCACAAAAGAGACTTCTCCATGAACAAAATGGCATCCCTGTGACTACCAGCAGTCTCTTTATGGGGAAAGTTTTCTTCTTTTTCTTGTCTTACGGCGGTTGGCAACCAGATTAAAGGAGCATTACCGCCTCCTACTTGGGGAAAGACCTCCCACAGGCAAGTGCCATTAGCTTGATGGGTAAATTCCAGAAATAAGTTTAGCTGGTAAGTTTTCACATTCTACATAAAACAAGAATGTGTTGTGTCCAAAATTATAACTGTTCAAATCAAACTAATAAAAGGCAAAATACTAACAAATCGTATACATGGAAAATTCAAAGCAAAGTTTAAACTAGTTTCCCCCCTGCCACATGGTTCAGCCTGAGATTTTTTAAAATGGCCGACAAAGACCACGCCTTCCCTTTGTTCCAACCATGTGGTACAGGTAAGCTTGTATACTGAGTAAATGAATAATTCAACCGTTTTAAACCAAAAATGTGATGTAATATATTAACTTAATAAATGAATCAGATGGTTATTGTTAGCTGATGGATATTGCAAATGAAACGAAGTGTCCAAAATATATAATGGGACAAGCACTTTGTCACAGGACTCCATTGTTCTGCTTGCAATGTTTTACCGAGTGAGCTAAACAAACTGCTGGCTTATAAAATGAAAAAAAAGTAAACAAAAAAAAAAAAAGAACATGGAAGAAAAAAATGTGGTCCTCAACCCCAGCCGGACTGTGACAAATGAACTGGCGAGTGGTTCTCAGCAATGGGGAAGGGCCTAAATGGGAAGGCCTGGCAAGTCCAAATGATGCCCCTCTGTATTCTTTAAACACAGGGATATCAGTCTGGGCAGGACGCCCTCATTTGCCGCCACTGCCAAACTCAAACAGATCCCTGCAATCAGATCCGTTTATTTGCACTCACGTGTCGCTCGCGAGCAGCAGCGTCACTCTTGGTCCCCTCAATAACAATCTCCGGATGGTGCACAGGAGAGCCAGGAGCTTCTTTCCAATCAGTGGAAGGCAACTTTTGTGATTCATAACCCTGTTTGAATATTAATGCAGAACCGCAAATAACTCCACGACAACAACAACACATGCCTGCCCTTCGCTATTTACTCAGATTCCCTTTTGCTTACATACGTTCCGCTCTAGAGATGAAGTTGATGCCGATTCTGACCGGACTCAATCACTGGTAAAGCAACACAAAGCTCATTAAAGGAACAGGCCACCGTTTTTCCATACTGAGATATGTTCTTACCTAAGCGTAGACGAGTTGATAAGCACCCGTCTGGTCTTTGTGCGTGCCCGTGGAAGAGCGTGGTAGCTTCCAACGTCACCCCAGTTTGGAGCTATAGGAATATACTGGGAGAGGCCAAATGCTAACAACATCTTTGGTTGTTGAGTGTGCCTGAGTGCACGCACAAAGACCAGACAGGTATGCACTACTACTATACTCACAACTGCCACCTCAGGTCTTACACGTAACTGCAGGCACTTCGGACCTAAATTAACAACGTTTCGAGTGACAGTGCAGGGTTTTAGAGGCAGCTATGGTGAATCGGTCTGAGCTCATTCTACACATTAGGACATTACTAGAACATGTAGGGGGAGGAAAGTATAGTATAGTCCCTTTAACTAACCCTAACTTTAGCCCTCTGATCAAGGGGGACGGCAGGTAACAGGTTATGGCAAACATTAGCCCCACACAGAGCAGCTCTGGTTACCTAGGCCAAGTAAGAACAGTCCACAAGGCGTCTATTCTTGCCAGAAGCTGCAGCACCCTTTAACCAAGCCCAGAGAGTTACACAAACCGAACCAGAAGTCAGGCAGGGAAGGAAACCCATTGATTTCAGACTAGAATCAGCTACAGACTAGTTTAAACTAGCTACAGCAAAGAGGGTTGCTGTATTTCAATATTTAAGATTTCTGAGGGCAGCAGCATGGAGTGGTTTAAATGGAATTCTGACAATGGACTGGATATTTAAAGTGTCTTTTTTTAATACAGATTACGTTTTTCATCAGTATTTTACATGAAACCCCATGGAGGTCTTTTGAGGGCTCCACACCGCATAAAAAACATATTCAACTGGACTCAATGTGAGTTACAGTTTATAAGAAACCCGAACATTGTCAGTATGAGCCCAGGGTAATGTTGAATCAATGTCGGGGGCCTATAGATGTGGCGGTATACAGCGCTACACTTTAAGTCGCAGCGCTGCTAACTCGGCACCATGCATGACCCTTTGCCAAGAGAAAAAGACATGCATTAATGTCTTCTTTATGTAAATATTTAACACCACTTAAACCTGCAGCTCCCCATTGGGATTTCACATGGCCCTGTCTGGAGACTGCGGGAATGAGGAACACTCGGATTAGGCCCGGATTCAATTAACTCCAGTTCGGCGGCTCCTTAGTGTCCAGGGAAATCTTTTGACTGAATAAACACGTTGGGCTGGATCTGTCTCTACGCACTGTTTGGTAAATAGTGTGTAATAAAACATACATAGAGTGAGATGGGGGTAAACTAAGCACTCTGAGGAAGTCCCTCGGTGTAAGGCTTGGACTAAATAAGCCTGAGTTGCAGATGGAAAAGGGTCACTGCTCTCGTCTTTGCACATTACTTCATAATGATGATTGGAAGCAAGAGCTAAGCACGGTGTGTGCAGATGATTGCTGGTGTACAATTAATAAGGCTGTGTATGGAGGAGGATTGTTTGTACTTCATATATGTGCATGATGAAATTAGATTTGAAAAAGACAGGCCTAATTTAGGACTTCAACTGCACGGACTTTAGAAAAAAAGCGAAGTATCTTTGTAATCAACATTTCTTCATCTCAAACTGCTGGATGCTGTGAATTACCACTCTTCAGCAGCTTTGAGCAGACTAAACCACAAGTGTCTAACGATTTAATAATAGATCTATGTTTTCAACAGGCAACACAGAGACAAGGCAAAGGAAACATACTTGATATCTTTGAGGGGTTGTTTTAGGACAAGCTAGAACCTTGTAGAACTTCTGTCTACAAGTTCTGATGACTCACTCCCTCCTCTGCCCTCTATTCCCTTGTGTCAAAGCCTACACTTGATAATAAATGTGCGAACGGTACCCTCATTTCTCCATTCACACCCAGCGGGTTCATGTGGTTCAGCTTTTCTATTGTGGAGCCAGTCACGATGTTGTTGTTTTTTTTTTCTTATCATATTGTATTCTAATCAACTTTGTGCATTTCCTTGTAGCTTTATATTTTATTATTTACCTCAACCAAGTTTTATGTTTCATGTTGCACGATTGCACCGAGCAAACGTCCCTGATTGTGAGACTGTTCACTGACAATGGCAATAAAACCAATTAACCTTTCGCAAAACCCCGCCCCAAAATGGTAACTGCCGAATCATACATCCTAGCAACCGTTACTATGAAGATAAGTCCATCAAGCCACAGACTCCAATGCAAAACAATGGGGACATACCAGCAATGAGCACTGAGCAGATGCACTTTTTTGTGGCCAACCACAAAAAACTCTGCCAGACGAAGAAGAAGAAGCAAAATGCTGCAAAATGGTGAAGTGATCTGCCTATGGAGTATGTAAACCGGACTCTAGGTACTACAAGAGTGTGTCTGGCGTAGTCGAGTTCTTTCTTTCCAAAGCTGAAAAGACAACTGGAGCACTGCCAGCACTGCCTACAACGGATCAAACAATGTGGACGGCCCAATAGCTAAATGTCCCTAAAATAAATAAGCATACGTCTGCTCTAAGGTAAGGCTAGGCCTCATTCCAATTTCCAACCGAGTTAAACCATACGCCCCGACTTATTCTGATTAGATGGCATTCCAAATGCAGCTTTTTCAGTTGGCTTTATTAAGTTAAGATTGACATTTTACAACTGCTTAAGGTTAGAGTTAGGATTAAGGTTAAGAAAAAGGATCGGGATAGAGTTAGAACAATGTGGGGGCGGGATCATGGCATGACTGGGTTGGACAACGGAAAGAAACGTAAGGCTAGGCTAACACCTTAGCATGCTAACGTCTAGCTACTGACAGTCACATAACACTACATTAACTGGAGCTGTAACTTTAACTGCGGTGGTGAACTTTTACAAGCCTACAGTCACACGTTTTTTAATGTCTCCATTTCACTAGCAAGGACCACGCCACAACAAATTGCAATTGAAGAATGTATTGATGTTCAAATGTGCAGAGTGAAGCTGGGTGAGACTGTGGGTGGGGGCTCCGTCTTGAATGAACCCAGCTCTTCAGGACCCTCCTCCAAGCAGAAGAATCAGGGCTGAAAGATAAACAGACGTAAAGGGAGGGAGGGTGGGGTCGACAGTTTCGAGCAAACATGAATGAAGAGGCTTGGCCTATATATAAGGCTTGTGGGTAATTAGATACGGTGGTAAGGTGAAAGCAGGAGTGGTTGGTATGCAGAAGGTGATTGGCTGAGGCGAGGTCCTGCTCCCGAACCTAGTCAATAAATATTGACTCAATTTATGATAAAATATACTGCTGGGTGCAGCCTATTATCTATGTGGCAACTGTAGATTTAGCTAGCGTTAGCTATCTTTAGCGAACCGAAGCAATGCCCATATTTTTAGCAATACTACAAAAATAAGGCTGGTCCACAAAGCAGTGCTGGTGCATTTCAGGAAGAGATCATGAGGTTTCTCTGATTTCGCTTGAGACCAGTATGCTTTGGTCTCAATACACTTTAGATTTCGGCTACTTCACCCGTTTTTTCGTTAGATAGTTAAATATATCCCTCTGCGGCAGATTGCAATCCATTTTTCCTCGTTCTGGAGGATGTCTCGCTGGTATTTTGTTCCAACAAGAGTCACTAACACGAGTCATCTGAAAGTTTGACGGACATAGCAACAGTAACTAAGTGGGTGGGGCCTTTGTGAAAGGCCAATTCTGATTCCAAGTGCAATTACTAGGATTTATTTTTATACAAAGCAGTTGATCCTGGAGCGTGCTAGATACCACCGTGATCAAAAGTAAAGGTGCCATGCTGACCACTCATACAGAGTACTTTTTTTCTCACATAAAAAGTTGCATAATGCACCTTTAAGTAAAAGGATTGCACATAAGTTTACAAAAGTTTTGCTTCCCAGATGTGTCCTGTCTCGGAACAGCTGCTTCGTAGTGGGCAGGTGGCCGAGTCGGTCCCACCCACTTGCTTGTCCGTGGAGCCCAGAGCCACGTCGCAAAAAATCATGCTCTGATTGAGAGCCCTGTGATTGGTATGATCACTCAAACATCAATGTCAGGTCAGATCAAAATCTCCCTGGGGCACCTTGTAAAAAGCTGCCAGTTCCACCAGAATCCATAAACACACAGCAGTGGAGGCAAAGTGAGGTAAGTGTCTTGCCCGAAGAAATGACAGAAGCCTGCATTTTGAGACGAGGAAATGGACTTCTTCTTCTGTATAGCCTCAATTCTGAACGCACACTTTCAGGTGGAACTCTATGTGGAAAAAGGCAGTGAGTTTTCCTGCAGGCCTAGCACATAATTTTAGCAAGACAAAAGTAGAAAAAAGAAGTGCAAAAGTGTTGGCCATAAAGCTGCTGGAAGCCGTTCTACTGGAGTGGAACTTCAAGCGATCCCATTATCAGACGCTCTGTTTCAAAGATCTCTGCTGCGATCAATACTTGCTTTTTTTTTTTTTTTTTTTAACAGCCGTCCTGCAGTCCAAGAAGTGGGGAGTTCATTTTGTGTGTGAGTGCTTTGGATACGCGGCTGGTGCTGTTATGAGTAGCCAATATTAAGCAGTAAAATAATGTCATTTTTTAAAAGATTGAGCCAGCTGAACTGCAGATAAGCCGCAGGTCATCACAATGGAGGGGGAAAAAATGTAGTCGAGATTTTTCAGAGACCTCTTTGGTGAAAAAGGGACGTGAGGTAAAGATTAAAGTCAGTCCCTGGGAGATCTGCCAAGCCTGGTAGAGTAGCTGCAAGATGAGTTTTTTGATGTTTTGCTAAATCACAGTTTCAAATGGGTTTTTTCTGACATTAAATGCAAGGGCTTTCTGAAGTTTTTGAAGGCAATAGCCCCATACATTGCTGTGCAAGTCAGACAAGTGTTTAAAGACGCTCTGGAGAAAGAAAGATGTATCAAGATCAAAAGCCTGAATGCCCAAGGCATATAAATCTGCCACAGCGGTGGTATATCACATTAGTTATGATATAGAGGCCACAATAAGTCATGGGTGAATCCTTTTCTTCACACAGGCGTGATGTAATGGGAACAATGCGTTGAGGGGTAAATGCTGGGCTTCAAACAAAATCACACACACTCAAAAATCCACATTTGGTAGTGTAAAGTCTGAAAGAATTAGAGATTCCTGCTGTCTTTCAACAGTCATTGGGATTTATCAGAGCATAGTGAAAGTACTGCTTTTGTCCCACCCTACTGTGACATTTGTATTCTACACTCCTTTCGGAGCTTTTTGCAAAGTGCACAGAAAGCCACAGTTCTGCTGCTCTTTGAAAATCCTTCAACTAAAAGCACCATTTATAATGCTTCCATTTGATGCCATTTCATTATCGGTATGGGACAGTGTCCACCTTTTACTGCAGGGCTACTTCACAATTAACATAAACATCTTTGGGCTTGTGCCAAATGATTCTTTCTTGGCCCTTCTCCCACTTCTCTCTTTCTCTCTCTGTGTTGTAAACGAAACTCTGATTTTCAGAGAGGACCGCAGCGCTGTTCCCCATCGATCGCCCCACCAGATTAATATCAATCGTTATTTTTTTTTTCTCTTTTTTTGCGGTTACGGTGGCAGCAGGGAGTCAGAGGAAGTTCATCCTGTTTAGTATGCCTTTCATGGTCTCTCTGGCTTATTCTGAAACGTCAGCGAGTTACAACTACATCTTGGGATAGCAGGTGGTAGAGAGGAATATGTTACGAGGAAGTAGTCATGGTTCAGACAATGCAGTATAAAGAGGGTAAAGAGGTACAAACCTGTGCAAAAGTGGAAAGCGAAGAAATGTGTTATCCTGAACTAAAACTAAAAATAAAAGGAAAAAGAGAGACTTTGCCTGTACCACACATCAGCTAAAAATATACACAGTAAGCAAGTGCTAGCTTTCATTGACCAAGATCCATGCTCAGTATTCAACACCCATACCATTTATACTTACTGAACGTACTATGCATTTTTTTTCCTTGGAGCAAGAAACACAAAATAGCTGAGCCAAGCAATCTCTCCTCTGCTATGACTTGTGGTATTTTCTGCAATGCTGCCAAAAACACTTCGAGCCAAATTTCTATCAACTTGCACCCATCTTTGAAAGTCATCCAAAAAAAAAAAAAAAAAAGGTGAGCTTGCATCCCACGTAGCTCACATACACTCAGGGTTTCCCTGGGTTTTACACACAAGCAAGTACGTCATGTAATACAGAAGGAGATTTACTGTGTAGGTGTTGCTAATGCTAAAGAAAGTGTTGCTGTATTTCCGGCTGGGCTTTGCCCTTGATTGTGGCTGTGTACACTGGCACTATAGAAGTGAGTGCAATTTTATTAAGTTCAGTGCTGAAATGTGGCCCTGGGCGGTCACTTCCTCCAATCACCTCACACCAGAAGGAATACAAGCTTATGGGCCAACTCTCACTGTGTCTAAAAGCCTCAAAACAACTGCATCACACACAATCTGTCGGCTGCTCAGTTGGTAGAGCACTGACCAATTGACTAGAAGGTTGGCAGGTTCAATCTTCATCAGTGCATAATCCTTGGGAAAGACACTGTAATGTCATTCCATTCCATTCAACTGTCTCACACCGCCCTGGCCCCACAGTTACCCAGCGCCACTACTGCACAGGCTCCTATCCATCCCCAGCCACTCATCCAAAAACCTTAGACTACACTGAGTGCACAATTATAACATAAGTGAGTTTTTTGACCACATTGTTATTTTTTTCTTCAGTTTTTCAAACTCCACACTGTATAACTGAAAGGCTGTAATATGTAAGGACAAAAAGCAGCTCCAGGTCTTCAACCCTGCCACTCGCAGGTTTTTGAACGAGATTTGACAGTCCAATGAAAACACGTGTATCAGCTCGACGGCGTTTGGGCAGGTGAGCCTGTGCCTCTGGTTGGCTCAAGGGTCAGCTGCGTCATAATGCGTGTCATATCCAGTAGTATAATATCATTATATTATAAACAATCTGAAATAAACTGATGTAAAGCATTTCTTCTGATGCCTGTCAATATTATACATTTGATTATTTTTCTATTCAAAATAAATGTTTTAAGGTCATAATAATCATTCTACCCATATCTGTTTCTATATGCATGACATAAAGGTGGTTCTAAGATTAAAAAAAAAAAGAAGAAAAAAAAAAGGAATGATCTGATGAAGGCTATGCCGAAACATTATCATCCTTTATTTATAAAGGGGCTTAACACATGAGTGCAGATTAAAGGTTAAGATCATTTATGTGTCATTACAAAATGTATTGTTTGTTTGTGAGTCTTGTCTTTGATCACTATGGACCCTCTTGCTGTAAGGCCAGAGCACTAACCACTCAGCCACACATGCCGCCCATCATGTAAATCATGTGGGCTACGGTCAAGCGTGTTTTATTCAACTATAGAACTGTAAACATATGCCTTTATCAAATAGCAGCATATGAGGGTGTTGCATTATTTCTGATCTGTTTTGTGCAGAGGAACATCATCATTGTTGCCTTTGATGTTAACATCTAATGAAGAGCTGCAGGGACAGATGCGCTTCATGAGTTCTGGACATTACTATTAACTATGAGAATTATATTTTTATTGATTGATTGATTGATTTTATTTTTGTTGAAAATACTACTTAACCCCTGAGTAAATGTTTGTCTGATTTAGTGTTGATATAACAGAGACAAAACATTAAACAATGGCAACAATTCTGATGTGTAAATAAAAGCCCAGAAAAAAACAAGAAAAACATAATTCTTATAAAAAGACACGAGAAAATTAATACAGGTTTAGATTAATTGCGCCATGATTCATTTTCATTTTTTTTTTATTCAGTTTGCTGCTTGCAGTATTACAGTTTACAGATACAGATACTTCAAAATAATATTACTTACCTACTATCAAATAACAGTTAAAAATACAAATAAATGGATCAGGAAGAATAATTATTGCTGCAGTAAATAAATAAACAAATGCATAAATAGAATCAAATACATACCCCTTTCTTTTGCCCTTTTTTCTTTTCATCATTAAACTCTATACCATATAACTGTACACCTTTCTCTGTATTTTGGTCTTATTTTTTTCTACAAAAAATCGGCCTTAGTCCATATAAATCCCAGGCATCAGAAGAAATGCTTTACATCAGTTTATTACAGATTGTTTATAATATAATAATAATGATGATTATTAAGAAATATTACTGACTATGACACGCATTACGACGTAGCAGACCCTTCAGCCAATCAGAGGCGCAGGCTCACCTGCCCAAACGCCCTCGAGCTGATACACGTGTTTTCATTGGACGGAGCGAGTTTCCATCAAATCTCGTTCAAAACCCTGCGAGCTAAACACAGCTATAACGTTGTATATTTTTTCCCCTTAAATGACGATGCTGCAGAGAAATTAACCACACCAGTTTCATCACGGACATTTGGCAGCACGTTCTCCAGAGGAACTCTGAAAGAGACGCAGGACTTTGTGCAGAACAGCAGCGGGAGCCGAGGCCGGAACTCCCCGGGATGAAAAGAGGTGTTTCCCCGCCTCACACACACTGGAACCCGGCGCTGGATCCGAGGCTCGCTGCGGTCACCGGACAACCGGACGTACGGGTGACACGGAGTCTGACAACACGAGGACGTTTGAGGACAGCTCTGGAAGTGGACAGAAGAGATGGTGGAGTTGGAAATGACGTATATGGAGGAGAAGAAGGACTCACGAAGACATCAATGGTGAGTTGTGTTTTGGTGTTGCTGTTGTTGTGAGTAAAATGGCGATAACCTTGCCGATACATATAATATAACATGAGAGTGGTGAATTGTGCCCGCTGCTGCGGTTTGGGAGATGTGATGCGTAATGGCGCAGAGCGCGCTTGGAGAGCCTTTGGCACAGCCGGACGCTCTGTTCATCCACAGGTGTGGCAGGACTGAAGACCTGGGACTGCGTTTGGTCCTCATGTTGCATGGGGGGCTAATTTTGCAAGTTTGTGATTCATTTCTTGGTCAGATACACTATGTACAATAAAGTCGTTTAGGAGTTGGATTAAATGGAATGTACTGACCCTCAATGGGAGCTTGGGGGCGCTGTTTTAGTAGACATCTTATATGGTCGGTCGTAATTCAAGGATAAAACAAACAAACACGTGTCGTATGGATTTGGAGGACCTGTTGGTGGAACAACATTGTTGGGATTGAATGTACAATGTTTGTAATCGGATAAAGAAATGCTGACTCAGCATTTTGAGATTTTCAATCCAGTATAGCTGGCTTCCTGTCAGGGGGCGTGGCCACAATACTATTTTTGTTTGGCAAAATACATAACGATGCCAAATGCCGTGACTGTACGACAAAGTTTATATTGGACCGACTCCAATTGGCATAATTTTCACTTTTGTCTTTTTCCCTGAATATGAAAAACTGAACTTGAATTTGTTTAAAGAGGAAGAATGAAAGGAAGAAAAATACTGATATTTTTTACTAAAAGCAATATAGCCATTTCCCCGCCCACCCACATATCATGTTTTTGAAAAGCTTTTAATGCGGCCCATGACCCTGGGAGTCAGTGGGCGGAGCACGTCATGCTTGTGATTGTCCATTGATGTGCGTACTGTGTTACAGCACCAATAGGCCCTTACACTCGGGCCTAAAAACACTGCGCCTCCAACCGCAGGAGGAGAAAGTTGGGAGTATTTTTTTTTTTTTTACTTCAGCAAGAGTAATGATTTCGCCTAGTTCCATTACCGGTTGTCCCCTATAGCTTGAGCAGTTCTATATCGGCTGCTAAAATCCCCTACAAGTCCACAGTAAACAGTACACAAACCACCACTGCCACTGCCTCCTGGACCTGGCAAAGCTAACCACGCATTCACACACAAATTTGATGAGCTAAGCTTAGCAAAGGGACTGGGGCTCACGCTAATCGCTGTGGGAGTCCGAGATGGCTTTAGGATGGAGAGACGAGTGTGTACATGGTTTGTAATGATGCATGGCTTCAGGGACAGCAGGAAATAAGCAACAATATGGAATAAAAAATTACACATTAGAGGATGTATTAGAAAGACGGCAATAATTTGATTGAGGAAACTGGCGATACAGTGAAGGAAATGACTTTTACTAACTATTGAAAGAAGAAAATGTTCCCTTTTGCATAGACACAGCAGACTGGATTTAATTTTCTAGCTGTAGTCCAATGCTTCTGGGATACAGCGTGCAGTTCACTGCCTCATGTGACCCTTCAGCTGTGGCAGTGTCAAAGATAGAGACATTTATTCAAGGGAGAGAAGAGGACTTGCCCTTGTTTGAACTGGGAAATAGCTATATTAAAGGTTTTGTTCACTTTGAAGGAAATGTTTCTTATGCAGGTAATTTTTTCTCAAATAACACCGACACAATTGTTTCTCTTCAAGGTTGCACTGAGACTGCTTTATTTTTATCTATTAAGTTTATAGTTTTCACTGACTTCACAGGGCACAGACTTTGGATCGAAACTTTCAACCCGACCGGAATGACTGAAATGTGGATTATGGCTCCAGGTATTTTATTTGCATGTATTGTTTACTGTGTATTGTATTTGTGAGATGGATGGATGTGTGGCTGGGAAGATGCAAATGAATTTCTCCTTGGGGCTAAATAAAGTTTTCTAAAGCTGAATTTGAATATATTGTTAACCGCAAATAGTAGGCAAACTTTTCCCGGTCCTAAGAAAAGAAAAAAAAAAAAACTGGACTAAACCAGGTCTCAGCAGGGCTCAGTGTCGACAAGTACTGAACAAAGCGGAAAAAACACAGCTCTGCATTGGCAACATTGTGTTAATAATATGTAGGAATTCTGCAATTTAGGTGCCAATGGGATTCAGAATTGTTTTTATTGCCATTGGAATTTTGTTTTTTCGGTTCAATCGTGCAACATGAAACATATAACATATATTAGATAAATAATAAACAGTAAAAAGTTAAAAACCTATACGACTTTAAGGGCATGTATAAGAAGATTAAAATAAAATATGATAAAGACAACAATTGCATTGAGTGTTAGCAGCAGATCTGAGTGTGGACATACCACATAGTGCAATAGAGCAGTGCCAATGTCTGGAACAGGTTATTACGTTCATGAGTCTGATAGTGGAGGGGAAGAAACTGTTCTTGTGGCAGGAGGTATGGGTCTGAAGGGACCGTAGCCTCCTGCCTGAGGGGAGAGGGGTGAATAGTCAGTGTCCAGGGTGAGAAGGGTCAGCTGTGATCCGACCGACACGCCTCCGGGTCCTGGAAGTGAACAGGTCCTTGAGAGGTGGGAGCTTCAAGCCAATCACCTTCTCAGCAGCAGCACAATGCGCTGCTGTCAATGCTTGTCCCAGGCAGTGGCCCCACACACACAATGTGATATTCAATTATTCAATTAATTGCATTCTTTTCGAAGTAGAGTAAGTATGTAAGGGATAATGCACGACGAGGTGGGGCCTGTTTGCATGTTGTTGAGTTCTGTTGAGTTATTTCACTTAATCAGTTTTACCTAAACAACATACATACAGTATGTTACATAAACAGTATTGTGCCTAGGGATGTCACGGTAACCGGTGTAGCGGTAAACCCCGGTAAAAATTTTGACGGTGAAAACCGTCTTGTTTTGTGTTTTTATTATTATCTCGGTGAATAACCGCAGCCGCGGTGTAGGCACGGTGAGCCTCACCAGCCACCGTCTCATCTACTGCAGTTCCCACGCATTCGCACTTTGTTGTTTGCAACCCAAACAAAACTTTCTCGAGGCTGGAATCATGTCCGACACGACAGCGCGCAGGATCTATCAGCCTTCAGAGAGGACCAAGCCTGAAGTCTGGGCATATTTTGCGTATTTTAAGAAAGCCGAAGGACAGTTGATAGAAGAGTTTTCCAGTTTGCAGAGCGTGCAGGAAAAAGTGTCTCCAAATGCAGCAATACTTCGAACCTCTTGACTCACCTGCGTGCCCGTCTCCCACAGCTCTATAGCAGTAAGTTAACGTTGGCGTTTTAGCTGAAATGCTGATGTGGGACTTTGGGTTGAGGAGAATGTAACGAGTCGCCTCATAGTGCGGCTGCAGCGCCACCGCCAGTACATAAACATGTCGCGGATACCTCCGCACGATGGCACAGTGCGTTACGGGGCTCCCAGTGGCAGATTGCAATAGATTCACTTTCGCCGCAGTTTTATGAATTTAATAATGATGGCATTTTCCCAAATCTGCAAAGCCAAAGCTCACTGGAAGGACAACAACAATTTTCCTGATATAGACGGTTTATCTTCGTTTCTGACGCTATAAATAGTACATGTAACACCCTCGAAACGATCAACAACACATCGTTATAGTTCCTTTACTTTGATGTGAAAAGGCTTTGTCTGTATTTTTTTATGTAACAAGCACTGTTAAACTTTTTTTAAACGATTTCAGTGTGTGTAGGACTATCAATGCTTTCTGAACATAATAACACACATTTAAAAAAAAATACCGCAATAATACCGAAAACCGTGATAATTTTGGTCACAATAACCGTGAGGTAAAATTTTCATACCGTGACAGCCCTAAGTGTGCCCCTATAACAGTAAATTGGCCACATTCTGGGCCTTTTTTTTAATTTTTATTGGACCTTAATGAATTTTAATACGAGCGATCACAAAGTCGTCACGTCTGGAGGCTGCGGTAGGCAATTTAATGATTTGAATAAATAATGACCGTTCTATATGTACGTAAAATCACAAACAGGGCATTGCTTCCCTTGCGCTGTAACAGATTTTTTAAAACAGAGTTAGAGACCTGGATGCATCAGCTGTTGCCCACCATTCACCAAAACATCCAACACAAATTGGCGGAAGTGAACAATAACAGTGATCGCTCGTCGTTAGGACACCAAGTATACTTTATTTATTCATTATTTCTTGGTCCAAGTGCTCTGAATTCAAACAGGGATCCTCTGACCGACAATCCGTCCTTTTTGGTGAAAGCTCTAGAAACCATTTTTGGCTCCTGTTGCCTGAAAAAGCGTGAAGAGTCAGGACAAACATTTAGCAACTTGTCATTAAAACTGATTTAAGTTGCAACTTTAACCCTGATGCTATCTGTTTTGATTTTATTGCATACCTTTACTTTTTTCATCTATGTCTGTCCTCATTCAAACTCCAACAAGGCACCCATTACTGCAACACACCTGGACACCCTGCGTATACGGTACTAAAAGGATATGACCAAGGACATCAGACGACCCCATGGAGGTAAAGACAGGGATAATGACACAGAACAGAGAAGGTGCTGGGATTTTGCCGCTGATGCCTTTTCTACTGCAGGTCATTTCCTCCAAATCTGTGCCGCAGCAGTAGGACTCCTCCCAGGAAGCACACTCACTCTGGACCTCACACTTAAGGGCAGTGTCACACAAACACCCACAGTATAGCGGCGGAGTCCTGCTGAGGGCTCAAATGAACAGAGCTGAGTCACACATGAGGGAGCTCAGCTGGCGTCTGGCCCGGTACCGCCAGCACACCCCTCCCTCTCAGCCCCTTCATCGGATCAGGCGCCCCACACTGTTTTACACTGTCCCATGACCTGTAGTAGACCTGTCGTCCATTTTATATTGAGCAGGGCTGGTCAGTACTGTTCTTAAGAGCTGCTTTTTGGATATATGAACTTTACTGTAGTACTTTTTTGACTTCACTAAATACAGTGTGACACTTTTTTCCACCTCATTTCTCATTAACACCTAAAGTAAAAACTTGCAAGGTGGCTGCATGTTTTGTCTAATTTAAAGTCTAATGACGCACATTGCAGAACAGTAGCTGGCAATGTGCAGGTGTACTGACTCGCGACACGGATGAACATTTTTCTTTTATTATTTTTCTTGTTTGTTCGTTTGTGCTGTAGTGGTGAAATTGGGCTTGACACTTTTTTTTTTTACATAGCAGCTTCTTAGTGCTTCAACCTCTTAACCCCCACCTTAACCAAATGTATTTTCTCCAAATATCGATAGTATGTATTAGGGCTGCCCAAATTATTTCAAGTATGCCGCGATTAAGGAGAGGTCTCTGTTTCACACCTGCCCCCTGCTGGCCAGCCCTCACACCTGCACAAGTAAACTGAGCAATGTGGCTTGATGACATCATCACACAGCACTGTTTGTTTTTATGTCAGGCAAAAGCATGTGCCATGGCACGTGAAATGCGAAGGGAAAATAATCCCAGCGCCATAAAATGATGCAAGTCTGCTTTGCAAAAAAAAGAAAAGAAAAAAAAAATGTTTTTTTTAAATTGTTTTTTTCCCTGATTATGCTAATTTTGTGATCGTTTAATGTAATAATCAAAATTGTAATCGAATTTCGATTAATTGCACAGCCCTAGTGCGTATGATGAAAGGATTGGAGACTCTGCACCGCTGTTGAGCTCCCATAGAATAACATTCCGGGCGTCACTAGCCCTTCGTCAGACAGTGAAATGTTGACTACACACCGGTATTTTTAGTCCATAATGAGGTGATCACATGACCTACGATAACACATGACCAATGAATGAGAGTTTACAGACATGATATGTGTGCACACATTTAGAACCAAAGGAATAGGGGCAAAACACCCATCGGCAGGCAAATGGAAAGATCTGCGGTGAATAGCCACTGAAAAGTGATGACAGAAACCACAACAGCATGATATCATAGAAAACAAATAAAATAGAATAGACACTATTTACAGTGTGTACAAGGACCAATATTGGTACGACAAGAGGAGACACTGAACATTTTTGTGCACGAGTACTCCTGAGGATGAGAGAAATTAGACCACTGAGGGAGAGAACCATGTTGAATCATAATACTGCAGTAATATACATGAACCACTAATGGTGCAAACACTGGAGTAAAAATGGTATTAGGGAGGGCCTACAAAAGCAGAAGAGGCACAGACAATGCCCTCCTGCTTCTGCTTAACGATGTCACCAAACATCTCACTCGGGCAATATGCTAGGGTCTTCTTTTTAGATTTTAATTCAGCTTTTAATTCAATGAAGATTCACATCCTTTTAAAGAGACTGGCCGACCTCAACATCAATCCAGGACTAATTCTGTGGATCAGATGGTTCCTCTCCTGCCGCCAGCAGAGGGTCTGAGTCAGGAGCAGCACATCAGACGAGCTCACTGTGAGCGCTGGACGCCCACAAGGCAGTGTATTATCGCCAGTTTTATTCAGTGTTTTTACAAATGAATTTGGAATAAATTACACCCAATTCATATTGTTAAAATACGCAGATGACATGGCGCTCATTGGTCTCATGCATCCAAACAAACTGAACCAAGGAACTTGCTTTAACATCTTGCACTTTCAAGTACCTTGGCACAATCTTCCAATTTCCAAAGCAATGCTGAGGAGGAGTTGAGAAAGTACTCTCAGCAACTGGACCTTATGAGAAAAATGTGTCGTGTCAGGGTCAGTCCACAGGTGTTAGAATCTGTACAAATAGATTGTTGAGAGTGTTCTGACATTCCACCTCACTGCATGGTACAATCACATGACCTGCAGAAGAAAAAACTACTTGATATTGTGGTTTAGCTCTTTTAGACCAATATGCATTTTCTAACCAAGTGTAAGATGTGTTTATTATTTATTATTATTATTATTTAATTGAAGTGACAAAAAGAGTGACACAGTCTGGAAGTGAATTGTGCTCATTTAGACTCTGATGTCCATGCTAGCAATCGGATCAAATGTGCTTTATTTAGATACTAACAGTGTGTGCAGTTAGAAAATACTGAAAGAAAATAAATTGATTACACCACCTTTAAGGGTGAAAAATAAGCAATACTTTGCGGAAACTGAATGTGCGGTCTTCAACCCTTTTATTGCTAAGGAAGTAAAGGGACTACATTCTGTAAGGCAACTCTCAAAACGAATAACTTGTAAGATAAATAAAACCCAAATCAATTACCCGTTTTGTCAATACCAAAAGGTGTGGGAATTCAATTGAGGCATTTGGGATCAATATCACTATAACAACATGGATAATTCCACAGACTTTTTCAGGAGGTTTTTATGAGGGATATACCACAAAACTGAATGTATCTAAAGAAGGCTTTCTGAAGTGCATGGGTAACTTTCTTAAATATGGTAGCAATGTTTTACTGCTTTCAACTAGTTGGTAAGAAGAGATTATACCAACGTTTTGCTCCACAAATTTAGAGCTTCTGTGACAAGGTTTCGGGACAAGCTCTAAAATGTTCTGAAATGGACATAAGACACAAGATGTCACTTTTGTCTGGAATGATGTGCTAAGTTTTACCATTATTCTCTGGTGGGCTTGATGTTCAAATCATAATCAAGCCAATTTTAAAACATGAGTAATTCAAAGATTGTGAACAGTGTGTCCAAGTTCAAATCACAAAAACACATTGGTTCAGTTAGTCATCTGTCAATTCATATCATTTTTCAAAAGATGCTGACGTAGTTGCAGGGGTTGGTTAGATTCATCGTCAGCCTTGAATGAGCCCCTGCATAGATACAGATGGCATCTCGTCATAGGGGGAAAATAGAACCTTTTTAGCCATTTTCTGGCGAAGCCTAAATTATTTATCACATACAAATAAAGTCAAGTCTAAATCAGGTCCATATGGATGTTTATTCACAGCAGATTGTTCAGTAGAAGCGAAAAAACAGCAGTCATACTTAGTCATACATTTTTAAACTCTGTATAGTCCCTTTAATACAATTCTACTCTGGTGTGTCTGTCACATTAATCCCATTAAGGTGAATAGGGATACTTTTTTTTGTTAATTTAGAGACATGAAAAACTGAAAATAAGGAGTTTTATGCCTAAAAATAGCACTAGCACTTTGAGGTTTCGTTGAAATGTAAAGTGCAATATAAATAAAATTCATAATTATTATTAAAAATGCCCAGCACGTCAATATTTTTGGGAATCTAAATTGGATTTTTCAGAGGGGTTTTTGGATATCTTGTTTAGTTTTAAAATAAGCTGGGTGTTTTTGTGTGGAAAAAATCTGTAAAAAAAATAAAAATGGCCTGACACTTTACTAAATAAATCTATTGCGAAAAACATTGTTAGTGCAATAATTAAAGAATTAAAGGGACTACATGCAAGTTGGCCATTTTATACTCACTACTGCCTATGGTCATACGTGTAACTGCACTTTCTATATTAAGTGTGAGTGACAGTGCAGGATTTTAGAGGCAGTTGTGGTGAACAGGTCTTGGCTCATTCTACACATTAGGACATTACTGAAACATGTAGGGGGAAGAAAATACATCATTTTAACATTTTTAAACTCTGTATAGTCCCTTTAAACTTGTTATTTGCTTTTTTTTTTTTTTTCCCAGGTGAAAGTTTCGACCAAATTGGTTCAAAACCTGAAAGTGGAAAAATGCCTGCAGTGTCTCCCCTTAAATGTTGTGTTTTTTCTGTTTCAAGTTCAAATGTTCTCCTCGTGTTTGCTTTAGGGTTCCTCTGAGTGCTCTGTTTTCCTCTAGTAGCAAAAACATGTACAATACTTTCTCCACTTCTGCCAGGATTCCCCTGCAAATGAGTTCCTGAAATCCCTGGTTGACTCTCCTCAAATTAATAATAATGAAGATGTGCCTCCTCAAGGCATCATTTATAACAGATTACTCACACGCGAGCGCTTATCTGGGAAGAAATTCATTTTAATTTCACTTTCATTTGCAGTTTGACACGTGAAGTTATGAAAATACGTAAACTGTATTCACCCATCAACCTGTCAAAACTCTCACAAACGAGACACTCACAGTTTTGTGGCTCCTGTTTACAAGCCTCTAAATGGTGAATGTGGATATAATCAAAGCCAGTGCAAATGCAATAAGGCAGTAGTTTGGACCAAAGGAGGAAGATTGCGTCTCCCATTTTTACAAAATCACGCTGCAAATGTGCAATTTAATGCTCGATCCATCATGGAGATCGACGTAGATTCAGCCATTTTCTATTTGTTCTCTCTCATTCAGCGATGACAAGGCAGCCACCCGCAGTCTGTGGATTTCTGTATCGATCCTATAATTCAGAGGCACCTGTCAGGGCCGTGCATACATTTCTCCGCAGCAGAACGACCCGGGATACGGCCATTTGTAACGTAATGTCAGCGAGACTGTAAATATTGCTGAGCGGCGAAAAAGTTGAACAATGCAAAGTGCAAGATGAAATGTCCTTGGGGGAACAGGGACAGGTTTAATAACACAAAACAGATTGAGTTCGGAATCTGCAACTATTGGAAGGGCGAGGTTGGTAAATGTGTCCTTCAGTATTCAGTATACAAAATAAGCAAAACGCTCGCTCTTCGGGGGGTTCAGGGCGACTATTTGTCCGCTCAGGTCTCTTCTCGTCTAAAAGTTCTTCTCGTCCACTGACCTTAAGGTTGGGGCCAGTGAAACAGTGCGCAAAATTAACGTGAAGTAGCCAAATTTAGAGAGTTTAAAGGACCAAGCTACCGTTTTTCCATACTGAGATATGCTCTTACCTGAGCTTAGACGAGTTGATGCGTACCTGTCTTGTCTTTGTGCGTGCCCTCAGTCACACAAAAAGACCAAAGATGTTGTTAGCATTCAGCCTCTCCTCCTCTCCTCTATGGGGCCAAACGGGGGTGAAGTTAGAAGCAGTCAAGATCTTCCACGTTTTCCCTATTTAAACAGTCAAGGGAAGATATTACTGCGCGGACGTCGAAGTGCTCCTAAGGTGTTATTATGCCTTACAATATAGTTCCCCTTTTTTATCCGCTTAGAAAATCGACATGTTTAATTTTGTGTGACTATACTAGGATCGTGTAACTGCTCAAGAAACCGTATTTAAATAGGGAAAATGTGTAAAAGCTTGGTCGCTTCTAGCTTCACCCCCGTCTCTTTTTGCGTGACTGAGCACACCCTTTAAAGGACCAGGCCACCATTTTTACATACTTACCTGAGCTTAAACAACTTGATGCGTACCTGTCTGGTCTTTGTGCGTGCCTGTGGAAGAGCGTGGTCACTTCCAACTTCACCCCCGTTTGGAGCTATAGGAATACATTGGGAGAGGCCAAATACAAACAACATCTTTGTTTTGCGTGACTGAAGGCACGCACAAAGACCAGACAGGTACGCATCAACTCGTCTAAGCTCAGGTAAGAATATATCTCAGTATGTAAAAATGGTGGCCTCTTCCTTTAAGGCTTTGGTGCCCCCCACTGTTTGCTCATTGGCCTGGCCACAAGCGACGGTGCGCCTCAAGGGGGTCGGCCCATTAGTCCGACGTCACATTAGTCTGAAAATTTACCATTGAGCGGAGGTGCCATTAGTCCAAAATCTCTAACCCAGTTGTGTTATGAATTAGAGAGCCATATACAATCACTGGCCCTAACCTCAAGGTCAGTGGACTCTTGCCTAAACCTAATGTTATTCTTCAACCCTTAATTAATGGGAAATTTTCGGACTAATGAGACATCGGACTAATGAGAAGTCGGACTAAACAGTGGGAGGCACCAAAGCCTTAAAGGAAGGCACTTCATGTCACTACTTCCTTGCTTTCGGCTGTGAATGTGCTCTCGGCAAACTGACCATTGGGGTCAGATCAAAGGCTATATATTGAATCAAACCATACTGATGTGTAATTATTGATTGTAAACTCTTTAGACCCATATCTGACCCCTATCCAAAGTACTTCATGACTTAATGGGTATGTGCTCCTGTGTCTTGGCAATGACAGTTTGTATTTGTAAAATGCACATTCTTTTGGTCCAAAGGCTTGCTTGTGCTCAGGTAAACCAATTTCCTTTAATTGCCCTGGCCTGAATTCGCTCCATCGCATTAGCTGCCCAGTTGCTTGAATGTACACATTGCAGATGAATTGGAAAAATTTGAGCACAATACATCTCTGAGTGCTCATGCTGGGAAATGTCCAGGACAACAGTACCTTTTGCATAGGGGTCCCTTTTATTGTTGCCCCGAGTGTGATTTGTGTGTGTGTTTCTGCCGTTGTGCATAGGCTTGTGCGTGTTACTGTAATTAATCACAATTATCAGGCAGACTAATGCAGGTGCAGTCTCACAGGGAGAGGCCATTTACAAGCTCGGCAGCGCAAAAACACAATCCAAAGGCAAAATGGTAAGAAAAGGAGCACACAAATCCACTACACCCACAGCGGCCAGATACAGACAGTCGAAATTACAGGGCTCCCATGAGGACCTGCCTCTGAAGAAGTGGGTACAACCTGACCCTGCTACACGAACAACTGAACAAGGAATGAATGACTTGCTTATCATGTCCTTTGGAGACATTTTTGACACAGGCAAATTGCAGCGTTACCATTTACTATATTATTATATTACGGACTGGCTGTATTAGACGAAATAGGGTGAGGAATGGGAGACGTTCAGCAAATTGTCAGAGCCTGGACTTGAACACACAACGCCAATGACAGCAGCTTTAACCCCTGGTCTAGTCTTGTGACTCGACTAATAGGTTGCGTTCATGCTTTAGAATGTGATGATGTCATAATGTCAGGTGAAAATTGACAAATGATTTCCCTCATCAGTATTCGGTAGTGATTGGATTCAGCAACCTGACATATTGTTTTTTATAGCAGAAAGTCCTTACTACTGGACATCACGCTCATGTATTTGAATATTGTTACCACTTTTGGAGACCTTTATGAGAATATAATTGGACAATTTTTCTTCTTTGTGGATTGTCCCAGTAATGACTGAGATATTTGCCAAAAACAAAGGCAAAGAAATCTGCAGTTCGCCAGTTACCATAGTTACCATCATGGAATTTTCAGTTGCCCTCCACCTCAGTTTTAAACTATTGGCTCTTTAGAATGCTGTGATGTCACGTAAATGCAACCTATTGGCAGAATTTTTTATTTTTATTTTGAGCAAGAAAAAAGAAGTACAAGCGTTGTTTTTGGCCATATTAATTTACCTTGTCGGAATTATTTGCTTGATTTTACTTGTAATGTCATGAATAAATTAGGGGTGGGATTTTAACGCTTTAATTTCGATTCATTAATTACAAAGATTTTAATGCGTTAATTTTTTTAACGGTTAATTTTTCCGGAACCGTTCCTATTTGCTTGTTTCTGGTAGGCCCATATGTCTGACGCACATCCGCCCACAACAGCAATGGACGAAGACGCTTCACTCGGCCCGTTGGGGAGTTTTGTTTTAAAAAACATCCTGACGGGACAATAGACAGCTGTACTGCTGTGAGCAGGCTGTGTTAAAAAGAGTTCTCCTTCCACCGTAGTTACTTAAGTCTAAAGGACCATCTCAATGCAAAACATATTGGGGCAAACACAGACACGTCTTCGATGCTAATGTTAGCGCTAGCCTCAAACACAGACGTCCTCGATGCTAATGTTAGTGCTAGCCTCAAACACAGAAACGTCCTCGATGCTAATTTTAGCGCTAGCCTCAAACACAGAAACGTCCTCGATGCTAATGTTAGCCTCAAACACAAAAACGTCCTCGATGCTAATGTTAGCGTTAGCCTCAAACAAACGCTCCAGCCACGCCCACTCTGAGCCAAAATAACCCTAACCCTGGTCAGAATAAGAAATGGCACTTTGATTTCTGTTTACAGCAATTGTTAAACAAAGGCGCTGTTTTATGACGCTGTTGCTTTATTTATTTTTTACTTTTATATAAATGTGGCGTTATTATTACTGTTTAATGAACTCTACAAGTTACATGAGTTCCTAAAACACTTGAAAGCTAAATAGCTATAAATGCACTTTGCCTCAGTTAATTGAAAAGCTGTACAGATTAACAATAATAAATACATTTGTTGTTGAACTCATGTTCTAATTATTGAATAATTTATGTGCTAAAAAAAATTTATTTTTGGTTTTCGATTAAAATGCGATTAATTGCTATTAATTAATCAATTGTAACTAGCTCAATTTAAAAAAAATGTAGTTGAGTCCCACCACTAGAATAAATGTTCATGTAGGCGACCTACACGCTAAAGTTAAAGGGGCTGGAAGCAAGTTCGCCATTTTATACTCACTACTGCCACCTCAGGCCATATGTGTAACTGCACCTTCTATATTAAGCTCGTGCATGACGGCAATTCGGGCCGAAGTGACACATTTTTGAGTGACCATACAGGATTTTAGAGGCAGTTGTGGTGAACAGGTCTGAGCTCATTCTACACATTAGGACATGGCTGGAACATGTAGGGGGAGGAAAATACTTAATTTTAACATTTTTAAACTCCTTATAGTCCCTTTAAGCAAAAGTGTCTCAACTACTCTGAAGTCTTGCAGCACCGTGAAAGCCGGACAAAGAAAAACGATCCCAGTGTGTGTTCTCAAAATCCGGAGCGTCTGCATCTCTGTCCAAGTTTTTAGTCGGCTAACTTGGTCCATAGTTGCTATGCTCTGTTGTTAGCATGAAAACTGTGTTAAAGACAGTGCAGCGAGGTTTGAGCCGCGACTGAAGGATTATTTTTCTTCTTCACGTCTGTCCACTCCTGTCCACAAGTTATGCACCGCCAACATTCACCTGTTTGTTTTTATTCGCGACGTCAAACTTCATGCGAAAAATCTGTTCCCATCTTCCGAAATGCGCATTAATTAAGGCTTTTAGTTGCAACATTTGGTGTTTCCATCATACTTATGCGACGCTTCAAAATGCACATTCAAATCCAGTGATGGAAACACACTTAGACATCCACATGAAAATATAAAGTGTCTCAATCTCCAACTTTCAATATAGGCGCTGTTTTAAATCTACTTCCCTTTTCATGCCACAGCATAACCTATTGCGTTATTTGGATCAACTCCATCCCATATTCTTGCTTTAATGAGAGACCCAGTAAAGTTGCAAACGAGGTGGTTTATTTGTGCCACCATATGTTAATGTAATGCATACGGAACTGGTGGATAACAATATGGGTCCCCGACTTCAAAGTCGCATTATTCATTCCCTTTTTGAAAAACTTTTTTTTTTTTTTTAGTCCTGGCACTTTATCAAGCACAGATGCAAACTGGCACATGTCCCCTCTTCCTTGGCCGGGAAGAAGAAAAAAAAAAAAAAAAAGAAAGAAGAAGAAGCAAAACGCCAAACTTCTCATCAAAGCAAACGGGGGGAGAGTTAAAGTTCAGCGTGGCCAATAGAGGGCCAGCTTATCCTGTCTTGAGAGCGGGGGGAAAGGAGACACTTTCGGAATAAGAACGAAGGCATCCGTTGGGTGTGCTGAAACACTAATGAGGGTTTAAATCCACTACTGGCTAATTAGCCATGATACACTGTGGCATAAGAACGGATGGAGCAGAGGTAGGGCAGATGCGGAGGGAAGACATTAAAGAAGGATGGAGGGAAGGAGAGGCAGCAAGGGGTTAAGGGGCAAAGGGGAGCACATGGGGTACAAGGAGGGTGTGGGACGAATTCGAGTGTGCAGAAATAGCACAGGTGAAGAGAGAAATTGGCTGTGGGCAATTTTTTATACACAAAAAAGATAAGCAAAATAACTATAAGCAAATAACTGTTTCCTGTCCATGTTTTAAGGTTAAGTGTGTGTCGTAGTAAAAACATAGCTTGTATATGTTTCAATCTCAGTGCAATCTGTCTGTAAAAGCTGATACTGTATAATACATGTTATGGTAATACTTTATTTTACACTACCATTATACATTGTACCTAATTTAACTCAGTACAATGTCCTTGGAAGCTAAGCAAGGAAGGGCCTGGTCGGTACTTGGAAGGGAGACCGTTTGGGAACACCAGGAAGCCTAGTGAATGGAGTGAGTGAGTGGTTGGTGGCGGTCGGAGGGGCCGATGGCGCAGACTGGTTGCCTCACTTCCGTCACCCCAGGGCAGCTGTGGCTACAATAGTAGCTTACCACCACCAAGTATGAAGTGAATGAATAATGCAATGTAAAGCGTTCACTGAGTGTCCAGAAAAGCACTATATAAATCCAATTATTATTATTACTATTAATCTGCAATGTATATTTGTAGTACATACACAATGGAATGATGTGTATTAGTACTTTATAGGTACATAATGTAATAAGACTATGACCTTTAGGGTTAGAGTTACGGTCTTATAATACACATTATTCCATCGTGTATCTAACCCTTAGGTACAAGTTATTACACACTGTTACAAAGCCCATTACATTGTACCAAATTTTGCTGGAACAATGTATCAGGGTTAGTGTAAAAAGAAAAATGGTGCTGTCAGGCAGGAAGCAGGGAGACAGAGCCCAAATCTGTTTAAAACAGCTGACACGTCACAGCAACATCAAGTGACACGTCTGAGGGAGGCTGCAGTAGGAGCTGAAATACACAAGAACATATTGCCATCATTTTAGAAGACCTTATGAACCTCATTGGAATATCTTTACAAGCACAGCATTAGTGGCCTGGTAGTAGTAATAGTATGATAATTATCCATATTTTTACAAGCCCATTACACATAGCCTATTAACTACTGATGCTTATTAATACTACTTACCGAGCACCCAGTAAAATACAGCGTTACTGTTTGAATTTAATATATAGTGTTGTTTGATCATTTGAAGTTGATTTGTAAATTATGGGGGAAATTGGTAAAATAATGGCACGTATATTCAGGCATGAGGTGTTGCTAAATTAAACGCTGTTCTACACTTCCCTGTTCCCGCGCTCTCTCCATCACCACCTGTCCCTCCTTTTACATGCGGAGCATGTTAATCGATCGCCGCGCTGTTGGCAAAGCAGTACATGTCCAATGAATCATGCATCAATGCAGCCAGCCGAGTGTGAAAAGCTTTGGGATTGTTTGGAGCCTTTTTTTGACAAACAACAAATTGCATCTACTATGCACTTGGTTTGGCAGCACTTAAGGAAGACATTATGAAACAGCATTTAGGCAGAGATTAGAGAGTGTAGATTGTGGATGCTTGGGAGTTTAAACTGTGGATAAGAAAAGGACTTCTGCCTTTGTCAGTTAAGGAAATGTACAGATAAAAAGGTATTTTAAATGTCCTCTGAAGAACCTTGAAGAATCATTGTAAATACGTCTGCTGGTCTTGTTACGTTTCCTTTTAATATAAGTGTACTGAGCAAGAAGAAAGTCACAGACGAATAAAAGGTGATTATTATGTTTCTGTTAATGGAATACCCCATTAAAGCTGTTTTTATACTCACACTGGATTCTTCAGAGAAGCTGAAGCACAATTTATCAAAACATGCTTGATTTACCCATATTTGATGGAAGAATGTCCATAGAAGTTATGCTGCAGGTGACTAGACCCTCATGTACCTGGACGACATCGACAAATGCATTAAAAAGAAAAAGCCACATGGATGTAACTAACTGATCTGATCTGGGGTTGTTGCAGTTTGTCAGGTTTAACTTCAGCAACACTATGAGACCAAAGAATGAGATCAGCTGATGACCTGAACTTCCTGAATTATGAGGTTATTCCATTCATGATTTTTTTCTTAAAAAAAATCATGAATTTTCTTTAAAAAATCATGCATTTTCTTCAAATGAGATGCATATGAGATGTCACCTGGATATATATCATTCTGCATGAGCCTGGATTCATCGGGCTCACTTTTATGTTTGTATGTTATTTTTCCAAATTCAAACTCCATGAAGCTTAAGAGTTGAATCGACACTTTGACGTTGATGTATACATTTCCTGAGTATTTCAATTATTGATTAGCCGTTATGAATCGACTTGTTCCAGCCCTGATTGGAGTTTTAAATTCTGTGGAGTCTTGTTTCTAGGAAACAGCAGTTGGCCAAAGTTATTACACTTCCACGTTGCTGCATGCTAGCTTTGCTTCTAAGCACTGGTTGTTGCCCCTCGGTCAATAACACACACACACCCCAACGCACTGGTGTCTCCAACAAGGCCGGGCATTTGGATCTTTGTTATTCTCAACACTGGACCGCCCGAGCTCTGCAGGCCTGCCTGTTTCCCTGACAGTGTGACCTTTTGTTGTACTGCGCCAATCACATGGCCCTAAGTAATCTCACATTCTCAAACAGAGCATATGCCAGGCTGGGCTTGTTTGCATGTTTGGTGTTGCCTATAGATGACAACTTGTGACGGCTCCTATAGGGAAAACGGAGATCTGGTGCTGTTGTTTCTCTGACAGCGGGAGCCTAGCAGGTGGCTCTGGATTACATGTATGTTGACCATAGAGGAACACTTGCGGGCTCTGGATTCGTTTTGTCATCTTAGCCTTCCCATTTGTCAGCATGCCTGTTTGATCGAAGTCTGAGGTGCGCAAACTGGTGCCAAAGAGGAACACATTTCAATACAGTATGAGGAAAAGCTAAACAAGGATTTCTTTGCACTATGGACCAAATGGTATTCTTTGGTTTACAAAATACGGCAGATCATATATGCCCATCTACAACATATATAACCTCATTTTACATGTGGTAGATTTTGGAATTGAGTATAGCCTCTTGCAAATGTTGCCCCATCAACTTTACTGATTTGGAAACTTCGATTTCCTTGATTATTTCTGAAAGTTGTTTTGAAGTCCAGAAGACTTTAAAACTGCAAATCAAAGTGGCCCACAACGCTACAAATTCAATGGTAACCCATATCGTCGAGGCGACATTCTGTGGCCACATCATGAGGGCTATTGACTTTCTTGAATATACCCAATGACCGAGTTTTTCTATTAATGTATGTATTCCAAGATGACAATGGCAGGATTGTGAAAGAGTGGTTCAGGGGTTCATGCTCGGGCCATCACAGAGTCCAGATCTGAACCTAATCGAGAATCGTTGGGATGTGCTGAAAAAGGCTTTGTTCAGTCTGACTCTCTCCGATCATCGATACAGGATCACGGTGAAAAATGAATCTCGTGACGTTGCAGACAATTCAAAAACAGTGCCACAGCGAATGTGTTATGTCATCCATCGAACTGTCTACCACCCCCCCCTTGTTAGATTGTGCTCCATTTTAGTCCATGCCCGTCAATCTGTCCATCCCACAAACTGTCTCCCTGTTAGCCTCTTCAGGTGTCAGCCTGTGTTAACTGTTTGACTTTGCTGTCTGAATCCTTCATTTGTTGTTGTCACTTATACGCTCTGACACGCACCTCTTTCTCTCCTCTTCCTCCTGTATCCATTATAACAAACTGCCATAATGTCTGGGAAGAGCCTCGGGGCTGATAGTGTGTGTAATAATAAAATCGCTTGCATTTCCTTTGCAATGCCATGGAGATGCCTCCCTCTCGTCTCCCTCTCTCTCTTTCCCCACTCATCCCGATACATACGTGTTGGATTTGTGGAAGGGAGAGCGAGAAAGAGGGGAGGAATGAGGCACTGTCAGTGGGGCGGTTGTAAATTCTGCTGTTTCATCTGTGCAGTTCTCATAATGGTCAACGGAGGGCGCTAGAATGCAAGGGAACGCCTGAGCGCAAGACAGTTAAACCTTCGCAGGGCAATACATTGTGTTGGAGTAAAGTTTCCTAAATAGTTTTTTTGGAAGATATAGTAAGGGCGGATGAAATACTTTCATTTTGTACTTAACTAAGTACTTGTACTCCCAAAACTAGATAAGAAAAACATACTTTTAAATCTCTTGCTTTCTGCTTTGCACTACTGCTATAACTGCAGTTGTATTAATTAAACTATTTCAAATCCATTACATATTTTAAGTACTTTACACAATGTTGAAAAGTACAATACCATAAGTGAATAAAGTTAGCATGCCTCCAAATGAATTCAAAGTACCTCTGATGCAGTGGCTCTTGAATACAGATTCAGCTTCTCTATCTCCCGCTGACAATGTGTTTCTTCGGGCGGCTCCATTGGACTTCCATAGAATGGATTTCTTCTTTTTCTACTCCATCTCTCCCAATATCCATCTATCAGGGGCCTCTATTTTGTTATTTAGAGCATGTTAGCGCAGACACAAGTTTGCAAGCCATAAGTCAATGCGGACTCCGGCGAATTGTTGTGATGGAGAGCCCTGGACTCTGCAGCGAGAATTATGATCAACAATCAATAGCTCCGCATCGACAGAGCACACAACTGTGTACGCACGAATACACACTAATGTGCACACCCACACGCACACGCGCACATGCACACACACGCACATGCACTTCCATCACTTTGATGCCATTGTCACTGCACCTGTTTTTAATCAACTTCCAAGGCCACACACACACACACGCACGCACACACACGCACGCACACACACGCACACACACACACACACACACGATTTTGGCACCTTGTCTCTCACACCAGGAGAAGAAGCAGAGAGAGAGAAAAAAAGAAAGTTAACCGATAAATTATTATTGATCTGCGAGTGCTGGCTGGTAGTCTGGGGATGGATCATACCAGTAATTTTCAGTCTCACAGTTTATCACTGCAGCTGTGTGGAAAAAAATATAGAGGAGTAACTGGAGTAAAAGTTAATTTAAGAGGAGTAAAAGTAGAGTCAGTAAAATGCACTTTCGCATTCGCACAAACAGAACTAATATACTCACACTGTTATACTCACACTGTTACTACTATTACTTTTGCTTCTCACTGTAGCTGTTGCTCTAAACCTATAGCTTTGGTTGGATGTCTCAGAATGAAGGACTTGCAGGTCCAACAGTGAAGTATCACATATGGACAATGTATTGTAGTGAAGTTTAAATCGTCGACTGGGTTTGATTGAGTTCAGGACGTTTCCAATCACCGATTTAAGCTTCACTACGATAAATACTTCTTGGACAAACGAGAGCCTTCATGTGGACTGTGTCGCTTTGCATACTCTCAAGACACCAGAGTAGCTTTCATCGTGTATGACCAACCAGGCTCCAAGTGTTCAGTGGTGGTCAGGTGAAGCGTGGAGGCAGTGGGTGATTAAAGCTGTTGAAAAGTGTTTTTCAACAGCTTTATTTGTGCAATATATACTGCAGGGTACATTGAGCTGGAGCCTGTCACTTTGTGCACATATCTACAGCCTGATTAAAAATAGTGACAAATATCCGCAGGAGGTGGAATCAAACTCTTCGCTTTAAATGGAGCTGTAGGTTTTCATTAGTTGTAAATTCCCTGGGATTCCTTTTTAAGATTCTGGTCTAAACACACACAAAAAAACACTCAATTTCACAACCACTGGTGCACGAACAGGCGTAAACACAAGAAATATACAATGGGTTTCGTACAAGTTATACTCACATAAGGAAATGTGTTCTTTCAACACAAGCAGTGAAAGTGAAAATGAGGTTTGCATGTTCATGGCACTTATAATGTACAGTTTTATTCCTAATTGGGCTCTAGTTTGCTTTAAATGGATGGATTGCCTTTAATTCGTGACATACTTGAAGATATATGTAACAACTCCTATCATCTTCTTACATTAGCTTAGAGCAGGGGTAGGCAACGTCAGGCCCGCGGGCCAAATCTGGCCCTCCAGCACAGAACCTCTATCCCTCAAGATGATTTTGAGAAACATTATTATGCAAATAAGAGATCAAATTCCTTTTACAGCACTCTAAAAATGCAAGAAATAGTGTCCGTTTTTTAAAAGTCCAGTGGGTCAGGAACCAAAAGTGGGTCACGGAATCTTTTTCGGTGGGTCGCTAGTCTATAGGGAACTTTTTATTTTCAATATTTTCCTTCTGAAACTGCATGGAATGTCAAGGCATATCTACTGCTTGTTTTGGGCCTGCCATCCGAGGGTAACATTGGGTCCCGACTTGGGAACCACTGATGTAAAACTTTGGCATTTGCAGAAAAAAGTTTGCTTCTAACTTCACCCCGTTTGGAGCTATAGGAATATACTGGGAGAGGCCAAATGCTAACAACATCTTTGGTCTTTTTGCGCGACTGAGGGCACACAGTTCTTCCATACTGTGATATGTTCTTACCTGAGTTTAGATGAGTTGATACGTACCTGTCTGGTCTTTCTGCGTGCCCATGGAGGAGTGTGGTAGCTTCCAACTTCACCCACGTTTGGAGCCATAGGAATACACTGGGAGAGGCCAAATGCTGACAAAATATTTGGTTGTTTTGCGTGACTGAGGGCACGCACAAAGACCAGACAGTTACGCAACAACTCATCTAAGCTCAGGTAAGAACATATTTCAGTATGGAAAAATGGTGGCCTGCTCCTTTTAAGACTCTCAAATCAGAGCAACAAGGTCCTGGGTTCGATTCCCGAACTGGATCGGCTCTTTCTGTGTGGGATTTGCACATTTCCCCTGGGTAGTCCACCAGCCTGTTGTCCATAACCTGCTATATCAAGAGCACACCTATAGTTTTCAAAATGAAAAAAGGGCCACTATGCAAAATATAAGTAATTTTAAATACCTGAAGGTGTAGGTATGCTGCCCATTGATTAAAACAGATTTGTTGACCCTGTAACATTCGCGAGGACTGTCTTCTCACAATTTGTATGAGATGTGTGTCTTTCTTCTTGCGGAATGATAGATTTGGATATAAAGCAGAGGTCATAGGGCACTGTGGCCGCAGGACATCGATCGATTTTTTGTTTCCTTTTGAAGTTTGCGTTCATGTCCTTGTGGGTTTTTGACGCTTTGTACAGCGGGGGCAGTTAACTGGGCATAAAGGGTCATCAATAGGTCACTTTTTTTTTCAACAATCATAAAAGAAAGAATCATGCATTCACTCCCCGGTATGTGTGAGAAGAAACTACAAGAAGAGCAAATCGATAATGGTCATGAGTGTGTAAAGGAGAGAAGCTGAATGTAGTTTTTCTCTATTGAAAATACTGGCATGATCATTTCTCAATAACAGGACTCAATAATAGAAAATCTGGGACATAGTATAACATAACACACAGGACACTGGACATATTACTTTGCTCATTTGAACACGCTTTTCACATATAGCGCACATCCTTCAAAAAGAGAACATGAGGCAGAATTTGGAGACTGATCCAACAAAATTCTCAAAACTATAGGCACGCAACCATTCACAACTCGGAACAGATTTAACAAATGGATTTGCATTGAGGTAAACCTATTCTTACTGCAAACATACCATATATAGGATTAATTAATCAGGTAAAAAAAATGAAATGTTTGCCTTTCACACAGAAAAACACATAGAACAACAACAAAAAAGCATCACGCATATAATAAAAACAACAATATTTTTTGATCTGTAGTGTGTAAATGATTGAGAGGGCTTTTAAAACATGTAAAACTTGACTAAAAACGGCCGCTGTTCTCTGAATAAACGATTTGTCAATACGAGGATGATTGCCTCCCCCGTTAATATTGATATACAGCACTGGGTTTCTGGTCAGCCTCATTAAAGTTTATGGGTTGTATAGATAAGGTTGTGAATTTTAGGTGCAATGAACAGCTATGAGAGCACTATAAACCCATCATTAGCTTCTCTTGAACTTGGTATACATACGAATGAATAGGAATAATATACAAATGTAATATATAATTATAACACTGAAAATGTGGAAGACAGTTTTGTGTTCCGTCGTTCTCCACAAAGTACAAGTCGGGAAATAAATGACCAAAGTAAACAGGACGACAATAGTTGATTTTGCACGATTTTCTCGTAATACAGACACAGGACATAAGAGATGTTGTTTATATACAATATTCACAAGACAGAGAGAGACATAGAGAACAATAATATGAATGAAGGAGAGTCTATTGGGGTGACGCCTCTAAGACGGAGTGGAGCCGAGCAGGCAGCGCCGACCAGGTGTCCCCACTCGACTTACAGTAAATGCCAGCCCATTGAGCAGCCAATCGGCGGAGGAGCAACCAGCACCAATCAGAGGACCTGCACACAAAAGGACGAGCAACCTGAGATCTAGATTTTATTGAATGGATTTTGGGGGGTGGGCGCTAATAAGCTCTTGCTTCGGCCCACTCCTTTTGAGTAGAGTTTTAACTGCTCAAATAAACAAATAAACTAAACTAAATCTACAAATTTCTTCTTCTGAAACACTGAAGAGGCACCAAGAGCCCCCCACACCTGCAGCACAGCAGAGGCGTCACAAGAGGAGCTACAGGAAACCAAAAAGAGACAAGCGAGGAGGTATCCGGGCAAGACGCACAGCTAAGCCACATAAGCCGTCTGTCCCTACTATTGTTCTGGCTAATGGGCGTTCACTGGAGAATACAACAGATTAACTGACAAGCTCTTCCCAGTAGATGGTGAAAGGCTGTTATGGAGCGGAGGGAGCTGCGCAGGACGAAGAAGGAGCAAGAGGTGGAGCTGACCAGTGCAGGACACCATGCTCTGAAACAGGGACAAACCCATGAGGCGCTGCACCGTTTCAGAGGAGCCCTGAAGGCAGCCAGCCAGGTTTCCTCCAAGTGCTCCGGTTTGGTGGCGCGGCTCAGTTGCAGTGGCTCAGGACTAACCCAATACCTGAACACCATTTCGTACAAATAAAGCACTTACTTACTTACTTGTAAACTGTGGGTACAGGCTTAGCCCCCTTCCCAACTGGCTCACAGGTCTATAGAGCTGGTGGTCCTCACACAATATTACATGTTTTCAACTCTTACAGTTAAAAAAAACAGATACAAATCAGATAATGTTTTAATCCATGTGACTGCTGGAGATTGACAAATTAGTATGTGATTTGTTTTTACTATACATGCAGTTAAGTCGAGATACAAACTTAACCTACTTTCTCTTAATTGCTTGTGTGTACAAACTCATACAACTGATACAATACATTTACTGTACTGTAATCGTTCACCCCACACTTGAATAATTTTTTCCCTTTGTTAAGCTGCACCTTCAGACAACCCAGTCGCGGCCCTGGCTGTGTTTCCTCATATAGATTTGCTGCTGGCGGACTTCCTCCTTTAATTTCACACTGTCAGGGAGCAGCAGCCCGCAGGTGGTCCACTGTTATGAATGGAGACAGACACAGGGCCATGGTCCGAAACAGTCCGCAGAGTATTACAGCCTCAGGAGGGTTACACTCTCGGCCACTCACCACTATGTAACGCAGCAGAGGAGAGCAGAAGTGGAGGTGACAAAGGCACACGCCACTAAAGAAAGGAGGCTTAAACCATTATGTTGACTCGTTTCTTCAGTCTGTTCAGTTGGGCCTGCTCGTGTGTGTTCATTTTGTTTTGTTTTGCAAAATGGATAAACGTTTCATTTGTCCAGGGTTGGGCAACACCAGTTATTTTAGTTTAGAGACAATACCCAGTAATAGGGCAATTATCTCGATAACGAACTGATACCAATTCCAGGGCATTTTGCTTAGAATGCTGGCCAGCCACTTCTGCTTCCTGATAAAAAAAAAAGCAGGAGATTCTGGCGCCCTGCTCTCAGCCAATCATTTTTTCAAGTCTTTTTTATCACTCTTATCACAGATGCAAATTTGTCACACGTCCCTCAAATGCAGAAGATCCGGTATCACTCTGAACAAGCTTTATAACATCTTTACCTGTAATTAAAAGAGTTTGATTTATTCGCCTGTTGATTTGGCAGAAGAGGGCGCTGTTTTTCAATCTTCAGGGCAATTCATATTTGTTATTTTCGTTTACATTCTTGCACTCGGGTAAGTTGGCCATACGTTTCTCTGATTGACTAACCCACCAAGAACAGCATGTAGTCTAGCTCAGTGTTTCCCAACCGTGGGGTACTTGTCGACCTAGCAGGGGGGTACTTTGAACAATTTCAGATAAGCAATTGAACATTGTTTTGATAGGTAAAGCTATATTTTGCTGTAAAATGTGTAGTTTAGGGAGATGTTTAGGATTATTTTGAATGCAACATTGTCTTTTTATTGACAAATAGCACTTTTATGGTATAGCCTAACCTGCTGGAGTCAAATGCATGAATAAGTCTCTCTAAGTCTGGTTTTGACACTATTCCTCTGATCTTTGCAATGTTTTTCAGATGGTTAAAAGCTGCTGATGTTATTCCTTTGATGTGGCTGTTAAAGTTCAGGTCTGAGTCCATGATTACTCCTAGATTTCTGGTTTTAGAGAGAGAAACTCAAGGTGACTGAGAGCACATTGTCTTTGTTTCTGTGGGCCAAAAATAATGATCTCAGTTTTGTCTGAGTTTAGTTGGAGAAAGTTGTTTTGCATCCACACGGTGATCTGTTCGAAGCAGTGACAGAGAGTATCTACAGGCCCATGTTCACCTGCCGTCAGTGACACGTAGATCTGAGTGTTGCTGTTTATTAGCTGACCCAATGGAAGCATGTACAAGTTGAATAAGAGGGGTCCCAAGATTGACCCCTGGGGGACTCCACAGGTCATGGCAATTTTGTCTGAGACCTATTTCGACAAAGTACGCCCTGTCCTCGAGATAGGACCAGTTTAGAGCAGTACCAGAGATTCCCACCCAAGACAAAAAAGATTGGGAACACTGGCATCTAATCATTTTAAATGAGCAGGAAAATGGTTTTAAATATGGCTTTGACAAAAAAGACTGTTATGATGTCATGAATTAGTTAAATATTATGGTAACGCTTTATATGAAGGTGGGCTCGTTAAGTATTAATAAGGTATTAATAAGCATTTATAATATGCTTGTAAAGTATTAACACACTGCTTAATATACTTTTATCTGTTAACATACTAATAGGCTATTAACAATAATACGCTTATTCATAGCCAACCCTAACCTTAACCCTTACCCTAAAATTATTACTAATGCTTATAAATAACTTTGACAGCTCCAGTCGATTGTAAACAAAAATAATGTGGCACAGCAAATCGATTTTTAAAACTTACAACTTTTATGAACGACATGCAATTTTCATCCCTCCAGCTATGCTTTAAACATCGATCTGCTTTTGAACCATGATTTTCCTCATAATGAGCTTTTCTTCCCTCGAACTTCCCTTGAAACAATTTGTGTTTAAAAGTTTTCGATTGTACAGCAAATATATCTTTCAAAAGTGCTGGTTAGCCACAAGTTAAAGTCACATTTTATAGACAGCCTCTTCCAAAAGTGCAGGAGTAGCAGAGTGCGGCTGGGCGTATCATGTGGCTATGTGTTGACACGGCGGAGTGTTAGTCTCGGCTGTTTGATCCCATCTTTCATTTCCTCCTCTCCCTCTCTCCTTCCTCTTTCCATGGGTTTGCGTAGGCTCACTCAGGGTCACTGCAATTTAGCTCTTTGGCCCCAGGCATCTGAGAGCTACACTGGTACGGTAAATGGAACCTCGGCTCAAAGCGCTGGTGTGTATGTGAGCTGTATTTATTAGGTCTTATTGGACTGTGTGGTCAGCGGCCAGAGAGAAGTCAGGAGTCAAATGATGGTTGTTTGAGTTGTGAGTGAGAATGTATGAAGGACAAAACAACAGAGAGCGAGAGAGAGCCGATGTGTGAGGGATCAAGACACAGATCTGGGCTCCTGATGGACACTCAACACGACTTTAATGAGTATCCAGGCAGAGTCTGTCCTGTTCAGGAGGAACAGTGGGGATGTTTCTTTCCATAAATCCACAATCATTTCCACATACAGCTCCAGGTTGTTGCAGTTGCACCATAACACGACCAGTCCACCCTTCATCCTGTACACTGACTCATCACCGTCTGAGATGATGATTACGGATTGATGGCCGGAAGTGCAGCAGAAGAGTCCGGCACGTTGAGCTGAGGTGTCCTGGAAACACAACTGTAAGAATGGTGATGAAGGCAGTGACTAAGACCACGAACAGGTGCTGAAAGATGGAAGTGGAAAACCAGAATACACCTCCGTGGTATTGAAATCAATACATCACTGTATTGTAAAATAAATAATTATAAGTAAATGAACAGTAAAAATACATTTTCTTTCCACACTGTATATGTAATACAAAGCAAATGAGTAAATATTGATACGAAAGAATACTATTCATTATGTCCCATCTAAAATGAATGAAATGCCAAGAGTACAATACATTCTGTTGTTTCTTGTGTATGATTTCATGATTTATTACTATTGGGTGGCACAGTTATTGAGCAGTTAGTGCCCTTGCCTAAAGGTGATGAAAGTTCAATTCCTGGACCTTGGATGGCTCCCTGGGTGCCGCACTGCAGCTGTCCAATGCTCTTTACAGGATTTAAGGATGGGTCAAAGCCTCTGTGCTCCTTCGATGGTGCAGGCTCCCCTCCTCCTTTCTCTCACTATAAGAATTGTTCTGTTTGTCTTAATATGAAATAGGGCTGATAAAACCTGCAGATATATATTTTTTTCTCACCCATGGAGACCCTCTAAAAATCTGGCCTGTTATGGACCTGCAGCACATGGTATCTCTCCCCCGGCCCTCGCTGTTGCATCGCGAAGTGGAAACAAAAACAAGAGAAACCAGTAGAGTGCAAAAGTCTGATAAACTCTATCATTGAGTCTATCTGACTTTTGCTAGTTCTTAATTTGTTTCCCCAATAATCATCAACCAGCTAGTATCACTGCCTTCACTGCAGGATTGTATTTTTTAATGATGTAGTATGTACTGATTTTGTCTTTGTTTTGTTTGAAAAAACAGTCAGGCAGAGCTGTTGTGTGGTCGGGGGTGGGGCAGGAGTGTTGGGCAGTTTGGGGACTGGGGCAGCCAATCACTATTCAAGTAGACGGCTCCTTTGATGCTGGGCGTCTCACTTAGCCAATCAGGGCCTGCATTTTCCCAATAGAGCCTCACAGAGCCTCAATGAGATTTCCCATAGAGCTTCCAAGCAGCTCTTCCAAGCATATATATATATATATATATATATATATATATATATATATATATATATATATATATATATATATATATATATATGTATATAAGAGTATACAGTATTTTTTTATGACATTTTAAGGGAAGTTCAGCTTCCCTTTCTAGTCAATGAGGAGCTGCCCCTGGTCAGAGGACATGTTTCTCTACAGGGAGTATGAAATATATTTAACAAAACCCTGGACTGATCTGCTTACCTGTTGTCCCATCAGTGCTAATGCTCAGTGACCTCGTGCCCTGCACCACCCTTAACCACTGACATGAATGCACTTGTTAAATTGGCTACAGTTGGTGAACAGTGTGAACAATATGAACAATTGGTGTTGCTAGGTTACTCATGTGAGGCGGGAGTCGATAAGCGGCGCCTCCTGTGGACCATTAAGCCATTTGGCAACCCATAATTCACTCCTCACCTGGAAACAATGCAGCGAGAGCAGAGAAGAAATGATAGGCTTAACAAAGATGAGTAAAAAGAGTTAAACTCGCAAGAAAATGGGCTCCCGCGTCCAGGCCGTTGTTAACAATTAATTTGAAAGCAGTAACTCTTCAGTGTTGTATTTCCAATTAAGAATAACTACTCATTTTCTACACTAAAAGCTCCCCATGTAATGACATTTTAGTGTTTCATTGATGAATGAGTTTTATCATGTTTTTGTACAAGGAAAGCAGCCCCCACATTACTGCAGTCACCCACAAGATAATGGTGCATAATAAAGGACACTTGAGCTGCAAAGTTTGATTATAATCTCAAGAGTTTTAAAGTGACAATTACACAGACCACATAGAAATCTCTGCATCTGACGATGAGTAAGAATGGATTTTGCTGGTGAATTTAGTTTTGCAGTCAGTAAGTAGAGTAGAATATGAGTCAAACCTGGATTCACTGACGAAATGGCGTCAGAAAGGGCATCCGATGTCTAATGATTAAATTATTTGTATCAGTCTGCTTTGAACTCTGCTTCTGTTTTTGGATTATTAATCAATATCATGTGTGGCATGCTTGGACCTCATTCCAGCCCGAGAGTTTTAGGTTTTTGGCCAGTCCACATTCAGCTCGAGATTCGGGCTCACCTGGATAATCGGATAACTTAAAAACCAGTTCACCTGAGCATTGTCCTATTTTGTTTTGACAGTGTACTCTATGGTACACTGAAATATACTCTATGTGGAAATGCACTGGGGTGGGAACCTCTGAGTACCTCGCGAATCAATACGATACGATATGGCTCATGATAGTGATAACCTTATGAAACGCTGATACTACAGTAATCGATATATTGCACAAAAATAACCTTTGATACATAATTTACATGGTTACATAAAGGCTCATGTAACCGTATTTAAATAGGGAAAACGTGGAAGAGCTTCTAACTTCACTCTCGTTTGGGTCCATAGAGGAGAGGAGGAGAGGCTAAATGCTAACGCCGTCTGTGCTCTGTTTACGTGACTGAGGGCAGAACATATACTGAGATATGTTCTTACCTGAGCTTAGACGAGTTGATGCGTACCTGTCTGGTGTTTGTGCGTGCCCTCAGTCACGCAAAGCGACCAAAGATGTTGTTAGCATTTAGCCTCTCCTAATGTATTCCTATGGTTCCAAATGGGGGTGAAGTTGGAAGCTACCGCGCTCTTCCACGGGCACGCGCAAAGACCAAACAGGTATGTATCAACTCGTCTAAGCTCAGGTAAGAACATATCACAGTATTTACAAACGGTGGCCTATTCCTTTAAATAAACAAGAAATCACTGTCTGATTTCAAAAAGAATAAATGAGCCCCCAAAGCATTAAAAGTTATATATTTGTGTAACAGAGTTTGGTCCATCTGCTTTAAATTGTAGTGCTGCCCCCTACTGCCGTGATTTAATTCTTGATCATAAATATATGATATAAAATCAGATTATATTAGATTTTTTTTTCTTCTTCCAACTCCTGTTCTTCTTTTCATGGAATGTATTGTTTGTTTGTTTTTTGTTGGATTGTTGCTTTATTTTAGGTTGCATTACCTTGAAAAAAGAATACATAAAATGAAATGAAATTATTGGTCTCAATTGACTCATTGTGCATAACTTCAAATCACAACAACGCCGCCCAAGAAGTGACTTCCTGTTTCGATCGAGCACACCAAAATAAAAGCACACAGCTCGTCTCATTGATTAGTTCAGCAGGTACTTGCAACATTACAAGACTATAATTAAATACACACATTTTAAGTGTTTTGTCTGTTAATAGTTAGGCAGAAAGAAAGTCCAACTACTAAGTGCTGAACTAATGAATAAGATGGCACTTTTATTTTGGTGTGCTGGATCGAAACAGGAAGTCACTTCTTGGGCGGCGTTGTTATGATTTGAAGTTATGCACAGAGTCAGTTGACTGTGAAAACTGTAGAGCACCCCTATTATCCCAACATCAACAACAGATTTTTTACACCCTCTTGCCCTAAAGAGCTATAGGTATCTTTGGACCAAGTGCTTATACTTTATTATTACAAATGTGTGAAAACCGTACAGAGTACCCGCCAACAATACCACTAAGGACCATTTCCACGCCTTGCAATTCTCATTTTAAACTTACTGCCACCCAACTCTCTCTGTTATTATGTCCAACTCATCAAAGCATAAAACTCCATTCCTCCAATTTACCCTGCTCCAATGAAGAGAAGCTTTGTGGCTAAACAAGACCATCAGTGTCTCCTATGCGCTGATATGGTTCTCTGGCTTCCAATCACACACTCCTTCATTAGCCCACTCCTTTTCCTATACGCACTGGCCCTCGGAAAACACAGCCAAACAGACACACATAGACGCGCACAGACAAGCGAGCGGGGAGCTCCTCTGACTTTAAATAATGAGAGAGCTGTCACATCCCATCAGTGTTCGTGTCGCCGCGTGGCCTGGTGGTCAGCGGGACAGACGGGAGCAACCGCTGGGGGCTGACACCCCTGTGGACACTCGAGGGCAGAGGGATGAAGGGAGGAGAGGAGGAGAGGAGAGGAGAGGGTGGTGGGGATGGTGACGGGTGGGGTGGTGTCTACTGGGAGAGGCAGAGGAAGATGGAGACGGACAGAGCTGAGGCGTCTTGTCTCCCAAAGCATCCAAAAAGTGAGCTGCAGAGTCTGGGACAGGGGAGAGAGGAGGGGTTCAGGACGGGAGAAATATCGTAGATGGCACGCAAAGAAGAATACACTGATCCAATGGTCATCCTTTTGATCCCAAGTCCTGGCAGTTTTATTGTGTCTTTGGGCAGGATGCCTAATCGACCATGTCTCCATTGTTTTTGTACACTGGTGTTTAAAAGAGAGTGCGAATGGGTGAAGGGTTCCTCGGTAATGATGTGATGTTTCTTTATTTTATCTTTATTTATAAAGGGAAGGCCCAATGAGAGTACAAGACTCTCTTTTTCATGAGCGCCCTGTTTCATTGCAAAACAGATGTTCATGACCGGCTCTTTTGCAGAGCCGTGGGAAGATATTTTAGTTAGGGGGAGCTGAGGGACAAAATGTACCCCAAAAAACGCTTCTACTGCGCATATTTCCTATTTATTAATGTTGCCTGCAGTTCCCAAACTATCCATCAGGGGGTGCTGCAGCCCCCTCAGCACCCTGGGTTCCCACTGCCTTGCTCTTTTGAACGGCTCTTTAAGGTGAACGGTTCGAACTTCGAAGTTGTTATAAGAGCCGAATCTTTTTTTTTTCAGTCAATTTTACCTGGACGAACACAAGAATCAGTCCAACAGTGGAGCAGGCGACAAAAGAGACAGCTTTTTGCACTAAAGTTAAAGCTAAATGCACTAAAAATGATTTGTCAGACCTTTTGCAGCCAGTTGCGGCGGAATATTTTATTCATTTTGTCATTTTGACTTACTACTACATCAAAAAGTATGCATTTCATCCCTCGCATCTTAGGTATTGTGTGTTTTCCGGCTGGCGTTATTACATTTTTATATTAAAAAGAGCCAGACATTTGAACGGTTCTTTGAAATAAACGGATCCAAAGGACTCGGCTCCCAGAAAAGGGCCATATCTCCCATCACGATAGACCCATCTCAGGTAAGTAAATGAATTGCTGCGTTAAACAACTTTGCGGCAGGAGCGGTAATGGCTCAAAGAAAAGCCCAAACTGACTCGAAATGTTGGTGTTGTGTACCTTTGTGTAAAACCGACGCACAGTCACAGCCGTGCCTCACTTTCCACCAGTTTCCAACAGAGGAACGCACTCGATTGCTCTGGGTAAGGGCACTCCAAAGAGATGAGGGGGCTACTTTTACAGTTCGCCGCGGCCACCACCTACGTTTGTATCCCTCATTATCAGGACAATGATATCTATGTCACTCCAAAGGGTCTTCGGCGTCCAAAGAAAGGTGTAATAACTTGAATGCCTAAAATCGCACATGTGTGTGAGAGCTAGCAACAGTCAGTATCAGAAGTGAAGACTCCATGGACTGTAATGAAAGCGAGGGAGGCTTTGATGCTGTTCCTCCTCAACCTGGTAGGTTTGTTTTTACCCTCTAATGAGTTTGCGAAACAACTATAACAAACTCTAAATAAGCCTTTAGGCAAGTTTTAGTGGGGGTATCAATGCCCAGCAGATATTGACTTGTCCGTCTGAAATAAATGAGTCCGGATCTGGCTCAGACATGACAAAATGTAGTCACATAACTGAGTGTAAATTTCAGTGTCAGGCATGAAGAGCGTTTATTTTACATCACAGATCGTTTTACAGAAGCAATGCTCTGTTAGTGACCCATCAAAGAACGACAATCTATATCCATTGCCTACCATGGGACGCAACGACGCGGCGATCCCCCTCATTGTGCAAACTGAGCTCACGTCAGCGCTTTCGCGAAGCACAGACTTTGCCAGTTTAGCATAGCTCTTTAGCCAATGGTGCAGATGATGGACCTATATGATTTTGTTAAGGCAGCCCTTGGTGGTGCTTGTGTATTTACAACAGACCAGTGTGCAGGTTTTGTTTCTTCAATGAATGATACCTATTCTGGGGAATTCTGTTGACCATTCATTTAAAATGGGCAAAAAGGTTATATTGTATTATAGGTGTCTCAATGGTGGCGCACTCAGTCGCAGCGGCTCAGGACTAACACCTGAACACAATGTCGTTGTTGTGCAATGACAGATAAAGCACTTACTACTTACTTACTACTTACTTACTACTTACTACTACTGCTGAGGCTACAATGAAAAATGTCTGAGATGACACTGCAACAAAATGTCCACATTGAATAAAGACCCATATCTAAAATATTGTTAATTCAAATTTACAATACATACAAAAGATGGAACGGAAAAAAGTGCAATGTTAACAGCGGAGCGTTGTGATGTCTGAGTTGTTGTTGTTGTAAGGTATGATTGTCTCCTGTAATGTTCACTGTGGCAGAAAATGAAGCAGAGTCTGTTGGAGAAAGAGGTCCTTTGCTCTTCCACATTTCGGTGGAGTGTATGAGCAGGATCGTCTATGATGGAGAGCAGTTCAATGCCCTCCCGTCACTGTCACTAATGTCAAATGTATAATATAATACTAATGCCATGTGTAATATAGTCATTAAGGGTGAATGTTAGCATTTATGTTACTATGTAAATATAAAAATCTGCAAAGCAGGCAGCCGCTTGGAGGATGAGCAAATGAGGGTGACAAACAAGAACAGGCCGGCTTTAAGCAAGCAGAACAGTAGAGCACTGGGCTAGCAGCAGAGTCACAATGGAGCAGGACTGGTGTAGCAGCAGCGGAGCAGACTAGTGTGATCGGGACTAGCAAGAGCAGGTCGGGCAGTCAGCTAACCTGCACATAAACTGCAGAACAGCAGTGTACAGCATAAACAGACTGAATCAGAGCTTCAAGTGACAATAATACAACTGGTTATTAATCACTTAATCTGCTAAATAATCTAATTTTATTCTATTGATCGTCCAAAAGTCAAACACATAGTTGTAAGATTCAATGTTTCATGGTATAAGCTTTAGTAATATCGTAAATGACCTTAATGTCTATTGGATACATAATCCATAAATAATCCAGTTTAAAATAGCTTTTATTTATATCCAGAGTGTTGCTGATTTCTGGAGATATTTTTTTTTTGTAATTCATGCAGTTCCTATAATTGAAGAGTTATGTGGCGCTAGGCTTTTGCTAGGCTTGTGCTAGGCTAGCGCATTTCTATGGTATCAGCTACCCTGCATTAGTCTTACCCTGTGCACCTGAGGCAAATCCCTTAAACACCAGACTAACCATATATGTTTCGATAGAATAATGTTTGAAATATAACTGACCTTGCATCACATGAACGATCACATTTTGAGGGACTATTTTCTAGCAGATCACTCCGCCGCTGTGTAGCTTATACAACCACGAAGCTGATGCTGCTCAAATATAAGTTATTTTAAATGCAAAATAGTTAAAATTACTCTATCGACACAGACATGTATATGGTTAGTCTGGTGTTATAAGTGATTTGCCTCAGGTGCACTGTGGAGCGGGTCAGACTGTTTTTAATGCAGGCTAGCTGATATCATAGAAATGTGCTAGCCTTGCGCCACGAAACTCTTCAAATATAAGAACTGCTTGAATTACAAAAAAAAAAGTATCCCCAGAAATCAGCAACACTCTGGATAGCCAGTAAATGAGGCCCTATGTCAAAAATCCTGAAATATCCCTTTAAGACTCATTCTTATACTGCAGCTACTGTCACGAGTAGTGGATGACCGCAGTTCTACACTCATTCCTGGACTCTTCTCCAGGTGAGTTTTTGAGTCCAAGATGCCATCAATGTGTGTGTTTGTCCTTGTTACTTGATGTATGTGCTTGTTCCAAACCCTTTCTGATTTACCTGGTTTGCAGTAGGGTTAACAGTCCATTGAGTTAAGTGAAGTACCTTCGTAACACAGCAAACCCAAAGTTAACTGCTGACCCCGAATCCAGCTTTGTAAAAAAAAAAACATACTTTAGCAGCGACAACAGCAAAACCGTATTTATTTCTGCCAACGTTGCATCTAAAGAGAGGAAAAAGAAGGAGAAAAAAAAAAAACACCTTGAAGAACAGCAGGAGGAGGGCCATAACGATAAGCAAAAAATCCGGTGAGATAAAAGGACAGAGGAAAAAAAAAGAAGTCACAACAAAACTCGAGCAAAGGGAGAATAAAGGAGAGGAGATAAGAGGAGAGGTGGCACCGTGAGTAGGAGGAAAAGGTGGTAAAAGCTAATTCCACCCAAATAATGGCATGAAGCAATCCCCACGAGACAAAGGAGAGAGGGGAGAGACGGAGCAGACAGGATTGGAAATGTAGCCGTGGTCCCTTTGGAGGTCACAAACCATTAGTGTCACTGCAACCTTACCCAGACCCCGCAATCAACTGTCCCGGCAATGACTCAGACTACGACTCATCCCGTATCCAAAAAGTAGTATTCAGCTAAGTTATTTTACAATTGAGAATTGAGTTTGGGACGCATTTTGTCACTTTAAAGCACAGTAACAGCATTGTAATATGATGAATGAAAATGAGTACACAGAAACGGGGCTGGTGACTTAAATTACCAGGACACATTATACAAATACAAGGCTGCAAAATGCTTCATCCCGTTTATACCTAGATGTCGTGCCATCCTACCATGTCACTGTGTTCTAAACAGTTTCTTCACATTTTGCACAAGTAACAAAGTCAAAATCTTGGCTCATGAGCATGTTTACAATCCTGTATCCAAATGCACTGACACACCAATTTGTTAAACCCATCTATCTTCATGTGTTCAGCTAAAATATACAAATTGTCTGTTTTTATGTGTAAATCCGGCAGATACAGTATCTCGCTGCATGGAGGTATGTGTCTGCCTGCAACCCCAGGGGGCCACGAGGCGGTGCCAATAATGGAAGAAGAGGACAGCATTTTTTTTTTTTTCCAATAAAATCACAAATAAGCATATTCCCCAGACAGTCTGGATGGGCTCAGCCAGAGAAGCTGCTGCAATATGTCTGTTTTCATGCTACACTGGGGAGAAGATACAGTATGTGTGTGTGTGTGTGTGTGTGCGCTAGTCTGTGCGTGTGTGTGTCCGTAAATACATTTGACTAGTGGATGGATGGGGGATCTCCACGGTGATTTGTTTACTTGGATTAAATGTCACTTTTGGAAATATGTTGTTATACCTGGAGTCCTGAGAGAGGAAGTGCAAGTGCTGCCGAGACAGAGCAACTCACCTGAGACGGATGTGTGTCCTCTCCGATAACAGCGGAACCGAAATAGCCACAGTGATGCATCACATGTGCTATGTCATTCGAGGATTTAGTGTCGCAAAGCTCATTGTTCGACTATTGCCTGTAGGGGGCGTGGACTGGTAAGGGTGAAAATTCTGCGTTGTGAAAGTCACATGGTAAATGTATTGAACATTGTTATGGCTGTTTTTTTTTTTTTTATTAGTATGTATGAATTTTATTATTTATTTATTTATTTTTATTATCACCAGATGCTAATTTCTTGAATTGACAAATAGATCAATGATCTAAGCGTGTTTTACGAGAGTAATCCCAATGGACAACGAAAGCACTAACGAAAGGTCCTCATGGCTGAGAGCTGACATTGCTGCAATACCACCCCCTGGTGGCCAGAGGCGACTCCAAAACACACTTTTTAAAAACGGATGCCATTGGAGACTTTACACCTCCCAAACACAGCTTAAAGGGACTAGATACAAGTTGGTCATTTTTATGCTCACTACTGCCACCTCAGGTCTTTAGCGTAACTGCAGTCTCTATATTAAGCTCGTGCATGACGGCACTTCGGACCCGAAGTAACAACTTTTTGAGTGACAGTGCAGGAGTTTAGAGGCAGTTGTGGTGAACAGGTCTGGGCTCATTCTACACATTAGGACATTGCTGGAACATGTAGGGAGAGGAAAATACTTACTGTTAACATTTTAAACTCCGTATAGTCTCTTTAAAAACCTGGCTCCAAACATTATTGTTCTGTGGAATTAAAAAGTTTAAGCCTGAGAGTTTGATTGACAGGCCCTGGAGCACTGTGGAGGTTTGTTGCTCACAGAGGCGGGGCTTCCCACCTTTTTGTCTTTTGAGGAGACTAAGCTGCCATCATGGATACTCTCTTGACTGGAGTAATTCATGTAAATTGGGAGGAGTGAGCAATGACAATCTATTAATATTAATCAATATTAATATTTAAAGGAGCTATACCCGATTTCTTTAGAATTAAATTTGTTTTGTCTTCCTTAAGTATATTGTAAACTCAGACATTTGGGGTGAAAACACTGTTGATCTAATTATAAAGCATTTGTATCAATTTCATGAACTTGCAAGCTAGTTTTGCAGCATTCCTGTGAAAGAGACCCTGAAAAGTGACCATGCAAGAAGTGAAATGTGCCTATAAACATGTCCCTGTTAAGAATTGGGATGCTACAAATATGTTATGAAGATTATGGATGGGTTTGTACCCCCACCAACATTTCAATTTGGGGGTTTCCTCTTTCATTTGTTTGAAATGAAAAAATCAGGTATCGGGCCTTTAATAACAACAGTTCTGTTTATCTGTTTAGCTGTAAATGCATTCCTTACCATTTTACCCAATTAGTGCCTGAATATCACAGCACATGGGCAAAGAGATGAGATCATTTATATTTAAAATATCAGATAAAATCTACAGTTCACAAGTCACAACATTTATTAAGATGTTTGGTAGTGAAATGCTACTTCTGCGTTTTGATGTAACATGACTGTCCAACTCGCTCACCATTTATTTATTTATTTAACTGATTGGCAGTAACTACTGTTTCTCATTAAGCTTCATTATCACAAGTGACTTTGAAACAATTCCTCCAAAGATCACATCATTAGCTCTCCGGGGTCAGTCGTGCGAGACTATGGCTGAAGTAAAGTATCTTGCGGTTACCCCGAAGAAACTGTTTGCTGGTGGGCACAAAGCACAAAGCCCGAGGAATAATCGGAATAAGAGAGTGCCTTATAATTTGCATTGAAAACATTTGCATTAAGATTAAAAAGCTTGCATAAACATTTTCACCCTGGCAATGACCTCATTTTAACCAGCTGCATTTCCAATGAACTGCTTCTGGATGTGAGGGCTCAATTAACATTTTACTTGCAGCGTGTGTGTGTGTGTGTGTGTGTATGTGTGCGTGTGTGTGTGTGTGTGTGTGTGTGTGTGTGTGTGTGTGTGTGTGTGTGTGTGTGCGTGTGAGTGTGTGTATGTGTGAGGAGCATCTCTGGTCCAAATGATTGCATAAAAAGTGTCAGACCCATATTTTTTCTGCCAAAGTGAAAAAAAAATAAATGCGGACGGCGTTGATGAAAATATTTAATTGATTTTAATAAATTTACATGTAAGCATTGGTCCCAGGGGCTTGTGTTTGCAATTTACTCCCAACTGACAAACACATGTTACATTACAATGAAGTCAAGCACCTTAGTTTGTTTTGTTTATTGTGAAATAAAAGGAAATTGCATTGCTGTCGAATGTGTAGATGGTGCTGACTGAATTTAAAGGCTAAATGCTCACAAGACCTCACAGTAGTAGCTTCATGTTGTAATCAAGAAAGAAACCGTGTACTAGACGAACAAGCAATAGTAGAGGAATAATCCTTTGTAGTCATTGATGTGTCAGTAATTTCAGCTGCACATGAACCACCCGATTGTTAATATTGTTGCTTTTATTGTATTTTTTTTTTTTTTTATTTATGGGGATGACACATCATGGGCTAGAATTTGCATCTGCTGCTCCGGAGTCACACCAACAATCAAGCTCTCTCCTTTATACCTCATGGGAAGTAAGTGCTTTATTTGTCATTGTACGATTATACATTGGAAATGCGTTCTGCCTCCTGCGTTTGTCCCTGTCTCAGAGCGTGGTGTCCTGCACTGGTCAGCTCCTCCACCTCCTCCATCTTCGTTCCTCCCGTAGCGTATGCCTCCACTGTGCAGGTCTCAAATGTCGTTAGCCAGAGTTAACCAGAGTTAACCGCCAGCCTTTTGTAATGTGGGCAAATACGCAGCCATTGAGGGGTGAGTACCTATGTTCCCCGGGCGCGATTTTTTATTCGTAGGTGAGTTGGTACATCAACCGATCACAAGTCATGAGTAAAACGTCACAAATATATCAATCAGCTTCAAACTGACCCTGCCCTAGCCACTAACATTAAGGATAGTGGTGCCTAATCTTAATCAATAGTAATGGGGGAACATATGTACCGGGGAACATAGGGCTGACCCCGCCATTGAGACACTGCCACCCTTAGGGCCACCTATAGTTTTCCAATGCGGTCATCTTGGTTCTGACCAGGTTTAACCCGGCTTTGCTTCTGAGATGAGACAAGATTGAGGATTCTCTAAGTGGCCTGGCTGCTTATGATGGTATACTGTCGTAGTGATTAGAAACATGCGCAAATGAATACAACTGAAAGGTACCAGTACATTCCACAACTTATTGGTCTGCGTTTCAGCCGCTCTATAACAAAAAGGGCAATTCAATGAGCATAAAAATGTTGCACTTGTTATCCTTTATTCACATGCAGAAGCTGGCTTGTCAGCATTGTCTGTATTCTACATATATTCTATATACTGTATATTCCAATACCCCGAAACCCTGCCTTTGTCAAAAAAAAAAAAAAACTTGGAGTGAATTTTATGAAGATGTATACAGCAGTAGCAATAAAGTCCACAGTTGACAACACCCCCGATGCATAATTCAGGGGATACAAGTAGGAGGTTACCTGGTGAATCTCGGCTTGTGCGTGAGGGTTTAGAGTCATAAAGATGATGGACAGGCGCTGCATCTCGACCCTGTGAAATTGTTGCATCATTAGGAGCTTGTATGGGGATGTGTACAGCGAGCCCCAAGGCGACACCAACTGAAGCTATCGTGTACATACTCGTGGGTGAAGGCTGCTATCCTCAGGTAGAGTGTTGCATGAGCTATAATATGCAAATAGCTCCAATTTCTGCCAGAGGGGAAGAGTGGGTGACAGGTCTGTGCTATTATGTTGTAAAGGACTTGCCACCTATTTTAAAGTGTGCACTTAATGTCAGCAGCAGCATGGGGGAAGAATGAGCAATGCGAAAGCATCTTGCTAATGTGTTGGAGCATCTAAAAAGTCAAAAAATTCACTTGAAAAGTGAGTCTTTTTGTTATAATGATGTCAAAGTGGAACATGCACTCCTATGAGGTAAGTGGACAGCCTGAATAGAACATTACCTCTTCATTAAAGCACATGTGGCTAGTGATGTGTTTGAAACAGGCACAGTGAGTATCTGTAAAAGATATTGATCACAATGCTGGGGAATCTGCACTTCTTTGCCATGGTGTTTGTTGCTATGTTGCAGTATGTATCAGGAGAGATACTAGAAGAGGAATAGTAAAAAGAAGCAACAGAAAGTGACATTTTGGCCTATGCACACATTTATGTATGGCTTTATTTTTTACTGGCATAACTCACTCGGTTTTGCATACGTGAACGCTCAGGATCAACACAATAATAATAATAATAATAATAATAATAATAATAATAATAATAATAATAATAATAATAATAATAATAATAATAATAATAATAATGATGATGATAATGATAATGATGATAATAATAATGCATTGGTTTTATATAGTGTTTTTCTGGACACTCAAAAACGCTTTACATTGCACTATTCATTCACTCCATACACGGTGGTGGTAAGCTACTATTGTAGCCATGGCTGCCATGGGGTAGACCTGTCTGCGCCATCGGCCCCTTCGACCACCACCAACCACTCACTCACTCCCATCAAAGTACTGCCAGGCTCTTCCCTGCTTAGCTTCCTACAAGGCCAACAAGTACCCGGTTTGCATTTTTTAGAGATTTCCTGTAGATTTTCTCATTTGACTTTCCATCGGTGATTAATTGAAAAAATGTGTACTTTATTTTGTTTTATCACACACTCTCCACTAACTCCTGGCGAGGACATTTTGAAAAGCGGAGCTTGTTGTGGTTGCTCTGTGTGGATAACATCTCGTGGCTCCATAGACCCCGCAATACAAAGCGCTTCTCCTCTATTTTCAACACAGTTTGAATACGATGTTTACACTGCCTGCTTCCCTCGGACTGCGCCTCGCCTCATCTTGTTTCCAAAAGATTCACGACTCGAAACTGTTTATGTGTTGTTGCGAGCTTAAAGTGAGTGTGTTTTTTTTTTTCTTTTTCTTTAGTGCTAAACGTTGTATCTTTAAAGAGTTGGCCGTCTCACAGAGAGTTAACTTCACTTCACTTATCAAAGGATCCTCGCCAACACTCTTCTTTACTTGGTTCCTTGATATTCTGACTTCAAAAGCGGTGATAATGTTGGGAGGCTATTCATTTATTCAGGCAACTTTGGACACGAGTGTCTCTTAATAGAAAAATACACTGATATACATCGCTACATCAATGCAGGGAAGTTTTACATATTGTATTTCCTCTCCCGACTTTTGAAGCAATCTGCGGCTTTTCGGAAATTGTGATTTTTTTTTTTTTGCAAGCTTTAATTGAAAGGAAAGGTTGAGATACATCGACATGGGCAATGCAGTAGGGGAAAAAAACAGACAGCGGTTCATTTGGTTCAACCGAGGTAAAATCTTTCCAAAGGCGCTTATTATTCACTCATCTTCTGTCTCTTATATATTCTGATGTGCTGTTGGCGGTTCTGTGTCCTATGGACCTTTATAGATTTCATCATGGACGAAAATAACTTGCCCATTTGGCTGTACATAAACGTATATGCAACTGTCTGGTGTTTGTGTCAGTCACGCAAATGTTGTTAGCATCTACCCTCTCCTAGCATAAGTTAGTGCCAAACTGAGGTGAAGGTAGAAGCTACCAAGCTGTTCCATGTTTTCCCTATTGAAATACAGTTACGTGAAAAGTTATACGATCAAAGTCTAGTTACATAAAAAAGGAGTACTATATTTCTAGGCGTAATAATACGACTTTACTGCACGGACGTCGAAGTGCTCCTAATGTATAACCTATAAGAGACCCCACACGTGGCAATACAATAATCACGGTTATAACAGTTTTGGTCGTACAGTGTGTGGTGTGCAGCCGTCCACCGGACTTTCTGGTGCGCCATGACAGCTGTTTTGGATTTCCCTTGCGTGCTTCCTCGCCGCCTCTTCACCTCGCTTTCTGATTGGCTACACGCCACAGTCAACAGGCTGCGGCTCGTTTGTCCTCGGGACACACCACGCGCGATGAGGAATCGGGCCAAAACAATCCAACATGTTGAATATATCCACGATTTGAGATCGGAGCGCTCCCAACGTCCTTCCGAGCAGACGAGAGGGTCTGAACACGCCACACACGGCAGGAATATCTGATAACAATAATCAGAGCGTCCTTAAGATTGTCGGAAGGGGAGGAGATTCGGGGTAACATTTGCCTAATTATCCTGCTGTGTGAACCAGGCTTAAAGCAATACAAAGTAACTTGTTTACCTTAATGAATCCTTTTCGTAGTTCCCCTGGGGATAAAACATGTGTTAATGGGATGATTGGAGGGTCTTTCATCTCCCCCTGGTGCCTCTGGCCAGAAAACCATGCTTGCAACTTGACTGCCACCGGACCAGAGCTACCAATACACACTAGTAGAATCACGAAGAAGAAGCTAACAGGCTAAAGGGCAAAGCTAGTTGCGGGTTAACGCCACCTTAAACAGCAAGTTTGAGTGAAAAAATAAATAAATTCCATTGTGTAATTAGATGAACAATATCCCCCTCTCCCTTCGCCTATTCTGTCAGCGTAATATTTACTCTCAATTAATAAGTAAAAAAAAAAATTGCAATTCCCTACGACACCTGCAGTTGTACTTATGGCCACTAGAGACAAGAGTTGCTTCGTACTGCTGTAAGTATACACAAAGGCAGAAGCTGAGATTGTGTACTCGATTACCCTACCTATTGGGCCCCATATATAAGCTAACTGTTGCTTCCCATTTATGAATATGCTTTATCCATGAATTTATCCCAGCAGAGCTCTCCTGTCTGCCGATGAAATGGTTCTGGACGTGCCCAGGTCCCGGTACAAACAGTGGGGCGATCGTTCTTTCAGGGTTGTAGCGCCAAAACTGTGGAACAGCCTGCCCCTCAGTCTGCGTGTTCTCACAGAGCTGTCCCTCTTTAAGTCTAGATTGAAGACACATCTCTTCAAACTAGCTTTTAAGACTTAGACCGCACTTATTTGATTGATTGATTTTTTAATATTGTTTTATCTGTCTGTGAAGCACTTTGGTCTTCCTTGTGTTGTTGTAAGGTGCTATACAAATAAACTTTGATTGATTGATTGATTGAATGTGTAAATGTTTTTACTATATACTCGTAAGAAACTGAACTGAACTGAACTACAGTGTGTGGCTAATTTGTCAGAACAAATCAAACACATCTCATTCAAATACGGCATTCGTGCATCACTGAAGCCCTTCAACACCTTCCGCTCCCGGCTGATACACCCTACGGATAAGATCCCCAAGGGCTGGATGGAAGGTTTTTTTTATGGCATCACGTGCAACACAGAGGGGTGTAATCAGATGTTCATGGGGGAAATAGCTCAGCCCTCTCTCAGCACCGGAGGAAAGCATCGCCAAACTTCTGCTGTGTTCCTGCACATGGTGGAGACGGGCCACTCTTTTGAGGACAGTGACACATGTCTGTTGGACAAGGAGCAGCGGTGGTTTGTGAGAGGGGACAAGGAGGGCAATATATGAGAGATCCATGCGCCCGGCCATCAACCGACACTGTCCAACAGCTGACAGAGCCATCCGAAGGATACCCCAGACATGGCCTGGATCCATGTCGTGTCTGGGACCCCCGCCATTGATGTCATCTGCTGTCACTGCGTATTCACCATCCACGCGCCCACCGCGTCTATATCTGGTGGGTGTGGTCACCATGGACCACAGCTCTCAGGAGGCTGTCTGGGTCTCTTTTTGTAAGCAAGTCCAGTTGGTTTGATTCACCTTTTTTGAGTCTAATTAACTACCTAAATGTCTGAGAAACATTGTTTTATCGAGTCAGAGCTTGTCAGTCAGAGTCGGAGCTGAATCTGAGGACTCGACTTCGACAAGTACAGGGCTTGCACTCACACAATAAAGACCTAGATTAGAAAATGGGGTTGCGATAATCACTCACCAGCGCGCACTTTTTGTGTCTGTTCGTCTTGTTAAAAAACACAGCTGGATTCAGCCCCCTTCCACGTCTTCTCGGTGAGTTAATTTGCAGGTTGCTCAAGTGATCTCCATTCTTAATATTGCCACGCTCCAATTGACACGTTATCATCAACATCCATCACTGAAAATTGTCACCCACTTGCATGAAAACCTGTCGTTCAAAATTACACTTTGTGACACGTGCACTTTCCATAACTTAGATTCGTGCATGATAATCTCCGCTATTACCGCTCAATGAATTTCCCATTACTGCGGCCCAACTGGGATTTCCCTCAAATATCCCAGTGACATTCTCCAGGCTTCCCAATTATTTCTGCGAGGCTTTATCTCCATTGTGCTGCACCCTTCCGGTTACAGTATGTCGCTCTGGTGCTTGTTGTAATTGACCTAGGATTGGCTGTTTGACTGACAGTTATTGTAAAAACACTGCATTATATTGTGTGACGATGTAATTTCAGCCATGGTCCATTTTTTTTCCCCCTCCAACATTTCCCCCATGTGTACGTTAATGAGGTTTTGTAACAACGCATTTCCATTCCACATTTGTATTCAGGTTTAAAAAAAAAACCTACAACCTTGAAAGTAATTGAGAAATGCACATGCACATATGGCACAGACCGCCTGAGGAAACAGGGCTGTTAGCTGTTGTTTTTATTTATGTATCTATTTACGTTGGTCGGAACAGTGACATTTAGCAGTGTTTCTTTTTTGCGCTGCTCCTGTCTCCCCTCTGCTTTGTGTAGGTGGAGTGGGTGGGACCAGGAGTGAGGATCATAGGGTTGGCATCTTGGCGACCAATCACAGCTAGGAGAGAAGGTTTCAAAAGGAGACACTGAATGGCCGGCTCTCTCTCCTTTTTGAAGGCCAGATGCAATTGCACTAGCCTGTGTGTAAAAGAAAGCCCTTTTGGTTGGGAAGTTGAGTGTGTACCCTATACACCGAGCATCACTCAGGTTTGTTTATCGGCTGTGCCCCCCAATAGAGTTTGGGAAAATCCACAGTTACCATGGAGATCTGCCATCTTTGCAGCTGTAGCATACATTAGCTAAAAACAGTATAAAAAGTGGAGAAAAAAGCCGTAGAACAACTCCGTTAGCTCTTGAGCTATAATGCATCTAATACACTGTGGTGTCCAAGTGTTTTAATGTGAACAGTAACAGTATTTTACCTTTTAAAATCTCCATTAGTTTATTATTGGTGCTAATCCCATGATGCTTAGCCATTGGACATCACATTCCCGAACTCTATATGTTTCATGTTAATCCATTCACTGGAGAAGTTAGATTAGAGAGTTGAATTTAGGCCCTGTTTTATTCCACAGTTTCTTTTGTTCTTTTTTGTCGGCCTCCTCCCATGTACCACGCACAAATGAAAGTGTTTACACAACAATAGAGTCGACATGGCTCTTGACTCTTTGTCTCATTATGGTTGTCTTGCAAGTTGTGTCTTTCTCTGATAAGGGACATAACACGGCGCATGTAAAGACTTGAGTTGGAACGATGGGCTGATGTCCATCCATAGGTTTAGGGCCAGGGATTAGTGTTATGAAACAAAAAATCAAGACTTGGACAGCAAGAAGAAGCTGTTACAGTGATAGTATTGCTCCCTGAAAGTTAGGACTGAAGATTGACCACAACTAACATTTTCTAATTATTATGCTCCCTCTTTGTTTTCTTAGTTTGTTAGTCCATTACCATTCCACCCACCAGACACATAAGCCACACATAATAGTTAATTATAACGAGGAAAACAACGTGACCCCTACTGTATAGCTCACAGCGGCATGTCTTCCAAGTCATTGTGTAGTTAACTATGTCTCCCCTTTGCCTTCTCCCCTGGTCTTGCGGATAAAGAAACTGGCAGAATAAATAAATGAACGGAGTTAGAGATGAAACGCTGCCTGCAGGGGCACCTTGACGACTCAAAGGGAATGCCTCCTGCCTGATACCTGTGTTACACTATAGCTGCTGTTTACAGTGAACAGCGGGGCTTTTATAATGGCCGCCCCCACCGTTTGGGCTCATTATTTGTTCTCCTCTTCCGTCCACAACCCTAAATCCTGCCTTTCACCTGTCACTGCTGGTGTCGCCCATGCAGTTAACTGTGCTCTTATTATAAAAGCAGAACAACCTCCAGTTCATCTTTTCCCCATCGTTTGCTTTGTCGCTTTTCATGCTTTTCAGTTTGTGTCCTTCGGTCCCTGCCTGTCACTCTTATCTTTCTGACAAAAGTTTACCTCATGCAAAAGTAAAAAATGCCACAAGGACACTGAACAAAGAAAGCACTGAAAACACGTGCAAAATGAAAAGCCAAATGCCAAGGAGGCTTTCAAAATGTGGTCTGTGAACCAGATGGGCTTTATAATGAAGTAAGTAAGCAAGTGCTTTATTTGTCATTGTACAATTGTACAACAAAATTGCGTTTAGTCCTGAGCCGCTGGGACTGAGTGCGCTGGGCCAACCGGACCAGCATGTTTTTGGAGGTCGGGGGAAACCTTCAGTGCTCCTCTGAAACGGTGACCCGCCTCTTGGGTTTGTCCCTGATTCAGAGCGTAGTGTCCTGCACTGGTCAGCTCCTCATTCCTCTTCCTCCTGCGCAGCTCCTTCCGCTCCCTCTGCTCCACAACAATCTTTAACCGTGTTTCCTGTAGCGCCTCTTGTGGCACCTCCTCTGCGCTACAGGTGTGGGGCCGTCTTCAGTGTTTCAATAGAAGAAATGTGTTGGTCTCAAGTGCCATTAGCTCATACTCGAGCTGTTTGTTTACTTGTCCTTCATGGACTCTCTGCAGTGCAAAACCCACTGAACCTTACAAAAACTTATACTTCCAGCACTTTGTGAAGTTACTTTTTCTCAGTGGAAAGTCAAAAGGAATAGATTTAATACAGGATTTGTTTTTTGCATCTTTTGATCAGCTGCGTCAGAAATAACCAAATTGCTAATGCTGATTTTTGTTTTGTTTTAATCCGTAGCTTTGTGAACTCAATGTTCCCATCTTTTCCCTTTCAGCCTCCCAGCTCAGGCATGAATACTATACTTTTAAAAGACCTGTTGAAAAAAGGGTTCATTTCTAAAATATGTACTGTATGAACTGTCATATGTGGAATATATGTCTTCACTTGATCACTTAAAAGAAGCTTGGTAACAGGATATTGGAATACATATTCATTTCATTTTCATTTATTCATTTATTTGAATGGGACAGTGCATATTAATGAACAGACAACTAGTGCTGTAAATATGCCGGATTTAGCTCAAGGCTAATTTCCATCCGCAGTCCCATGATATAACTGCATCTCAATGGACTAAAGCTCAAGACAACGTCCACTAATCTTCAGTCTGTGCTCGTCATGGACGGATCCAATTCAAAGTTCTGCGCAGGCTACACCTTTTTTCCAAAGTACTGGACTTTTTTCTTTTTTAATTTGTTGAATTTTTTCTTTACTTTGCTTAACCCTGAATTAGCAATAGTCCTGGTTTAGTCCTGGACCTCCCTTCCTCTTCCATAAACCAGTCATTTTATCTAGTTTTTCCACAAAAGACAACCTGTAGTTTTGGTTGGTCTTGGGAAACATTTCTGTTGTGAAACCCGGTGTGACTAGTTTGTGAACTAGAAGCAAAAAACTGAACAAAAAAGAAGCCCATAATACAAACAGCAGTATTTTTTCTAATCTAAATGTGCCTCCATCTTCCCCTTGCCTTTTGTTTTGCTCCTTTATTAATAACCCTCATTTGTTTCCTGGCAGTCCAATACGCTTACAGAAATTGCCCGAGTCAGCTTTACACATTAATGCAGTCAGCGGTGCAGCTATTGCTCGGATTATAGCTGACTGTTTTGTTTTGTTCCTTTTTCATTTTGCATACATTTTTTTTTTTTTTCTGAACTATTACCCCGCGATGCATAAAAGTAATTTTACTTCTGCGGCTATAATCAATATGATGATAGATGTTCGGAAATGCAAGCTGTTTTTGTCATTAGCCTGTTTTGATACCGTGTAATCTGAAATGATATAATTTATGCCATCCAGCAAACGCGCGCTTACATGCCTATTACGTGTTTATGAATAGGTTATATTGTAATTTGCCAAACGTGTTTTTCCCCGCGGACATCTGCGTACAAAATGGCCACAGGTGTTGCTAATGGGCACGCAGAAAAAAGGCCTTTTCTCTTCTGGTGTCACTCGCTTCAATCATCGCCAGTCGACCCTTTTTTTTTTCCCGTCCATCTTGCCAACAAATGCCTCACACGCGCCCATCTATCACCCACAAAGGCAGATGATTGGGCGCCGCAGACCGCTCCTCATAACAACTGTCTCTGCATGGAAACCGTTACTGAGGAGAGAAAATTACCAAACCCACCGAGATACAACCTGCTAAAAATAGCTGCTATCAAAAATCCCCGCCGCCTGTGTGTGCAGGAATATGTGTGTGTGAGAGCGGAGGCCCGTATAGAGGCAAAGTGAGAGGTAAAAATGTGACAGAAGGAGATTGACTGACACCGCTAAATGCCTGACTGATTGTGTGACTGATTTACTTACCTCCTCTTGTCTGAAATAAGTGACGGCATACATCACCTGAGCAATGGAGGCCTTTGCATTCCAACTTTTTAAAAGCTTCTGCATACTTTCCTCAGGCTTTTTAAAAAATACCCATCTTATTGGTATTTTACATGTTTTAATTTAAATCTATGTAAACTCAGAGATTATGTGCACCACGTGGCCAGGCTGCTCATCTCACTCCTATATTTTGTCTCATCTTATGTGTTCGATAAAATGACTGACCCGAGAATAAAAGTATTGGCATCGCAAAAAAACAAAGGTGCAAAAAGACATGGAGAGCCTAAACCAGCTAAAACCTGCCTTCATGAATTACTTATGGTGTTAACAGTGTTGGGGATGATGTATTATAAAAGTAACGAGTGTTACTTTTATAATACATGTATATAATACATGTATTATAAAAGTAACGAGTTTCAAAAATATATAACATTTTTCAGTAACTAAGCAATAACATATTACTTACACAAAATATGGGAATATATTAGTCACAAATTTAAGTAACTGGCGTTAGGGCTGAAAGATATATTGTTATTGTATCGATATAGAGATATGAACATTCAATATATCAATTTCACAAAAGCAAGATATAAAAGATATAGATTTTCAGCAATAAAACTGCACTCTTGTATTATGATTTCATTTTTTTGAAAAATGCTTAGTTTTCACCTAACCCATAGTTATATTATATCGTATCGATGTCGAGATATCTGGCATGAATATCGAGATGTGAAATTTTGTCCATATCGTTCAGCCCTAACTGGCATTACAAGTGCATTTAAAGCAGTACTAAGTAACTCCCCTAGTAACTATGCCCCTAAAGGCCATAAACGCCACTGCGGGTGTCATAGAATGTTGCGTTTTTTTACTCATTAATTGTCCGTGAGAGTAAATACTACGCTGACAGAAATGACAAAGGGAGAGAGGGATATTGTAAATCCAATTACACAATGGAAATCATTGTTTTCACTCAAAAAAGCTGTAAATACACCATAAATAATGGTGCTAGCCCGCAGTTAGCTTTGCCCGTTAGCCTTCGTGATTCCATTAGTGTGTATTGCGGCCTCCGACCCGTAGGCAAAGAAGTTGTTATTGTGGTTTTCTGGCCAGAGACACCAGGGGGAGATGAAATAACCCCCAATCATCCCATTAACACTTGTACTACCCCCAGGGGAACTACCAAAAGGATTTATTAAGGTAAATAACTTACTTAGTACTGCTTTAAGATTAGATTTAGAGCTGTTATTGTGTCTTTCTCACTTTGGAGTTCTTTCATTAGAAATAGCCAAATGTTTTTGGACCCCCTCTTATTAAATGTAGGTGCATTGTTATTGATAACATGACACAATATTCAGTATGACCAAAAAAAAATCTATAAATTAGCCGCATCGCTGTTTAAGCCGCAAGGTTCAAAGCGTGGGAAAGAGCATGGGTTTAGAGTCCAGAAATTATGGTACATGTGTTTTCAACCCATGTTTATAATGGAAAACTATTTACAGTAAGAAAGGGGCAAGGAAGATGTTAAGTAAAGCAAAAAAACTGAGAGCTGAAATGATCAAAACAAGCATGGGGTTTTCTGTGCTGCAAGAGAAGTACCACCTTGTGACATCACCAGCTTTTTGAGCATGAAAGTAACAAGTCGTGTCGGGGGTTCATGGGAACAGCATTATACCATGGTTAGAAGGTCAGAAAGGCTGATTTCGCGTAATATTACAAAAAAGTATTTTATCCACTGTGTGTAGGGGTGACAGATGATGATTGCCTGCTCTGGCCCAGCTGATATTGGCATTGTGTTCTCAGGCCAGGCACATGATATTTAGCTGGTAAGAGTCCTCAGTCACAGCTGCCATACAGGCAAACGAACTGCCAGCCTTATAAATAAGCATGTCTGCCTCCTACACAACTGATGCCGCGTAGATTATGCTGAATTGTGTAATCTTCGAAAGACTTGTATTTGTAATCCCGTGATTTGTCGAGTAAAAACATCACTTTGGTTGAACCTTCGAGAGGCGAGAGTTAAGTACACAGAATGATTGACACCGCGTAGAAACAGCTCAGTGATTTCTCCTGTCTAAAACAAGCCATTGACATCAGCCTAGCAAGACCTTTTCAATTTAAAAAATTTAAAACCCAGCTAGGGCCCCTTTGGGCAGTATCTCTGGCTTTTCCATGCGAGAACACATAACCTAGAACTCTGGGTGGCAAGTCGACATCAAAAATACATGGCTTGGAGTCAAGAATTGAGTGGGTGAATGGGCTGTGTTGCAAGGTTGAGAGCCCGGTGGCCAATTCTGATGTGTCTACCAGGGTGAGCTGTGCTTTTGTTGTACGCCTTTCACCCGAGAGTCTAGGTTGTTTGGACCAGCAAGTGGTGCACGAATGTGGCTTTGCGGACAACCCCAAGAAACTCTTATGGCTTTCAATGGATCCAAAGTCTTGGCCGGTCTATACTTGTAAAGTGGAAATGCCTGCAGACTGAATGTCCAATGGCATTTTTGTACTGTGAACTGAAAAAATAAAATAAAAATAAAGCTCTGTTTAGGGAAAGAATAGTTTCAAAAGTCTTACTTTTATTTTCTTGCGATGGTGCATGCAATTCTTACCAGGCATACCTTTACAGCTAATTAAGTACCACCTTATGAAAGAAGAAAATGTCTGATTGTACTTGACTTTGATGGAAATGACCAGGGGAAAAAAGCTGTGATTTTGCATTGCGTGGTTTTCAGTACTTGAAGGTTGAATAGATGAAGGCCGCCTCGTATTACATTCAAAATGGCACTGCAAATGTGTTTCGTGATCTCACATTATGGTTTCTTTCTGTGTAGACCAATCTTTGACTTGTCGTTCGTAATTACTAAATTGAAACTTGTCGTGTCCATGTTGCTTTTCTATACCTTCATGGACGCTCAAAGCACTTTACTACAGAGACACTTGAGGCAAAGCAGATGAAGTGTCTTGTCCAAGGACTCAACAGCACGAGCAGCAGAACAGATGACTGTAAGTATCAAACAAACACATTTCTAAAGGTTGTGGCTAGGGCTGTCGATGACCAACGATTAGTCAACTAAAAGGGGGAGTGGCATGGCGCGGGCAAAACAACAACTTTTCTGACCCAAACTCATAGAATTCTATTCCAAGCTGCACTCATAAGACACACAACTTTGGGAGCTCATGCTGTAACTACTATACTATACATCAGGGGTGTCAAACTCATTTTGGGTCGCGGGCCGAAATTCAGCTCCCACGGCGGGTCACGGGCCGCGTATAATAAATGAATAATAATAAGCTGTTATTTGGTCAAAGCCCCAACTTAACTGTAGCTTCATTAATAACAACGGCTTACACTTGTATTGCACTTTACAAGCCTGTGTCACAAGTTCCTCAAAGTACTACATAGTAGTCATTATTCATTCACTCCACACTTGGTGGTGGTAAGCTGTTATTAAAGCCACAGCCGCCCTGGGGCAGACTGTCCATTTACCACGTGACTATATAATGTGTTGTTCATATCCTGAGCTCTTATTATGTCAGTGCCCTCTGCTGGACACGTGTGGAACTCTTTCCTTTTTTTAAATTTAATGCTCCCTAGTGGCTAGAATGAGCATTCTGGTTATTCTTTAAAAATGCATAACTTAGCACAGGAATGGGCTAAAGACTTCTTTTTTTTCGACATAGTCTGGAATTTATGCTCTACCGGGCCGTATGTTTGACACCCCTATACATAGAAGCAGCGTAAAAGGTGCACGTATGTGTAAAAAGTCACATTAATTGCTTTTAGTCTCAGACTCCAGCTCTCTGCCGCACTCGCATCTGCTGCTGTACACGTGCTGTCCATACATCCATACAATGGTAAGTGGTCTCAACTTATACAGCGCTTTTCCACCTACATTAGGCACTTTACAGCAAGGATCCACTCAAACCATTCATACTGTCATTCATACACCAATGTACACAGACACTGGGGGCAATGAGGGTGAAGTGTCAGCGACAGTGTGCACTTCCAGGAGGTGGGATTCGAACCCCCAACCTTCCGATCATGAGACGACCCGCTCTACCAACTGCACCACTGTCGCCCAATCCAAATAAAGCGATAGATCCATCATCGTCCGGACGTTTTCTCTGACTTGTCTCTTTTTCACCGTAATATAAACACAAGCCATGTGCTTTATTGTGGAAATCTCCGCCTGCGTGGTTCCGTGTGACGTCCTCTCAGGCCGCTTCAATTTTTCGACTTTTGCGCTGCTCGGTGTCGTGATGAATCTGTTTACGTTACGCGGAGCTCCTCGTCTTATTTATCTCGTAAAAAAAGCCAGAATGAAGCGAAGAAAGACACCGCAGGTCCGTGAGCTGCGCCTGACGGTACAGTTTCACTTTCGGTTCGCTCTCCCCTGTGCTTTGTGCTGAGGACCAGGACTCGGGTATCGGCTATTTCACTAGAACCACGGTGTTTGAGGTTTAAACAACTGTAGAAGTCTGGACTATTGAAGGCAACATCTCGCCAAGACACAGAGCCGTAAAAGCATTTCACACAAACAATTCAAACGTCACTCTTTCTGTAAAACTTTGATATATGTATTTTTATAATGAATTATTAGCCCAAGGTAAACGATAGACCTGCCACAGGCCTCTGGTGTGCAAAAGTGCGTGCATTTCGTCGACCAATGAAAATATTGGTCGACCAGGACAACAGCGACCAAAATTGGCAGCCCTGGTTGTGGCTTTTGCCTAATGTGTGTAGGAAAGACTATAATCCTGATAAAAAAGTTGAAGAAAACTGTACATTTTCAGTCGTCAAAGTGTTTAATTAAATGTTATGGAGTTAAAGTAAGACAACTGGACTCATTTTTTGACAGACGCCAACCTTTCGCTCTATCCACAGAGCCTGTAAATATGCGCGTGTGAGCAGAGGCCCGGAGAGGCAAAGTGAGACGTAAAAATGTGACAGACGGAGATTGACTGACACCTCTAAACGGTGGAGTGATTGTATGACTGATTTATGAATGTGATGTGTGTGTGAGTAGTGGGTCGTGGTCTGAGGCGCCGATGGCACAGATGGGTTTCGTCGCTTCCTAAAAAGTCCTGACAAATAGCTATTTTATCATGTTTGTAAGTTTGACATTGAAAAGCTAAGGCACATTCTCATATGTTCCATTTTAAACCGTGCTCAGGTGAAGCATTAGATATGCTGGCTGTTGTTAAAGTATCCACCTCCTAAATGAAGGGGAAAATTAGTTTTCTAAATCTCCATTAGACGTAGTCATGCTTTTTGATGATCACATCTGTGGATTACAAGTACCACAGGCTCTCGCTGTGGCATGTGGCCTGATGAAGATAAGCTAAATGGTGATATGTAACAGTTGCAGCGTGTTACATCATGCTTCACATTACTTCTTTCAGAGTTCAAGTCCATGGTCTTTATTTTTCTTTCATTTCGGTGCTTGAAGACTCTTGGGGACAAACAGCCATAAACAGCAAACTCAAACTCGGCTCAGACTGTTTTGTTTATCTGCAGTTTTTTGCCCTAAGTCACATCCGCAGTGTCAGATTTCTGGAGCCCTGTCGGCGTGATCTTGTTCCCTTTCTGACGCTGCCTTGAGAACTTCATCAAAAGCCCCTGCCAACCGAACAGCCTTCTTCAAATAAAGTATGTCAGCCTAACAATCCCGCCACTTCTCAATCCCCGCAAACAAACATGCACAAATGCATTTTGTCAGCACAATATCAATACATGGCATGGTGCTGCTGTGTCCTGCCATTCCTCCTCTCTATAGTCCCTGCTCTCAGAAAAAGTGCATCTATCCTGCCAGCTGGAAGCCTTAGTGATTATTTAACTGCTCTGGGCTTAGCTTGGCAGCCCGCAAAGGGAGGATGAGGGAGGAGAGAAGGAGGAGAAGAGTGGAATTAGTGAAGTGACGCTGTGCTCACAGCTACGTGTCTGTGTGTTAGTGGGTGCACTAAAGGCATTAATGTGTGAGAATTTACTTCATCTCTGAGCCGATTTCAGGACATCAGATCCGCTTCTTGGGCATGCAACTTTTTCTTTGACCGGGGATGTAGCAATCCGACTACACGTGGATCAAGCCATCCAACACGCCGGATTCCTTTTCTTACACGCTCCAGTTCCCAACCAGCCCCTCTGTCACCTCTGTTAACACCTCCTAAAGGCTTAGCAGCAAATAATTAGCAGATTTAATGGAAGACGAGAAAAAGGCTGAGAATAGAAACTAAAGCCGGAATAACGGATCCAGTTTGGGTACAGCGAGTACAGTCTGTCACTGGAGGAAGAAGTGAGAAATTACGCAAACACTGTGGCAGTTACGCTGGCTGCTCGACAAAAGTATTAATTAACCTTCCTAAAGAAGCTCAAAGAAAGCGTAATTGTTAGTCATATAATAATATAAATATACATTTTGAGTAAAGTCAACTTCATCATGAAATGGTCCCATGTTTTGAGTTCACAGAATGCCTGAGCTTCATCCTAAGGTAAACAATGCATATGTGTCATATGTGTGGTCAGATCCGATTCTCATTGTGTTTTGTGGTCATCCCGTATGCACATCCCCTTCCGTCAACTCTTCAGCTCTGTTGGTTTTTTGTGTCCAATAAATAAATAAATGCATTCAAAACAAATAAATAAATAAATTAAAATGAGCCCTCCCCCCAACTTCCTAGGTCTCAGGGTAATATGGAGTAACATTGGGTTGAAAGTCGGTCACAAGCTCGTACACAATGTCCCATCTTGTTCTGCAGAATTTAGTTTTGTCAATTCAGAACTGAAAGAGATAGAGACTTCATGTTTTCAGTTTTGGAATCTACTTATTTTTCTCTTTCTAAAAAGTACACTATCCTCTACCTCGACCTCCGGGGGCCCAGTAACAATGTTCTGACTGACCAAGTCCACCAAGTCATGGCATAAAATCAGAGCCAGAAGAGACTTGCTGTTTTTGCATTGGAAAGAGCTCGGTCAGAGCTTTCATATGAGCCCTCCCCAAACTTCTTGGTTCTCAAAGGTTTTTGCAGGATTCAAACCAAGCAAATTTGAGACAATTGTGAGTAATTCATTAGTTGTGGTTTATAAACTCCGCAGCCTCCGCCTTAACCCAGCACAGTTTCCCCAGTTTTGCTTTACACAAATCCGAAAGGACGGGGTCTTTCTGTGTGGAGTTTGCATGTTCTCCCTGTGTCTGCGTAGGCTTCCTCCAGGTTCTCCGGTTTAACACAAAAAACATCTGTGCAATAGGTGAATCCTCCAGCAAGGTGATTCGGGCCATCAGCCTGGCTCCACATCATGGAGATGGGTCCCCGGGCTGGCACTGCCGTCGACCACTGCTCCTTACGGGAAGGATGGGTTAAATGCAGAGGACAAATTTCCCTACGGGGACAAGAAAGTGTACAAAACAAAACAAAAGCTTCTTGACTAGGGAGCAACAGCTAAAGGCTTATTCCTACTTCACAAGATGCACCCTGAGCTGCAAGAACAAAATGAAGTCACTTTTGCCTTGTAGCCACGGAATCATTTTCTTGCGTCTTGTGAAGTATGAATGAGCCTTAAGGCCTACAAAACTGGTAGTAATGTTTTTGTTGTATTGTTGCCACGGTTTTCACATTTGTGAAGTGATTTTGTCTTGTTTTTCTTTTTTTTTTCTTTCTTTGTCATTTTATTGTTGGGTTTTCATCACTTGTTTGTCACCTTTTTGTCGCTCTTTACTAATTTTTAACTGTTGTAATTTAGTTGCTTTTCGAGCACGTTTTTGTCGCCCTTTTGTTGTCGTTTTTTGTCACTTATGTGTTGCGTTTTTTGCCGCTTTCTTGTCACTTTTTGTTGCATTTTATAGCCATGCAATTTTGACACTTTTTTTCCAAGAAGCTTTTAGATTTGGCCAAACCCAAACAGGAGAAAATTGTGCTCGGTTCAAGAGGTTAAAGTTTTTATTATTTAGTAGTAGTAGTAGTAGTAGTAGTAGTAGTAGTAGTAGTAGTAGTAGTAGTAGTATGCATTTCTCTTCGATTTTGTTTCTCCAAAAAGTTTACTTTTAAAGCCTGAGATAATGGATGTATTTTCATGTATTTTCTAGAACGCCTGCATCGTTTCTGCAGAACTCTCCTTTAGAGATGATTACATGAATCCAGTAAAACAACTTAGTGTTTAGGCTTACTAAAATACACACACAATTGCCGCCTTCTTTGAATGGGAATATGCATGCTTGGTATGTGGTCAGGGAAAACGTCCAGCCTGCGCCGGGTTCTTGACATTTTAGTTTTCAGCCTGTGTTCTCTGGTGACATCGAGCTGGCTGGCCCTCAAAGTGACCTCTGTCATACTGATTTTGGAGTTAGTGGTTCAGATGGAAAACCGCAACAGGAAAATAGCCCTTTTACTGTCAAAAAATAACAAAACCAGTCTGTGTTTTCTACTTGGGCGTGTGCTTATTTATTTATTTTTTAAATAGAACATTTAAATCTCAATGGGAATGTTTGAAAGAGAGGTTTTCGCTGATTCAGAAACAGCTCGGTAAAAAACATGCCAGAACGGCCTCAAAGGAGCTGTCTTTGAACTCACTGGTGTGTATGTGATTCCGTGAATGAGGGCGCATGGGGGCAAAGTAATAAATAGCCTCAGAAAGCTAAATATTTTCCCCCTCTCCGACACATATACAAACATGCTTATGCCTCGCAGACATGTTTAACAAAGAACATGCTGAATCGACACGGTAAGAGTAAACAAAAAAAAAGAGGCTGTACCCATGATGGATTCATTGAATGATGCAAATTCACCATTAATATTCAAATGGCGCATTCACAACATGCTAAGTGAGCTTATCACACTACAACATCTGTGCAGTAGATAATATAGTATGTGCAAATTTGAGGCACTAAGGACATCGCAGATTTGTATTTATTCATGGTTGGAGAAAATCATACCTCAGAGTGATCAAACAGGGATTTCATTTTTGCTGCAGTTGTACAGCGGGTCATCACTGTCGTTGTGTCCTTGGGCAAGACGCTTCACCCTACTTGCCTCCAGTGTCTGCGTACATTGGTAAGATAAGATAAGATAAGATAATCCTTTATTGATCTCACAACGGAGAAATTCACTTGTTACAATAATAATAATAAATAAAAATAGCATAATAATGAGAACAGATTATAAAAAGTAAAATATCTAATTTACAAGTCTTAGTGCAGGTTGTCAATAAGTAATGCTGGTACAGAGATTGTTGCACATAGTTTTGCAAAAGGGGGTTATTGCACATGTTACTTTACAGTGTTGTTGTACAGTCTGACAGCAGTGGGGATGAAGGCCTTGAGGTAGCGCTCCTTATACTGAGGGTGCCTCAGTCTGCCACTGAAAGAGCTGCTCAGCTCCTTTACAGTCCCGTGCAGTGGGTGTGTTGTCCATGATGGGGATGAGCTTGGCTAATACCCTCATGTCCCTCACCTCCTCCACAGAGTCCAGGGGAAAGCCCAGGATGGAGCTGGCCCTCCTGACCAGCTTGTTCAGTCTGTTCTTGGTGTATGAATGAGAGTGTGAATGGCTGACTGGTTCCTTACTGTAAAGCGCTTTGGGCCTGATAAAGTTAGAAAAGCGCTATATGGTTGAGTTATGGTATAATGGTGTATATATATGGTATAAGTTGAGTCCATTTATCAATATCGGGAAACACATCTGATACTGAACTGTTAGCTGTTATGCTCTCAACATTTTAAAAAGCCAACTTTCACCTGGTGTACCTCATTTGGAAGAATTTAAACGCTGAGTTAGCCTTAAGTTGGCCTTGAGTTAACCTATCCAAACATATTTTAGATCGCTGTGCAAAATGCTGCGGCCAGCAACAGCGTGCTAATGCTAGCGTCGACTCAAAGCTGGAGAAGAACTCATGATTAGACCACTGCTGGAGTGGCCAATGAAATGGTGTTAAAGAATAACTGAAGTTATAATGAACACATCATTATGAGTTGTTAATGTTACTGCAACCATCATCATGTACTCAAGGATGTTCAGTATAGAGTCCAGTGATCCTTGTGTTATGTTTTTCCATCAGTTTATTTTCAGTTTATCATTGATTGACTGATGAATACGAGGCAGCTCATTTGAGAAGAGCTCCTTATTAATGGTAAATAAATGGTCACATTTATATTGAGACTTTTCTACCTGCCTTTGAAAAGCCCTTATAGGGACGGACATTGCAAATTAGCCTTGGCTCTAAATGTTGTAGTGTGGTACATGTTTATTGTTCACACATGTCCATATCAAATAAACGAATAAATAATTAAAGGGACTAGATGCAAGTTGTACACAGACACTGGAGGCAAGGTTGGTGAAGTGTCTTGCTCAAGGACACAATGACAGTGTGCACCTGCGGGATTGGAACCACCAAATCTCCATCTGCATCGCTGTCGCCCCTTATTTGCACACACGTAACCCAACCAGAGGATATAACTTCCCATGTGTCCTAGCCTGGTTTTACCAGACCCTCGTACTTACTTCGTTTCGTATAAGGGTCTGGAACTTCTCAATTGAGCTCCGTTATCAGGTGTGAGGGGTGAACTCCTTTGAAACGATTGGATCTGATTTTCGCTAGTGTTTGGTCGTGACGTATGTAATGCGCCCGAGTGAGTGATCTAAATCTTGGGGGCATTCTTTGCACATTCCAAGGCTTCAATTTTAATTTCTGGATATTAGGGAGCAGAGCCAGGACGGATTGAAGAGCTTCCCTTACTTTCGTCTCCGCCGGCATTGCCAAACTACAACCTGCAAATCGGCGCCAATGCTTGACGTCACCTACAACACCCGCCTCCCCGCTCGCTGAATGGTAGGTAGAAAGTCAACCGATGTAACGCAGCCACTGAGATCAAGCCCAGACGTACATGTAGAGAAATGATGATTGACCGGAGTTTACAGGTGGCTAAGGCCAGGCTACATGTGTCCATGTGTGTTCATTAACATGCACTGCACAAAATAAACAAATACTAATAAACAAACAAAAAGATAAAATGTACTGCTGTTCTAAGGCAGAGTGAAATAGCCTTGGCAGTCCTTTTCCACTCAGCCTTTTTTGACTCTCAGCAAATGCAGACTCAAAATAATACATTGATGGGAGGAAGTGTTTGGTCCAAGGACGTGCTGGAAGTATACAATGCTAAGTAGGATTGATCCGGCACTGTAGAACATTTTGTAATATAGAACGAGCTGATGCTGAAATTCCATTTCATATTCCAACTGAGTTTCTCATGCTTAGTGTCTTAATTAATAGGTATAGAACATCAGCTTAACATGGTCCATGCCAGACTCTGTGTGAACAAATGTGACCTTCATGACCGTATCACAATGTAAAACATTATTTTACAAGTACAATACTTCACGGCACTTGGTTCTATTAAAACTACAGCAGTAATAGGGACTAGCTTTTCTCTGCATCGACAAGCGGGCAGATAGAAAGTTATGTGAATACACTAACACTTCATTTAAATCTCGCTCAGATTTGATTCCCTTCCACGCAGTCCATTATTTTTCGTTCCCCTGCCTTCGCTTCCAGCTTTTTAATGAGTGTCTTCATTCTACGTGTTACTGTCTGAAGCCCTGCTCCAAGCGACAGATAGCTTTCCACTCCAGTACACATACAGAGCCAACGCCCTCTGTCCTCCTTTCCTTCCGTCTCTCTTCACTCTAAGACAGTTGCCGAGTCTATGTCCGTCCAATTTGTGGAGCACTTTAAGTGATCCGTTCCCGCCTCTTGCCACTGTTCAATATTTCCCTCTCAAAGCGGCTGTCTGCGCCTCTCGTCCTACGCCCACTCTACCTTCTCTCATGTCTGTGCGCTGGCTACTCTTTTCATCTTCATTTTATCTGACTCCCTATCTGCTGCTCACTCCTTTGTGGCTTCGTTTGCAACAAACTTGCTGTAAATTTTCTTCAAATTGAAGAAAAAGTTGAGAAAACTGGAATACAAAATTGCCCTTTTGCAGTCTTACAATTGTTTGATGTAACTGCAAATCAGAATAATTCATCTCAATTCAGGTTCCTCCCATTCCTCCCTATTTTTTTAAGCGGATGGTCCTGAATTTGTCTGGTTTTCAAACTGGTATAGTATAGTACAATCCTTATGACACACCATCCTTATGCTTTATAATAAGGGTACATGAATTCATGCATAATTTATGATGAATTCATGCATTAACACCATGAATTAACATGATAACTAACTAAATATTAAAAACAGAATTAGAAATGAAATAAATATGATGCTTTAAAGGTGACTACACCGCATATATTACTGAATATTTTGAAGTGACATACAGTATGTGAGAATACTGCTCAAAAAGAAGAATAATCTGTATTATTCTAAACTTTGGACACCTGACCTGTGGTTTATATGAGGCAGTACAAATTAAATATAAAGATATTTAAAACACTGTTAGGACTGAGTTGAATGTATTTATACGCTTTGGGTGATTTGTGTCTTGTAAACAAATAAGCTTCCATTCTATTCCATACAAAACGCCAGCAAAGGAATTACTGAATGTTTGTGTGAATTACTAAACTTAAATGTTTTATTTAGCTTTCTTTTGTTTATAATCTTTAAATAATAATAACAATTAATTAGTGTTACATAGCACTTTTCCAAATGCTCAAAGTCACTTTATAATTTTGTGCATATTCATTCACTCTATACGCGGTGATGGTAAACGAGGCAGCCAGTCTGCGCCATCAGCAACCACCACTCACGGTCAGTACCTGCCGGGCCCTTCCCTGCTTAGCTTCCGAGGTCTGGCGGGATCGGGCAGACGGGCAGACACACGTCAAAACATAGCTTTATATACAACGCTTGGTCCTGTCTGTTTCTTCTGCACAAAATTCATCATGATCATGATTAATTACTGCTTGCTATTGCTATTGCTATTACTATACAGAGTTTAAAAATGTTAAACTGTTACATGTTTCAACAATGTCCTGAGGTGTAGAATGAGCCCAGACCTGTTCATCACAACTGCCTCTAAAATCCTGCACTGTCACTCAAAAAGGTGTTTATTCGGGTCCGAAGTGCCGTCATGCACAAGCTTAATATAGAAGGTATAGTTACACGTAAGACCTGAGGTGGCGGTAGTGAGTATGAAATGGCTAACTTGCATCTAGCCCCTTAAATTCATGATAATACATGACAAGTGTGTGGGTTCACAAATTATATATAATTATATATATATATATATATATATATATATATATATATATATATATATATATATATATATATATATATATACTATATATATATACTATACATATATATATATACTATATACTCCATGGTGGCCAAATACATTTATTTCACTCCAAAAATACAAGACAAATTCTAATTCAAGTTCTAGCCATATACATTGTAACCTGGTACGATATTACGCTGCAAATTTCATGAGCACAGTAATATCAATCTAGAAAGGTTCTGGTTTAAATTATTCGGGAAGAGGACGGACATTTGGGGAGTCATTTGCTGCTGATTGGATCAAGTGAATCTGATGAATTATTATCATTCTGTCAGTTTTAAGCATGTGTGGATGTTTTTTTTCTAATGCTGGTGTTCAGTCAGTTCAGATATGACTAAATGCTCACTGTGTTGGATGTTCTGCCTGAGGCCCATATGCTGAAATAACATCTGAATACGTAATTATCGACTGCCAGCAACCAATTAAGAAGAAAGGATCAAACAAAAGTGGAATAAGATGAATTATAACAAATGCATTTATTGTAAGTGCGATAATGTAGGAGATTCACAATTACCCACGAAACTCTCTTTCTCCACCCACACGACCTCCTCTCGTGTCTGAGCGCTGGCTTCACTTTTCATCTCCATTTTATCCGTCTCCTTATCTGCACCCGCTCCTTTGTGGCTCCCATCCTACAACACAAACTCACTGTAAATTCACATTAAGGATGCCGGCACATGTTTGCATAAAACTTTTCACATTTTTTCCCTGTTCATTTCTCATTCAGGCTTTGAAGTTAAAGTTGAGGAATCAGAATGTTAGGAAACAGACTTTTCTTTTTCCTTCCTTTTTTTTCTCTTTTTTTTTTTTCTTTTGGCAGTCCACACGGAGCAAGCACAAAGATACGACTTTCTATCTTGCAAGGTTATTCCCATTTTGAATATTATCCAAGTCATTTTCAGTGCAGAAAATTGAGCCAAGCGCCCAATTCCCACACCTACGGTACAAAATTGTTTCTTTGCCAGCCCCAAAACAATGTGCCTCAAGACATCAGATACCTCATTTAAAACAAATAGGTAGGGGGGGGGGGGGGAAAACGATGTAATGCCTGCCAGGATTTTATTCAGTTTAACTTTGTAAGTGTTTGGAAATGACACGCTGAAACAAAAATAACTTGTCACCGGCGATGACAAAGTAATAACCTTTAGCTTCAAATGCCACGTCACCACACCTGTCTCACAGCTTAGGACATGTTCACAGACACGTCAGCCGATAGGTTACACCGCTAAAAACCTGGGATATAACAGAACTACATAAACTGGTGCAGTGGTTCTTAGAATGCGGTGGATTCCAGTTGTGTGGGTCACTTTTACTACTTTCAAAACAATGAAATGTCACCTGGGACTTATTAGATACTTATGCTGGGGTAGCGGGTGCGCACCTATGTTCCCCGGGTGCAATTTTTTAATCGTAGGTGAGTTGGTACATCATCCGATCACAAGTCATGAGTAAAACGTCATAAATATATCAATCAGCTTAACCCTGACCCTGCCCCAGCCACTAACCTTAAAGATAGTGGGCTGGTGCCTAATCTTAAAGGAACAGGCCACCGTTTTTCCATCCTGAGATATGTTCTTACCTGAGCTTAGACGAGTTGATGCGTACCTGTCTGGTCTGTGTGCGTGCCCGTGGAAGAGCGTGGTAGCTTTCAACTTCACCCCCGTTTGGAGCTATAGGAATACATTGCGAGAGGCCAAATGCAAACGACATCTTTGGTCGTTTTTCGTGACTGAGGGCATGCGCAAAGACCAGACCTAGGTACGCATCAACTTGTCTAAGCTCAAGTAAGAAAATATCTATCTATGTAAAAACTGTGGCCCGTTCCTTTAATCAATAGTAGTGGGGGGACATAGGCACCCGGGAACATAGGGCTGACCCCGGGGTAACCACCCAGGGCCGGATCTAGAAAAAAAAAAACACAGGGTGGCAAGCAGGGTCAGGGATCATTTCTGGGGTGGCAACACAATGTCCAATGTTTATAGCGGGGGTACGCAAGTTTTGTTATAGGCAATTTTTTCTGTTTAGATGCAGGCTGAATCTACTAAAATGATATACAAATAGCAGCATTGTCCATAATATAAGTAGGGGGTTTCTAACTCAGGTAAAATAAAAAAATAAAAAAGTCATCATCTTGGGTGCCACAGGAGTTGGCACTTGGCTCCTTATCTAGCTATAAAGTTGCTATAATTCTTTGTCCTGCCAATAAAGCACTGAGAGTGCGCCTTTGTAAGCACCAAGTAGCTTTGAGAGTGGATGTGAGACATTACATTGGTTGCAAAACTATTAAATGAATCTGGCTTTGAAGATCTGGATTGCAAGTACTCCTTGAAACAACGCATTTATGACGTGCCAGGTTGATGACGACACTAGAATTTAGATATTTTCCAGACGAGGACAAAACCTGGTTGAAATCAATGGGGTGGCAGCTGGGGTGGCAAGACATTTTACTAGGGGTGTCAGCTGCCGCCCCGTGCCACCCCCTGTAGATCCATGTTCTAACACTGAAAGGAAGAGGTAAAGTGTTAGCTGTCAGTATTTTCACATTTCAATTCATTTTATGCACCTTTTGGGCGTGTGTACAGCAAATTTAGTCTCCAACGGTATACTATGGTGGCAAAAGAAATTAACCAAGCTACAACAAGAAGATGGGTACTCAAGATTTATTCTCCATAACATTATTTCTTACAAACAGCAACGTCAACCTGCCCAGGGATTACTGGAAAAAAAAGGCTCTTGTTCTCATCTCCCCTGACCCGGTTTGATAATTTACCTAAAAACATACAAACTTACAATTAACTGAAACAATGTGTGGCATGACGACTTAGGAAGTAATTTGGGTTGCATTCCATTTCATAGATGATATAAAAATTAAAACCATGATATTTCATAAGCCATTGCATCTTTACATTAAGGTAGTATGGAGCCAAGCTGTACAGAGGTTCACGAGTTAGGATACAAGGTGAGCAATGCCATGGAAATTGTTGATGTAGAACTTAGCCCACATACCTGCTCCAAATACACAGCGGCACGCGATCAGGACCACACAACAAGGAGTGAGTGATGGACCCACATAGAGGACAAACGCCGGGCCATCGCCGGCCATTAACGCTCTACGGATGCACTAGTGACTAGTTCAAGCGCCTGATTGACAATTAATTCAACACCATCTGCAATGACTGGTTACCTGGGAGCCCGCAACCAACACTCTGAGCCAATCCCAGACGTGATGACGGAGGGCAGTGGACAAAAAGCTGGGAAGCTAATCTTTTATACTGTATTTTAAGGCTGGTGCCATCTGGTGGCAACTCCAACCTGATTCAGATTTAAAAAAAAAAACAACAACAACTGTGTGTAGACTGTTTTACAAGGGCTGTATTATGCAAATTAAACTTTCTACATTTTGCAATTGTGACCCCTACATAACCCCTCACCTCCAACCAGCAAAAACACCATGAAGCTTCAATACTTCAGAAGAACAGCCGTACCTTCTGATACTAGGGCGGATGGTGGCTATGTTGGGGCATTGGAGTTCATCATAGCAGCAAGGGAGGGAGGTTCTTAAAAGGAAAGAATGGAATTCACGAAGGGGGGAAATTAAGTCATTTCAGATCAATAGTATTCTCTAACTAATTGTAAGACAGTGGTCACCTATCACCCATACAACCAGTTTCCTGTCTCATCTTGCAGGACCTATCCTTCCTAAGTGGATCTGTATTCTCACGTGTGTCCCGTGTGCCATCAGAACAAAAGTAATCAATCTCAAAAATCAATACAATTACAATGAAGAACACAGCAGGTGCACGCAAGCTCTCCCCTTAATTAAATAATCACTCAGCAATGTGGTTGTCTATTAGATACAGGCACAGTTTGTCAGAGGAAATTGCCTCATGTTTTCAGTAATGGAAAGAACCCCATATGGGCATTGAGATGAGAAAATTAAGTGTAATGATAAATATTGAAAAGTCTGCATTATATTCTTTCTATTCCAGGTTCAGAAGGCGCACATTTCTGATAAACCAAATGCTCCACATCTATTTTCCCAATATGGTGTCACTTTCCGGGCAGTATCTACTTCCCACTATGTCTTTGAGCTAGACTGCCCCACCTGGTTATTTGTTAGTCAGACTTCTTGGGGGTTGCTGTGTTCTCCCAGTCTTTATTTCCGGAACCACATTTTAATTTGATGTAATTTCCTTCGCTAATGCAAGGCGGTGCAAAGTTCAGCGCGTCATGATGAGTGTCCGGAAATGAATTTGTTGTCTCTCGTTTGTTGTCAGCCTTCCAAATTTTCTTGTATGTATTGTGTACCAGAGGATCCAAATCTTGAGGAATGTCCAGGAGAGCTGCACTGTGGTCACTGCCCGGCTCAACAGGTTTTTACCCAGTGGTATTGCTTTACAGGTCAAATGCAGACGCGTTCTCTTTCAGTTTTGCAATGGCTTAATAGTAATTGAAAATGAATGAATCAAAAGTATAGACAACAATCATATCTAATCATGTTTGTACAACAGTGTTCATACTAAACCAAATCTAAGTCAGCATCGATTGTCAATATCAAGTTATTTCATGCATGAATTGTGAGAGGAGGGTAGGCATCGGCTTTTATAAACGGAGCTGCTTATTTTGTACACAGGCCCACCCACCGAAGGAAGGAAGGAAGGAAGGAAGGAAGGAAGGAAGGAAGGAAGGAAGGAAGGAAGCACTCACTCTCACATACACCCTAATGTGCATGTGTTTAGTGGTAGAGGAAACCGGAGTACAGGAAACCTATGCAGGCTCGGGGAGAACATGCAAACTCCACACATAAAGGTTGCCTGGAAACCAGTCTCACCGATGAATCTGCGATTGAGTCTGGAGATCGTGGCATCAACTACATTTCCACAGTGGTGCATATGTGAACTAACGGGAAGTGGAGTAAACCAATCAGCGAAAGGGCGGGTGTCTGCCATTGATGCGGTGTTATTAGCGGTTCCGTGTTAATATTCGCACAGGATTATGAATCACGAAACTCACACAATGTCGATGTATTTTTGGTCATTGAGTTTTCTGATGCTGGTTCCAGACTGATATCCCTCTGTACAAACCAATACAGAGAGACATAATTTAGATTTTTTTTCTTTAGTGCTCCTCTGAAACGGTGCACCGTCTCCTGGGTTTGTCTCTGTTTCAGATCGAGGTGTCTCACACTCATCAGCAAATCCACCTCCTCCATCATCCTGCACAGCTCCCTCCGCTCCACAACAGTCTGTCACCATCTTCTGGGAAGAGCGTAGCAGACTAATATAATCTGTTTTATTCTCCAGTGAACGAACATTAGTCAGAACAATAGTAGGGATAGGAGATTTGTGTGGCTTAGCTATGAGTCTTGCCCGGATACCTCCTCGTTTGACCCTTTTCTGTTTCCTGTAGAAACCAGCGTCGCCCTTTTGGCAGATTCTAACAAATTCCGTCCAGTCTCATCAAGTCGCACTCGCACAGGTCTAGTCATGTGTTATTCATGAAATAGCCATGTGTCGCTTGTCACATTATCATCAAGGAAACGGGAGTCAACAAAATCATTTTGTCAACGTCATTGGTGTCATATACAACAGAGGTAGAAAATAACATTTCTGGTGCCATGCCAATGCAGTTGGACGGAAAACAGTTTTAGGAGCTCAATGATTTTCACAGTTTCAGTGTGAAGGGTGTGTGAAGACTTTCGGGCTCAGTATAGCAGTGTTGGTCACGTGGCTTGAAAAAGGATTAACTCAACAGCCCAACAAATAGATCTGCCTTGCCTTATCTGAAAAACTCCTAATTTGCGATTCTCATTCTCGCGTTGATTTTTAACATGCAAACATCTATAAGCCAGATTTATTAGCAAAAGTTCCCTTCTGGCACACTCACTCTTGCATTGTCTTGATTAGTGAGAAGTACGAAGAGGCCTTCAGTCTGACGGACACATTTGCCAGCTCAGCGATCCGCCAGAGTGCGGAAAGAAGTGTGTACAGGAGCTCCCATCCACGAAGACAAGAGGAACACACACAAAGCTAACTGTCTACCCCCACCTATGCCTCAGAGCAACGAAGAAGCTAGCGCCGGGGGTAACCTACTTCTCTGAGTCTCACTTGAGTTGTGATTTAGCCCACACATCCGCTCAAAAGATCGATATACAATGGAGCTGACGAAAGGGTTCTGACAAGATAGTTTTTATCTCCCAAAATCTTGTTCCCAACTATCTCCCCAGATTTAAAGGCTTTCTCTACCTGCTGTCTGACAAAATTGCTTCGTCAAATGCTATCACAGCTGAAACCGGAACACTTACGAAGTTGCTCAATTAAAGACTAGGGGGAAACGCTGTAGAAAATAGCTGCAGTCCAGTAGAGGAAATTACTCACCACTGGGCATTTAGACAAAAAGATTATGATAAGAGTAATCATTTTAAAAGCACTCTGAGTATCCGTGAAACAAATAATGACTTCACATCAGTACTGCTGAGTTTAGAAGCTATGTATCTAACCATGATGTTTGTGATTCTGCTACATCAAAGATTAGTGTTGATGATTTTTTTATTTTTTTTTCCGCCAATCACATGACCTTATTGATGTTTCCTTATGGAGGGAAAAGAGGCGGCCTATTATAAACATAACATGCAACTTTTTCACTCTTTACAATTGGGTTGGATTAACAATGGATTAATACAAGTACACAGTATACTGGACAAAATACAGCATCATCTTGAAACATTAAAATAGCTTTATAAAGAACAATAATGCAGCTTATACGTATATATGCTATATATATAAAACTCTTCCTCACCCACCGTGGGCGGTCTCTTTGTCTCCAAGCTCGGGTCCTGGGAGCTTGAGGGTTATACTTGGTATCTTTTCCTCGAACTGAGCTTTTCTGGACTGAGATGTCTGATGTATTTCCTTGGATCTGCTGTAGCCACTCCTCCTGTTAGGGGGTCACTGCCCAGAGTGCTCCAATGACCACGGGCACCACTGATGCCTTCACCCTCCAGGCCTTCTCCAGCTCTTCTCTGAGCCCCTGGTATTTCTCTAGTTTCTCGTGTTCCTTTTGTCCTGCGTTGTGTTGTCCTGCTGAACACCCACAGTGGTTCCCACACAGACAAGGGCCCTCAGTCATGGAGAAAAAAGCAGCTGTTTATGGCGCCCCCTTTCTTTGGCGTGTAGAAAACATCTCAGGTGGATCTGCTTGTGATGCGCATTGGAAACTATCAGGACCATCTAGGTAAAAATTTTTCTCATCAGTGAATAAAACTTTCTTCCACCTTTCGATGGACAGTTCTGTGGCATTAAAAGAGACGAGGCCTGGAGGCGAGGACGAGATGTTTTTCTTGTTTTTGAAGCACTTCAGTGCTTCGCAGATGCCGTCTCATGGTTATTGGGCTGCAGTAACAGATGATCGTCCAGTTTCCATCCATCCATCCATCCATCTTATTCCACTTGTCCGTTGCCTGGTCGTGGGGGCAGCTGTTGGAGCTGCCCAAATCACATTGGACCAGCCCCTTATGGCTCCTCCTGCAGGTGGTGGGTCCACGGGAGGACAGCCTCATGATTAACCGGGCCTGTTGGTCTCTCATAAGGGGCTTCTGAACCACTCTTTGTCTGACCCGTCACCTAGGACCTGTTTGCCATGGGAGACCCTCCCATGGGCACGAAGCCCCCGACAACAGAGCTCCAGGATCATTCGGGTGCTCAAACCCCTCCACCACGTTAAGGTGGGGTTTTGTTCCATAACCCTCAGGATCTAACTGCATCTTTGAAGAAGAAGAAACTTTATTTATATAGCATCTTTCATCGATAAAATCACAAAGTTCTTTACAATGAAACAAGTTAATCAAAAACGACAAAATATTACGCAAATAGAAACAATCATAAACCACTGTCAACTAAAAGCTTGTCAGTATAGCCGTGTCTTCAGCTGCTTTTTAAAAGAATCAACAGTCGGCCTCACGTAGCGACAGAAGAAGGTCATTCCACAGTTTAGGAGCAATGGCTTTAAAGGACAAGTCTCCTCTGGTTTTAAAGTGGGTCACTGGGACAGTGAGCAGGTTCTGCCCCGAAGACCAGAGAGTGTGACCGGAACAGTGGGGGCACAGCAGACCAGACACACATTTGGGAGCCTTACCATACATGGCTCTCAAAGTCAAAACTAAGATTTTAAAATCCATTTGATATTTACGCTTAAAGTAAGATAAAACAAATACAATCTACTACTATCTAGTTTTGAGTGCAGTGATTTCTTTTACCTTAATTTGGTGTAAATATCTCAAATCAAAGACAACACAACTTTTTTAATACTTACTTATATAAGGAAATCCCCAAACAAGAAAACTATACAGTATGTGCCCAAAAAAATGAACATCCAGCTTCATATACATGTTGCACAGTATGGAGCGACAAGTACCAAGAAACTAGGGGATAGTTTTAGACCAGGCAAGGAAGCACAGAGGACAGGTGCATATTATCCTAGATACAACATTAATAAAAGAAGGCACTTGTAGACTCCGGTCATGGTTGTCCCAATGCAACTATGCAAGCATCTTGAATAAGGACAGTGTGGGGACACAGTGAGCTCATTCTAAGCACTGGCTCTATTTGAATTCAAAATCTATAGAAGACAATACGATAGTTCTAGCATAACATCATTAGCCACACTTCAAACTATTCCTATGGTCCCATGCTGTCCCGGCAGATTTGGAAAAGGGTGAGAGGAATCTATTGCAGAAGCTACCACTGTGCTGTGAGTGACTGTTAGAAAATACAGGGGGATGATTTGACTCTGTGTTGATATACCAACAATATCTCTCCAGAGACGCCACTTGTGCTGCAGTCTCGATGAAATACCACACAAGAAGAAGGGGTGCTCTTGCTGCTTCTTATTGACAAGTCTCTTGTAGCAGTCTGCTGGGGGAAAAGATGATTTAGAATAGTAAAATAGAGTGAAAAAGGAGGGAAGTGGAAAATCAAACATGCTTGCTGTGGGTGATGAGCGTGTGTGGTGAACGTCTTCAGTCCATCCCAAGAGGAGAGAGAAGAGAGAGGGAGAGAGTGAGTGAACAGGAGAGGGAAGAGGAGAGAGAGAGAGAGAGAGAGAGGAGGCTGGTCTGAATCAACATGTTTTTTAAGAGCGATGCGAGAAACTGGGACAGTGGTGGCATCGCTGATGTCCCTGGGCTCGACGTGCTCCAAACACGGGGCACACACAAACGGGCTGCGCACAACAGCGAAACAAACACACATTTTACACACACACCCGGGCTCTCTGCGCCCATGGGGAGCGCCGCTTTCAAAGTGCTTTCAAACGCTGCGGTGCCAAATCTCCATACATTACAGTCAGGATTTATATAAAAAGGCCTGTATTTGCATGAATGTAATCACGGGGGAACCAAACACGGCAGTAGGAATATTTGAGTGGCTTGAGTTGTTAGTCCATAACGCGGCGTCACGACAGTCACGCGTCTAATCATGCAGCCCCCTGTGCGTGGTGCTCCGTCCGAGGTACAGTCAGTCGTAGAGAGAAATCTCACATCGCATCCCTCTCACTGACAGCTTTCAGGTTTTGATTGGCGTCTGAGTGACTGAGAGTGATCCCGGGTCGGTGAGTTTGTTGATTGCATTAGATATGCAAATGAGGCGCAGCTGGAGCCAATTGCGTGGCACCTGTGGGTCCTCGGGGCCCCGCGGCGACAAAACCAGAGAGAGGCGTGATTTTAATGATTGGCCCCCCAAGTGAAGGAGGATCTCACTCATTAAAGTTAATCTGTAAATACATGTTTTTATCACGGTGTTTAAAAATGAACACCTGGGGAGCGGAGCGTGAACCTGAACGGAATGAGATCCGTTCAAAAAGTTGACTGTTGATTTAAAGGGTTATTTTATGTTTAATTCAGGCTTTTACAGTCGCCCCTCAGCCATGATATTTTAGTTTTTTTGTATAACTTAAAATATTTTTAGGTTTGACGGCACACTCCCTTCTTTTGACATAATATGTAATGTATTTTATCATTGCTTTGTGGCCTTTGTGTAGCTTAGGAATAGACTTATAAAAACTGATTAAAGAGGCTGGACTCAGTGGTCGGCCTTAGCCTAAACCAATGGCCGCTGGCTGCTGTGCTTTGTGACCACGACACCGGGGACACACATTGTTGTAGTACCTCCATATAGCCGCTAGTCTCCCATCGGAATGCATTGCACTTTAGACACGTTAAAAACAGCTTTAGTTCCTGGTTTCTAATTTTCCTAACCTTTTTTCCATTAGATATTCCTCCTGTGATAACGCTGGGTTAGTTACAAATTTTAAAAAAACAGGCTGGTTTTCGTAAGAATTTATTTGAGAAAACTCGTACTAATGAGGCCCGTACTGTTAGCACTGGAGCTACACGAACTACACGTCATGCGAGGGCCGAGTCTACAGTGAAGATCCCGCCCTTATGCCCTTTTTAGGGACATGCTTTGTCAGAGCAGGGTAGGAGGAGTCTGTAAATCCGCAATCCCCCTCGAACGTGGTTATCATGGCAAATGGGGAGAAGTGAGGAGACGGAGTCTATTAATATTAAGTCTATGGGCTGGACTCAGTGGACATATGACCATGAGGAACTGTTAAATTGACCTTGAATGACCATGCTCTATGTAGTATTTAGACTGAACTGAAAAGCTTTGGGAATGGTGATGCCCAGGGGCTCCGCTGAATGTCTTAGGAACTCTTTCGTTCCTGTTGCTTTGTTTTTTTTATAACGGGAAACTTTATTTGAGATGAACTGTTGATCTATCTATCTTGTGTGTGATGGCTCTCAGTTGTGTCGTTCTTTGGACCTTCTGTATATGTCCATTTGAGCCACTTTTGTGAAGTTGCAGATGTTGAGGTAAACCTCTTCAGTCACATGAGCGACAGTGGTAGAGCGGGTCGTCTCCTGATCAGAAGGTCGGGGGTTAGAATCCCAGCTCCTGAAGAAGCACACTGTCATTGTGTCCCTGTCACTCAAGAGGTGTTAATTTGGGTCCGAAGTGCCGTCAAGACTTGAGGTGGCAGTAGTGAGTATTAAAAGACCGACTTGCATCTAGTTCCTTTAAGGATCTTCATCACATTGTGACGTAACTTCTCTGCTGTGTATCCCGCTTCAATGGCCATCAGCTTCAAGCATTTTAGGGATAAGTCTATTCTGTTTGCGTCTAAGATTGAACGCGAGCTGGTTTCTCGTGTCTGCTAGTTTTCTGGTGGTCTTCTCCAGTGTGCGTGCCAGAAGACATCTCAGAGGTCATCTCGCCCAAGGTTGGCAGCAAAATGTCTGTATAGGCTCTCGGTCCTGTATCTTTCATACACTACCAGGGCAGAAACACACAAAACAAAACACTGTTCTGTCTAACATGCTGATCACACCGGGGAGGAAAGTCTGGTCACAAACAGGATGAGAACATGTTTGGTGAAGGAGTCGAAAACAGAGAGAGGCCTCAAAGAAAAAGTGTGGGTTGATGTTTTGGATTAGTGAAACACGTAGGCCTGCAAACGGATCCCAACTGACTGAGGCAAGCCATTATAACATGGTTAAAATATCAAAAAGAAAAGGCAATTTTGCATCATAAGGGACCTTTATTCTATCATATTCTTCTCGGGTGGGATCAAGGGACAGTACATTTGTCTCAATACAAAGGACCGGTATAATTAGCTGGTACAATGGGAAAGGGTCTTCTCGATGCTGATATCAACTAGTTCATTATAAAACTACTATCTATGCCGCGAGAACATCATGTCGTGCATAAGGGCAAGCAGACCCGTTATTCTTGCCCTAATTGCTCACCGTGCTAGTACACTACATTGTAAGGGCCCACTGTATTAGACATGTTGTAAAAATAGTGCTCAGATAAATTGTTTGTTTATTAATATCTGAAGTGATTAGCTTCCATAGCTACAGTATCTATCAGGATGTGTGCCTATAGATTGAGTGATGGCGATGCATTTCAAACAGCGGCTATGCACTCGGAGTTGGCCTAATGAGATGGAAATTGTTCAACACTAACTTTTATTTAGCATATTCATAAACTGTGGTATTTAACATGGATTCAGTCTGGACCGCGCTTTGCCAAGACATTATCATCATTAATCAGTTTGGTTTGGCACACGCTGCTGCTCATCCTGAAAACAACGTCCTCAAATTTAATTACTTTTCTACAATCGGCAAACAGTCCATTTCCGACATTTCAACATTTTTTTTTTTTCAAATTCAGTGACGGTTTGCAGTTAAGCTTTGTTTTGTTTAATCCTCCAAATAAACGTTAATACAGCAAACAAAATATACATAATAATATAGACAGAACTCTAAGTCTGCCAGTAAGAGTAAAATAACACGATTAACTTTGTTTGGTAGTAGTATTATGAAGATTTCTGCTTATATTAAGACTGATTATGGGCAAATAAGTTTGACCCTTGTGTCCCATAAGAAAGCACTGCTGTTACTGTCAGTAAATGCCACTTTTTCCGGCTGCAGTAATTACATAACAAGTAAGTGGAATTGAAAGAATTAGTCCCAACTTTGATTTTGATGAGATTTTGCTTTGGTCGAGTTTTTATGTTTTGTCCCCTATTTACCATTAGTGGCTGTAAATGTTCCTTCGACTTCCATGGTAAACACATTTTTGATTGCTCTGCCATGAGACTACAAAGCCATAGTTGCTAAAATGGGACCAGCTACCATTAAAATAAGCCCCTGCAAAGAGCGCTTCAGTTCACAATACTTTTCTAAAGGGTTCTACCGAATATGGTAACACTTTAATAATAATGGCACAGGAGTTCATGCAGGATTTTCGTGAACTTACTTACTTGCGTTACTAAATCATGACTTCTCAGGAACAAACATGATTACATGTTGGTTCATGGATGACTTCTTCCCTGAATTAAACGTCTAACTACTGTAATGAATGTACATGAAAATCTTAATAATTCATCATGATCTAGATGAATTTAAAGTGTTACCCAGAAGGGTGTGGGGGGCTCTTGGTGCATCTTCAGTGTTTCAGAAGAAAAAATTGTGTAGGTTGTAAACTTCATGGCTAGTACGCACTCTCTGCAGTAAACAAACTGAACCTCGCAAAAAACACAGCAAAGATGTACAAAAGTATCCAGTAAAACAATGTGGAACACAGAAAGTACTGATGCAGTTCGCAGATAAAGGCAAAAAACACTGCTGTACCAAGGGAGAGGGAGGTTGCTGCTTGTTTAGGCAGTACACTGAAGACGTCAGATCACCTGCGATACTGAAGTCTTTGCAGGGGAAGACGGGTGGAGTTGCTGTCAGACGGATGGAAGAGGGGCAACGATCTCATTTGCTCTCACCGTGCACTGGAGGCTCTTACGGCAGGATAAAGCGCTGGCAACGTATCGCACAGTGAATGCAGCTGTTTTTTTCCTTAGTAGACAGAAAGTATAGACGTTGATGTCCTTTCTTGGCCACTGATGTACTGTTTGTGGACCCAGATTGTCTGTCCTGTGCACACACGCTCGCTAAAAATCGAATGTAGAAGCGTTTAATTACTACTGAAGTGAAGGCGTTTGAGGTGAAGATATGGTTGACATTATTTCCAAATAAACCTGCAAAAAGCGTTATACTTTAAGCCAAGTTTTCTATTCATTTGAATTCTCTTTCATTGTATCAACTTGAGGGCAGGTAGATTAATCCTCCCTACTGTATGGGATTTGCTTCCTGATCTCATGTCAACTGGCAAGCACCATTTTGTTTCATAACTGTTTATCCAGAAATGGGCCGGTGATGTATGGGGACTGGGGAAGACGCATGGTAAATAATAATAGCCCTGTAATCGCAGCGTAAACAGACGGATGTACTGTCTGGCTAAAAGCACTGATGACTAATTAATTTCCATGATAATTTGGAACACTATACAAAGCACTCAACAGCAGTGCTAAATTATGGAGAATGAAGCCTGCGATCAGTGTCTCTGCTTTTCAGTTTGTACACCGCGTTGCCTTACACTGAGGCAAACAATCATATCTTATGCTCCGCACCATTCAGGCTTGAAATAGAGCTGGTTTCCCTGGCTGTCCTCCGTTCTTTTCAATGAGACTTGCATGGCTGTGGGGTGAAATGAGCTGAGCGTAAGTGGTTGCGCGAGGCCAGTTGTACCCAGAGAGGAATGAATAGCTGTGGTATTTCACTCGCCGGGTGAGATATCGGAAATGGTGTTTGAACAGCGAAAGGAGGAGTTGTATGCAGACAAAGGCAGACGCGCATGTCTTGTTGGAGTGAATATAGAGTTATGGGGAATAGTGTTCTATGTGCTTTGCAATTTCTTCCTTGTTGCTCCTACCAAAGATGTATGCGAAGAGTGGCAGAAAAGAACAGCAATTTAGCAATGATTGTGGTGTAAAGAGCTACAAGGAGCAATTGTGTGAGTGTAGAAGAAGGAACACAATCAAAAACTCTTTCAATATCATTGATAACATTGTTACAACCTGCCATTTTGGAAAACCAACATAAAATGTGTTATGATCTTTTGTTGAAAAAGCAGAGAAGAAACGGAAGCTATATATTCCCTTGTCTTTCAATAAGAAACAGCAAACAGTAATTTGCTCAGACTGCTGTTTAGGATACTCTGACAAAAAGGCAGATTAGATTGAAGTACAATGAGCATCACACCTTGAATGTGTGAATGCTGGCGTGAGTGATTGGTGGGGGCTGTTGGGATGACACAATTTTACCTGGGGCACGACCAGACCTTTTCTTTGAATTGTAACTTACTAATGTAAGAATGTCCCTCCTGGAACCGCCACCTTAACGTGGTGGAGGGGTTTGAGCGCCCGAATGATCCTGGGGGCTCTGTTGTCGGTGGCTCGTGCCCCTGGTAGGGTCTCCCATCGCGAACAGGTCCTTGGTGACGGGTCAGACAAACAGCGGTTCAGAAGCCCCCTATGAGAGACCAACAGGCCCGGTTTGCATTGTGAGGCCGTCCTTCTGTGGACCCACCACCTGCAGGAGGAGCCAGGAGGTTTCCCCACGACCTGGCAATGGACAAGTGGAAGAAGATGGATGGATGGATGGATGGATGGATGCTGCAAGAATGGTATCAGCCAGGGTCAGCCTCTACAGGAAGTTCTTAATACTTGAAGCCTAACTTATTTTTCAGCTTCTGTTCTATGCACTGGCTGGGCAGCACCTTTGAGGTTCAGTTAGACCCATTTAGGAGGTTCATGAATCAAAATACATGGGCATAATCTTTGATAAACACCTGAAGTTTCAAAGTCAAACGTCTGCAGGAAAGTCATCCTGCCTGACCTTAAACGTAGATATAACTGTCTCAATGTTTGTTTTTTTCAAATAAACGTAAATTGCAGCAAACTCGAGAAAGTCAAGTAAATGGACAAGAATTAAAAAATGTCAATGAAACAAAATATTCATGTCTGATAGCTGATTCGAACTTTGGTTTTAAAAGTCACAAAAAAACTTTACATTTAACTTGATGAACTATAAACATATTAGAAATTAATTATCTATGGAAGTCTGAAATACTTACCTCAATACTTGTTAGAGAAATAACAATGGTGTTCGAGAGGATAGATGAATGACAGGCAGCAGTCTGGATGTCTTATGCAGGAGAAGTTTATTTACCATCGGTGCGGGACCCGGAGACATGAACTCGAGACATTGCGCTAGTCCTACCATTCAAGTCTGTCTATGCTTCCACAGAAGAGGAATAAATACCCTCTCAGAGCGTCATACTGATACGCAAGCATTCAGTGGCAGAGAGTGGGCGCCTGAGCACCACAGTCAAGGCTATGACAGAGATAGTACGACTGTACAGCCTGACCCAGTATGATAAATAGCTATTTAATGTTATCCTCTAACAATACTATGATTGTTCCACATCTTCTGTAAATCATCGGTAAAACCACTTGAGTCATTGTTTGAAAGAGCCATAAAAATTCATGATTAAAGCCTCGCCAGTATAACTGTAAGGTACAAAGTAAATTGAACATTTTGAGTTTCGAAAACCATGTTAAATATAATCTAATTTCTGCTCTACTTAAAATAATCCGTGATATCGCTGAAACGTTTTCACTGAATTCGGAGAGAATTTCTAGAGCCACACGGTCGACATTCAGGGAAGAGTACAGCGTTCCAAGACACAGAACCACATTTGGTCTGCTCTCTCTTCGCTCTTTGGTCTGTATGAATAGGCAATTAAGATATTTGACAAGGAACCTATGGAGGTGGCATCATTGCGATTGAAATGTATATTTTAGTATTTTGAAATGTACTTTTAAATGTTTGAACAACTGTGTGTCACCACAGTTCTCTGGCCTCATGGAGAGGCGTCAGGGCTTTCTCAGAAGCTCCACCAGAGCCCGAGTTAGCGGGGATTGTGTTCAGTAAATCTTTCGGACAGTCTCGCTTCTCCTTCGAGGAGGCTACACTGGAGCTCTCTCCCCACTGGACTGAAACTGCAGACTGATATTAACATCTTTACCAGGGAGCTAAAACAGAGGCTCAAACCGGGGCAAGAGTTGTTCCCATGTGTAAAATGTTATCTATTGTCAACTGAAAGCCCCCTATGGACATGTGCTATAACACTAAGTAATAAAAACTGTCCATATTTGCAGATTTGGTATAGTTTGGTGATATAAGTCAAATTAAACTTGTTAATAACCCTCAATGTACTACCTCTTGCTCCCATGAGAATTTTGGTACCTGGAGTGGCCAATCAGACTCCAGGTAAATGGATTATGATTAGAAAAGCAGGGAGACTATTGCAATATCATCATAATATGAATTCAATGGTCTGTCAGAAGATGCGTGAGGCCCAGAATGCTTCCATCATGAAAGAATATGAGTTGAAACACACAACTTTTGAAGTTACACTGAACCTCATGACTGTTATTCCAAAGAGATTGCCTTCAAAGCTGAAAAAATAAAGAGGAAATAATAATAACGGTGGTGCTATGTGCTTCGAAAGGTCACAGTGATCTGAGGGGAAGCTTTTAACTGGATTATTGCACATGTAAACAAACAGCGTGGCTTCTGCTGATTTCACAGAGCACCCAACCAGCGCTGAAACATTCTGCGCCCAGAAGTGTGAAAGCGATGCAAATACAGCAGTCACTATCTTTGAACCCTGTTACATTTACTGATGTAAATTTAGCCGAAACACCATGAGAATGCCTGATCTCATCTTTGAGTGCGAAGCAAAGGTTGTACTAGAATGCAGAAGAAGTTATCATAGCCAACATATTACCGTCATTTCGGAACTATAAGCTGCTATTTTTTTCCACACACTTTGAACCTTGCGGCTTATAGAAAGATGTGGCTAATTCATAATTTTTTTACGGTCATACTGAATATTGTATGTTCAATTGGGAGCTGCTGGTGTCACGCGGTTCCTTTCAGACGTTCCCCACTCTTCCTGCACAAAAACTCAGGTGGCAAACCTCGTTGCTGTTTCTCCAGCTCTGTCTGCGGTGTTTCCTGCACACCGGGGCGGGGGCAGCAGGATGCCCTCCCGCGCGCTAACGTGGCTTCAGATGGAAAATAAATGTGATTAATTCTTACTGAGTTCCCTCTTTCCTTTTTCACTACAGTACTGCGAGCACATGCACCAGAGAATACTACATTAAGAAGTTTTGTCAGGATCTGAAGTTAAAGGAACAGGCCACCGTTTTTTTTACATTCTGAGATATGTTCTTATCGTAAGAACATATCTCAGTATGGAAAAACGGTGGCCTGTTCCTTTATGCTCACATTGAATCCACTTAACGGTCTCCGCGAGCTTAGAAAGTCATTAAAACCAATGTTGCACACTCACACTGCACCGCGAAGTCTCCGTCCGGTTACCAAGGCCGTCCGACGGCAACGGAAAGAATCCGCAAGAAGTCTATTTTTGCCGGAGCCCCGCGGATCCAGCTGGCGGAAGAAACACGAGCCATACAGGAAGTCGGATCTCGTGAGGAAAGAAGATCCGGTGAATATCAAAATAAAATCTGTCTCCGCACTACTTATCTGGACTCGTTTACCACCTGTACAAGAGCGTAATGTCGGAAATGTAAACCAACCTTCATTACCGGTGACACGGGGGCACTAGTGTGTTGCATCCACTTCACTGGGGAGAGGCTTTGTACTGGCAAATACGGCTTTTGTTTACAAAAACTACATATATACGGGGCTACTTATCACGTGAACTCGCACCAAGAGGGTGAACCCACGTGCACTTCTGTTCTCGTGAGTGCCTTTTCTGTGCCCGACAGAGGTGGCCACAGTGAGTGAGTGGTAGTTTGGGGCAAACTGGATCAGGACCAAACCCGGACCGGAGTTAATGTGACCCGGGGTAAGTGTACAGCGAAATTACAATGTTTGTGTTACCGGGCCGTGCATGAAGTCTCCTCCTCGCGCAGCATACGTTGTTAAATTGGTCACATTGGCACACATTTCTATAGCTCTTCTTTCTCAGCGTTCAGGACAATTCTTTTGTCAGCTGCATTAATAAAACAGCGGCGCAAATACGGTGCAATGCCATTCAATCACAACGGCCTCAGTGTGGTGCCGCTCAGACTTGATGCCCGACGCACGCGTGTTATAAGTGCATAGGAAGCGGCGACACTGAATAATGTAATCGCATTTATACACGTTTAAGTTCTTAACACTCTTTTGTAAAAGTAAATGTACCTGTAGGCCACCGTTCTTTTGGAACATATGAAAAGTCCTGTATTTTCAGTGTGCTGATGGCTTGTGTTACAACGTGGACACCTGCGGCCTATATATGGACAAAAAAGTCCTCAAGTATCCCTACACTTTTACTACATTTTGCTATGTTACAGCCTCATTCCACACTTCTTAAGAATGTTTTGCAAATGTATTAAACATAAAACTCCTGAAGTATCACAAGTACATTTCGCATCGTTTGACACTCAGAACAGAGCTCAGGAGCATATTTTTTTTTCCACTGATCGTCCTTGAGATGCTTTTACAGCTCTCCTGCATCCACCTGTGCTAAATGTAATGGATTGTACTTGATCTGGAAAGACACACACCTCTCTATAAGGTCCCACAGCTGACCGATGCATGTCAGAGCAGAAACTAAGCCCTGAAGTCAAAGGAACTGTCTGTAGACTCAGAGACAGGTTTGTATCGAGGCACAGATCTGGAGAAGGTGCGGAAAAACAGTTGCAGCATTGAAGGTTCCGAAGAGCACAGTGACATCCATTATTCGTAAAAGGAAGACGTTCAGAACCACAAGGACTCTTCCTAGAGATGGGCCATCGGGGGAGAAGGGCCTTGGTCAGGGAGGGAGTAATAATCAATGGAGTGGAATCAGCAAACTTGATAGTGCTGCCTTTGTCTGTATCTAACTTCATTTAACAATCAAGTCTAAATTCCACAGATTGAAGAGGAAACGAACGGAATCGACCATAAATTAGATTCAAACTTTTGAAAGACACGACTTTCTCCAGCATTAACTGGCATTCCAAATGTTATTAGATGAGTGGTTCACATACATTAGCTTCATTCAGACAAACTTGCAGCTTAAGTCACAATAGAGAAAGTAAAAAGTTAAAATAGGTTAACCTCGATTTTACCCACACAATATATCATGTTTTGGTAATGAAATAGAAAGATAATGGTTTCCTTGAAAATGTATTTGAACTTTCCTTCTGCAATTCATTCAAGTTAATCTTCATATTTATAAAAATCAAAAGTCTGAGTCCCACTTTGAAGGCTGTGTCTATAAGTACATGAGTAATTCAGGGTCACCAACTCTCATGGACAAAAGATGATTCATTCTTACTGAAGGCCCTGCTGAAAGTTTAGGGAACGGTTTGGATATATATCCTCAAGAGAAATGCACAGTTATATGAAGCCTAGGCATTAACTCAACCTGGTAAACTACTTTCATCATCACCTACCTCCAGCCAATGGTCGCTTCCGAGAGGGCCACACCTACACCTCAGCCATCAGCATAAAGAGCCGCACCTCCGTAGCCAATGATCGCCCTCGGCCCCGCTTTTAAGCCCCAGCAATCATGGTTTGTTCACTTCCCAGCTGTGCTGCCACCCACCTCCACCCCATCTCCATCTCTTCTGCCCACGGCTTCTCCCTGCTACATCTTTCACGGGTCCCTTATACCACCACCAGTGTCCAGGCTCCTGGGAAGACATCCCTAACTCTAAGCTGTTCATCCATCGCTGCTTTTGTTTAAGTCTATCCAGGTTGAAATGTTTACATGTTTATCTAATGTATAAACTAATGGAGGTTATCCGTGTGATGTCACAGCATAGCAACAGCGTGGCAGTTGCAAGAAAAGGCACGCAATTTACACCAGTTACAAACTGTCAATTATGCAAAGGGTGAAGACTGAGGAGACACATCTCTGCATATGTCAGTGTCTTGAGTCAGTCACAATAGTTGCATTTTAACAGTAATTAAATGATTTCAACTATTCTTTACCTACGAGAGTAATTCAGAGGCTGTGCAACAGAGGTCAACATAAGTTTAAACAGAAAGTTGTTATAATTGACCCAATTACAATCTCCCAAAGAATGACTAGTTCACCACAGGGAAATTGAATTCTATTGAATTATTGCATTTAATGTTAATTCAATGCCAATTAACCCTGACTGCACTGCATGTTGTGTACACACTCGGCCAGTGTTTCTCACAGACGACTGGTTAACCTTGAATTACTATTTCTACGACCAAAGCCTTAGGGCAGTTCTTTCACTAGACCTGTTATTAATTTGTTTATTATTTAGTCAGGCCAGTGCATGTTTATCAAACATACCATGCTGGACCATAAGGCGAGGACTATATATCATTTTGCAATTTACAAAAAAAAAAAAGAAATCAAAAAACATTCAATTGCTTTAATTATATCATCATGCATATAAATAATGCTGCAGTGTTACACTGCTTTCACAGTCAATACCTGCTGCGCGGAGAGGGTATAGTGCTGTATATTATTCGATATGCCACACTCTATGACAAAATAACAAGATTTCTGTGTGAACAATGAAGCAAAGGGTTTGATGAAATGATCTCCAAAAGGCATGAGGTCATAGACGAGAGATTTTCATAACGGATCTTTGCTCATTCCAGGCAAAAAGGCTCTTTTTTATTTTAACCTTTGTTTTTGTCTCCAAAATGCATTAGGCAAGTCTAAAAAAGGCTATGCCTAGGCTTTTGCATCCCACTGAAGAGCATAATAATAATAATAATGATAATAAGGATACTGAGGTAGAACAAAGGTAGAAAAAAGAATTTAATAAATTAAATTCCAACCAATTCTTGAGATACAGTAAATGTGACAGTATCTGTGTAAAAGATGAAGCTAAAAAGCAAATGGCTTCTGCACATGTAATGATCGTAAACACAGCTCAAAATGCATAGTGGATTATATGCCGTGGCCTTCACAGTCTTAAACATCATTGATGATCTGTGGATAAACCTCCAGAGAGCAGTGCGTGTAAGAGAGTCCAGAAATCTCTCAGCTCTGGAAGCCTTATATAAGGAAGAGAGGGCAAAACTCCTTCGAACTAGAACTGAAAGACTTGGCTGCTTAGAAAACGTTTAAAGTTGTGATACTTACCATATTCAAGAGCTATGAGGCACTGAATTTTCTTCTTTTGCATGGCCTTTTTTAAATGTTATATTGAGAATGGAAAAGAAGGAAATAAACCCTTTTTTTCCACAAACTCCGCGCAGCATGTTGCACAGCTGCAAAGCACTAGAATTTGAAGCAAATCTCGGAAGTAGTAGTAGTAGTATTGGAGTAGGCTTTTTATGCTTCTTTCAGCAAAGCCAAAAAGCCAAAATTATATACAGTGTATTTTTATATGAGAGATATCACCAGAGAAGTATCCTGTTTTCATTTTATCTTTAACAATAATGTTCCCCAGACAATTTCCCGATGACTCCAGAGAACAAATGGAAACCTGTTTCCAAGCTAAGGTCTCAGTACCTCACCAGTACTCATCAGTTCCACCGGAAGCAGACAGTGCACAGGGAGCAGCCCCTGCACCACTGTCTAAACCAAGGGTATTCATCTTCCATAGTCACAAATGTTGACAGGTTGTGTGTTCCTGGGCGTGTGTAAGTGTGAGCGTGCACGTCGGTCACTGTGGTGATATGAGCTCTGTCCTCAGGTCTAGAGGGGGATGCAGGTGCCACGGCCCGCCATCTGCCCTGGCTCTGGATTAGGACTGTATCTCACCACCTGCCTCTGTCTACAACATTCCTCTCTCAGGCACCGCAGCCTGAAGGGAGCAGATGAAATATCCTTCTCATCAGTCGAACAGTGAAACCTGCAGACCCACAGCCAGCGACCGTGACCGTACATCTGACCAAATGACCCTGGGATGCACTTCAAGTCCCTTCACACAAACACACACATAGGCACAAGGAAATGTCTTTAAGTGACTGTTTTCCATCCTTTGCAGTCTGCCCCTAGCCTGGGAGTACCCACGCTGCTGTGTGTGCACTCGAATCATTCAGATCTTCACAGCAGCAGCGGCCGAAATCTTTGCATAAATTTGGGGACCAATCACAGAACCAGGAGGGAAGGCAAGACGATGACGCGACTCCATCTTTCGTTCAAGCTTTAGACCGTGTTCGAAATAGTTAAAGGAACAGGCCACCGTTTTTCCATACTGAGATGTTCTTACCCGAGCTTAGACGAGTTGATACGTACCTTTCTGGTCTTTGTGCGTGCCTGTGGAAGAGCTCGGTCCTTTCTAACTTCACCTCGACTTCCGGGTCCTAAGATACTACAAACTAACTACAAAATACTCTTTAACACCACAATCAATATTTCTGAAAATCAACAAAGAGGTACTGAACATACTTATTTATCAGGCTCATTAGCCAAAAATGCTGTACCTACTGCTATAAAAGTAATATTTACCAAAATCGCTACATCCGGGTTAGCAGAGAAAAATGCTAACGATGCAGCAGCTACGCTAACCCCGGAAGTAGTGAGTTTAGTAAACATTACTTTTTCAGCAGCGGTTGCGGCATTTTTCTCTTGCATATTTACCAGTCTGCTAGGCCCCCGGAAGCGGAAGTCGTAACATCACACTTAACAAACGTATAGCAATATACTGGGAGAGGCCAAATGCTAACAACATCTTTGGTCTTTTTGCGTGACTGGGGGCGCACAGTTTCTTCCATACTGTGATATGTTCTTACCTGAGTTTAGACGAGTTGATACGTACCTTTCTGGTCTTTGTGCGTACCCGTGGTAGAGCGTGGTAGCTTCTAACTTCACCCCCGTTTGGAGCTGTAGGAATATGCTGGGACAGGCAAAATGCTAACAACATCTTTGGTCTTTGTGTGTGAGAATCGCTTTCAAACTGTGTTTTGCTGTAGACCAAGAAAGATTCAAGAAAGACCTTAACCTTAAAGGGGCTTGATGCAAGTTAACCATTTTATACTCACTACTGCCACCTCAGGTCATACGTGTAACTGCACCTTCTATATTAAGTGCGTGCATGAAGGCAATTCGGACCCGAAGTGACACCTTTTTGAGTGACAGGGCAGGATTTTAGAGGCAGTTGTGGTGAACAGGTCTGGGCTCATTCTACACCTTAGGACATTGTTGGCACAACAATTAGGGGGAGGAAATTAGACAATTTTACCATTTTTAAACTCTGTATAGTCCCTTTAACCTCAAATGATGGACATTAGTCAATGCCTCCAATCCACGCCGTGGTTGCCTGTGTTCATTAGCATCCACTGTCCCCAAAAAGTGATAAAATAATAATACACAAAGAAACACTACGTACAGTTGCTGATTCAAGATTTACATTTGAAGAATAAGTATCCCCCACTGACATCCTTTGACACGCAAACACTGTAAACTATATTGTCGCATTGGAAATCTATTGATGTTTGCCAATCCGCTTTAATGTTTTGTTTCTTCTGCTTTTGAAATGTGTTGCTTTGATGCTTCATTTTACTGCATGACCAACAACCTCTTCTTTCACATTCGGGATAATGGACCATCAAATCCCCATGCATCTGTGGGCGTGTTGTCTCGTGTCATGTAGGAGTCACCGCATTAACCATATCACAACTACAATGAATAAATAGGTCAACCGGGAAGCCTTTAGTGCCAATTTAAAAAGTGATGAAAGGGCTCATGAAGGCGTAAATCATTATAAACCTTATTAAATGGGCCAATGTAGTTCCAGGGGTGAAGACGTTGTAAAAATGTTATCAATGCGGTCGTAATATGAGCTACAGGGCTCATTATGCATGTGGTGATAAGTAGCAGAGGGCCTGACACATTTAGGTGTGTTTTTGTGCTTGGCTCCATTATCAAAAAGCGTATTTTATTTTTAATGCTCCCCTGTGGTCTCCTCCTGGACTACGCATTTTGAAACATTGATAAACACGGTTAAGGAAAAGAAGCGCTGTTGTTGTTTATGGCCTGGTTAGAGCAAGAAAATATTGGGCATGCTTAAGATAAATGCACCGGAGTCATGGCCTGCAAAACCTGAGGCAATGTATTTGTTTCAGCTCTTAGCCATTCATAATGTAAGCTTACAATATTGTTCTGTGATGTGGAGATGTTAGGCGTTTACATTAATAGATTGTACATCTCAAATGGAACCTACAATACCAATGCAAATTACTTGCATCGCATCATATTTTGTTGGACAGACAGACAATGCTTTTTACAATGTGTTTGTTTTCCCATGTGTCCCCATAGTTCAAGAATTTAAGCAAAATTATGAGTTTGAATAATGTGTGCACCATCTTGACCGTTGCCCAGCAGCAAAGCATGACAACTTGAAGATAAAATCTCCAACAACGTGATAACTGTAGTATATAGTGTATGCTTTTTTTTTTTTATTGTCATTTTGTTTGTTTGTTTTACTTTTTTTTTTAAGTTAAAGCAGTACTAAGTAACTTGTTTACCTCAATAAATCCTTTCTGTTGTCCCTCTGGGGTTAATACAAGTGTTAATGGGATGAATTGAGAGTCTTTCATCTCCCCCTGGTGTCTCTGGCCAGAAAACCACAATTGCAACTTGACTGCCACCGGACCGGAGTCACTAATACACACTAATAGAATCACAAAGAAGAAGCTAACTGTGGGCTAGCACCACTTTAAACAGTATACAGCCAAGATTGATTGTCAGCGTAGTATTTACTCTCACGGACAATTAAAATTTCAACTTGCTACGACACCTACAGTTGTGCTTATGAGTTACTTAGTACTGCTTTAACAAACAGCTAGCTCATGAGCTAAAGACATTTCAGATATACAAATGCCTTCTTCTGAAACAATTAAGAGGCACAAGAAGCCCTCCATACCTGCAGCACAGTGGAGGCTTCACAAGAGGCGCTACAGGAAACAAAAAAAGAGGCAAACGAGGAGGTATCCGGGCAAGACTCGCAGCTAAGCCACACGAGCCTTCTATTTTTCTGGCTAATGGATGACATCTGGAGAATAAGACGGATGATATTCATCTGCTACACTCTTCCCAGAAGATGGTGAACGACTGTTGTGGATCGGAGGGAGCTGCGCAGGAGGAAGAGAAAGGAGAAGGTAGAGAAGCTGACCAGTACAAATGACAAACCACTTACTTCTATACTTCCATACTGACTTCAGCTACTTACTTCAGCATAAGCCAAAATCATACACAATGTATTTTTATATAGGAGGACATCAGTTCATTTTTAACCATCATTTTCCCCTGAATGTATTTGGACTCAAGATCCAGCATGTGTCCTCGGACGCAAGGTAGCGTCCTGCCTCTTGGGGCTGCTAGTGAGGCTTGAGATTCTCTTCCATTTTCCGCCTTTACAACGCTACACTCATTTTCTTTCTCTGCTCACAATTTCAATGTTTTAAAAATGCAGGTGTTGTGTGGCTCATCATGGGAGTCTCTTTAGGTCCATTTAATTCCTACACTTTTATGAGAGCGCTTATTCAAACAAGCCTGTGTACAGCGTGCGTCACGGGGGAATTGAATCAAACAGTAGCACCATTGACCTCCACTTTGTATGCCGAAGAAGCCGCTGTGATCTTATTAGGAGCAGAGCGTACATAATCGTGCACTTCCTGTTTGTGAATATTAGATGAATTCTGATTATCACGCATGATTGGCCCCACAGGTCTTGTTTTAGTCCCAAATGAGAAGCACTTCGGCACAGCTTCGGTCATGCATGATGAAGATAATGGTAAAAAGGACATTAATGTTAATAATGAGCTTTGTGAGGGATTTTATGAACAAAGCAATGGAAATGAATAGATTATTGTTGTTTGATCAAAGCAGCAAAATGAGAAATAAGCAGTAAAAGTAGTGTTGTTGGAGGTAGGGGAAACCTGAGTACTGCCTTCAGTACTCTTGTGCATCACCTCTTAGGTTTGTCCCTGTGTCAGAGCGTGGTGTCCTGCACTGGTCAGCTCCTTCTCCTCTTTCCTCTTCCTTCTGTGCAGCTCCCTCCGCTCCACACCAGTCTTTCACCATCTTCTGGGAAGAGCGCAGCAGTTAATCCGTCTTACTCTCCAGTGAACAAACATTAGTTAGAACAGTAGTAGGGAGTAGAAGATTTGTGTGGCTTAGCTGTGAGTCTCGCCCGGATACCTCCTTGTTTGTCCCTTTTTTGTTTGTGACGCCTCCACTATGCTGAAGGTGTGGGGGTCTCTTGGTGCCTCTTCAGTGTTTCAGAAGCTTATAGCTGTTTGTTTACTTAAAAAAATCTGTGTCCTTCATGGCTAGTACAGACTTTCTGCAATAGAAAATCCACCGAAGCCCACCAAAACACAGCAAAGATGTTCAAAAGTATCCAATAAAACAATGTGGAGCAGAGAAACTACAAAAAACGGCGCTGTACCAAGAGAGAAGAAAGTCGCCGTAGTTAGTAAAGGCATCTAATTAATGAGTAACTTGCAGACACTGTTCCTGACACTGTTCACATTTCCCTAAACAAAACACACTTTCATTTCTTTATAGGACTCAGTTCACAAAGCACTGCACTTTTCTGTCAAAAGCGTACTTAGTTGTCAAAATATGAAGTGACAGAGCAGATGAAAGACACTGCTGTGTTATAGAGGCTACTGTATAACAGTAATGTACGAAGTGAAGGCTTCCCCCACAGCGGTCGGGGCAAAATAGGGCGAAAATAAAAAATATCAAAGGAAAGATAGGATGATGAAGCACGTGTTATGGCAAACACGTAGAGGTGAGAATGATAAGCCATGTGTGTTCAATAATGACTTACAGAGTTTCAATGGAAAGTCCATTACTGCACGGAACTTCCGGAGCCCGCACCTATTTCCTATTCGACTTCCCACAGGTAATTGCGATGTTACGTTTATCTCATAGTCTATGGTTCTATAATAAACAGTATGGACGGAAACGCGAAAAAGAAAAAGGCAGATTTGTCATTAATTATGTATTAATTAAGCTGTAATTATATTTACATGTCAACAGTACAGAAATCAGATTAGGCTCCTGCACTTGTTTGTTCAGAATTGTTGTACAAATCTTTTGCGGCATTTCCAGTATGCCTCCAAAGGTAAAATTGTTTGATATTCGGAACAAAGAAAAGTAGTGCAGGGTCCCCAACGCAGGCCTAAACTTGTAGATTGTATTTGACCCATGGGAGCAATGAGAGCTGGCTTATGCAAACATGTATGTTTGTATGGAGAATACATCTCAATGTCATCAAAATGTATGTTTTATTGGTTTGAGAATTGGCTTTATTTTTGCAAGTTGGTGCCTGTGCCATCAATGGAAGTTAGTGTCTGATCAATTGAGATAAAGTGTTATAATGCCACCAACCCACTTTCATAAGGAAGAAAAAAAAAAGCATGAGTTTGAATAATGAAAATATTTTACATATGAAGTTTTTTAGTTTCAGCAGCAGTGGTGGTAGTGGTAGCAGTAATTGCTTTCTATTTCTATCTAATTATTCCTTTCTCATCCTGATCCTTTTTGAACATAGTTGCCCAAAGCCTCTCTACTGACAATAACACTATTGAGGTTTATGGGGCATGCTGATATTTTGAGTGACGGGATTAAAAGTGGTAGCGAGAGCTATATTTAGACGTGGGGAGCCAGAGCCCATGGCCAGAGAAATGTTTGAAACTAGGCTGATTATTTCACAAACTGCCGGCTCAATAATCAACTAAACGGCACGGCCCATAGTCTCTTTAATTTTATACCAGTGCAATTTAAAAGGGGTTTGGAGTGTTGTCAAATGAGGATTGCCTGTTAGGATTTCCCTGGCAACTTTACCTTGCATGTAAAAAAAAAAAGGTGCATAATTCAATTCAAAGGATCCTAGACAGGAGTAAATGGACAGCTTGTTTTAGATCCGTGGGGGAAAAGGAAAAGCACCTAAGAACGCTCTCTCTTGGCAAATGCACAAACCAGGTTCTTGTAATTCTGTGTTCTAGTTCCAGTGGGCTGTAATTAGCCGTCATACTGTGTGAATTCAGCAGTGCTAAAAGGGAGCTTCTCTGTGATACTGTATATGCTCAAGTTGTCTTAACGTCTTGATTATCAGTCACCACATGTGAAAATGCAAAGAGTAAATTAGAGTTACATCAAAGGTTTGAGCTTTGGTGTAATCTGTTAACAGCAATGGTTCTCAGCTGGTGGGTCGGGTTGCGGAACCGTTCTCAGTATAGTATCAGTATAGAAGTCTGTTGAGTCTGTTGAAAAGACTGTTCTTGGGTTGTTTTGATCATAATTTCAGCTTATTCAACAACAATTTTGGAGGAAAAGACAATATTTTATATAATATTTTACGAGTCTGAGTATTTGTATTTCGGTCACGGCCTGACATCCCAAAGTGATTGTGAGTCCTGAGGCCATACCAGTTGAGGACAACAGGTTTAAAGCAATACTAAGTAAATTGTTTACCTTAATAAATCATTTTTGTAGTCCCTGTGGGGGTAATACAAGTGTTAATGGGATGATTGGAGGGTTTTGGAGAAAACCACAATTGCAACTTTCCTGGCTACAGGTCGAAGGCCCCAATACACACTAATAGAATCACGAAGAAGAAGCTAACAGGCTAATGGCCAAAGCTGACTGCGGGCTAGTACCACTTTAAACAGTATTTACAGCCAAGTTTGAGTGAATAAAAGGATTTCCATTGTGTAATTAGATGTACAATATCCCTCTCTCCCTTCGCCTTCTCTGTCAGTGTAGTATTTACTCTCACGGACAATTAATAAGGTAAAAAAATCGCAACTGGCTATGACACCTGCAGTTGCACATATGGCCTCTAGGAGCAAGAGTTACTTAGTACTGCCTCAAAGAGCAAAATATCTAAAAACTAAAATGCAAAAATGCTCATTTCCACTGTCTGATATAACACTACTGTATAACACCGCAAGCTTGTGTTTCAAGTGACTAGGGCAAAGTGGTCTGGATCGTTTAGGGGCGTGGCCAAGGACGTTTATATTCATGTGGCAACAACGACAGCCTGATCACTGTGCTTTAGTCCTGCATCAAAACTTGGCCATTAGGTGGGGCAGAGCGCTCATCTACAAAAAATGCACATATACTTATTCTATAGTAAGCCTTTTATATTGAACAGCAATAGGAAAAATTATATGAAAATGTTTTCCTAAACTTATTATAAAATAGACTTGCAATAGACTGCATTTGCAACTCTCCCTGTGTCATTAAGTTTGTTTTAACCTTGGGAATATGCTTTTACCTCGACATGGAAACACCTACAGCAAGAATTGGATCTATTTTCTTTTTTTGTCTGCACCTTTCGGATGTGTGACCCGATCATCCTTGGGCTAAAAACTATGTTGGATGTATCAACTTGGAATATGCAAGCCAACTATTGCCTTTCAAAGGTCTGACCAATCAGAGTGGTGCCATGACTCCTCCCATTTCCCCCCAAACTGGTCTAGTTTACAAACCGCTCCAGACCCCATGGCTGAAGTGGTCTGGGACTGGAACGGTTTGGACCCCCCTTTTGGGAGCGGATCGGTTCACTTTCGGCTGTCGAAACACCCTCAAACCGCTCCGGTCCATTCCGGTCTGGACCTGTCGAAATGCCCCTTGTATAAGTGGTGTTGGTTGTGCAATTGGACTAGATACGTATGTAGCCACATTTCTTTTAGCTTGCCTCAAGGCAGTTGTAGCTTCCCCCTCCTGGAGCCACCACCACTTAATGTGGTGGAGGGGTTTGAGCACCCGAAGGATCCTGGGAGCTCTGTTGTCGGGGGCTTCGTGCCCCTGGTAGGGTCATGGAGGTCCTAGGTGACAGGTCAGACAAAGAGCGGTTCAGAAGCCTCTTATGAGAGACTAACAGGCCCGGTTAATCGTGAGGCCGTCCTTCTGTGGACCTACCACCTCCAGGAGGCGCCATAAGGGGCTGATGCAATGTGATTTGGGCAGCTCTAACAGCTGCCTCCACAACCCGGCAACGGAAAAGTGGAAGAAAATGGAAGGACATCGCAGCTTCAGAGGTTGCTTACCACTTCTAAATGTTTAAAATGGAAATAATGTCCTACTGCAGCACTTTAAGAAGCATGCAAAGCTTGTGATGAAATATACCGCATCAGATCCATAATTCCATTTCAGCCAAAATCACAACTGTACATTGAAGTGTATTTATTACTAAGCATAGCAAGCACGTCTCACAGTCATAAGAAGCCGTTTTCTTTTTTCTTTTTGTTCAGACATTCTGTGGCATAAATGAAGATTGTGCCTCTTGTTAGCACGTTTCTCATTTTGATGTTTTAAAGTCTCCCAGATTCCATGACAACTTTCATTTCTTTCTCTTTGATTAGGCGTAAACTCTCGCGAACTTTATCCCAATCTCAAGGATAGAAAAGTTATTAATGATTGTCTGTCTAATCAGCTCTGTCTAGGCACAGTCACATACACACGCTCTTAAGTACAATGACGCACAGGTACACAAACAACCAGATAAGGAAGAATTGATGTCTGAGCGGAGCCCTCGCGGCGACCTCTGGCTTAATTGAAGGAAGCCGGTGAACAAGTCGAGCGGAAAATGAGTTCTTCTTCTCCAGCCGTGGCTCATGCGTACAGTGGGAGATGCCCATAACGGCGTAAATGCACGAGCGTGTACGAGGGTGTCTCTACATAAAGTGCAACGACCGCAGGGTGTACTTGTTTTATTGGAATTGTGATCTTTGTCCAAGATTAACAAAAGCACGTGTATATACAGTGTCGCCGAGCATGTCGCATCAACAATGTGCAAAGATGCTTAGTGTGGCGCTCATGGATAAAAGCTCAACAGTCCCATCCATCTTGAAGCACTCTGTTGAGTAAAATCCAATTCCTATTCTTTTCCCCAAATACTTTTGAATAAAAAAAAATGGTACTTAATCAAATACATGTGGTAACTGACCATATAGCTTGACCGTTTTAAAATAAGTGAAAAGGAATACTCTTTGGTTTTGATTTCTATATTTTAATTATTCAAATTAAAATGATTAAAGCTGATAAGATGCAAAGTTGGCCTTTCCCTACCCTGAGTCTACCTATGGAGACGCACAGAAGGCCGCGCACATAGCCCCAAGCTTTACATTTCACTATTATTGCTGCCCATACAGTTAAACTAGCCAATCCCTCACAGTTCACCACACGAGCAACAACACATTAAAAAGTAGATCGCTGCGATATACCACTCGTCACAGCCCGACTGTCGCTGACTCTTGCAAACTTAATTCATTCTTGTGTCCTCAAAATGAAGTTCTTCAGTTTTCAAAGCCACATATTCCAGAAGGTGTTTGTGTGGATGAGCCCCAGATGAGGCGCCTACTTCGCGGGTTGAAGCCCCAGTTTTGGGTAAGACAATGATTCAGTCTTGAGCTATCATTCCAAACAGTAGTACACAAAAAAACAATTTCCTTGATTACACCAAAGTTCAGCCATTCAAGGATGATGTTGGATTGATGATGTTTTTTGCTGTAGGCGCCTCATTTCAAAACACTTCTTGCTGGCTGTGGTTGTGTGATCGATTGACAGTGGCTTCGTCCAATTATATGCGTTACCGTCACCTTGGGCCAGCTAGCGGGCCCTGCAGACGTGTAAACCCTGCAAAGCCAGGCTTCTGATTGGCTGGAAGGTTGTGAAAACCTGCAGAAGTGACTCTGAGGGTCTTCAGAGGGCTCACTCTCTGCAACAAAGTGCAAACAAAATCTACTTGGATGACAATATGACATTATAAAACAAATTTTGAGCCACATTCATAATAGGAGCTATAATAAAGTACATTTGGCAAGAAGGTCCCATCTGCGTAGGTTTCCTCCGGGTACTTCCGTTTCCCCAACCAATAAAAAAACATGTACAATAGGTGAATCCTCCAACCAGGTGATTCTAACTCCACATCTGGAGATGAGTCCCCAGGTGCCCCACTTGAAGGGTAGGTCAAATGCACCCTTCAAGGGTGGGCATTTAAGGTCAATAAGTAACCTTATCATCCTTAAGGTTGCTTTATCGTCCTTAAAGTAACCTTAAGGACGATAAGGTTACTTGATCGTCCTTACGGTGACGATAAAGAAACCTTAAGTCAGAAATGGTTCTAATTAAGAAGAGAAAACTTTGTAACTGTTTTATAATGACGACATAAGTCTAAACAGTAACTATTGTGTAGTTAATATAATGTAAAGTTAGTGTGAAAAACGCACAATCTACAGACTTTGAAGCTACATTGAGTAGGTTAAATTTGAAACCCTATCATTATAAATAAAACATAATATAAACCAAGAGCTTTCCAATCAAAGATTACCTCATCCTTCCATTGGTACTTCCACAGTCTGAGAGCCATGCATCAGTTTATAAGTGTAAAGGAGAAGGACTAGAGAGTAACAGAGCCTTGAAACAGCCTTGGTCTGAAAATGGCACCAGTGCAGGTGTAACATGTAAAGGCTAGGCGGTTGGCTGCGGAAGCTAAGATGCACAAAAGATGGTTCGTCACGGAGCCTCGGTTGTGAATGAATATACCGGAGTCATAGATTTCAGTTTTAGTGTCTGTATTCATTCAGCACAAATGATAAAACAACATGAGTGCCTTCAATGACATGCACAAAAGAAATGCTTTAGGTTCTGTTCGATGGCAGATCGACACGCTACCAACGAATGCCATCCATCCATCCATCCATCCATCCATCCATCCATCCATCCATCCATCCATCCATTTTCTTCCGCTTTATCCGGGGCCGGGTCGGGGGGGCAGCAGTCTCAGCAGAGATGCCCAAACTTCCCAATCCACACACACCTCCTCCAGCTGTTCTGGGGGGACCCCAAGGCAACACTGGAACACCTCCCGCGGGAGGCGACCAGGAGGCATCCAAAATGCCCTAGCCACCTCAGCTGGCTCCTTTCGACAAGAAGGAGCAGCGACTCTACTCCGAGCCAACGAATGGGGAAAAAATAAATAAATAAAGATGGAAAGGAAAAAAAACGTCACGATATGTCCCACGGCCGAAACAGAGTTTGGCGCAATGTTAGTTAATCCCAGGTTGAGCGGTAATAATCCGGTTAGGGAAGAGTTCTGACGTGATGGATGTGTGTTTAGCTTATACCACGTATAGGTGCGAGGGTTCGTAGCTCGCCATCTCGTTGGGAGTCCTTGAGCTGGGACGATCGAGAGTTCAAAAGTTCATGAGTGAAGGAAGGGGTTGGTCCCATGCAAAAACCTGACCTTTGAGTTTGGAATGACTAGCGTGGAGTCTCCAGGCGCGGCCCGACGTCTAAACAAAGCGGAACCAGACAGGGGCTCTGGTTGGGAAACGGCAGGGATGAGGATTCAGAGCTTGAATCGCTAAGATTGGAGTGTTTCGTTCATTTGTTTGGGGACGCCGAACAGATCATGACACAGCCACAGTGGAGACGGAGAGGAAGTGAACCCGCGTGACCCGTAACTTTTAGGAAGTTGGGAGTTTGGGGTGGCGCAGGAAGTGGACCTGCAAAAAATAAAAGGCTTTACTAAATGCGGATTACAGGCTGAAAGCCTTTTTGCACTTACTAATGCACTCAAACCACTCGACTCGCATTCTCACCTCCATGGGTTTAATTCTGTTTCTTTTCCTTCAGACAGCAATGAGTTATATTTGAAAAATCATTAACTCGCTGTATAAAAGGGATTGAGGACGAAAAAAACAAACAAAAAAACATTATCTATCACTTCTAATAGTCTCAACACACAATTTGCAATGAACCTTTCAACCTGTAATTAGTCACTGTCTCTGATCATTACATAGCACTTTCAAATGTCTCCATTGATTCACACAGTCAATATTTCTAATTTGATCTAAACCGTAGTTTGAAAAGAAAATGGATCACAAAGTTTATTCTGACTAAATTGGGACACGCAGAAAATTGTTAACAAAATAAGAATTGATGGTTTGCGCTATCTCATAAAGAACATATTATTTCACGTAATAAAATTGGATTGTGTCAGTTTATGGCCCCCAAAAGGTGTGAACGTATTGCAGGCACGTTGATAAAGTGATTACAAATCTAGCAAAGAATGTTAGTGTATCTCAGGTTGGATTCCTGAAGAGAGGGGAATTTACTGCGGGTAATCTATGTGTTCCTCCTATTCCATCCAAACACTTTAAGACTCATTTCTGCTCTTTGTAAGAATAGCTTGAGAAGAGTGGTTGAATCCTTGCTCCAATTTATTCTGCCACTGTGCACTTGGGCAAGACTCACTGATTCCTCGTGCAAAGTGAGCGAGAGATTGGCATTGGGGCTACGGTCGCAGGTTGGCAGCCACATGTCAAGCAGTCATGCCTTGGATCAGCTACCGAGACCAAATGTGCAGAGGGAATGAATAATGGCCTATTGTATAACTTTGAAAAGGTTGTTAAAATGCAATATAAGTCAATGGTAATATTATTACGTGTCCCTGGGTGTAAGTAGAAGTAAGTATTACTGACGACCTCGGAGTTTCTATTCCTGTGCGAATCTGTCATGTCAGTCATTTGGAAGGTAAAATTTCCTCCAATTTATACCTTGGGTAATTCTGCAAACTCCGGGATCCAGAAGTGATTCTAGTGCAGACATGCCGTTTTTGAAGTGAGTTGAGTTTGTGTAATGAAGTCTAAATAAGGGCAACATTGATTAAAAATGTCATTTCACCAATTTATTTATGTCCGCATTTAGGCTAGCAATATGATGCTATCAAAGCATTAGTCCAACACAAATGCTGCTTTTTTATTCATTTAAAGGAGCAGGCCACCATTTTTACATACTGAGATTTGTTCTTGCCTGAGCTTAGACGAGTTGATGCGTACCTGTCTGGTCTTTGTGCGTTGCCTCAGTTACGCAAAAACTTGTTAGCATTTGGCCTCTACCAATGTATTCCTATAGCTCCAAACGGTGGTGAAGCTGGAAGTGACCACGCTCTTCCACGGGCACGCACAAAGACCAGACAGGTACGTATCAACTCGTCTAAGCTCAGGTAAGAACATATCACAGTATGGAAGAAATGTGTGCCCTCAGTCAGGCAAAAAGACCAAAGATGTTGCTAGCATTTGGCCTCTCCCAGTATATTAGTTATAATATATATTTAAGTTAGAAGCGACCAAGCTCTTCCATGGGTACGCACAAAGACCAGACAGGTACGTAACAACGCATCTATGCTCAGGTAAGAACATATCACAGCATGGAAAAACGGTGGCCTGTTAAAAAAGTATAAAAAAGAAAAACTACGGTACATGCCTTCTATGCCCTCTATCCATATAGTGTCCTGGCTAATGGACATTCACTGCAGAATAAAACACTCTTCCCAGTAAATGGTGAACGACTGTTGTGGAGCAGAGGGAGCTGCGCAGGAGGAAGAAGAAGAAGGGGAAGAAGAAAGGGTGGGAGGAGTTGACCTGTGCAGGACACCACGCTCTGGTGTCAAACCCAGGAGGCGGTGAACTGTTTCAGAGGAGCAGAGCAGACTGAAGGCAGCCAGGATTCCTCCAGGTGCAACAGTTTCCCCGACCTCCAAAAACATGCTGGTCAGGTTGGCCCACAATGGCAAACAAAGCACCTACAGACGTGAACCGGAAGTACAGCCCCATTGTCATGGCAACGTTACACAGACCAACATGGAGGGTCTGAGGGAAAGTTTGGATGCGTTAGGAGCAATGTTTAGACAGAGGAGGCTGTTTCAGAGCGAACGGATTAAAGGAGAAATGAAACTGCCATTTTATGTGAAGAGCAAAATCCCACAGATTTGACGCTGAAATAGCCTTTGTCACCAAAGCAAAGCTCACATAAACAAAGCTCGCGTCAAGAATTAATAAAAGGCTTGTTGTGTAAAGTCCATATATATGATCGAATTACTGACATTGCTGAATCCCGTGCGAAGAGGTCTTATATCATGTCCGATGATGTTTGCCATAAAAAAAGCAGTTTAGGTTGCCATGCCGTGAAAATGAATCTGTATTTTGTTGGTCCAGTTACTTGAGGTGTGTGGGAGTCCTCAAATCATCACTGAATTGATTAGTATAATACCACATTGCACGTCTTGATATGTGTGTGTGCTGAAGTGAAAGCATGCTGCCTTTATTTACTCCGCCTAACTTATTCTGAATTGACTTTTGGATTGTGGCTCATTGTGTTTAAGTGAGCATGAAGTTTAAATAAAGAAGTTCTTTGAGGGAAAGTGGTTCTTTGTTCGAACAGCCGGTGTTTGTTTGCTACAAGCTCGCCCAAAGGGAGAGCACGTGCAGCTGACAGGCAAAGGAAACGGCTCTGCTATCTCCAGAGAAGTAAATGATATTGGTTTGTTGTGCGAGTCGTGATTTTGAGGCTGTTATGAGCACTTCAGCCAGAACTCAGAGGGGACGAGCAAAGCACACATCAATCAAAGACAAGTATTTTTCAGGTAGAAGAGACACCGTGTACAGGCGACCACTGATGGATCTTCCGGCAAAGTCCACAGTACATCCTCTGGTGTAACATGGAGAAATACAGATATATATATATATATATAGTCTTTGTTCACTAATACTACACTTGCCCTGGGGCATGGAAGCAACCCTGCAAGTCTACGCCAGGACACCCAAGGATCGTCTTTGTAATTGCATCATCAGACCAGGCCACTTGTTTCGGACACTTGGGTGAAGAGAGGGCCTGGTGGTGAGTTGGATCCACTTTCAGGAGAGGAAGCCAGTCAGCGTAGCTTCAGGGTCTTTTGGGGGGAGGTCTGGCAGAACTGTCCTGTCCGTCAGCATGGTCTTCAATTCCCACCTCTTTCTGGGGGACGTTTGGAGTCGATCGTGTTCTCCAGCAGCTGTGGTTTCAAGGCCCCCGACGCGACGGCGTTCCCCGAACCCAGTGGAGGACGCTGGGAGTAACTGATGCCGTCAAGCTAGAGAAGTTGTCGTACCAGGCCTTGTAGACTTGCGGGGCTCCTGAGGCAGCTAATGGATACCGTCGCAAAGGAAAAAAAACAACAACAAAAAACTTGGAAGGCGCTTGGAGAGGCAATGAAATGAAAAAGGAATATTGGTTGGCCTGGATGAAAGTCTGGGAAGCCATGCAACGCCTCAGGAAGGGGAAACAGTGCTTCACTAAAACTGTTTACAGTGTGGGTAGTGGGCTGCTGAATAAAATCTTCAGAATAAAGTGTCTGAAAGCACAGCAGAAAAAAAGCAATCATAAAAAAAAGGGAAACATTAGTAAGCATGGTTAACAACATCTATAGAAAGTACTGTACATTTTCTGCTATTTAGCATATAATTAGCTAACACACTCTGCATTAAACAGTATATTGATGGTGTTGAAGGACTCTTTAGTGGTCGCAAATGTAAAGCCGTAAATATTTTCACTTGAAACAACGTACACAGTGTGAATCAACATGACCAGATCAGAAAGCAGGTCTGTATAAATGGCACCAGGGATGGAGGGTGCAAGGGCCTGAAAACATGCAGCTTATTACCAGATAAATATAGCAATGTGACACTATAGTGCAAATATCATTTCCACTGCAAACAATGCATTCCTGCGCTGCGGCATGAAGTGACAGAAAAAACTTTAGCAGAATGAAATGTTGAAGGAATAGGCCACCGTTTGAACATACAGAGAAATGTTTTTACCTTAGACGAGTTCATTTGTACCTGTCTGGTCTTCACTCGTGCCCTCAGTCACGTAAACACAGCACAGACGGCGTTAGCATTTAGCCTCTCCTCCTCTCCACAATAGCTTCAAACGAGGTGGAGATAGAAGCTACCGAGCTCTTCCACGTTTTCCCAATTTGAATATGGTTACATGAAGTGTTATGCCGGGTTCATATCAAACGCGGCCGACGCCTCCAAAGCGTCAGGTTTACAATGAAAATACATGGGGGACGCGCCTCGGGGAGTGTCAAGAGGTCCCGCAGTGCGTCCCGCGCCTCCTGTGCAGCGCGTTTTGAAGCTTTCCGTGCGTGGCAAGCTTTTGACGCACGTCCAGCAAAAGCAGTCGACGCTAGAGTTGGAATTGTTTAACTTTTGGGAGAAATTCGCTCCTATGATCCTATGCCAGCCCGCAGATGTAAACAGTCAAAGTCACAGAGGTTAACTTCACCGTGTTGTGAACCGGAGCTACAGCAGCGGTGGGACTTTTACAAAGACACACATGGGTGTTTCTTTTATCTAAACTAAAATCTGAGTTGGGAATGTGTTTGGGCCTTGATGATGCACAGAGCATTCCCAAAGCTAAAGGTCTAATCGATGTGAAAATGAGAAATATGCATGAATAAAGTCTATTAAGCCCCATCTACATAAAGCAACCGTTAAACAATGACCACACACTGAGCCGGGCTGGTTGATTTTTAACTTTATCGCTCACATTCTATCTACAACGGGCCGTAGTCGATCTGTTTTCTCCCGGAGCTAGCTGCGCATAGAAATAACTATTTCTATGCTAGCACAGAAATAATGTGGCTAGCATTATATAGCATAAAGAGCATATATTCATTCAGCAGCAAACGGCTAGCTGGCATTGACCCCGTGAAAACAAGTATTATGCAGTAATAACGTCAATAAAGACCTTAACTACATAAAGCAGCCTTTATGATGGTCACACACTGAGCCGGGCTAAATCTAGCCTATAGCCAATTGCCACCAATGTCCCTTCAACTGTATGGGCTGGATATGACATCCTACGTAAACCATGGGGGTATAGTTAAAGATCCATAGGACATGGCAGGAGCAAAAAGGGAGACTAGTTAGCCTCCAAACAACTGTAGTTTTCAGGCAAGAGCGACTTCCAAGATGGCTACAAATGCACTCTGAGCTGATGCGCGGCCAGGGCGTCTTGATGCTCGGTGACTAAGTGGATAAAAAGGGGAACTATATTGTAAGGCGTAATAATACCAGGAGTAGTTCGACATCCGCTCAGTAAAGTGATATTACTGCTCGGATGTCAAACTACTCCTGGAACTACGCCGTCTGTGTTGTGTTTACGTGACTGAGGGCACGAGTGAATACCAGACAGGTACAAATGAACTCGTCTAAGCTAAGACCATATCTCAGTATGTGAAAACAGTGGCCTATTCCTTTAACATGGCAAATGTGACATTGGCTGACATTTTCACTGTAATAACGGTGATTGATGTGATCTGTGTTGAAAATTGTGACAGTTTAAAATTTTATCAAAATTCGACAGAGAAATTAGCAGTCTTTTTGTGGAAAGTAGGTGAAATTTAATCAAATTTAATTTGGTATTCCCCAAAAAGTTGTTCCTGTAAAGCACACAATGCCTTCCTTGTGTGACTGTGGTTCCACTTCAGTGTCAAATCAATTGGAGAAATGGTTTTCAATGCCCAAAGGGAAGCCTGAAGCCCGCAGTTTATTTTATGGGCTCTGTGACTCGTCAAAGTAAAAATCAGCAAGAAAATAAAAATAAACCAAAAAGGAAAAATACAATCTATTCATCATTTGTGAGACTGACATGTCCATTTGTAGCAATCTAAAAAAAATCATCTTTGAATGACCCCACGTTCTGCCGAATGTTCCCCTCACACCTCTTCTCATCAGCCGACTGCAGCACATTCGCTGCTGAATCTCCAGTGCATGACTCAGAGGCGCACAGTGCGCTCCATTACTGAGGCAGAGACATGCGGAAGCTCGTTTGAAGTTCTTCGCACAATGTCTGGAAAGGCACCAGAGACATTTTGAGAATAACAGACTGCTCTGTTTTTGGAAAAGTGAGGGTTTCAAAAATAAAACTGAAAGAGTGATGATGATGTTGCTATTCTCACGGTATACGCACAATCTACATATGAACAAAAAACTATGATGGGTTCATTTTGCGAAGAAGAAAAAACAGCTCGTGAGGTTACTCAGAATGCAAAGCGTTAAAGTACAACATCAATGCTGGCAATTTAGGACTACACTGAAAATGATACTACCGTAAGGTAAAAGTTCTTCAATATCTGTTCTTGTATTCATTTATACAATTTACCAATTATTACATTTCAATCAGTGGAATTTCTTTTTTATTTACTTATTTGTTTGTTTATTGATTGATGTTTTATGACATTCAGCCAATGAGGAAGAAGTAAAAGTACAGATGGGAAGCAAATTATTTACTTAAAGGGACTATACAGAGTTTAAACATGATACAACTAAGTATTTTCATTCCCCTACATGTTCCAGCCATGTCCTAATGTGTAGAAAGAGCTCAGACCTGTTCACCACAACTGCCTCTAAAATCCTGCACAGTCACTCCAAAAGTTGTTACTTTGGGTCCGAATTGCCGTCATGCACGAGCTTAATATAGAGACTGCAGTTACGCGTAAGACCTGAGGTGGCAGTAGTGAACATAAAATGACCAACTTGCATCTAGTCTCTTTAAGTAAGTTAAGTTAAGTATTTAGTGAAACTTCTACAAAAACACTCTTTATTAATTTAAAAGTGTTAAAATATAAAATGTAATATAAGGGGGCAACGTCAGGCCCGAGAGCCAAAGCTGGCCCTCCGTCATCGAGCCTCTGGCCCTCAGGATATTTTTAATGATTTTGAGATCTATTGCGAAATACAGTCATTTTTTTTTTTTTTTAAACAGAACACCCAATTAGGTCATGTATAGGGCTGGGTACCATTTAATTTTTCCGATACGTTATCTGAAGAATACTTTTTTCGAATACCTATACTAAAATATTTGTCGTCAAGCACCAGAAAACAGAACGATAATGTGTAGAAGATTTACAATAATAATATAATATATAAGAGCTAAAGTCTGGTACAAAGCATCTTTTCATATGCTGATTAATGCTCCTGTACATGTCCCTGTCAAATAAATAAAATAAACGAAGTTTGTGAAAAAACTTGAATAATTTGGAATATGGAAATATGGAAAATATGTATGTGTAATTGTTTTTCTTCTTTTTTTTCATGGGGTAATCATTTTATTTGAGCTGAATCAATCAAGTAACTTTCTTTAATGCTGTTCCTGGACCAACAGCATCAAACCTGCATTTTTTTTTTTTAACCTAGCCTTACTCATGAATACTGGCATGTGCAGAAAAGGGCTTTACTTGGGCTAAAATTGGCAGGTCCGGCCCTTGGTCTTTTTACAATGAAGAAAATCGTCCCTCTTCCTATACCAAGCTTGCCTATGCATATTTTATGATGATTATGAATTTATAAAGCATTAAAGCGTTACCAAAGTAAAGGTATTTAACACAGATTTGAAAGAGTTTAAAGGCCATTATTTTTTTTTGATGAATTGTGCTCTTGTTACACAGAATAAACAGAATGTGGAGTTTTCTGTCCTCATTATTAAGATGTTTCTTTTCAGATACTTTACTGCAGCTTTTAGATTCACCGAATACCAAATAAATGTGTTAAGCCTAAATGTTAGATATTTTTTACATCCAGTTAAGAATAATAAAGGCCGAATACCTTTGAGTGCAACAAACTAAGGAGCAATGGTGTTCCCTGCCGGCTCAACATGACTCAGTGACAGCAGAACGATGAAATGCAATTAAAGCCAATGAGTGAAACTGGCCCAACACCCTTTTCTTCATCGCTTATGTTCGTTGGACAGCCGGTGACAACATTTAACTCACCAAGTATTAGTCAGGACTCAGGAGGCAGAGAAGTGTCTGTGTAGTCAGCAGAAACGTGTCTAATAAAATGTGTGAATCAAAGTGTATCTATGTTTAACGTGTAGTCTCAATATAAACAAAGGCAAAGAAAAAATGAGCAAAGGGAACCATAGTTTTCACCTTTTTTTTTTTTTTTTTCTTTGTTTGGATGAAGGGTTATTACTGATGAAAGATGGTTCAAGTCACACTGTGTAACATTTCACAGGATAAAACACAAACACTGCTTTTATTGATGAAAAATACAACTAAAAACATACTTGCTGAGAGCAGGACCTCACCAGCTTTTATGAAGCAATTGAAAACATAGCATTTCTTTTTTTTTTTTTTTTTTTTTTTTTTATATACCCCCCAGTTCCATTGCCCAAGAATTCATTTCTATAATTAAATGTAATGAGTTTGCTATATTTTTTAATGACAAGGTCCAGGCCATTAAAAATGCTATAAATTCTTCAATACAAAAATGGTAACAAAGAAACCAGCAGGAGACCTCGAGCTGACACACTTTACACCACAAAATGCAGAAGCCCTCATTGTGAAGTAGAGATTACCGGCCTGGCACAGTCATCCACACTACTGTGTCCACAAGATCAACACTTGATTCCGGGCACATATTTGTTTCGCTGTAGTGGTTTCCAAAAATAGCAATCAAGTCTTCACACTTTCTTTTAATTTGAAATATCACATTTATTCCATTTATTTTTATTTTCAAATAGCAGATATTTGCGTAATGTGACCAAAGTAAGAACTGCTTACACTTGTATTGTGTCACAAGTTTTTCAAAGTGTATTGTCGTCATTATTCATTCACTCCACACTCTGTGGTGGTAAGCTTCATTTACCACGTGGCTATATTGTGTTGTTTAGATCCTGATCTCTTTTTATGTCCTTGCCCTCTGCTGGAACTTTTTTATTTATTTAAGTTGCCCCCTAGTGACTGGAATGAGTATACTGGAATTTACTTAAAAAAGAAATCAACCGACTCACTCCAGGCAGGAGTTTTCCCAAAGGTCCTAAAAACAGCTGTTCGTTTATTGGAACAATATTTTCTTATTGGCTTTATACAAAACCTGAAGAATATTATAATCATCAATCTCATACAATTTTACTGACTTATATTTGATAAATAGTGGGTTTGATATTAAGCAAAATCATGTTTTTGTTGTTCCTAATGTGACATTAAACCGACAAAAGAGCGACAAAAACACAACCAAAAAACTATGAAAACATGACTAAAACGCGGCATCATATATGTTTTTAAGCCCATCTCCACCTTAATGTTTTGCTTTTCAAGATGTCTTCATTTGTGATTCATTTTAGTGTTCAAAGTTGCGATGGCTGAAAACTTGTGTGGACATTTCCTCCACTTTCTACCACTGCCATCACTAATCAAGGCTGCAGTCTTGTACCAAATGTCACCGGCTCGCCGCTCTGGTCTCGCTGTCCACAGAGCGTATTGTGGGGAAGTGAGAGCTCATTAAACATGCTCATGATGGAAAAAGGAGGAGGAATCCGGGGATGGGGGGGGGGTATGTGTGACAAGGAGGAAATTATGTTTTGTCAGTAAGCCTGCTGCCTTCATTACTTTACAATGGCCCCCTTCAGTTCTCACATAATATACAGGTGACACCACATACAGTCTTCCAAGTATTACTGGTTTAATACTGAAACTATAGCTGGAACCATGAACGGAATAATGCATGTGTTTTGTTGTAATTGTAAGTGCTTTGGTAAATGTAAATGTTACTGTGGTACCCAATTTTTTAAATGGAAAAAAAAAAGGTATCGAACTATTTGTTGCAAACGGCTGATGATGAAGATTAAATCTACTGTGTTTTTTTTCCCTAATACAATGTATCCCAATTTAAAGGCTTTTATAGTGTAGTAATATAGATTTTGTTTGCGTTCTCTCACAGTCGATTCCGTCTTAGCAGAGATTTTCAAATATTGCCGACGGTAATGGGTTGATTGAGTCAAGGACATTTCACCTCCATCTTCAGAAGCTTTTCTCAGTGTTGTTGTCAAATGGAGCAAAAAGGATTTTACTCTACAAACAAGAAATGGTACAGGTACTTGGAGGCAGTTTTATATGGGAAACTATAAGTCAATGGTATTAATTTGGATAAAAATGAAAGCAAACTTCTTATGAAAGACGCATTCAAATAAAATGTATAAACATGCAATAGCCAATTAAGAGTATTTTCTATCAGCTCCTACATATCTTTTATAGTCGGAGTATACTTGTCATTGTTGTCCCATAGTAGACATTTGCAGTGTCTGGGCAGCATTTTATCCATCCCTTCCTCGCAGAAGCTTTAGTTTACATTATTTTTGTCATCAGTGATAGGAGCATTATCTTTGTATGCATATGGGAGCGGCTTGTCAAACTAAGAGCCAGCTTTTCATTTTCTCAAGTTAGGAATAACAACGAGATGGAACTTTGTGAATGAAGGATGAAAAATAGAGTAAACGGAGTACACTGTAAGTCTGAACAAGCCGATTGGACTTGAAAGTTCTGACATAAACTGTTGCAACAAACCTTTCAAGTTAATAAACTGAAAACTTTAAAGTTCAACTTGGCTTAACACCGTGTGTCGCTAATTTACGACATACCTCTTCCTGCGAGGATTTAGCATTAGCTTGAAAGCAAAAACACATCCAGTCTCTGAGTGAGAGGCGGGACTTGGATACACTGCAGACCCTCCAGAACATCCTGAAGGACAGTTCCTCTTCTCTGCACACCTTCATAACTCTTTATAGCAAAAAAAAAAACATGAGATATATTTTATCCCCTAGATGTTTTTTTCCCCTTCTATTTCTGCTTTTATTCTATTATAATTGACACATTTCAGGTTGAAAATGATTTTCTTTCCTGCTATGTCAATGTTTAATAAACCTAAACCTAAAACCACTGATAATATATATTTTTTATAGAACTGAAATTTAATTCAAGCGTCAAGGGGTTAAAACTATTAGAAGTTTTTAAGCTATATAGGTTAAACTTATTCAGTTCATCTTGGCAAATGTTTTTAAGTTAAGTTGACCTGAAAAGTTGTCAGTTCATCTGAGCTTAAAAACTGAACAGTTATTTTGCTTTTTGAGTTTTTATGAACTGAAAACTTAAGTTCAACTTAAAACCCTCTGATAAGTTGAAAGTTTTCAGTTCATTAACTTAAACGTTTTGTTGAAACAGTTTACGCCATAACTTTTAAGTTCAATCAACTTGTTTTAACCAGTGCTTAAATCATTACAACCAATCTCAAAAGACACACACAAAAAACTATCACAAAATGGTAAATTGCTTTTTTTTTTAATTTCATAAAATTAAATTAAAGTTTTCAATAATTTAACTTAAAAGTTTTGTGACGCCATAACTTTTAAGTCAAATCAGCTTGTTTTAACCAATACTTAAATCATTACAACCAACCAACAATCACAAAATGGCAAATTGCATTTTTTTGTTTGTTTCATTTCATAAAATTTTATTTTACATACCTTATGGTGTAACATGTTTTTCACAACATAATTCAGAATATATTAAAGATACTTAAAGATGGCTTATAAAGATAAAGATGATAAAGATGAAGATAAAGATAGATGATAAAGATGATAGATAAAGATGGCTTCAACATCTGAAATAATATGGAGGCAGTCAGTCAGTCAGTAGAAAGCAAGAAATGTGACCAAGTTGAATATCATGTAACTGTGTGTGTAAATGTGTAAATTAATGTGACGGTACTTGACGCTGTACATACATTAGCATCTTTCTAGAGGCACTGCACATGGCGTAAAACACACACAGACACATCTCTCCTGCGTGAGGAGGTGAAAAGCTCTCAGTTGAATTGATTGGCACTAAATGGCTCACACTCAAAATCAGCCCAAATTACTGGCTGGCTAATGCGCTTCAAACAACTTACTTACCGCATCCTCTTGTGCAATGCTCAGGCACACACTCAACATGCAGCAGGAACGCTCTTGAACGCACCCCGTACCCATTTACTGTGCTCTCACACCTGCATAGTTCGCCTACCAGCTCCTTTCATTGCCTCTCCAGCTTACAAGAGAGTTATACTGCAAATGTCTCTGCTGGCTCGTCTCCAGTAAAAAGTCACCTCATCTGATGACAAGATGGAGGCAGATACCATTCTCCTCTCAAAGTTCAATGAATCTAAAGGAAATGATCGAAGTTCCTTTTCCTAGTTGCATATTACATTTAATTTACTCTTGAAATTGTTGTATGGTGAGATTTAGATGCTTCTCTTTCAGTGTTATATGAACTTCTTTTACCATTGTATTTTGCATATACAATTATTAGTTCGCAAATTAGTTTATGTTAGTTTTTAAGTATATGATATGAGGATATGAACTCTATCCAGATGTTGATTAAGATTTAGATTCCCTACCTATCAAGACATGCAGTACAAAGCAACCTTTTTCACTCAGCAAGTGCTAAACAAATGTGCTACAAAGAAAAAAAAAAGGATTGTTTGTTTAATTATTATTAATAATAATTATTTACATTATACATGTAATTTTAAGTACTTTGTAAAGCGCTTTGTATGAAAAGGAACAGGCCACCATTTTTCCATACTGAGACGTACCTCTCTGGTCTTTGTGCGTGCCCGTGGAAGAGCTTGGTTGCTTCACCCCCGTTTGGAGCCATAGGAATATACCGGGAGAGGCCAAATGCGAACAACATCTTTGGTCTTTTTGCGTGACTGAGGGCGCACACAGACCGGACAGGTACGCATCAACTCGTCTAAGCTCAGGTAAGAACAAATCTCAGTTTGTAAAAATGGTGGCCTGTTCCTTTAACTTTGTGTACCAATTGTTCTCTAAAAATAAGCTTACCTTGCTTTTCTTATCTATATATTATTCTAACAAATAAAGGTGTTGTAAGTGTTGTATTTTCCTACTGAAGAAAATGGTGTTATTTCTTCTCCCCTAGACATAACTCAATTCAACCCATTATTGTGCAATGCAAACCACCACACTGAATGACTGTGATATGAACAGTGCATGTACACTGTGAGTGAGTAATAGTTTCCTGTAGTGGGAAGTGTTCTTTTTTTTTAATGTTGTGAGTGAACTGATGCTCCTCCGACCTCCGAGTATTATCATTCTGTATAAATGTGCAAACTTTTGTAAGCATCAATCTGTCCAGGGACTGCGGGTGGAAATGTGCACTTTTTGCTATAACCATGGCACATGACATCTCTTCCTTTTTAGATAAATGTCTTTTATGCATTGTACCTGATCCAATGAAAATAAACTCAAACGCATGTACACTTGTCTTGGCACTTGAAATGGTTAAATTGAGACACTGTTTGAATTTCTCTTTGTCATTTTCCAAAACCTTCAAGCAACAAAACCGCTAGTTAAATTCACATCGTTTAGGGGTTTTAATGAATGAACTCTGTGAGATTAATTCTCCTTTCATAAAGCACTTGAATTAATTGCATATTGTATCTTGAGGGTGGCGGGGATGGGTTTTACACTATAGGATGGGAACATCACAAAAGCCGTTGTTTTTGGAAATGCTCTGACCCTTTAATAAATAAGACCACACTCAATTCCGAATGCCTCCCCGTGGTGCCTGCTTTTATCCAATCAGATATCAAAGGTGTTTTTTTGTTGTTTTTTTTGTAGCGACTCGAGTAATCAAAAGATTTTCATGCGGATCATTTTGAAGGCATTACCGCTGTGCTTTGATGTAAATAAAGCAAAGCGCCAGGATTTATTAATGTTTTTTTTCCTCCAAAGTGTGGTCCAGCTAATGGCACAACTGTAATAATGGATCTTGTGAAGGCGGATGATTGTGTTTGTCTGCGCGGACTTTGCTGCTGACCTGTTCTTGCGTGCGATGTTTACTGCAGTGGTCTGACTCCAGGGAGATTTGTGATCCAGGTGGGCAGAGAGAGCGGGAGCGAGAGACTGGGCGGGAGGGCGGGGAGGGGGGGGATGTGCCGTTGGTGTAGGGGCCCATGCTGACTCGTGTGTAACTGGCTCTGAACACGCTCTTTCAAGTGTGCCTTTGAGGCTATAGCCTAAAGTGCAGTTGCCTGTAGTGCGCTCGCTCTCAACAATACTCTGAGGCAAATTAAGCAGCCCGCCATTGACTCCCATCTGCCGGACAGTTCAAAAGGATCAAAGCAGTGCGTTTCACCCACCTCCGAGCAGTCGCCGCTTGTTATGAAAAGTGAATTTCACAATATAGTGAACAGGGTTAGCTTGTTAAGAACTAACACAATTTATGCTGAAGGGTTCATGTTTTCAGATGGAAAGTAGATTTTATTTAGGAAAGGTTTTTTAGCTCAACCAATAATCATCTACTCTGCTCTCTCAATTATTTTTTTATTTCCTTTTTGGGAATTTGTCCTGCATGGGTCTCAAAGGTATTTTACAATATTGCGTATAATTTTGAACTTATAAGAGATAGAGATGTTTCTTTTTTTTTTGTATGTAACAAGCTCCCTCTGAAGGACCTACTAAACATGAATGTCCCTCATATAGCGCCCCCTGCTGTCACAGGTCAACACGTTTAAAGGAACAGGCCATCGTTTTTACATACTGAGATATGTTCTTACCTGAGCTTAGATGAGTGGATGCGTGTCTGGTCTTTGTGCGTAGGCTCAGTCATGCAAAAAAAAAAACATAGACGTTGTTAGCGTCTGGCTTCTCCCAGTATATTTCTATGGCTCCAAACGAGGTGAAGTGAGAAGCGACGAAGCTCTTCCACGGGCACACACAAAGACCAGACTGGTACGTACCAACTTGTCTAAGCTCAGGTAAGAACAGATCTCAGAATGGAAAAACGGTGGCCTGTTCCTTTAAATCGACATCAGCATCAGAGAAACCCCCAATGGTCGACCTCTATTAGATATATTTCTATGAAAACTTTACCATAATAATAAATGTTTAACTATAGGCTATTTGAGATATATATATATTAAAAAAATACATCAAATAAAATTAAAATATCTGCTTATACACCGGCTATCGGCCATGCCAACCCCCTTCATATCGGTATCGGACCCCAAAAATCCATATCAGTCCTATTCAGAAGTGCCTGGAGAAATTGGTTGAAATAAACGGTGAAATTGTAGTAGCAAGTAACAGAACATGGGTGTAATGTTGTAAACATTTTGAAATCTTAAAACCAACAATCATCTAATTTCTTTGTAGTAACTGCAGTAACCTAATCTCCAAGCTCGTCCTCATATCGTGTCCCTGTTTGTTTTATACAAAGGTCACAGATGTTTGGATGCCTGTGCAGGAGCCCACTGCTCAGAATGGGACCTTTACAGTTTTCGCCCCCACAGAGGTAGCACCGTTTCTGGAGGCTGTAATAAGCCCTGCCGGTGTCAGGGGGGTGCACGGAGAACTTCAGAGAACAGCACATTGAAACGTGCACGTCCCATGTACACACAAATCCTCCGTCAAACTTCACACCTCCACACAGCCGATTGGCCTCCTGCTGAGACGCCTTCTGCTCAGCAGACTCTTTCTACATGTTTACACCTAATGGATCTCAACTGCCATATATTCATGTTTCTGGAAGAATCCTGTCCTGCAGCAGTGTGCATGTGTGTGTGTGTGGTTGTGTATGTGTGCGTGTGTCTATTCATTCTCGCTGATGAGAGATATCCAGTCTGTGTGCCAGTCTTGTACAGCCATTGAGAGCAGTTGATACAGAGCTGCGATGGCCTCCCACAGTGCAAAGCTATTAGCTGAATGCTAAATGGTCCCAGAGACAATGCTAACATTAGCCTGATCTCTCTCTGCAGTCATTACCCAGAGTGGAAGCATTATTTACATACACGGTAATGGAGTGTGCTGCTGCAAGATTTTACAATTGTTTGGGATTGACCGGCACAGGTGCGCAATCTTATTTAACTAGCATTTTGATGAGCGTGGATCGTAATGTTACCGAAACATGTGGCTCCAACATATGCTGTCAGAGCTCAGTGTGTGCATTTATAGAAGACAACTCCGTCTCTCCTTCTCCACCTCCAGTCTCTGTGTGCTCCCAATCTAATGCAGGTCAGCTATTGTTTATCTCCTCTGTTAAGTTCCCACCGGATAGCGGTGCCCACAGACTCAGAGAAAAGCTGCGCGGTCAGCAGTCAGCTCCGTCTACAGGAGTCTGTCTGTCTGTGCCCTGAGAGTGATGCAGAAACTGAGACGCCCGTGCAAAGGGACAAAGGCAAACAGTTGGGAAGCTCAAGGAAATGGTACTTTTGAGAAGGGAAATAATAGGGCTGTCAACATTTACACAATGGCGTTGACAATTCAAGTGGCGTTCATTTTAAGAATAGCTCAAATTGCTGTAGAATAATTCATGCACTTGCTCTCTAAAACAGGTAGAATACAGCATAACAGGACCAAACAGCCTTTAAAGGAAATAAAACTGTATATTCCAACAATGGGCTATATGCACTGGAACACGTGGCTTCTCTTTGGACTTCCAGACCCCCACTTGTCTTTTGCTCCCGTTATTTTCCTAAGGAAATAGCACGAGGCCTGTCACAATAACCATCAACTATCATTCAATAAAAGACAGATAAACTCAACATTTTTGGGCTCAATATTTATTGTCAGTACATTATTTAAATGTTTTCCTTATTTTTTTTCATCCTATATTTGTAATATTTGAATTTCACAGAATTGAGTTTAATGATTATTGCAACTAGTGTGTTATTAAATATATGTTAATAAGGACTTTTAGAACAAGAAAACACTGAGATTTAGTTTCAGTGCCATCGAGTGGTTCTCAATAACATCGTGATATTATCTTGCCTCAATATATCGAACTTCAAATTTGAACAGGCCCATTTCTCACAAAGAAACAAATATTTAAAGAACATTTCTCCGAGGCATTTGTTTATTGAAGAAATGACAAAAAAGAAAAGGATTCCTCAAAGCTGCATACATAAAGTGAAATACTCCAGGTATGTTTCTTTTTCAGACAAAAAAAGAATAATTGTTAGAAAATCCAATCTATAAAGTCAGCACGTGGCGCTTCTGTGCGTTTAGCCAATATATCATAATCAGGATTTACTTGTATGTATAACTCTTTTACTCTTTTTAGCCTGAGTAATCTTTGCTTAACTGCAGAATTCAAGAGTCTGCTCGTGCGCAATTAGTGCAGTTTCACTTTCCACAAACTTGGACTAAAAACAGAATGTACCAAGACTGAAGAAAGACCAAGACTTTGGAAGAGAAATAAGAAAACTTGTAAAGTTAAACATTACCACGCTATATCCAAGTTTCACAGCCACTAATAGAAAAACAGATGGTGCTTTCAGCTCAAGCTTTCAGAGAAGGACAGGAAAGGGTCATCCTCGATCCAGAACCGAGAAATGTCCTTTTTTTCTGCATTAAAGATTTGTTTCTATCTGATTAAATTAGCTTGGTGGAATGTTAATGATGAAAAGTGCTTTATTTAGACCTCTTAAACCTTATATTCAAATTCTGTGAGACCCTCCGATACTATCATGCACTCTGATGATACAAAGATAATGAACTTGTCATAATCAATACAGAAAAAAAGCTACATTTGTTTAATACATTCTTGACCTTGAGCTAGTGTCAGTGTGTGGGCAGATGATGCTGGTCTTTCAACCTGCAGGTCAATATAGCACAAACTCCCTCGGCGGAGTGTGCATTTGCAGTTTGTTTAGAGTTATTTTTCTGCTGTTACCCCGTTACTGTGATGAGATAAAAACAGGGAACATCTAGCTAGAGATTCATATTACTCCAGTGCCTTTAATTCATCTATAATTTGTGTAAGACAGTAATACTAAACACAGTCTGTCTTTTATGCACTAGTTCTCGTCAGTTTCTTTCACAGACAATCACTATATGGCAACGCATGGTCATTGTATTTTATTCATTTAAAGGAATAGGCCACCGTTTTTACATACTGAGATATGTTCTTACCTTAGCTTTGACGAGTTCTATAGGACCTGTCTGGTCTTCCCCCGTGCCTTCAATCACGTAAACACAGCGCAGACGGCGTTTTATCCGCTTAGAAAATCCACATTGTTTAATTTTGTGTAATTATACTTTGTAGTGTAACACTTCACGTAACCATATTTAAATAAGGAAAACATGGAAGAGCTTGGTAGCTTCTATCTTGACCTGTTTTGGAGCTATAGTGGAGAGAGGGAGAGGCTAAATGCTAACGCCGTCTGCGCTGTGTTTACGTGATAGAAGGCACGGGGGAAGACCAGACAGGTCCTAAAGAACTCGTCAAAGCTAAGGTAAGAACATATCTCAGTATGTAAAAACGGTGGCCTATTCCTTTAAGTGGGCTACTCGCCTATAGGCTCTCAGGCTAGTTATGAATGCACACAGTCATGAGTGATGGGGCTTAGCTGAATAGAAAAGCGAGGACAAAGAGTAGTATGGCAATTTGATTCAGTCTAATTGCTTATGGTTGATTTACCTGCACATTGGGAGACATAAGAGTACATACTGCACATTAGCTAAATACATTTGCATACATGAGAATGGCCTCACTGCAACAGCCTTTGTGGAATCTATCACACCTTATTCATTGAGCTAATCTAATTCATGGATGAATGAAGAGTGCTATGGATACATTTAGTCAATGTCTTTATATGTATTGCCACTCTTCAAAGTCAATAGATTAAAATGGCACCACTTAGAAAAATATTTTCTTCTCGCTCAATGCGTAACAAGGCGGTAAATAGCTATTTCAAAAATGATCTTTGGAAATATTAGTCATTTATTTTTCTCCTTTTTCAGTCTTTGTTTCGTCTTCTTGGTCAGTGCTTTGGGCACCGCATGCTCCGAGGGGCACCACTTTGAGGCCAACGTGACTGAATGGCATTGTACCGTATTTGCGCCGCTGTTTTATTAACGCAGCTGACCAAAAAAAAAAGGCCCGCATGAAGTTCAGAACCTAACAAAATGTTAGTGTCATGTAGTGTTCTCTGGTGCCTGCGCTCGCAAAGAAAGAAAGAAAGGAAAGAGTGGAAAGCACAGAGAGGGAGGGCACATCTGAGCTGAAATTCTCACTGTGGCTGCAGGGGCGGAGCAGAGAAACTCAGGTTCCGGGGGGAGGGGGCACCAACTATTTAACTATTACATCTACATTTGTTTACCTTAATATGTCCTTTTCCGTAGTCCCTCTGGTGGTAATACAAGTGTTAACGGGATGAGTGGGAGGCCTTTCATCCCCCTCGGTGTCTCTGGTCAGAAAACCACAACTGCAGCTTTCCTGCCTACAGGTCGGAGGCCCCAATACACACTAATGGAATCACAAAGAAGAAGCTAACACGCTGACGGGCAAAGCTAACTGCGGGCTTGTAAAAAAACATAACATGCTACGACACCTGCAGTGGCGCTTATGGCCTCTAGGGGCATGAGTTACTTAGTTCTGCTTTAATTCTCCAAATATTATAGGTGTAGTTTTGAGTGTATTTAATTTTAATGAATTCTAATAACCAATCCTTCCCGTTTTTATTTTATTTTTTATATTAAACATTTCAGCTTAGGGCATCAACATAGTGTTTATGTTTTTCTACAATAATGAGGCATCACTAAATTTGTCAGTATACATTTTCGGAAAGGGAATCTTGTCTTCTGAGCTTTCAAGGTTTTGCCAGTCAACAAGGAACACGATGGGCCTGTTGATTTGGCACAACAGGACGCCACAAACCCCAAGATGGCTGTAGCTAAAAAAACAACAAATCAAAATGCTTAGATAAATAATGTGTAGTGAGGCAAGTCTCATAAATAACGTTTGTACAAGCTGCTGGTGAAATGTCTTCATCACTTATTTTAGCAACGAGATGAATTATGTTTAGACGGGCTCAGTGGCATGTTACAAATGAGCTATTGAGCTAATTGTTGTAGAGAAAATAGTTAATGGTTGTATTGGCACGCCGCCCTTTTATAGGGATGAATAAAATACCATTCACTCAGTGAGAAAATCTAACCGACGGCACATGCGGCTTCACATGAGGCTCTCTGGGTTTAAGGTCAGTATTTGAACATGTAATTTGGCTTTCATTCACATCTAATTTCATACAATTACTAAGGAGTGGGACGAATACTTTACTGAATAGATGTGTTTGTGCTTGGCCGACGGGGGGATTTAAGTGTATAAACCACTCAATTATAGGTAATTATAAAGACTGATTCAAAATGTGAGAAAAAATGATGACTTATTCTCAGGTAGAAATCAACAGCTGATTCATTAGTAAACACAAAAAAGACACATAGGGCTGGGCGATTTTGAAAAAAAAAAAAAAAATCACGATTATAATCCCCATGTTGATCGATCTCGATTTTCGATTTGATTATTTTTGTTTTAAAGAAAAAACAAAACAATAAATGTGGCCTTTCCTGGACGAGCAAGTAAACATAGGCTTCGGACCACATTAGTCCAGTGCTCCGGTCTCTGCACTGGCTTCCTGTAGCTCAGAGAAGTTTAAAACAGCCCAGCTTGTGTATAAGTCCCTTGTCAAGCACCAAAGTACATCTCTGACATGTTTGCGCCGTATGAACCACCTCGGGCCCTGAGATCCTCAGGGAGGGGTCTCCTTGTGGTTCCTAGAGTCACCACCAAATACGGTGAGGCTGCGTTTCAGGTTCATGCAGCAAAGGTCTGGAACAGCCTCAGTGAGGACGAGACAGGCCTCAACCCTGAGTATTTTTAAGCCCAGGCTGAAAGGACACCATTTTATTGCTGCCTATGGAGATTGATTGTTTTTTTTTATTTATTGTTTTTTTTAAATGCAATTGTAACAAATGATTTGTTTTATTGATTTTCATTGCGTTTTTTAATGCTTTTTATTTTATTTTATATTGTGACATTGATATTGAGTTGTCATGTACATGAAATGTGCCATACAAATAAACTTGCCTTGCCTTGCCTATGTACATAAAGAAATACTCGTCGTAAACAGCACATTTATAAGTATAAAAGAAGATCAGACTTACAATTCACTGGTGAAAGTCGGGCTAATCCACGGCTCAAAAATAGTTTCCCTTTCTTTTCATCCGTGTGCGCGTGTCCTGGTCCTCTGAGGCTCCTCTTGTGTTTCTGTTTTGCCTATTTTACCCTTTAAATCACAAGGTCCTCTCCTCATGCTGCCTCATGTATCATCCATGCTTCCTGTTTGTTTGGGCCGGCCGTCCTTTTTCTTTTCCCCAGAATGCAACAGGACTGGCCAACTCTCCTCGATTAAAACGCACCACGCGATTATCGTGATCGACCTTTATTGAAATTGCAATTAGATTAGAAGTCGATGAATTGCCTTAGAAAAACACATACAGTAAATTTAACATTCTCTTTCTGTGTGCAAACCTGTCCACAGCCGAGAAAGTCTATATTCTTAACTGTAGTGTCTAAGCAGCACTTTTCTCCTTAAGCTAAGTTCTTCTCCTGTGTTTGCTCTCCGTCTTCTTGTCCCCCCTGAGAAGCCGTCATATTTCCTTGGTCCTTCTCTATCTCACACCGTCGACAGGGTGTGTGTGTGGGGGTGCTATGAATAAATGATGAGTTAATACTAAGACGAATTATTGTGATGGTTTATTCAGTGAGGGGAGCCGCCGCGCTGCTGTCGGCGTGTGCAGGACGGACTTGTCATTGAGGCCTAGTTAGTCTGGCAGCACTATTCATAAATACATTATTATCAATGGACTCTTTGAAAGCAAGCAGGTCTGACGAAACCACAACCACAGTCCCCCGGCGACTCTTTTTTTTCCCATATCATTTTGTTGGACCTTAGCTTTGGCTTTTCTCATTATTTATCAAGACAACCGTGAAGGGTGCGGTTCCATGGGGGCTAGACCGCTAAAAGAGCACAACACAACAAGACAGCAGTGTTAATTTTGGCAACATATTTTATTTTAGTTGTAGTCTCAGTCTTTTGACTAACATGTAATTTATTTTTAGTCAAGATTTAGTCAAAAAAAACATTAAATTTTAGTCTAGTTTTAGTCGACTAAAATTAAGACTTATTTAGTCGACTTATATTTATAATATTCATTATAATCATGTTTAATTGTGGTCCTCGACTTCATGGAGCTGCTTGCACATGAATAAAGCACAGACCTGTTCATTTGACAGTGAATTTAAATGATATGAGGCTTTTTCAGACTGTCAGTAGAAGTTAGGATGATTTTAGTCTCTCCTTTTCATTTTTATTTAGTCTTATTCTAGTCGACTAAAATATCTGGACATTTTAGTCATAGTTTTAGTCTCATGAGAAACTTTGAATTTAGTTTTAGTCCAGTTTTAGTCGGCAAAAATATCACTTTGACTAAAATTAAGACTAAATATTTTAGTCGATGAAATTAACACTGCAAGACAGGGCCGTGAGTTGTGGTCTACTTTGCTAAACTATTCATTATTATGACTAATTAAACATTTGGAGACTTAAACCAGAATCGAGGAGTGGATGAGAGTGACTAACAAATAATAATGCTTAAAAAATCTTTCAAAATGTCATTTGGAAAGGTTATTATTGACTTCATTGCCATCTTTGCTTTTTTTATTCAAGTCGGGATTCCAGAAGTAATAAGACACTCAAACAGAGATAACAGAGTGTGAATTGTCTCTTGTTTTTTTTTTTTTTTTCTGGTTTTAATTTTGAGCTCCCCGTGTATGGAGAGCGGGAACGGCAAAGACAGATAATATTCATGTGATCGCACCATTAATCTTGTAAAACTTCCATCATTTGGGACCGGAAAATCTAATACAAATTAAAAGGGATTTGAGCTATATGAAAGCAATGCCAAAAATACTCAGCTGATGGATGACATACACTGATGAGAGACAGGCCTATAATAGTCGCTAAGAAAAGATTTGCACACATCAGCGAGAGACGAGTTGCTGAGCTGACAAACTGTCTCAATTTGGAAAATGCATAGTTTATATATTCTCCCTCTCAAGTGTTCTTGCTTGTGACGGCGTACCATGGTAAGGATGGCGTCTTGATGCTTCACCCGCCCTGTGGCTACAATCTGGCCTGGTGCGTTTACATGCATGTGTTCATATACAAATATTGTTTAATGAACACACAACCCGGTACAAATGAAGGCTTTTAAACTTATTTCTATGATGGAAAACTTTTGCACGCCTAAGAGCTTATACACAAACAAAGCCAGCTATTCACGTTTATCATTGGATGCCATGGTATTTATGAACATCTTCACTTTCTGTTCAAATGAAGCCCAATTTAACATGGTAGAGGCTTCACCTATCTCCAGCCAATGATCGCTTCCAAGAGGGCCACACCTCAGCCATCAGCATAAGAGCCGCACCTCCGTCGCCCTCGGTCCCACTTTTAAGCACCAGAAATCATGGTTCGCTCGCTTCCCAGCTGTGCTGCGACCCACCTCCGCCCCATCTCCACCTCTTCTGCCCACGGCTTCTCCCTGCTGCATCCTTCACGGGTCTTCCATAACACCACCAGTGTCCAGGCTCCGGGGGAAGACATCCCTAACTCCAAACTGTTCATCCATACTGACTTTCATACATACATCGATGTCTACCGCCGGGGTCTGATCACCAAAACTAATATACATGTCAGTAAATCTTCCTAATCGCTGCTTTTGTCTGTTTGAGTCTATCCAGGTTGAATTATATGCAGTATTGGGGAAAATGTGGAAATTGTATTAAAAAGGTTATTTTAGAAAGACACTCATATCTACATATTAATGTTTACTTCTGTCTTCCTCAGACGTGCATGATGCGGCGTGGCCACATTGACAGTTTTATTGCAAGCGCTGGATCCGAGAGGCTATTGAGATCAGAAAGGGAGGAATACGATCCATCAACAGGGACGAGGGTGTCTTTATCCTGGCGCGCACATGGGACTCGCTTCTCCAGTAACCACCACATGGCGGCAGGCGTGGCCACATTGACAGAAGCAATAAAACTGTCAATGTGGCCACGCCTGAGAAGAACAGCTGATAAGAGACGCATCATGTACACCTGGAGGAAGACGGAAGTAAAAAAAAATGCTGGTATTTAAACAAACAAACCAGAAGACATCATGAATGTAATAAAAGAAGAATACTGTATTTGCTATAAAATCAATTTGGTAACATATTCCATTACTCTGTCCAGTCATAGTACAGTATTCTGAATAATAATTGGTTTGCATTGCAATTTATGTATTAAAGGTATATTTCAGGATTTTTTGACATAGGACCATTTCCTAGTTATCCAGAGTGTTGTTAGCGCTTTCCCAGACGCTCGAAGTCACTTTACGATTCCGTGCATTATTCATTCACTCCATGAATTCACTCGGTGATGATAAGCGAGGCAACCAGTCTGCACACATCAGCCACCACCACCAACTACTCACTCACACACAACATTCGCCAGGCTTCCTGGTGTTCCCATACGGTGTCCCATCCAAGCTTCCGAGGTCTGACGGGATTGGGCAGAGCAAAGGCGGCATGGCCTGATTTCTGGAGATATTTTTTTTATTCATGCACTATATTTGAAGAGTTTAGTGGTGCTAGGCTAGTGCTAGGCTAGCGCAAGTCTATGGTAACTAGTAGCCTGCATTAAAAACCTCTTCAAAATCATTGGGTTGTCCTCCAAATGCTGCCATATCTAATTTGTAGAAAGCTCCTTTGTGAGTTCCACGTGATGTAATGTCGGCCGCAGGTAAGCAAACTACTGTAGATCCGGTAGCCTGGCTGATCACTCCGCCACTGCGCAACTTACAACCAGGGAGCTGATTCTGCTCAAATATATGGACTTTTAAATGCAAAATGACTATATTTAAAAAAAAAAAAAAAGATTCAGTCAACACAGACATGTATATCTGTAATCTGGGGTTATAAGTGATTTGCCTCAGGTGCACTGTGCTTGGGTCAGACTGTTTTTAATGCAAGCTACTAGTTACCATAGACATGCACTAGCCTAGCACAACTAAACTCTTCAAAAATAAGACTGCATGAATTAAACAAATAAATTAAAATAAAAAAATCTCCAGAAATCAACAACACTATGTCATAAATCCTGAAATATCCCTTTAATGTGGCGTAAGAACCTACACTTGTTGTAAATGTATTCTAAATATAAGAGTAACTGGACCGTAATACAATATTTTAAAATCCTAAACACTGGCTATATTTCGCTCTGGAAACAACAACTTGACAACCAAAATGATTGCCACACACAGAAAGCCTGGTTGATCTATTTTTGCAGCAAATCCCAAAATACCCGCTTTGGATGAAGGAAAGATGCAAGTCGTGAGTATTAGGCCTGGAGAGAAAACGTTGGCTAACCACAGATCGTTGCTGAAAAGCTGCGGCCTATACCTCCATACTTTACTTTGGCTTTCATGCAAGTACAATAATTCCTCAGATCCCCAAATGCTTGGATGTGAGAAGTAATCCATGCCTCTCGCTCTTCTGCTCTTGCGCTCCCCTTGCCGCAGTCGGGAGTTGTCACTCACTCATCCCTGACGTCCGTGAGTCACACCTCAGCCGTGTCCCGTGGGGCGGTGACAGTGCATGACTAACAGGTCCGCTGAGGGGACTGGACAGCTCCTATTGATGGGACAGAAAGAGGGACAAAAGATTGCTGCCGCTGCCAAGGGGACTGTTGCAGGGTAATGACTCAACACTTCTTAACCCAATCTGAGCTCTACACAGACATTTTGAGGCCACCGCTGCTCTCGTTGTGCATGTGCATACAAGTGTGAAATGTATTATCGTGTAGCTCCTTTAATATACAATCATATCATATTGTAATTATTTTAATGTTAGATGACACTATCAAAAGACGGGAAATGTTTGTATTAAAGGAAAAGGCCACCGTTTTTCCACGCTGAGATATGTTCTTACCTGAGCTTAGACGAGTTGATACGTACCTGTCTGGTCTTTGGGCGTGCCCGCGGAAGAGCGTAGTAGCTTCCAACTTCACCCCCGTTTGGAGCCATAGGAATACATTGGGAGAGGCCAAATGCTAACAACATCTTTGGTTGTTTTAAGCTGGAAAAGCAGCTGAGCGCAGTGGTTAGAGCTGGCTTTTTTCATCTTAGGCTTCTTGGGAAGGTGAAGCGCTACTTGCCCCCTAACCAATTCGAAACGGTCGTCCTGGCCCTTGTAACCAGTCGCCTGGACTACTGTAATTCACTTTATTTTGGCCTGAGCCAATCCTCGATTCAGCGCCTCCAGATGGTACAAAATGCAGCTGCACGACTGCTCTCAGGAGCATCACGATATGATCACATCACTCCTGTGCTTGCATCTCTTCATTGGCTCCCTGTTGGATTTAGAATACATTTTAAAATCCTCTTGTTTGTTTTTAAATGTCTAAATGGTTTAGCTCCACCTTATTTGTCAGAGTTGATGTCTTTGCATAGTCCTGTCAGAGCTCTGAGGTCCGCTGAACAATATCTTCTAGACCATCCCAGGTCTAAGCGGAAGAGCAGAGGGGACCGAGCCTTCGCTGTAGGCCCTAAATTGTGGAATTCTCTCCCTTTACACATTAGAACTGCAACATATTTGGAGAGCTTCAAGCGCTCGCTGAAGACTCACTTTTTTGCACTGACCTTCGGCACGAGCAGAGCTGAGCATTTTTTCCCATGTTGATTTTATTATTCTATTTGTATTAAATGTAATATAAATGTGCTCTATAAATAAATTTGACCTTGACCTTGACCTTGTTTTGCGTGACTGAGAGCACACAGTTCTTCCATACTGTGATATGTTCTTACCTGAGCTTAGACGAGTTGATACATACCTGTCTGGTCTTTGTGTGTGGAAGATGGTGGTAGCTTCTAACTTCACCCCTGTTTGGAGCTATAGGAATACATTGGGAGAGGCCAAATGCTAGCAACATCTTTGGTCGTTTTGCATGACTGAGGGCACGCACAAACACCAGACAGTTAAGCATCAACTCGTCTAAGCTCAGGCAAGAACATGTCTCAGTATGTAAAAATGGTGGCCTGTTCCTTCAAGCGGAATGAGGGATCTAAGTAATCTAATGGTGTATTTTAGTTTTTTTTGTTGTTTTTCTGGGTACAGCAAACAATGCAAAATGCAATGTTCAGCAAAGAGTCGAGGGATTTGGCATGACTACCAGGACTTAAGGCTTAGCATAAATCACAATCATTCATTATATGCAGAGATACAGTACAATAAAAACATGTGGGACAAAATCATTACCATACAGTTTAGTTTGAATGTGCTAAAACACATAATGTTACAGATACTATTGATCATGCGTGATTAGTATGAAAGGTTAATTATTACTGACGGTTACTGTGTAAGAAAACCCACTCGATAACGTTCTGTGAAAAGTGATGGGCAGCCGCTTATCACTTTGTCAGTTTGTAACCCTGGGCTATATGAACTACTATAGACATGATTATGAGGGCAGCACTAAATGAACTAATGCCTGCAGATAGGATTAACATCTGAGTGGTCAAGGTTAACGCTATAATTGTGCTTCAGATGTGTCTTTATGGAGAAAAGAATAGAAAAAAAATACACTAATGTCACAGCAATGAAAAGCTGACGAGCTCAGCCGGGGCATAAATCCAGCTTCTTTTCAACACAGTAGTACTATTGCAAATCATGTTCTTGCATTTGAATTTTTAATCATCTCCATTGAAGAGCCCAGTCAGACAAGCCACTGAGCTGTAGAAGAGTCGTGATTTACAACATACTGGCACATATCAGTAGCAGTTCATGCTTTAGATGTTACATGATCATTTATGTATGAGCGCGCATAAGGCGTCTTCATTATGACGCCATATGTAGCAAGAAGGTTCATCTCACACTTTGCGCCATTTAACATGCAGGTAATGTGCCGGCTTTTAACCCATTTCTACATATAAATCATATATCGTTACCCGTGAAATGGCACTGGGTGAGATGAAATATTTAAGAGTTTCATTCAGACGAGCGCATTGGCTTGGAAACGGCAGCCTCAACTTTGGTGTATTATGTGGGAAGGCATGTAAAAAAGTAAATAAATGAATATATCACTCGCTAAACAATAATAAATTAAAGCTGCAAGTGGCAACCAACGGCCCTCGCAGGCTGCACTTTGATCACCACTGTAGCCCTACGGGGCACGATACTGCGCCCACTACATTCTGTAGCTTTCTTATTGCCCTGTTGTGCATATAACTCTTCTCAGTAAATATCAGAATTACATTTTGGCCTCTCCATAAAAGGAAAAAAAAAAAAAACATTTTTCAAGCGGCATCGAAAGGTAGTTATGGGCCACAACCACAGCCCGCACACACTTTACATCAGGGGTGTCATTTGGGTTGTGGACCGAAATCCAGCTTCCTTGGCGGGTCACGGGCCACATATAATGTTAGCATGAAAATACTGAGAAAACATGCTTCCAATAATGAAAAATAATGAGCTGTGATTTTAAGATAAAAGCCCGACAGGACTGTAATAAATAATAATCACTGCACACAAGTGTCTCAAAGTACACTGTAGTCATTATTCATTCACTCCACACTCTTTGGTGGTAAGCTGCTATTGTAGCCACAGCCGGCCTGGGGCAGACTGAGCATTTACCACATGAATTAAATGTATTGTTTATATCCTGATCTTTTATTATATTAGTGTCCTCTGCTGGACATATGTGGAATTCTTTCCTTTTTTTTTAAAATTTAAGTTGCCCCCAGTGGCTGGAGTGAGCATACGGGTTATTTCCTTAAAAAAATCACAACTCCGCATAGGAAAGGGGCTTGAGACTTATACATACTCGCCACACCACACCTGAGGTTCAGTTCTTTAATTAAGTTAAAGAGGGGGTATTATGCTTTTTTCAATCACATAGCACCAGTCTATATCACACTACAATGATGACCAAACCTTCTGTTGGTCTGTAAATGCAGTAAATTAAAATAACTGCCTTGTATAAAATTGCTCTCTCAAAATGGCTGTAGCGAATGTCTTGAAATAGGCCCCTGTCTCTTTAAGAACCTCTGAGCCTTTCCGACACGCCCCCTCCACACGCTGTCTGTGGCATCAGTGGGGAGGGGGTTCTGCTGAGGAGCAGTGGTTGGTTACTCGGCTGGTGATGAAAGGTCGGAGGCGTCTCCAGGAGGTGGGGGCGTTCCTAGGAGGACTCAGGCAAACCTATCCCTAAAATGGCCGCCATCAGAGTTTTTACAGATTACTCAAAATACGTGAATGTGCCAAGGCAACACTTCAGGCATGTTTTTAATGAGGGAATGACATAATAACATGATGTAAAGCTTCAAAAAGTCGATTTTGCATAATACCCCCCCTTTAAGTCACTCGAGATTTGCATTGATGCACCAGACCTTAAAGCTACTCTAAGCGATCCCGTTTTGCCAGTCCGGCACCGCTGCATTTCCACCAAGCGGCACTAGATTCGCCACCATGTGCACCACACTCACTAACAGCAGAAGGAGACCGGCGCTGCACCCCTCACCCCCACATGCCCTGCACCATGTAAAGACAAACACGTGAACAACAGATTGCAGCAACAGTTTAGCATTGTGATAAGTTTACAAAGAGATGGTGATCTGACAAACTTCTAACCGATCTGCTGTGATGCAGCTGAAATCCTCTGAAATGTCCGTTTGTTTATTAATCCAAAATCTACAGGAGCTGTCAGGTCTTTTTCCTCCCTTTACTCCCTCACAAAGCAAAGCAGCACCAGTCAATGGTTGCAGGAAAAAAAAAGTTCTGCGCTGTAAACTTAGTTCTAAATGGAAGTATTATGTTGCAAATGCCAACAAAAAGAGACTTTAATGAAAGTTGCAGTTTTGCAAATAAATGTAGATCTCATGTGTTGATTGATATTGATATACATTGATTTCTAATTTGATATATTATTCATGCAGATAAATGTTTGTTTCACACAAGATTATTGAGATTTCCGTAGCTCATTGAATGCAATCAGAGCAGCCTGTGTGTTGAGGGGAGTTAGGGGCATGGGCGACGGGGGAGAGCCAGGTGAGGGGAGGAGGAGGGGGTGGGGGAGCAGAGCAGGGTTCACTACTCCACCTACTGATAAAAGAAAGTCAAAAAGACATCACTTTAAAGGTGCACCATGCAACTTTTTATGTCAAAAAAATAAAAAAAAATAGTTGACATTAGTGCATACTTAACCTTTCAGTAAGCCAGCGGATGCTTGGGTGATTAGCATAGCACCTTTACTTACCATCCCGGTAGTCTGTAAGACGCTCCAGGATCAATAGTTTTTTCAGGTTTTCTCTGCTGATTGAACCATATCCATGGTTGCGCATACATTCCATTTCAAAAACCTACTAGAAATCCTAAAAAAACCCTGAATTTAAGCATCATGGGGCCACCGGGAAGGAAAGCGAAAGCGCCAAGCTGACCACCCACACAGCCACTGGGTCACTGAAAGGTCAAATACGCATTAATATGTACTTTTTTTTTAACATAAAATAGCACCTTTAAATTGCCTGTTTTGTTTCAGGCATAAGTTGCTTAATCCACTGTCCTTAACAATTCCACCATTCCTTCTATTCTCTGTTCTCTCTCTACTGTACAATTGATATTTCTATCACCACTTTCTGTTATTTATTTTTACAGGTTTATATCCATTGAAAAGCATGCACATTGTAGCACATTTTATACATTCCAGTCAATAATGCAGGTTTCTTATTTTTGTAAACAACAATAATGTGAATTGAAAAAATATGGCTGCCAGGTTGGGTCCACTTTCGGTAAATGTACATCTCTCTCCCACAGTGCTCCTCGTATCTGGTTGGACAGATGCAGCTATAGCCTCGACAGCTGTCTCTCCATCTCCATAACGCTAACAATAAACCAGCCAGAGCCAAACAGAGTGGGAGGAGAGCCGCGCTGCCTTTGCCGTCGCTTGGCATCTTTTCAGCCGCATTTTCATTATTATTGTTACCGAAACTGCCTTACTAAAGTTGATTGAGGGAGTGTGAGATGGAACTGCTGTAGCCACGGCCACACTAATCAAGATCAAGCCTATAAACTAAAACTAACAGAGGACACACTTAAGGAGCAGCGATAACGTCCAGACCAAAACTAATGCATGATTAATGGGAAGAGATAGCGGGAAACTTCTCTAAAATTTAAGCATCGGGAAGTTCAAATAAGATAAAATGAGATCTGCTCAGACGCAACTATACTTGCAGCAACCAGCAAAGCCTTCATCATTTTAATTACATTTTTGGATGACCTTAATACATGTTCCAATGTTTTAGTTGCAGTCGTACTTTCGAGGTGAGTGACTGAAACAATCTAGTGCCATCCTTGTAAATAAAACTATAAAACACAACTAATTCACTGACTCAAAACAAGAGCTCAAACTAAAACGTGGTAATTATGCATCCAACTTCTAGCATTCAGAATTAGCCACACGCAATTACCTTCTTGGCAAATACTGTATAATATCCAATAATGTGCTGTGGAAAATAAATATCTCTATTTAAATAAGCTACTCACTTAAAGTTTTATTATACTCTCTGCTGCACACACACTTACAACCTACAGAATGCACTTTTTTTCTGGATCCTGCATAAGTGAGCATATGCTTCCACTTTTGTGACAACATCTGTTGTTCTTTTAGCAAAAACATCACTGACCCGCTGATAGTCATTATTCACTATCCAATTCTTTTGTCCTCTTTTGAGCTGTACATGAAATGAGGACTCAGCAGCTTATATAACGATTATAACTAGACTAACAAGAAAAAAATATATATATATATATCATAATACATAACATGAAACAAAACTTAACTTTACTGATTCCCGTTACCATTCAATACAGCCGGAGCAGCATCAAAGTCAGCCGGCTGTCCCAACTTGTAGAGGCCACCCCACGCACTTTGCATATCAAGCTTTCTTTGTGCACTGTGTAAAACTATTGTGTTAACTTTCCTGCAGCATGATTATCGCTGAGGGAGAAACCGCGCGCTCATCTCACTCCTTCCTCAGGTAGAAAACTCATTCCCAGTCCATGCTATGTTCAACTGATTGAAGGACAGCTTCCACCAGGCAGTCAGACAGTTTAACTCATTCTTCGAGGAGACATTATTATTATCACATTATTATCTATTACACACATACAACATTATTCAACACTTTAAAGGAACAGGCCGCCATTTTTACGTACTGAGATATGTTCTTGCCTGCGCTTAGAAGAGTTGATACGTACCTGTATGGTCTTTGTGCATGCAAAACGAACCAAAGATGTTGTTAGCATTTAGCCTCTCCCAATGTATTTCTATAGCTCCAAACGGGGTGAAGGTAGAAGCGACCAAGCTCTTCCACGGGCACGCACACAGACCATACAGGTACGTATCAACTCGTCTAAGCTCAGGTAAGAACATATCACAGTATGGAAGAACTGTGTGCCCTCAGTCACGCAAAAAGACCAAAGATGCTGTTATTTTCATATACTGTGATATGTTCTTACCTGAGCTTAGATGCGTTGTTACGTACCTGTCTGGTCTTTGTGCGTGCCCATGGAAGAGCTTGGTCGCTTCTAACTTCACCCCGTTTGGAGCTATAGGAATATACTGGAAGAGGCTAAATGCTAGCAACATCTTTGGTCTTTTGGCGTGACTGAGGACACAAAGTTCTTCCATACTGTGATATGTTCTTGCTTGAGCTTAGACAAGAATGTCGGGGGTTTGAACCCCGTCTCCTGAGGTGCACACCTCAGGAGACGGGGTTCAAACCCCCGACATTCCGCCTGGCATTCCGCTCATGAGACGACCCGCTCTACCAACTGCGCCACTCTTGCCGGTTCTGGTCCAAAGCCCGTGGAATGAATTCAGCCATACCCAGTTGCCATGAATGTAACATATGAAGAACGCATATGATGGTGAATAAAGGCACTGCCCTGTTTCTGATAAAACGCAGAGGAGAGTTTTCTCGGGATCGTGTTGTTTATGAGACATGTAACATTAGGCACAGTCAGGTTTAGCCTATTTATATTATGCGATGTAGTTACTGCCGCTCCGAGCCTCTCAATGCACATTACATTACCCAAATGGAACCATTTCACCACAGTTTTATTCACCGTTGCTGGCTCTGGGGAAGCAGCAGCAGCTTATATCTTGAGACTGCACCAAAGGACGGTCACCACAGACAAATTCCAACTTATCTCACAGATGGTAGAGCAGGTCATCTCATGATCGGAAGTATGGGGGTTCGAGTCCCGCCTCCTTAGGCAAAACATTTCACTCACCTTGACTCCAGTGTCTGTGTACATTGGTGTATAAACGAGAGTGTGAATGTAGGTAGAAAAGCACTCTGTGAGTTGTGACCATTTACCATTTGAGAGCATGACTCGATTTACCAATTACTATTTACTATGGCCTGGAAACTTGAAAATGGTGCATCTCCTTGACATCCCAATAAACATTTTCCTTGTGAAGACAGTGTAATAATCATTAGCAGCATGTACAGTAGGAGGAAAATGTATGATTTTACTCACTTGCTTACTGTATGTGAACGCTTTGGAATTTCTCACATTTCTGGCTAAGTTGGTCATAAAATGTGGTCTGATGCTTAAACTAACACCACCCAAATATTTACATGTTATCATATTTTTATTGGCCATAACATGTAAACGTTCACAGGACAGGTAGAAATAAGTAAGTACAGTTTATTAAGGAGGAATGGTCCAAGATTGATCCTGATTGTTGTGAGCGTCTCATCTGCAACTACAGGAAAGCAGTTATTGCTGCAAAACAAGGGTCAGCCAGCTATTTGACACTAGGGTTCACTTACTTTTTCCATGCTGTTGTGAATGTCTCAGGTTTTTCTGCAAAAATTCTTAATAAACTTGTGAAATCATTTTTTCCATTGACTAGAGCACATTGTCCAGGCCCTGAGGCAACAAAACAGCCCCACACCATGATTCTACCTGCATCATACTTCACAGTGGGGATAGGGTTTTGATGTTGGTGTGCTGTTCCATTTGTCCACCACACATGACGTTGTGTGTTCCGCCCAAACTATTCAACTTTGGGTTCATCAGTCCGTTGCATATTTGTGCAGTGGAGCATCCAAGTGCTCTTTCGCATACCAAAGTTGAATTATTCACTTACATTTTCCTCCCTGTCCTGTGAATGTTTACATGGTATGGCCAATAAAAACATGATAACGTTTGGGTGGTATTAGTTTAAGCAGACACTGTTTACTCATTCTTATGATTTTGACAACGCTCAGACCACATTTTATGACCAATTGAGACAGAAATGTGAAAATTCCAAAGCTTTCACATTCGGGGTCCGAGGATATAACAAGATAGGCGCACAGAGAAGTCCAGAGCTCAGAACGCTCAAAGGCTGGGCCAGAGCAGGATTCCTCAGGCATGCGTGCAACAAAAACAGAAATCAGATTACCACTCCAAGTACCCCAGCTACACAGAAAAACACTTTAAAGGGATATTTCAGGATTTTTGACATAGGGCCTCATTTCCTAGTTATCCAGAGTGTTGCTGATTTCTGGAGATTTTTTTGTTTGTAATTCAAGCAGTTCTTATATTTGAAGAGTTTCGTGGCGCTAGGCTAATGCAAGGCTAGCGCATTTCTACGATATCAGCTAGCCTGCATTAAAAACAGTCGCTCCACAGTGCACCTGAGGCAAATCACTTATAACGCCAGACTAACCATATAAATGTCTGTGTCGATTTTGCATGTAAAATACCTTATATTTGAGCAGCATCAGCCACGTGGTTGTATAAGCTACGCGGCGGCGGAGTGATCTGCTTGAAAATAGTCCCTCAAAATGCAATCATTCATGTGACGCAAGGTCAGTTATATTCCCAAAAAATTGTTTTACGTGATTTGCCTCAGGTGCACTGTGGAGCGGGTCAGACTGTTTTTAATGCAGTGTAGCTGATACCATAGAAATGCACTAGCCTAGCACAAGCCTAGCGCCACGAAACTCTTCAAATTTAAGAACTGCATGGATTACAAAAAAAAAAAAAAATCTCAAAAAATCAGCAACACTGGATAACTAGGAAATGAGGCCCTATGTCAAAAATCCAGAAATATCCCTTTAACTAATAATAAGTCCCCTTTAAACTGTTGTCTTTTTCACCCAGGGTTGACAATGACATAATTCCGATTAGTAGAATTGACTGTACTGATATTTCCAAGCATTAGGTCCCATTTTTCATCAGTAGTAGACGGAAACAAAACAAGAACACCCACTCCACCGTGCTGCTTCCCTGTGTTTCTTTCGGCCCAAACACCCTGTCCGTCAGCCCCCATTCTGGAAACAATAGCTGCGAATTCACCCAATTTGCTTCCAGCTTCGATTAAAACTGTCTTGTGTAAAAGTGTCTCCATTTGCCAGTGGGAAGGCAGCCCATTCTCAGGTAGTTATCTCCGCACCACTTTAAAGTTGAAAAAGCCTTGCTGCCTGCGCTTTGTGGAGGAGATGTGGAGTCAGCGAGCGAAGGGAGGGGGGGGGGGTTGGGTCGGTGGTGGTGGAGGAAGTTAGGATTGTCACTCGCGCTTTTTGCTGCCAGCTCAGCTCATACTTTCCCCTCGCACGCCGCAGAGATGTAATAGACACACACTGACAATCTGCGCTCTCTCGCTCATACAACTTCAAAAACAGTGTGAAATAACTTCTGTCTTGGCCGGCTTCACATTGTGCCGTAATTGCACGCCTTTATCTCTTTTTTTTCCCTGCCCATTACAGCTTGCCATTCTCAGTCAGCCTGCTCTTATGTCTTCCTTAAAAAGGCTAATCAGATCCGAATGCACCTAAACTGCCGAGGATCTGCTGTGTAAAACGCTTCATTTAGCCGCAGTCCTTAAACGTGCTCCGTCATTTGTTTTAGTTAACTATCAACCTGCACACACAGCTGTCATGGTGTTTGGAGGCTCTGCTTACAACACTGATGTTCTTCTTTTTTTTTTTTCTGCTAGGTAGGTTCATCTTCTCTAAAGGACAATGTTCATGCAGCATCAAATTATGCTTAGATCTCTGTGTAATAGGACGGGCTTTCATCAAACAATTGCCTTGATGGTGTTTAAACGGTGACAAAGAACCGGTGTCACCGGTTCTGTTCATTACTTTTATGGACAGAATTTCTAGGCGCAGCCAGGGGCCGGAGGGTGTCCGGTTTGGGAGCCTCAGGGTCTCATCTCTGCTGTTTGCGGACGATGTTGTTCTGATGGCTTCAACGAACCAGGACCTTCAGCACGCACTGGGGCGGTTTGCAGCCGAGTGTGTAGCGGCCGGGATGAGGATCAGCACCTCCAAATCCGAGGCCATGGTTCTCCACCGGAAAAAGGTGGCTTCCCCTCTTCGGGTCGGTGGGGAGTCCTTGCCTCAAGTGGAGGAGTTCAAGTATCTCGGGGTCTTGTTCACGAGTGGGGGACGGATGGAGCGTGAGATCGATAGACGGATCGGTGCGGCGTCAGCAGTGATGCGGTCGCTGTATCGGTCTGTCGTGGTGAAGAGGGAGCTGAGTCGGAGGGCAAAGCTCTCGATTTACCGATCGATCTACGTTCCCACCCTCACCTATGGTCATGAGATTTGGGTCATGACCGAAAGGACAGGATCGCGAATACAAGCGGCCGAAATGAGTTTCCTTCGCAGGGTGGCTGGGCGCACCCTCCGAGATCGGGTGAGGAGCTCAGTTACCCGGGAGGAGCTCGGAGTAGAGTCGCTGCTCCTTCACGTCGAAAGGAGCCAGCTGAGGTGGCTCGGGCATCTGTTTCGGATGCCTCCTGGTCGCCTCCCGCGGGAGGTGTTCCAGGCATGTCCTAGTGGGACAAGGCCTCGTGGAAGGCCCAGGACACGGTGGTGGGACTATGTCTCCGAGCTGGCCTGGTGTCGCCTCGGGGTCCCCCCAGAACAGCTGGAGGAGGTGTGTGTGGATCGGGAAGTTTGGGCATCTCTGCTGAGACTGCTGCCCCCGCGACCCGACCCCGGATAAAGCGGAAGAAAATGGATGGATGGATGGATGGTGTTTAAACGGTGAGAAAATGAGAATGGGTAAATTCATGTGCACGATTCACTTCGAAGTGTGAGCAAAAAATAATAATAAATGCAAAATCAACCTAAGCATTAGAAGATAGCCTTTGCAGATCGTTGCTTAATCCAATCACGGTTCTGCACAGAGAGGTTGTCATTGGTCATCTCGAAGCTCTTTCACTAGAACCTAAAAATCAAGTTAGAAATCTACTGGTAATCATGGACTCAGACCTGAATTTTAGCAATCATATTAAGTAAATTACATCAGCGGACTATTACCAACTCAAAAACATTGCTAAAATAAAAAACATAGTGTCTAAACTGGACTTGGAAAGATTAATTCATGCTTTTGTCTCCAGTCGGTTGGACTATTGTAACGGCCTGTTCACTGGCCTTTCTAAACGAGCTGTTCAACAACTGCAGTATATTCAAAACGCTGCTGCTCGAGTTCTGACCAGAACCAGGAAATACGACCACATTAGTCCAGTGCTCTGGTCTCTACACTGGCTTCCTGTCACTCAGAGAATAGATTTTAAAATAGCTCTGCTAGTTTACAAGTCTCTTCATGGTCGGGAACCAAAATATATAGGTGACGTGGTACAGCAGTATGAACCATCCATGGCCCTGAGATCCTCAGGGAGGGGTCTCCTGGTGGTTCCTAAAGTCACCACTAAACACGGTGAGGCTGCTTTTCAGTTTCACGCAGCAAAACTGTGGAACAGTCTCAACGAGGACGTGAGACAGGCCTCAACTCTTACTATGTTTATTAGTCCAGACTGAAAACATGCCTATTTACTGCAGCCTATGGAAATTGATGGTATTTTAACTACTTTTAATATAGTTTTAATATATCCATATTTGTAATTTTGTATATTTTTATGACTGTATTGATTGTTTTATTGTGTTTTTGGTGTTGCTGTGAGGCACATTGAGTTGCCTTGTGCATGAAATGTGCTGTATAAATAAATTTGCCTTGCCTTGCGCTTGAGCTAAAAAAGCAAACGAGAACACAATCTTTTTTTTTTTTTTTTTTGGAGATTCTCCTGTCAGACCAGTGTGTTTTATACCTGACAGTATTGAGTGCTCACTTCCTGCAGTCTTCCTCAGAGTGGCCGTGCGATGTTACTGTGACACGTCTTTCCAGTTGATTTAAAAAGGTTTAGCTTTGTTTTTTCAACCGAGAGGCATGCCAGCTGTGAACCAATTAGGGCTCCGTCATCCCGGTTTACTGTCCCGGGAAGTGCGCAGTCGAATCCGCCGGGTACATGGTCTGATCAAAGAATCTTGAAAACATTGTGTTCTCATTTCTCGATATGGTCCAGCACTACAAGATCCAAATGTTTGTTGCGGATGTGACATCTTGGTCCCTGGGCTCGTTACGGGTTGGACCAGTGGCATCAAAGGATGGGTCAAATGCAGAGGGGGATACAGGGATAATTAAGGTAAAAATAAGTGAAATGGTTGAAGTATTTTCTATAAATTCCCATCAATCAAAAACAGTGGGTGGCTTCTTCAATTCATCTTCCTGGACTTTACAGTCTTTGGCCCTTTGAAGAAGAGAATTGGACTGTATGTACGAAAATATCCTGTTGAATTGAGTCAACTTCTGTGTATTTATCACCAACATATCAATCTGGAATGTAATTAGAGTTTGGAAACTTTTGCCTGGTGACTGTGCAGTCTACAACACCTGTGCACTTGCATGTCACCCATCAATCAAAAACCACCCATCTGATGGGACTTTACATCTTTGTCCCTTTGAAGAAGATGATTGGATGATTCTCGAAATATTTACTATGTATGAAAACGTCCAGTTGAATTGGGTTAACTTCTGTGCAATCTTCCTGTATGACTTACAGCACAGGTGGGCAAGTTTGTGTGGTGAAGGTCAGATTTTCTTCACCTCCAAAACACCAATTTCCAAACCTCCCAAAGATGTTGATAGTATTTTCAATGTTTTCATTCCTTTAGCAGGTATTTTATCATTGATTTGTGTAATAATATTTTGCTAAATCATCTTGGGGGCCAGAGGTTGTATGCTGTAGGGACGGATTTCCCCCCTGGACCTGGTGTTGCCTGCCCCTTCCTCCCGCCAATGGCTAGAGTTTGTATCTTAGGCCAGAAATAGTACCGTTGTAGAACTATTGGATTCAATTCCGGGGTCCACTTGCTGAATGATACCAACCAACCAACCAACCAACCAACCTCAATGGTTGTTGTTTATTCAACCTGAATAGACTCAAACAGACAAAAGCAGCGATTAGAAAGATTTATTGACATGTATATTAGTTTTGGTGATCAGACCCCGGCGGTAGACATCGATGTATGTATGAAAGTCAGTATGGATAAACAGCTTGGAGTTAGGGATGTCTTTCCCTGAAGCCTGGACACTGGTGGTGGTATAGGTGACCCATGAAGAAAGCAGCAGGGTGAAGCCGTGGGCAGAAGAGATTGAGAGGAGGCGGAGGTGGGTCGCAACACAGCTGGGAAGCGAATGATCCATGATTGCTGGAACTTGAAAGCGGGACCGATGGATGATTGGCTGCTATGGAGGTGCGGCTCTTTACGCTGATGGCTGAGGTGGGGGTGTGGCCCTCTCGGAAGCGATCATTGGCTGTCGGTAGGTGATGCTGAAATTAGTCTCCGAGGTTGAAAAAACGCCTAGGCTTCATTATTCTGACCCCCTCGAATACGAGATCACATGTCTCAAGGGACATACCGTTAAGACATTGAATTAAATATTTACGGCTTGTCCATGCTTAAAATCCCAGGGCTTTTTTTTTTACAACGCCGTCTAATGTTTGTCTTCCCATTGAACAAGCATCCTGTTCCAACAAACCAACAAACCTCCACCGGGTGCAAAGTGTAAAGCCAATTACAGGCAGGATATGAGGCTGACAAGATATTGCATGCTGGATGTTAGCTGGAGATACAATACTTTGTTCCTTTGCTAACCTCAAGGCATTTTCAGCCCTGATGCTTTAATTCTTTTTTTGTTGTTGTACTCATTTGGACATCCTAGAAACTAATTGAACTATTCCTGTCCTTTTGCAGTACCCGCCCTCACCCATCACACATTCAAAGCTGTTTCCATCTCATTTTCATCTGCCCATTCGACAAACGCCCCACTCCTCTTTTTACTGACAAAACTCCACAGATGGGAAGAGCTAACCCAATTATAGCCGGACTAAGTTTCAGAGAGGATCCTGTGTGATGGATTGATAGACGCGGAGCTGGGTGAGTTTTGCCCATGCTGTAAATGTGTGCGTGTTTGCGCTTTCGCGTCCTAATCAGAGCAGTGCATTCCAGCTGTGGGTGTTGGATATGAAATATTTATCACACTGCTCCTCTGAAGATTTCTCCGAGTTAAGTATCAATTTAAGACCATTAGTAACTGAATCCATCCCACATTTCCTGACCACAAGATTCTGGCAGATGAAGATGGAGGCGAGCAAAACATACTCAAATAACAGTGGAATTACTGAAACTGCTGCTCTCATTTGTGTAGTCCGAAACTAACAAACACGGTAATGATAATGGAGCTGGAAAGATCACTGACTTAACTGTAACAAGTCTTTTTAACAGAAGTTTGTTCAGTTAAGTAAGCTAGTCGTTTACATATAATATAAACTCCAAAGGATAATTGGTGGTGTTGTAACCATGGGTTACAAGTGATGGGAAATGAGGACCGTTGCCATAGGAATAAACCAGAACATATTGAAAATTGTCAAAAGTCCTCCAAATGGCATGCAAAACAAGAAAAGGTTATGTGTGTGACACTCCACTCTCCCAGCTGAGAAACTGACACGTTAGTGCAGAGGTGGTAAGCTGAATTAGCACATCTGCCCTGAGGCTGACAGTCGGAAGCATGGATGTCTGTGTTCACGATGATCTGTCAGTCACACTCGCTCAGACACATTCGTACACATGGGTTTAGTGTAGTGACTGTAGTGCAGTGACACACACTGGTTGGAGCAGGGGTCAAACTGTCACTGACGCCTCAGAATCTTCCATAGATGCAGAAACAAAAGCATCTGTAACCATGTCATTGATTATGTTCTTGTACAGATGCTCAGCTTTCCTTGACGAGTTGCGCTGAGGAAAGAGTAAACATTTTCTCTGATATGACTGTTTTGAAATACTTATGTACAACCACGCATGTACTGTATACTGACCTTTTCCTTTAATGCCGAGTTGTACTTGTCTTAATGAGCTGATGTTTAGAATGCAATACAGAAGCTTATTGCCAGGTCTGTCACATTGCACAACATTGTAAAATCGTGAAGAGATCTTTTATTCAAGTGTAGATTTTGAATACTTCTCTCCCTTAATAGCACTGGCTGTGTCCGAATGTCCACCCTAGTCCCTAACCCCTCATTCACTACATAGGCCCGCACTATATAGTCCACTGATTCATCACAAAAAAATGAAAAAAATGAAAAAATCGCTCCAGCACTAGATCAAAGTAGGTCAGCCCGGTGTCCGAAGCGCCAGCAGATTGAGTGCACTACGTCTGCTAAAAGTTTGCTAAACTCCGGGAATAATGTATTTCTGCTATAAAGACCAACCAAACTCATCACACAGTGGAATATTTATGGATACTTGCGAGTCAGATGCGTTGTATTTAACAGTAAAGCTAAAGGTAAGCAACGTTAGCATTTTTTCACCGTAACCGTTTATATTTAAGTCGTTTATTCGTGAGAAATACATAACACGCAATTGTTATGTATTTCTGACTGATTTCTTTCAGTCGTGTTGTTCAGTTCAAAGACCTGACTCTGTCAGGCTCTTCTCTGACTCTCGCAATGCATTGTGGTCTATATTGACCCGTTTAATGACCATCGATGCTCACTACTTTTCGAGATGCATTGTGGGTAATTTCGAATGCACTACTTTTTTCTCTCCGGACATTCGGACACCCCTACAAAATGCCGTAACCACTATATAGTGCACTATATAGGGAATAGTGTGGACATTCAGATGTTCACTATATACAGTATTGCATGTAGCACCATGCAGCTGAGATGTGGTCCACTCCAGCCCATGGTAACATTTGCATCTGTTAGCATCTGCGTAGCTAATTCGGCAGTGACCCAACTCTGTCCTTCATTTAACGGCCCGGATACGCTTCTCCCACCCGGCGCCTGCTTATCTGAATTTTCAGTTCTGACCCAAAACACTTGCCGACTTATGCATTTTCACCAACTCAGTCCTTTTTTTTTTTTTTTTTTACTATTTCACATTTCACTTATCACATTGGGTTAAGCATTTGTCAGAAAATATACTTCCAAAGCCACTGATGTCCTCCCTTCTGCTGCCATGGAAACCCCTACCACTATTTTGACGTTATAAAACTGTGATGCATTTTAGTTTTTGTTGTTTTTTATACTGTTTGGAATTAAATCAAGTTGTTTTAGCATACTTTAAAGGATGAATATATTCACTGTATATTGCTTGTTGCTACAGTCCTTAAGTAGATTTGGTGTTTTAAAGACAGAGTGTAAAGATGTTTAAAGATGTATTTTCCTCCCTCGACATGTTCCAGCCATGTCCTAATGTGTAGAATGAGCTCAGACCTCTAAAATCAGCCTCTGAAATCCTGCACTGTCACTGCACGAGAACCTGCAGTTGCGAGTTAAGACCTGAGGTGGCAGTAGTTTGCATAAAATGACCAACTTGAATCTAATCTCTTTAACTACTTGACAGGACTTAAAAAAATAAATAAATAAACAAAGACGTTTTTTTTTTTTTTTTAATCTATAAAGTTGTATCCCTTTTTCCCCCCAAGCCACAGCTCTCATCATTTTAGGTTGAGCTGCCTTGTGTACGAAATGCGTGGTATAAATAAAGTTGCCTCGCCTCGGTGTAACAACAGCAAATATTTTTTTTTTTGTTAGTGTAGAATGATGGGTTCCGATTTTTTGGTGAAATAAGTTGTCCTCCATATTTTCATCCGAAGCCTACCTGTGGCAGGTGCCTGTTTGAATTGAAAGCGAGCCGCACGCGCTGAAGAGGACACAGTGTCACACACGCAGAGCACTGTGTTTGAGGAAGCGAATCTGGATGGTAATGGCATCTGGCAATATCAAACTTGTTGTACCGTCAAAACCAGCACATTCTCTCAAAGCAAGAGTTTTTTTTTTTATCTTTTGTGGTGTGTAGGTGTACAAAGACACATGCGAGGTCAGCGTCACTTGAATGGTGGGATAGTGATACCGACACTGAGATTTTATTCTCGAATGACACACAGAACAAATAGTCCTAAAAGTGCCTATATATAACAGGTGTAGGTCGGATGAATGCAATATTGGCATTCAGACTGATACCTCAATGAGTGAGAGCACAAGAATGATCCCAGTATTATGGTGTAGTATATGAATGCACTCATGACCTGTGTCTACATAACTTGGATTCATTTTCCACTATCCAGTTATTTTCAACTGCAAAGGCATTTCAGCGCAACACAAGATTCTTCTTTTTTTTTCTTTTTTTTTTTCTCAGTGGAGATGAGATGGATAAAACTAGAAATTTTATCATTCAAATCATATAAATAGATCTTGATACAGACAGATATTAATAAAAACAAGTTCTTGCCGCTAATCAAATTTTGACATCAAAGAAAGCCATTAACGGGGGACGTGAGATTAGACTGTCGGATCACAGCGCTCAGATTTAACTGATGGTGGATGATATTTCTGCTTTTATAACTCCAGTCTGTCGAAAAAGTTTGACGTTCTTTTGTATCTGGAAGATGAATGTCCCGATCTTATCTCCTTTCACGAGAACCATGTTTGGTAAAGCACAAAAGGCAGATCTGGGAAAATGTACGTGCATCGGAAAGAGAAATAATTAATGAAAGGAAACATAGTGTTTGAGAGGCGGAGTTTGATTTCATGTTTCGCAGCTCATTTTGGTCATTCAGCTCATGTATTTTCAATGATACTGTACAACCGGGGTCGGCGCATTAGTCCGACGCCCCATTAGTCCGAAAAAATAAAATTAGGTTTAGGCAAGAGTTCACTGACCTTAAGGTTAGGGGCCAGTGGTTGTTTATTGCTCTCTAATCCACAACACAACAGGGCTAGAGAGATTTCGGACTAATGGCACCTCTGCTCAATAGTACATTTTCTGACTAATGGGGAGTCGGGCTAATGGCATGGCACCGTATAACCATCCGTATAACCAACCATCCATCATTTACATTTAGCCTGTGCGAAAGCCTGTGTGAGCCGGAAGTACAGCCCCGTTGTCCCGGCAACGTTAGACAAATCAACATGGACAACGGTGCAAAGTTTAGCCAGAGGAGGTTGTTGAAAGGCTCAGAGTGAGCGGATTAAGCCGTATAGCGTGCGCCATGCGGAAAGAAATAGCCTTTCACGCTAAAGCAAAGCTCATGTGATAAGCTAGTGCTTGCATCCCGAATGAATAAAAGGTTTGTTCTCACCATTTAGTGTTCATTAGCTATCCATCATTTCCGTGAATTACTGACATTACTGATCCCGTTTAAAAGCACTTAAAGGGGCTAGATGCAAGTTAGCCATTTTTTTACTCACTACTGCCACCTCAGGTCATACGCGTAACTGCACCTTCTATATTAAAGGGGGGGTGTTATGCAAAATCGACTTTTTCAAGCTTTGCATCATGTTATTATGTCATTCCCTCATGAAAAAAAACATGCCTGAAGTGTTGCCTTGGCACATTCACGTATTTTTGAGTAATCTGTAAAAACTCTGATGGCGGCCATTTTAGGGATAGGTTTGCCTGAGCCCTCCTAGGAACGCCCCCACCTCCTGGAGACGCCTCCGAGCTTTCGTCACCAGCCGAGTAACCAACCACTGCTCCTCAGCAGAACCCCCTCCCCACTGATGCCACAGACAGCGTGTGGAGGGGGCGTGTCGGAAAGGGTCAGAAGTTCTTAAAGAGACAGAGGCTTATTTCAAGCCATTCGCTACAGCCATTTTGAGACAGCAAGTTTATACAAGGCAGTTATTTTAATATACTGCATTTACAGACCAGACGGTTTCGTCATCATTGTAGTGTGCTATAGACTGGTGCAATGTGATTGAAAAAAGCATAATACCCCCTCTTTAAACTCGTGCATGACGGCACTTCGGACCCGAATTTATCTAACAGGATTTTAGAGGCAGTTGTGGTGAATATGTCTGGGCTCATTCTACACCTTAGGACATTGTTGAAACATGTAGGGGGAGGAAAATACTTCATTTTAACATTTTTATACTCCGAATAGACCCTTTAAAAATTACCTGATGTCCTGGGGTCGTTTTAGTTTTACCAATGTTCCCTTGTAATTCTAATCCCGTGCGAATAGGGCTTAAGGCTGTAATAAAGATTTAAAAAACTAAATTGTCCTCAGAAAATTTGGCTCACAAAATGCAGGAAATAGTATAAGCGGGGTCTAAATTTCGAAATGTAAAAAATTCAGACCGGTATTGTCGTCATTTTTCGTATTTTATTTCTCACTAGTTATTTCTTGATGTTGTATGTAGTTGTTTCTTTGTCACACTTCAAGACGTGAAAATCAGTCAGGTAGCTACACGTCCATTAACACTTAATTAATTAAAGGGGCTGGAAGTAAGTTCGCCATTTTATACTCACTACTGCCACCTCAGGCCACATGTGTAACTGCACCTTCTATATTAAGCTCGTGCATGACGGCAATTTGGGCCGAAGTGACACATTTTTGAGTGACCGTACAGGATTTTAGAGGCAGTTGTGGTGAACAGGTCTGAGCTCATTCTACACATTAGGACATGGCTGGAACATGGAGGGGGAGGAAAATACTTAATTTTAACATTTTTAAACTCCTTATAGTCCCTTTAAGGTATACTTTATCATCCCTGTAGAGAAATTTGTCCTCTGCATTTGACCCCATCCTTCGATGCCGCTGGGGCAAGGAGCAGTGGCTGACGGCAGTGCAACGCCCGGGGACCCATCCCAGATGTGGAGCCAGGCTGATGGTCAGTGTCACTTGGCTGGAAGACTCACCTATTGTACATGTTTTTAGGGGTAAGGGAAACCGGAGTGCAACCTACGCAGACACGGGGAGAACATGCAAACTCGAACCCGGGACCTTCTTGCTCTAACTGCTGCGCCACCATGCCGCTAATGAACGTTTCAATAACAAAGTGTGACACATAAAGCTGTTCTGGTCATTTAGTGTTAAACAGTGAGAAAACAGGCCCCGGCACTGATAAAGGACTGCTCAGAGCGGATATAGAACTATTGTCAGAGTCTATAGAGATGACTAAGTCCTTCTGCAAAATGTCAACAAAATGAGCATGTAAATCACAAGCTTTTTCACGTGTTTATTCATCAGTTCCCAGTCACGTTAGACACTGCAGTTCAGAAAAGAGACACATCCCGGAGACAACATCAAAAAGGAAGTCATGTTACAAATAATGCAGGTGTTTCACTGACAGGTTTTTGAGACCAGACCTGGACCATGTGGCTGCGGTGTGAGTCTTTTGGGAACAGCGTCAGGCTGTGAGTCTTTTGGAAACAGCATCAGGCTGTAGTGCAGATGTATGGGCATATGTCTGCATGGCAAGATTCAGTTCTCATTAATCACCGACACTTTAGTCAAATTAAACTGTGTTGTTATTCCTGTTTGTAGTCTTATCCATCATACTGCTCAATTATTAATCTATTATTTATTCGTTAAAAAATAGTTGCTACTTGAACTTTAACCTTGCTAAATAGAATGTATGTACACTACTTTGTGACCTACTATGTCATCATCATGTATGCCAGTAAAATGCAGCCTTTCAACAGAACTGTCAAAGATTGCTATGTGATGTATCGCTTTATGGCTTACTTTCCTTACAACTCTCTGATTTATGTTTTCGTGAAACAACATGGGAATTGCCTTTTATATTTATAAAGGTCATTCATTCAGTAACTTTTTCCTATTGATGAACTGTGCTGAGAAAAAGTAATTTCACTTTCCCTTTTCTCACACACAAATAATCTGATGTTTGTCTTTCTGTGGGGACCTCATAATGTTTACTTTGAACTCCTGCAAGGCCTTGCAAGTTATTATTATTAATATTATTGTATTGGTTCAGGTATTAGGGTAAGCCAGAATTCTCACTGCAACCCAAACAATGGCATATATTATCTGAAGAGGTTTGCATCGGGAAGGGCATCTGGCAATATACACTACCACAATCTAATAACAGTCCAATAAAGTTTACATTCATTTTTTTCTACAGACAATTCGGAACGCATTGTGCCTATGTGTGAACCCAGCATTAACAAACTGAGTACCAAAAACTGAAAAACGTTTTGTTATTTTTTTTTAATTACAAAACTAGACACTCTAATAAATGACGATCAAAAAACTTAGAGCCGACACAGCTCTTTCTTTGACAAAGTAGAGCGGCTTCCCATAGAAAGATCAAAACAGCTGAGATTTTAACATTTGTTTGAGTTTTTAAATGGTTAAAATCAGTCTAAGGACGGCTGAGAAACATCCTGTTAAAGTCTTCAATCCGAGAACCGGGCTGTTTAAATGCACATGCCATAAAAGGCAATCGATCGGCAACATGCAGTGTTTCAAAACATGTCAACAATGTTGTCGTTGACTTGAAACTGAGATATTTAGGCATTCAGTCTCGTCTATTAAACAAGTCATGTGTCCATAGCGATAACATAGAATACGCTGTGGTGCTACAAATACCATGACAAATGGTCTGGATTGTTGGCACTCTACAGCTAAATCCCAAAAACAGTGCGGCACTCCATGTGTTAAGAACATTTCAGATAAGGTAAAATGCTTGATACATTTTGGTGAAGGTTTCAAACACAAATACTATTTAACATTGTGTTTTTATGATCATGAATTGCGACAGCTGATTGTTGAACTTGCAAAAGATCATACTCATTACAATCACTCCCAGTCATAGATGGGAAGAGTAGCCAAAATATTTACCTAAGTAAGAGTAATGTTACTTTGACATAATTTTACTCAAGTAAAAGTTAAGGGACCTGTCTGCTTTCTGTGACCAGCAGGTCTCTAGGAAAAAACAAGACAATTCTCGCTTCTCCAGAGCATGTCCTATATGGTGAATGTTCATTGTTGCCTCGAGGATGTCGTTATGTCTTGCCGTGCGGTAAGAGGACCCGCTATATGAAATCTTTTATCCCTAAGGCTATACGACTCCTGAACTCGCTTTAATTTGAGGTTGTCTCTTGCCTGTTATTCAGACAGACTGTGTCTATGTGCGAGCTGTTTGTATGCGGTTTGTGTGGCTGTTTTATATTGCATGTTTTCTGTTCTAAAGGAATAGCCCAATGTGGGATTAATAAGGTTCACTGAACTGAACTGAAAAGTAAAAAAGTACTTGGGGAAAATGTCACTTGAGTACTGGAAGTTAAACAAAGCTAAATAATTCGAAAGAACAAGGTGCACGAGAAGATCTCCATCCATTGTATTGATCAAAATGAAGCCTCTTAAATATTTACAGTGGAAAAAGTAACAATCATTTTTACTCAAGAAAGAGTACATATACTTCATTACAATTTTACTCAAGTAGAAGTAACACGAGTGAGTACCACCCGCCTCTACTCCCAGTACAGCCCAGGCAGACGCACCATTGTCGTAAGTGAGTCCGCCCCGGATGAGATTACTGTATGTAGGTGTGGGATGGACTGAAGACTGAGCTGGGAATTGTGCTGATTGGATAAATGCTTTGGGAGGTCCACAGGAAGAGTCTAGACGGGAAGCAGTGGAGCAGAGAACCTAATGGAATGTAGGACTAGTTACAGGTGGAAGAAATTGACTCTCCGGCTGCGCAGACCATACAGGCACAGTCTTTAAACAGTCCTGAATGCTTCTATTAGTAAATCGATACTTTAGAGGCTACTCCAGTTACCCAGGATTGACAAATGATAATGTCCAATTACAATACCAAAACTCTTCGGCTTTCAGGTTTTCTTTTACAGGGGTTGTTGCACTAAACGTCCGGCTTCATTTACCATTGTTTTCCTCTTAGACTCCCTTGAAGCCTCTACCGAGTTACAAGAAAATATCCTCCTGCAAATATACACTTCTTCCCCCTATACTGACGTAACACCCGTCCCATGTGACCATTGTTTTTGAAACTAACAGTTTGGTGGTAGACTATGGGCGGGGTCCTGTGTAATAAATAACAATGGTAAACAGGAGATACAAGAAAATGATTACTCCTAGCCATTAAAGCAGCACTAAGCAACTTGTTTACCTTAATAAATTATTTTCGTAGTCCCTCTGGGGGTAATACAAGTGTTAATGGGATGATTGGAGGGTCTTTCATCTCCCCCTGGTGTCTCTGGCCAGAAAACCACAATTGCAACTTGACTGCCACCGGACCGTAGCAACCAATGCATACAGTAGAATCACAAAGAAGAAGCTAAGAGGCTAGCGGGCAAAGCCAATGTAACCTGGTAGAGCTGTATCCCCACCTCCTCCTCTTTGTGTTTGTGCTTGTGTGTGCTGTGGGCGTGTCTTGGTGTGGCAGCACAGGTGTTGGGAATCAGCTCATGGAACACTCTACTTAAGCTGCAGGCACACACCACTCTGTCTCTCTGTGTCTCTGGTTAAACTTGTGCAGGTAACTCACAGCAGCCCTACCTTTCGAAACTACATACTTTAACCACTTGACGAATACTTGCCTTTTGTAAAATGAGTGTATATGTGACTAACGTGCCCCCTGTGTCTCTGGTTAAACTTGTGCAGGTGTGCGGAAGGGGAAGCTACGGGCGTGGCCCTCTGGAGAAGCAAAGTGGGTCCAAGCCAAAGGTCCGACACACCGCAGCCCAGCAACGCTTTGCGTCACAGCTGCCTGATCTTGCCAGTCGGACCAACAGGACCGACCCAACTCCTCCATTAACTTTTCCCCTTCCCGATCGTTACGCACACCGCACTTTTGGACTAATCCCCCCCCCCCTTTTTATCCTACCTTTTTAATATTTTAACTTTTTGTAATAAAACTTGACCTTTTTAAAAACCAATACCTGGCTCTGCGAATTTTGTCCACCTACTGGTTGTCAGACAGCACTCTGGGCGTTACACCAACTGCGGCCTAGCACCACTTAAACAGTATTTACAGCCAAGTATGAGTGAAAAAAAAAGATCTCCATTGTGTTATTGGATGTACAATATCCCTCTCTCCCTTCCTCTTTTCTGTCAGTATAGTATTTACTCTCACAGACAATTAGGAAGTAAAAAAATTGCAACATGCTAAGACAAAGCAGTTGCGCTTATGGCCTCTAGGGGCAAGAGTTGCTTAGTAATATATAAAATAAAATAGCACGTGCACCTGGTGTTTTGGAAAGTACTCACAATGCTTTAGATTTGATGGTAGATGGAAGTGGCCGGGGTAGGCGCAGTCGAAACAAGATCTCGAGCTTAATGGCGGTGGTCGGCTCAGCGACTCCTCACCGGAGCAGCAGAACAGATCCAACGATGGACAAGACGTCTGCAGTCGGGTCCCGAGAGGAAATCTCTAGTCGTATTAAGAAATCTATACTTCGTCTTAAGCAAATTTGACACGTCGTACTCTACATACAGACGGAGAAAAACAAACTAGCATTAGTGTTGAGACATCAAAGCATCAAAGTTCTGCACACACTTTCCGCCTGAGCACACACAGATAAATTGCGTTAAAAAAAAGTACTCACTTCACAGGCGTCAGCAATCCAACCAGAGACTCTGCATCCACCTTTACTACGCTGCTAAAAGGCGAGTGACCCGAGGACTAGATTTTTCTTTGACTTGTGATGTTAGGCTATAGCCATCTATTTCCTTGTGGATGCTATGGGTACATTGTCCAACAAAATCGTGACATAAAAAAAAAAAAAAAACTCAATTTCTTATACAAATGACGGTGTTAGTCTGTTTATTAATGCAAATGTGTTATTTAAGTAGATTTTGAGGCATTTTAATCACATTGAATATGTATTAGTACATATTTAACATATTTAACATTGCCCTTTCGTTTTCTCAGCCAGTCAGAAAACAGCATTTTGGGTGATTTCACCTATTTTCTACAGACGATTACTAAAGAATGGAAAGAGGTACTGTGATGAAGCTGGCCACGAGGGGTTGAAATGGGCAGGCAGACTTAACAAAGTTAGAGTTCTCACCAGACATTTATTGCTCACGCAAACAGAACTTCTGACACACAGATACAAAATGGCCCCCGATGACTAGAAGCAGTCAGGTTTTATACTTCCTCCCCTAATGGGAACGGACCTCCCACCGGTTAGTACCATTAGTTCATTGAGTCTCAACAATAACTTTATCTGGCAAGTGATCCTTGTACATAAAATGAATAAGTTTAGTGACAAATGATAAGTGTTCAAAACAACAAAGATACAAATCAAAATCATACACAAAAGGAAACACAAAGCAAAGTTTAACCAGTTTCCCCCTGCCACATGGTCCAGCCCAAGATTTTAAAATGGCCGACACAGACCACGCCCCTTCCTTTCTCCCCACCAGATGGTACAGGTAAATGTCTGAGTAAATTAATAAACAACGTTTTAAATGTGATATAAATTAGTAACATATACATGAATCTGAGGGTTATTGCCGGCTGGTGTATATTGCAAACGAAACAAAAAACAAAAAAATAACAAACACACACAATGGGACAAACCCACTTTGTCACAGGTACAAACAGATGAAAGAAGAGAGTCTAATCTTTCTTTTGGTGGGTTTCGTGTTGACATAGACCTAGACCAACATTTTCTGTGTGTCTTGAAAAAACAGTCAAAAATCCTGAATCCAGTGGGGAGATCTCTGATTTGAAAATGGCTGGCAGTCAATGAGTTAATTGGCCGAAATTTACAGTAGCTATCTAAAAAATGTCTGGTAGTCCAAAAGAAGCCGTTGGAGTCCAAAAGAAGCCGATTTCTTTCTAATCGGTGATTGCCAATGCAAATCATCACCCCTCAAACCTAAACCAAAATATACCTAGGTTTCTCATATGGTTTTATGCTGGATGACCATCATAACACAATAAAATCTGTCCTGACTTGGGGCAGACAAAAGCGGTTGTAGTTTGATCGTATGAACCTAAGAGATGTCTCATAGGATATTAATTTATTTCACATTATGAATATTTAACGTTTGAGACCTGGAATCCTCAAATTCATCTGGCAAGATTTTCCTCTGCTCATTTGGAGGAACAGATGGAGAACAGAGAAAACACAAAAGGACTAAACCTCGGGCTAAAACACCAATCATTTTGAATTTGTCCAAAAAATGTGAAAATACAGCTGTCAGTGGGCAGCGCTACGGGTGTCCATTTCATCTGAACTTTACAGGGAGCCAAACTTCATGTTTCAGCCAAAAAAAGTCCTCTTAAATAGTTGGAAAATCTGCTGAAAAATGTTCTAATTTCCTTTTGCCCTCCCCGCATTCCCAGAGCCTTAATGAGCTCGGTGTCATTGGGATCAGTGATGATGATAGCAGAGGCCAGAGAGCGCAGCGAAGTGGAGTCCATCAAAACCAGTCACTTCATCTCGAGCCCAGCTTCATAGACCAGCCTCATTGGCCGGGGCAGAGAGGGGCTGAGAAGGGAAGTGCTTAAAAGCCCAGAATCATTTAAGGCGCATAAAGGGACAGTTTGCCTTTCATTTATTGTAAAAAGAGAAAAAAAAAAGGTTTTATCCACCCAGTTAAAGAAAATCAAGGTATGGGCAGCGTTCTTCTGAAAACAAAATGTTCTAAAGCTTACATCAAGGAACCCCACACCCAACCCCCACTTCTGCACCTGCAGTGTATTTGAGGCCCAGACACGGCCTTAACTTGGGTCGAGAGTTGTCCAGTGTCTTGACGGGCAGCCAATCGGATCCTCTGGCTCACTGCTGGTGACATTTTTCTTCCACTTGACTTATTTGTTTCATGACCCTCAGGATCTTTTATGAAATTTAAAATGACTGTCTTACTGTGTCCCACTGTGGCAGTGATGGCGCACTGTGAGAAGCCATGCTCAACAACCCAACCATGCTCAAAATGTGAACGTTTCTTTTTTTGCCTTTGCCATCAGGACGTTATGAGTGTGAGCACCTGACAGAAAATGACAGAACAATAACAGCCTATTTCAGTTTAATTGTTGTTTTCAATCAAATGTTTACTCAAATTGTTTTTTGAAGTTCTACTTTGAACCTATCACACTGTGATATGTTCTTACCTGAGCTTAGACGAGTTGATACGTACCTGTCTGGTCTTTGTGCATACCCATGGAAGAGCGTGGGGCGTTCCAACTTCACCGCCGTTTGGAGCTATAGGAATACATTGGGAGAGGCTAAATGCTTTGGCTGTTTTGCATGACTGAGCGCATGCACAAAGACCAGACAGTTACAAATCACACATCTAAACTCAGGTAAGAACATATCTCAGTATGTAAAAACAGTGGCCTGTTCCTTTAAATTACTATTGATCGATTCGGAATCGACACTGCCACTATAGCTACTATCTAGTGACCGTTTCGATTGCGAATCAATCAATAGTAATTTAAGACTGGTTTAATTTGTTGAAAGGTGGCAGAAATTCACATTATGCAAGGTTGGAATTTCTTGTTTCTAGGTTGTAATTGGGTAAAACGAGGCACACTTGATCCAGTCAGCTGCACATGCGAAACAATTTATTTCATCGGACAAATATGTTCACATCTTGTGTAATCCATCATACGTGTCTTCCCATTTAAATGCAGCTCTCAACCACTTTTGAGAATCAACATATTTCGAAATGCACATATAAATGAGGCGACAGAAACCTGCACACCAGAAAGTAACCACTTTCAGCTGTATGACTTGATGAGATGGGTTTGGAAGTCAGTAGATCAGCGCTCCACGCTGTCAGAAATCATTGCACAAAATTCTTTTCACTTTTCTGAAACACTGTCGTTTTGTATCAACATTTACACAATACATTTACACCTTGCAGTCAGCATTGCATCAGTGTTGTACGATGTAACAACCTCTGCATACATTTTTACTTAAATGGATCTCAATACTTTTCTCCAAAACTTTTTGTGTCTGTTTTCTTGTTCTTTTCCCCTTTGCGAATCTCACCTCCGTCTTGCCGTCTTCAAAAGCGCTCATGCGGCATCAGGATCACGGTATTCTTCATGATCATTATCCTCATTGTGGGGCCTCTCTTTTGGTTACATATGCTGCAGTTTCGCACCTAATTGGCAACTTGAAGATGTTATGTGCTGCTCCCGAGCGGGGCAACCTCAATCTCCCAGTTGCCTTGTAGTCTTCAGAGTCGTGCCATAGAGGGCTTGAAGCGAGTAATTTGCCGTCGAAGATTTCTCGACAAATGATCGGTACAAAAAAAAAAAAAAGTGGGTTCTGTTGGAAAAAGCGAGTGCATCTTCATAGGAGCAATGACAAAGGTGTCGGGGATGTGTAAAACTGCCGCTGCGGTTAAAGATTAGAGAGTGTCTGATGTGCTATGCTCTGTCTAGTTGATAAAGCTTCTGAATTAGTCAGGGAAAGTGCCTGTAAAGCACTTTAGTAGAAACCATGAATCTAGTTAGTGAACACAGGGAACTGCGCCGGTTTGATTAAGACCTACTTTAGCTGACTTCAAAGAAATAGGTTGGCTACCGGATTAGACTGGAGAAGATTGAATTTTATTGTTACTACTTATGAAAAATGACAAAGTAATGTAATGTACTGAAGCGTTTGGCACCAAGCAGTAGTGCAATATGCAGGGCAGAGGTTGCTTTAGAGATGCAATAGGTTGTTGACTAATGATTACTGTATTATAAGGTGCATATTACACACATAAAAAAGGTTTATCGTGTCTTTCATGTATTCCAGTGTTCGATTAATAAAAGGGAAAACAAATATGGTGTATTACTTTTGTTTTTAAATGTGCATGGCATGATTACCCTACATATTTGACACATTTTAGGTCATCATGCACTTACAAATTCCGCTTGGGGAAAAGGAGGCAGGAAAGGGTTGCTGGGTTGCAGGTTCTGGAATGTGATGATGTCACCGGACCCAGTGGGGGGCAGGAGCCAGTTTTTCCTATTAACAGCATTATACTTTCACAAGGTCAACAATTTCCTCAAAAAGATAATATTTTTTCCTCTATATAATATTATAGGCCTTAAGAATGCTATGATGTCACCTGCAACCCAGCAATTTGATTGGAATCATTTACCAATAGAACATCAAAGCAATAACATCCGCACCTTTTTACCTACTGAAAAAACATTGCCAAGATCAGAGGTATGATTGACTCTGTGCAAAACAACGCCACCCTAGAAGTGACTTCCTGTTTCAATCCAGCACATCCTTATTCATTACTTCAGCAGTTCATTAGTTAGTAACATTCTTTCTACCCAGACAAAACACTTAGAATGTGTGTATTTAATTATATTCTTGTAATGTTGCAAGTACCTGCTGAACTAATCAATGAGACGAGCTGTGTGCTTTTATTTTGTCGTGCTGGATCGAAACAGGAAGTCACTTCTTGGGCGCCGTTGTCATGATTTGAAGTTATGCACAGTTGAGTCAATTATACCTCTGATCTTGGGAATGTTTCAATTTAGTGTCGGAACCAGACTTAGAGACTTATCCATGTGTTTGTCTCCAGTAGGTTAGACTACTATAACGGCCTGCTCACTGTTAGACAGCTGCAGTACTTCCAGAACGTAGGCCCGGGGAAAATATTTGATTTGATGTAAAAATCAAGTTGGTCGTTCAAATCGATTCACTTTTTTTTTTTTTTTTGTGGAATAAACTGTACATATATATATATATATATATATATATATATATATATATATATATATATATATATATATAGTTCTCTGCCTTCTGCTCAGAGGAAGAAGGTTTTGCTGTTCAAATGTGCTAAGAAGAACAGAGCTCACCTTCGGATTTTTTGTTGTTTTATTTCTCAATCCAAATACTGTATAAATAACTTGGATGTTTAACAATCTTTGTTGCACACTGCACAGTGACTTTTCAGTTAGAGAAAGGGTTTGCCTTTGCAATTTTGTTTAGGTGGATGCACTATACATATAGTTTAAAAAAATATTTACATGGACACAGTATTTTGGTTTAAATGGGAGGGATCGAATCATAAATCAAGTTTTTTATTTAAAAAAATGCTGCTGCTCGAGTCCTGATAAGAACCAGGAAATAAAATACGATATGTTGGTCCAGTGCTCCGGTCTCTGCACTGGCTTCCTGTCACTCTGAGAGTAGAATTTAAAACCTCATGTTAGAACCATATGAACCATCTCGGGCCCTAAGAACTTCAGGGAGGGGTCTCCTGGTGGTTCCCAGAGTCCGGACTAAACACGGTGAGGCTGTGTTTCAGTTTTCATGAGGATGTGAAACTGACCTCAACTCTGACACTGTTCAAATCCAGGCTGAAAACAGTAATTTACCCCTGCATATGATGACTGAAAGTATTTTATCTGCACTCTTGCTATTTACTGTAATTAATACATTTTATGTTGATGTTTTATGGATTGATTTGATCTGCTTTCTTGTAATTCTATGCAACTGTGAAGCCCTTTGAATTGCCTTATGAATGAATTGTACTCTACAACCTTGCCGAGATCAATTACATCCTCACATTTATTCAAAACATCTTTTGTATAATGATTTAAAATGTCAATGTTACAGCTGTTTCTTGGTTTTCAAATAATTGACTGAATGCATCTAAGTCCATTTCATCCAAGTAACTGGATTTATTATTATCATTTTTTCCAATGAACTCTGAACTGCAGCAATACGACGGAGTATGTGTTTTGATGTAAACATGACCGTTGCCTGGGGAATAACAACAGTACAATTGACACATCTGACAGCCATTCTCCGATTTGAGGGGAAAATAAATGCAATTAAGGTGTCACGGTGTTCCCTACTGTCGTCTTTACCTTGTGACCAACATTTCTGTTCCTATATGTATTTTCAATCCCCTTTATCTTTGAATCAAATGAATACACTTCTGCATAATTAGCAAGCGCATACATAAAAGTCTTGGTCACTACTGTACTTTCCGATTATTCACGACAATACCTTTGGTGATCTATGCATTTTTTCTCATTAAAAAAAGTGTAACCTTGAAATGTAATTGCAAATTTCTTGGCAGTGACGGAGATTTGCGGCAAGGCCACTGCCCCACGCAGACTAAAGTGCCATGGCGCATAATGCCAAGCCAAGACGGAGTAAGAGCTGCAGTAAATTACACTTACATTACATTTTAGAATAAAAGAAAAAGAAAAGTTTAACGTAGCATGAAGGAGAAAGGGGATTCTAACAAATTTGCTGGATTAAAGCCACAAAATACGGTACATTGGGCGACTGGTAAAGCCATGTAATGACATAATGATTTCCAATAATCCATCGCTGTGTTTTATGAAAGTTAATCCAAAAGTTTGGTATGCAATAATAGGTAAACAATTAACATGTTTGTCTTCTCCTGTGACTGTGGAAGGCTATGCGAGTAAAGTGTAGCTCAAAGTCAACAATCCAAAGTGGAGATACAAAACCCAAACACAATACGGCATCAATTCATGATTTACGTAAAGCATGGAGGCGAATAGAGCCTTCAGTTTTGTTGACAGCTCCGATCATAATCCTGCACATGCTCCCACTCATTTGCTGTGGCCTGACAGTTTATAGCGCAGTATACTGGGCACTGGCACAGGGCCGGCTTTGGGACTGAGCATATGGCCACGGGCTAAAGGTCCATGGAGGGCGAGACAAACGGGGGCGCGGGGACAGAGGGAGAGAGATAGGGCCAAACGCTGGCACAGAAAATGCTCAACAATCACTTTATATGCCAGAGCGAACACACTCCAACCAACTCCCAGTCCACGGGTAAATCTGATTTTCCCAATGAAACTGCTCTGGGAGTAAAAAAAAAACACACAAAAGAAACACATGTAAAAATGTGCTTTTGTGGACACTTTTCGTGTTGTCCTCACAGTTTTTGTTTTGTTTTTTGTTTTGCTTAAAAAAGGCATTCATGTGCAGAGACAATTTACGTTTCTTAGTGACTTGTAGGACAAACAAAATAAAGTTGATGCCTTTTGTATCTTAAAGCTGCCTTCTGCTATTTTCTTGGCAAGTCATCCGTAAGTGAGAGACAGACTCAAGTTCCAACTTGGACTATATTGGAGTTTCTGCCTCAGGTGCACAGCTCTCAGCTCAAAGTTTGCAGCGGTCTCTCTGAGTCCATGACCGACCTGAGACCTGCCTGTATTCTGCACAGACAGAAATGCGACGAGCTGTGCTGTATTCAGCTGTGTCCAGAAGGACTTGCTTGAACATGGGGTCGTTGTGTCGCTGAGGGCACAGTGTCGCTGTGCAGGTCTCGGTGCTCTGGCATTCTCCCACAGACGTAAACAGTCTCCGTATTGACTTGACATCATACAAAAACCGGGAAGGGGTCAGTGTAAAAGTGGGACAAAATACTGTGAGGTGGTGAGGTTTGACATTGTGTTTGCTTCTGTCGGACAAAGTTAACATACTGTTTCCGAGCAATGTGGGAATGCAACATTTCCGGGCCGAGAAACAGATGAGCTTAGGGTGGCTTTAAAGGAACAGGCCACCATTTTTCCATACTGTGATATGTTCTTACCTGAGCTTAGACGAGTTGATGTGTACCTGTCTTTGTGTCCGTGGAAGAGCGTGGTAGCTTCCAGCTTCACCCCAGTTTGGAGCTACAGGAAATGCTGGGAGAGGCCAAATTCTAACAACATCTTTGGTCGTTTGTGTGACTGAGGGCACGCACAAAGACCAGACAGGTGCGCATCAACTCGTCTAAGCTCAGGTAAGAACATATGTCGGTAGCCTGGCCTTAGCCATCCGTAAACTCCGGTCAATTATAATTGCCCTGCATGTACGTCTGGGCTTGATCTCAGTGGCTGCGTTACATCGGTTGACGTTCTACCTATCATTCAGCGAACGGGGGAGGCGGGTGTTGTAGGTGACGTTTAGCATTGGCGCCGATTTGCGGGCTGTAGTTTGACAATGGCGGCGGATACGAAAGTAATGGAAGCTCTTCAATTTGTTCTGGCTCGGCTCCCAAATATCCAGGAATTAAAATTGAAGCCTTGGAATGTGCAAGGAATGTTCCCAAGAGTTATGATGGCTCGCTTCACTCACTCAGGTGCATTACACGACCAAACGCTAGCGAAAATCAGATCCAATCGTTTCAAAGGAGTTCACCCCTCCCACCTGATAACGGAGCACAATTGAGAAAGTCCAGACCCTTATACGAAATGAAGTATAAGGGTCTGGACTTATACTTCAGACCCTTATATGGTAAAACCAGGCTAGAAAAACGGTGGCCTGTTCCTTTAAAGGGACTGTACGGAGTTTAAAAATGTTAGAATTATGTATTTTCCTCCCCCTAAATGTTCCAACAATGTTCTAATGTGTAGAATGAGCTCAGACCTGTTCACCACAACTGCCTCTAAAATCCAGCACTGTCACTCAAAACGGTGTTACTTCGTCCGAATTGCCGTCATGCACGAGCTTGATATAGAAGGTGCAGTTACATGTATGACCTGAGGTGGCATTAGTGAGCATAAAATGGCCAACTTGCATCTAGCCCCTTTACATTTTAAAAGCCTTATCTATAATAGAAAACGCTATTTCAATGGCCGCCGCCTGGGCGCCGCCATGTTTATTTCCCATACCGACTTTGAAGCTAAGCAGGGACGGGCCTGGTTAGGACTGGGATGGGAGACCGTTCCTCCGAAGCTAAGCAGGGAAGGGCCTGGTTAGGACTGGGATGGGAGACCGTTTGGGAACATCAGGAAGCCTGGCGACAGTACTGAGTGTGTACGTGGTGCCGGCCCCCACGTTGCGGTCCCGCCGCCCGCGGGCATTGACCACGGGTCCATATGGACCGCGGTGCTGCTGTCCGAGGACAACCCGCCGTCACAACAACGCGAGTGCACGAGATCTGACTGCCGTGCGTGTGCGCGCATCCACAGAGGGCGATGCGTGTGTGCGCGCGTGCGCGCGATTGTGTGTGCGTCGGTGCGTGTATGTGTGCGCGCGTGCATCACAACAGGGCGGTGTGCGCGTGCGTGTGCGCGTGCGTGTGTGCGTATGTGTGCGCGTGTGCATCAAAACAGGGCGGCGTGTGCGTGCGCGCGTGCGTGTGTGCGTATGTGTGCGCGCGCGCATCGAAACAGGGCGATGTGTGTCATTTGCTTTCACGTATTGTGAGCCCAGAGGTACATTTTATTCTAAAGCAGCTTTGAAAGCATTGCGAATTTTATTGTACGGTTATAAATACTGTCTAACAACGATCATTAGGCTATTTCATTTCTAAACCAACTTATTTTTTTTTTACATTGTACACTACCGTGATGCACCAAACCACGGGCCCTGCACCGTGAACCGAACCGTTAGAGCTGAACCCCTAATATTTATCCATAATTATTCCACTGTCTCTTGAATTCTATTCCCTTTTAGCCAACATATTGTCGTTGTAGCTAATAAGAAAGGAGTACGGGTGCATCAAACACTCAAATTGCAGTTTGTTTGAAATTATTTTTAGCATTAATTATTTTACACATTTGTAGTGGCCATAGTTTTTGGACTGGGTTGGGAACCACTGGTCTACAGCTGAACTGTGTGACGGGTTGGACGTTTCTTTGTAATAACTCATAATCTCAGAATATCAAATGTCGAAACTAGCGAGGCCCGGCCGAAGGCCGGGTCTCAGCTAGTACATTTATAAAAATCTTCCTAGAAGTGTACATCATTTGGATGTAACATCACTATCACCATAGAGTGCTATAGAACAATAACATTGGCTGTAATGGTAGCACTGGCACTGGCACGGGCAAAGAAAATTCATGGCAATCACTTTCCGCGCCAGTCCAAACAACACTTCTTTACCAAACTCCCCGCCAACAAATAATTCTGATCCTAAAAAAAACAGGAAAAGAAAGACAAGTATACAGTACAATTTCTCCGGAATGGTATTTCATCCTGCTGTACCTTCCCCTGTGTTTTACCCTTGAACAGCGCTTGAACCCCAGTCACTGTGCCGTGCGTTATGAGCCGTGGGTTATCGCCGCGACTCGTGGGCCTTGTCAAAATGTGCGCGAGCAAATGTGGAGTGACAGATGTAGCCTTTCTGCTCTCAGTCACTAACATGGTTATCCTGCCACCGCCCGCTTCAGTGATCTGTACCACACACACATTTTATTTACTGTGGAGCGGCACACACTAATAGTTTAGAGATGCTGCAGGTCTTTCCTTATTACTTAGTTGACGGTGTTAGGCTGTTTTCCATTAAGTTTAGCTGCACTGCCCTAAGAAGTACAAGAGTTTGTTCTGGGAAACATTTGGCAAGCGATGTCTAGCGCAACATGAAATTAGTCAGTGGGAAAACATCTCAGAATTTGCAATATCTGCATTTGAGTAACCGTTTATATTTGGTATCAACAATGTTGCTCTTTCTTAGCACTTCAAGCATTCTTTCCTCTCCTTAGTCCTGTCAGGGGTCATATGTGTCATCGAGTCTATGTCAGCGCCCTTTGGCACGAAACAGCGGACATCCTGGACAATGGCCAGTCAGCAGCAGAGCCAATTCGTCCACTGGCAGAGAACCATTCTCTCTCACATCCATTCACTATGGGACAGGAAGACCCAGCAGTTCATTAATTTTCTATGGAATGTAGGATCATGTGAATTTTTAATTACATTTTGATGCACTGGTGGTGAAAATTAAGCTTTATCGTGTGGGTTTTATCATCTGGTGTTCAAGATTACATGCACATTTAGAGATTAGATACTGCCATTCAAGAGTAAATGAGCAAAAACATGAACAAACCATGTTTTTGTGTCAAGTGTCATCGGGGTTAATACGCTTAAGCTTCATACTTTCCCTTATTTGAGCAATCAAATAAAAGTTGGCTCTACAACATACAAATTAGAATTTCCGTTGCTCTCAAACTTTCCTTGCACACAAAAAGAAGTATGCAGTGTGTAGGGCTGGGTACAGTGAAACGATACCAGTGTGGTATCGGAAAAAAGCATCGAAAGCAAGTACTGATTTTTTTCTTTTTTTTAAATCCAAGTTTTGATGCTGTTGGTCCAGGGACAGAATTAAAGGAAGTGACTTGGTTGTTTCAGCTCAAATACACTGTTATTATTTTATTCCCCCCCCTTTTTGCACCCCCCAAAAATCCCTATTTTTAAATTTTCCTTTGCCCAATGTTTGCCCATTTTTTAAAATTGATTTTTGCCCCAATTTTTATTAGTAATATTGTCCCTATTTCCCCCCATTTTTTCCCAATTTTCCCTAGTTTACCCCACAATGATTCCCCTGATACCTGATTTTGTAAAGTTGCATATCTTCCACACCTTACTGTTCTGTTTTATAGTTCTAGATGACATATTATATTTTATTTAGTATAAGCATCGGGAAACGTATCGTTGAGGTATCGTGTCAAAAACCAAGTATCATTAAAGCAATACTGAGTAACTTGTTTACCTTAATTAATCCTTTCCGTAGTCCCTCTGGGGATAATACAAGTGTTAATGGGATGATTCTTGATCTTTCATCTCCCCCTGATGTCTCTGGCCAGAAAACCATGCTTGAAACTTGACTGTCTCCGGGTCGGAGTCACCAATACACACTAATGGAATCACCAAGAAGAAGCTAGCTGGCTAATGGGCAAAGCTAACTGCGGGCTAGCACCACTTAAACAGTATTTACAGCGAAGTTTGAGTGAGAAAAAAATATCTCCATTGTGTAATTGGATGTACAATATCCCTCTCTCCCGTTGCCTTTTCTGTCATATGCACTCTAGGGTGTACAAGTTACTTAGTTCTGCTTTAAAGTAATGGTATAAAAAAAATGATGGTACCCAGCTTGGCAGTGTGTAACTAATATTATTACCATATACAATGAGGTCAATACGAAACACTCAGAAAAAGGTAATGCAGGGCTTTTGCCTTTGACAATATTAAAGGTGGATGAGGGATACTTGACCTTCTTTCTGTAAAGGCGATAGAACTCTCTCACCACTTTTCCAGTATATGCTTGTGTGCAAGAGAATTATCCACTCCTAACCCATATAGGAAAACACTGGAAAGGCTACAGTAAATCATGTTTTTTCTGACAAACGGCAATATCCAGTTTCAGTTCGAAAGTGAGAATTTTTCTGTCAGTACTCTTGCAACTCTCGAAGACTTTTTGGGTTTTACTTTTGCCTAGTTTGAGTTTGTACGTTGCAGCTGCCAAAGGTTTAATGAACAAGAAATGAAATTCACCCACATCCTGATTGTAATGACTGACAATGGAGCAAACACATAACCATACGAAGCATTTTTTTCTCCCCCCAGTTCATTATCCGCAGATCACAATTCAAATGAGCCCCATGCAGGAAAGACAATCGTCGAAACGGGTTAACAAAATACACGAGATGAGACAAATAGAGAGATGAGATAAACAGTTTGTTGTTTGAAAGTCGAAGCCTTGGATTTATTATTATTCTAAGACCAGCGCTTGTTGTTTCTAGACTGGAATCTCGGGCTGCCCTTATCGCGTTGACTCCCGAAATCTTACACTCCGCAAACATTGTACGTAAAGTATAGACGAAGCACATGAGTGAGCGACATATTAAAAGCTGCCCCGTTTAAATGTTTTCGGACGGATATTGCCGGCGACAACAAATCTCTCCGACCTAATCGCTTGCGAGATAATAAATCAAAGCCGTTTTAACTTTAATGAATTTCGACCACGTTCCGATGGCGCTAAGAGATGGGGGCCTCTCTCTGCCTCTTCAAGCGTGTCACCGAGGCGCCTATCACGCTATATATCAATGCCACTTCCCTTTCGCCACGTCCCCGCTATCACACGCCTTTTGTCAAGATAGCGGTACAAATGAGAAAACAATGGAGAGAAGAGAGGCAAGTTGTTGAATATTCATTGGAACGGATAAGGATGCAACTGGGACATTTTGGGTGGTTTTATCAGCGCTAACAGGATCTGAGCCATGGTAAATCGTGGTAAATCCCAATGCCAAATGGCCCTTACGCGAGTTCTCATGTAAAACCTCCAGAGTGCTTTTGCGGTGCATTTTTTTTTTTCCCCTGCCGTCTCTCTCTCTCTCTCATTTATCGAAACAGTCTTGTTATGTTTTTTTTTCTCCTCTCCCCCCTTTATTCTTGTAATATATTCTCTTCATTTTTCTTCATGGCCCGAGGCAGAGAGTCTGGAGTGGAGACAATAAAGTGAATACCTTATTGTCTGTGATAGTGGCGTTTAACATTTTTAAATAGGGGAAAGTATTCATAGCTTTTATATAAGCGCCAAGATTTTTTGGGTGCAGGTTGAGCGCCGATCGACAGAGCGCGTAAACAAGATAACTTACTGCCAGGAAAGAGCACCTTTGAACAACACAGATGCACACAAAAATAAAACAACTTAATATAGCTTTTATAAACGCAGAGCTTGGCAATGAGATATAGCCGCAGTCAAGTCCATGTGGGATACAAAGCAAGTGCGATGTGATCTCAGAAAAACACACAAATGCATAAATGAATGAATACAAAATAAAGGTAGGTGGTTATTAGTTGCAGCGCACTTTTGAAATATGCAGGACTTAACTTGGAAATCTCATACATATGTGTGTTTGTTTCCAGTTGTAGGAGTTTTCCATCAGAGGAAAGGTTTCACCTGTCATCCAAGACGCAGTTCTGTATTTCAACTCAGGTTTTATAGTAATCAAAAGGGAGGAGCTAATGGCAGGATCACCAAAGGAGGGGTACCGTATTTTCCGGACAATAAGTCACACTTTTTTTTTCATATTTTGGCTTGGGGTGCGACTTATACTCAGGTGCGACTTATATATCAAAATATATGATTTCACTTACAGCACCACTGAAAATTTAAAGTTAAAGTTTGAAGTGGGCCAGAAACTTGTGAGGGACTGGCGAAAAGCGGAGGTTACTCTTACCGAAATGAATAAAACAACAATGCTAATCGCAGGCTCGATGGCCACAGTTTGAGGCTGGTACTCCAGAGCGACTTATACTGTAGATGTTTTTTTCTTCTTCATTATGCATTTTTTGGCAGGTGTGTCTTATACTCCAGAGCGACTTATAGTCCGGAAAATACGGTAAATATTTTCAAACCAGAAGAAATGTAGAACTATTGGATAACAGATGCAACATTCTAAAACAGACTGGCCACCCTTTGAAAACGTTTTTCTGTGATGTCACTCATATAACACTGAAAATCTTCTTCCACTCCTTCGATATAGCACATTGTGGTCACCACAACTACATGTGCTTGTTACAGGGTCAAAATAGCACACTTTGCACAAAGCAGACACCAATTTGGTAACACTTTATATTAAGATGTGCTTGTTAAGTATTAATAAGGTATTAATATGCATTAGTAATTAATAGGCCATAATATTAGTCTTGTATCAATAAGCTTCTTATTACACTTTTTATTACCTTACTAGTAGGCCATTAATAATATGCTTATATATATATTAATGAGCTGATCATTATACTGTTATCAACTACCATGCTAATAGGCCATGAATAATATGCTCATTCATTGCCTTCCCTAAACCTAACCCTAACCTTAACCCTAAGAAGATTACTAATGCTTATTAATACTTTATTAATACTTAGCGAGCACACCTTAAAGGGAGTAGACAGAAGTTATTGAAGGCACAGGCCACCGTTTTTTCATACTGGGATATGTTCTTACCTGAGCTTAGACGAGTTGATGTGTACCTGTCTGGTCTTTCTGTGTGCCCGTGGAAGAGCTTGGTCGCTTCTAACTTCACTCCCGTTTGGAGCTATAGGAATATACTGGGAGAGGCCTCTTTGGTCTTTTTGCATGACTGAGGGCACACAGTTCTTCCATACTGTGATATGTTCTTACCTGAGCTTACACGAGTTGATATGTACCTGTCTGGTCGTTGTGCGTGACTGAGCGCACGCACAACGACCAGACAGTTACGCATCAGTATGGAAAAACGGTGGCCTGTTCCTTTAAAAATGTAAAAAAAATTATGTATTCACCAAATATGTATTCACCACAGACCTTTTCTCCACAACTGCCAAAATACCAACTACCTCCATCGTCATGCACGAGCTTAATAGAGACTGCAGTTACGCGTAAGACCTGAGGTGGCAGTGGCGAGTAAAAAAAAATGACAACTTCCATGTAGTCCCTTTATTTTAAAGTGGTACAACCAATTTTAATGTCATCATGTCAGTAACATTTTCGTTTTATTTGCAATATATATAGTCTTAAACCAAGGTCCCAAAGTTATTACTGCACAAGATATGAGAAAAAGTCTGTTAATTTAGGAGGAGAGCAATTCCTCATCTCACAGTGCAATTTCCTTGCAGTTGACCTGACCCCCCACACCCATCCAATTTTCCATTGCTTTGAAAATTCCTCGCACATTAAAATGACAGATTTCCCTGAGTCAAATGCACAGCTTTGGGCCTGTCTCGGATGAAAAGCGCAGATGCCTTTCTCACAGATAGTGAATATGTAACCTCGGGGTGGAGTCTGGCATCTTTGTTTTTCTGACCTCACGCTCCATTAGTTCACTTCTCACAACGTTTGACCTTTGGAGGCTCTGACTGAGCTCTTTCTCAAAACCTAAACCACTTCCTCTGAGACCAAACTAAAGGTATTAGTATCGGACTGGCCCGACCTTTCCCAAAGCCTGCTGGGTAAAAGGAGGAAGTGACCCAAGTGGCTCATGCGTGTCTCTTGTGGATAAATGTGATGTCTTTCATGACATATGCAGGCCCGCATGACTTCTTGATCAGATCAAAGAACAGCAGATAAAGCTTTTATTTTATTTGCTGTGACATGAGCTATACCAAGGGGGATAGTAGCACTCAATAAATCGCCCTCATTGCTTTTGTTGCTTTGTTTAGCGTGGAGAAATCAATAGTCAGTGGGGGGCATTTGACCACATATCATATCATGAGCAACGGAATCAATTAAAGGTGGTGATGGATATGGACCTTATGGCGGGCTGACTTTACAAAACTTCATATTGTCAATGTGCATTAGCTTGAAATGAGCGGATCCATTTGTAGCAGCTTCAGGCCTATTTTAATGAGAGGTAGTGACAAATTAATATTGGGGCATGTAACAAGTATAATACAAAAAAGTGTAATTGTGGAAACTACTAAGTAAGCTACTGTATATTCAGTGCGTTTCCCAGAACCGACCTGTCATTTTAACTCTCAAGGTAAAGTCATAATACTGTATACTTTTATATTCCGATAAGCAGGAACAGTACAGTCAGCTGAGGGCTTGTCAGTGTGAAATGTTTTGCTGCAAATGACAGGTTTTTATGCTTTTGAAAATATGACTTATTCAGATGGATAATTATCTGCTGTAAGTGATAATTGTCATTTTATTTCAGTGAAGCAGCAACCCTAAGTGACATTGATAGAGGTAAAGTTCCATAGATACAGACGGCATCTCGTCATAGAAGGGGGCGTGGCCTCGCCAAGGGGGAAAATAGAATCTTTTGGGAAACACACTTTTTCAGTCTTTATAGCCATTTTCTGGTGGAATATGAACTTATTTATCACATACAAATAAAGTCAAGTGTAAATCAGGTCCATATGGATATTTTCTCACAGCAGATTGTTCTGTAGAAGTGAAAAAACGGCAGTTGTAGCTAGCGCTAGCTTACGTTAGCATTAACCCGATGCAAACATGTAGCATAATGTTAGCGTTCTCCGTTTTTTTATGTATTTATGGGCTGTTGAACTACTTTGCTCCTCCCCATGTCTTTGTGTATCTTTATTTAGTAGAACACTATGTTCATATTTCAGCATTTGTTAAAGTAGTTTTTGAATAATTAGAGAAAGATTAGATTTTTCCTTAACTGTTTTCAAACATGCCCATATATGGGCGATTCCGGAGATGCCGTCTGTATCTATAGCAGTTCGACTCATTTCCCATTGACATAACATGGTTGGCACGGCAACAGTTTAAAAAAAAAAAAAGCTTTGGTGGATGAAACAGTCTTTCAGTCAGTTGGACCTGGCTCCGAGGGAGACTCTGGAGTTGATCTAACTTTGTTTATTCCAGGGTTTATGCAGAAGAAAGACCAATTTAATGCTTTTTAATGACCAAATACAATATTTGAATGCTAAAGAATAAATAAAAATAAAGTTAGGGCATATTTTGGACAAAGAGAATTGGACAAAACGGACAACTTTATAGCAAAGAAATGTGGTCATCCACATGCCCATTGCCGGGTGGGGGGTCATGGCCCCTTACTTCTCCTCCTGCAGGTGGTGGGTCCACAGAAGGACAGCCTCACGATTCTAACCGGGCCTGTTGGTCTCTCATAAGGGGCTCTTTGTCTGACCCATCACCTTGGACATATTTGCCATGGGACCCCCAGGGGCTCGATCCCTCCAACAACTAAGCTCCCAGGATCATTCGGGTGCTCAAACCCCTCCACCACGTTAAGGTGGCGGTTCCAGAAATGTGGTCAATTTCAGCCAAAAAATCATACCATAATTTTGGTATTTTTGATGAACTTACAGGCCCACAGTAAAAAACTTTTTAGCAACGTTTTCCAATGCCCCGCGGAAACCCTGACATTCAGACACGTAGACATAGTTTTGCTAACTCAGGTCAAGCAAAATTGTCGCCTACTGTTCAAGAGATCAAGGTTTTTTAGACTATAGCCAGAACAGAAATCTACCACTTGGTCTGTATTGTAAGAACATCAAGCCCCAGTATATGTGAAATGCAGTGAATACACATCTACAGATTAGTTTTGCTGTTTGGTTTTGTGTATACTTTGACAGCACACAATGTTAGCTTTAGACTGTCTTAATATATAAAAACTCATCCAATCCTTGTCTTGAAACATGCATCCTTTCCACCAGACCATTTCTATTCACTGTAACATTTCACCATGTGTGTTGCCATAGCAATAAAGTCCTCTCATGAGCCAAATGTCGGCTACCGTTTAATTTCTTTTTTTTTTTTTTTAATACTTCAGCAATTTTCAGAGCAGAGGACATTTTATCACTCTGACATTCTTATATGTGCAGTGGTTTCTGTGGAAAGATTAATAAAAAAAAAAAGATGCTCAATAGGACTTAGAATTACAATTACATGAAAGGATTATTTCCTTGGGCTTCAAATATGTATAACCTCTTTGTTAATAAAAGATGGAAAAAACCAAAGAAACATTTCAATTGAGGTTTAAGTGCACTATGAGGGAGAAGCTTAAAATTAGTAGTTTATTACAATGACAAAGTGTGGGTACCATTGAGAACCAAAGCACCATTGTACAATACAGATACTGCAATAGGTGGCGTTCACGATTTAGAATGTGATGATGTCATAATGTCAGATGGAGGGCAGGGCCAATGCAACTCTATGGGAGAAATGCAATTTTTGGAAGAAATCTCCAAAACGAAAATTGACAAATGTTTTTCCACATCAGTATTTGATCGTGATTGGATTCACAAACCTGTGATATTATTTTTTTGTCTGAAAGTCCTTTCTATTGGACAACATCATGGTCATGTTTTCGCATATTGTCACCACTTTTTGAAATTTTTTAGAGATAATAATTGGACATTAGCTCATATGTGCCGACAGAGGAGACAATGAACTTTGTGACAGTTTTTGTTTCATGTGGATTCATCCAGTAATGACTGAGATATGAGCCAAAAAACAAAGACATAAAAATATGCATTTTGTCAGTTACCACCATTACCATAGTTACCGTCAGTTGACCTCCACCTCAATGTTAAACTATTAGACTCTTTAGAATGTTGTGATGTCACGTGAACGCTACCTATTTGTGCTGACTATAAATAGGTAAGTGTGGATTTATTTTATTTCTTTGTCTTTTATTTATCAGGATTTACTTTTATTCAACCTGTCACTGGATGGACTTGTTTTGCCCGGAGTTTAGACTCAGGTGAGAGAAAAGTTAGATGGAGAACAATAATATGCGGCGCACAAAGGACAATGAGTAATGGTGGCATGTCAGTCGGCATGCAGCAGTCATGTTTCACAATCCGGTGGAGATAGATGTATTGGTGCGTGATGAATGCCTTTTGACGGGGCTGTGTACGAGTCATCAGAGAAATAAAAGCTTGCGGATGACAGGAATAGAGCGGACACAATGCAGTGCAAATCGGGATCAGTGTTTCGGGATTGTAAATTCCGCGGCATGTCCCAACAATAGATCACACCAGCAGCAGATGTTGGGGAATCTGCTGGAGACGCCGCCGCCATATGGTCACGTTACACAATGTGTGCATGGATTAAGACTTCCTTCAGCACAGCATAAACTTCTTGAGGAGGGATGGGAATAAAAAAAAAAAAGCAGAAAAAGGACAAAGATTATTTAAAGGATCTGTATCATGCTATTTTAGCCATTCCAAAGAAAAGTATAGGCATTTATATGGTATATTGTACCTCTACCACTAATATTTGGGATTAATATAAGTATTTTATGGAGGTATTTTTCAAACCCGGAAGACACAACGCTTTGATTCAGTTAACTCCGCCCCCTCTTTCCGCTCATACGACTTTTGCAGTAGTAGAAATAAAAATACACAGCAAAAAGTGAAGTTATAAGGAGTTGACATTTGCAACACAGTGTCATAAATGGCTAACACACACAAGCTAACACGCGTTTTGATTGACTCACTACTCTGGTCCGTCGCTGTTTACGTTATGGGACTCGCGTGGGTTATAAAAGTTAATCCACTTTGGTTCTGCCGAAGGTTCACCAAGCATCCATCAAGAGACAGTCGCAGAAAAACACTATTGTTGTATGTTGTATGTTCTCATCTTTAGGAAGGTCGAATAAACTCCCGTCCTCGTAGCCAAACGCGCTTTTCTCTGACATTATTGTTAAGTAAGAAAATAGAACAGGCATATCCAGAGTAGGTTAGAAAGAGCTCCTTCTTCACAGCTTCCAGTGCACGCTCAGGGGGTGCGTTTTTTCCCCCCTTTATTTCTTTCTTACAACAGAAATAATGAAAAAGCTGTTTTACAAATTAAAATCAGGCCATAAGCATAGAATTAAGACATTACATTACAGACGTCGAGCACTTCCGTTCCGCACAACTGAGTAACTCAGTCGTTTACCAGGAGAGGGCGGAGCAGCTGCAGGATTCAGGAGGATTGCTGAGAACTGCGTGAATGAAGCCAAAAAACACTGGGGGTGTCTTTGATAAATAAATAGCACAACAACAGGGTTAAAAGCTCCAAAAAGTCGATTTTGCTACAGGCCCTTTAAAAATATTTAGCTTTCATCCTTTCAATCTAAATAGTTTGAACCCCTTTCCTAAAACACTGCATACATTGCATTAAACACTGTACGTTGTTTTCTTTATTGGAATATTAGAATATGGTTTGTAAACAGAGGAATATAAATTTCAAATGCCTCCGTCCACAAACGGACCAACACAGGAACACATTATATCTGTAGCTATTTCAACCTGCTGACTCTCAAAGAAGCCGAATCGCTGCATTAGATCCAATTGTAAAAGCTTATTATAGCTTTTGCGTCTGGACCAAGGGATCTTGTAGAAATCTTCAGCTGCTGCAGGTAGCAGAAGTCTGGCTGATGAAGTGGGGATGAGGAAAAGGAGGGCGATTTAAGTGTAGCAGGCTGAATACTAATTGGCCGGGGTGCAGGTGGTCTGCTGCAGGAAAGAGGAGCAGGGGTCTTTATAGGCAGGTGATCAGGTGCAGACTCTATGTTGACCTTTACTGTGAATGTTATGTCAAGGTTTAACTCTAACTGAAGAGTTCATCTGCAAAAACAGTGCCATCGAAAAAACTCACCGTGTTGTAAACTTCTCTTTGCACAGATGTGTTTTTCATGATCTGTTTTAGTAGTAGAAGTTTTGAGCAGTTTACATTCTTAAAATGTTCAATTCAAAATGTCATAATTATACAGTTATGGAGGCTCAAAGGGAGCAGACTGAAGCAAGAAGTGTCGACCCCTTGTTCATGTAAATTAAATTACATTTGCATTTCATAATCTTACAGTTAGACATTACATTGACATTATATGTACTCAATCCTTCCTGAGTGCATCGCTCCGTGCCATTAAAATACAAAGTAACTTGTTCTTCACAACTGTCATCTGTAGAGTACAGTAAGAAAAATTTAATTCAAAAAGGAGATATCAGACTTTGACACTTCTATAAAATACCTTACAAAAGTGTGATAAGTTAAATCAGAACTATGTAACTCATGCCCCTAGAGGCCATAAGCACCACTGCAGGTGTCGTAGCATGTTACGTTTTTTTACTCATTAATTGTCCGTGAGAGTAAATACTACGCTGACAGAAAAGACAAAGGGATAGATACATCCAACTACACTTTTTTTTTTTTCAATCAAACTTGGCTGTAAATACTGCTTAAGTGGCGCTAGCTTTGCCCTTTAGTCTGTTGGCTTCTTCTTTGTGATTGCATTAGTGTGTATTGGGGCTTCCGACCCAGCTGCAAGTGTGGTTTTCTGGCCAGAGACACCAGGGGGAGATTAAAGACCCCCCCAATCATCCCGTCAACACTTGTATTACCCCAGAGGGACTACGAAAAGGTTTAGGTAAACAAGTTACTTAGTACTGCTTTAAGTTATACTTTATGAATCCCCGGGTGGAAATTTGTTCTCTGCATTTGACGCATTCTCAGCAGCCAACGTGGGCGGGCACTCGGGGACCCATCTCCAGATGTGAAGCCAGACTAATGGTCAGAAACACCTGGCTAGAGGATTCAGCTATTGTACATGTTTTTAGGGGTAGGGGACCACGGTACTTGATAAGGGACGCAGACACGGGGAGAACATGCAAACTCCACACAGAAAGGCCCCGTCCAGGTGGGAATCGAACCCGGGACCTTCGCCCTGTAAAGCACGAGCGCTAACCACTGTGCCACCGTGCCGCCAATTATTTTTCATAAACAATCATCCTAGTTGAAACAAATAAAATGAACACTTTTCAGTCTTTGTAATTTGCGAGAAATCAAAAATCTCCCGGTCAGGATTGTTTGAGGGCACATACTTTTACGCCTCATTTTGGCTTTGTTCCAGATGCCCTCCCTGATGAGACCACGTCCATTTAGCGCTCACCTCGCGCTCACTCTGTTCCCCTTGTGGCTTTATGTTTTCCTTCCACAAAACAAGGACAACTCTGGCAACAAAACCTCAGAGGAGCAGCAGCTGTTGTGAAAGCTGCAGCAGTCTGTTGGCTGTAACATGCGCGTGAATGATGAAGACTCTTCTCCACATGAATATAGATTTATATATATGGTATGGAATTGAACGCACCAACACCTGCTGCCAATTAGCTGAAACTCGGCACCATCTGAGAGCCCATCACGCTCCATGCCACTCAGTGATGCGGCGTGCTTGCAGGTAATAACAGTCTCCAAATGGGTGATGGAGTAGTTAAATGGAAGATTTCCTTGTGTTGCGTTGTGCTTTTTTTTTCCCCCTTCCTCCTCTTGCTTTGCTGAAGTGCTGCGACTGGCACTTGTTAAGCCCATGAGAGGCTCCAGATGTGTGCTTGAGGGGAGCGTGCTGTCCGTAACCACTTATCGCAGATTCTCCACGGGTTTCAAAGCGACAGAGATGCTCACTATAGATATATATATGGCCAAAGAGAGGCTAGTTAGTAAAGAAGCTACCTGAAGGACGGCTTCAGCTTTCATCATGTTCCATTCACTCTCAGTGGAGCTGGTTGGGTGGCTGGTGCGTCTCCCAGTGCCTTGGGGCCTTTGGCAGTACATAGCATAAAGAGCATGTCTTAGTGCTGACTAACAGGAGAGAGCAGCACTTCTGTATGTATCCTATAGGGTTCATGGAATTGTACATTTGATTATGCAATTGGAGGTGGATGGAGTCTCCATTGGCGCAGTTTGGCAGCTGTGTTTCTTATGCCCCAGGACAGCAATGCCTGTGGTCATCCTCAACAGAGTGTGACTGGAGAGTGAGTTGAATTCAGATTTTTTTCTCCCATAACATCTTAGTTTTCATGTCAGAGTATAAAAATGACTTAACTTACCCAGTACGATGTTTATTTTATGTTTTGTCCGCGGAGATATGAGTATCTACTACATCGAGTTGAAAAGCTGACTTTCTCTCGCGCATTCATTCAAAAATATTCACATATCTTAAAACCCGTCCTGCGAAGGGTGCCCGAGACAACGCTCAAATCAAAATATGGTATTTTTCCTTCTGCAAGACTCCCGGTACAGAAGAGCAGAGAATTATGCTGCGCATGCGTTCTCGGTATAAAACTTCAGGGATTTTTGATATTTAATTCCCAGCCTGATTTATTCAGCTTTGAACCCAAAACAACCAAGTCAAAATTTGAGTTTGAGACTTTTTGTATGTAATGTTCAGCAAAAGTTTCAAACTGATATCTCTAAATGTTATTCTTTTATTTCCCCCTATTCATCTGTGTGTTGCCTTAAAGGAACAGGCCACCGTTTTTCCATACTGAGATATGTTCTTGCCTGAGCTTAGACGAGTTGACACGTACCTGTCTGGTCTTTGTGCGTGCCCTCAGTCACGCACAAAGACCACTAAAAATGTCGTTAGCATTTAGCCTCTCCCAATGCATTCCTATAGCTCCAAACGGGGGTGAAGTTAGAAGCAACCACGCTCTTCCAGGGGCACGCACAAAGACCAGACTGGTACATATCAACTCGTCTAAGCTCAGGTAAGAACATATCTCAGTATTGATAAACAGTGGCCTGTTCCTTTAAATGTATTTTTACCTTGATGGATGTCTGAGACATGAAGCTAAATATACCACAGTACATATAACCTTATCAACTGCAAATGATGAACATATAACTTCAGACCCGCAGTAACTTGAAAAGGATCTGGCTGCTCATAGGTCGTATAAACTTAAGAAAATGCATAAATGTGCTGAGCAGTGAGCAACTCAATAAGTGTGATATATTGACCAAGAAATGCACAATTTCTTCTCTTAAAGGTCAGATAGCAGCATTATTATTACAAAGAGGACGGCGAAGATGTTTTAATTGTTCAAATAAAGACCGCACTGTTCGTTCCTTGCACAGCAGAAGGCAGACCTGACTTCTTGGCTCGGAGGGTGAAGTGGTTCAGTCTCTTCCATAAATAGTGATTAACATGGTGCTAAATCTGACTCCTGTTTCGCTACAATAAATCACACTATATGATACTCTTTTTGTTTTGGTGTTGTTTTTTGTTTTTTGCTCCCCTGTAGTAGCCACCCACATGAAAACACTAACTTCACAGGGCTAGCAGCTGATCAACAGTGGCACCTTCCATCCAGACAGCGCTGGCTCATGCACCCCGACAACCCGCTTAGCGCGGAGGAGTCGACAGCGCTAATATCGGCTGACACATTAAAGTGAGCTCCAGGTTGAGAGCTGTTGTTTCGGAGGTTTTACCAGAGTACATTGCACACTCTGACAGCTGATGGGAGCAGGGCTGTCTGCGGAGAGGAGAAGGCGTGAACAAGTGCTATTCAGGGCACCGACATCAGGAGGGCACGGGATGCTTCCATCACCACAGAAGTACTGAGCTCTAAACATGGGCATTTGGTCAGTATATAGGGTTACTAAAAACTTACCCCTGTGATTCATACAAAAACAATGCATGACAGTGCATTACAATGACAGCAGTCAGCTCATTCGGCATGATTTCAACAGTGGGAAAACAATCACAGTACTTTTGGCATGCCTCTGTTTTTCAGCAGGACTTCTTTCCAGTCTTGCTGTTGGATCACTGTGTAAGGAGAATCTACATTTCTGGCTAAATTCCACAACATAAAGTTGATCAGAGCAGCTTATGAATCCATTACATGCCTCTATCATCCAAACTTCCTTCATGGCATGGTTCTGACTGTGCAGAAGGAATGAGTGATCACCATGTCATCACGGCAACAAAAATGCATAGTTCTATGGTGGGCTGTGTTGGGTAGATTACTTTAAAAAAGTGATTAGTTGCCCGTTACTTCTCCACAAAAGTAACAGGATTGATTGGTCCCTTGCGCTGTCATTCACTCTGTCAGCCAATCAACGTCACTGTTGCTCTTTCTCACTTCCTGAAGCAAAGCCCACACCCTGGAAAAAACGTACGAGAGCAGAATCTGAGAGATGCGGTTTTCTCCGAGCCTTAATAAATATATAGTAAAGGACTGTGGCCTAATAAATAACAACGGCTTGCACTTCTTGCGCTTTTTCAGCCTGTGTCACACGTTTGTCAAAGAGCTTCATAAAGTCATTATTCATTCTCTCCAGACTTAATGGCAGTAAGTTACTATTGTAGCCACAGCCGCCCTGGGGCAGACTGAAAATGTCTCACATGGCTATTATATGGTGTTTATATCCTGATCTCTTATTATGTCAGTGCCCTCTGCTGTACATGTGTGGAATTCTTTCCCTTTTTTAATTTAGGCTGCCCCGTAGTGGCTGGAGTGAGCATTCTGGCTATTTCTTTTAAAAATCATAACTCCACACAGGAATGGGCTAGAGACTTTTAATTAATTAATTAATTTATGTTTTTGACATACTCAGACATTCATGCTCCTCAAAGGGCCGCATTAGATCATCTTGTTTTTGACACATGTGCAGTTGGTGATTGAACCCAGGACCTTCTTGCTGTGATGCATGAGCGCTAACCACTCAGCCACTGTGCTGCCAGCCTGGCACTGGGGAAGAATAAAAGATTAAATGAGTGACTGAAAACACATCCAGATGCGTTGTTGATGAGGGAACAACATAGTAACATCCTTAAAAGCTCTAAAAGAAAACACATCTGTCGGAATGCTGTTTATTATTTGCAGTAAGGCGTATGGTATTGAATCAAGTTATTAAACCCGAACAAATCTACATGGTTCATTTATTTTTTGAGACAACTTTGAAAACAAACTTGAATCTTTGGGGGGTGATTGAAATAGTTAATCTTATGAGACATGTTGAGCTTTGACACTATCATTAGGAGGCAGATTTACTGGTTTAAAGCAAAAACACTGTGATAAGTAATGTCTGCTGTAAAAGGAAATGTGAGTACCGAACAGATTTAGACCTTTAATCTGCTTATATAGCTGATATTTTCAGCTATACTTGAGCAGTGAGAGGTTGTAATTGTAGTGAGAGAAATACGTTATTTTACAATGCCTTAATAATTGACTAACAACAATGAAGACATTCGCCCCCACATGCTCCTCTGATCTCAGCTTTAACACGACTATTTCAAACACACTGAAAGCAAAGAAAGCTGCACCTTTATGAAAATGGTCCTCTTCATCTACGGTCATGATCCCAGGGCACGCTTGTAAAAGACATTTCATCCTGGTTAAAGAAAGGTTTGAATGACTGAATGAATGATGCAAGACAATAGTAAATACAGTGTATGCTGGAGAGGGTTTGCTGTTCCATCAGGATCATGTTGTCTGCGCACAGTCATAATACTATAAAAATGTTGTCTCTTTGTCAACACAGTCTGAGTGAGCAATGCCTTCCTAGGTGTAAAGCAGGGCTTCAGACCAACATAGTTATTTTTCTTATCAGGTTCATATGAGAAAAATAATTTAGACACACTTTACCTCAAAGCATCCTGGAACTAAGCGTCAATGCCAAAGCTTCTGAAATCCATTTGTGTGTTTATTTGAAAGGCTATCCCCTTGAGATGCACCATTTCGTTTTCAAGAGGGTCCTCAATCGTCACAAAAGCAAATTATGCACAGAAGAGATGCAGGGGTAGAACAAAACGCATACACACACAGCTCTCTAAAATCAATACAAAATACAGTGACATACAGATGTTCCAAACAAAGAGAAAACAAAAAAAAGAGTCAAAAACAATTACATGTAAATTAAACACATGCTAGGAGGTAATAGAGGGCAGATAAAGGCAGGTAGTTTGTTCCAGTCAAACTGTGCTTTGTAATTAAATGACATTTTTCATATTTGCTTTTGGATTTGTGGAACAACAAACAATTTTGAGTCAAAGGGACTATACGGAGTTTAAAAATGTTACAACTAAGTATTTCCCTCCCCCTACATGTTCCAGCCATGTCCTAATGTGTAGAATGAGCCCAGACCTGTTCACCACAACTGCCTCTAAAATCCTATCCTTGTCACTCAAAAAGGTGTTAATTCGGGTCCGAGGTGCCGTCATGCACAAGCTTAATATAGAGGCTGCAGTTACGCATATGACCTGAGGTGGCAATAGTGAGCATAAAAAGACTAACTTGCATGGTAACTAATTGATACATTTAACTATCATACCAGCAACTTATTACAAACTAAAGTTTTCAGGTCTGAGCCTTTATTTTGAAATCCATACAAAAATATAACAATTTATGGACATTACTCTTCAATACCTTCTACAATTTTTACTGTAGTGGCACTAGATTTACACCAGTTGCCAATTATTATACTAGCAACTTTCTACACCCTTTACTTTTAAGGTCAGGACCTTTATTTTGAAGTTTATATGTAGTTACCATGACCCGGATGTGATTCCTTCTCTGACCGGTCCTACGAGAAACTAGTGCTTGCAAAACGTTCCTAGGTACAGCATGGACGTGCGCAAACAGGCATCAAGGGACAATCTATTTGAATATGTGCAGATTGTGATATGTTCAGAGCAAATGGTAAGACATGTATAGTCTTTGTGGAGCTACTTGGACTCAGCTGGTTTGCCGCCATAGGGAGTGTAGCGGCCAGCGGCCCTGTACCACTGTCTGCTAGGCTGGCAAAGTAAAAGGGTGTTTAGCACGCGTGAAAGAGCCCAGTACTCCTGTGTTAAGTGAAGAATCCTTTTTTATTTCCATAATTCAACAGCTTAACATGACGGTCAAAAACTGTTTGCCTTCACTCTGCAGCACTGAGGCCACTCCCTTCAGCCCTTAAATAGGCTCACCTGGACACGAACAGGAAGTGCAGTACCACCTAGTGGCTGGTGGAACAAATACATACAAAAGGCCTAAAATGGCTCCTACACACCGGCCCCTTAATTGTGTAGCATGGAGTGAAACACAATTACAATTCCATTGATTCAAGAGCCATTTTGAATTAAAGTTACATTTTCTTCACCAAAAGTTAGATATTATCCATTATCACAATCATAATCCAAAGGTACAAAAACATATGCCATAAATCAGTACACATTTTTACACAAATCTAAAATTACATTTCCATCTCGTATGTTTGAACATTTTCCTTGGTTTCAAACAGAACATACATGCTACTTTGTCATGAGCTTTTGCTGTCAATGCAGTGCTCTCCATTTGCAAAAAAATGGCAAAACAATTTGTCATTTTCATAACTTCATCAAAATGACCTTCAAAGCATTTTGCACTTAACTTGACGAAACCACAATGAACAGAAACAGAGATGACATTTATACTTGGTGCATCATTTTCATCAGTGTCAAAATTCACAATAACCGGCTCATTAGTTTTACTGAGGTTTAACATGCCCTCCTTGGTCTCAGTTTGGGGAAGCACGTCCTGTGGACTGTCCACCAACAGCTCTGAACTAGAGTCTGTTGGAGAGGCTTCCTCTGTCACAGTTGAAGTGATGTCTGACTCAACGTGACACATACAGGCCCCTGCATCAGTACACGGAACCGCCACTGGGACATATATCGGTGGTCCCTCCCAGTCCACTTCTTCAAACTCATCCCCGGCCCCTGTTTCATCACAGGCAACACTCAGTGGAACGAATATCTTCGGCCCTTCCCAGTCCACCTCCTCAAAGCCATCACTGGCCCCTGGGTCTTCACAGGCATCCATTACAGGGACAAAGATCGCTGCGTTCTGCCGCGCCTGTAGTTAAGATCCTGGATGAACGCGGTGCTCCCCACCGCCGCGCTGATACCGCGTCCGCTCCTCGAGGTGCACAGCCCCGCCTTTGATCCTCGCGGTGCTCCTCTCCGCCTTCGCGCTGCAACGGCATCTGCTCCACCACCGCACGGTACCGCGTCTTCTTGCCGCGCTGGTATCGCACCTCCTCCTTGCAGTGCAGCGAATCTTCGCCGCACCGTTCACGTCTGGGCCCTGCGTCCTCGCGAATCTCCACCAGCGTCTGGCCCTCCACCATGTGCATGGAGGCCTCGCAGTCCCACGCCCTCCCCGCAGCCGCGGTCAGGCTTCCTCCTTCCTACTTCACGGGTTACACCCCAATGGCGCACCCGGTCGAAATGCAAAATGTCCAATAATACGCAAAGCCTACTTACGGCCGGCGTTCCAACAAGTTCCTTGAGGCTAGTTTTTGACTAAATGTAGCGGCCAGCGGCCCTGTACCACTGTCTGCTAGGCTGGCAAAGTAAAAGGGTGTTTAGCACGCGTGAAAGAGCCCAGTACTCCTGTGTTAAGTGAAGAATCCTTTTTTATTTCCATAATTCAACAGCTTAACATGACGGTCAAAAACTGTTTGCCTTCACTCTGCAGCACTGAGGCCACTCCCTTCAGCCCTTAAATAGGCTCACCTGGACACGAACAGGAAGTGCAGTGCCACCTAGTGGCTGGTGGAACAAATACATACAAAAGGCCTAAAATGGCTCCTACAGGGAGTATAAAGAATATTACAACCTAACTCATATGCAGTATTGTAAGGATCTAACTGGTCGCACTGGTACAAGCAGAGAACTTACTACGTTGCACCCAAAATATGTTTAGGAGCATGTGTGCACCCAAACTGATCTCACTCTGGATACATGAAAATGCATCTATACTTGTACTTTTTTAGTTTAATTATTTTGCTAAGGATGAAAAACAATTATTACGAGAGGTCACAATGTTTTTCTTCATTGCTCTGATAACTCTATGAAACAGCGAAAGCAAACTGTGTAAATCAGTAAATCATTGACATTCACACAATGGGAAATGCTGCACAACTCCCATCTGTTTGTGTCTGGGTAAAGGCTCCTCTAAAAAAAAAGCCTGGTCTGAAGATGTTTTAAGTATTTAAATTAGGCCCGGGACTTTTTCCGATTAATTACGGTTAATTAATCACAAAAGGTTTAATGGGATTTAAAATATTAATCAAAATGAATCACACTTTACTAGAGCTGGGTGCTGATACCACTACTTTAACAATACCTGCTTTTCAATACCGGTGCCTTAACTGTCATTTTTTTGATACCTATGTTATTATAAATGAATTTAAAAAAATGTGTATTAAAAGTATCGTTCTTGACGTCCTAAAACAGTGCAACAGAAAGAACACAGGCCGCATGTCGTCACCTGCAACTTCAGGTTTTGAGCAGAATTTCCACATAAGCAGCGATAAAAAGAGAGAACAAACATTGTTACCTCCTGAGCTGCAGGGTCAGACCAGATCCACATCAGGACACCGTTTTATTTCAGCCACAAGCTAAACCTTTCTCAACACGCTGCTCTGTGACAAAGCAAAAGCACTTCTCACGTCAAAGATCTTTCCACAGTGGGAGCGCTCACTCTCACTCACAATTTACCAAAACTGTGAGCGTTCACTTTTACACAAACAATCTTTGATTTTCTCCTCTGGTTCAGTAAACAACAACACGTAACTTCGGGCTTTGTGGGTCTTTGGCTGAAGGTAAATAGTATAATAATATATGTCTTTCTTTTTGTCTGTGCTTTTCCCTTTGTGTGGTATCGGGCCGATACCACATGCTTGTACTCATAATAGTACTCATTCATGAGGTCCCGATACCAGAAACCGATACCACTTGATGTGTGGCCGGCGCTGAGGAGAGAAAATAGCCACAAACTCTAGAATTCTTTAGTGGAAATACAATATTCCACATAGAGCTGACTTTATTACAGACGACACTCCCTAAATCAGAGTTTGTGCTGGATTTAACCAGAGCAAAATGTTGTTAGTGCTGCAGCGTCTGCAGTGTTTATACAACATACAGGCTAATGATGCTAATGTTGCTAAATTAGCTGCAAACTTGCGGCTAACAGTTCTGGCGATTCTTATGCCGTTTTGTGCCCAGAGGCTTATTCATCTGAAAAACTAACCCAGCGACTAAAACGTCCTCAGAAAATCCAAAATAAAGAGATACAGCATGTTCATATTGAGCGAAAATAAGCTGCAGCAAAACAATCAAAATGCTGTAGCTACTTAGCCTGGCTAACACCAGACTAAAATCACAAGTGATATTTAGTCTGGGGACCACCAATGCATTTTCTCGTAGGAGAGGTGTGGTTTATGATCGTCCATACTCGTTTATTGGGCGATACGAAAAAAAAAAAAGTCTATCTTGCGTCTGCACGTAGCCATAGCCAATCGTATCATCGCATGAGATGACGTATGACGTACCCGCTGTAAACTTTTGAGATAAACTATTTAGAACACGGTCTAAAGCTTGATCGAAAAATACCATCGTGTCTGCTGCTGTCATGTTGGATCCGTAAATAAACTTTTTTTTATTTTTTTATCCGTAAATTATCTACAAGCTTCCGTGCGTCATCGTCTTGCCGTCCCTCCTCGCTCTGTGATTGGTTCCCAAATCCACCGGAAAATTTGGGCCATGGTCCCCAGGTTGTTGTGCAGTTCGAAATAATTCGAGCGCACACAGCAGCATGGTGTTAGCCAGGTTAGTAGCTACTCGCTAAGTTGCTAAAAACGCACGAGAAAATCCACACGGAGCTGAAGTAAAGGTGAAAAGAGACCATTTAGCTGCAGTAATTAGTAACCATCTCACTACTATTGTTAAATAAAAAATAGATAAATGAATAAAGCACAAGCATTGAGGAGCTTTTGGACATGAGCTGTTCTGTCTATGATGGACAGTGCAATAAAAAATAATATTGAATGAAAAAAAAAATCTGTTCAATTCAGATATAACTTCTTTTAAAAGTGTAGCCTACTTTACTCATGTAAATGTAAATGAGTAAATTAACTAATTACTAACCAATCTGCTGTGAAAAAAAGTCAGCCTATAAACCGTCTACTCACTTCCAAAAAGTATGTTGAAGAAAATACCTTGTACTCGTATCGGTATTCGGTATCGGCAAGTATAAGTATTCATACTCGTATTGAAAAAGTGGTATCAGTGCATGCCTACACTTTGTTCAGTCCTGTTTTAGTCCTGGTTCAGACCTGCTGCAGACCGCGGCTCTGCCATCTCTAATAGTTACATAAGTAAGTTATAGCTTTGCTTTGCTTTAAGGAAACGTCTGTATTTGCGCTGAAGCGGCTTACGTATAATCTGCTCATGAGTTCAGGTTGCTTTTTTTAGACTCGCAGCGGATCATTTATTGATGTCTTCTGGAGAGAAAAAGTACCGAAAAATGGCACAGGAAAAAAAAGGTTCTCAATAACCCTCCTTCACCGGAGCTTTTTAGTTGGTACTCAGCCCTACACTTTATTGTAGCGGCACAGACACTTTTTCAGTTTCCTTTTTCCTGCAAGACGAACGCCATGAAGCCAAAAAACATTTTTACAGCCTACATAAAGTTATTTAAAAAGACCATTCTCCGATGTCTTGGGGCAGGACAAAATAAATCAAACTGCTGTTGTCTTTGAAGAGTTTGGAATGATCACACAGGCCTCACATCTGCACTTCAAATAAGTTAAAATGTAGGAAAATGCAAAGCAACATCTCAAATGTACCTCTAAAAATATATACAACCTCTAAATAAATGATGCGTAAATGCGATTAATTGTAATTAATTAATTACAACGGCTATAATTAACTCGATAAAATAATTTAAACGAGTCCGCCACAAATTGAAATACATGAATACAGTGTAGAAAAGGCAGGAAAGGCACCGACAGGAAAACTATCCTGCGTGCTGAAAGTTTTCATCTTTATACGTTAATCTCCAACACACCGAATGGACAATTCCAAAAGGTTAAAACGTATCTGCAATTCCGACTCCGAGTTTGAATTGTGAACGGTTCATGGAACGGGGCTATCAAAAGGACAATCTCAATGCAGCATGGCCCAAAGCCAGAAACCTGGCCAGAACAAGGCTTCTCAATAAAAAGAAAGCCCCCCCCCACACACACACACACACACAAGCCAACAATCGCATATACTGCCCTATGCAAGACAGCAATATGTCACTCAAAATCAAAAGAACTAAAACAAAAAAATTGGGATATCTTGGCTATGTTTTCAGAACCACACGTTTTTTCCTTCAGGCGCGGCCCCCTCCCTCAAAGAAAAAATTGGTGAGGAGCCATCTCCCACAGTAAAAAAAACTTGCAGAACACAAGCATGCCATTAGAACACAGAACCTTGACTATCCCATCGCAAAACATTTCCAAAACATGGGACACGCCAACATACTGTACAGGACCTCAAAATCATGGTCCTGGAAGTTATCCTGAGCAACTCCCGAGGGGGGACAAATTCAAAAGACTGCTCCAAAGAGAAACATTTTGGACTGATGCACTAGGGGCAACAATAAACCCTGGACTCCCCCGGCCCTCCGTTTCTTTTCTTTGTTCTGTGAATTCTAGCAAATGGTTGTCCTCTCCGTTAAACATTTTGTTGTATCTTCTTGACTAGGCAGGTGCTTACTGCCTTTACCAGTGCTTGTATCCAGTGGTGTTGCAATGGATATTGCCTTTGTATCTTTCTAATGCACTGTTTTTCATATAGTTGATTTTGTGGTGTGCACACCCCTTTTTAAAGTGTTTTAATTGTGTTTCTGTATGTTTTATTTTGTGAACAGTCGCATTACCTTGTACAGCAATCATAGATCACATGATATATCCACATACCGTTAAAAAGAATAGACGTCTCCTGCTCACTCCTCCCCGTTTGCCACAATGACTACGCTCAAGGGGGAAATGATGGCAGGTCTACAGACTCCCCCTCCCCAGCTCTGACGAAGCATGTTCCTAAACAGGGCATAAGGGCGGGATCTTCACTGAAGACTTCGCCCTTGTGTGACGTGTAGCTCGCGCAGCTCCTATGCTAACAATCCGGCCCTCATTAGTATGAGATTTTGATTTTTTTTCTTATGAAAACCAGCTAGGTCCCTTTAATTGTAACTAACCCAGCGTTATCGCAGAGGGAATATCTAGCTATAGAAAGTTTAAGAAAAATAGGGACCAGGCTCTAAAGTTGTTTTTCACGTGAATAGTGGCGATATGGAGGTACTACAGCAACAGCGGCCAGTGGCCATTGAATGTATCATATGATCTAATCAGCTGTTAAAAAGGTACCAGCCCTTGTTCATTCAAAACAATGTTGCCTTCACAAAGACACGCTAGTGTCGAAACGCGTTGGCCGTCCAGATGATTAAACAAAGGATTTTTACATTTTTGTACACGGAAGTGCCTCGGATGCTATTCTTTGACTGCTTGATCACAATTACACAGCGAGTCACTCTTCTCTGTTTTCACAGTGTAGAAAATGTTGCTCAGTTCTGGTTACTGATTTACTGATTTCAAAAAGATGCAAACACAATAGAAACAAGTGTAAAGCTCCAGCTACTGTATTCTTCCTGACCAGCCTCATTTCGATGACGGCTGAATTACCGTCACCGTTGTTAGTCAACATTAGGCTTTCTTCGGCTCTCTCTCAGACGATTTTCTGTGGCGTTGATCGGAGTAAATAGCATGAGACCAATTCTACGACGAGATCAGTCACAAAGTCAGAAATCCATGCGTAATCTTCCCGAGTGTTGTACAAACATGCAGACACAGACCAGGCCACGTGGTGCACTCAAAAAAACAACTCGTTGAATGAACATAAAAAAATTATAGAAAGTATTTCCACGTGATTAAATGGCTTTCTTTCAGCATTAAGCAATTTTATTAGTCCAACATGACATACTTGACTTGGGTCAATGCCATATATTAGGGTCGATTGAACTTATGTATAACGTTTGGGACCTACTTAATTTAGATGAGTTGGGTCAATTAATTCATTGGGGTTGGTTTAACTTATTTCTTAGGGATTGGACGGACTAAATATAATCATATTAGATCCACTAATTTTACTGTAGTGAAAACTACAAAACTATCTTAAGTTGATCCAACCCAAGTAAAATTAGTTAGCCCAACAGAAATAGTTAATGCTGAAAAAAAGCCATTAAATCACGTGGAAATACTTTCCATGATTTAATTAAAGTCATTCAAAGAATACAATTTAAGTGTAAACAATTTAAGGTTTGCAGTGAAGAGTGTCAACAAAGAGTTCAGACGTCTTGGTGTCAAGGGTAGAAAGAAAAGACAAACAGTAGATATTGCCATTAAAATGTATTTTTTCCAAAGTGCAACAAAGTTTTACATGCTTGCCACAGAACAAAAATTGTTCGAACTTTTTTTTTGGTATAATACAGCACATTGCTATTTATTTTTAAGTGCCAAGAGAATGAATAGCACCTGAACTTCAAAATACTTTTGGGAGTTTGATTCTATCTTTGCAGTCCCCTTTTAACGTTTTACTTTCCACTAAAATATATGCACACATTTAAACTAATGTCAATGTAAACTAGTATCAAAAAGGTAGAAACATAACATGTAGATGCTGCCATAAAATAGTTTTGTTCTCCAAATAAGCAATAATGCAACAGTTTTTGCACCTGGATGTGCAAACTTACTGAAACAGGTTAACAGAAGAACATGTCCATAACACATTTAGGGGAATTACAGTATAGAAAACCAGTTCAAATGCAACTGAGAAAAAAAGTCCTTCTTAGCCCCCGCCTGAACTATGCACATTCTCCAGTTGGGCATTACCCAAATCTATAAGCTTGAACAGCAACAAAATTGTGACAAAAATATAAAAACGCATCAAAAAAGGCGATGAAAAGGTTATAGAAATGTGTCAAAAACGCACATGAAGTGATGAGAAAAAATCTGTTATGATACATTTTGTATCTTTCAAATGAGGCGTTACGCTGCCCTATGGTCTGTGAACTCATGTCGAGAAGCTATTAGATTTGGGTAAAACTGAACTGTAGAAAATGCATTTGGTTAACACGGGGGTAAGGTTTTCACAATCTGTGACAGAGACTCCTCCATATTTAACCGTCATCGAAGATCCAAATCCACTCACTGAATTGCAGTGACAATGATTCTCTATTAACTTTACTAACGGCAAAGCAATGTTTTGAGAACTTGCATCTTCCTGGATAGTCTGTTTCCATCTAGTTCCATTATGATCTTCTGCAATGCTTCAAAGGTATATTTTAGCTCTGGAGGGTAGCTCAAGTTTAGAGCATAGACAAGAGCAAGCAACATCGCCACAGCAAAAGGCACATTTACCAACTCATTGAGTACTTCCACACCCTCCAGAATGATTCCAACATCCTCAGGGTCATCACCAGGCTCTGCTCCTTCGTGTCGTATGACAAAGATTCCAAAGATCGTCTCTGCCTTGACCGTTCCAATGTTTTCGTCAGCCGTCTGTGACAAATAAAAACAAACAAAAAAAAACATTAACAAAGCTCCTCCTTCATTAGCCGTTCGGACATAGCTTATTCAAATTTTAACAAGCGGTTACCTCCCTCTAAGTAAAGCTGCGTTTTTGTTGCCTTTTTCTGCAAACTGCATTTGGCGTTTCTGTGTTCCACATTGTTTTACTGGATGCTTTAATACATCTTTGTTTACTTTTAAAGACACCCCACAAAAACATGACAAACAGCAGCTTATGAGCTTGAGACCTACACATTTCTTCTTCTGAAAAACTAAAGAGGCACCAAGAGCACCCCACAGTGGAGGCGTCACAAGAGGCACTACAGGAAACAAGGAAGGGGCAAAGGAGAAGTTATCCGGGTGAGACTGACAGCAAAACCACACAAGCCTTCTGTCCTTACTATTATTCTGGCAAACGGATGTTCCCTGGAGAATAAAACCGATGAACTGCTAAGCTCTTCCCAGAAGATGGTGAAAGGCTGTTGTGGACAGGAGGGAACTGCAGGAGGACGAGCTGAGCAGTGCAGGACACCACGCTGTGAAACGAGGACAAACCCAGGAGGCAGAGCACCATTTGAGAGGAGACTGAAGGCAGCCAGCCAGGTTTTCCATACCTCCAAAAACATGCTTGTCAAGTTGGCCCACAGTGGTGGCATGGCTCAGGACAAACATCTTAACACAATTGTGTTGTACTCTTGTACAATGACAAATAAAGCACTTGCATACTTACAAGACTACGAGAGATGGGGATGTGTCAATGTAGGATTACAACATTGATTTTGAGCAATGATACACCGATCATGCCATTGGCCTAATACATTTTTATTATGTGCAGATATCACTTTGCAAGTCAAGTGATTTGCTTAGAAATGCAATGCTGTTGGCAAGTAGGTAGATTTAAAAGAGGGTTTTTAATACCTTATCTTTCCAAAATTTACAGCTGATTGGAACCCAGAGGAAACCCCATTCATACCAACTGATCAAAATCTCAACAAACATAAAAGATAAACATACCGTGTATTCCTTCACCAGCTTCTCCGGATCTTCATTCAAGTAGACACAAAGACCTTTGAGGATGCATTCTCGTCTGACGTCAGTGCGTCTAAGTATGCAGATCAGAGAGGAAATGAAATGCAAAACAAAACAAAAAAACAAAACATTAGGATTAAGATTCTTTCCTATAAATCTATCCCCTTCAGTTAAATACATTAAAGTGTACACAGGAATTGATTTGAGCATGTCCCTTACTTCAAGAACATTAGCCATTTCCACAATGGTCAGGCTTTCAGTTAATTTCTTTACCCCCACTTTAACCAAGCACATTTTCTCCAGTTCAACTTGACCCAAATCTAAAAGCTTCTTCAAAAAAAAAGCATCAAAATAGGGACAAAAACGAGACGTAAATGCGGATGAAGACGCAGCAAAACATGTGAAAAATGAACAAAAAAAGCTTTAAAAATGCAACAAAACAGGCAAAAAAACAATATGATGAGGAAAAAGTTACGACAATGCGAGGATAAGTCTTTGATCAGTTTTTAAAGTCAATAAGGTTGTAAGCGCCAGTAGAGGAGCTTTTAGATTTGGATAAAGCTGAACGAGAGATAGTGTGCTCGGTTAAAGTGGGAGGTAAGCGGTTAAGTTAAAAAACATGACAGCAGTACTGGTTGAACAGTTGCTTTTTTCCCCCATTGTTATCATACCTGGGTTATGGGCACCATGATGTTCTTGATTTTTCTCCCTTGAACACCACCTTTCTTGGCATACACCTTGAGCAGATTTGCAGAGAGGGTATCCAGCTCAGCGAAGAACTTTGACTGCAGATGCATTGTTGTGATTCTCTTGAATTCGGAACTGACCTACAACAACAATAAAAGAGACAATGGTAAACAGGACACAACTCTGCCTATTTTGAGATCAATGTCACATTTGACAGTTGCAATGCAGGTCATTGAAAACATGCATACTATATGTGTAGTTATCTGTCTTTTCTATGGAACATACAAATTTAGTCTGTAAATATTGGTTTTAAATGGTTTCATAGAAAGACAGACATCTTACTCTTAAGGAGTTTTGCATTCCTCTAATGTAGCGGTGTGTATTAAATTAATGTTTGTTCAGTCACACATTGATTCTTACCTCACGCACATGGAAGAGAGCCGGCCACCTTGTTTTGAAATCTGCGATCATGGGTGCCTCTTGGACTACCTCTTCCCTTCTGAGTGCGAAGGTTTTGTCCATCATCCTCGCCACCTTGTCGTCGTTATTTCTTTTCTGTACTTCTGACAGGAGGGCCACTCTTATCACTTCTAGCGTCTCTGCTGTTTCACCACTTGGATAGGCTGGGCAGTAGTTCACTTCTGCTTTTTTTGGCTTCTTAACACCATAGGCAGGAGGACTGACTTTGCCTTGAGGCCCCCTGAGCTTTGTTCTGTAACTAGCGAGTTTATTCTTCAACCTTAGCTTCCACCCAAGATATCCAGAGACAGAACCTGGCTCTTTCAAACATGGATGCTTTGATATAAGAGCTTCTGCCACGTCGTCAAACTCTGAGTCAGAGAGGTACAGTTTGTACTGGATGATCATTTCAGTTAAGCCATTAAGAATGGCGGATTTTAATTTCACATCAGGATTGAACACATTTCCGGTTGCTTTGAAAGCAGCATTGGCCCTGTCCAGCTGTAGCTCAGCTTCATAGGAGAACCTGGGAACCTGGAAGACCACAGGCCATGCAGTCGATCTTGAGGAGGTGGACTCGGGAGAAGATAGTATGTCTGTATCAAAAGAGCTACCAGATGAAAGGGAGGAGTCGTCATTTGGAGAGAAGGAGGAGGACGAAGCTGAGGAGGGAGGGGGTGCGGAGGGAGGGGGTGTGGAGCCACCAGGCTGGGCATCTGAAATATAGATGACCTTAATGGTACCTTTGTCCTGGACATCCGATATTGACAGCAAGTTGCTGAATTCACTCCCAAATTCTGCATCCATGAATTGAAGCCTGAAGACTCCCTCTATTCCACACTGTCTCTTAATTTGCTGTGCGAGATCATTGACAGACTCTGGAATCCCATCTGGAAGAATCAATCTCTGGGAATTGTTGTCTCCTAGTATGATTCTCAGTTTCACCGGGGTAGCCATTACACGACAGACTGTGGAAGAACAATAAGGAAAAAGAATATTGTAAGTTTTAACAAGAGTATATCTGAATTTTAACAGCAATAAGGACAAAACACTCATCTATTATGCATTATCTTTCATCAATCCCTCATCTGTTCTCTCTCTCCTCTCTCTGAAGGCTACCCCACCTTATAAATGTATGTATCTTTTTAACGTCACCATTCTGAGATGTCCAACAAAGTAGTCAGCAAGAGGGTAGTATCAGCCAATTCACCAAGCTCAATCAAAACAATTTCTCCGGCAGGACATGCACTCAGCTCAAAGGCTCTGAAATGTTCCCTGTACCACACAGAAAGCCTTTTCAGCATGAAACACAGTCTCTCATGTACAATGCAAATCTGAATAATCTCTCCAAAGTCAGGCAGTCTACTTGTAGACCCATGAGCAACTATCATCCCATTTCTGAAATCTACACCTTTGCTTGACACGCATTTAGTAAGGTGAACTTCAGTTGAGCCAGGAAAGTTCTGTTCAATAGTCAGAGCTATTTCCTGTTCCAAAATATCCACAGGAACTGTTGAAACATGTGTAATCTGTAGGGCCATTTTCTCAAAACTACTATGAAATCATTAACTGATCTTAGTAGCTAGCAAAATATGGATGGACCCTACTTAAATAAATGTGAAGAGCGTTCCATGTCTTAAATGTACATTGGCACTTGGTGTGTGGGCATGGGTATCGTTGCCTATGACGGTGCTGTAGTCTCATGTTTTAGTAGCTCAAATCTTACACTTCCATATGTCCTCACCTAAAGAAATTCACTGTTTCAGGTCGACAAATTTTTCAAGCAGGCAGTTATGCAGTTGAACGGCAGACAAAGGCGTGGTCCGACAGAACACTCCCGCGGTCAGAAGTTGCTGTAACAAAATTGAGAGAACAATAAATAATTAGATCAATTAATGCCCATGAAACTAAGCATGTAATCACTGACAGACGTGGATCTACATGCATGAACAGGTAGCTCACAGACAGACTAGGAATTGATCAATAAGCAAAGACATGAGTTCAAAATACAATCTTAAAAATTTCTAGCACCGTTCCTGAATGTTTTGTATCCTTCGTAATATGAAATGGCTTTTCTTGTACTTTGAGTCAGATCTAATTTTTTCATGGAAAGAGAACAGTAAATTGACTAATTATTGCATCTCTTTTTATAGACACTTTTCCCCCTTTACATTTCCTTTTATTTATTTTTACTGAATATTATTATTAATTATTGCACTGCTCATCAGAAACAGTCTATGTCCAGAATTTACTCATTGCCTGTGCTGTATACGTTTAATTAATAGTACTTATCACTAATGCTAATTGGTCTCTTTTTGCTTTACTACAACTCTGTGTGGATTTCCCCTTGTGTGTGTTTGTTTTGTAGACTCGAGCAACTTAGCCAGTAGCCTAGGTAGTAGTATTTTGATTATTTTTGGTCCTGCTTAAATTCGTTCAATATGGACATGCTATACCTCTATAATTTGCATTTTCTGAGCACTTTTTAGTCGCTGGGTTAGTTTTGCAGATACATTAAGCACTTAGGCGTAAGAATCGCCAAAGCCGTTAGCCGCTAGCGGCTAACTAGCTAGCGGCTAACTTGTAAACACTGCAGACCCAGCGCGGAGGCACACAAAGACAACATTTAGCTCTGGTTAAATCCAGCACTGGCTCTGATTTAGGTAGATAGTCTGTGAGTAAGTCCGCTCTATGTGGAATATTGTATTTTAACGGAAGAATTCACCAGTTTGTTGCTCTTCGCTCTCCTCAGCTGAGAGGAGTGTCCCGTAGGTGCGCTGCACCGCACATCAACTGTTACTGTTATCGAGACCACAGTCTTGAGTATGAGTACAAGCGTGTGGTATCGGGCCCATCAAGGAACATGAAGCCCAAAGCAAATGGCAGCGGAGAATGCAGAGGAAAACAATCGTTTGCATTTTTAGCGGATAGATCAGCCCTAGAATTAGTGTGCTGCCTTGTCAATTTAAATGTATGATGTAGATGAGTCATCCCGCAAAATAAAATCAAGTTTTAGGCCAGATTTTGATGTAAGCGTCAGCGGTGGCAGTAAGCAAAGGTTTGCCTGCTTTCACCAGAGCAGAGGCTCCTTTTCTGCAGGTGTTGCTGTGAGCAGGGAGCGATGAGGAGGTGCACCGCCCAGTGTAAAACACATCTGATAAACTTCAGTAGCTTTTCGATCACTCGTACAGACGCGCCCTTTTGAACATTGTACTCACTGACAAAAAAAGACTATATTAAAAAACAAAACTGTCGCATATGCAACCACTTTAGCCTCTGTCTAGATCCCTGTTAGAAGGTCGACTGTCAACATTTTAAAAAATATACTTAATTTTGACCAAATATCGCCGAAAATGATGGACTACTACTATTTCTGCATAGTATTTCGTTTGCATTTTGATGGATGACAATGGATTTCTGCTTACCTTTTCCATGTGCATGCCAGGAGGTCTTCTTCCCATGTTTGCTTGTGAAGTATCGTGAGAGCTGTGTCTTCTCGTCCAATGTCGCTTTGCTTTTCCCGCCCACCATAGGAACGTGATTTTCTCACTTTATGACAACATGAATGAATCTAATAAATTCAATTTCTTGTCTGATTTCATGCATTCATCATGATTTTATCATGTTCATCTTGGAAACATGAAATTATAGCTTATATTATACATATTACAATTTAGTTAATGCAACAGCCCACCAGTTTGCCTTTTTTGAGTGTGGGTTCGGTGCTGAGGGGGGATGACAGCGCGCGGTGCAGAGCAGTTTATCACAGTCACTAAATTTGACACTGGAACAGGATTGTACGGCCCATCACACAGTCAGCCAACCTTTCATACTCACAGATAGAGAGAAAAAGAGGGGGGCGGGGCGGGCGCTCAGACATGGTGCATCTCCATCTCAGAGAGGAGCACAAATAAACTGAAAGAGAAAGAATTCCACATCGAAGGACACACACTCCTCTGAAGTCAGGGGTTCTTGTTAAGTGCTTGGAGGGTTTTGCTTTCCTCACAGCGTACACCGGACTCCACCTATTGCTAGATTCATGTAGTGTTATTCAAAGGTTTCATTTGATTTCATGTATTTGATTCAACAAACATGATGTACTTGATCGTAAGGCATTTGTAGTCCCATGGTTTCAGAGGCTGACTCCGTGTGGGTCACTCCATCCACATTACATTCTCTCCTGACTCTCTTCTACAAATTGAGTCGTTCAGGCTTAATCTCTTAACCCCCACCTGAACCGAGCGCTTTTTCTCCGGCTTCTTCTTAAAGCTTCTCGGGGGGGGAAAAAAGGTGTCAAAACAGCGACGCAAACGGGGATGAAAATACAGTGAAAGAGCGATGAAAAAGCAAAAAGAAAGAGCCGCGAAAAAAGTGACAAAGAGGCAACAAAAACGTGCCGGAAAAGCAACAATAATAGAATTTTAAAAAGTGACAAAAACGTGAAATGTAATCTATGGAGAAACATTGAATCAGTGCAATATTTAAACATGTTGTTGTGAAGATTTGGTATATTTTTTTTTATTTCCAGGTGAAAGTTTATATGTTCAGAGACAAATCTGGCTCAAAACCTGAAAACTGAACAAATTTAGTCTCCCCTTCATTTCTCTTTCTTATAAATGACGTGCGATATGATTGGATCCTGAAGTTTTAACAATGCGTGTATTCCCTTGGCATTAGCAAAGTAACTGTATTCTAAATTCCCTCTGACTAAAGCGAATGTGTATTCTAAATATGTAACGGCGGTACATGTATTCCATTACTCCTAAACATTGATCAGTATAGGCACTAAATGGAGATATTTCAGGATCTGTATTTCATAAGTATTCAGCACATTAATCTTTTAAATGATTCACTCCTCATTTGCCTGAGTCTTCTTTTGTTTGAATCGCAATTTACAACTAATTGTCTAAGTGGATCTACATTTAAGCAAATTAATGTTGATAATGACTAACAGGTTTGATTGACAGACTAAATTGGATTTCTTTTTTAGCTCTGAAAAGTTGAATTTAGATGCCGGTGTTGATGCATAAACTTTTAACTTGCGGAAGACAAAAAATGTATAGCAGCGCTGGAAAATTAATTTGACTAACTTGTGATTGTTCCTGATTTAATTTTATGCAAGCTTACCTCCACTTGTATTTTGTTCTGCAGCTCATTTGAGGTAACCGGCTGTTATTGTGTTGTGGACGGTGTTGTCGGAGCCCAATCGACTGTGTGTGTGTGTGGCTTTCCCTGGCGCCCGATTGGTCGATTGGCTGAGAGAGCGGTGCAGGTGATTGGCCGGTGAGCTGACATGAAGGAGCCAAAGCCGAGCCGTTTCCCATGCACACAGGGCAGAACTCCCAGTCTTCTTCTGTCCGTCTTTGCCTGTTATTCTTCCACCGCAGTAATTACAAGATGTTTGAATATGTCATGTTGAGTGCTCTCCTTTTGTTTAGCAGTCTTAGCGGCGGGGACGTTTTATTTGCTTTGTCTTAATTTCCCAGTCAGAGTAATTGTAATGCTAGCAGGTAATTATTTTAACTCCCTTTTGTTTGCTGTGTCTGTCTTGGCCACCCTGAAGCGTAATGATATTCTTAATAAAGCGGTAAATCACGCTGGCCCGGTGAGCGTTGTGTGGTCTGGTTTGGTGGTTAGACGTTTATCCTGTCACCCAGTTAATTAGGACATAGAAAAGCACTTTCTTTTATTGTGCCTTTAATAACATAAAAGGTTATATGGTTATTGTTGCAAATGAAGCTTATGGGTAATGGCAGATAATGGTTTCGGCTAATGAAAGCAATAGGTTTTCATCACTTAGTGCTATTATGCACACGGTATTACTAAGCATGAATTGATTTCCTTTCTACAATCTGCAAATCTGTTCAAGTGAATGAAAGTATTTCTGGAGTAGCCAGTGCGATCGGATCTTCTTATGTCAAAGTTTATACTTCTGAAGCAAAACAGGCTCATGTTAAGTGCTCTCTTTTAGAGGCCGATCCGATATATCGGGTTGATACATGGGTAGTTTACAATATTGGCCATCGGACGATATTTGGCCGATGTCTCCGGAACCAAAAGTGATAGAGACATGCTGTTATTTTTGCATTGGAAAGAGCTGACAGGGCCTTAAAGTGCTCGTCTAAATACAGGTGAAACTCAGAAAACTAAAATATCGTTCAAAAGTTCATTTATTTCTGTAATTCAACTTAAAATGTGAAACTAATGTATGATGTAGACTCATTACATGTAAAGTGACAAATGTCAAGCCTTTATTTGTTATAATTTTGATGAGTATGGCTTACAGTCCAATCATTTCAAAATGATGTTTTGATATGTTTAATTACATTTACAAGCTGAGCCATAATAATAAAGGCTGCACATATCTCACTTTGCTTGTAATGAGTTGTAATCATACTTGACTTTCGACATCTGCAGACGTTGCTTACACTGAAAAAAGTGAAACACTGCTGTTGTTGATTCAATATGTTCTTTGCTATTGGCTTAAATAAAGAAAATCAAATTGGTTAGTCCAATTAAAACCATATAGATTGAACATTGTGTTTTGATACATTTTTGTATGTACATCCAATGGTCTATTGCAAATTGACAGTTATTTATAAAAGTTAATTGATCTAATGAACAATCGTTCGTCGAGCCATCGAACACAGGGGGCAGCACTGACAACCGCAGCACTTGACTCTACCAATTAACGCTGAAGAAGATGACACACCACGTGTTCCAGATTTCAAATGTGGCCAAGACCTTTTCACTCAAGATCTAGCCAGACCCACTGTTGGAACTTTACAGCGAGAAAAGGTAAGTTAAAAGCATATTTAGACTTGTAAACTTAATACATGTGTCCTGTATGTATGCACAGAGGCGTCAGATAGAATTCTCCTTAAGTTGAATTTTAATTGAACATGTTTTGGCACTGAAACTGAATAAATTGATTGTGCATCAAATCTCTTAAATATTGTAGGCTATGAGTATTAGGTTGAAGGTTTTATTTTTGACCAATTGCACCCTTATGATTTAGATATTACACTAACTTAGGAGGGTTAAGCACAGCCGCCATTTTGTGTCGTGACATCGCCTGGACTTTGAAATGCAACTCCCATAAAATAAATACTATCTACCTTTACTGTGCTTTAAGCTGACATGAATATTATTCCTTAACGTGTTTTGCAAGCGCTTAAACCAGTGATGTGACGTTCACGAACGAATCGAGTCTTTGTTCGTCTCTTCACTGAGAACGACGGGAGCCGAGCGGAGCCAAGTCCCTGTAGAGAACATGAACTCTTTTTCTTTATTATTCCTCTTCGCGCTTAAGTTGTGCATGCTTATTTTGCGAAACAAGCGTGACTGCTGGAGTGAGGCGGAGAGAGGAGTGACACAGGGACAGACCGCGGGACGTGAGCGCGGCCTGCGGGGAAAGGGTTTAAGCGCGCGGCTCTGGGGAAACAGCGAGTGAGCGCGGCCGAACGTTCCCAGCACCAGCTCTCCCGGGCCATGGGAGAGGAAAGGTGCGCGGGGTCGGTGATTGAGGAGGCGGCTACAGGCGCCCCGACACGAAACATCTTCCACCTGTTCGCTCAGCTCCACTCCGCTCTTGGCCGCCTCCGAACGGCAGCGACATCCCCGCGCCCACTGCCTCCTCCGCCCCGGTCACTCCACCGCTGCTGCTGCCCCACAGGGAGCTCAAAGTGAGCAGCATGAATGAAATAATAAACAACTGTTTGGGGCAGACGAGCCCCTAAACGAGGAGATCGCGTTGAAACACTATTATATGACCTGTAATTACAATTAAAGGACAGAAAATGTTTGACCCAACTTCCAAAAGTGACTGTCATAAAAAAGTCATAAGTCATTTGTAAAATAATTTGTTCAAAAAGCTGAACCAAGCAAATGTAATTAATGTTCAGCTCTTCTTTATTGTGTACTTTTTGTAATTTTAGCATGAATATGCGTTGCACTTTTTTTCTTAACTTATTTATTACATTCACAAGACTATATGCATTTTAGTGTTAAATTTGCTGAAAAAATGAGACCATTTACAGTTAAGTAATGTATTTTTCTGTGTCTCATCTGCACAGGAGCCGTCCCCCACACCAGTACTAGGACGAGGACACCTGTTTGCTGGTCATCTCCATTTGAGGAGGTAGGTCTATGCATTATTTGAAAGGCATAATGTTATGCAACCTTATTGTACCAGCACATTTTCAAGAATATATCTATATATTTAAATTACTACAATGTCTGTACATACTTGTTTACAGTTAAATAATTATCTTACAGGCTTCCATGAGCGGTACACTGGATGCAGGTACACACCATGTGTACTGAAGTTAGTGATGCTGTTCCAGTGGACACGCATTTAAAGAACATCAGGTATGACTGGGCTTGAAAATAACCATGTCTTTGTAGTGCTTGTGCTCTTAGCTGTAAAATCTCTTATTATATTAGGTATGGTATTAACAACCGCCAATTTTACATAATTTACAAAACTTAACTGTTCAGATTTGAGCAACATCAATGCTATCAATCATTTCTCTATTTGATTGGTTCTTTATTGGTTCTCTGGGTTCCTGATCAATGGCCTACATAACATATGTGCATCTTGTAGTTTAACATTTGATCAGAGCCAATAAATGGATCTTTTTTGACAAGTGTGCGAGCTTACAATGGGCTCTAATCACACAAGTGACACGTGACTTCAGACTGGACTCTCTGGGAGGCACTGCTCTTCCTCTCCCATTATTTCCCTATGGAGGATTAACAGTGTCTCATCCAAATAAATGAATAGTACTAGATTACATGGCAGGTTGTAAACATCATACTGGATGTAAAGGCTTCACTGAAGGACACATCAGTGTTCCATCGTGGTAGATGTTTTTGTCCTCAAGCTAAGGGCTAACTTTTTTCTTCGGTCAAGTATTTACATCCAACATAATGTTTTTAACATGTACCTTCAACTGTTCATGGGTAATTCACTGTCCATGGAATCTAGAGCTTTTCATTAATTTGGACGAGACACTGCTAATCCCCGACAAGGAAATAACGGGAGAGGAAGAGCAGCGACTCTCGGAGAATCTAGTCAGAAGTCCCTCATATAGAGCCAATCATGTACTATAATGCATTTGAAAAAAATCTGCAAATAAGCCTTTGGATGTTATGTACATAACATCGGCCACTGAGTTGGCAATGTTTTCTTGAACTGTCCCTTTCAAAGAAACATATAAATGAACAAGGGTATTGAACAAATATTAGAAAATGAACTGAAAGCTGACGATATTAGAGTTGCAGGAGAAATATGGTTTTATTTTACCCAAAAACTAAAATTAGTTCTCTTGTAGTACTGTGCAATACCTAAAATTTTGCAAAAGATCAATATCATGTAAATACTGGAGCCAGTCCTTTTGTCTAAAATTGGTGTATATATATGCTTCTTTATATTTTAATTAAGAAATACCATAGGAATGTATCATTTTCTAACTTTACTTTACAAAATGGGGGAAATCAGGCTTTTTCATAGAAGGAGAAGATGAACGACATTTCAAATATTGTAAGATTCTGGTTTGTGTTTAACATGAAGTGCACATTTATTACTGATTTGGGTATTTTGAGAGCGGACATACTTACTTACATACTTTCTCAGAGCTCCCCTTTAATACATGTATTTTCAGTTTTATCTACAGCTGCAGTAATGTTATTTACAAAACCCTCATACTGTAATTACAAAGTTAAAATACCAGTGGCTCATTCAGACTCTGTTTGACCTGGTTAAGGCTTAGTTTAGCCGGGTTTAGACCCGACCATGAAAATCATTGCATTATTTGTAAATTCTAATATGTGTTATTCCACTCATGTTTTGCAGATTCAGCAAGATTTCCGTGTGGAGGACGAGCCGATGGCAGTCGTCGTAACACCCATCGTGAAGATTGTGACAGATCTGCATTCAATGGTTCAAGACTTTGCAATTCGGACTCATAACGCCTCAACATGAAGTACCCAAAGAAATGTGAACGCACAGTTGAATTCATCCTGAAGGTACTCATGGGACTGGATAACAAGAAATGAACACGGATCACAGGGAGACTGATGCAGTGATTAGTATGCTGTACCTTGGCTGCACAGTTGTTGTTTTTTGGAAAATTCTTGTTCATCCAGTTTTGCTGTGAAAGTGTTTGAAAATGCATAACAATGTGGCTAAATACATTATACTACAGTTTTAACACTTTTTCTCAAAATGTTTAACCAGCTTTTGAACCTTGAGCCAAGAATTGAAAAATTAGAAAGTATGAAATGTTTGTGTGTACCTACATTACTCATATTACAAAATATTGCAATTTGCATTTGTACATACAATGTCTTTGGCAATAAAAAAGTAAATTAATCCAAATGTGTTTTAATGAAATTAATCAATTTAAATGAAATCAATAAATGGCATTGATTAAGCCATTAAAAGTACATTGGTTCAATGAAAAAATTTAAATTGGCTCATATCTGCTAATGAAGAGTTTTAAATTGACTCAATTAACCTTTGAACATTCAAGTCAGGAACATTTTTTTGTTGAACCAATTTAAAATGTTCACAGTTACAGATGAAACATTTATAATTGGACTAATGAATATATATCATTATGAACAACTAGTAAAATGCGGATGTAAATGATTTCTAAACAATTTGCAGATTAAGCCAATGTTTTATTTTTCTCAGTGTAGGCACAAACAACACGTAAGGCCATGAACAATGTGACTGTCAAACTTGTTTATTCAAACAGTTAAACATCGACATAAACTTATTTAAAGAGATCATTCTCCAAAATAAATCAAACTGCTATTATCTTTGAAGTGTTTGAACTGATCACTTAGGCCGCTCATCTACACTTCAAATGAGTTAAATTGCAGGAAAATACACAAAAGCATCTAAAATATGCTTCTAAAAATAAATACTCCTAAAGAAATTATGCTTAAATGCAATTAATTGCGATTAATTAATTACATAATGAACTCGATTAATATTTTTAATGAAATATATGTATATATATTGTTTTTGTAAAGTCCCTCTTTCCCAGATATCAGCAACTAACTAACTAACTAACTAACTATCCTCCCGCGTTGACCAATGAGACGCTTTTCCTGTGAACCAGCCTGTCAGGTACAATGAGGAGGGAGGGGGAGGAGCTTGATCGTTAACTTTTGAAAATTGTGTTCCTGCTCTCTTCATTTTGCAAAGTGAAGGGCTTTCTGGTTAAAGAGGGGAGGAATTTGATTTACTCTCAGATTTCACTCTATCTCTCCACACTTTGCAAACTGACAGACTATCACTTTAAAATGAGCCAACTTCCTCGGCCTCAGGGGAATGAGAAGTATCGCGGTCACAAGTTTGTGCACCTTGGAGACTCATTTCGTATTTATTTTTGTGTTGCAGACTTTTGCCTATCATTTCAGAACCATTAGAGATAGAGACTTGCCGTTTTTGTTTGTTTTGCAATCTGCTGATTATTGTCCTTCAAACAAGCTCCCTCTGAAGTACCATGAACGTCCCCCTTCTATAACAGTTCAAAAGCATCATACACAGGATTATACACAAGACATTTGTAAAAAATATCAGCGGTGCATATAGGCATCAGCCAATCAAAATCCCCAGAAATTGGCATCAGTCTTAGAAAACCCCACATTGGTCGACCTCTGCTCTCTTTATTTGTACCAGGTGTACTGAGTGCTTCTTCTGTGCGCCAAAATGACAAGTTTTGGTAGCAATCCACTCCTCTCTGCTCTCCAGCTGGGCGCTCCTGTCACTGTTCCTGACAGATCCCCAAAAGGCAAATGGTCAAATGTAGAGGACATTTTTCAAAACAAAGCCTGATACAAACATGCTACTCCTGTGGTTAGATATAATGCACAGTAAACCATTAATAAGGCAGTGGACCTACGACCCAAGCTATGTAGTGTGTATAAGTGGTTGAACAGCTCCGGGCTATAATAATACACTGGTTTAATACGTTCAAGTCGCACGTATAGAGACATTGCTTCTTTCTGTGTGATGTTTGAAGGACACCTCAGGAGCCCGGAGCCTCTGTGTGAACGTGGGCGAGCGCTGCGTTCATGTGTGTGGGCGCCGGTCAGATTTTCCTCATGAGCCCTGGGAATAACATTTCATTTGTTCTTTGTATTAGCCGCTGTTAATAATTTAATGCCAAATCCCCAAAAGATGAGGCAACCCATTTGGGATGTGTAAAACCAATTTGTCATGTCATTCCCCTCCCTTAAACCAGAAAATGGAGACCCCAAAACTGGCATGCTCAGAATAGCTTATTGACATTTTGTTTTTTTTGGGGAAGGAGGCTTCATCTGTAGCTGCTTAGAATTATGTCAGGGCATTGCGACTTTAATTACTAGTCTTTGAGCCTAGGCTATTATGAGACAAATGATAAAAGTGGGAAAAAAAAAAAAAACATTCAATTTCAAAAGACTTTTTTTTTTTTATCCCGTCTCATGTCACCCACAAGTACCTTGCACATTGTTACGGCTGAATAATGGAATGTCAAAGAAATTAATTGACAGAGCTTCAACAAAGTGCTAAACAAACAAACAATAATTATAATACTTTTTGAAAACTTTTGCTGGATTATCTCACAATCTAGATTTTTTTTTTCTTGGTGAGAACTGAACAGCAGGATTCTTACAAGATGTACTTCAAACATCAAGTAAGTGCCATTGTACAATTGTATAATGAAATTGCAGTCAGGTGTTGGGTTAGTCCTGAGCCGCCATTGTGGGCCAACCTGAGCAGCATGTTTTTGGAGGTCAGGGGAAACCGGAGTACTGCCTTCAGGGTTTGTGTCTGTTTCAGAGCATGGTGTCCTGCACTGGTCAGCTCCTCCACCTCCATCCTCCTCCTCGACAACAGCCTTTCACCACCTTCTGGGAAGAGCATCGCAGACGAATATAAACCATCTTTTTCTCCATTGAAGGAACATTAGTCAGTACAATAGTAGGGATAGAAGGCTTGTCCGGATACCTCCTCGTTTGTCCTTTTTTTGTTTCCTGTAGCGCCTCTTGTGACGCCTCCACTGTGCAGAAGGTGAGGGGAGCACTTGGTGCCTCTTCAGTGTTTCAGAAGAAGAAATTTGTTGGTTTCAAATGTCTTAACATCGTAAGCTGGACTGAAAGCAGCGTCTGTTGCTACTTTGAACTTAAAGGAACAGACCACAGTTCTTCCATACTGATTTATGTTCTCAGCTTAGTCTTAGTCTTAGACGAGTTGATGCGTACCTGCGTGGTCAATGTGCCCATGGAAGAGCGTGGTAGCTTCCAACTTCATCCCCGTTTGGAGCTATAGGAATACATTGGGAGAGGCCAAATGCTAACAACATCTTTGGTCGTTTAGTGTGACTGAGTGCACACAGTTCTTCCATACTGTGATGTGTTCTTACCTGAGCTTAGATGAGTTGAACCTACCTCTCTGGGCTTTGTGCGTGCCTGTGGAAGAACGCGGTAGCTTCCAACTTCACCCCCGTTTGGAGCTATAGGAATATACTGGGAGAGGCCAAATGCTAACAATATCTTTGGTCGTTTTGCGTGACTGAGGACACGCGCAAAGACCAGACAGGTACGCATCAACTCGTCTAAGCTCAAGCAAGAACATATCTCAGTATGTAAAAATGGTGGCCTGTTCCTTTAAGCAAAAATTCAACTTCCTAACCACTTTCAGGGTTGTACAGTATGTCACGTACGGCCAAAGATGGTAAATGGTCTCAACTTACTTAGCACTTTTCCACCTACATCCATTCACACTCTCCTTTGTACACCAATGCATGCAGACACTGGAGGCAAGGAGGGTAAAGTGTCTAGCCCAAGGACACAACGACAGTGTGCACCCTCAGATTTCAATCCCTAACCCCAACCCTTACCCAAAGATGACTCAGTACCAACAAAAATCGCTGAAAGAATGTGTGCAAACTTCACTTGCTGTTACTCGCTATTTCTATTGTCGTTTTTGCTTGTTTCACCTGCGGTTGTTTGAGATACAAACGTCTATATGCATTCCCATGTACGTAGGTTTAAGCTCAAGTGTCTGGCATTCAAATGAGAACGCCGTATCCCCTTCCTTTGTGTGGTACCACAAACATGGCTTTTGACCTATGGGAAAGATCGAGTGCAGCGTAAAAAAACCGCAGAACACTATTCGCCGTGCATTTGAAGCCTGTTTTCTCCGCGCCTCAGCCCGCCGCCCCTACGAGAGAAGCCCTGAACTCTCTCAGCTGTCGGCTCCATGCCTAGAGTGTGGTTTTTTTTAATCTATCTCCAGTGCAGTGAGAGGATGCAGCGCCCGGGATGGAGAATATCACAATCATATTATTCATACGCAGCCAGGTTTAGGTAATCCTTCCCCTACGCTCAGACCGAACCATAAAAAGACTATGAATTATTGAAGAGCATCAGAGAAATAGGAAACCGTTCTGTGAATAGGATCAACCTTTTGGGAATGCTTCAAAGAGCATTCAATAGTCTGTAAAAAAAAAAAAAAAAAAAGAAAAAAAAAATCATCCCGTTTTCGCTTTATCCTTGTCGAAAAGCCTTGCCCTGGCAGAGAGGAGAGATGGGGACTGAGTGTTACACTGGAGCTCACCATTTGTTCACCCGTTATTTGCATGAAATTGTTTACTACTTTTTCATGCTGGATTCTCCTTCCCCCCCCCCCCCCCATCTCCGTTTTCCCTTGTGATTTGGTTCATTTACATTTGGTTACACCGCAGCAGACTTTGGGGACAATTAACAGTAAACTCCATCTATAGTGCAAGGTGTGGATTCAAATGGGGCTCGTGCTGAGACACAGAAGCGGGTAATGTGTCAGCCTGTTAGATGCGCAGTAGCTTTTCCTCGAATTCAGATTATTTCTTTTGGAAATAAATATAATAATGGCTTTCACTACAGTGTGACAAGTTTCTCAAAGTGCTATCACAGTAGTTTTTATTCATTCACTCGCAGCTGCCCTGGGGTATACTATCCTGTCAATCTGCTCCATTTGCCCGTCCAACTCACTTACACTGGCAGGGCGAAGTACTGTATCTCACCCAAGGACCCAAAATATTATATATGTATTAAATAAAGAAGAAATTGTGACACTTTATTTTAGCATTGACTTATTAAGAGCTAGCTAAGTGCTAATGAGTGTGCACACGGATTACTAGCAACTAACCCTGCTTCAGAATGGGGAACCTTTCCTCAACCACAAATAATAATTTAAGAGCTAATTGAATGTAAATTAGGCCATGCATTGTTTTCTTGATTATGATTGGTCAGACCCAGATTTAAAGGTACACTGCGTAACATTTTGGACCATACTGTTGCCGGCATAACAAAACTTGCTCCCAGTGACCAGTTCAACACAGAAAATGCTATTACTGCAGTGGGTAATCAAAGAATGGATTTAGATGAGAAACTCTCCTGTTTAAGTCTCAAATTCCACTGCCTTTTTAGTCACATCTCCATGGAAACCAGCTGGAGAGGTACCCACTCCCGGTAAAATTTACAGTCATATCTTAGGAGAGTTGAGCCTCATGCATGTTTGTTTGTACATTTATGAGGTATTTTTTCAATCATGATAATATCTGTCATAAAATAAATGCTTGTATTTCAATTTTATTTATTGGGTAAAATACTACGCGGTGTGGCTTTAAAGTGACAGTCTGTTAGTTTTAATTTAAAGTTAACAATCAAGTTTGACTTTAACCAGAAAGTTAGTTACTTAGTTTGCAAAACGAGGAGAGCAGGCTCGTCTGATTGGTCAACGTGGGAGGATAGTAGACTCTGATTAGGTACTGAGATCCGGGAAGGAGGGACTTTACAAAAAATAATAAATATATATTATTACTTTACATCAAAATGCAAGACCAGGTGGTTGATTTTGCACATTTTATAACATTTGTAAAACATGTAGACTGCCAGGCTATCACTTTAAATGTATGCTTTTATTTTATTGAAATATTAGTAGCAAGGACTTTTCAGAGGGGGGCCTTGTTTTTTTGTGTCCAAAGCTGAATAAATCAGGCTGGGAATTAGATATATATATAAAAAAATTCCCTCTGAAAAAATCTTGTTATGCCCAAGACTTGGAAGTTTAGAGTTTGTAGGAGCTACTAAAGTGGCTAAGTTGTTGCATGAGTAGAGCAAAAACCTAATTTAGAGAAAGGCGGCCCTAAAGTTTTGTAACGTTTGTTAAGTTTTTCTCTGCTCATCTTTACTGTGTGTCTCACAGGAGGAAAAATACCATATGTTATAGCGTCATCTCTCTTGGCAGGACACATGAATGTAAAATCTGTCAATATTTGTGAATGAATACACGTGTGAAAGCCGGCTTTGCACTGTAGTTGCTACTTCCGGGATATCTCTGTCTTGCTCTTGGACAAAACGTCATGAATTAAACATCGCACGGGGTAAGTTTTGTCATTTTTATGCTCTGACATGAAAACTAAGATGTTAAGGGAGGAAACTAGTTAAAATCTCCACTTTGACCACTGTGGAAAAAAAATCAATACTGTCACCTGTCTCGTCTTAAAGGAACAGGCCACCATTTTTCCATACTGAGATATGTTCTTACCTGACCTTAGACGAGTTGATACGTACCTGTCTGCTCTGTATGCGTGCCCGTGGAGGAGCTTGGTCGCTTCTAACTTCCCCACGTTTGGAGCTGAATATACTGGGAGAGGCCAAATGCTAACAACATCTTTGGACTTTTTGCGTGACTGAGGGCACGCAGTTCTTCAATACTGTGATATGTTCTTAGACGAGTTGATACGTACCTGTCTGGTCTTTGTGCGTGCCCGTGGAAGAGCGTGGTAGCTTCCAACCTCACCCCCGTTTGGAGCTATAAGAATACATTGAGCGAGGCCAAATGCTAACAACATCTTTGATAAATTTGTAATTAATGAACTATGAAAGGTTAGTACTATCAGTGGACCAGCAGCACACACAATCCTATGAGCTCCACGGACTTTATCCCTTGCAGACTGCATTGATATGTATTGTAGGAACCAGGATATTAATATGGAAGGAAACAACCCTTTTTTGTGAAATTGTGTGAATGAGTGTACATGGAGGTCGAGGGAGGGAGGGAGGGTTTTGGGTTGGTGCACTAACTGTAAGTGTATCTTGTGTTTTATGTTGATTTAATATGCAAAAAAATGAAAATAATAATAATAATAAATACAATTTAAAAAAAAACAAACATCTTTGGTCGTTTTACGTGACTGAGCACACGCATAAAAGACCAGACAGGTACACATCAACTCGTCTAAGCTCAGGTGAGAACATATTTCAGTATGTAAAAACGGTGGCCTGTTCCTTTAAGAGCAAATTAATCATAAATTAGTAATCAGTGCTTACAGGAGCGAGCTTTTAATAAGTGAGTGCTAAACTAAAGTGTTACCAAAAAAGAATATGCTTAAAATAATATGTATGTCAGCAATATACAAGAAATGTTTCAAGATACAACCAAATAATTCCTCACTCACCTGTTGCGTCTTACCTTAACTGTATTTCTTTTTTTTTTCCCCCGATGTGTGTGGGAAAAGTGCTGACCACTCCACTCACACGCCACATCGACACGTTTTTTTATTTTTCGTGCCTTCTCATGTGAACTTGATTTGTCCAACAGCCTTGTAGAACTTGTGTAATGTTGTTTTTACCTTGCTCTTGGTTTCTGCTTCTTCACCTACCCCTGACTGTTATGGTATTGTAATGATGAGAAAATCCATAAAGACTCTGCAGTGTATTTCTTTGACAACAGAAAGCTTGCACTCCTTAAAAGCCCGACGGTGCAAAGAGTGAAAATGTGCCGCGTTTTCAGTGGGAGGTCAGCCGGGTTGGATGCAAGACATAACGTGTTGCCTGCAGCTCTGAAGACGGTGAACACAAACTTGGCATGGGGAGAGTTCCAGCAGTCACCAAAAGCTACAGCCAACATATTTTCTTATCAGGAGCCAAGACATCTCGGCAAGCTACATCTAACGCTGAAGGTATACTGTACTTCAGCTTTTGTATCTGGCAGCTTATGAAACGCTACCGGTTATAGCACATGGGCAGACAGCGGACTTCCTGCTTCCTCTAAGAAAATATACGGCCATGTGTAGGGTGTATTCAGACCTCCACTTTAAACAGATCAGGGTTCGTTTTGAACGCTGGTCCGGATTTTTTATTCCGGTGTTAATACAACAAACGAATCCTGTTGCGGATCAAAGAACTGGACCGAGACCCACTTTTTCAGGTGGTCTCGGTCCGCTTCCAAACGGACTCTGGTCCAGTTTGCTCCAGGTGTGAATATAAACCACTGTTGGTCCGAAACAACTGCGGGATATACTTTTTGGGCTTAACAAGCCACCGTAGCGAGGCACCGTGAGAAAATGTATCCCTTTGCGGCTGCGAACATTAATACTGGATGGATGCTACAAACAATGAGCTGTGGACAGACCTGGAGCCTCCTGGATATTTGGGCAGAGGCACTAACCCAACTGCTAGAAAAGTGCATTTGTGTTTAGCGAGAGGCTTCGCCAAACTTAAATGAAAGTACAAGACGCATTAAAGAAAAGTGGAGGATCAAGACCAACAGTTTGTCCTGTGGACCTAATAGAAACAAACAGCTCAGCAGACGACCCTTCATCCACACAAAACTCCTCTTCCTCCAGCTGCTCCGGTGAAACTGAGGTTAATGGTAAGTGGTTTAGCCTCTCACGTTTCTTTTATTATCATAGTAAGCGTCAAATTTTCATTTTTATTTCATTTGTTGTGGTCCTTGCTGTCTAATGGGAGCCTCGATCGTCACACACGTGTATGCGTTTACAAAATATAGTTCTCTTGCAAATATTACAGTCTGAATACGAACTGCACCAAACGAAAGAAAAAAGTTCGCTTCTGATCCGGAACAAACAAGCGGAGCAAAGGACTTTTCTGGTCTGAATACACCCTAAGTGTTCAAAGCATTTACCTGACAAGAATATTGGATTAGAAGAAAATAAAATAATGTGATTAAATGCCAGTGTTATTATTCTTTTTATAGAAACTTGTTACTGGCATCAGCTGTCTATTAAAAGTACTCGTGAATAGCTCTGTGCCAAGTCTTTCAGTCACGTTCATGTAAACACTTTACTGTTAACAAAACTGTGTTTTACAGTAAACAAAACACTCTGGCACTATTCTGTTAAATTATGCAGGATATTGTGCAAAATCAACCTCTCGAGTTTTTTTACTGATATGATCTCTTATCAAAAAACATACCTGAAGCCAGGGCTGGGCAATTGATCGAATTTTAATCTAATCGTGATTTTAATAAAAGCTGCGTGGTGCGCTTTAATCGTGCAGAATTGGCCAGTCCTGTTGCATTCTGGAAAAAAAATATAGACGGCGCAATGCTGCAGCGCCTGTCAGGTCAATCCCAGGGAAACACTCAGCCCAAACAAACAGGAAGCGCAGGGTGGCACATGTGGAAGCCAGAGGAGAGGACCTGGTGATTTTAAAATCAGCTACAAAGTTGCGCTAACTCGTCTAAAGGGCAAAACAGAAAGACGTGGGGAGCCTCAGAGGACGGGGACGCGCACACGGGGATGAAGAGTTTACCTTTGAAGAGGAAAACTAGCGATCACTATTTGGACCATGTGGATTTGTTTTGAGGCTGCAGCGGTGGAGTAGCTGGACTTCTAACAGTGAATTGTGTGTTTGATCGTCTTTTTTTACAAATAAATGCGCGGTTTACTCATTTATTTATGTACATATAAGGCAGGGGTCTCCAACCTTTTTTACCCGACAAGCAACTTTTACACAACCAGAACGTTGGAGAGCTACTTATGCTTTAAAAAACGACTTTAAAATGCGACTAACATGGACTTCACCCTCGAGTAGCCAAGATAGTATTTCAAAGACAATGACTTGAGTTTAGTGCTTATACTTTACAATATTGACCCAACTGTTCACAGATTGTGTTCAGCATGTTCAGAAAAAAACAAAAAATGCATCTACTAGTTGACTTATCATGCTTATAGAGATGTAGAAAGTCTTTGGCGAGCTACCTATAAAGGCCTGGCGAGGTTTGGAGATCCCTGATATAAGGTGTTAGCGTTCACTCTGACATCGAGGCCTTTGGAGGCTCCGCACACAAACCATGTGCTTCCATTCTTCAAACATTCCAATTTTTTGTGTCTCCTTTGCACATGTTAGTGTGATTTAGAAATGTGGAGTTTGTTTTTGCCGCTGAGCTAGCTGCAGTTTTCAGTTTGGCTGCAGCATCTGTTTACTTGCTAGTCCAAGGAAAGACCACATTTATTTTTTATTTCTTAAAAAAAAAAAAAAAAAAATCAAGTCGAAAATCGAGATTGATCAATATGGGAAAAATAATCGTGATTATGTTGCCCTTTCTGGAGCTGTGTTTCGAGCCTCTGGCGTATCTTTGAGTAACCTTTGGATCTTCAGTGGCTATTCTTAGCAGTGCAGCAGCAGCTCCCAAAAGACTCCTCCTGAGGTCCTACATATCCAGGGAATGCTTTATCCTCCATCTCTTGCTAAGCTTGATCCTTTCATTGTGAAGTACAATCACTCACTCACTTCCCCCCCGTTTCTCAACTGCTCAGTGAAGGGCAGCAAGGGGAAAATTCTGACGTTTTAGATCAATATTTGCATACTTGCACTCCAAGCTGGAAAATCAATCTACATCCCCGCAAACAAACAAAAAAATTTAAAGGTGCATTATGCAACTTTTTATGTGGGAAAAAAAAGGTGGTATTTGTGCATATTTGACCTTGTAGTGACCCAGCGGCTGTATGAGTGGTCCACACTGGCGCCTTTACTTTCCATCACAGTGGTCTTTAGGATGCTCCAGGATCAATTGTTTGGGAGGTTTTCACTGCTGATAGATCCTCTCACCAGAAAACCTACATAACAAGTGATCCTGTAGCGTTGTAGAGACCACTGTGATCAAAAGTAAAAGGGCTATGCTGATCTCCCATACACCTGCCGGGTCACTACAAGACCAAATACGCACAAATATCAACTTTTTTTTCACATAAAAAGTTGCATAATGCACCTTTAAGATAAAGAGAAGATGGCACTTTATTGATTTCCCAGAGGAGAAATTCACCATAGCAAGTAGCTAGTTTACACATACAGTCCCCACATGTTCTTATCTATTTCATAGCATAATAAATTGACAATCAACTTTAAAGGAATAGGCCACCGTTTTTATATACTAAGATATGTTCTTACCTCACTTTAGTCGAGTTAATATATCCCCGTCTGGTCATTGTCCGCGCGCTCTGTCACGCAAACAGAGCACATACGCAGCCTCTCCCATATGTGACATAGCTCCGAAAAAGCTCACGATAGAAGCTACCAAGCTCTTCCACGTGTTCCCTATTTAAATAAAGTTACGTGAAGTGTTTTCATGCGAAGTATATTTACACAGAAATGTAACGTGTCGATTTTATAAGCAAATAAAAAGGGGGACTATATTGTGAGGCGTAATGATACGAGGAGTAAAACGTCCGCGCAGTAACTCCTAAAGGTTATTGCCGGAAGTGAGCGGGGGAAGTCTTTAGGAGTTACTACGCGGACGCTGTGCTCCTCGTATCATTACGCCTCACAATATAGTCCCCCTTTTTATTTGCTTATAAAATCGACACGTTACATTTCTGTGTAAATATACTTCGCATGAAAACACTTCACGTAACTTTATTTAAATAGGGAACACGTGGAAGAGCTTGGTAGCTTCTATCGTGAGCTTTTTCGGAGCTATGTCACATATGGGAGAGGCTGCGTATGTGCTCCGTTTGCGTGACAGAGCGCGCGGACAATGACCAGACGGGGATATATTAACTCGACTAAAGTGAGGTAAGAACATATCTTAGTATATAAAAACGGTGGCCTATTCCTTTAACATTTGAACAACATAAACACATTCATTCTTTTAATTAAACTACATGGTGACAGACTTGATTTGATCTTTTTAAGACCCATGCCAAAGTCATTTGTATTCCTGTTTTTGTTTGTTAAATTGTGTTTAAATTCTGTCTGCACTGCGCTGAGCCTGGGTTATTCCTGCATCAAAGATAAGACACATGAGTGAAACTTTCTTATTATTAGGCTGGTGTTTTTTTTTTTTTTTAACTGTTGATTACTCTTGGTAATAGGCTAGGCTTCACTGACAGAATATTTTAACAGGTTTATGAAAATGGGGCTTTGGGAGATAGAAGTGAGTCGGCAAGATAAATATTTTTGCAGTGCTGATGAACCAACCACTTTGTTTAGTCTCGGTTTTAATTGGGTTTGTTGAAAAAAAGAGAGAAGAAAAATATAAATAAAATAAAGGCAGATTTATGCTCTAATTAAGTAAACACCCATGTCTATTCCGGTGTTATGAATGTTAATGGCTTGTGTTGACTTGGGTTTCCATTGCTTACCTGGATTAAGCTAGAGCACGTTCCCTAAAGGCTAAACACTACAGGCAAATATGCGTGTGGCACTTTTCACAAACCCATGGTTAAGCCTCATGAATCTAATTTTGCTAAGACTCTTCAATCAGGCCACACACCAGTTTTCTTTGCTTGAACATATGTCCCTATACTTACAAAAATGCAGTCCAAGTGTATGTCTGTTTAGTCCCTTACAGATATTTGCCTTATTTGATATATGTTGTATAGGTTTATGCTGTTTCAACTCATAAATAAAGACCTTTTGGTATCCTAGTCGATGGTTTCAGTTGTTGAAGCAAAACATGCTCATGAATATAGGCTAATTTTCAAGCTAAGTCCTACAATAGATAGATAGATAGATGGATAGATTTACTGTAGATGAAGCAGCGAGGTCCTTGTGATGCGCTCCACACAGGGCTCCACCCTCCTGAGCGCTATCTTGCTACCTCTCTGTGGCATTCCCATACCACACCGTCAGACAGCCGCAGAGCGCTGATTCCACTGTAGTGCTGTAGAAGTTCTTGTGCAGCCTTGCTGAGATGATGAACTGCCACAGTTTCGTAAGCTGGTACAGCTGCTGCCTTGATTGAGTTAACTATGGTGGAGATGTGCCGGTGCCATTTCATGTTCTCAGAAATGTTAACTCCAAGATATTCTCTATCGTGGCCCCGTTGATGTTTAAGGGGGGTGCCCTTCCTCATATCCACCACCGCCTCCTTGGTGTTGTTTTCGTTACACGAGTTTGCAAGTAGAGCTACCTCCTATTAGCCCCTGTGGGATGATTGGAATAAAGTCCGAGTTTACAAGACACAGATGTGAGAGTGTGGACTGAAGAACATGGGAGATGGCGTCATCTCTGTTTCTATTTGCGGGATAAGCAAATGGTAGAGAAGAGCAGATCATGTTTTTAACCAGTATTTTGAAGCATTTCATAACAAATGTTAAAGACACTGGAGGATTAACATACATGTGTTGAGTGTAACATTACTGTTAGAGGATAAAATTATTATTTATTATTGTTATTCTTTATTTATACAGGTGGTCTCTTGAGACTCAATGTCTCATTTGCAAGAGAGACCTGTTAAAAACATACAAGGTAAATAACAGTTAACAATAAGACAACAGTGGAACGATTAGACTATAACACAACACTAAGAAAATGTGTAAAACTTAAAAACAAGAGCAGACACATGGAGGATACTCCTTTACAAGGTATTTAAACTGATGGAAGGTCATGAGATTATCCACATAAAAGGCTTTCTGTGCCTCATTCCAGATATTTGGTGCAAAGTGGCAAAAGGCCTTCTTTCCCCATTCTGTCTTTACACGGTGAGACTCGAGAGTCAAAATGTCTTGGGACCTCAGCTGGTAAGCATTTGACCTGACATTTATAATATTAGACAAATAATCAGGAAGGACACCAAGAAGAGCTTTATAAATAAACAGCAGACAGTGCTGCTCCCTCCTTGCTTCTAGAGATTGCCAACCCACTCTAGCATAAAGATCACAGTGGTGGGTCCTATAACCATCTCCAGTGATGAATCTATTAAAATTAAATCTCTATTTATCATACTGGGTCAAGCTGTACAGTCGTACTATCTCTGTCATAGCCTTGACTGTGGTTCTCAGGTGCCCACTGTCAGCCACTGAATGTTTTGCTTGCATGTCAGCATGACGCTCGAGAGGGTATTCATCTCTTTTCTGTGGAAGCAGACAGACTTGAATGGGAGGACTAGCACAATGTCTCGAGTTCATGTCTCCGGGTATAGTATTCCTGAACCTGAACGCCTTTAAATGGCTCCTATACCACTTAAAAAAGTAGAGCCAAAGTATAAACTTCAATTTGAAGTTTATACTTTGGCTCTACTTTTTGCCACTAAAATAAAAACTTTACCGGCCTAAAAAGTAAAACACGTAATAAAATGTGACTTATAATTTCCTCTGCTGTACTGAGCAATTAGCTTTTCTTAAATTTACACTGACAGTTCAGCTGACTTGAACCTTCACTGTGCACAACAATCACACCTCATGAAAGTTATTTTCATAAACATTTACAAAAGGTTACCGGGCCCACTGAGGACTTGGATTTTCATATGGCGATTTCATTCCAATTTCCTGTCCAGTCATCATCAATCAAGAAATATAGGGGGGGAAAAAAACATCAACCCGATTCCCTGTGTGAAACATCAAAAATCTTCCGGCTGTCTCCACTGCGTCCTCTGTCAGTGATCTTGTCTCTCACTATGACTATAATTTGAGAGACATTTTGGAGGATTATGCTCCTCTCAAGAGCAGAACAGTCACTTTCAATCCCTCCTCTCCATGGTTTACTCCCGAGTTGCGTACACTGAAGACAGCAGGGCGGGCACTTGAACGGCCTTATTTATTAAACAGGACTTACTGTTCACAAACTTACAGGGAACATCAAAAGCAATATGCAAAATCATTGAGTATAGCCAGATCTCTGCACTACTCCAATGCCATAAACCATTGTCCTGTTAACGCTAAACAGCTGTCTGTCCTTAAACCCTTTAAGTCCCAAACCTCCACATCTATTGAAAACACAGAGGACCCATACAATGCCTTCTTGGACTTTGTTGTTACCAAAGTCTCCACCATCTGTTTTTTCCTTGAAACTCCCACCAAAACTCCATGTCCACCTTCATGTTCTCCACTCTGAAAGAGATGGAGAACATGAATCATTAGGACAATGAAGCCTTCTACTTGTGCTCTCGATCCTCTTCCTACCACGCTGCTGAAATCTGACGTTGGTGCCATAAGCAGACTTATTACACAAATGCATAGTGGCTGCGTGTTATAAAATACGCCCTGATTGGGCCTTTCTTAAAAAGCCAACCTTAGAGCCAGAGGGACATAGCAGCAACAGACCGGTATCAAACCTGAGAATGAGAAAACTTTATTAATCCTGTGAAGGGCAATTCTTTGCAGCAGAGACTGTACCTTTGCAACCTTCCCTTTCTCTCTAAGGTCCTGGAGAAAGTAGTGTTTGCTCAGCTCCTGGACTACATTCACTTCCACAATCCTAAACAAGCAAATCAGCTCAGTTGTCCAAAATTTGGATTATTGCAACACTTTGTATTGTGGCTTAGACCAAGCGTCCATAAACAGGCTGCAAGTGGTCCAAAATGCAGCAGCCCGTTTGCTGACCGGCACCAGGCGACGGGAGCACATCACACCTGTGCATGCCCGTCTGAACTGGCTCCCTGTCTGTCACAGAATCAACTTCAAGATTCTTTTGATTGTTTTTAAATGTCTAAATGTCTTGGCACCTTTGTACCTGTCTGAGCTCCTGTCTGTCCATGCCCCGTCCAGAGCACTGCGCTCCGCTGACCTTACAGCGGTGTTTGATACCATTGACCATCAAATTTGGTTGTGCCGACTTGAACATATCATGGGACTCCCTGGAGAGGTACTTTTTTGTTTCCGGTCATATCTCACGGATCGAACCGAGTGTGTGGTCCTTGGAGATGCAAAATCCCAATTGCTTAAGGTCACAAGTGGAGTGCCCCAATGGTCCTTGCTTGGTCCGGCACTGTTAAACATATACATGCTCCCAATAGGCAAAATCATCTCCAAATACGGACTTTCATTTTACAGTTGAGCAGACAATACTCAGCTTTATATCTGAACTGACCCTTCATTCCTCTCAGCCACACCGCCTGCCCTCTCACTGTCTCACAACAGCTCAAAAAAAGAAGTTATATAGTCACCAACCTGGGTGTCAAGATGGCGCCTCATTTATCATTTGTCCCACAATTTCAACACCTCAGTAAAGTATAATGTTTGTCACCTTTGGAACATTGCAAAACTCCACCCCTCCCTCTCTCTTGCTGACACTGAAAGATTGATTCATGCCTTTATCTCCTCCAGGCTGGACTTCTGCAATTGCACATCGGGATCTCTGGCAGGTGTTTCCAAAAGCTTTAGTTCATTCAGAACAGTGCCGCCAGTCAGAGTCCTGATGAGGGTGTGTATATGACAGCATCACTCCTGTACTCCGCACTCTGCACTGGCTTCCAATCCAACAACGCATCCTTCTCACTGCATGCCTCCTCACTCACCAATCCATTCATGGATCTGCACAACAGCACCTCAAGGAACTCCTGACCCTCCACACACTTATCACAATAAGCAGCAAGAACTATCGCCTTCACTGCCCTAAAACTATGGGAGACATGGCTTTCCAGTCATCACCTCCGAGGCTCTGGAACACCCTGCCTTACCACCTTAAGAAATATTTGAAAACATATTTATTCAAGAAATGTTATTAATTGTTTTACTCTGTTTTACTATTGTTGTTGGTAGTATTTTAATTGCACTATTTAATGTCTTTAAGATTGGTGTTGAAATGTTAAATGTGTTACAAAATAAAATGCATTATTATTATTATCATGTTTAAACTCAAAGATATATTTTGACAGTGAACGCACTGCTTTCAAAACTGCAGAAGTTGCTGAAGTGTGAAGGCAAAGCAGTATGGGATGGAGACGGATGGGGTGGGTAAGAGAGATGTGCACTTCAGCTTAAATGTCCATCTGTATCATCCTGTCTGTCTTTATCGGGGCTCACACACTCCGTCCTGGAGTTATTCTCTCTGATAGAATTTGGGAGGGAGTTCGAGAGCTCAGAAAATACCAAATCCAACACTTTTACCGGATCCTGTCTAGCACATGCATAAACATTACTTTTCATAAAAGTTTGCGGTTTGAAAAGTCTAGAACCTTGACATGCAGGTCAATGCATCTGCAGATAATATATTCAGATATTAAACAATATTTTGATCCAATTCAAAGTGAAAATTATTATTCGAACAGAGGATTAAGTATTGACAGCATCAAATTACCTTGTACTGTTCGTGACCGATGAAATGTTAAATACAAAATGTTGAAAACAATCTTTTCTTCTGGCTTTTCAGTATAGTCAAGTTCAATTTTGAAAAATATAATGCAATACAATAATCTAGAGCAGGGGTAGGCAGGTTTGTGTCGTGAAGGACCACTTTTCATCATTGCAAAAAACACCTATGGACCGAACCTCAACATTGTAGCCTAAAGTAAAGAAATATTTTCCTGCAAATGCCAATGTTTTACATCAGTGGTTCCCAAGTGGCAGGGCTTTGGGACCCACCATTACCCTCGAATGACAAGCCGAAGACCCAAATAAAACTGTCATTTTGTCATATATCGTATAAAATATTGTATTTTCCACACAAGTTTTTTGTTGAACAAGCAATAGATATCCCAATATGATTGAAATTATGATCAAAACAATAACATTAACTTTAACAGACACTGTTATTGTTTTCATGCATTTTCAAAGATGAAAATATTGAATAAATGTTCCCTATAAACTTGCGACCCACTGAAAATGGTTCCACTTTTGGGTGCCGACCCACCCGTGGAGAATCACTGTTTAACACTATAGTATGACCAAGCGGGATGTTCTGACATTTTTAAAATACTGACACTATTTCTCTCATTTTTAGACAACTTTAACAGGTATTTGATCTCTTATTTGCACAATAATATTTCACATATTCATCTTGGGGGCCAGAGGTTCTGTGCTGGAGGGCCGGATTTGGCCCCCGGGCCTGACGTTACCTACCCCTGATCTAGAGCATCACAAGTATTTCTTTTAATTTAGTTGTATTACTGAATATTTCTTTGTAATATTACCTCCTCTCATGGCATTTCATCATAGATTAATAGACAAAGCTCCACACTCTAAATGAAAATGGCTGCATTTGACAGTGGTGGCCCATAAAAAAAAAAAGAATAATCTGACAGTAGTGAAATTGTACGTAGTGGCTTTACTAACCTGCATTATTGTTATTGAAAGTTGTTTTACTCACAGGCTAAAAGGACACAAATCAGAGCCATCTGTTTTGTTGCTGTTTGCCGACGGTGTCAATATCTGCGCTCTGTGTGTGTCCGTGCTTCACCTGCTCAGCTGCACCGCTTTGTCTTGGGAAGGTTGCAGAGATGAAGGGAGTAAAACAAGGCAGAGAGGAGCAGGGGAGGGAGGTGTGGGCTGGGAACACTTCTGTATTGTCAGCAGAAACATTGTTTTATGGATGCGGTGTTTACAGTACACTGGCTGCCATATTGTGTGTGTATGTGTGAGTTTAGCAGAGCGTCCATGGTTTTTGCTCTGGCCTCACCTGTCCCGTGGATGAATTGCCTCTATCATTATTGGTGTGTGTTTGTAAGTACATGTGTGATGTGAAAGTATATGGACAGTCATTATGTTAAAGCCTGATAGTAAAATTATAATTATTTAATGTATTGTATCTTGGTTCCTTCCGGCAGCTTTTGGATTGGCCGTGTCTTTTGGTAGGATGTGAGCAGTCCCATAAGGGAAATCTTCTGAACCTCTTTGGCATTGCGATGGCCTGGAATCTTTCGGGTTCGTCTCGTGTGCCCCTTTGATAGTGTCGTCTGATTATGCAACATCAATGAGATGGCAGCGTTTGTTCTTCTTGTCCTTTAGAACTATATCAGGACGAACATATATATATATATTTCAAAATTATAATCAGACAGTAATATCAATCTTGACTGCTCCGGCTGAAGTTATTTGAAAAGAGGACTTTTAGTGAAAAATTTGTTGCTAATTGAATCAAGTGCACCTTGTTTTATCCTATCACAGTCAAATGTTAAATTGTCACTACAAATAAACAAAGAAGTCCCAAATATTCCTGAATCCACCACACATGCAGTGCTGTCCCCACACACTTTCTCCGGACCTCACCTGTCCTGCAGATGGATTGGCTCTGTTACAGAGGGTGTGTGGACGTACATGTAGGCTGTGTGTGATGCTGTGAGGTGAATTAGCCTGCTCCATGGACATATTGACTGTTTGTTTAAAGCCTGCCTGCAGGGCTTTTGCATTCTTCATGAGACAACAGTGCTTTTAGTGTCAAACACATTTGTTGTTGCCCAAATGCTCAAAAAGCACCGGCGCTCCATAGACCCTTTGGTTGTGGACCATTCACACGGACACACTTTTGTAACTGACTTAAATAAAGTATGACTGCATAGAAAATATGCGATACATGTCACCCAGCCTTTTAAACTCTTTAATCATCCATCAGTGATTCCTAAACCTTTCACACTAGTATCACTTCAGGCAAACAGGCCTATGACAAGATCAAATCAGGACTAAATCGATCCTAAAAAGAGGCCTGGACTGGCTTATGTCTAAACTGAGTGTAAACTTTGTCTAAACAAGAATAAATACTTCACATACATGTATTACTGAAGCATCAATGATAATGCCTCCTATCAAAATGCATGATCCATAAGCAGTGTATTTGCATGTGTGCATATATTCCATCCATCCATCCATCCATCCATTTTCTTCCGCTTTATCCGGGGCCGGGTCGCGGGGGCAGCAGTCTCAGCAGAGATGCCCAAACTTCCCGATCCACACACACCTCCTTCAGCTGTTCTGGGGGGACCCCGAGGCGACACCAGGCCAGCTCGGAGACATAGTCCCACCACCGTGTCCTGGGTCTTCCACGAGGCCTTGTCCCACTAGGACATGCCTGGAATACCTCCCGCGGGAGGCGACCAGGAGGCATCCGGAACAGATACCCGAGCCACCTCAGCTGGCTCCTTTCGACGTGAAGGAGCAGCGACTCTACTCCGAGCTCCTCCCGGGTAATTGAGCTCCTCACCCGATCTCGGAGGGTGCGCCCAGCCACCCTGCGAAGGAAACTCATTTTGGCCGCCTGTATTCGCGATCTTGTCCTTTTGGTCATTACCCAAATCTCATGACCATAGGTGAGAGTGGGAACGTAGATCGATCGGTAAATCGAGAGCTTTGCCCTCCGACTCAGCTCCCTCTTCACCACGACAGACCGATACAGCGACCGCATCACTGCTGACGCCGCACTGATCCGTCTGTCGGTCTCACGCTCCGTCCGTCCCTCACTCGTGAACAAGACCCCGAGATACTTGAACTCCTCCACTTGAGGTAAGGACTCCCCACCGACCTGTATGTGCATATATTTAGAATTTAAATTTCTCATTTTGAGTAACTTTATTCAGGTACAGTTACTCTTTCGTTTGAGGGTAATACAGTTACTTTCCTGAAATCAAGGGGATACATGATGGTACTCATTCATTACATTTTAGCTTCATATTGTATGATATCAAGAGGGAAAAAGATAAAACTGAGCACGGACCAGTTTAGTGACCTCTGCTGTGTTCCCAGTGTGCTATTGTAAAGTGCTTTTTTTGCCTTCCTAAGCAGTGGCACACTCTGTATGTATACATAAATATAATCCAGATGATTTTTTTTTTTTCACCATATATACGTCACATTTGTGCATAGATATAAAGCAAATAAACATATTCTAAGTATTTAGAATACAGTACTCCGATTGGACAAAGTATGGAATAAGTTTAACAATACATTTTTAGGCAAGTATTGTATCAGCCGAAGAAACCCAAGTACCACTCGTGGGGCATGGAGAGTTTAAGACCCACTAATTCAGAGGCTTTTTTTGGGCTTTTAGTAATACATCTCATTCACTGTTCACCATTCAACAATCTATTCTTGACTTTAACGACACTGAAACAAAACTCTCTATTTAGCATATCGATATGTAGCACCTCAAATCAAATCATAGGCTAAATTGTGACCACGTTACATTCAATATAATGTGAAAAGTAATGCATATGGTTTTAACTTTGCCTCATACTCCACAGTGGCTTCATCTGGTAAAAGGTAATTAGGAGGACATTACATGATGAGGTATTGTTTCCCTCTCATATCCATTGTGAAGACTCTTCTTTTGCCAATGTCCGAGTCTTTTGTTACAGTGTATGCACAATGATTGCTCTGATAGCTGCCACTCTCTCCTTTGTTTTTCCTCTGTAACTGTCTCCTCCCTTTTGGCTTTTCCAACACTTTCAAGCTTGTATAAAAGAGCAAGTGTGAAGCTTGAAACATCAGTTCACTTCGCGTCTAACAACATCCATTTTGAAGAGGAGAGCAGGTCCTTCTTTATTAAATGTCTTCCACACATTTGCTGGCACGAGAAAGAAAGTAATCCAATTAAATTTCTTCTTAGAAACCCACTGCACTGCAAGCCGATCTTTTTTTAATTTAAAAACATTCCAGTTCTTCAGACAGTTCTGTGTGCCGCAGCAGTGTGCAAGACCACTCTTTATTCAATAAAGTTTCCCCAAAAGCAACAATATATTCTGTTCCAGCCCAAGTTCAATATGGAGTGTTTCTAATGGAGCAGTGCAACCTGGCTATTCATCTCCACTGTTTGCTATGCAGCCTGTAAGTGACCTGAAATATATCTTCCCCCCTCTCATTTTGTCTGATCTGGAGATTTATGTGTTGTGTCTTTACAGAGAGATGTGAATGAAACACTAAAGGGTGCATCTACTACAACCAAACTGCAACACAAGAATAGATTATAGTAGGGGTGCAACAATCTGACGATATGCACTGTACTAAAGAGACGTTGTAAGTTTTAGTCATCATCACTTCCTGCTAAACTGAAGGCTGTAGATACACCACACCAGCAAAGTTACATTCTCCAAAAACACATGACATCTGTGTGGCTTTGTAGAATGACCAGGCTGCGGAAAATGATAGAGATCGAGTGCACCAAAAAAAGTGCTTAAGATCCACTCTTGGTTATAATCCGCCTCAAAAAACGTTGTTTCCAAAAAATGTCCTAGCATAATGTCGTCCAAGAACACACAGCCGGTGCTGGCCCTTCTGGGGCCCTAAGCAAAAATCCACATGGGGGCCTTACAGTAGCATCCCATGGTTATTCAAATAGTAATTGGTCTCAACTTTTATAGTGCTTTTCCACCTACAGTAGGCAGTCAAAGTGCTTTACAGCAAGGATCCACTCACCCATTCATACACCAATGTATGCAGACACTGGGGGCAATGTGGGTGAAGTGTCTTGCCCAAGGACACAACGACAGTGTGCACTTTCAGGAGGTTGGATTCGAACTCCCGACCTTCCGATCATGAGATGACCCGCTCGAATCGAATCCATTTATGGTCAAAAAGAGTTTCACTGTGCTGTAGTGCAGGGCAGATGTGGAACATAATGACCTCAATTCAGGCCCCGTCCCTCTGTTTGAGAACCACTAATCACTAAGCCACTGTGAGACTGGGATTCAGGACTACTACTAATCTATTTCCCAACTTTTTAAAATGGTAAATGGCAAGTTTGGGAACCGCTGATTTAAAACTAACTGAAACCTGCACCTGACGGTTATTTCTGTCTGACCACTGAGAATTAGCCTGTGTGTAGCCCAACTCGTTTTAGACTGTGCACATTCAGAGAACCAGAGTTATTGTAAGTAACTGTGTGCATGAGAACCGTGTGGATTCAACTCATCTTTGAGGCAAATGGGCCCATAACAATGCGTTCATTAATCAGGGAAACAACTCCGTTGTTTGACTGAGATGTGTGGCCCTTGTGGCTGCAGGGGCCCTATGCAACTTGCATAGTTTGCCTATAGGAAAGAACGGCTCTGCAAGAACAGCCCAAACACGAGCCTCAAATCAAACACAATGCTCTGTCCGTGAAAGCGAAACTGGAACTAAACACTAAACGGGCACATGGCCTTCACTGTGCCGCTATTTTTATTTATTTATTAGTCTTTTATTTAAAGCAACACCGCATAGAATTTTACCCAATGACTGACATTGAAATATAAACATTTACTTTATGACAGATATTTTCATCATTGAAAATTACCGCATAAATGTAAAAAAAACAAAAAAAAACATGAGCCTTTGCTGTGAGTGGCTCAGCTCTCCTAAGACATGACTGTAACTTTACCAGGAGTGGGTACGTCTCCAGCTCGTCTCCATGGAGATGTCGACAAAAGTCAGCAGAATTTGAGATTTAAAGGTTAGGTCCTCATCCAAATCTATTCCTTGACTACCCACTACAGTAATAGCATTTTCTGTGTCGAGCTGTAGTGATGCGCGGGTCAGGGTTTTTTTCAACCCGCGGGTCCCGCATTTGGAGCAGGGTCTTACCCGACCCGGCCCGCCCCGCAACGTTGTTCTATTTTTACAACCCGACTATCGAGCTGGTCATTAGGAGCATGTTTTGTACTGATGGCAACAGTATAGGCCAACATGTTTTGCTGTGTCCCTTTAAAGGAAGAGGCCACCATTTTTACATACTGAGATATGTTCTTGCCTGAGCTTAGAAGAGTTGAGGCGTACCTGTCTATATTCCTATAGCTCCAAACGGGGGTGAAGTTGGAAGCTTACCACGCTCTTCCACGGGCACGCACAAAGAACAGACATTTAAACAAGAACTCGTCTAAGCTCAGGTAAGAACATATCTCAGTATGGAAAAAAAACGGTGGCCTGTTCCTTTAAGAGCACTACAGTTTTGTTTTCTATTTTGTTGTATTTTGCCCTTGGGCCACATTTTATTATAAAGCAGTTTTGGAGCCTTGCCAATTTTTTTCTGAGATTATAAATACTACCTAATGATGAACATTTATTTCAAAACTTCTAGATTTTTTTCTATTGTATTTACACCATGAGATAACTGAAACGCTAGTATATAGTTTAAAATGTATGATAGCAAAGTTTGAACAATTGTATATAATAATAATACACAATTCCTTTGCCTGAAAAAGCTTTGAACCAAACCATCAATTTCAACAGCACAGTTACAGCTTGGTGATAGGATGGAAAAGCATGGTACCTAAATAGGTCTTGGCAATTGTGGTAATTACTTGGAAACAGCACACACACTTCATTTATTCGATATATGATCGATGATATGAGTCATCATACAAACCAAACAGCATATTTCAGTGAAAGTTCAGTGAAAATATCAACATCCATCCATCCATCCATTTTCTTCCACTTGTCCATTTCCCGGTCGTGGGGGCAGCTGTTGGAGCCCAAATCACATTGCACTAGCCCCCTATGGCGCCCCCTGCAGGTGGTGGGTCCACAGAAGGACGGTCTCACGATTCCTGTTGGTCTCTCATAAGGGGCTTCTGAACCGCTCTTTGTCTGACCCGTCACCTATAGGACCTGTTTGCCCTGGGAGACCCTACCAGGGGCATGAAGCCCAGACAACAGAGCTCCAGGATCATTCGGGTGCTCAAACCCCTCCACCACGTTAAGGTGGCGGTTCCAGGAGGGGCAAATATCAACATACAGTGCCCAAACTAACTTAATAATATTTTACATTGTACATTTTGTAACTCACCTGCTCAGGGACTGCAGATGGAAACTCGCTCAAGCTAAATCTGGTGCAAAGCATCTTTAATTAATGTTTGTTGCACATTGTCCCTGTTGAAATGAATAAACTAAACTAAAACTAATTAAAGCAGAGTTTAGATATTTTATAAAGGCTAGTTACATTTTAGAAGGGGGTCCCGAGTTGTTTGTGTGTGTGTGTGTGAGAGTGTGTGAGAGTGATATTGGGGGTTGCGACCTGAGAAGTTTGGGAACCCCTGATTTATAACAACAAATAAATCCTGCAAACTGAATGTGCCACATTCATGCTTTGAATGGCCACAGTCAATTAACAGGCTGTTTTGTGCAAACTTCCACCAGCTCAAAGACTCTTTTGTTCATAGAGTCTTTCGTACGTTCGATTCAAGGAATTTCAAGGGTGTCGTTGCAATGTCTTGCCTCTTCTTTTTCAAATTTCTCCCATTCCACTTGCAAAACCGTGTCCATGTGACCAATCATTTGAGAGGCTTGAGTGAGAATGTGCTTTTCTTTTGTTGGAAATGTGAACTCTTGAACCAATAACAACCCACACCGCTGAGCACAGAGTGAGAATACTTTTTAAAGTGTTTGCTGCAGGTACGAGGTGTCACCCAGCTCAATTTGAAGATGGACTTTCGCAAATTAGTGATTTGTTTAGGTCGTTCTGACTCTGAGCTTTGACGTGTGTAATTGGAAAAGGTGCATCTTCTCTCAATGTGATTCTAAAAGTGGGGAATTACGTGAACGCTGGGATTGGGATGAAAAAACAGCTGGAGGGAAATTTAATATCAGGGAAGATGAATGAGTGTGATGACACAATCTATATGTAAATCGATATGTGGCCCGTTCTGGCAAGTGGTGGACTTCTCTTTTTTCTTTTTTCTTTGTTTTGTACTTAAAACAGAGTGTGGTTTAAAAAAGAAACTGATGTCCAAATATCAGACAGCTTAAATATCAATACAAAGAATGGATATTCTCTAAGTATGTATCGGAAGAAAATATATGACTTTTCATGTTCAGCTGTTGTGTTGTAAACCTGATGTTGATTGGTAGTATTCACACTGTATATGACAACTTGATTTAGATCACAGTGCTCAAATTATTGTTTTAAGGAAGCCTAAAAAGTAAACAGAACAAGAGACTGACAGTACTTAAAAGGGGTGGGACTAAATAAGTGTTTACTTCCCCCCACTCCTTTTCGGACAGCCTCATTTAAAATGTGCAAAAGGTAAAACAAAATTGTTTGTACTAAGACGTAAATGTATTGAGCTGCACATTTGATATTGAGCTCACAACTGCCACAATCATGGCAGATTGTATTTTGAGTTTGTGTTTTTATGTTTTGTTTGTGGTCCGAATAAATCTTACATACCACTACATACCATATTTGCATTCTCAAATCTCAGGTAGTGAGCCTCAGAGTGGTGTTTTGGTGGATGTTTTGTAGGTTAGACCACTAATGACCCTGTTTCGGCTTCAAAAGGATTCACCAAGGCTATGATGAAAAGGATTTGTAAGCACATACCTGCAAACATTGTAAGTCCCACCTAGCCCCATGACATAACAACCCTATGGTCCTATTTTGCTATTCACTTAGCACACTCTGGTGTTCCACGTTCGCCGCACATCCCATGATCCAACAGTGACAAAGGCTACGGTCAGCAAATGCACACAGCACAACACACTGGCCTGCATTGATTTATTTCTATCAAAAGATTGCTTTTCACATCAATAAGCCTTTCATCTGGTGCACAATGACAGTAATAGCGGAATATTTTATCTTCATTATTAGTCTTTTGAGGGGGTACAGCGGGTGAGAGTGCAAACAGCATGGACACTGATATGCATGGCCAACAACTGCAGCCACACCGCGTCCGCCCTGCTGCGCTGCCCTTTCATTTCTGCAGATCCAACACAAAGAGGGCACCCCTAGCCAGATGTATTTCCATTTCAACCTAGAAAACAGGAATAAAACAAATCAAAATGTCTCTCTCCCTCTCGCCTTTCATTTTTACAAAGCTATGATCTAATGTCACTGGTGGGTGATGGTATTGAGTCACAGCAATGACCAGACAGGGATCAGGTTGTGTTCCTCTGTCATCTTCAGTTGATTCATATAACACTATTACTTGAAAGGCTTCTCAAAGTGCAACTGTAGTCCATCATTTATTAGCTACTCATGAACAAAATAATACACTTTTTTTTTCTGTATCCATATGCACTAGGGGGGCATCATTAGAAAGTGAGGTGGCAACAAAATTAACTGATAAAATGCAAAAAGTATCTGACTGGCTGAGTCAAAACTGTCTGACATTAAATAGTGACAAAACAGTCGCAATGTATTTTACAAATAGATAAATAAACTATCCAACTATTTTTATTGATGGCAATGAAATAAAAAATGTTGATGAATTCACCTACTTAGGCGTAACCCTGGACTCAACTCTGACTTTCAAAAATCATGTAAAAAAAATTTTAGCTTGTCCAACTTTAGATACATACGGGGGTCCCTTACCACAGAGGCGTCCCTTTTGTACCTGAACTCGATGATCCTGTCACATTTTATGTATTGTATATCGAGTTGGTCACAGGGCTGTAAAACGGTTCTGGGGCCTCTTGAATCATTATATAAATATTATGCACTCAAGATCCATGATAAGAAACCCAGGCGTTATCACCATTGTCAAATACTAAAGAAGTATGGAATTCTGAATTTTACAAACCTAATGTTCTACTCTAATGTTTGCTTGCTTTTTAAAACTATCCATGGAGTCACTGCACCCCCTCTGAGAAAATGTATAACTTTATGCACTGATAAAATGACTCGAGCTACTCGATCCACTTCTAGAGGAGAATGCAGCGTCCCAAAATGTAAAACTGCCTTCGCTAAATCTGCCTTCTCTGTGATCGCAATGGGTCAGTGGAACACACTGCCAACAGAGATTATTGCAAGTACGACATTCAAAAGTTTTGCGCATTTGACTAAAAAAGGCTTCTAGAAAAACAAACTTGCAATCATAATCTGTAACGTCATGTGGGAGCGACCGTTTCACCTAGAAAAAGGACCGGTAGAAAATGTTCTAATGTTCCAATCTTGTTTAAATTAAATGCATGTTTTTAATGATGTGAAAATGTATAAACCCATGGTCAAGTATTCATCTACATTTAAAATCAGTTTCTGTACTGTAACATCAACCTGCCCAGGGACTACAGGTGGAAATTAGCATCTTTGCTATAACCTGGCACAATGCATCTTTCCTTTTGGTCAATGTTAAATTGTGCACTGTCCCTGTCTAAATAAAAACCATACCATGCCATACCATACCATACCATATGTCTCATATGTCCTGACCTTCTCCATCACCATGTGGTACGCTGGAGCCACTTCCTCGGACAGACTGCCGAGAAGGGGATCGGTTGTTGACTCTCATCCCAGTGGAACCTCCCACCACTGTGCACTGTCAATAAAGCTTGGCAAGAGATCCAGGGGTGAGGAAAGCATTTTTTGAGGGGAACAAAACATCTCTTCTTTTGAAAATATAATATAATATCCATCCATCCATCCATTTTCTTCTGCTTTATCCGGGGCCGGGTCGTGGAGGCAGTAGTCTCAGCAGAGATGACAGGCCCGCTCGGAGACATAGTCCCACCAGCATGCCCTGGGCCTTCCCCGAGGCCTTGTCCCAATAGGACATGCCTGGAACACCTCCCGAGGGCGGCGACCAGGAGGCATCCGGAACAGATGTCCGAACCACCTCAACTGGCTTTTCCTTTCGACGTAAAGGAGCAGCGACTCTACCCTGAGCTCCTCCCGGGTAACTGAGCTCCTCACCCAATCTCGAAGGGTGCGCCCGGCCACCCTGCGAAGGAAACTCATTTCGGCCTCTTGTATCCACGATCTTGTTCTTTCGGTCATTACCCAAATCTCATGACCGTAGGTGAGGGTGGGAACGTAAATCGATCGGTAAATCGAGAGCTTTTCCCCCGACTCAGTTCCCTTTAACCACAACAGTCCGATACAGCGACCGTATCACTGCTGACGCCGCACCGATCCGTCTAAAGATCTCACGCTCCATGGAAAATCATAATATATTCATGTTTAAATAAGTTCACTGTTTCAGAACAAACCAGGTTCCTTCCTCAGAGCAAAACACTGACCTGGTGTCAAATGACAATTAATCATTAGAAAAGAAAGGATCAGATCTTTACAGACCATTGGAGTTTCTTAAATGCAAACCAATTACCATGATTTGCTCTCTGTCTGTCTCCTTATAACTCATAAATTCAGAGACTAATAATGAACACTGTTTGTACATATTTCTTGCCAAATCAACATGGTGCTAATAACCTTGCTTGTTTTTTCCCCCAAATCCAATAGTTAATGAGCATATACAGTACATTGCCCCGGGACACCAAATCTGCAGCAGGTACACAGCAGACACCCTGGAGCCTCACCCACCCATCTGCCTGTGTCTGCCCCACCCCCCAGAGTGAGACGGGTCATGTGGGTCCAGCATATCCACCCTTTGGCCACTCAGCTGCTGGCCCACCACTCGCCTCGGGACTGCCAGCTCATGCGCGTGTGTGTGTGTCAACCCCCCGCAGTCTCATTGGCCCTTGGATTACTCTGTTCCGGCACAAGCATCTGCACGCCACAATGCGTGAGAAGAGCTCCAAGCAAGTCCAGAAAGATCCACTGGGAAAAGGATGAGGGAAGTTTGGGGGGGAATGCATGTGCAGGACTGTCGCATGGATTTGTGTCCATCATGGCAGCGTTTGCCCAGGGTCATGACGGAAGATCAGAACACAGAGTTTCTACAAAGGAGGAGATCCTCAGCATTGCAACCAACTGACCCACTTTGAAACTGGAGCAGTGACACTGATGTGTCTGTGTGCATGGCCTTTTGTAGTGTGCCACAAAAGACAGGGAGTTTTGAGCAAGACTTATTTTGATGTATGCTCTTGGAATAACAAGTGGATTTAAGTATCATTAGAGAAGGAATCCTCTCCAGTGTCAGCAAGTGTCTGCTCAAAAGGAGTCGTTTTCAATGTTAAGTGTCTGAAGATGCTTGAAAACACTTGAAAATGATGCTGTATCAATAGCTAATTATTTAGACAAATCTGCATCTTAACTAATTTCACCCTTTTAAGTGAAAACATGCTGGTTTTTCTTCTGGACATATTCAGCTGATATGAACGAGCTGAACCCAAGACTGTCTCGACACCGCGACCCATGGCACGGCCCGCCTAGCTTTTACTCTCACACGGAATCAACTACGATTTAACAATCCGGCGACCGAGAGCACATTTGCTTCAGAGCGTGGATATGAGGATGGTGATGATCGGAGGAGAGAGAAGTACAGAGAGGAGGAGAGAGGAGAGGCGGGACAAACGGAGGAGAGAGGAGAGGCGGGACAAACGGAGGAGAGAGGAGAGGCGGGACAAACGGAGGAGAGAGGAGAGGCGGGACAAACGGAGGAGGAGAGAGGAGAGGCGGGACAAACGGAGGAGGAGAGAGGAGAGGTGGGACAAACGGAGGAGAGAGGAGAGGCGGGACAAACGGAGGAGGAGAGAGGAGAGGTGGGACAAACGGAGGAGAGAGGAGAGGCGGGACAAACGGAGGAGGAGAGAGGAGAGGCGGGACAAACAGAGGAGGAGAGGCGGGACAAACGGAGGAGGAGAGGCGGGACAAACAGAGGAGGAGAGGCGGGACAAACGGAGGAGGAGAGAGGAGAGGCGGGACAAACGGAGGAGGAGAGAGGAGAGGAGGGACAAACAGAGGAGGAGAGGCCGGACAAACGGAGGAGGAGAGAGGGGAGAGGGGAGGCGGGACAAACGCATGAGGAGAGAGGGGAGGCAGGACAAACGGGGGAGGAGAGGCTGGACAAATGGAGGAGGAGAGAGAGGAGGCAGGACAAACGGGGGAGGAGAGGCTGGACAAACGGAGGAGGAGAGAGAGGAGGCGGGACAAACGGGGGAGGAGAGGCTGGACAAACGGAGGAGGAGAGAGAGGAGGGGACGTGGCAGATAAACGCATCAACCACATTCACTCCGAGTACGCTACGTCCATGGCCCGCTTTACGTACGTCTGCCAAAACAATAGAAATGAAATCAAATGAATCTGATGGTTTATACCTGTCCGTCAGGTGTCCGTCCCGGCTCCGGGGCAGGAATATGCATTGATTTTAAAGGCTTTTTTCTACAGCAGTAGTTTGTTTATCCTGCATAATGAGCCATGTGCTCGACAAAAGGGCAAAACTCTGGATAATTGCCTAGTTTTTACATTGACTTCAAGGCAGAAGTGCTTCTCCGTGTGTCGGTGGGACGAGAAACAGCTTAACACCACATAACAACATCTCAAGGAAAACGTTTTGTCAGCGTCTTGTCTCTTCATAAGATATTCTGCCAAAATAAGCTAAAGCCGGATCCCTCCACCGTGACTGCGCCGAGACCCATCGCGTGGCCCGCCTTTATGTTCTGCTTTTTAACTATAAGTTGAACTGTAGCTAACTTTTACTCACTATTTGCCCTAAATTCACAACAGCAGGCCCATTATTGGTCATGTTGAAGGATCGTTTGAATACCACTATAACCCTCAGAAACACAAAGTAATATGTTTAATTTCATTTATTGGTTTATTTGAAAGGGACAGTGCTTGTTTATGAACAAGCCATCCGTCGTCCCCCATGCACACTCTCAAACACCCTCTCATTCGTCCTGGCCTATTCTAGATGTTTTAGTGGTAGGGGAAACCGGAGTACCCGGAGGAAACCTATGCAGACACGGGGAGAACATGCAAACTCCACACAGAAAGGCCCCCGTCCAGGTGGGAATCGAACCCGGACCTTCTAGCTGTGAAGCACAAGCGCTAACCGCTGTACCTTTTGCAGTTCCCTCATACAGTATGTCAAATTAGTACAACACAAAGCTGCACTGTTGCTTCATTCTACCATTTTGTTGCCAGCTCTGCTCTAGAAAGCTGCTGGAGGTCACGTCATCTCTTGTACAGTGCACTGTTGACAAAAAAAAGAAAAGAAAAAAAAAACATACACTCTTTTTTGTCGTTGAATCACAGCTCCAACAATCACAGACAAACGACGCACCAAACTCAATGTCATTTTTGATTGACATCCCCTCTCTGTATTTGCAACAATGTTCCTCAAGGTTGCAACACTTGCGGACGAACATACGACGATGAAACCCTACGGCTCCCGCACTGTAAAGACTGTTTCAAGGCTGTGCCGTATCTCCTGAGATGGAACAAGAGAGGCGTGTCAACATCTCTTCAACCTCTACCCCCCTGAGTTCTGCATCTCCACGTTCAGCATAAACTGCAAATCTCACACCTTCCCCCCCCTCCTCCATCTCTAGCTTCCTTTTGTGTTTATTTACACACATGTTAAAAATAAAAATAAGTGATGAAATGAAACTATAAAAGCGTGAAAGAGGAAAACCCTGTAAACACTTGACTCCGTGCTCCCACTGAAACATCTTGTACATATGTAGCGTTCTGCTCGTGTGTGTGGAAGATGACAAGAGGATGAGAGGAGACAGACACAACAGTTGCATCATGATTGTAACATCTGAGGCCTTTATGATTTATTTATGGGGCTTATTTGTTACTGGGGTAGATCTGCTCTCACTAACAGAAGGGGAATGTATTGCTGGAGGGCGAGAAAATGTAAGATTAAAAGATTGGATGTAAGTACACAAGAAAATAATCCAGTGGAATCAAATTGTTTGGGAATGATTAATGTGTGTTAAACGTCCATAGTGTTTTGCCTGTCGGTGTCATCCTTTGGACAAGCACTTGGCACGGAATACTTGAAATGGTTTCAATTAAAAAAAAAAACATGACAATATTACAATGCAAATGATGCATTTCAAGTGAATTGATTTACTTTGTTCATGTCTCCTGCACTCAAAAAAACAACTCTTTGAATGAACATAAAAAAATTATAGAAAGTATTTCCACGTGATTAAATGGCTTTCTTTCAGCATTAAGCAATTTTGTCAGTCCAACATGATGTACTTGACTTGGTTCAAAGCCATATATTAGAGTTGATTGAACTTATTTACAAGGTTTGGGTCCAACTCATTTTAGATGTGTTGGACCAATTAATTCATTGGGATTGATTTAACTTGTTTCCTAGGGCTAGAACTGACTAAATATAATAGTATTGGACCCACTAATTTCACAGTAGTGAAATTACAAAAACTATATTAAGTTGATCCAACCCAAGTAAAACTAGTTGGCCCAACAGAATTGGTAAATGCTGAAAAAAAGCCATTCAATCACGTGGAAATACTTTCCATGATTTAATTAAGGTCTTTCAAAGAATACTATTTATGTGATAACACTTTAAGGTTTGTAGTGAAGAGTATCAACAAAGTCTACAACTGCCTGGTGTAAAGTGTAGAAAGAAAACACAAGCAGTAGATATTTCCATGAAAATGTATATTTTCAAAATTAGTTAATGACCAAGAATGGTCTACACCGGCAAATAGTTGCTTCTCCAAATAAGCAATAATGCAACATTTTACAAAGTTTTTGCACCTGTATGTGCTGGTGAACATACTGAAACACAGGCTAACAAAATAACATGTCCATACCATATTTAGGAGACATTTTCTGAGAACATCAATGGGCAGTCTCAAAAAGCCCTTTAAGTATAGGAAACCAGTTCAAATGTAACTGAGAAAAATAAATGTAAATCTCTTCACCACCACCTGAACCAAGCACATTTTTCCAGTTCGGCTTTACCCAAATACAAAAACTTGAAAAAATGAAAAGTGTCATAAGTGTCACAAAATTGTGACAAAAATATGCTGAAAACATTTTTAAAAAAGCAAAGAAAAAGTGACAGAAAAGTGTCAGAAATGAGAACACCAAAATTGCAACAAAAGAGCGATGAAACGTGACAAGAGTGACAAAAAAAGTTTTAGAAAAGTGAGTAAAAAGATCTGCTTTGATACATTTTGTAGCTTTCAAATGAGGCGTTACACTGGGATATAGTCTGTAAATTCTCAGGTCAAGGAGCTTTTAGATTTGGGTAAAACTGAACTGGAGAAAATGCACTTATGGCAGGGGGGGAAGAGGTTAACAACAGGTGAAATCCTCTTAGTGGGAAATGCAGTAACAAGGATTCTCTATTTACTAACGGCAAAACAACATTTTGAGAACTTGTATCTTTCTGGATATATATAATAGTCTGTTTCCATCTAGTTCCATTATACTTTTCTACAACGCTTCAAAGGTACATTTTATATCTGGAGGGTAGATCATGAGCACATACAAGAGCAAGCAACACTGCCACAGCAAAAGGTACATTTAACAACTAATTGAGTAGGCCTACTTGCACCCTCTCCAGAATAATTCCAACATCCTCAGAGTCATCACCAGGCTCTGCTCCTTCATGTTGCATGATGAAGATTCCAAAGAGTGTCTCTGCCAAGGCCGTCTGTAACACAAAAAACAAAACAAAAGATTAACAAATCTCCTCTTGATTAACCTGGAGGGTCCAGACCTGGATCTCTTTAAGTCCATGTCTGTGGTGGACAGGTGGTTGGACGGAAGAGACAGAAGGAGTAGTAAAACGAAAAATAAAAATGTAAAATAATTTATTTTCCTCCCCATACAAGCCAAATCAGCATTGTCAGTACGCATGCATGGTAATATTCCGGTCAATGTTCACAGCTACCCACGGTGTCAACAAAGCCCATTAAAACCAGACTATCATAGTAGAACAACCGGCTATTTAGTGACTATTATGTTGCTTAAAGTGTTGTTATGGCGATGTGCCAGGTTCGCATTCATTCTCCATTGGAAGGAAGAGTTTTGCTCTATTCACGAGTGCAATAAAGGAACCTCACAGCGTTGTATATGGACAACCATACATACTCATCACATTTACTACTGAAAGCAAAGATCCAGAACATCGTGACGAATGGATTAAATTAGTAAATTTGACATATAGCTATAGTAATGCTATTTGTAACCAATAGGTCTATTTACTTAATACAACAACTGTTTTTTGTTTATTTATTGGTTTACAAAGGGCCACAAGTTCTTTTTCTCTTCCCAGTAACACTGTGATTTCATTATCTGTGTCATGTTAACATTTTGGGATACGAGCTGGGTAGTTCTGACCTTTAACCTGGACCAGCATGCTCTGCACTTGCTGAAATGCCGCTTATTCACCACAATTGTTGGCTACAATCCCTCCATCGTCATGCACGAGCATAGACTGCTGTTACATACAATGCAGACACCAAGTAGGTAGATTTCAAAGAGATTTTTAAGGTCTTATCTTTCCAAATTTTACAGCTGATTGGAACCCAGAGGAAACCCCATTCAAACCAACGGATCAAAACCTCTGCAAGCATAAAAGATAAATTAACATACCATGTATTCCTTCACCAGCTTCACCGGATCGTCATTCAAGTAACGCAAACACCTTTGAGGACGCATTCTCGTCTAACATCAGCGTGGTCCATCTTAGTATGCAGATCAGAGAGAAAAGCTAAAACAAAAAACAAAATAACAATGTTAGGGAACACCATCTCAACCAGCCAGCAGAGCAGGTTTCACAAAGCTTAGACAACTTTTAACTACATTCACAGGAAGTCACAACATTGAAGGCATTTAGAGATTAGAGCAACCTTTCCTGTAAATCCACCCATTTCAGTGAAATCTATACAAGTGTACAGGAATTGATTTAAGTATGTCCCTTATTTTCAGAACATTAGCCAGTTCAAGAATGGTCAGATTTTCAGTGAAATTTAAAAATATAATACTTCATTATCCTGCACAGCAGTAAAGTTACAGTTTTTCTCCCATTGTTATCATACCTGGGTTGGGTACCGTGATGGTCTTGACTTTTCTCCCTTGTACGGCACCTTTTTTTGGATTTGCAGAGTTAGCATCCGGTTCAGGGAAGAACATGACCGCAGATGCATTGTTGTGATTCTCTTGAACTCGGACCTCACCTACAATGACAAATGACAATTAGTTGAAAAAGGTTTCAGAGGAAGACAGACGTCTCACTCTGAAGGAGTTTTGTATTTCTCAAATGTAGCAATGTGTATTAAATTAATATCAGTTTATTCCATCATTTCATTCTTACCTCACACACATGGAAGAGAGCCGGCCACCTTGTTTTGAAATCTGCTATCATGGGTGCCTCTTGGACTACCTCTTCCCTTCTGACTGCGAAGGTCTTGTCCATCATCCTTGCCACCTTGTCGTCGTTATTTCTTTTCTGTACTTCTGACAGGAGGGCCACTCTTATGTCTTCTAGTGTCTCTGCTGTTTCACCCATTGGATAGGTTGGGCAGTAATTCACTTTTTTTTTTTGACTTTTCACACCATAGGCAGCACTACATTTGTCTTCAGGCTTTTGTTTTAGGGAATTTACTATAACTTCAGGGCACTCAACCTGAGCTTTGTTCTGTAGTTAGTGAGTTTATACTTCAAGCTTAGCTTCCACCCGAGATATCCAGAGACAGAACCTGGCTCTTTCAAACATGGATGTTTTGATATAAGAGCTTCTGCCACATCGTTTAACTCTGAGTCAGAGAGGTACACTTTGTACTGGATGATTGTGTCAGCTAAGCCATTAAGAATGGCCGATTTTAGTTTCACATCAACTTTGAACAAAGTTCCGGTTGCTTTGAAAGCAGCATTGGCCCTGTCCAGCTGTAGCTCAGCATCATAGGAGAACCTGGGAATCTGAAAGACCACAGGCCACACAGTGGATGTTGAGAAGATCGACTCGGGAGGAGATACTATATCTGCATCAAAAGTGCAGCCAGCTGAAAGTGATGAGGAGTCACTTGGAGAGCAGAACGAAGCTGAGGAGGGAGGAGTTTTGGAGGGAGGTGGTGTGGAGCCTTTGTCCCGGACTTCCGATATTGACAGCAAGTTGCTGAATTCATTCCCAAATTCTGCATCCATGAATTGAAGCCTGAAAACCCCCTCTATTCCACACAGTCTCTTTTATTTGCTGTGCGAGTTCACTGACAGACTCCAGAATTCCACCTGGAATAATCAATCTTGTTTTCTCCTAGTATGATTATTAGTTTCACTGGGGCACCATTACACGACAGACTGTAAAGAGAGAAAAAAAAGTGCATTAGAGGAGAGGGAAAAAAAAGCAAAAGTTTTTCATCCTAGAGCACTTTTTATCATTTGCTGCTGCGCTGTTTACAATTTAGTGAACCAGATCACTTGGATTGGCTCACCAAAAACAGCGGCCCTTTTGATTCCCAAATTGCGCTTCCTTTTTTTACATATAGCCTACAGTTTAAATTTCAGACTAATTTAGCAGAGATTTTAATTCATGGCTTGTTGAATGAGCTTTTTCAACTACCCCCTGCACCAATCAACTAAAATCAAGAAAGAAATTGCTATAATATAATAATGCTATTTTCTGTGTTGTTTTCAGGAATCAAAGTTTATTTTTCGAGGTGGTGCAACCATTGGTTACTATAGCAACACACACTTTTAATGCTGATATTAGTTTCATGCATGTCATTTTTTATCAACAGTAAAACATGTTCAGTGTTTTTCGCATAGCCTCTCCCCTGTCCCTGCTGCTTGGATCAGCCCCGCCCCCGTTTCTTTTCCTGCTCTGGTCAAGCTACTGTACCTCGCCCTGAGAGATACAGACTCCAGAGCTCACTGAATACAGTCAAAACTTTAGCCTGTACTCCTGTACTCTTGCTTGTGTTGTTTTTGTAATCGGAGTGGATGAGTGGAAAAGACGACATTACGACGCATCGCAGCTCCGCGTGTGATCGCATTGTTTACATTTCACTCCACAAACCTAGCGTAACTTTATATATCCATAAAACCTAAAATATGTGGCGGATTGATCTCAAATAAAAAATGACTAAAGGATACAGGTGCGCTTATTACATGTATGGATTAGTTTACGTTTGTAGGGATCTTGATTTCGTGTAAACCGCTCGTTCGTTCCTCACGCACGGGCTGGCTGCAGGTGTTTCACCTCCTTTCTCTTTCTCTCTCCGCCTGATCCCATTCTCTTATTCTTATTTGCTTTTCTCGATTTTTCTCTCTGAGGAGAGTGTTGCACAGAGCTGCGTGCACGTGCAGCTGGATAAACGTGCAAACTTAAAAAAAATAAAAAAACGTTTGCAGACATCGTTCACGTTCGCGAACGACCTCGTCTAGAGCCCTGTGACGACGACTGTTTAGTCTGACAACATTAAAAAACGATCATCTTGACCAAATATCGCTGAAAATAATGGACTACTGGTATTTCTGCATAGTACTTCGTTTGCATTTAGATGGATAATGGATTTCAGCTTACCTTCTCCATGTGCGTGCCTAACGGTCTTCTTCCCATGCTTCCTTGTGAAGTATCGCGAGAGCGATGTCTTCTCGTGCAAAATTCGTTTGGCTTTTCCCGCCCATCATATGAACGTGATTGATTCACGTTAAGACAACATGATTGAATTTAATAAATTACATTAGTTGTCTGATTTCATGCATCCATCATGATTTTATTATGTTTATCTTGAAAACATGAAAGTATAGCTTCCATAATACATGTTACAGTTTAGTTAATGTAACAGCCCACCAGTTTGTCTTTTTTGAGTGTGTGGTTGTTGCTACCGAGGTGTGTTTTTACATGCTTTTAAATATTTCCAAATTTCATCCAGTTGGGTGTTTTACAGACATTTTCGGTTCTATAGACAGCTTTTTTTTTTATGTCCCATTTCTAAATCGAGGTGAACATACCCATTTTATTTCCCATTTCATCTTCCAAACCCTTTTAATGAATGTGATTGAATTATGAAATAAAATCCTATGGCTTTTTTTCCCCTTGGAGGCCGCCTTTGGAAGTGTAGACCACATGTAGTAGAGCCACAGCACAGTGGAGGTTAACTGAGTTTTTTCCAGACTTGTCAGCTATGTGTTAATATGTGCTATGTGTAATTGTAATTACATTTGGAGGGGGAGGGGGGACTATATCAGTGGTTCTCAACTGGTATGGCGTCGGGACCCACTATCACCCCGGCATGACAAGCCACGACCCAAATACAACTTAGGCTTCTGCGCAAATTCAACCTTGAAGACACACCAGCCTCATCAACAGCAGCTCTCTTCAATCATCCAATCACAGGCCCAGCTCAAGCCGCACCTTCACGTCAGCCAATCACCGCAGCGCTCGTCCCTGCTCCAGCCGCTCTCCGCAAAGGTTCCCCTTCCTAAGCCTCCTGGTCAATCACTCAGAGTTTCCCAGCCGTGCTACGACCCTCCTCCGCCCCCTTTCTCCGCCTGGCCTCTTCCCAACTCAGCCCGTCGTCGACTGGTCACCCCGGGTCTCCTTCTACCACCGCCAGTGTCCAGGCTCCGGGGAATATTCTGGCTATCGTTCATCAACGCCGAACCCCAATCATGATTCGCATTCATTCAATAAAACTTTCTCAGTGCCTTTTCTGTCTTTGTGAGTCTTTTCAGGTTGAAATATAAATTGTTGTCTTTTCCTCAAAAATGTTGCTGAATTAGCATTAAATAAGCCACAAAAGCTGACATTATAATCTAAAGAAACCCGACTCAAGTAAGGACTGGTACCTTGGTATGTGTGGGAAATTTAGCTGGTCGTCAAAAAAAATGCATTCAGAGACCATGTTTGGGACAAAATATGTATATTGAAATACATTTTAAAGTACTTGATTGATTGATTGATTGATTGATTGATTGATTGATTGATTGATTGATTGATTGATTGATTGATTGATTGATTGATTATTCCGAGTTTAATGTACATTACATACACACATTTTTTACATGTGCAGCTTTTACGAAATTTTAACATGCTTTCATTTCATTTACATTTCCACATCCTTCCATATAATACTTTACAAAACTCGAAAAGGAGTGGGAGGAAGTAAACTTATAAGTTCCCAACCCTGTAAGTATCATAATTTCATTAGTGTTATTGGAGCCAGTATAGCAGGGTAATGTACGAAAACCTGATGGCAACAAACAGCACAACGATCCCAGCCAATCCCAGCTGCAGCAGGCCGATGAAGAAGAAGAAGAAGAAGATCTTTATTTATATAGCGTACCTTTCACAGACATGGTCACAAAGCGCTTTACATGAGACAATTGTACATTCACTCCATACTCGGTGGTGGAAAGCTACGTTTGTAGCTTCAGTTTCCCCTGGGGGAGACTGTCAGAGGCGCTTTCGCGACTACACACGTCTGCGCCAACGGACCTTCTGACACCACCATACATTCACTCACACACATCATTCATCCTGGCCTATTGTGCATGTTTTTAGTGGTAGGGGAAACCGGAGTGCCCGGAGGAAACCTACGCAGACACGGGGAGAACATACAAACTCCACACAGAAAGGCCCCGTCCCTGGTGGGAATCGAACCTGGGAGTGTTTCATACAAATTTAGTTGTGTAAATCACCCAAAATACAAAATTTGTATGAAACACTCCCATAAACAAGGCATAAGGGGGGTTATAACTGCTGCGTAACCTGGGTAGGAGTTTTCTGCATGTGAAGAAATGCTTCCTGTATGCAACAATGTGAAGGGAGCCGGGGCCAAGCTGCTCAGGGTCTGTAGTGGCTGGGTAGGTTTTTGAGTTTGAATAATAATGTACGGACAAAAACGTCATTCCCACAGTAACCCACTATGGGTGATTTAGATTTACTGAATTAGAAAATGGTGTAAGATCAAAAAAATGGGATTAAGCCAGAACCAAGTGATTGTGATTGATGTATATAGTTAGAAAGCAAACGCAAGTCTGGAGAAGATGGATTATAAATGAGCTGTGTGTAAATGAATGCGTAAACACCCACGTGAGACGCCCCATGCAGCTCCAAAGCGCTTTATATCGTATAGTAATAATGACTCTACTTTTGACTGGAGGCAGAAACGCTGTGCTTTGATTCCGTAATTGCGTGACTCACTCAGCTGACGAAGGGTGCACACGCGCCAGGTGAAAAAAAAGTAAATTATCCCCCCCCAAAAATAAAAAAATACACGTTCATTATGTTACAGTATATTTAAGTGTTCAGATGAAAGAAAGAAATATGCAAATTAGCCATGTTCTGCAGTTCCCATATGAATATTTAGATTTCAACAATTTTGACAGGTACCATGGTCAGCGCACTTGCCTCATTCGGTACACAGGGTTTTCATCAATAAAACTTTTGGAAACACACATTTAGATTACATTAATTCCAGAGGTTTGGGCATCATTTGTACGTATGTTTGTGTGTCTCAGCCCCCAGATCTACCGGTGTGTGGTCTTTGTTTTCATCAGAGGGCTATTATTTCATTATTTGACAGTGTAGCTTTGATATTTCCACTCTTGCCCACAGAAACAACCGCCTAATTAACAGTTTTGCACTCGCTCATGTAACTATTCTCTGCCCAATTATCCCTCATTGAGGTAAAATAAAAAGCAATTAGCTTTTCTGCTCCAGAACAATTTTACTTTTTAAATAAGACTTTTTGTTTGATTAACTTGACCCCGCACACTCTGTCTTCAATCTACTCGGGGCTCGGCAGCAGTGAGTCAGAATGGATCAGGCGGAATGAAAGAGCATGTTGGATATCAGCATCATTCAGGGGCGGCCTCTGCAGTGGAAACACACGTAATAATCATCATAATAATGCGTTCGTCTTCAATAACGCTTTTCCAGATGCTCAAAGTTGTTTTGCAGTTACGTACATTATTGATTCCTAGGGTAATTGTTTGGGGAATGGTAATGTTGCAGCCAATAGGACTCCAAAATGTTTAGACTAATTCACATACTCGGTGGTGGTAAGTAGCAGTCTACCCACAGCTGCCCTGGGGTAGACTGACGAAAGCGAGGCTGCCCATCTGCCCCATTGGCCTCTCCGACCACCACCGACCACACTCACTCACTACATTCACCCCAATCCAAGTACCAACCAGGCCCTACCCTGCTTAGATTCCAAGACCTCAAGTGCAACTGGCTGCTGGACTTTCTGACGGAGAGACCACAGGCTGTACGTGTTGGCGGCAAGTCCTCTAGAACCACCACACTGAACACGGGGGCTCCCCAAGGCTGTGTGCTGAGCCCCCTCCTGTTCACTCTGCTGACCCATGACTGTACTCCAAAGTACGACTCAAATCTCTTCATCAAGTTTGCAGACGACACAACAGCGGTGGGCTTCATCAGCAACAGAGACGAGTGGTGCACACAGAACAATCTCTCTCTAAATGTGGAGAAGACAAAAGAGATTGTTGTGGACTTTTGAAGAGTGCGGGTCCAGCATGCTCCTCTAACAATCAATGGTGCTGCAGTGGAGAGGGTGACCAGCACTAAGTTCCTGGGTGTGCACATCACAGAGAAGCTTTCCTGGACCATGCACACTACATCACTGGTCAAGAAAAGTAATCAGCATCTCTACTCTCTCCGCAAGTTGAGAAGAGCCAGAGTCCCAGCCTCCGTTATGTGCAAACTCTACAGGGGACTATAGAGAGCATCCTGACCAGCTCCATCACTGTGTGGCACGGCGCCAGCACTGCCTCCTGCCGAAGGAGCCTCCAGCGCATCGTGAGAGCAGCGGAGGAGATCTGCGGAGCCCCTCTCCCCTCAATTAAGCACATGTACTCCACCCGTCTCACCCGCAAAGCCGCCAAAATCGGCAGAGACCCTACACACCCATCACACAGTTCAAGGTTATGCCTTCAGGGAGGAGACTGCGGAATCTACAGGTCAGTTCCAGTCGACTGAAGAACAGTTTCATACACAAGGCAATCGGGAAGCTGAACTCCCTGCCCTCCCTCCCACCCCACTTCCCCCTCCCCCCGCTTCACAATCAAGGATGAGGGAAATATAATTTAAAACCATTCACATGGTTTGACAAAAAAAACAATCTTGAATCTTGAATCAGGCACAACAAAGGCGGTATGGTCCATAAAGTAGTGGCATCATGGGCCAGATCTTGTGGCGGCGCACGGGGCAGTGCAGGCTCTTGGCGAATTATTTTCCGAGTGGTGGCGCTATATGTGCCATTCGCCTCCGCCACCTGTGAGGGGGCGTCACAAGAGGAGGTGACTGCACTGATGGAAACACGGCCGACATTCACTTCCTCGTTTACATTGCGCTGTCTTGCGTTCTTTCTTGAGCCTTAGGCTCTCACAGGTCAAACTAAAAACTTTATTTACCCCATCGTGAGCTAAACGATGTTCACGTCTCGAGAGAAAAAGAGCTACAGCGTCCGCTGTGGTGCGGATCGGCCCGCACTTGGCGTGAACGCGAAGCAAAACAAAAGCACATGTTCACCCCACACAACCACTCTCCTGGACGCGGAGTCGATCTGGTTGGAGGAAAATGTGTGTCTCCACCCACTTAAATGTGCTAAGTCTGGAGTGGCAAGATCACAAAGTGCGCTCCGACTGAGCGCAAAATGTCACGCTATCGTCTCCGTTTTGATGCACAAGATCGGGCCCCTAGTGTTTTCAATATGCACTGTCATGACCTATTAATAATCAAATAAATGTAATTACATTTAATGGAATTTAATTTAATCCCCCCGTCAGTATTTGGAGGCACTGTTCTGTCCTCATTGTTGTGGGTCACTGACAATTTGTCTAATGTCTGTACCTGCTCCTCACCCTCTTTCACACCTGAACTGTCCAGTCAATTAAACCCTATCAACAACAACAACAAAATATATATATATATATATATATATATATATATATATATATATATATATATATATATATATATATATATATATATAATATATATCTTTGCAAGTGAGCAGGAGTGCAGCACTCTGAATCTATACCACTGTTTTTTGTTGCTTTTACTGCATCCATGACACCGTTGACTTCGCTGTTTTGGTTAGTCCCGTGTGTTACTTAAGCCCGACTCGCAAAAACAAACCATTCACCTTGTTTTCCAAGCAGTTTCACAAAAGCGGAGGCGTATATACATACAACCACAACACTCTGAGTTGACAAATTTCTTGACTCACTTACTTTTCAGCTGAGGTGAAGGCCGGGTTTCAAACTTTATTACTCTTTCCATCATCTTTATGGAGTATAACCCTGCTTTAAGACAGGGTGTATCCACTAATAACCACAACGGGGACTATTCAATAATTAATAACAATAAACCATCTGCCATACTCTGCACTTTTCTGGACACTCAAAATCGCTGTTCAATTTTTTATTCACATTTCACACTTGTTAGTGGTTGGCTACAGCCACAGCTGCCCAGGGGCTAATTTACACTCACAAACACGCAATTTGCAGCAACAGATTCTCCTACCACCATTTATTCACCCACACCACATTTATACCAGGAGCAGTAGGTGAAGTGTGTTGCCCCGGGACACAATATTCAGTGGTTGAGGCAAGGCGAGGCAACTTTATTATGCCACACATTTCGTACACAAGCCAACTTAAAGTGGATACAAGGAAACACGTATTGATACTAATTACGTAAAATAAAGGTGAGGCCCCTTAGAGCAGCTTACTTCATTGTTAAAGGGATGTTTCAGGATTTTTGACACAGGGCCTCATTTCCTAGTTATCCAGAGTGCCGTTGATTTCTGGAGATATATATATTTTTAAATACATGCAGTCCTTGTATTTGAAGAGTTTAGTGGCGTTAGGCTAGTGCTAGGCTAGCGCATCTCTACGGTATCAGCTGGCCTGCATTAAAAACAGCCTAACCCAAGCACAGTGCACCTGAGGCAAATCACTTATAACGCCAGACTAACGATACACATGTCTGTGTCGATAGATACATTTTTGAAATATCACTGATGTTCCATTACTTGAATTTTGCATGCATTTTGAGGGGCTATTCTCCCGCAGATCACTCCGCCGCTGCGTAGCTTGCAAGCACAAAGCTTATGCTGCTCAAATATAACTTATTTTAAATGCAAAATGGTTAAAAATATTCTGTTGACACAGACATTTATATCGTTGTGATTTGCCTCAGGTGCACTGTGGAGAGACTGTTTTTAATGCAGGCTAATGTGCTAGCCTTGCACTAGCCTAGCACAACGAAACTCTTCAAATATAAGGACTGAATAAAAAAATTAGATAAAAATCTCCAGAAATCAACAACACTCTGATAACTAGGAAATAAGGCCCTATGTCAAAAATCCTGAAATATCCCTTTAATAGATACAGACGGCATTGCGTCATAGAAGGGGACGTGGCTTCGCCAAGGGGGAAAATAGAATCTTTTGGGAAACACTATTTTCCACTCTTTTTTAGCCATTTTGTGGTGCAATATGAACTTATTTACCACACATAACTAAAGTCAAGTGTACATCGGGCCCATGTGGACATTTTCTCACAGCAGATTGTTCAGTAGAATTGAAAAAACGGCAGTCATAGCTAGCGCAAGCTAGCAGTTAGCATTAGCACGATGTTAACATCATGCTAGCATTCTCCGTTATTTATGTATTTATGGGTCGTTGAACGACTTTGCTCCTCTCCATGTCTTTGTATCTTTATTTAGTAGAAAACTATATTCATAATTCAGCATTTGTTAAAGTATTTTTTGAATAATTAGAGAAAGTTTACATTTTTCTCCAAATTGTTTTCCCCCTTGTTTTCAAACAGGACCATATATGGGAGATTACAGAGATGCAGTCTGTATCTATACACCCCAACACGAGCTCAGTACTGGTCTGATCTATTCATATCAGGTGACACGAGCTGCAGGTTTGTGTTCTATATACATATATACATGTTCATTGAAATATCGGTATTGGTTTTGTTATCGTTTAATATGATACCAAAAGTAATTGGTATCATATCAGTTCCAAAAAGCATGTTATCGGCCCTCACTACCCACATCCTCAATGCTGAGAAAGAGGTTCACAGCTTCACTGGCTGCTCTTTATGCTTCATATAAACACGGTTTAATGAGGACTGTGGCGGTATAATGAGTTGTTTAGTTAGTTTTCATTCCCTCATCAAAGATCATTCACAGGTGATTTTACTGCAGCGGACAAGTCAAACTTTTGAGATCTAACCAATGCTCCTCGGTAATTGGACTAAGCACCGTTTCAGTTCATTGCCATTGACGGGTGAACTTTCCAGCAGATGAGAAATATCGATGTGAGAGTTTGCATTTTTCAAGAAGAATGATTTCAAACAAAGCGGCGGGGTACAAAACAACAACTCTATTTTTAAAACATACCACTTTTTTGTGTTTTGAATCTTAAAACTTTATACCTAATCGTGCATCATTAGGGAAATCATATGCAAAATCAGAATGTTTTTATTCTTAATTAGGTTCTTGCACCTTTTTTATCACCGTCCTCTTTGTTCTGCAGGCGCTGTTCGATTGCAGCAATTAAGGTTAGTATTTATGAGGGACTTGAAATGTGCATGGAGGTAGGTGGTTTTGTGTGCCTATAAAGTAGTACCTTCTCCCTCACTGAGTATTTATCAACGTGACTGTGTAAGTCAATGGCGAGCCCTCATTTCCAATTCAATGCCTTCCTTTTGAAAGCTACTTACATGGTTCATTTTTTTTTATTTTTATTTTTAACAACAGCCAGGAGAAGTTTTTTTCCTCATCAAAAGTTAGAAGGCAACTCACAAAAAAAAGAGGCAACAGCCCGGATGATGTGCACAAAAGGGAGTTTGAAGAATGTAAACACAATTAGTTGAAGTGATGCATTAATTCAGGCCATGGTCTAATTATGTTCAGATGTAACAATGGCGCGCTGATGGTACAACAATAAAAGACTGAATGTGAGAGTGATTCTGAGTGATTCCTTGTTTGGGGAATGGTAATGTTGCAGCCAATCAGTCACTCAAAAATGTTTGGACAAATTTTGTAATATACAGAAGATCACTATAATAAGTGTCAAAAGCATCATAACATGTGGTGTTGGATACATTGGGCGACTGCTGCCATCTTATGAGTCGGATTCTCAGGAGGTCATTTAATAAGTGTTTGCTCATGTGCTAAACGGGGTCGCGATGTGCAAAGGTACAGGTGAAACTCGGAAAATTTGAATATCAAAAGTTAATTTATTTCTGTAATTTTACTTAAAATGTGAAAATAATATCAAATCAAATCAAATCAATTTTATTTGTATAGCGCTTTTCATACATGTCATGTAACACAAAGTGCTTTACAGATTTAAAAACATTCTCTCACATTCTCTCACACCCACTTATAATATATGATATAGAATAATGACATGCAAAGTGACAAATGTCTTATATGTCATATGTTTTAATTTTGATGATTTTGGCTTACAGCGTGTAAAAATGCCGAATTCAAAATCTTAGAAGATTACAGCATTACATGAAATCAATTAAAAAATATTTTTAAACAGAGAAATGTTGGCACTCTGAAAACTATAATCATGCATATACTGTTCTTCGGACTTGGTTTGGGCACCTTTTACTTGAATTACTGCCTTAATGCGGTTGTGTGGCATGGATGCTATCCGCCTGTGGCACTGCTAAGGTGTTATGGAAGACTAGGATGCTTCAACCAGAGGAATATGACATGTGAAGCCCATGTCCAGGATCCGTGTGTGGCGGCTCTTGATGCACCGACTCCAGCCTCAGTCACTCCTTGTGAAGGTCCTCCACACTTTAGAATTGACAAGCCTCTCCAGACTGCGCTCATCCCTGCGGCTTGTGCACCTTTTTCTTCCACACTTTTCCCTTCCATTTAACTTTCTGCAACCAACTTCTTTTTCTATTACCTTTTGAGCCTTTCCCTCCTTATGGATGGCGTCAATGATGGTTTTCTGCAGTGTCAGGTCAGCAGTCTTCCCCATGATGGTGAACTACTGAACCAGACTGAGAGACCATTTAAAGTCTCAGGGACCCTTTGCTGGTGTTGATGATTAATTAGCTGATGAAATGGTGACACTTTGAGCCTACAATATAGTCCCTTTTCACAATATTATTTTCTGAGCAGCTTATTTTCTAAGCAGCCAGAGGGGGAAACAAATCATAGAGTTCATAGAGTTCATGCTCGTGATCGTCATATCGCTAAGCATCTTGGGATTTGCAGCAATAATAAACGAACTGAGATTTTAAAAGGTTATTGTTCACATTTAAACACTTGGACATTTGATGTATTCACCAATAGTAATGAAGCAGCTAACAGAATTGTTCCACAGCTTTTTTTTCTCCACTTTTTATTCTGGTTTTAGCTAATGTTAGCCTATGGAAAATGTTTGCTAACACCAACAAGCAAAAACAAACAAAAAAGCGGTGGAACAACTCAGTTAGCCCTTAAGTCACACTACTGATAAATACATTTGACACACGCGAGTGTATAAGTGTTTTAATGTGAACAATAACAGTTGTATTTTACCTTTGAAAATCTCCATTAGTTTATTATTGCTGCAAAAAGTGAACGTTCTCCCATTTCTCCGTCATTACTTCAACAAATGCTGAATAATGAATATGTTTTTCTACTAAATAATGCTGCAGAGACATGGAGAGGAGCCGAGTGGTTCAACAGCCCATTAATAAAAAAAAAAACGACAATGCTAACCAGGAAACAACGTTAGCTCCATGCTACATATGCTAACGTTAGCAAAGAGTGCCATTTTTCGCTTCTGTGAAAAAACATCCATGTGGACCCAATTTTGGCTTGGCTTTGTGTGTGTGTGTGATTAATATGTTTATGAGAGGTTTATGCCCCTGGGCTAGGCTACGCCCTCTTGTTTGACGTGTTGCCATCTGTATGACATCTTTACACTTTCCAACCCCACATTGTTCCAACTCTAACTCAAATCCCTTTTTCTAACCCTAACTATTATCCAGCTTGCACTCACTATTTTTGCACCAGTGTTTATAAATGACCCCCTAAGTGCGTATTGTTGTAATGTCCTTGAACAAGACACTCCCTTTATCTCACATTCACATCCACATCTATATTGTGTAGATGTTGTATATTCAGAGTTATTGTGTGTACTCTTATAGACTTACATTTATTTTACTGTATGTTTCATGTTGCACAGAAAAGTGGGAAAAAAACATAAATCTTAGTTTGTGAATGAACCTTCACTGACAATGGCAATTGGCTTGTTGCACAATGTGGCTACGCTAGTTCCTCTGAGCTGAAGTTGTGGGCGCTAGTACTTCCTGTTCGTATTCATTTCCATTAAGATTAGCTTAGACCCGTTCGAATCATCGCGTTTCCTAAAGATTCTGTGGTGGACAGTGAGTTCCTGGTAGTTGATCACTTCCTTCAGGTAAACGAGTTGCTGTACAGTGTTAAGATTTCCGTAGATGAGACGTCTATGTTTATAAAGATCAGTGAGTTTGTCTTGAAGCTAAAGGCTAACATTCATTTCATGCTTTATACAATTTGAAATAGTGCCTTTTATTCCATTTTTTTTAATAGTATGTTGGCCTTTAGCTTCAAGACAAACTATCAATCCTTTATGATCACAGGTGTCTCCATCACATCATGATTTGAACACACAGTAAATGATCATCTACCAATAACTCACTGCCCACAACATAATCTTTAGATAATGTGATTATTATTCCAGGAAAAGAATACAGACAGGAAGTACTGGCGCTCACAACTTCAGGTCAGAGGAACTAGCATAGCCATACTGTGCAACAAGCCAATACAACTCATCCACATTCTGCTTTTGATCTGTCAGACAGTGTGGTTGTTTGATTGGTGGTGGTTGGATTGGGGTTTCCTACAATCATCTCCAGGGCAACTTTGGCTATAATTGAAGTCTTTCTTTGTCTCAGGGACTAAAGGAAGAGACAGAAAATGTATTGTGAAGCGCTTAAAGTATCCTGAAAGATGTTATTATTGTTCAGCAGTAAAGCAGCAATCCCAGTGGGCCTCCACAATTTATCATCAAACTGTTTTGTTTGTTTTTTTAGTAGTTTTAGCCAAAGTTGAGTATACCGAAGCATAAATGCATCTTGAAACGCCATAAAACTGGTAAAATTTGAGCTTAATGCACCAAATATAGCAAGACGTGTTTATGCCTGGGGGTGGTTGGTTCTTCGCCAAGAAGAAGAGAGAAAGTCCAGAGTTAAGAAATGTTTCTACAGAGTTGTCCTAAAGAGTTTGCTTGGCTGCTTCTTAGAAAGGGAGCCAGGGGTCCAATTGTACAAATGGTCCATAATGGTAATTCTTATTGTCATCTCCATGCCTTTTGGTATCGCAAAAGAACAAGCATAATTGTGGCAGACTGTGTTAACAGACTGCTTGTTTATTGGATTCATCTGTTAAGGAAATTCACATTAGAAAGCTAAAAAGAAACAAATCATATAAGATAGAATACTGCAACAGAATTACCACTTTGTTCACATGAAGCAGTGGTTCCCAAACAGTGTGCCAGATCTTTGCTGGGTAAAAAGGTCAGACCCTGTGTTGATTTCGTCGACTACAATATTTGGCCATACTTTTAGTCAAAGTCATATTTTTGCCGACTAAAATTGGACGAAAACTGAATATATATATATATATATTTTTTATGACTAAAATGTCCAGATATTTCCGTTGACTAAAATATGACTAAAAATTCCAATGACAGTTTGAAAGAGCCTCATATCATGAAAGGAACAGCTCTGAGCTGTGGAGCTACTCTGTGGGAGTAGCTCCATAAACTGTGATTTAATATGATTATAGTAAATATTATAAATGCAAAGTGGACTAAATTCATCTTAAATTTAGGTGACTAAATGTACATACAATTTTAGTTTACTAAGGCTATATAATATGTTGCCAACATTTATGGAAAAAGAGGTGAAGAAACTCTTTCTTGTTTCTGAGATGAATGCTAGTTGTAAATATGTTTTTGTCTGAGAGTGAAATTCAAGGCTTTGTTTTTGGACTGGGGGGCCTGGCCTGTCTCCAGCACTATAGCTATGGAGGCTTCAAGAAAAAAATGGTTGGAAACCAATGGCACATAGTATTATACACCTGACATGCTCATCTGCAGTCCCAGAAGTAGGGCTGGGTACTGTTCTTTTATTTTTTTCCCGATACCACTGCTTAAAACAGACTAGATGCAAGTTGGTAATTTTATACTCACTACTGCCACCTCAGGTCTTACGTGTAACTGCAGTCTGTATATTAAGCATGGTACTTCAGACCCGAAGTAACAACTTTTTGAGTGACAGTGCAGGATTTTAGAGGCAGTTGTGGTGAACAGGTCTGAGCTCATTCTACAACTTAGGACATTGCTGGAACATGTAAGGGGAGGTAAATACATATAGTTTTAAAATTGTCAAACTCTGTATAGTTCCTTTAACGATATTTAAATTAAATTGAAATATCTTTGCAGGGTAAACAACATGCAGCCTCTGTGGTATCTTTCTTTTTGTCGCTGCTAAGTTATGCTTTTCAATTTGCCTACAAACTCAAGTTTCTCATCCAGGATGGCTGACAACCAGCTTTAGTTTCGCCATGGGTTATAACCGGTGTAGTCCAAAGCCTGGTTTAGTCCTGGCTCAGGCCTGCCGCAGACTCTGCCATCTCTAATAATTGCACATTTTTTGTTAGTTTTAGTTTTAGTTAGTAAGTTACAACTTTGCTTTGCTTTTAGTAAACAGCCTCCATTTGTGCTGAAGCGGCTAATTATCTGTGCTGGGTCCACAGAGGGACGGCCTCACGATTCAAACCGGGCCTGTCGGTCTCTCATGAGGGACTTCTGAATCGCTCTTTTTCTGGTCACCTAGGACCCAGGATCATTCGGGTGCTCAAATCCAGAAGGGGGATATATTGACATCTGGAGAGTAAAGTACTGAAAGTTGTCACCGAAGTAATTTTTGTTTTTTGTTAACCCCCCCAACCGGAGCTTTTCGGTCGGTCCCAAGTAGGTACCGTTTAACGTATACCCATCCCCATGTGTCATGTTGGTAGCTGCACTTTGTATAAAAAAAGTTTACTTTCAAAGCGGATGAGTTGCCAATGGGTTTTAAAATACAGCAAGGCGACAAAGTTTAATGCGTGGCTGTAAAGATAAAGCATACACTTTTAATACATGTAGAAATATTCCCTATTTACATATTGATGTTGCATAAATGTATAATTACAGTGGTTCTTATGTTAATCGGTTTACTGGGATGGAAGGACTGGGCACGGGACATCCAGATAATGGCATCTTAATTTTGCACTGATTGTATTGATACATAATCCGCTGTGTTTCTGACGGAGGCGGAGATGGATGGAGTTGTCGACGGGCTGGAGTGGCTTGTTGCAGATGTCAGCGTGGCCTGCTCTCACTCACTCTGAGCGAAGATATATCTGAAGACCATTACCTCCCACTCTGCGGTGGAGAGCCGCAGTGGTCCAGAGCTGCCACTTCAGATCAGGACGAGCCAGGGTCCAATCACAACAGCAAGCCCCCACTGCAGCGAGGCCATCCATCACAGAGCACACGTGTACAGGAGATAGTCCGCTCCAAAAGACTTTATTCACTCCATCATTCATAATTGATATCCATTTGGATGCTTGTTCTGTAATGAGATACCATTGCGTATTGCGACAAGGTTAACCGTCAGAGAGAAAGTTTGTTTGTTTTGGCAAACCAATTTAAAGTTCAGCACTTCTCAAACTGTGCATGACAAAAAGAGAAAATGCCATAGAAATTGAATGTGATGCATTTTAAAATAATCCACTGTGCAATCTGTTTTATTTAGAGATCAAACAACAGGAACTGGTTTTCAGTGGAGGGTAAAGATTGTTTATTTCCTGTCGGTTTTGTTCCTATGGAGAGTTGGCCGTGTCTCGGTGAAATAAATATTTATTTGAAAGGTACATGGCAGATAACAAGCTGCTGTTGGATAATTACTGGAAGCATATCAAAAACAGAATGCGGCTCACTGAGAAAATCCGCTCATCGGATCATTTATCTCCTTAATGTGAACCTTTTGGATAACTCTGCTTCTTTCTTTGCTGAACTGTCCTGCTTTGTTTTTGACGCTAACAACAAATTTATATTATTGTATTGATAGCTTGGGTATATGCTCAACAAAATCCTCACTTTCCAACTGGGAACAACAATGACGTCATTGTTTTTGTTGTTCAGTCTTTACCATACACTTTTTTTCATAGCTTGGCAGGGGCCTTATACTCCGCAGTGACTAATAGGGCCTATGTGATTTTTGAATGTTTTCTTTAATTCAAACATATAATTTCACATGCCGCTACAGGGCACTGCAGGCTAATCGAGCAGCAGAAAGAAAGTTTGGAGTGAGCGAGAAGCGGAGAGTGAAACAAAGCTAATCATGGGCTAAAAGCTCGATGGCCACAGCGAGAGGAACGAGTTTGCAAATGAGAGCTTGAAAAACATGCTGCCGGGAGAGGCTTGTCAACGGTGCAGTTACGCTTCCGTGCCCAGGTCGTTGCCAAGGCGATTGTTCAGAAGTGACACCAAGGATGAAGATTTCAATGGATTTAGTGATTTGGAGTGAGATCGACAGTTTGGTATGTTCTTTATGCTGTAGATACAGACGGCATCTTGTCATAGAAGGGGGCGTGGCTTCGCCAAGGGGGCACATAGAATCTTTAGAGAAACACAAATGGATATTTTCTCACAGCAGATTGTTCAGCAGAAGTGAAAAAAACTGCAGTTTAACTAGCGCTAGCTAACCGTTAGCATTACACCGATGCTAACATGTAGCATCATGTTAGCATTCCCCGTTATTTATGTATTTTTGGGCTGTTGAACCAATATGCTCCTCTCCATGTCTTTGTATCTTTATTTAGTAGAAAACTATATTCATAATTAAGCATTTGTTAAAGTATTTTTTGAATAATTAGAGAAAGTCTAGATTTTTCTCCAAAATGTTTTCCCCCTTAACTTTTTTCAAACATGACCATACATGACCACCGATTCCAGAGATGCCGTCTGTATCTATAGTTATCGGAGCTATTTATGTGACATTAACATACCAGACACCGAGTTTGTTGTTTATGCTTCATGTAGCTAACATCAATGTGCTACGTTAGCATACCATACGCCTATTCAGGCAGTTTTTTTCTTCATTAGGCAGTTTTTGGCGAGTGCATGTTATACTCCGGAGCAACTTATAGTCTGGAAAATATGGCAATTGTTAGTAAGCAAGAAGTGAATGAACTACAAAGTGTTGGTTCATTATTAGTCTTTTGTGAATGCTAAGGGTGTGTTCATGATTAATCGGTTAATCAGTTAATCACCATCACTGGCTTATTATTATTTTTAAAAAGAAATTCTAATAAAAATTGTTAAGCTGTACAAGAGAAAGAAGATGAAGTACCCTCTGAGATCTAACAGAATTAAGAGCAAGCAAACATTAAATTAAGCAACTGTTTCTGAAAAACGTTTATAAAATGCATTGCACAATGAGACACAGACATGCGGTTAACAGCATCATTATAATTTTTTTTTCTGTAAAGAGACTAATTAATCGATTAAAGAAATGGAATAGAATGTACCTCCTTAGTAAGTGTGTAAATGTGAGTGTTGGCGCAGTTGGTAGAGCGGGTCGTCCCGTGATCGGAAGGTTGGGGGTTCGAATCCCACCTCCTGAACGTGCACACTTCCCTCACCTTGCCTCCAGTGTCTGCGTGCCATTTAATTGACATTTTGTGACTCACAAAACCATTTTCCGAGGTGGTATTTGTGCGTTATAATTTTCAGACATTGGCCTCACCAACTATTATGGCACAGAAAGTAATACTGTAAGTACTGTTGCAACATATTCACAAAGTTCTTCGGCAAGCAGATGCATTATGACCTTGTGGTAATGAATGGTAACAAATAAGACACACTTGTGCGTTAAACCACTTATTTTTGGCTTTGTCTTTCGTAATAACACATAATCGTGAATTAAATCTTCTTCACAAATGCTGTTTTAAACTGAATGTATCAGCGACGTGTTACATTATTGAAAAATTGGCTCCATAATGCATTTTGAACGGTGCTACAGAAAGTTGTAAGGAGTATTGCATCACTGTAAGCTTGTCTTAGGCAAGCAGATGGCACAGTAGAAGTAGTAGTGTGCACATTTTTAAGCGTGTCAAAAACATTTAAGAGAAACAAGTGTAAACTAAAGCGGTACATCACGGACCACATCTCTGTTCCTTGCTGGATGAGAGATCACATCTAAGAAGATCTGTAGGGTTTGGATAAAGCATAAAGCGAGGAACACGTCGCCATTGTTCGGGATGCACTTTGTTAATTACCAATGAATGGTACTACAGGAAGTCGTACACGCTGTTGCATCATTCCAAGGATGTCTTAGGCTGGCATATTTAATGCAGACTTGTAATATTCAAATTTTACTCTTACGATTGTGAAAACTTGTTCAGTAGCTCCCCCCCCAAAAACCTCATCTGAACATATTTTCAATCTATCCCCATGGACTATGTTTGTTCATGATTGATGGCTGTATAATGAGGTACAGTTGGAAATGTGCTACAAATTCCACTTTTGTTTATGACAAGTTAAACCCAGTCTGTGCCAACTTTGAGGCTGGTTGTTTAGTCGTCCAATTAGGAGTGAACTCTCGTGTAGCTCACAACTTCAAGGTTCTCAAGTGCTTGCGAAGACAGATTAGTTCCCCCTCTAAACACCTCCTAACACGTCCTATCTTCTACGAGAGTGCGCTCGACTCGACGGGGAACGAGATAATCAACCACTGGAGCATAGCAGCCGACACGCTCCACACGGCCGGCCGTCCTACGCTCGAGCTCCATCTTGGAAAACTGCCTAATGCGTTTTACAAGCCATTGTCACGCTTACCCAATTTATTTCTATTTTGCACAAGGGCGAGGAGTACTGTAGATGTGATGATTAACTCAAGCATTTCCAGCACGCTAATGAGAAGAATATTCATTGGAGTGATTCGCTTCGTTTTTCAGCTGCATAGTCTGGATTTAGCTCACATTGTGGCTAATAACATTAATTAATTCTAAAGCGACAATAAAAGTCGAACAATTACGAGCAGCCACTTTTGAATACAAGTATGTCTTGATCACGCTGAACCGTAAAGAGGAAAAAAAAAAATCACAGATCTTTGGAAGCGTTTCATTAATCATTCATTCATTTTAGTCCATGCCTTGTATCATGCATAAATGATGGTTTATATCCCCATATCAGATGCTTTTCCCTTATTTTATTTCCCAATGTTTCCCCTCGGTCGACACAGCACGACGTCGACACAACATCGAGGAAAACGTGCTGGTTAGAAGTTCGATTTAAAGGCATTTTATTCATTCACTCACTTCTGTTGCTGCCTTCATTGTGTCAGTATGCAAGACGATGTACGTCTTCTGCTATCCTTGAACACTTTCTCAAATCAATATTGAGCATCCGACCGACCAAGCCTTTTAAATTATCTATCAAATAAAAAAACAAACCTTGAAGCTCTCCAAAAGTAAGAATAGGCTGTGATGGCAGCTTTCTCTTAGTGAGAGGATGGCAAGTGTTTACCTTTGTCAAACCCTCTGACTGACTTTTGTGGCAACAATGTCTTTAATGCACTGGGTGAATGAAAGAAGAATTTTACTTTTACTCCTTTAGAATATTTGACAAGGTAAAATGCACTTTCTTGGAAGCAAAAATTAAAACCAGAGCCAAGAATGAATGGATATGATACTCTACAGCAGTAAAAAGATAAAACATGAACTTAATAACTTCTATATTTTACTCTGGGAAGCCTTAAAGGCAAAAGAGAGGATCCTTTGTTTTTAGATATTTGGGGAAATCAAAACCCAGGACCCATTTCCAAGTTCATTCATACAATGTGACATGATGAGTGAAATTGTTAATACTTGTTTCCCTAGGAACAAGAGCAGATGTGATGATTTCTCCACTCAGTTTCTTCTCCAGTCACAAAACCTGGAATGACAAATTAAAGATTGCATGCTCTGTGGTGTGTTATTTGAACGCCTGCAGTAATGGTTGGTGATTATTGCAGTGTCCTTCACATCTGTGAGATTTAAACAGATAATTAATGTCTCACCAATGTCAAAAGTTGACAGCATAATTAAGCTGCAATGTAATTTACTTGATAAATTGAACAAAATGCATGCACATAAAAATGAAAGTTTTTTTTTTTCTTTGTTTTTATTAAACATCATGTGTTTGTGACAAAAAATGTGTTGAATTTGCTGGCAAAGGTTAAGCTTTTTCTTTTGGCACATGATTATAAAGACGGATTGGAAGAGATAAATTAAATTCCAAATATCTCAAATGAAAAAAAAGTGAGCCCTTTGATGTCAATTAGTACATTTGGCTCACTTTTTTGTGCGCACTATAAGAGGCCCCAGTTTAGTGTTGTTTGTCCCCTGGCCTTCGGTGAAACGTCCACATCCTGTTGACCCTGGTGCTGGTGCTTGGGTGCCCTGTACGAGACAAGTATATATCATTGCAATGTAATTAAACTCCATCCTTCAAGCTTGCCCTGATTAGAGTGTTTCCCCGTATTAGTGTTGCTTTGGGTCCCTGGTGCACCGCTGTAGCATCGCAGTAGCCTTGCTGTAGCATCGCAGTAGCGCCCTGCAGTAGCATTGCAGTAGCATTGCATTAGCATTGCAGTACCCTCGCAGTAGCATCACTGTAGCGTCACAGAAGCCTCGCAGTAGCATTGCTGTAGCATCGCAGTAGCCTCGCAGTTGCATCGCTGTAGCATCGCAGTAGCATAATAGTAGCCTCGCTGTAGCATTGCAGTAGCCTCGCAGTTGCCTCACTCTAGCATCGCAGTAGCATCATAGTAGCCTCGCTGTAGCATCGCAGTAGTATGCAGTAGCATAGCTGCAACATCACAGTAGCCTCGCAGTAGCATCACTGTAGCATCACAGTAGCATCGCAGTAGCATCGCAGTAGCATCGCAGTAGCATCATAGTAGCATCGCATTAACCTCGCAGTTGCATCGCTGCAGCATCGCTGTAGCATCGCAGTAGCCTCGCAGTTGCCTCGCTGTAGCATCGCAGTAGAATTGCAGTAGCATAGCTGTAACCTCGCAGTAGCATCGCATTAGCATCGCTGTAGCATCGCAGTAGCATCATAGTAGCATCGCATTAGCATCGCATTAGCATTGCATTAGCATTGCTGTAGCACTGTAGTAGCCTCGCAGTAGCCTTGCAGTAGCATCTCTGTAGAACCAGTAGCATCGCTGTATAGCACCACAGTAGCCTTGCAGTAGCATCGCAGTAGCCTTGCTGTAGCATCGCAGTAGCCTCGCAGTAATATCGCAGTAGCATCGCAGTATCATCGCAGTAGATTGGGATTGCAGCTTCCCTATGGTCCTGTGGATGAGCGTCATCCCTTAGTACAGAAAATGAACGGTGGCTCTACTGGGTTAGATTCTTAAGTGTGGCGGGGGGTATCTTAGGCCACTAGAGCTTATGCGTAGTCTCTAAGTATTCATACATTTTTATAGGTTTCATGTCCCAGCCAACTTGGCAGTCGCACCAGCGCTGCCCATCACTGTCTTGTCTTTCACCTAAACTGGTCTCTGTCTGTGATTTTGATCTGTCCAACAGTCGGTAGGGATTTGTTAGAGGACTCTCGGCCCAGATGTTTAACAGCTGTATCTTGACTGAACATGCATACAAACTGCTAATGTTGTTTCTAATGAGCTGCTGCTCTTGGAGAACTAGTTAGATCGTAGTAGGAAGTAGATTGTAGTAGCTCAGGTAAGAACATATCTCAGTCTGGAAAAACGGTGGCCTGTTCCAACAACATACCTGGAGGAGTAGAAGATCTGTACTTTCATCATTACATTGCGTTATAGATGAAACACAAACCTTTTTAAAGCCCACAATGGTCTGAGCAATTCTGCATTCGACGTGCGTTCATCGCGGCACCATAGAGTCGCTAACCAAGGTTGATCCACTGTGTCACTTTTACACAAAGAAAATGACACGCTGAGGCAGGCAAAGTAATGTATTAAAGCCTCAATTATAAAGGGTATGAACACTTTTCTTTCCAATGCAGTATTTTCTACACCCTTTTGCACTGCGCTTTTGTTCTCAGTCTATATTTTCCCTCCACCTGCAATTGATTTTTGTCAATCAAATGTGATGTGTGCAAAAAAACGTGACTCACAGTCCGCTGGATGCTGCCGCTTTGTGTTGCTCTGCCAACAGTTGCCGGGTTGCACGAAATAATAATCTTGAAATTTCCAATTTTTGCTCCAAATTTAGAGTGAAACATAATTGCTCTTTTGTTTATGAATTGGCCAGTCGTAGCCCCCCACAAGAGAAGACGTTGTTATTTTCGAAGAGATTTTTATGAAACTCATTATCCGGAAAATATCTGGCATAGATGGACGCTTGCTCCGTGTTGCCAGACCACTCTGCCAATCATAAAGTCCATTTGTATTTTCCCCAGGTGCTCCATTGACGTGATTGGTTAGACACTGTATCCAATCAACTCAAATCTTGGGTCACTTCACTGCAGTATCAGTGTACGGTTAAAAACGCTATTAGTATGATTAATTACCCCCCTGTCCCAAATTGCAAGTGTGGCTCTCGGTAATGATAATAGTTATGGACTGGGGTGTATTAGTCTAGTCCTGAAACAAACCCGAAAACTCATTACTTATTTTCCGCATGCACTGGGACTTATTTTAAGCCGATGCTAATAAGAAATATAATCATAGGGCAGCGGTAGCACCACACCATCTGCACCTCTCTTTGCCTTGACACTTTGTTGAAGAGATTTCCTCCTTTGAATGTGGAAGAGGGGAAAAAAAAAAAACACACAATGAGTGCTATTTTAGAATTTTTTATTATTGCATTAGCCTGAAAATAATTGACGTTTTAAAAGAAGATGAAAACCTCCAACTGGGAAGGGTAGTCACATTAATTCCTCTGAGATGTAGTCATTAATGAGAACATGAGCAATCGACCAAATAATTATGTGGACTGTTGCTCGCACTACACTCTGTAATTGTTGCTATTGTCATTTAAATTCAAATTTTGCATTATAAATGGCATAAAACCTACTGATTTCTTATAACATTATAATATTCTGATTCGACACAAAAACGAGGTGTTGTTTAGACCAAAGTGCCTGTGTTACATTTGCAAGTGAGATTTCTTTATTTTATGGTTCATTTTAACAGTAGGTAATAGCTGCCCCATTGTTTTGCTGATGGTAATGATGAGCTTCAAGGAGTTTGCAGTGGTCTGGTATACAGTATGGTGTGAAAGCTAAAGTTAGACAACCCAACAAATGTCTCTCTTAATGAGCTGAAAGAGTGGGGCTAAACTTTCACAAACTCCCAGGTGTGAAAACGTAAAAACTCACACTACATCAACTAGAACGTGCGATTACTACTGCTTCTCTCACTGTTGTTAAAACAGTGCTGGAGATATATGATGTTTTTGTCTCCATGTTTACAAGTAAAAGTACCCAAATCTCTCCATAAAGCACTCTCTCTGGAGAGAGTTGCGGAGACTGCCGTGACTGGCAATTGGGACTGATTGCGCGCATACAAAGGGCCTATCTCACCAGCCGAGAGACTATTTGGAGACTAGAGTTGCCACTAGTCATGGAGATGTCTCCGATGTCTTCCGCATGGTCTCTGAGAGGTCAACGCTGCCACAGAGACATTGCAGGGACGTCACAGAAACGTCTCACAGGTTGAGGACAGCAAATAGTATTCGCGACACAACTGCTTGAGACCACGGAGACCTCTCGGAGACTCGGCTAAAATCAAACCTGTTTGTTTACACTAAGACTACCAGGCCGGAGCGATAGGCCCTTAAAGGAGCTATAGGCTACCTGACTTCTTTCCTAGTTATGGAATGAAATTTGTTTTGTCAATCAATCAATCAATCAAAACAACTTTATTCATCCCAATGGGCAATTCTGTTCACTGCTCTCTGGTCTTCCTTAAAGGAACAGGCCACCGTTCTTCCAAACTGAGATATGTTCCTACCTGAGCTTAGACAAGTTTTTATGTACCTGTCTGGTCTTTGTGCGTGGAACAGCGTGGTAGTTTCCAGCTTCACCCTCGTTTGGAGCTATAGGAATATGCTGGGAGAGGCCAAATGCTAACAACATCTTTGGTCTTTTTGCGTGACTGAGGGCACAAACAAAGACCAGACAGGTACGCATCAACTCGTCTAAGCTCAGGTAAGAACATGTCTCAGTATGTAAAAACAGTGGCCTGTTCCTGTATACTCAGACATTTGTGGGGAAAACACTGTAGATCTAATTATAAAGCATTTGTATCAATTTCATGAACTCGGTAGCGAGTTTTCTAGCATTCTTGTGAAAGTAACCCTGCAAGTAGTGAAATGTGCTGATTAACTTAACTAAGAATTGGGATGCTACAAATATGTTGGGAAGATTAGGGATAAGTTTGTGCCTCCACCAACATTTCAATTTACTGGCTTCCTCTTTCATTGTTTGAAATGGAAAAAATCTGGTATATATAATAGTTTATCTTGATACTTGAAAGTAAGAGTTGGATTGCAAGTAAAATAGTCATTAAGCCAAAATGATATGTGCGGCTTACTTTGAGTAGATTTCTTATGAAATGGATGAGCTATAGGTTTAGATTAAATTAGGAATAAATACGGAAAAAGCAAAAAGGCAAATTTTAATGATTACAATGTTCAAACGCACATTTTTCACGCCGGTTGAAACCTATAGTCATTCTCATTATGGAGATAAATAACACCACAGTTTGGGTCGCTGAAGGCGCTGCTTGAGAAATGAGAACAGAACAGATTTAATCGGAGTGTCTGGTCATATCTTTTCATACACAAACTAACTTTAAGCATTGTTCTAAGCGTGGTAAACACTGTTAGGGCTATTTAATTTCACAGCTGAAAGGGAAAATGAAGATTAATGGGTTCCCGCTTCGGCTCGGGTCTTTTGAAACATTTCTCTCAAAGACGAAGAGTGCGCACACACTTGAGGTGGAACACAAAATGAAGCAGAGATTTATGTGGTTATGCTTGTTCGATTAGAAACTGCTGCGGGCTGTGAGCAGTGAGCGGATTGAAAGGAGTGGTTTTGTCGAGCACAGTTCAATACACAAAGCATGTTCCTAATATTTCAGTGCTGTTTTGTCGATTGGTTGTTTGCAGTCTACTAGTGGTGTAGGAAATGGATGAAACGCAACTTATAGCCAACAAAACTTTCAGGGGGCAAAGAATGAGCTACTAAAACAAAGTCAGTTGTAGGGTTGATCGATGTGATAAGATACAGGGAAGACGACTTGTTTCAAGAGTCTGAACAATGAATCAATGTAATTGTATCTGAGATTAAATGTCACAAGAGAGAATAACCCATACTAGTACCTACTGATCACTCCTTCCTTCCATCCATCCATCCATCCATCCATTCATCCATCCATCCATCCATCCATCCATCTTCTTCCACTTGTCCGTTGCCGGGTCGTGGGGGCAGCTGCCCAAATCACATTGCACCAGCCCCCAATGGCTCCTCTTGCAGGTGGTGGGTCCACAGAAGAACGGCCACACGACTCTACCCGGGCCTGTTGGTCTCTCATAAGGGGCTTCTGAACCGCTCTTTGTCTGACCCGTCACCTACCACCTGTTTGCCCTGGGAGACCCTACCAGGGGCACGAAGCCCCCGACAACAGAGCTCCCAGGATCATTTGGGTGCTCAAACCCCTCCACCACGTTAAGGTGGTGGTTCCAGGAGGGGATCACTCCATCCATAATATCAAATTCACCAGTCCTTTCTTTTATCAGTCAACCTTTGTGCATGAATTCCTGTGACAGCGCAAACAAACTGGGCAGTAAAGTTATACCCTGACACTTGCAGGCTTTGACAATAGGCAAGGCAAGGCAAGTTTATTTGTAGAGCACAATTCATACACAAGGCAATTCAAAGTGCTTCACAGTTGCATGAATACAAGAAAATAAGTAGACTCAATAAAAACATCAACATAAAAGGCAAGAGTGCAGATAAAACTGTTTTCAGCCTGGATTTAAACATTGTCAGAGTTGAGGCCTGTCTCACATCCTCATGAAGACTGTTCCAGATTTTAGCTGCATGAAACTGAAACGCAGCCTCACCGTGTTTATTATTGACTCTGGGAACCACCAGGAGGCCCCTCCCTGAAGTTCTCAGGGCACGAGATGGTTCATACGGCTATAACATGTCAGAGATGGACTTTGGTGTGAAACCATGAAAAGACTTGTACACAAGCAGAGCTGTTTTAAATTCTATTCTCTGAGTGACAGGAAGCCAGTGCAGAGACCGGAGCACTGGACTAATATGGTCGTATTTCCTGGTTCTTGTCAGGACTCGAGCAGCAGCGTTCTGGATGTTCTGCAGCTGTCTGACAGCTGGTTTAGAGAGGCCAGTGAGCCGTTACAGTATCTAACCTGCTGGAGACAAATGCATGGATAAGTCTCTCTAAGTCTGGTTTTGACACTAGTCCTCTGATCTTAGCGATGCTTTTCAGATGGTAAAAAGCTGCTGATGTTATTGCTTTGATGTGGCTGTTTAAGTTCAGGTCTGAGTCCATGATTACTCCTAGATTTCTAACTGATTTTTTTGGTTTCAGAGAGAGAGACTCAAGGTGACTGATAACACTTTGTCTATGTGTCTGTGGGCCAAAAACAAAGTACAACAATAGTAGTGTGCATTTTCGTGAGTTCAAAATTGCTCTTCTCCGTGCAATGCTACGCACACCCCCCCATACTGTAATCCTCCAAATGTACTATGGCGCCACGACTGAGCCAGCCAGCGGCAACTTTGACTTTGAGGCACGGCCGTGAAACGTTGTCGACCGACGACCCAGGGATCTCGAGTACAACACACCGGCGCCACCGAGCTCCCAACCTACTGCAGGACCCCTTGTGTAAAATCCATTTCTCATGAATAATGTTGAATCAAAAGTGTGACAAAACCCGCGCTAAACCAAAGCAAACATCACGCCCTAGAGAATGCCAGAGATCAAACAGCGCCATGACACCTCCCCGTGCGGCGCTAAAGTGTGTGCCTATGTGCTAACCTTTATTAAGAGACTTTGCTTTCGACTCGTGGTCCACAGAGCACGGAAATAAAGCCGGCGTGACATTGTGCATTAATAGTGTGTGTGATTAAGGCTGGTCACCATTGCACAACTGTTTTAAGCCAAACAATGGTTTTCAGCAATGATATTGGCCAGAATCAATATTTACATTCAGTTCCCCTTAGTGTTTTCCATTTAGCTGAATTCTGGCACCAGTGTAAACAATGGTCAGTCTTGCTTTTGACCATGTGTACTCCTGCATGCTTGGCCCAAGATTAGACCCGGTTTACCCCACTGGTTTGTTTGTTTTCCATGTTTGGCGCTCATTGTGCGCAAAGATCCGAAAAGTCAATACTTTTTTTTTTTTTTTTTGACATGGTTTGACAATCGCTGTTGCAGATCAACAGGAAATGAAATGCAGGACAGTGCTCTACTTTCGAAGTGTTCTCCAAGGACTCCCATGTACAAACAAACAAACCCTCCCCGATGCCATCAATAATGTATTCAAACCTATTCATCCAAGGCCTTATGTGTCTCAATAGTTTAGCGGTTCACTGAGAGTCCACTCATGTACGAGGCTGGTAACAACTGCCCCAGTGGGAGCTTGTGATTTCACACTGAACACTGAGCCCTTAATAACCATACTTTGTTCGATGCTTTGCCGCAGTTTTACAGTCACTATTCCCTCACTGCATATTGCCAATTCTTTCTATATAGTGAACAGTGCAATCTCATATAGTTTAATAAACGTAGAAACATCTCACGTCGCTTTTTAAATCCTCGGTAGGAATGAGCGGAGAAGATTTAGAGACGCCGTAAATCTGAAATAACATCAACAGACCATGTAAGTGTACTGTAATGTTGTAGCACAGTGTTATTATTTTATGCAGAGCAGCAATAAAGCGAAGTGCTGGGGATGGTTGGTAGCAATTATAGCGAGTCAGAAAAGGTACCTTGAAATTTTTTAGAGACCTAGAAGTAAAATGAGGCCTTTGTTTTGCTGTGCTTTGAAACATATGCTAATTAGTAAAACAGGGGATTAGAAGCAACAATCAAAGGAAATGAATCTATAAAAATATCCCAAGTTTCTGAGCTATTTTACAAAATTACGGCATGCAAAAATGAATCAAAATGCCGATGTGTTAAAAAATAAAGACTTGCGTTACATAATTCAATTTTGAACTAACTAACATGAGACAAAATATGAAAATCATAACAGGAACAGGAAATAATTCAAGGTTTGTTAACCGATGAAATTAGACAAAGGGAACACTATTTGTAAAGGTCATTTTAAAATCACCACCGTTCTGTTTAAACTGTAATTGCATTTGTCAAAACAAAGTGAATAGTTTAAGAGTGCGGGAATTATGATAATTTTATTCTGGTTCTGTCTTGATTTGAATGATTTGTCTCATTTTGAGTGCAACATTTTTCCTGCTTTGTTGAAATTACAAAAGAGACCGGAATCCTTTTGAATGATGAAAATTTCAATTCCTCTCCGTGTGGATTTGCCTGCAGACGGCCTGTAACCAGTGGGTGTGTGCGTGCGCGTCAGCTCCTTTTATGCTGAGCGCTGGAGTATTTTCACCGTGCCCTTTTCAGCAGCGTCGAGTTGGAGATAGACTGTCGCCACTGGCTAGTCTTACCAAGGTGCGCGAACTCAGATTTGGCCTTTTCAATTTCTGTTTCCTCTAACGGAGGAGAATGATGCTGTGTGCATTTTTCTTGAACGGTTGCATATTCACGGATTGGGGAGGTTTAAACAGCGATGTTTCACTATTTCACTTGGAGTCCAAGATTCTCCCAGCATCTTTACCATCTCGCCGGATCTGTAATGGATTCTTGGGCTTGGAGCAAAGAAGATAACGTTCCACTTGTACCTTGGAATTGATTTAACATTTTTGTGCAGGGCCGGCAGATCCTCATTTAAAAACATGCCTTGACCGGGATTATGACTAATGCTTTGCAGTATCGGCCAAATGTTTAACCAGTTACCTGCCATCCACCACCTGTAAGTTGTGTTTTTACTCACACAAATCTTACACATACTTTCGGAAACTACACGGTCTTAGCTTTCAAATGAGGCATTGCTTTGGCCTATTGGCTGTAAACTAAAACGTCCATCCATCCATCCATCCATCCATCCATTTTCTTTCACTTTATCTGATGCCGGGTCGCGGAGGCATCAGTCTCAGCAGAGATGCTCAGACTTACCGATCCACGCAGACCTAGTCCCACCACTGTGCCCTGGGTCTTCCACGAGGTCTCCTCCCAATAGGACATGCCTGGAACACCAGGAGGTATCCGGAACAGATGCCCCAGCCACCTCAGCTGTCCCCGTTCGACGTGAAGGAGCAGCAACTCTACTCCGAGCTCCTCCCAGCTAACTGAGCTCCTCACCTGATCTCGAAGGGTGCGTCCAGCCACCCTGTGAAGGAAACTCATTTCGGCCGCGATCTTGTCCTTTCGGTCATTACTCATATCTCATGACCATAGGTGAGGGCGGGGACGTAGATCGATCGGTAAATCGAGATCTTTGCCCCCAACTCCCTCGTCAGCACAACAGTCCGATACAGTGACCACATCACTACCGGCGCCACACTGATCCATCCCTCGACCTCACGCTCCATCCATAAACTAAAATGTGACACAATGAAATAAAAAAATAATAAAAGGCAACAAAAAAGTGACTAATAAGCCACAAAAAAGGACACTATAGTGTGGCATAAACAGTGACATAAACGTGGAAACAACATGGCAAAGTTTAAATCAGTTTTGTAGGTCTATCTAAGCTGCAACCACGTGTCACATGTGTCCAATTTACAATTACTTTTACTAGTGCTACAGCCTTTTTTCTTTCGACATGTATCATCCAAAAAAAGATATAATATTGTTCAAAACAAACAAACGGGAATGTGGTCGTGCATCATTCACACAGGTTGTGAGTGATCTTGTTCAATTTGGTCGTTTTTCTCTTCAGAAGCTGAAGCGCTTTGTTTTGAACTTCCTGGATTCTGTTCAGACATTTTGTGGAAACCCTCGGCATTTTGAAGCTTCAATGGTTCAGTGCGAAGGAGTTTCACATTCCACACTATGCTTATAACTGCAGAATTGATTTGTTATGTTCGCACACTGTCAGCAAAAAATCCTTAATCATGCATCATTTTGAAACCAACACAGTCCATGCTGGTCTTTTTCAAACAAGCACGTTCATCTGATTTTAAGATTGAAAACATGTATATTAAAAAAAACATAAATCAATGCTGACGTGCCCAAAAGAAAGATAAAACGAGGCATATCTGAATGTTACGTCCACTAAAATTGCTTAGAGTTTACCACTTGCATCATTTTCTCTCTGAACCTGTTACCTGCCATCTTAGGGTTCGGGTTAACAACCGTGCATATCCAAATCTCAAAGCGTATTAGCTTGAGACCATACAGCAGGGGTAGGCAAGTTTCCTTGGGGGAGGGCCGATTTTCTTTATTGTAAACAGACCGAGGGCCGAAGCCACTGATTATTAGCCCAAAGTAAAGCACAACACTGGGAAAATGACCAGCTTAAATGAGATAAATGACTTAAAATTGCTTGAATTAAAGTTCTTCTACGTTGAATTTGAGTCAGTTTGAACTAATCCAAGATACAAATGCTAGCACCAATGGAAAAAGAATAAAACCCACTTGAAATCAGACAAATTATTGATTGAAATCACACAAAATTATCTGAATTAAGAGAATAACTACTACTAGAGGGTTTAATCTCATCGAAGACCAGACCAAATCTACTCAAAACATAATCTTTATTTCTTAATTCAAGTAGATTTATGTAATTTGTGTTGTACATATGACCTATTTGGTTGTATTGACAGTATTTCTACCTTTTTTCTTCCCCAGTGTTAAAGGTACTCTCTGATTTGTGTTATAATGTTTCTCAAAATGATCATGAGGGCCAGAGGTTTTGGCCCCCAGGTCTGACGGTGCCTACCCCTGCCTTACAGCCTTTATGCCAGTGTGATACCTCATTTGAAATCCAAGACCTTCTAGTTTCTAAAACTAAGATTTGCATGATTGAAACGCAACTTACATCACATTTGCCTTCCTAACCCTAGGCAGAACCCTAACCCTAACCTCCTGATCGGGGGACGGCAAGTAACAGGTTATCAGAACCCTCAAAGTTACAGATTTAGTGTCAAAAGCAACAATCGGGTCTGTTGCCATGCAGTTGCTATGTTGTGAGATCACCTGCATACCCTCTATATACCATTGTTTCCTCAAAAAAGGTAAAGTGTAAAATCAAGCTAATACATTTTTTATAAATGGCCTGACTATACTTTGAAGAAATTTGATCTTCACACATTTGGAAAAGCCGGCGGTATAGGCAAAACTTCGAAGCTGTACGTGAGGTGTGTGGCGCTAGCAGCCATGTCTATTTTCAACACCTGAAAAAGCTCTACCAGAAGCCGCCGAAATGATTGAGTGTCTATGCTACACTGAGAAGGCTCTCCTTGACTAAGTTTGCTGTCAGACAAAACCAGAACTCAGTGAAGTGACGAAGAACAGTGCACAGTGAAGCACATAAAAATGTCTTCAACTGCAGTGAAAGAGTATTTAAGTGCACTGAAGCAGGCAGATGGTGGTATGGTGAAGTTTGCAATACTGCAAGTGAGCCTATGTGACTTCGAAATGACATACTTTTATCTCCATTAGTCGCCGTAGTCTCCTATAGCAGATGGAGTAGTAGTAAAACTCAACATGGAGCTGCTAGTTACATTTCAAGGGTTTGCACATAGGAATGAGTAAAAATAAATTATTAAATGTGATTAATGATTGTAGATTTGCTGTGTTTGTGATTTTACAAAACAAAAAACATTCATTACACTAAATGTCTTCCACTACTTATCAAACTTCCAGACTTATCATTTTGAAAAATAACCAGCACTTGCTTATATGCACATGTCAATGTTATCTATCCATCACCATCACAGTGATTAAGATTCCCCAATTATAAGTCCGTCCAAATAATCCTTCCCCCTCCAGTGTTTTTTTTTTTTCTTCCTCTTCTTTTTGCTGCGTTTCTCATAACAATGTCTCAATCCGTTTTGCTCGCTCTCTCTCTTTCTCCTCCGCTCTTCCCTCTCTGGGGCACAAGTGCAATGACACTGGGCCAGTTCTTGCTGCTTTAATAATCCTTTAAGCTTCTGTGGGGAGCCGCAGATATAACTAGTCACATTCAAATCAATGACTGGAACTCCCTGCTGCCATATGCTGTCTAACTAAATTTGGCTTTGCTCTAAAAACATCAGTTTGTACACCGAGGGAAGTTGTTAAATTATTGAAAGAAAAAAGAAAAACTCACAATGGAAAGCTATGAATTATTAAATAGAGCTATATAAGTTTAGCAAATTTGAAGGTCGTGGGTCTGGGTCATGTTTAAGCTTGTTAAGTACAAGAGATGTTGATGGTAATATTCGTAAGACATAGTAGTTTGAAGAGTGTAACTATACTGTCATGAATGTATATGAAAATCTTAATAATTCATCATGATCGTGAGATTACAAGTACAGCAACCAAATAAGATCTCCAGAGCTGGTCTTTAAAACGTTTAGTATAATGCACCACTTTAGTTGAGGGGACAGAATCATACTGAAATCCTGATGTTTTAAGGATGAGCAAATGATAATTCATGGCTGCTGTAAATTTTATCCTATAAAGTTATACTTTGTGTTCTTGTCCATAATTTGCAAGTAGATTTCCACCATATGATTCATGATGTTCATGTATGAACATGATTGGTTGATCATTTTATTGTCATTTCATTGCCGTTTTAGTGAATTCATGGTATTCTTATGTGATCCTAATGATCATGATTAATTATTAAGATTTTCATGTATATTCATTACAGTAGTAAGACGTTTAATTCAGGGATGAAGTCATCCATGAACCAACATGTGATCATGTTTGTTCCTGAGAAGTCATGATTTAGTAATGCATGAATGTGTCATGAAATCATGCTTTAATTCATGCATAGGTTGATGAAAATCACACATGAACTTATGTACCATTATTATAAAGTGTTCCCCTACGTGCAATATTCTCTGTTTCAGCGTCACTTTATTTCTTGTATTTGCATCACTTACTGACAACCTGCACTAGGACTGTAAACTTTGCACTCAATGCTGACCTTGATATTGTACTTTTTATAGTCTGTTCTCTCTTTTATTTTATTTTATTTTATTTTATTGGCCCACAGACACAAAGACAAAGTGTTATCAGTCACCTTCAGTCTCTCTCTCTAAAACCAAAAAATCAGGTTAGAAATCTAGGAGTAATCATGGACTCAGACCTGAACTTAAACAGCCACATCAAAGCAATAACATCAGCAGCTTTTTACCATCTGAAAAACATTGCTAAGATCAGAGGAATAGTGTCAAAACCAGACTTAGAGAGACTTATACATGCATTTGTCTCCAGCTGGTTAGATACTGTAACGACTCACTGGCCTCTCTAAACCAGCTGTCAGACAGCTGCAGAACATCCAGAACGCTGCTGCTCGAGTCCTGACAAGAACCAGGAAATACGACCATATTAGTCCAGTGCTCCGGTCTCTGCACTGGCTTCCTGTCACTCAGAGAATAGACTTTAAAACAGCTCTGCTTGTGTACAAGTCTTTTCATGGTTTAGCACCAAAGTACATCTCTGACATGTTACAGCCGTATGAACCATCTCGGGCCCTGAGAACTTCAGGGAGGGGCCTCCTGGTGGTTCCCAGAGGCAATAATAAACACGGTGAGGCTGCGTTTCAGTTTCATGCAGCTAAAATTTGGAACAGTCTTCATGAGGATGTGAGGCAGGCCTCAACTCCTCAACTGACAATGTTCAAATCCAGGCTGAAAACAGTTCTTTTTGCCCGTGCATATGACTGAAAGTATTTTATCTGCACTCTTCCCTTTTACTGTAATTGATAAACTTTATGTTGATGTCTTTATTGATTCTACTTGTTTTCTTGTATTTATGCAACTGTGAAGTACTTTGAATTGCCTTTGTTTATGAATTGTGCTCTACAAATAAACTTGCCTTGCCTTTTATTACTGTTTGTATTTTTGCCCCTGTGGCTTAGCTGTGAGTCTTGCCCGGATACCTCCTCGTTTGTCCAGTTTTTGTTTCCTGTAACACTGTGCTGCAGGTGTGGGGGGCTCTTGGTGCCACTTCAGTGTTTCAGATGAAGAAATGTGTAGGTCTCAAATGTCTTTAACTCATAAGCTAGCTGTTTGTTTACTTGAGAAAAAAAGTGCTATACATTCAATACCTCACCTTATTCAATAAAATGACTGCAGCTCTCTATTGGCATATCAGTCCTCTGTCTCACTGCAGTTGGCTTTACACACAGAAAACACTGAGCCATGGAAGATAAGGCATGAATGGTTCATATTGAATTGAGTGAATAGCCTTGGTTCCCAGTGGCCGCAGCTTGTGCTAACCAGCTTTGGCTTCAATTCATGAGCTGCTCAGTCAAATGTAGCTTCAACCCACGGGTCTTTGGGACAGCCCCGGTCATAAAATATCGCACCGCCATCCCGCCTCGCTCGCCCTGCCTCTCTGTCTTCACCCAGAGCGTAAAATCACCCCGACAGATGAAGGCAGGCAGTGGTGGTGTGGTGCTGTTTTGCCTGTCACACATTTCCATTACAAAGTCTTGCAGAGGCTCATGGGAGAGAGAGGTTCTTTTGAAAAATGGACATGCTACAAAGTGCTGGTAGTCAGAGCCCGTCAATGGTGTGTTTTTGGTGCAGAAAGGGGCGTGAGTCAGGGGTGGAGAGGAGCTTTGTGAGAGTGGGAGGGCGCCTTGGACAAAAGGTGGCGTCAAAGCAACACAGTGCATTCAGGGTTCATCATCTGCCACAAAGATTTAAAACATATTCTTTTCACCTCTTCCAGAATTGTTATTTGTCCCTCAAATTATTCATGTAGCCATTGTATCTCCCTCCTTCTGGACTCCGCTCAATGTTGGGCTGTATGAATACAAATTTCCCTTCTTCGACCACCTCTACTAGTTTTTTTTAGGATCTTTGCCCAAAGTACCCCGGTGAGAACATAACCTGTGTATTTCAGGCGGACCCCGGTAGGCTGTTTCTTGCCAGAGAATACGGCCTCGCCTACCTGTGTACAAAGTGGACATGCAGGTGGGAGTTTCAAGCCAAGTAAGAGAGGAGTAACCCGATCAAAAAGCAATGACTGGATACTGAAGGACTTGGTCGAAAGTTATTAAAGTGGCTGCACTTAAAGCAGTACTAAGTAACTTGTTTACCTTGATAAATCCTTTTCGTAGTCCCTCTGGGGGTAATACAAGTGTTGATGGAATGATTGAAGGGTCTTTCATCTCCCCCTGGTGTCTCTGGCCAGAAATCCACAATTGCAACTTCGCTGCCTACGGGTCGGAGTCACCAATACACACTAATGGAATCATGAAGGGCAAAGCTAATTGCAGGCTAGCGCAACTTTAGCAGTGTTTGCATCCAAGTTTGAGTGAAAAAATTCCATTGTGTAATTGGATGTACAATATCCCTCTACACTAATTAACCCATCCATACTAACTTTAATCCATATATTAATGTCTACTGCCGGGGTCTGATTGCCAAAAATATATATGTCAATAGAGCTTTCGAATTGCTGCTTTCGTCTCTGTTTGAGTCTATCCATGTTGAAATGAAGCCTAGGCGGAAATTGTTTTTATAATTTATGCTCTGGTGGTCTGTCCACAATTAGGGGGAGACTAGGGTGGGTTGTAGCATTGTTTGCATTTATGCATATATCATGAATTAAGACCAATTTGTGATTTAGTTAGATAAAAAAAGAAAAAAATCCATGTAGCACAAAAACCTGACTTGATACAGAAACATGGTTGTAATTTTCAGATTCTGCGTAGCAAACATTTTTGACACCTCACCTTTTTTTTTTTAACCCAGTGTTTTTGTTGATTAAAGCAAGCCTAAAGCTGAAACAACAACCAAAAGGTCATTTCAACAGACTCTGTGTTTTTCTTTTTTCTTTTTTTTTCTTTACATATTTGGAAAGAACTATGCAGTGTGAGAGGCTTGCAACCCTCTGAAAACGGCGCCTGAACCACTCTTGGTCCCTTTGTCTAAGACCATATCTTTGATGGTTCATTAAAAGTACAAAAGTCAAACCAAAAACACATAGCAGTCTCATTCTGCCATGATTGGATATGTGTCTTCCTGAGTGTGTTTGGTAGAAATGTGGAAAAAATAATCTGTTTTGTGGAGAATAGAAGACTGGTTTGTAACATGGAAACTTTAACTAATACATTATCAAAGAGGGCGGCTGTTGGAATCTTGCATTGAAAAATAATCTGCAAGTGTTTTTTGTCAGTTTGGTTAAGAGAAAGAAACACTGTCTGAGTTTCTGTGGTGGGTCTCGAGCATGCTTAGAGAGGAACCACATTGGGAGTGTCACTGGCTCTCTTCGTTTATGAAGCATGGCGCGGCAGAGATGTCTCCACTGTTTGACCTATTTCTGCAGCGGCTCAGACAGCTCACAGGACTGGACAGCTCCAATTGGACTCTGAAGAAAATATAAAGGCGGTGTGGTGTCACAGTAACAGTCGTGTCAAAACCAAGCATTATCTGAGAAGTCATGAGCTCTATTTTCCCCGAGACGGCAGAGACATGGCACTCGAGAGGCAAACATGGTGTATACCTGTCTTTTCCTCCAAGTGATCCCAAATGTCAACATGTCAAAAGTGCAAAATGCATTTCTATAGCACAGCTGTAGTTGAAGGTCAAGAGGTGTCTATTTGGAAAACTTAGACTTCGGTGCATGTCTAGAATGTGGCATTTCCAAGGGGATTTTCGAAAGCACACTCCAATGCCAACCCAAGGACATCTTAAAGGAAAACTTTTAATATATATGACCAAATTGACAAGGGTGGTAGTTTTCATAAATGAGGGTAGGAACTGAAGAAGAATTAGATGTATAGCAGTAACATGGACGGTCACAGTTATGAAGGTGGTATACGTAGTTAGCAATTTGCAGAAGTATAGTAGTGTGGTGCTTGTTGTAGTAGACTGTAACAAGTGAATTTCTCCTTTGTGAGATTAATAAAGGTTTATCTTATCTTATCTTATCTTATCTTAGTAGTAGCAGTAGACAGAAGCTCAGATGGGTCGTCCAACAATTAAGATGTTGGCGGTTCTAATCCTGGCTCTCGCTGGGCACGCTGTCATTTTGTCCTTGGGGAGACACTTTACGCACCTTGCCTTCAGTGTCTGCGTACATTGGTGTACAAATGAGAGTGTCAATGGGTGAGTGGTTCCTTGATGTAAAGTGCATTGAGTGCCTAATGCAGGTGGAAAAGCTCTATATCATAGAATAAATAGTGTACTTTTGAGAATATTAGCTTTTAGGCCTTCTAACACAGTATACCCTTGAGATTAAGAAGTGCATTTTTAGTCACATAAAATGTGTAAATAACTTTCTGTAAGAGCTTCCTCTGAGCAAAAATCTTCTACTTCATAGTTTGGGGTCATCCAACTTTTCACCTCATAATAGCATTAGCATCTGACTAATCCATGTGGCATTTTGAAAACTCTAGACAGGCAGCCATCATCTTCCTGACGCCACTGGCTTAATCCTTACTTCTCTGACACTGTAGCTATTTTAAACCCCAAGCACAACTTGTGAGCAGAGAGTAGAGCGATGGCAACCCATGAAGGCATGACATTACTTTTACTGTTTGCCCTCAGTGTTAAGGACTAGTAAGTGCAAGTGGTGGAGTATGCAGCATGGTTGTTTGTCCTCAAAGTAGATGTGTTAAAAGCAAGACATTTGGCAAATTGGTGGACTGTTATACTGCCTGTACAATTGGGTAAGAGTATCTTTAAAAAATCGCAGAGAGAAATTGTGAGGTATTACAGTGGTCCGTATTGATCGTACGTTCGCCTCCAAGGAAGGAACAGTCAATGTTGCATTTCTATAGCAGATTTAAAACTAAGCCAGCTCAACGTGTTTCACAAATCAGCTAAAAAGATGAATACAATGGCAAAAACAGCGATAACCCAAAGACATCAGATGCGTGTTAAGGGTGAGAATGATCCAGGTTCCCCATTCTTTCAGACAAGCAACAGCTGAAGACATTTATAGCTGTTTTGATGACACTGCATGGCATTTTGCAATAGGCAGGTAACAACAAACGTACAATTACTCATTTCCGAAATTCGTGCTAGCTCACTTTGTGTATTATCACAGCCCAAAGGCATCTCAGTGTATCGTATTGGGTCATGCTGGTAGGTCATACTCTGTAGTAAAGTCATGATTCTATAATAAATAAATAGGTTTATCGCAACACATCCGCTAATGCTAACTCGGCTAGTGCTAAGGTGCTAAAATCCACAGCAGTTTATAGATGCAGTCACTGAGGAGGTTATTGTTAGGAAACACTTACCTTTGCAGTGCTTTCATGTCGCCTTTAGAGTAGAAGAAGAGTAGCCAGAACTTTGGCAGAATCGCGTCAAACAGCTGTAATTGAGAGCGTCGTTGTCATAGACTATAAACAATAATAGACAACTCCTCCTCACTCCTCCCCGTTTAGCACAATGACCACATTCGACTGGAAAATCATGGCAGATTTACAGACTCCCCCTCCCCAGCTCTGACGAAGCATGTACTTCTACAGTTCTGGCTCATTTACACCTGTCCCAACGATGTCGAAACTTCCCATTGTTTAAAGCAGTAGTAACTCTTGCCCCTAGAGGCCAAAAGCACAACTGCAGGAGTTGCGATTTTTTTTACTTATTAATTGTCTGTGAGAGTAAATACTACACTGACACAAAAGGCGAAGGGAGAGAGGGATATTGTACATCCAATTATTTTTTCACGCAAACTTGGCTGTAAATACTGTTTAAAATGGTGCTAGCTCGCACTTAGCTTTGCACGTTAGCATGTTAGCTTCTTCTTCGTGGTTCTATTAGTGTGTATTGGTTGCTCCGGTTCGGTGGCAGTGAAGTTGCAATTGTGGTTTTCTGGCCAGAGACACTATGAGGAGATGAAAGACCCCCCAATCATCCCATTAACACTTGTATTACCCCCAGAGGGACTACGAAAAGGATTTATTAAGGTAAACAAGTCACTAAGTACTGCTAACACATGTTTCGGAAATGAGGAATTAAAAAGAACCATTACTAGCAAGGTGACCATACCACAATGTGTTTATCCATACGATTGGCCAAATATAAAATGCCTGAATGCATTAGCAGGATTATGAGATTATAATTTAATTACATTTTACATCTGTTTCCTTAAAGCACAGCACTAGCTTATGTTAATTGAGCATTTGGGTAGCTTATAAGAAGAAAAACACATCGAAAGAAAATCAGCGTCCTATATAGTTCACGCTTGTAAGCTCTAGTGGAAAGAACAGTGTATGACCTTTCAGCGGTGCCGGCTAATTACCGACTCCTAATATTATGAGTGGAGTGTCGCATTTCGCAGATAAAGGTTGCAGCATTCGGCAAAGTTTGCTTGTAATAATCCCTACTGCATCGTGATAATAAATGTTCTTATTCTGACCTTGCTCTGATATATACTTGAGAACAGCTTGTATAACGAAAAACATAATTTTACTAAACTTGATGGGTGTGTGCGGAGGGAAAGGCATTAATAAACACACCTCTCAGTGAGCCATATACAGTATTTGATTACGGATGAATAATAAAACTCTATAGAAATCAATTAACATCTTAACCGTTGACATTTATTTGGAAGCACTCACACGCCGATTCCTGCACATGAACGATTAACACTCCCTCAGCTTGACATTTATTTGCAGTCTCGCGCTCACTACTCTCCTGCCGCTACATCTGAGAAATATAAATTCGGATCAATGGGACATTCATACAAGTGTGATCCAATCCCCGGCAAGAGAAGAAAAAAAAAAAATGACACAGTCTTAGTGGCGCCGTAAATTCTCCTTGTTTAAACACATTCCCTAGTTCTTGTGGGAAGCCACGGCCCTCACGGCGGTTATTGGAGAGAGAAAGAGAGAGAGAAAAAAAAAGCTATACGGGTCGATGTAAAGAGGAAACTGTTGTGTTTGTGTTTGAGTGGACCTTGAGGACCTCTCCCCGGTGCTATAGTGCTGTGTGGCTGTGTGTGTGTGTGGCAGCAGCGGCACATATGGAGAGCGTTAATGTGGCCGGATGCTGCCAATTTCTGTTCAATAAGACAACTGTGTAGTAAGTGAGTGACTGATAAAATCAAAGCATTTTCCCACAGGCTAAAAAAACCACAGGGCAGGATTAAGTGGGTGCAATGAAATGAACATAAACAACAGGGAGAGTGGTTGCGTTTCCTTCAGAAACTTTTTATGCACTTACTTAAGTGGGCTAATCAAAACTTTCGGTTTGCTTTACAAAAAAAAAATCTGGGTGTAGCCTGTTGTAGTCTAGCTTTTGTGGTCATTTTAGCTTTACCAGCTGTAATCCAATAAAAAAAAAAAGTGTCTTGGGCAACGTTTTGAGAAGCCAAATGAGTGCAGTAAATGCATTTTAAGTGGTCAAGAACATACAGAATGACATAGCAGCAGGGATGGGTATCTCTTATCGATACTCCTTATCAATGCAGTACTTAAAAGGGACTATATGGAGTTTAAAAATGTTCAAATTGAGTATTTTCCTCCCCCCACATGTTCCAGCCATGTCCTAATGTGTAGAATGAGCTCAGACCTGCTCACCACAACTGCCTCTAAAATCTTGCACTGTCACTCAAAAAGTTGTTACTTTCGGACCAAAGTGCCGTCATGCACGAGCTTAAAATAGACCCTGCAGTTACATGTAAGACCTGAGGTGGCAGTAGTGAGTATAAAAATGACCAACTTGCATCTAGTCCCTTTAACTGTACTCTTATCGGTACTTTGAAAGGAAAAAAAAAGACTTTACTGTAGCCTCTAACTAGCCTAGGTCTATATTTATTTTTTATTACACGTTTTATTACACCTTTCGATTAGAGCATACACGTAGATAATATTTTAATTATTACTGTTATTATTATTATTATTATTATTTAGTAAATGAAGGATTAAGTCTCATAAGTGTTTTGTTAATCAAAGGCTGTAAGGTTAGTAGCTGTGTGACTGAGCCTAAATGAAAACTTATGAATAAAATAATAATGAACTAGAACCACAGCCTGTTTTCTCCGGCTCGCGCTGACGTGCACGTTCAGTTTCGGGTATTTGTGAAAGTAGAAAGTGCGAGAGGCTCGTCTGTTTGTTCAATGCGAAGTCATTACTTTTTACTGCGGGTTAGCGGCAGCGGCTCGGGGGGTTTCTGAGTAGAATAAGCAAGTTTTGAATGTTTAACAACACCGCACCTGTCCCCTCGCGGCCGCGCACACAGCTACATGGCACAGCGCGGGATGGTCCGACCGACTCCGATGCAACGAATGCACCATTAAGAAGATCAATAAGGTTGGACATTCAATAAAGGACTTTTAACAGAGTGCCTCAGATCCTTTTTTTTTCCCTCTGTTCATCAATGCTGGACATTATCTTGGACACACGTGGACCCCGGGGCTGTTGTGTTACCGGGGTTCGGTACCCATCCCTATAAAGCAGTAGAAGTTGTACAAAGTGTAAGTCTTAGTTGTTGTACTAGCAGAGATGTAGCTGATTCTCTGTTTCTCTCGTTGGTTTGTCGTCCAGCCTGAACATCGAGCCAAGTCACGACTCACTGCTCCTCAGAAACTCACAAGTTCAAGGCCATGATCCACAAGTCTGAGTTGAGTCAGGAGTACTATATTTCTCTGAGTTGTAGTAAAAGCAATAGATATAGTTTGTTTTCATTTTTTTGCAGTCAGCTCTGCATTCAGATGGGGACAAGAGTGAGGTTCAGAAAGTAGGGAGATTACTTCCAAAACGCAACTGACATATATATTTTGAAAGTTTATAGCATTTTCCCCTTTCACTTTATTATGCAACCATCTATTTTTTACAAGTACATCTGCTTCCTCTCTAAATATAGCTTGGATTATGGTGTTCTCAGTATGGTCAGCCTGATGGTAATGCACTGGCCTCTAGACAAACATATTTCAGGACTTTGTGGTCTGGGTGACCAGCCCTTTGGGTCTGCAGTTTGTGGGAATGTGTGGGTGGAATAATGTTGGAGTCAGAGGAAAGGAGAGAGCAGGTGAGAGCATGAGAGAGAGTGATGAGGGGAAATTAGTGAAACAGAAAAAAAAGAGACAGGTGATAGATGAAAAGAGCCGCGGGGCAGGGCTATTAGAACATCGCGCAGATATGAGAGAAAAGAGCAGCGACGGCGGGTGGGACCATGAGATACTGTCCTTACTGTAACTGAAAAACAACTTGGATATTAAAAGTATTCATAATCATTTTGAGCTGAGAATGAAAATCCAACAATGGAGCGAGACCATTTTCTTTTTCTAAGCTTTACCTTTGTTGGGGGGTGGGGCGAAACAATAAAACATTGCTCTTTCTTTTCATTGGGAATGTCATAAAATAAGATTGTTACAAGAATCATAGGGCTAGGGTGGAGGGAAGTAACACGAAAAGTCAAGATGTAAAAGGTTAAAGTCGTATTTTAATAAAAGGAATGTTAATTTAACAAGGGGTAACACAAATGACATAACTAAGGCTATTTGTAATAATGTAAAAGGCTAACAAAGATCTAAACGAGTACAACCAAAAAGTGCACAAAACATAGTTACTAAAGCTAAACAAAACACTAACAAAACACACAAACAGTAGACACAACTTAAAGGGATGTTTCAGGATTTCTGACATAGGGCCTCATTTCCTAGTTTTCCAGAGTGTTGCTGATTTCTGGAGATATTTTCTTTTTTTTTTAATTCATACAGTCCTATTTGAAGAGTTTAGTGCTGCTAGGCTAGTGCTAGGCTAGCACATGTCTATGGTAACAAGTAGCCTGCATTAAAAACCTCTTCGTAATCATCGGGTCGTCCTCCAAATGGTGCCATATCTGATTTGTAGAAAGCTCCTATGTGAATTCAACGTGTAGTAATGCCGACCGCAGGTAAAGAAACTACTGTAGATCCGGTAAGCTAACAGATCACTCCGCCACTGCGTAGCTTGCAACGAGGAAGATGATGCCGCTCAAATATAAATTATTTTAAATGCAAAAAGTGATTATATTTCAAAATTATTCAGTCAACACAGACATTTATATCGGTTATATCGTTTTTTAATGCAAGCTACAAGCTACCAGAGACATGCACTAGCCTAGCACTAGCCTAGCACCACTAAACTCTTCAAATATAAGGACTGCATTAAAACCTATTAAAATATCTCCAGAAATTAACAACGCTCTAGATAACTAGCAAATGAGGCCCTATGTCAAAAATCCTGAAATATCCCTTTAAACAACTGAAAATAAGTGTGAAGAGACACAGAACAAATCATCATACTGGCCACAAAGGCTAGCAGCCCAGAATGGCAGGTGAGCTTGGCTTTTTTAGGCGTGGCAGTAACAGGTGGCCAGGAACGTGCTCTGAAACTGCACCAATCAGGAGTGGGAAGCAGCAGCCAACCAGAACAGAGCTGGAAATCAGTTATCCAATCCCAGGCAAGGGCCTACACAGCCAGGTTTCCATAGGAGGAGATAGTAGAGGTCAGCCACACCCACAAACTAACACAAAAGAAGAGAGTCTGGAGGCCTTAACTATTGCATTGCATAAACTTTTTGTGGAGTGAAGCACTAAGGTATGTCCGAGTGATGTCACAAAATCTGACTTTTGAACTATAGTAGACTGAATAGTTTGGTTTGAATAGGCAGACAACAAATACTTTATTTTTTACTAGGGTAAAGATAGCAATCGAATAATAGTTCTTACACAAGCTTTACATTAAATTGACCGGTATCGCTTTATATTAAGGGGTGCCTTTTAAGTGTAAATAAAGGGTTGATAAAGTAATCTTCAATGGTTAAAAGGGGTTTCATACTCACTGACAGATTCAAGGTCCATAATAACTTTTAATACCCAAAACACATCCAGTTTTTTAGTAATAGTATGTTATTCACATCTGTCCATTTCTTTCAAAACCTTGAACAATAAATCTAATCCATATCATCTTTAATGGAAGAGGCTGACTTACCATACCACTCATTCCCCAGACCTTCGCTCCATTTCCTCCAGGGGTGCCCCAGGGAGGCTTATACTCTCCCAGCGTGTCAGGACTGTCCCAGGGCCCCCTCATGGACATGCCTGGATACCATCTCTGGGGAGGCGTTCACAAGGTATTCAGCAACCCGACCTCCACTTCTCCCCACAGTGTGATGGTGGAGCTCTACTGTCGAGGTTTCTCATCTGTAATGGAGTGTGCCCATCGCCCTGCAGAGAAAACTCATTACCGGCATTCAGAACCTGTGTGACCCACGGACCAGAACCACTGTAGAAATCCCATCTCACATAACCTTAGATCATTCACCTTTTATAGAAGCAGATAATGACTCTCTTTTACCAGATGCCTACTGGTTTGTGCGCCTTTGTCCTGTTTGACTCCATGAAGACTCGCGGTGCTAGAAATACTCCTAACCTGCACTTCAGTAGAAGGTACTGCCAAACATGGATTGTAAAAGTTTGATAATGTATCGCCTTAACCACTATGGTGTTGTTTTACTCCAACTATTTTTTTTTATGACTGCGGCAAAACAAACGCAACATGACAGAGTACTGCAGGACATGGCCCAAGGATCACACTATACAATAACAACAACTACTTATACTACAACACCTCCTACTGCTATGCGTGGTGATAAAATGTTCAGACCTAGAAAAAGCATCTTGATTACGTCCAAGGTCCAATCCATTAAAATGCTATTAAGCTCTTCAATACAAATGGTAACAGTTCAACCAGTAGCAGACCTAGAGCTGACTAATGACATAGTGGAAGATGTTATCTCTGGTCTGAGCTCAAGTACATGCGGCCTGGATGAACTCCCAACTTGTTTTTTAAAGCCTGTGCTGAGCTGTTTATCAAAACAACTCACTATACTCTGATCTATGTTTCTCTGACAGCGGGTGAAGATGGGCCTGTAGATTCACTGCGTCATTGTATCAAACAGATTAGTGTGTGGACGCAAAGCAACTTCCTCCAGTTAAATACAGCTAAAACTGAGATAATTGTCGTTGGCCCACAAAAACACAGAGAGGTTGTCATTGGTCAACTTGAAACGCTTTCACTGGAACCGAAAAGTCAAGTTTGAAATCTAGGGGTAATCATGACTCGAATTTTAACAATTATATTAAGTTGGGTTGGGGGTGTGGGGGGCTGTGGGTCTCGGAGTGTCAATGTAATGACGACGTATGATCACACAGGATTATATCCCTTTAATTTAGCTCTGTTTTACTTTTCCATCCAATCACGTAATCCTTCCTCCCCATGTGTATCCCATCTTTCTCTTCTGTTGTGTCCTGTGTCCTTATCACTTGTGTAATTGTGCACTTTGTATCTTATATACTCATCACTTAATAAAAAAACCAAAAACAAAAAAAAACCAAAAAAACAATTATATTAAGTCAGACAACTGCAGTATATCCAAAATGCTGCGGCTCGGGTCCTGACCGGAACCAGGAAATACAACCATATTAGTTCAGTGGTCCGGTCTCTGCACTGGCTTCTTGTCATTCAGAGAATAGAATTTAAAATAGCTCTGCTCGTGTATAAGTCCCTTCATGGTCGGACACCAAAGTGCTTCTCTGATATTTTAAAGCCATATGAACCACCTCGGGCCCTGAGATCCTCAGGGAGGGGTCTTCTGGTGGTTCCCAGAGTCACCACCAAATACGTTGAGGCTGCGTTTCAGGTTCACGCAGCAACAGTGTGGAACAGCTACGAGCTGAAAGGACATCTTTTTACTGCTGCCTATGGCAATTGAATTTTTAATATCTACACTATACAGTGGGAAAAAAAAAGTATCTGGTCAGGTCCCCATAGACTTTCTATTGGATTTCGGCCAAATACTTTCCCCCCTCCTCTACATATATAATGTTTTTAATGCTTTTTATTGCATTTTTTATTGTGTCTGGTGTTGCTGTGAGGCACATTGAGTTGTACATGTACTCTGTGTTTTTTTATTTGTTTTGGGTGTGTTTTTTTTTTAATCTCATTTTGAATTTAACTATTTTTTTTACTGTGTTTATTATTAGCTTTTAATGTTTTATTGTCTATTTTTTAAAACTACTTTCCTGTTTCTGGTTTAATGGCAGAGTTGGATTGGATGTACATGAAATGTGCCATACAAATAAACTTCGGTAACGCTCTAGAAAACTGCAATAATGCAACAATAAAGTACAAAGTGTTACAAGGGGGAACAATGTGCAACAAGGAAGTACAAAGTGTCACAAAGGGAAACGATGTGTAACTTTGTACTTCCTTGTTACACATTGCTCCCCCGTTACACGTTGTAAGAGTATCTGTACTTACATGTGTAATTACTTTCTTGTTACCCGTACTTACACCTGGAACTCGCGGGCTGTATACTAAAGCGTTACCTAAACTTCTAACAATCCACTCTTCATTGTAATCATCTCAAATCTGTTGTTTCTGTAAAGATCCAACGTTCATCAACTTTCCTGAGGATCGCACTGCAATCTTAAAGGAATAGGCCACCGTTTTTACATACTAAAATATGTTCTTACCTCACTTTAGTCGAGTTAATATATCCCCGTCTGGTCTTTGTCCGTGCGCTCTGTCACGCAAACGGAGCACATACGCAGCCTCTCCCACATGTCACATAGCTCCGAAAAAGCTCACGATAGAAGCTACCAAGCTCTTCCACGTGTTCCCTATCTAAATAAAGTTACGTGAAGTGTTTTCATGCGAAGTATATTCACACAGAAATGTAACATGTCGATTTTATAAGCAAATAAAAAGGGGGACTATATTGTGAGGCGTAATGATACGAGGAGTAAAACGTCCGCGCAGTAACTCCTAAAGGTTATTGACGGAAGTGAGCGAGGGGAAGTCTTTAGGAGTTACTACGCGGACGCTGTGCTCCTCGTATCATTACGCCTCACAATATAGTCCCCCTTTTTATTTGCTTATAAAATCGACATGTTTCATTTCTGTGTAAATATACTTCGCATGAAAACACTTCACGTAACTTTATTTAAATAGGGAACACGTGGAAGAGCTTGGTAGCTTCTATCGTGAGCTTTTTCGGAGCTATGTGACATGTGGGAGAGGCTGCGTATGTGCTCCGTTTGCCTGGCAGAGCGCACGGACAAAGACCAGACGGGGATATATTAACACGTCTAAAGTGAGGTAAGAACATATCTTAGTATGTAAAAACGGTGGCCTATTCCTTTAAGCTTGATGTTTTGCCTAAAAATTGAGCAAAAAACACGAAACACCGTCTTGCCGCAGTGAGCTCACATCGAGTAAATTCCTATGATACATTGGGCCTGAGATATATGGCGGAGTTGAAACAGAAGTTGGGGTTTCAAGACAAATAGCTTCAATTTACAGTAGCAAATTAAAAGCGTTATCAGGGGCAGTCAGGGCGTGCTTCCATTTCCCTTTACATTAAAGAAATTCTGCCGACCGTCCTCTGTGGAAAATAGATGTGCAGTGAAAGAAACTGCGGGGGAAAAAAGCGCATGAATTTCTAATGGAGATTTGAATGAGAGCCGAACCCTCAATGCCATTTTTTGTCCCAGCGTTTGTTCAGCCAGGTTAGAGGTACGTACATATAAAATGGTCCTACCTTCCTCCTAATGATTTAAAGTTCCTACCCTCGAATCCCATTACACATCCACACTCAAGGCTCTTAACGCAGATAAATAATTGATGCCTCAGTTAAAGTGTCAAGCAGCTGCTATAGCCAGCACTTCTTTACGGCCCGCTGCATCATTCATAACCTCTTTTTTTTTTTCCTTCGCCTTCCCATTCCTTTGTCTCCACGAGCAAAGATTAAGATTTGCTTTCATAATAAAAACAGAAAGGTTGTTAAGTTGATCCCACTTGACATGCATGGAAAGGAGCGTCCATAAATTCATCGACGAGTTACTTTGAGGAAATCACTTTTTGCACATTGCTGTAACACAGCCCGCACAGGGGCGAATGCATTACAGCGAAGTGTTGCAATTAGACAAGGGCCATATTGCCACACATGCCACGGAAAATCATGATGCATGCCTATTTTTCTATGAAACAGCTGTTATTTCTCGCTTAATGTTGCAAACTGTTGACTTGCTGCAAAATATAATTCAATCAGTCCAGGCTCCTTAAGGGTATAAAACATTATTGATTAGATGCTGGTGAGCCCACAAAGTCAGCAAAAATAATAGGCTAATCGTTGCTCCTCTCTTTCTCTCTCTCTCTCCTCCCATTGTGAAAACGTCTGGTGGTGTCTCAAAGCGGGGCGAGGGTTTGGTGAGCTTTTGGCATCGGCAACGGGAGCTGGAAGCAGAGAACCCCAGGTGCAGCTAATTGGATCCAGAAAGGAGTTGGTGATTAGCGATTGGCTAGCATGCATAACAAAAAAAAAAAAAAGTGCGAATGCCTGGTGCTTAGCTACTATGCCGAAGATTATATTAATGATTGTTTTGTGTTTTGTGTTTTGTTTTCCCAGTTATTTTTCGGCTTTTGCCGGCCTTGTCGAGTGTAAATATCAAGTTCTCAGGGCAGATGTAGCAAATCGACAAAAGCAAGGAACTCTAAAACAGATCATCTATTGTTTCAGTTTGCCAGACAAAGTGCAAATGTCACAGATAGGGAGGGAGGTACAATGTATAGCGCTATTGAATCACTTTTGGAGCCACACCGCAGAGCATTATACATGACATCACAGGAACAACTAAAGTGTTGAAAACTGAAAACTCGGGGTGTGACTTTAACACGTTAATTTCGATTGATTAATTACAGAGATTTTAACACAATTAATCGTATTTCCCCCGATTTCCCCCCCCAAGCCGGAGCTCCTGAGCCGGAACCTTTCTATTTGCGTTGTTTCTGGTACGCCCGTATATATCTGACGCACATCCGCCCATAACAGCGATGGACGGAGATGCTTCATTCGGCCCATTGGAGACTGAGTTTTGTTATAAAAAACAGCCTGATGAGACGATAGACAGCTGTATTAGTTACTCAAGTCTAATATACCATCTCAGTGCAAAACATGTTGGACAAACACAGAGATGTCCTCGATGCTAATGTTAGCGTTAGCCTCAAACACAGAGACGTCCTCGATGCTAATGTTGGCGTAAGCCTCAAACAAACGCTCCAGCCACGCCCACTCTGAGCCAAAATAACCCTAACCCTTGTCAGGATAAGAAATGGCACTTGGATTTCTGTATACTACAATTGTTAAACACTTAAAGGCGCTGTTTTCTGGCCCTGTTGCTTTATTTTTTACTTGTATATACATATGGCATTATTATTACGGTTTAATGTACCTTACATGTTACATGAGTGATCTGTAAGATGCAGAAAGCTAAATAGCTATAAATGCACTTTGCCTCTTTGATAACTATACAGATTAACAACAATAAATTGTTTTTGTTTTTTGATTAACATGCGATTAATTGCGACAGACCTGTAATTAACTCGATTAAAAAAATATAATTGAGTCCCACCACTACTGAAAACATACACAGACATGCTCCAAATGATCAGATCGATATGTCCCCTGTAGATAAGCCAAGTCTCCAGGTAGTCTAGGTGAAAATGAACAGGTTTGATTTCAGCTGAGTCTCCGAGAGGTCTCCGTGGCCTCAAGCAGCTGTGGCAATGTTGCAAACTCTATTTGTTGTCCTCAACCTGTGAGACATTGCTGTGACGTGCCTGCAATGTCTCTGAGACCTGTCAGATACCAAGAAGATCTCAAAGAGTTGCATGGAGATCTCTTTGAGATCTGCACCGAGACTACCTGGAGACTCGCCTTATCTCCAGGGGACATCTCCGTGGAAACTTGAGTCTCCAAACCAGGCCGGTGAGAAAGGCCCTTTAGTAACTGGAACGGGACCAAATGTATTTGAATCTAATGTTTGGCCAGCTGTAGTCAAAGTAAAGTACCAACATCTCCATGGAGACCAGTTGGTGATGTCCCACTCCCAGGAAAGTTACATATGAGGTCTGAGGAGAGGTACACAAACAAACTTTAAACCAATAAAACGTCCCTGTGCAATATGGCTTTAACTTAATATCAGCAACGAGTTACTGCAATCCAATACTGAATAGTCTTATGTAAAATGCATATGATGCTTAGAGAGTCTAGTCAGGGAGTTGTGCATAGTAAGAACGGTACCGCATAGACATTGTTTTTCTAAAATAGTTCAAAGGTAAGAGCTGCTTTAAAGAATGGTTTGTGATTAAAAGCTTGATTCCATGCTACTTCACAGGAAAGTAATGACAACTGGCCGCGCGTTCTTCAAAAGGCATTCTCGATGAACTGATAACAAAACTAAATTCATTGTAACATCTGCTAGCATCTGTCTCCGGCCAAACTTCTTCCCAAAGCGAGATGAAACAAAGGGAGGAGAAAATGGGACAGTACAATATTTATAATGCACAATCTGGACAGCGGTAAAAGAAGAGTGGCTGAGGGGCTGGGGATCTAACACACATTCACACTATGCAAATCCCAAAAAAGTTTACAGCAAGTAAGAAGGAGCATGGTGTCATTGGAATGTAGCTTGTCTGGTTTGAAGTTTTTCTATTATCACAGTATTGCATTAGAAAGTACATTTCGAGAATGAAAGAATCACAAGGTTGTCAAAGTTAACACTTAACACGTACATGAAAAGGCACTAAATGATTTATTGGGTATGACCTTAACTTAAACAGCTGTAAAAACACGGAGAAAAGGCGTTGATGCGACTCATGAAAAAGCAACGTTCTGTATTTCAAATATTCTTCAACCAGTAATTTTCGCTAACCTGGAACAGGCATTGGGCGACCGCAATCCTTTAGCGACCGCAGATATTGGTCATGAGTAGCTGCAAGTTTACTTAAAGTGATAATCTGGAAGTCGAAAAGTTTTACAAATTTTATGAAATGTGTAAAATCGACCAACTGGTTTTGCATTTCGATGTTAAGTAAGTACAAATACACCTAAATTATTTTTTATAAAGTCCCTCCTTCCCAGATTTCTGCAGCAAATCAAAGTCTCGTATCCTCCCGTGCTGACCAATGAGACGAGCTTTTCCTGTGAACCAGCCGGTCAGATCCAATCAGGAGGGGAGGGGGGAGGAGCTTGATCGTTTACTTTCAAAATTCTGTTAATGCTCTCCTCATTTTGCAAACTAAGAAGGGCTTTCTGGTCCAAGAGGGGAGGAGTTTACTTTCACATTTCACCCTAGGTCTCCTCGCTTTGCAAACTTACAGGCTATCCCTTTAAAGTTGATTGTCAAACAGGTTTGATTTCAGCGGAGACTGCATGGAGACTTGAACATGTCTCAATGTGGTCTCCGCGTGGTCTCCGAAAGGTCTCAGATTGCAAGCTGTTGTGACGTGAATACTATTACCGGCATAGAGACTAGTTGGAGACGAGAGCTGCTGCTCGTCACGGAGATGTCTCTGAGACGTCCCCTGGAGATAAGATGACTCTCCAGATCTCTCAGTGATAATAAAAAGGTTTGATTCTCTGCATGGTCTCTGAGAGGTCTATCTGGTCGCAAGCAGCTGTGGCAATGTTCTCCTCAACCTGTGAGACGTTTCTGTGACGTCCCTGCAGAGATCTCTTTGGTATCCGACAGGTCTCGGAGACATTGCAGGGACATCACAGAAATGTCTCACAGGTTGAGGAGAACAAATGGTGTTCACAACATTGCCACAGCTGCTTGCGACCAGATAGACCTCTCAGAGAACATGCAGAGAATCAAACCTTTTTATTATCACCGAGACTACCTGGAGAGTCATCTTATCTCCAGGGGACATCTCAGAGACATCTCTGTGACTAGCAGCAGCTCTAGTCTCCAGGCCAGCAAGATAGGCCCTTTGTTTGCTGGCAGTCAGTCAAAATTGCCACAACTCTTTCCAGTGAGATAGGCCCTTTACTAAATAACGGAATGTGCATGGTTTAGGTTGAAACTGAAGGAACCCCACACAAACAGATGAAGAACTGGGTACCAGGTAAATGAAAATCAATCAACATGTATCTTCTAATGACCTTCCAATACACATTTTCTTCTAAAAAAGAAATCGCCTAAAATATCACATCTACACATCCTCCTCTACCCAGTCTTCATGCTGTGAGACATCCCCACAGCCAACATGAACCGAATATTCCACGATTGACCAAAACATATCTTGTGAGGCCAGTGTGTATCTTCAGGGGGAGGACTAACCCAAGCAAAACAGTCCAGATCAGCACTTGCACTGATCCTTACAGCTACGCTCCTCGCTTCCTCACCTCCCTGTGGATTACACGTTAACTCCAGCTGAATGCCGGAAATGTGTGACGCTTCAACGGCCAAGCGCTGCATGGGAATGTTTATACAACGCTGTCACACATTTCACAACCCAAACCCGAGTTTTCTTTTCTGTTTTGCAGGTAAATGGTTATCCACTAAGAGCTGATCTTTGACCCTCAACAGGAACCCATTAAAGACACACAGGCTTTGTTGAACATTGGTGGAATGTAAGAAAGGAAGACTGCACCTAACATGGATGATTCTGCTGTATATACATGGTAGAAAGTGCATCCCTTTTCATTCGTTCCATGGTCATATTCAAAGGTAAGGCAAGGAATAAAAAAAACAATGTCAACAACAGCAATAACGATGACAGAAAGGATAATATGTTCGTATGGCAACCAGGCCCCATCACGTCAAACTCTTCGAACATTTTCTTATTTTATAATACTAAAATACACTAACATGACTTCAAAACCTTGGTAATGACACACTCAATTCCTCAAACCGGGCACATGGCTAGGAAAAGAAAAAGGTTTTAGCTTAAACATAAATTGCTCACCCAACAACACACAAAAATAACATGGCAATAGGATAGAAATAGCAGGCTAGCAATGAGACAGGATTGCGGTATGTTTTATTTAAGTGCTTCACAGAAATCTATTCCAGCATTTGACCGTATCTGTAGTGGTAATATCAGCTCACAAATCTTCTATGTGTAGTTTCAAATGAGTGGTTCTTCTATACCCAATGTTTTTCTTTGCTACATTTTAAAATAGTAGCTCTATCTTACGATCTGAAACTATTGGCTTTGCGGAGCCCACTGGGTAAATACACGGAACAAAGAATTACTGAATGAAAATATCAGAATGTGCCAGATGGAAGACATTGCCGACAGGTTCAATCATGTTCTATTGCACTTCTTCAGTTTCATTAGTTTAATCATCACTATTCAAAATCAGCCGTTGGATTTTCTTGTGGCTGCACTACAGGAAATTGTCTTACCTCAAGTGTGCCGTGATTTGCATTAGATTCTCGTATAGGCTTTATGCGGACCTTCCTGTTCTAATCCCTTTTTTCATCTTCTATATTATTACTTTCCAGGCTTATTAACGATCCGACACTGTTGATGAATTTGCTTTTGAATATTCTTACATTGGTTCTGTTTATGTAGAAATACAAATGAATGATACCGAGCATTTGTGTATGTGGCAGGTGAACTGGAGAACACCATAATACATTAGCTTTATATTAAGGTGTGCTCGCTAAAGTGCTTATGACAGGTTTTAATGCTTTGGAGAATATTAATTTAGATGGATAACATCTGTTGTAAGCAAAAAGTATAATCTTATTTCAGTGAAACAGCAAAGCAGAGAAATTACTTTTATTTGACTTATTTAAGCTATTGACAGGAAGTGACATAGATAGAGGTAAAGTTCCACAGCAACTTCCCATTGAGGTAACATCGTTGGCACGGCAACAGTTTAAAATTGTTTGCCTCTATCTATGTCACTTTCTGTCAGTGTCCAATAAGGAATTGAAACTATAAACATCACAAAAATGGTCAAACTAAAGAAAGCTGGATAAGTATAATTGTGTTAACTATGTTTTATGAAAAAATGTGCCTCATGTGTCATATGTACTTTAAGTATTAACATGGTATTAATAAGTATTAGTTATCTGTTTAAGGTTAGGGTTAAGGTTATGGTTAAGACTAGGATTAGGTCCGGCCATGAATAAGCAATAAACACACCTTACCAATATGAAGCATTCCCAAAATTACAAATAAATTACATTATATAGCTATTATCACTCCCCACACTGGGTGGTGGCAGGCTGTAGCCACAGCTGCTCAGGGTCTGACTGATATAAATTTGGCAGCCAATCTACAGCTACCAATAATTACATCACATTCACACTTAATGGTGGGTGTAGTGTATTGCCCTAGGACACACTATATCAATTTGCACTAGGGATGAGCGGATCAATACCATTATGAAGGATCGATACCAAACGGCTACTTTTTTAAGCATCGGTATTGGGTAAAAAGTATCAATACTAATTTGCAAATGTAAAATAGAAACTGTGGCAGCAATTATTAACACAAAAGGAATTACTTCATTGTTCTGCGCCAAAACACTCCAGAGCAGCACAAGATTGAACTGACCCATCCATATCATTCCAGTTTCGGTTCTGTTTGTCATGAAAGTATTAATTATATACTTTCTTTATGTATTTAGTTTCACGATGTTATTTAAATAATTTTAATACGTTTAAATATGTTTTAAATTATGTATTATCTAAGCCCTACCTACTAAAAATGTCCATGTAGTCCCGTTGTAATTTTCACATGTATTTACATATTAATAATAAAACCAGTTTTCAGAAATGCATATTGATTGAAATGCATTCATCCATGTGAAATATACCAGTTTGTATCGACAAAAAAGGACCTCAAGTATCAAGTTCGCCCATCACTAATTCACACATGGCGCCACTGTCTCTAAATTGAATGGTGATCAGTGAAAAGCCAGGCATTAATTGTCTCATACGATTCCTAAGATCTATGGAAGCAGCCCTCAATGATTATTAATTATTGAGTGCGAGAAAATATAATAACAACAAAATGAAATGGCACACATATAGAACAGTGTGTGTATGATGTGTAATCAGGAAGTGAGAGAGACGGGTCAGGATACAGAAAGCCGGATTTTTTTTTGAGCTTACTGAATAAGTCGTTGATTATGGCTGGAGCCAGTGGCTGGACAGAGAGGGTGTGTGTGTGTGTGTGTGTGTGTGTGTGTGTGTATATGTGTGTGTGTGTTTGTGGCCGCCGTAGTTAATGTAATTGAGTGCAGCTGTCTAGCCTTTCTGAGCACAGCTTTGTGTCTGAAGGCCAGTCTTACAGCATGTTTAGCCTGGCTCTGCTTACACAGTGAAACAGGAGTAGGAACAAAGCAACACTGTTCTATGTGTGGCATAGGCCTGAGCGAGTCAAAGTTCATGGAAAACACTGGTGAATGGAAACGCTGCATTTGAACGGCCATAAAATAACAAGGCATTCAGGCACCTGAGGATTTCCTATAATGGTGTGTTTCATTCTTTGCTTTAAGGAAATTTGCAGAGAGTCAAAAGCTTCCCATTAGCTTTGTTGACCTATGAGTAAGTTATACGGGGAAGCCATTCGAAGAACTTAAGGTTTCCCATCTCATTCACTTTTGCCTTCAAGGGCTGCTAGCAAATCCACAGCGACATGATTATGAATGAATCTGATATAGATACAGACGGCATTGCGTCATAGAAGGGGGCGTGGCTTTGCCAAGGGGGAAAATAGAATCTTTTGGGAAACACAATGGGAAACACAATTTTCCCCTCGTTTGAGCCATTTTCTGGTAGGATATGAACTTATTTATCACTTATTTATCACTTATTTATCACACATAAATAAAGTCTAGTGTAAATCGGGCCCATTGTTCAGTAGAAGTGAAAAAACGGCAGTCGTTGCTAGCATTAACACGATGCTGACATTAAGCATTGTGTTAGCATTCCCCTTTGTTTATGTATTTATGGGCTGTTGAACCACTTTGCTCCTCTCCATGTCATTGTATCTTAATTTTGTTGAAAACTATATTCATAATTCAGCGTTTGTTGAAGTATCTTTTGAATAATTAGAGGAAGAACATGACCACATGGACGATTCCAGAGATGTGTTCTGTATCTATAGCCCTCTCCATTTATACTTGTGTAAAACTACTGTATAATTTTGAGTAGAAGAGCTAGATAATTCCTTTTGTGTTGTGATTATTTTATCATTTATACAGGCTTGGGACCAGCACATTGAACATACTGACTTGTGATAGCCATGTATGGCGTAGGGATTTAACACTCTTTTTTTTATTTTTTATTTTTTATTCAATACATTTACAAAGGATATAAACATATCAGGAAAAATCAACAGAGAAAAGAAAAAGAGAAAGAAAAAGAGAAAAAAAATACCCCCACACCCAATCTGTTTACATTTTGTATATAAAACATTTTTACAAAGCTATAGAGAAGACATATATACTATGGGACTCAAGTAAACAACAGACATAAAACACAAGGACAATAACGATATGTGCACATGTATATAGACATACACACACACATATATACATACACGTACATTCATACATAAACACACACACACATATATATATATATATATATATATATATATATATATATATATATATATATATATATATACATACATACACACATGTATATACACACAGTCATAAATACATATATAATGAACAGCAGTAAAAAACTTTCTACTAACAGTGCCACAATGACTCATATATTTTTTCCGTTACTACCACCCGCAACAATATTTACAGATGATAATATCAATATTAATATTAGTAAGTACAATTCCATTCACATAAAGGAAAAAAGGAATTCTACGTACATTCAATTAACACTCATGATAAATTCATGTAATGGATCCCATGTTTCAAGATAATCGGATTCCTGATTATGTAATCTAAAAGCTGTTTTCCCCACTGATATCGTCTCCATAGTGTGCGTACCAGTCGTAATGAGTCGGACAATCATTGTCTATCCATTTTTTCAAAATTATTCTTTTGGTTATAATGCATAATGATAAAAATGCATTATTTTTCGTTGATGAAACATTACTAAATTGATGTAGGTCTCCAAGGATGCAAGTTTGCGGAGTCATTGGAATATCAATATGTAGATATGACATGGCTTGGCATGGGATTTAACACTCTTTAACAGGAGCTAAATCTTTAGGAATCTGTTCATTTCAAACGGCCGTTCATAAAATAGGCTACATTTATATTGATTTATTTCAGTAAGCCGGCCTGATAACTCAAATTGAGAAGTAATCACTGAAAGGCACTCGTTTTAATTAAAAGTCTCCAAATGCGGGACTAGTTTTACTGTTTTAAATGTGTGCAAGCAAATAAAAATGTGTGTAAAATTGACAGGAAACAGGCTGCTTGCTACGCCAAGATTTCATTCATGTCGCTTGCTGCCGTCATGCTGTTTGTTTTATGCTCGTTCAGTGTGTGGTTGTGTGCAATTTGACTGAAAAAAACAACAAAAAAAGCAAACAAAAGAGATCCCTTTTATTTTCTAATTTCAAAGAGGAATTAAAGAAACCAATTTGTTCAGGAATTTCACATTATTTTTTGGAATGAATAGAAATTACAAACTCAATTGCCATCTCATTTATTGTTATAGGCAACGTGCTCTAGAAATGTGAAAAATACCATCAATTCCTTCAAAATCTCCTGGCAGAACACCCATTTAGGCCATATATGATTGGCATTTTGTAGAAAGTGGAGCTTTACTTCGGCCAACAATAGGAGGGTCTGGCCCAACAATGAAGAAAATGTTCCCTCCAAACAAACTTGCCTACCCCTGTTATAGACTCTAACCAATGCTCTGGCAGTAAAAGCACCCGGTTAAAAGTTTGAAGGACAAGCATAATGATACTGGAGTGGAAAGCATTTATTGTTTTCTGTTTGAGCTAAGGTTAATTTAAAGCTCTATCTTGTATTTGTCTATGAATCATAATAGTAAAATCCAGAGGCACCGAAATAATCGTGGGTGCTGCAATAATCTTTGGGCACCCCGGCGAATTTTCCCTGATTACAGAATGATTCAATCGATATATCCGTCTCTTTTCTTCTCATCACAGCAATACAGTCGTCTATTTTTTGGGGGTGGTTCAGCTGTTTGGAAAAACATGGGCACATACACGAAACGCTGTATCTATTTGGGACAATTCCTATAAAAAAAAAAAATGAATTGAAAATGCATGTGAATACACCCCACATCACATCACTACTTACAGGCTCCATCTGAAACATGTTATGATTTGTATTACTTATAAACCGGGGCAGGAAATGTGTCTGTTAGATTTGAATGCAAAATATGGTATCACCTTGCTCAACTAAACTGTATACACTTCCCTTGCCCAGTGGGAATGAGAAACAGCCTGCGTCAGTTCCTCTTCATTTCACACATTTTCTGCTTTCTCTCAAACATGTGTGACGCATGCCAGAACAAATCTCTGGATTGGCTTTCTGCAGTATTATAAAGTGGAGTATAAACACACTTGTAGCCGCATACAAAAACACAGACACACAAATGCTTTCTCACAAGTTCTTTCTGCCGGCTGCGTTTTCTACATGAATGAAGCTGCACTTGCCAAAAGCCGTAAACAACTGGGTAGCAGCTGTGCCGGTGGAGAGCTTCACGGAAACTCTGAAACAAAAAGGAAAAAAAGAAACAAAAATCAAAAAATTTAGCAGCCTGTTCTCTCCATTATGATGGTGAAAGGTAAATACTGCAATTGCTGCTCCAGTACGAGCAGTTTCTGTCAATGTCAGACATTGTGCAGAGTCTTCAATTTGGCTTGGGAAATCCTGAGTCAGAATGTTGAAATCATGAAATCAGAAATGTTTTTTGCCCTCTCTATCTCTATTGATTTTGTTCACAACGTTGACTGACCGCAGTGTTATGTCATGAACCCTTTTGCAAATCTAGATCCATGGCTGTACCAGCAGATCTGCACCCAGAGCCGGTGCAAGCCCTTCTGGGGCCCTAAGCAAAAATCCACATGGGGGCCCTACAGTACATGTCTCAAGAGCAAAGAGCAAATCCATTTACGGTCAAAACGGTTCCACTGTGCAGTAGTGCAGCGCAGAAGTGGAAAATAATAACCTCAATTCAGGCCTCGTCCCTCTGTGTGAGAAGCACTAACCAGTAAGCTACTGTGAGACTGGGATTTAGGACTACTACTAGTCAATTTCCCAACTTTTTAAAATGGTAAATGGTCCCATTCTCTCGCCTCTCAACCACAGTTTGGGAACCGCTGATTTAAAACTAACTGAAGCCTGCACCTGACAGTTATTTCTGTCTGACCACTGAGAAATTAGCCTGTGAGTAGCCCAATTCGTTTTACTGTGCACATTCAGAGAACCACAGTTGATGTAAGTAACTGTGCGCATGAGGACCGTGTGGATTCAACTCATCTTTGAGACAAATAACAACAACACCGTAGTTTGAGTGAGATGCGGGGCCCTCTGTGGCTGCGGGGGCCCTACGCACCTTGTCTGCACCCATCATCTAATGTGTAATAGTGTATTGAATCTGCATGTGCCTGTCATCACTGTCACCCATCCCTCTGTTTTATATCCTGTTTATCTTCCTTCATATTGAGCACAGCCAATGAGCTTTTGCTGATCTGTGTCCTGCTTCTTCATACTGCTGCATTTTTGTTTTGTTGTAAAATAGTCCCAGTGCGTGTGTCTGCTGGTAGGCGCTGTCATTGTGTCTGCATTTGACACGGTGATTAAAGCCATTTATAGCTAGGCTACATCTGAAAGTGGCACAATGAGTAAATAACACATGCTTATGTTAACCCTCTTAACCTGTAGACACACTTTTGATCTAAAAATGTGAATAAAAAATCTGCACGCTTTTAGACCCCACACACCCGCGCCTGAAGTTTGTCAGAATTGAGGAACTGCAGGACCTGTGGGCTCTCTGTGCGTTTTAGGCTGACCCTAACATCACTAATCCATGGGGAGCCTGATGGACATGTTTGTGAATAAGTCAAATGAAAATCTCCCCAATGCCCTTACGCGTTACATCAATTAGCCACAGAAATAAATGAATCATCACTATGCAAGTTTGAATAAGTAAACTTGCTTAAGGTCAACAATAATGGAATGCATAGCTAATGTGAGATTTACACACACACACACACACAGGCACACACTTTATTGACTTTATCGACTTGTGTTGGCGTAAAAGAAGAGCGGATCCACTCCTGAGCATTAGGTCAGCAATTTGTGAAACCGCAGACACCGGTACACTTCAGTCCAATCAGCCATCTTGATTGTCCTATATTTTATTCGACTCAAGAACAAAAGATCAGAGGCAAAGGTTCTTCATCACGAGATAATGTGGGCTCCTGTTTGGTCCCCAATTAGCTTGTATTTTCATAGGGCCCGGCCAAGCAGGAAGACAGGGTCAGAGGTGGAATGGTGGTTCAAACGGGTTACACATGCAAGATTTATGTAGTGCGTGCTACTGAAAGTTGGATATATTCTCAAACTATGGTGCACATACTGCTGGTGGCTGGTATGCAGGCCTGTTTGGGGGTATGCATGAGTTTCTGAAGTGGAGGATGTAAGGTTGAGATAGTTTGTTGGAAAACTAATCCTCTGTATTTGACCCATGAGCACTATTTTGTTCTGGTTTAGTTTGGCATTTTCCTAGTTTAGTGACCATAGTATAATGCTCTTTATTACACCCTTGTTTAGACTAAAGTCCACGGGTGTCCAACGTTTTTTGTTGAGGGATGCAAACTGTGTCCACTGGTGGTGATGTATGTTGGCTTATCATTGAGAAAAGGGGACATCCAATCTGGCTTAGAGATCAATGCAAACAATCATCCAGTTCTTGCATTTTAAAGGCCTATCTCACCGGCTGGGAGACTAGTTGAAGACTAGTTGGAAACTCGAGTTGCTGCTGATCACGGAGATGTCTCCGAGATGATGCGATCCAGGTCATCTCGGTGAAAACAAAGTGGTTCGATTTCAGACTGCAGGAAGAGTCTCTGTGTGGTCTCCACATGGTCTCCAAGAGGTTTCCACATGGTCTCTACGAGATCTCCAAGAGGTCTCAAGCTGGTGTGTCATCGTATCTGTTGTCCTCAACCTGTGAGACGTTTCTGTGACGTCCCTGCAATGTCTCCATGACCTGTCGGATACAAAGGAGATCTCAAAGAGACTCCATACACCTCTTTGCAACATTGCCACAGCTGCGTAAGATGGTGTAGACGTCTCAGAGACCATGCGGAGACTCAGCTGACATTTAACCTGTTCATGTTCACTAAGATTACCTGGAGACTCGGTTTATTGCCAGAGGAGGCATCGGAGACATCTCTTTGACAAGGGTAGACTCTAGTCTCCAACTCTAGTCTCCAACTTTAGTCTCCAACTCTAGTCTCCAACTCTAGTCTCCAACTCTAGTTTCCAACTCTAGTCTCCAACTCTAGTCTCCAACTCTAGTTTCCAACTCTAGTCTCCAACTCAATGTCTCCAACTCTAGTCTCCAACTCTAGTCTCCAACTCTAGGGCGGTGAGATGGGCCCTGTGTATGAGGGCCATCAGTCCTAGTTGGAGAGAGTTTCCGCTGCTCTTTCCGGCCCTTAACCCTTCCGCCATGATTGGAAGTTAGTCTTACTCAAGAGGCTTGCGTTTTGATTCTTTTTTGGTCATATGATTTTTAACATTCCTAAGTCCATATGTCAATTTGGGTGAATTTAGTAGGAAGTAGGAGGACCAATCATGGTTCTGGTCATGAGCATCAGCATGTCTTTAAAGTTAAAACAATTGGATTTTACCGTCAGCTGGAGTGTGCCTCATATGGAGAGAGTTTACAGATTTTACTGGCAAATATTAATTGATTTTAACCCCACAAAAGCGCCACTTTTTTTTTTATCATTGTCCTGATTTTTGACATGTGGTTTACTCTTTGTCGAGCCTGGGATACTCCGTTAGGTTTTTCTATGAACTTCTCTATAAATCATTATCTGATGCTTATCCTTATTCGACTAATGCCATTTTCGACAGCAATTGCAAAATTCTCTAGGTGGTACTGTCGTTGTGGGAAAAGAAGTTTGAGAATCCATGGGTTATAGCTGATTCAGACATGGGTAAGCGAACGGTAGCCGCCGAATGCCATTGAGACATGATGAAGACTGAAGATAAAGCAGCTCAGATGGAGACTGGGAAAGCAATTAAGCTGATTCAGGAAGAAGCGAGTCACGAGGAATGAAACGAGGTGGGGGCTTCCAGAGAGCAGAGGAGAGGTCGTTAAGCCGGTGAGCGTTGTGGCTGACAAGTTCAGAGTGGGAACTGGGGGAGAGAGAAGGTGAAGGGAGCAAGGCGCCGGTGCAAGGTGGAGGAAAAAACACTGTTAGAAGTGGTGAAATTGGGGAAATATGTGGGTCGGCACATGATTAGCTCGGAGTGAGCATGCTGCGGATGGGAAGATCAAAAGGGGGGTTAAAATTGGAAAGTCCATCTGAATCTTATTATGTGTGTCATGGGGGAAAGGTTTGGTGATCTCAATTATGTACTGGACTAATAAAACAGATATGTATAGATATTTGTTATAAAAAAAAATATCAATTGGGAACAAATACAGTATAGTAGTGTTGTTCATGGTTAACCAATTAGCCGGTTTGTTTAGTAATTGCATAACCGGTTAAGAGCCTTTTGCTTAATTCTTTCAAACTGCGTGAAGTTTGTACTTATTTTTACTGTATGAAGTTTGGTGACACTTTTCCTCTTCTAATCACTGACGACACTGACAGTCGGCGTCTCCAGCTGCTCACACATCAGCATGCACGCACCTGTCCTTACAACATCACCGTGGCCCAAAGGGAGAGGCAGATACTGTACGTTTAACATTGCGCTGGATTCATTTTCATTGCATTTTCTTTTTTTGCCTGAAACGACACTGAGCGGAAACAAAAAATACAACAGGCCCGTCACTTTGTTGAACTTACAGCACGGAGTAATGACGAAAGCGGAGGGATTTGTATACGTTATTTATACTTTGGGCGGCACGGTAGCACAGCTGTTAGCACTGTTAGCGCTTCACAGCTAGAAGGTCCAGGTTCGATCCCCACCTGGAGGGGGCCTTCATGTGTGGAGTTTGCATGTTCTGCACGTGTCTGCGTAGGTTTCCTCCGGGTACTCCGGTTTCCCCTATCACTAAAAACATGTACAATGTGTGGATTAGTGAGTGGTTGGTGATGGTCGGAGGGGCCGATGGCACAGACTTGTTGCCTCGCTTCCATCCGTTTGCCCAAGGGCAGCTGTGACTACATTAGTAGCTTACCACCGGCGAGTATGGAGTGACTGAAGAATGACTACAGTGTGGCACTTTGAGGAACTCGGTAATACAGGCTTGTGAAGCGCAATGCAAGTGTAAGCCATTATTACTATTATTATTATGTAATTTTACATGAATTACATGAATTAACTTTTGATTGAATTGTGCTCTACAAATAAACATGCCTTGCCTTGATGAGACGGCGTAATACATGTCCCACACATAAACAAAACAAGGGATGTTTGAGAAATAAGACAAGTCCTGGCTTTACAGACGGAGAGCATGGATCATCATCTGTCGGGTTCTGTGCCGTTCACACAAAGTAAGTGAGATCAAGGGAGAGGCTGTAATTAGCAGATTTGCCCATTAACATGAGAGGCGCAAGTGTGTGCGCAAAATATATGAAGCTAACAAAGAAATGACATGATACGAGGTAGTCACGGTGATATAAACACTCATTTGATCACTATAAGTCCACTAATGAGAGAAAAGTGGCACAAGGTCCTTCTTTTCTATTATTAGGTTGTTGTTAACTTTAAGACCACCATTGCCCGGTTATCGTGTATGCTACCTCAATGCATGGTGAGGATGGCACATGCCTGGTAAAAGGGTGAAGAGGGAGATGGGTGGGAAGATGAGCAGAAGACAGAAATGAGAAGAGCCCCTGTGGTTCTCATGAACTGTGTCCCCTGGGGCCTCATTCCGGGGTGAACTCAGGGGTGCGCTACTTCCTGGGGAGCTTTAAATAGACGCTGATGGAAAAATCCCATGTCAATGAAAGGGAAGAGCATTAAGAGACAGTTGCGGAATAAACTGTCCGGGGCCCAGTGGTCATCGCGAATCTCTTGCCTCAACCCTTCGCCTGAGCAACGTGAGGAGCTGCATTTAGCCGCTTGACTTCACATTGGGAAATGAAGATTCTCCCTTTTATCATACGGCTAATGGAGCTAATTTGTTCCACTGAGGGAAGTGTTCCTTATCCACAAACACAGCTCTGCAGGAGTGGTTCGATTAATGCAATGAAGCACTCAGCAAAAAAAGAGAAGAAAGGATACCAAAGAGGGTGCTGAACCGGTGCAGAAAGCTGTTTGGGTATAGCGTTAGAGCTAATTAGCGCTACCTTCAGTGGGTGCCTTTTAGTCTCAGTATGAATGAATGGCCTACATGACACACTTTAAAATGTACACTCTTTGTACAGCTTAATATATTCACGCCTAATGCAACTAAAAGCCCCCATAGCTGGAAGAAAACCTTGCTTGCTAAAACAAAATCGGTATTCCTAATTGTCTCAGTTACACTTACGGAGTCTTTTGCGGAGTAACAACTTTTCAGTTTAATTGTCTGTTTGTTTGTGTTTTCCTGGTGTAGTGTTGTGCAAATACACCGCGTTCCGAATTATTATGCAAATTGTATTTCAGTGTCAAAAAGGTAAATTAATTAAACTCATGGATGGTATTGTGTCTCAGGGCTCTTTCAATCACTGACGTCAATCTCAGATGATTAAAGATGATTAGTTGTCAGTCAAGCCCAGTTAAGGGAAAACTACTGAAAAAGAACGTACCACATTATTAAGCAGACCATCATTTTCAAGCAATATGGGAAAGAAAAAGGATCTTTCTGCTGCTGAAAAGCGTGAAATAGTAGAAAACCTTTGATATTTCATGAAATATTAAGCCTAGCCATCGTACTGTTATGAGATTTGTGTCTGATTCAAAGCACACACGGGTTTGTGCAGATAAAGGCCCGATAAGGACAGTTTCTCCCAGACAAATACATCAGATTAAGAGAACAGCTGCTACAAAGCAGCAAACAAGTATTTGAAGCTGCTGGTGCCTTTGGAGTCTCCTGAAAATAAAGGTGTAAGACCTTCCAGAGGCTTGCAGTTGTGCATAAACCTTCTATCCGGCCTCCCCTAAACTGTTAATTGAATGCTCAAATTTCTGACTGACCACTTTCTTCTATGGTGCAAAAAGAAGAGCCGTGCTTTTCCTAACAAGATCATCTTCATGCATGACAACGCACCATGTCATGCTGTAAAGAAAACCTCTGCATAAAAGGAGAGGAACCTACCTCAACCCTATTGAGAACCTTTGCAGCCTCAAACAAAACATCTATAAGGGTGGGAGGCAGCAGCTCTTGGAGGCTATTCTGACATCTTGCAAAGAAATCCAAGCATAAACTCTCCAAAAACTCACAAGTTTAATGGATTTAAGACTTTTGAAGCTCCTATCAAAGAAGGGCTCCTATGTTAAAATAAAACAAATATTGATGGTATATCTAAAAGCAGACTCTCATTGAGAAAATGGCTACTGCTCTCTGGCTTAGTTCTTGATTAAGTAGTTTATGTTCGCATTAAGAATATTGTCTTCAGGTTAAGATCATTAGTTGGCCAGGTCTTGTGCATCTTTCATTGATTCCTGATTTAGTCAAGTTTAGCGTTGGTTTCACCCTTGATTCCACAGGAGCCCTTGAATAAGCCTGCCTTGTACACTCTTGTTTGGTATTGTCTTAGTTGATTCTTTACTTTCTTTGATTTATTCACACCAAAAGCAACCAAGAGTCTAATATCTCCCATTGCCAGAAGAAAAGTTTCTGTGCGATATTAGCATTTGGTAACGTAAAAAGCTTTTGTAACACTGCGCAAAGTTCTTCTTTTCATTTTTGGTTCTCCAGGGCAAGATATGATTCAATAACACAGGAAAAATGAGTGGAGATTCTCTGTCTTTTTCTGGGTTAAGGAAGTAATCGTCTCCTCTTTTCTTTTTTTCTCCCTAGTTATAGACGCTTTGAGAAAATGGCCTGTTGCTAAATATAGCAGCCATGCATCTTTAAGGCAGAAGAGGCAAAAAGAAAAAAAAAAAAAGTCTGAACTCTGAGCGATGTGTTTATTTCTCCCCGGGACATTTTGTGAAAAAGTAAAGCGGATGGTAAATTGGTTCGGTTTGTGAGTTTGTTGCCTTGTGTGTGGGTGTGCGGTTAAGTGGGTGGCTGTGAGAGAGTGGGGAAGGAATGTGCGCAGCAGTGAACAGGGTCATGGGACTTCCTGGATGGAGTGGATCACATGCGGCACATGCTTTAGACGCTGTCACTGTTTACTTTAATAACAAGAGTGTTCCTTCAGAGGGCAGCTGCCGATTGTACACATCTGGGGGGTGATGGAATGAAAGGTTTTCATTCACCACTTGGGAGAATTTCAACAAGAAAAACATGCAGTGTTGCTTTTTTGACCGTGACACCAAAGCTTGATCTATGTTTACTCAAAGTGAAGACCTGGTATTTTGCCTAAAAGAAGCAGGCTATTGCTACAAGATAAAAGTGAAAAGGGCCCGGGCCTTTTTTGATGAATTCCGATTAATTAATTGCACAAGGTTTATTGCGATCGAAAATGCATTTTACTTTAGCGGCACTGACACTTTTTCAATTTCCTTTTTCCTGTAAATATGTTGCTTAGGGACGAACACTGCGTGAAGCCAGAAGCAATTTTCTGGTGAAACTTCACACAGTTTGGCTGACATAAACTTATTTTAGAAAATCCATCTACAAAATAAATCAAGTTTGAGTTTGAAATGATCACACAGGCCTCACATTGTCACTTCAAATGTAGGAAAATACAAAGAAGCATCTTAAATATATCTCTAAAACATTAATATAACCACTAGCTCTGCTTCATAACCACGACCCTAGAGCCCAACATTGCCCGCCTTTGCTGCAGTACCTCCATATATCTACGGTACACTGAGCACTGTCCTCTTCTTCTTCTTCTGCAGACTTTATCTTATTATGATACAATATTTCTTTTATCTGTAGTCTGTTCATCACTATTCACGTGGTGTCTCCTGTCCCACTCCCCCTCGTGAGTGTCTGTCGAGATCGAACGGAGGAACTCGGCTGAACGGAGGAACCCTGCCTACTGGAATTGGACACCAAGGACAGGATGGTTTGCGATCTTGGCCCGTCTGCTGAGGGACTCCCATCGGCCCGGGTTCTATGGCCTGTCCGTCCATGGGAGTGGATCTCTCCTTCTGTGGTTCTCCCCAAGGTTTCTCTTTTCTCCACCTGGGTTTGTGAGTTTTTCCTCACCGTGGTGAAGAGTCTAAGGACAGGGGACACCCACGCCGTTCGTCGTCACCTGCTGCCGAAGCTTATTTGGACATTATGTTTGCCTGGATACTTAATTAGCCTGAACTTTACATATTATATCATGTTATATGTACTGTTCTGTTTCATTGCAGCCCAGTGAGGCAACTCTTTTTGTGATATTGGGCTATACAAAACCATTCATTGACTTATTGATTGATTGATATGGGCGGCAAAACAAGCTAGTTGACCATTAGATAGCATTGCATTTTCCACATGTTCTAAGCAACTGTAGAGCCAGGTTTCTAATTTTTTGGGACTTTCTACAGCTAGATATTCCTCCTGTGTTAACACTGGTTGAGTTACAATTAATGAAACCAGGCTGGTTTTCGTAAGGTACATTTTAGAAGTCTCGTTAAATAATAAGGGCCGGACTTTGATTGACAGGCCATTAGCATTAGCGCTAATGACGACTCCCCACGAGGGCCAAGTCTACAGTGAAGATCCCGCCTTTATGCCCTTTTAGGAACATGCTCTGTCAGAGCTGGGTAGGAGAAGTCTGTAAATCCACCATGATTGACGGAGTCTATTATTTATTATGTCTATGGTCCCACCACTAGATTGAACTTATCCTTCATTACTTCTTATCTATGTCAAATTAATGTTTTCCTTACCTTACGTTTTCTTTACTTTAACAATCTTTGCTGATGAAAATATATACATGAAACCCAGCAAACAATTTAGACTCACGTGCTCCTGGATGTGCCCACCAAAATCTCTTTTATAACATAAATTGTCAATTCAGTAGATTTTTTTTCCCCAACCCATATGAATTCAGTGCATCCAAATTGAATCTGCTATTCCTAAAAACAAACCGGCTGAACATACTGCAATATCTTTTTTTTTTCTCCATTTCCAGACGATTGCTGAAAACCTGAAGCGCTGTAGTAAAGAGCGGTTTGATACAGCCAACTGCTAAGTGTGTGGACTATGCTCTCTAAAGGAGTCACACAAATCAGTCGGTTAGGAGGAAGTGTTTTGAAAAGCAATCGACCAAATGAAAATGTGTTGAACAGGGCAATAGACAAAAGTGAATCGAGTCAATACTAAAGCAGTAAATCAGTGCCACAGTTCCTGCCCTAATCTCAATGAATCTCTCCACCAATGATGGTAAACAATGCAATAAAATTCAAAACCCCCTATTGAGGCATCCAGGTTCATACACCCCTGAATGTATTCCCTCTCATTTAACCTGAAATGCATCAGAATGAGATCCTCCTCCTGTTATTTCCGTCAATAAAACGCCTGAGCGCACTTGAATGTCCTCCCAGCTTTGCCCCATAAGGCGAGCAGACCGGTGCCTTAAGGCCTCCCCAGACAAAGCGCTGGCTGAATTCATTTGCATGCTATTGCTTTTGGGGGCACACACCGCTCCTCCATATCTTTTCTTCTTTTTTTTTTTTTCCCCACTCTCAGTGAAAGGCCATTGTGTCACCTCGCTCCTATTGTACGGGCTTTTTATCACCTTCACCACAGCGAAAGTTTACAAAGTGAAAGATGAGACATCAAGTGGCTCATCTGGCGATAAGTGCCTAACCTCCAACTTTTAAACCCTCGCTATCATCAAGTCGACTGTTTGCAGTGCTTAAAGTGAATGAGTAGATCAGCAGTTAATCCTATGGGCTTGTGCCGCTAAGTAGCTCATCCCTGTCTGGGTACTAAGGAGGCCTTGAATGCTGATGTTGTCAGATGCGGACAAGTCGAGGGGGGAGTAGATAAGCTATTGTTTTCCCAGGAAAAGCACAGAGGGATCTTGATGCCGCGGCGCAACAATGACGCAACCTGTCGAAAGCGCGGTCGCCTTTGGAGCCGATTGAGAATGGGGATTTCACCAGCCGCGCACTTGTAAAGCATACAGTGTGAGCCTCAATGTAAAGCCAGACTTGAATGGAACCACATGTAATGCTCATGAATGTGGAGGGCAAAGACACAACAAATCTACATTCTCTTGAAGCGGCTCACAGAAGTCAGCCTTTTTTATGTCACCACTGTGTATCATTATCACATAACATCAATGAGTGGGGCGCTGCACCTCTGTCCTCCTCAGCGCTTTTGATTTACTTCACTTTCAGACCCATTCCCGAGTCTATTTGATATCAGCCTGTGGCAAATGTGAGCTGTTTTGCCTTTTATCAGGGGTCCTCCTTTAGTGCAGCGGCTTCTGTTTCGCTCGCCTGTATTTTGTTAAAGATGAAATATGGTGCTTTTTGTTAAGGCTCTGATAATAAATGTTCCTCTCTGTGCGCTGCTCTCTGCATTCGCTGTTTACGCCCCCCCCCCCTCTCTCTCATAAACTGATTTCAAAAGCAGAACTTGTTTGTGATTGGTGTGAAGTGGTTTCTTACATGCTGTGTTCGCCCTTTATGTAAGGAGAAAATGATGCAACATTTGGCTCACGTGTTACGATAAAAAAAAAAAAACAAGTGCTAATAAATGAACATAGAACAAAGAACAGAACCTCATGCATAATCTATTTTGTATGAAACGATTTTCGAATCACGCACAATCATAATTTTTGTAAAATCAGCAGGATCTTTGATCCACCTTCAAAATGAATTTGAACATTTAGGGTTTTATGTTTTGTATTTTGGATGTGATAAATATCTAAATGTGAAATTAATTTGTAAATTCTGTTTTTGTGCCCCCATCAGTACATATCACCATTGTATTCTTGAGCAAGTCACTTAAAGGATCTGTATCATGCTATTTTTGCCATCGAAAGTAAACTATAGGCATTTATATGATATATTGTACCACTGCCACTACAGAGTACTATGTTTTGTGAGAAATATAAGTATTTTGCAAACCCAGAAGACACAGCGCTTCAATTCAGTTAACTCCGCCCCCTCTCTCCGAGCTAATCTGCCCATGCATTATTGGCAGTAAGAAATGTAAATATCACAGCAATAAGTGAAGCTACTTCACAGTGCAGTTAAAAGCAGTTGACATTTGCAACACAGCTTCAGAAATGGCTAACACACACGTTTTGATTGACTCACCTCTGACAACCAAACCATTTCGCCATGACATTATCATTAGATAAGAAAAAAGAACAGGTGTTCGAAAGAGAGAGTAGGTTAGAAAGAGCTTCTTCTTCACAACTTTCAGTGCAAACATGACATCTGTTGACGCTCAGGGGTGCGTTTGATTTCCCTGCAGGGGCAGCGCTGACACCTCGGGCACTTCCTTTTTTCCCTTTATTTCCTTACATACAACAGAAATCATGAAAAAGCAGTTTTATGAATTAAAATCAGGCTGTAAAGCATTACATTACAGACGTCAGGCTCTTCCTGTTTGACACTATGACGTAAACAATTTCAAAGTGTCACAAGCCAGTCGTTTTCCAGGAGAGGATGGAGCAGTTGCTCCAAGAGCAGGATTCAGGAGGATTGCTTAGAATTGCGTGAATGAAATCAAAAAACACTCTGGGGGTGTTTTTTTTTATAAGGAAATAGCATAAAAACATGGCTAAAAGATTCAAAAAGTCGATTTGGCATGATATAGGACCTTTAACCCACATTGTCTCTGGTGTCCAGTTATGAATGAAAAATCCCCTTTAAATTGTAAATGGTAAAATGGACTCAACTTATATAGCGCTTCCTTTATCAGGCCAAAAGTGCTTTACAGTTAGGAACCAGTCACCCATTCACACTCTTATTCCTACACCAATGTACGCAGACACTGGAGGCAAGTAGAGTGAAGTGGCTTGCCCAAGGACACAACGACAGTGTGCATTTGCGGGAGCTGAAAAGAGGAGGGGAAAAGCTTCGGGTCACACAGGTAATGCAGACTCCAACACACATTTGTATTATTGGCCAAGGCCAAAGCTTATGAAAATATGCTCATGAGTAATCTGGGAGTTTGTGGGCCTCTTGTGTAAACTGGGGACACCTCAGTCAGGGGCAGGATGCTACAAACCCGGGTTGCCCCGGGCCCGTGTATTTGGATCGCTGTTCAGTGTCGGGGGGAGGCAGGAGGTCAGAAGGCTGGATGAGGTTTGCATAAAGTGTGGGAGGAAGGAAGTTTAAGTATTCCACTGTCATCAAAGGACAATCAAAGAAAGTAGCCCCTCCTGAAGCAAACACAAGCGACTGATTGCAAGTGAAGGATCTAACGCAAGTTGGTGCATTCGGTATGAAAGCACCATTAGATTCCTTTACCTTTCAGTGCCTATGTACATTTATGTCTGTCTGTTTACTATTTAGGGTACATTCCAAATGACAACAGCCACCTTCATCCTCACTCAATTGTCACAAACCTATAATGAAGACGTCATATCCTATCCTATTGTGAGGATGTATCTCAGCATAGGAAATGGCAAACAGTGTACAAATGGAGTACTAGTCCAGCATACCCAACAAGCTTCTCTCATACTGAAGGGCACTTGAAAAACAGATGCGAGGACATTCTGCAAGAAAAACAACATTTATTTTAATTTTAATGATTACTTTGGAGCAACATTTGTATTTGGTAGTGAACAAACTATGTTCTACACATGGAAAACAACCGTCATGTTTATGTTTCCAGACATTTTGCTCTTCTGCTAATCGGATTTCCCGCAAAAGAGAACCATCAAGGATCAGGACTTCTGAAGTTCTAAATCTCAGTGTATTTTCCTGATTAAAAAAATGTGAGTGTGAATAATTGTACTTCAGCTTTTTAAGACCATCCATTCTTTTACCTTGTAGTCAGTGTGGACCATTTTGAGTTGGGCAAGTGGATTGTCATTCAACCAACCAGAAATGTAAACCTCATGAAATAAAACTGACCGTCAATCTGACCACTAATAACCTTGATTTATCAGCAATTATCATCTCTGTCAGTGTTCATATCTTCCAAATATTGATTAAATGATATCAATATATAGACTGTATAGAAACAACCTCCTCGTTTAAGGTGGGCCTTGCCCCTCAGAGATCGAGACAGCTGTGATTACCTCTCATACACCTGCCCTGCTGGCCGCTCTCGCCGTTCTGCCTGACTGGTGCACTGGATCCGGTCTGAGCCGAGCAGTGATTCAGCTGCTGAGCTCTGCCAGGGCGCATTTGGCTGGGGGTGAACCAGATGACTCTATGCATGCATGAATATATTACTTCTGCCTCTGTTATTATCCCTGGCTGGGCTATGGCTTTTGGGACCTGAGCTCTTTTTTGGCTTTTTACCCCTGTTGCTCTTATTATTGTCTCTGTAGCTCATAAAAGTGGCTCTGAAAGAGATTCATTTCAACCTTTGTATAGCACTTGAATCTCACTCTCCGTTCTGATGTAGTCATTGTTTCTGCCTGGTTTACTTGGAGCCTTGTCTCTTGGTAATAGTCTTGTGTTAGTAACAGCACTGTGTTCGCCGCTGCTCCTCACAGGTTGCCCCATGGCAAGAGGACAAGTTTTCCTATTCCGAGAAAGTAGACCTTCCTGCTTGAGCTCTTGTAATAAACAGTCCTGGTTAAATCCTGATGTGGACTAGACTTTGGATTCATGGGTTAGCAGTGGTTTAATCATAGTTCTGCTATTGTCCTGATTTATTTGGCCTTTATTTACTCAGGGATGTGTCACTGCATGTTCCCTGTTATCAAACTCTCTTGATCCTTATTCACACGTAGCCAACTCTTATTTCGAGCTGTTCCTTTTTATAGACTTGAACAGCAGCAGACAGCTTTACAGGTGCACTAATGATGTTTTACCATCCGGAGAAATGTCTTAATGCTTTTCATTTTACAAAGTAAATATGTGGTAATATTGGTGATCATTAGTGCCTATTAGTGCAGATAAAACAGTCCTTTCTATGTTAATAATGTTATTGCCATTTCTTTCCACCCATGAAAAAGCATATGTTAAAAAGTCAGTTCATCTAAATGGTCCATGTGTATATAAGAGGCGATGATTCTCTTCATGGTTTTAATACGTCTCAAAGTCAGCAGCAAATAAGCAGTTGTCCATGGTGTATCATTTTGCCCCAGAGATGTGCTGGGGCCTCATTTCGGCAAGGGAATTTAATGATTTAGACCGGCTCATACAGGGTATGTCTACGGAGCTATAGCTCAACTATAGTGAGCTGACTTCGTAAGCCAATGATTGAAGGTTCAAATACCACTCTAACAATTTTCGAACAATTTGTCTTTGCACGTGGGCCGAACAGAGAAACTATTAGTCGTACACTGCACAAATCTGGTCTTTATGGAAGAGTGGCTAGAATAAGCCATTTGTGAAAGAAAACCATTAGAAGTCTCGTCACATGGAGGCCACATGGAGGCCACATGGAGGCTTCTGGCAAACAGCAAACGGGACTTCTAATGGTTTTCTTTTAAAAATGCCACTCTGTCATGAAGCCAGATTTGTACGACTAATAGTTGTTCTGTGGACAGTTTCCCCCACCTGAGCTGTGCAGTTCATCCAGGGTCATCATAGGCTTATTGGTAACAGCTCTGGTCAGTGCTGTCCTTGTTCGGTCAGTAAGTTTAGGAGGACGGCCGGGTCTTGGTAGGTTTGCAGTGATGCCAGACTCTTTCCATTCCTGGATGGTGTATTTAACTGTACTTTGAGAGATGTTTAAAGCTTTGGAAATCTTTTTATAACTTAACCCAGCTTTATACTTCTCAATAACTTCATCCCGGACCTGTCTGGTGTGTTCTTGGACTTCATGATGCTGTCTGCTCTCCAATAGTCTCTTAACAGACCTCTGAGACCCTCACGGAGCAGCAGTATTTGAAGTGAGATTAGATTACACACAGGTAGACTCTATTTTGTCAATAGGTCAACATGTGATCATTCAGAAATTGGTTGCACTAAAAGGAAATGGGGGGAAACTTATGCACATCACACTTTTCAGTTTTTCATATGATAAAAAAAAATCAAAATCGTGTATTCATTTCATTTCACTTTTACGATTGTGTCACTGAGTGTGTGTTTTTCAAATCAAATTTCAATCAAATATATTTATGTTAATGGTCCATAGTGTGTTCACTTTGTCTACATTGAACCCTTCTGCCTTTTCCCTTCCCTTCTTCCCCCACGCGAACACTTGTCTCTGAAAGATTGAACTTCACCAACTTCAAAACGTCGAATGGTATCTCCATGCCACAATGAATGAAAAGTTTGATGCAGAAGTTTTGATACATCAGTCATTATCTGATAGATTTACACTTGTGTTACTTATTTTATATCTGGAACAGCAGCCCAAGCTCCTGCTGCAGCCCAGCTTTTCGGCCTGGAATAGCACAATCGGGAATCTGTTATTAATTACTTCTTTTATTCTGACATCCCAAAGGCGCCTGTGTTTTGCCCTGTTATTGCACACATAATTTTGACTCGACTATGACTATAAGAAGCTATAAGGCTATACGAACGAAGATAAAACTGTGTGTAATGCTGCCAGATACATTACATCATTCAAGGAATTCTTGATTACATTTTTAAGCACTGCTTGAATAGTAATTGGTGGAATTGTGGATTGTTGTTAGTGTATTAGCCTTAGGGGGGAGAGGGTGGGGGAGTGGAGGGGCAATTAGTTCATTTTACAAAAGACACAGCAATGGCCCGAGAGCAATGCTTAGAGCAACATCAACAAATAGGGCATTTGGATATTGTCTTACTTTAGGTAACCTTGAGGTAAAGAAAATAATAATTTATTTGTAAGAGTATCAAAAGCTGGACTTTAAGGACAAAAAACAGAAAGACAAGTTTGATGAAACCATGACAAGAATGACTACACTTGGACACTTAACACATTGAGTGCCGCACTGTTTTTGGGATTTAGCTATAGAGTGCCAACAATCAAGTAAATTTTTCATGATGTTTGTAGCACCACAGCATATTCTATGTTAGAGCTACAGGACACATGCTATGGCTCCTTTGAAAGGTGAGACTCGAATCTCTCCGTAGGTGAAAACAGTTTAATTCTACGTGCCTCGGTTCCTGAGAAATCTAAGCTAAACAAAGGCTAGTTTTGATCAAAATCACTGATTTTTTTCTACATTCGGAGATAACGCGGGTTTTATGAAACACTCCTCTCTGATTAACTCCTCTCTCCTCCTCTCTCCTCTCTGGACAGACACTAACATTATGGGAAGAGGCAAATGCCTAAATATTTCCGTTTCAAGTCCATTTTCAACGACAACATTGTTGACACGTTTTGAAACACTGCGTGTTGCCGCAGATCGATTGCTTTGCATGTGCATTTAAACAACCTGATTCTCGGATTGAAGACTTTATCAGGATGTTTCTCAGCCGTCCTTGGACCGATTTTAAAACTCAGAGAAATGTTAAAATCTCAACTGTTTAGATCTGTCCATGGGAAGCCGCTGTGCTTTGTCAAACGCGCTCCAGAGAGTGAGAGAGAAGTGTCGTCTACACAGCTGTTCGCTACGCAACACCACGCCCCCGTAGACTAAAAAAAAGAAAGAAAAGAAATTCAACAATTTATGAAATGTCCAGATCGAGACATTTCACAAGTTTTTGGTCATCATTTATTTCAGTTCGGTTCATCACAGAGCCACCAAAACCACACATAAGGTGTATTAGAGTGTCTAGTTTCGTAACTTTGGCACTCAATGTGTTAAACAGAGGAAAGACATTAAACACATTGACCCCTTCACACCAGAATATAGTGCATTATTTCAATAGAACCCACACCATTTTAAGTGACATCGCCCACAACTCTCTCTTCAAAAACCCAAGTGAGCAGCCCCCCTCTGGCCCCTCCAGATTGTTGGACATCCAGATCAGCGACTTCTGAACTGTCCCGAACCTTATGCACTGAGCCTTCGATCCGGAATCTATTGAGACAAGCTTTTGTGTCGCCCATAATTGTCACCATCAATCTCTTTAAGCAGTAGAGCCTTTTTACTTCACCCCCCCAAAAATAATGATGTTTACGACACTTGTGTGCCTGCATCAATCAGTTATTTGTCTTTTTTGCTGCCTTTTTACCAGCAGATGGAATCCTCAGGCAGACCGCTGGGGGTGTCTCTTTGAAACGCAATCCTCCCCCCCCCCTTTGCAACCATTTTTCTTCCCATCATGCCCTCCTCTTACCTCCCCTCCCATGTGCGCCCACCAAGCAGAATGAAATCTCCGCTCTCGCGCACTCAAAGCCCCCCCGCCCCAAACCAGCCTGCAGGCAGTGGAAGCCTCCTCTGCTACTACGAGGAGACAATTGGCACGTTTGCGTTTGACAGTGTAACACGCAGAGGTGGTGAGGGCAGGTGCGTTAGTCGTATGAAAATTACAGCTCGCAGCGGTGGAACGTTTGAGGTACTGGCATGTGTTCAGTTTCAGGCGATGAGGTGTGTTTGTCAGCTGAGGCAGTGGTACTCAAGGGTCATTAGTACAAGAAAGTGGCTCCTTCAATGAGGTGCAGATACAAACGGTGGGACATTGGCCAAGTATAATTTTCCTTTTATTTATTATTCACATTCCCGACTCAGTTCAGTTTGAGCCCAGCTTTCAGTTTGAATGGTTGACCTGGCTACGCCCTGATTCAGCCCTGATGTTGTTCTGGTTTGGATGGTTTTGTCGCATTTACTTCCAATTCTAATATTAAGACCATTTGAAGAGGCAAGGCCCTTTGTCATGAGGTTCAAACAAGTGTTGAGGTTTCTGTCATCTTTTATAAGGGAATGCATGAATGGAATCTACTTCCCCATTACTTTGATGGATAACCATTCAAAATTGTACTTATAAAGTTTATACTTTTGCAAATGGCAACTGAAAGAATTTGATCTGCCCTTGGCTTTTACTGTAATTCATTAATTGTGTTGGTGTCCTTTCTTTTTTGACAAGTTGCTTTTTGCATATGGATCCTTGAAGAGCACGTGACTTGAACACATTTCTAACCCACAGCAGCGCTCACTCGCCCTCTTATAATTGATTTTTACATTCAAAGATTCTTTATTTGTCAAACCATTGGTGAATGATTTGAAATTATACTTCCCTCAACCTTGATTGTGGAATGGGGAGGGGGTGAGTGAGTGAGGTTCGGGAGGGCAGGGAAGGCAGGGAGTTCAGCTTCCTGTTAGCCTGGTATATGAAACTGTTCTTCAGTTGATGTTTAAAGATTTGACCTGCTTTCTTGTGATTGTATGCAACTGTGAAGCAGACAAATGAACTGTCTTGTGTGAATTGTGCTCAACAGATACACTTGCCTTATTCTATAATAAAAGATAGATTTAATTTGAATAAACTGTTATATTATTCAATAGCTGACGATCTGGGTAACACTTTATAATAGCTACACCTTATTTAGCGTTAATTAATGATGAATTAACACTAAATTCATCATGAACAATTAGTTATTAAAGTGTGACTAACACTTAAAGGGGCTATACAGAGCTTAAAAATGTTAAAATTATGTATTTTCCTCCCCCTACACATCCCAACAATGTCCTAATGTGTAGAATGAGCCCAGACCTATTGACCACCACTGCCTCTAAAATCTTGCACTGTCACTCTAAAAAGGTGTCATGCATGAGCTTAATATAGAAGGTGCAGTTACACATATGACCTGAGGTGGTAATAGTGAGTATAAAATGTCAAACTTGAATCTAACCCCTTTAAGTAGTTAATAAGTGTTAGTCACACTTAACTAATTAAATGTTGATGATGAATAGAGTGTTAACTCATCATTTATTAAGTAAGGGCCCCGACGCGAAGGTGCTTATTTTCCCGATAATGACCAGCGTTCTATACATTATCCCGCTTATTATACGGCCATTTGCCAACTGAACACACACAACATAAACGTTGTACACTTTTATGAAGGTCGAAAGGTTTATTTAATGACATCCGCGACAAATAGTTCCCAAAAGTTTGCGCGTTGCTCGATAATGTTTTGCTAGGCTAGAAGCAGCAAGGCTAGTAGCTGCTACTTAGTTGAAGGCGCAGTTGGAGAGGAGGAATGGTGGTGAATCTCTGGGTAAGTTGAAAGTCAGACTCACGCTAACTTCACAAGCAATTCCCCCAACTTCTCTCAGGGACAGATAGTGTCCGCTACTACTATGCGCGGAGTGATATGAAAGCACGAACTCCGTTGCCATTGGCAGCGGTCCTTATTTTTTCAGAGGTCCTTTATCAGAAAATAATGACCGGTAGAACGTTGGGAAATCCCATTCAAATCAACGGAGCGTTCTACTTACGTTGTGAAGAGCCATATAATAAGGCTAAATAAGGTGTAGTTATCATAAAGTGTTACCCATCTCTACTAATGGGACTTTATTATCTTGCCTATTAGAAACATCATGAGATATTTGATTTGTACTCTTTGCTTGTACAATCATGTCTAATATCTATGGTTAAATATGAGTGTTCAAAAGCTGTGTAAAGTTTGAGAATCATCAGGGTTTAGTCAATAAAACATGTGGACATTGAAGTGAATGTCTCAGGCTGGTCTGATTAAGGCCGCTGCTAGTTGAGGATGTGCACTGACTGAGCATGTTAATGACTTATCTGCTGCTCACAATACGCCTGATTGGCCAGACAGCTGCATGGGGCACATCATCCGGATACATTTAAGCAGGTGTGCAGAGCTAAGCTTATGCTGCCTCTTTAGAAGTGTTGACTACAAGACATGACGGTTAATTGAGATTTACTGCTCTGGTTTATCAGGAACATTCACTTCTAATGAAGTTCGAGTATACGGCTCTCAAAATAGTTTCAGAATTCAAACACAAAATTTCAACCAGAGAAATAATACATGTTTGCCCGAGTAAATTCAGTCGATGATGTCGCAAGGTCAGTTCTCCTTTTGAAAGAGGTTCAACTTAACATTTATGCCTGAGCTATTAGTTTGTGGAGTTGTTTTGGAGATGTACTACTGTTCTGTTTTCCAAGGATGGGGGAACAGTATTTTCTCCAAATGTTTTCATCTCATCAATTAGCACCTATAGACACCAGAGATTTTACTGACGGATTTTCATTTTCTACCAAAACACTGAGCAAAATCTGAATATTGACTGTTAAATTATTTATTACTCTAATGTATTCAAATAAAATATACATAAATCGTAAAAATACATTTAAAAAATTCCAAAAACCCATCTGAAAACTGTGTATCTAATTTGTCAATACATGCCTTTCAGTCATGTGACTTTTGTTGTTATGGCGGCCATCTTGAATACCGAAGCAGAATTCTGCCGTACTACAACATGTAAAAATATCTCTACCTAGGATATAAAAGAAAGACAACTGATTGACTGTGGCATTTTTATGCACTCGTAATCAATGCTCAAGAAGATAAGAGTAAAAACACGGCCCCTGAGACGCACGTTTATGTAAAGAAACCAGTGAGTCAGTGTGTAAGATGCTAGCATGCTACCGGTTAGCATTAAGCTTCAACAGCTCAGCTCTGACCTCTCCAACAGAAAGCCCCGAACCACAGGATACAACATGTGAGAGAGGTCAGAGCTGTTATTGTAATATTTCCTCAGTGTTCATAGACATGAGCCACACATTGCTAACGGGTAGCATGCTAACGTCTTGAGCAGGTTAAACACTGACTCAGACTGAGACTCTGTTGACATGAAAAACTGTAAAGAGAGAAAGTTTTTCAGTTTCCTCTTTGATGTGTCAATTTGGTCTGAGGAGTGAAGCAGATCTTTAGTAAATCCCGCTGTAGCTCGACAGATGGAGATTTGCTGGTTATGCATATATAGTTTATAGTTATATGTTTTTATGACTAATGTTGCACGTCTAACCAAGAAAAAATCCTAGTTTGTGAGCCTGTTTACAAACAATGGCACTAAAAACTATTCTGATTCTGATTCTGAAACTTCAGTCGTAGCTATGATTGTCTCTTAGTTTGAAAACTCGCACAGCGGAGCCGAGAGCAGCTCACGATGTTTCCATCCCCACGTCTGACATCTAAAAATCTTATGAAACAAAGTTTCAGTTTTGTCTTAAGTTTGTGGTCAGGGGTTTTACAGCCGTTAAACTTATATAATAATTGTAAAAAAGAAAAAAAGCTGGGTTATTTTTAGGGACCACTGTAGCTCAAGAGGGCAAAGGTAAATATACCGAGCTGTGCAACTGGAGAAGGTGAAGGTGCTGTTGCTTTTAGTCTTGGTCACTGCGATTATACCCGGTCAACTTTGTTTAAACACATTATATCACAAATTCTCAGCACTATTTAGACCTAAACTGATGTGAAGAAAGAAAAAAAAAGAAAAGAAAGTAACGCGCTGGCAGCTGTGCGCAAACCAGTGTCTGTGTGTCCTCTCTGCTCTCCCAGGCTGCAGTAGTGTGATGGATGGAGTGAGGTCTCTTTCCAGCTGGTGATCGTAATGAAGCCTTACCCTCCAGTCTCGGTGTGTGTGTGTGTGTGTGTGTGTGTGTCCATGCGGGGAGGGCTGAAGAAGCTTGATTACCTCCTCACAAAGTTGTCCTACCGCATGAAGACAAAGAAACAAGCGCGTGCATACACACACCGGGGCTGACCACTGCTTCGTTCGCGGTGAATGCGGCAGCGCTTATACCTCCGGGGATCGAACTCCACGACCCACTTTCTTAAACTATACGGGAATACAATGGATACGAAGATGGAGGTGATCACAGATGGCTCCTGTATTATCCACTGGGATTGATTCAGGCCAATGCGGCTTTGGGAATTTGAGTTTAAATGTTCTGACCTGCTATTACCCGCCCTAATGAACTGTGTCTTCCCCCAAGTGACAGGTTTTTAATCTCTCGTTCGTTTGGGTAATGGATCCCACGTCGTTTCATACCTACAATCTCATTATTGGGGGGAAAGCTTAAAAACACAAGGTGCAGGGGGAGAAAAAAGAACTGGCAGTAATGGTGTATGATAATAATCTAATTTTGTAATGAGTTCAATAATGCACAACAGAATGAAATGAGTGTCATTTGGTGGTATAGAGTGAAAAGGAAAGTCAACCTGTGCATCACCAACTGAACAAAAAGCTCTCCACTTATATTCATGTTTTTGAAGACATGGCTTGTTATTTTTGGTCAACCAAGGTAATGCTTTTGAGGACTGGACAGTGCAGGTGCAGGGCTCTCCAGGTGTTGGGCTCTCCAGGTGTGGGGCTCTCCAGGTGTGGGGCTCTCCAGGTGTTGGGCTATCCAGGTGTGGGGCTCTCCAGGTGTGGGGCTCTCCAGGTGTGGGGCTCTCCAGGTGTGGGGCTCTCCAGGTGTGGGGCTCTCCAGGTATGGGGCTCTCCAGGTGTGGGGCTCTCCAGGTGTGGGTCTCTCCAGGTATGGGGCTCTCCAGGTGGGACTCTCCAGGTGTGGGGCTCTCCAGGTGTTGGGCTATCCAGGTATGGGGCTCTCCAGGTGGGACTCTTCAGGTGTGGGGCTTTCCAGGTGTTGGGCTTTCCAGGTGTTGGGCTTTCCAGGTGTTGGGCTCTCCAGGTATGGGGCTCTCCAGGTGGGACTCTCCAAGTGTTGGGCTCTCCAGGTATGGGGTTCTCCAGGTGTTGGGCTCTCCAGGTATGGGGCTCTCCAGGTATGGGACTCTCCAAGTGTTGGGCTCTCCAGGTATGGGGCTCTCCAGGTATGGGGCTCTCCAGGTATGGGGCTCTCCAGGTATGGGGCTCTCCAGGCGTGGGGCTCTCCTGTGTCTCCGTGTCTGGATCGGTTTCTTCCAGGTGCTCTAGTTTTCCCCTCTCAATCCAAAACATGCACACTAGACTAATCCTCCAGATTCTGACTAAGATCCTGAGAAAAGATCTGGATATGTGAACATAATTGCAATCTCATGAAATAAACATTTCTATTCACAACCTTCATCCAGCGTTTTTGTGCAGTATCACAGCTTGTGCTTCCATCCACTCAACCAACCCTGAACAAACACAGTATCACAACTTGTGCTTCCATCCACTTAAACAACCCTGAACTAAGTTTGCTTGAATATATTTAGAGAAGTTTTTCTTTTTAATATGATCAGTTATGGACAACTTGTTTGGACTCAACTTTTGCAAAAACACTCATCCACAAAATAAACAAATATGAAAATAATGCGAGCTGCACTGAATCTGGTGGAGCTTGAATCATTTCAATCCCACACACATAAATCGTCTTTTAATTTCACCCATCCATCTGTACAAAAACCAGCTTGGAACTGATAATTCACTATATTAAATCATGCTGTCTGGGGTGCCTACCGTAATTACCTCCTGTCCTTTTTTCATCTCTAAAAGTCAAGGCAATTTAATCATCTCCAAGCGAGCGATCAGAACTGTACAGGTCAGCATGTAAAGGTGCTTAAGAAGCGAGACAAGCTGGTATCGGGATTTTTACGTATGCGCACAAAAATGTGTTCTTTGTCACAAACGTGTAGGTCAAACCAGAAGTCATTTCGACTGCTCCACTTTTATCTTGACTTTTTTAATACTAAGAGTTAGCTGACCTATTTAAGCACAATCCTTTGGCAGGAAAAACTTAGCGAAAACATGCAGCCACATGGCACCATAGTTGTATCAGATGTAAAACCAGTAACTAGTGATGGGATTTGCGGCTCTTTATTGGGAGCTGAGTCTTTGGGATCCGTTTATTTCAAAGAGCCGTTCAAAAGTCTGGCTCTTTTTTAAAGAAGGACTACGTAACTTGTTTACCTTAATAATTCGTAGTGGGGGTAATGCAAGTGTTAAAGGAATAGGCCACCGTTTTTACGTACTGAGATATGCTCTTACCTCACTTTAGCCGAGTTAATATATCCCCGTCTGGTCTTTGTCCGTGCGCTCTGCCAGGCAAACGGAGCACATACGCAGCCTCTCCCACATGTCACATAGCTCCATAAAAGCTCACAATAGAAGCTACCAAGCTCTTCCACGTGTTCCCTATTTAAATAAAGATACGTGAAGTGTTTTCATGCGAAGTATATTTACACAGAAATGTAGCATGTCGATTTCATAAGCAAATAAAAAGGGGGACTATATTGTGAGGCGTAATGATACGAGGAGCAAAACGTCCGCGCAGTAACTCCTAAAGACTTCCCCCGCTCACTTCCGTCAATAACCTTTAGGAGTTACTGTGCAGACGTTTTACTCCTCGTATCATTACGCCTCACAATATAGTCCCCCTTTTTATCTGCTTATAAAATCGACACGTTACATTTCTGTGTAAATATACTTCGCATGAAAACACTTCACGTAACTTTATTTAAATAGGGAACACGTGGAAGAGCTTGGTAGCTTCTATCGTGAGCTTTTTTGGAGCTATGTGACATGTGGGAGAGGCTGCGTATGTGCTCCGTTTGCCTGGCAGAGCGCACGGACAAAGACCAGACGGGGATATATTAACTCGGCTAAAGTGAGGTAAGAGCATATCTCAGTATGTAAAAACGGTGGCCTATTCCTTTAATGGGATGATTGGAGGGTCTTTCATCTCCCCCTGGTGTCTCTGGCCAGAAAACCACAGTTGCAACTTGACTGCCACCGGACCGGAGCCACCAATACACACTAATGGAACCACGAAGAAGAAGCTAACAGGCTAACGGGCAAAGCTAACTGCAGGCTATCGCCACTTAAACAGTATTTACAGCCAAGTTTGATTGAAAAAAAAAAATCTTCATTGTGTAATTGGATGTACAATATCCCTCTCTGCCTTTGTCTTTTCTGTCAGCTTAGTATTTACTCTCACGGACAATTAATGAGTAATGAGTGGCTGTTTGAGTCTATCCAGGTTGAATTACATCTAGACCAGAAGCATTGCACGTCTCAGCACTAAACAGGGGCTTGTCGAAGTGACACAAAACAATGATGAAAACAGGAATACAAAAATAAATAGCTCCACAGCAGGATTTATTCTATATAAAGGTCTAACCCTATATATTTAAAGTGTGTGGCTCTGTTTTGATCAAGTATTCCGTATGTTACAAAGTGGAGTGATCAGCGTGTTGCTCCCATTCGTTGGAATAAAATGCGTAGGACCTTGGATTTGAGCAGTGTGGCTCTTTGAGCTGAACGGCGCTCCGCTGTGTTATCTGACGGGTGGCTCGCTGCAGCAGATTTGACGGCTGCGCTGACCAAATGGCAACTCCGAGGACACCCATTGTACAACGTAATGTGTAAAGATCAATACCCACAACCTGCAGCTCATCGACCGCTGAGACTAACCGTGTCCGAGCGAAACATTTCACAGATGCAGTCCACCGCTGACTTCAGAAGTTAAGCTGCTACATCTCAACCTTGATGCTTATTTTTTATTTCATCTTATTGGTTTCTTTGTTCATTCTTAACATTTTGGAAAGAAAGATACATGTTCAAATCTAGTTTCTTTGAGTCAATTCAATCTTCATTTTAGGCACTGATGGAAGTATCGCCTCACGGTCATTGGTCAAATAGGTTTTGTCAAGGTTTTGTAGAGAGTTTGTGGAGACTAAGCATAGTAATATTTCTGATTTCTGGCTTTGTCACTTGCTATTTCACCATCGCTTATTCGGTGCACATTGTAGGGAAAACGAAATGTAATGTCCTTTGAGAGACTCGGTGATGAAAATTAAATGTGTTCATATTAATATTTAAGGTTAAGGTGTACTTTATTGTCCCCACAGGGAAATTTCAACTCACATATGACTAGAAAGACAAGAAAGACAGACTACTGAATCCTATAAAAGCACACTTTAGACGTACCCACAGAAATCTCAGGAAACCTATTTGAATGAGTAAATGCATGTTTTACTTCACTTATAAAGTTTCCAAAAGTATGAATGCACTTGTGCTAGACAGATATAATGTAGTGAGATTGAAATCCTTGCACCCTTCGACTGAAGATAATGTGAGTGAGAGACTTTGAGAGTGTGGACATGTGCGGATGTATCATTAAACTCTCTGGGTCTGGCATATACACACTGTGAAGAATATTTTACTGACACGTTGTGGTTAATGTCTAGTTATTACCTTGACTTGGTTCGGATTTAAACTCGTAACATAAATATGACTGACCTCAAAGGGATAAAATTCACATAATCTATACTCTGATCAATTGAATGGAAATTGAATGACCACAGCAAAAGTTATTGCAATGAGTTTTTTCACCGATGCATTTCCCCGGAGCACAACAGTGAAGCCCCGCTTTAATCTAGCACATTTTATCCAGTTCAGTTTTGCCCAAATCTAAAAGCTTCTCGACTGGAGCTGACAGCCTATAGGGCAGAGCAACAACTCATTTGAAAGCTAAGACCAACACAATGATCTAAGATTTTTCCTTGTGTTGTCTGCGAGTTTACGTCACGTTTTTGTTTTATTTTTGTCGTTTTTTTTTGCTGCGTGTTTTTCTGTGTGCTGTGTGTGATTTTTGTTGTGTTTTTATCGCTTCTTTTGATGCTTTTTTGATGCTTTTTTGATGCTTTTTTGTCTAGTAATTTTTTACGCCTTTTTGTCACATTTTATTGCCTGTTTTGTCGTTTTTGTGTCGCCTGTTTTGCTTTTTTTATGCATTTTTGTCTCATTTTCTGTTGCTTTTTCACCGCTTTTTTGTATTTTTGCCGCTTTTTTGGCAAAAATACAAAAAACGCCTGTTTTACTGCATAATTTGTTGTTTTTGACGCTTCTTTTGACACTTTTTTTTCTCTCTCTCGCTCACGCTTTTGTGTCGCCTGATTTGCAGCGGGTTTTGTTGTCTATCGCGTTTGTGGTGTGTTTTTGTCGCTTCTTTTGATGTTTTATTGCCTTTTTTCACGCTTTTCTGTCACATTTTTGTCACTTTTTGTCACAGTTTTTGCCATTTTCTGTTGCTTTTTTGACGCCTGATTTGTTGTACTTTTGCAGCGTTTTTGTTGCTTGTTTTGCTGCGTAATTTGTTTTTGTACCTTCTCGTGACTTCTTGTTGTACTTTTGTCTCATTTTTTTCACCTGTTTTTATTGCCTGTTTTTTCACTTTTGTGTGACCTGTTTTGCTGCACGCTCTTGTTGTGTTTTTGTCACTTTTTTGCTTCGTGTTTGACACGCTTTTTTAGTGTTTTTGTTGCTTCTTTTGACACTTTTTTGTCTAATTTTTGTTCCCTTTTGTCGCCTGTTATGTCACATTTTTGTCACGTTTTTGTCATTTCGCTGTGTTTTCATCCTCATTTCCATCTGTTTTTTGTTGCTATTTTAACGCTATTTGAAGCTTTTATATTTGAGAAAAGTCGAACTAGAGAAATTGTGCCCGGTTAAGTCGGGTATTATACTTAATGTAGAGTAAATGTACGGCATACTACTGCCTACTGTTTTTAAATTGTACAATATTTATTTCATCTTCAGGGCTTTATTTTAACAACTGTGTGAATAAACCTCTCGAGCTTAAAAACAAATTAAACTTATTACCTATTAAAATGAATGATCAGTTGACGAACTACAGGCAAAAGATCTCTTATTTTATCACATTCATTATGTCGTCCTGTTTTTTAAAGCTTGTCGTAACCATGACGATGCTTGCAGGCTTGTGCTCATTTCTTCTCCATGTCAAACTCGACCAAGAATGTGGTGCAAATTAAAAAAAGACTGAAAGAGTTTCGGAAAAACCACACAGTCCTTAAATGACTTTCTCAAATAAAGTTTCTCCCTGTCACAATTGCAATAGATTTATGTAAAGCAGTTGCCCTATTCTGGGAGAAGTATCGCTCTCATTCAGACTCCATCTTAAACATGAAGGTCAGAATATTAGACTGCCCTAGTTTCGGAGTGAAGCCAGCCGTGTAAATGACTGCCGAGTTTAGTAAACCACAGGAAGTCATGTCGGCTGTACCTCGGTTTGAGCCTTAATGTTCGTCAGAGGGAAGGCTTCGTGGTTGGAGATGGTCCGGAACAGTCTGCGGCCGCTGTGGAGGCGGGAATGCAAACTGTGGTCAGGGAAACTTTTCTGACATCTTTTCAGAGTACATGATAAAGTTTAAAGATGTTTCAGATGTCTGTCTGTAAATGACAATAATATACAAGAATAGGAGAGTTACAATAGTTACAACTCGGCTCTGCTAGATTAAAAGTTGCAACAAAAACCAAGATGTAAAATGGATTAAAAAAAAGTTGTAATTTAAAGAGACCATACAGAGTTTAAAAATGATAACGCCAGACTAACCATATAAAAATGACTTTTTTATCTCATTTTTTTCACCTGTTTTTATTGCCTGTTTTTTCACTTTTGTGTGACCTGTTTTGCTGCACGCTTTTGTTGTGTTTTTGTCACTTTTTTGCGTCGTGTTTGACACGTTTTTGAAGTGTTTTTGTTGCTTCTTTTGACACTTTTTTGTCTCATTTTTGTTCCTTTTTTTCGCCTGTTATGTCACATTTTTGTCACATTTTTGTCGCTTTTTGTCATTTTGCCAGACCAACCATATAAATGTATGTGTCGATAATGTAATTTCAACCATTTTGCATTTAAAATAACATTTATATTTGAGCAGCATCAGCTTAGTGGTTGTATAAGATACGCAGCGGCGGAGTGATCTGCTAGAAAATAGTCCCTCAAAATGCCATCATTCATGTGATGCAAGGTCAGTTATATTCCTAAAATTATTCTATCGACACAGACATTTATATGGTTAGTCTGGTGTTATAAGTGATTTGCCTCAGGTGCTCTGTGGAGTGGGTCAGACTGTTTTTAATGCAGGCTAGCTGATACCATAGAAATGCCTTAGCCTTGCACTAGCCTAGCACCACGGAACTCTTCAAATATAAGAACTGCATGAATTACAAAAAAAAAATATCTCCAGAAATCAGCAACACTCTGGATAACTAGGAAATGAGACCCTATGTCAAAAATCCTGAAATATCCCTTTAATGTAGAAGCTGCAGTTACGCATAAGACCTGAGGTGGCAGTAGTGAGCATAAATTTAACAAAAGGTGTGACAAAAATAAACAAACAAAGGGTATATTTACAAGGTTAACCAAAACAAAGTTACTCAAAATAAACCGAATCGAAGTGCACAAAAGTTAACACTAGCAAAATTAGGTCTAAACAAATACCAAACAGAGTCATGACTCACAAAACAAGTGTGTCTTGATCCCACGTCACACAGAACCGATCTTGAAACCAGTCCGCCAATCACAGAGCTCGCACAGCTATATCCATGGAGGGAAAAGTCAGCATTAACCACACACTCAAAACTAACAAAATGGAGGGAGACTGGAGGCCTAGGGCCGTAAAAAAGTCCTAGATCCTTTTCCTTGAAATTCCACCTTAAGTGCATAATACTGCCGGTGTATCCCTGAGCTATGAGCTTCTATGACGCACAGCATCGCGTCATAGAAGGGGCCGTGGCCTCGCCGAGGGGGAAAACAGAATCTTTTGGGAAACTCCACTCACTCTTTTAAGCCATTTAGCCAAAAACAAGTGATAAATATTATATATAAATAAATATTTATCACATACCAATAAAGTCAAGTCTAAATCGTGCCCATATGGATGTTCATTCACAGCAGATTGTTCAGTAGAAGCGAAAAAAAAAAAAAAAAAAACGGCAGTTGTAGCTCACGCTAGCTTGCGTTAGCATTAGCACGATGTTAGCAGTCTTCGTTATGTATGTATTTATGGGCTGTTGAACCACTTTGCTCCTCTCCATGTATTTCTTTATTTAGTAGAAAACTATATTCACAATTCAGCTTTTGTTAAAGTAGCTTTTGAATAATTAGAGAAAGTTTAAATTTTTCCCCAAATTGTTTTCCCCCTTAACTGTTTCTTCTATGTCACTTCCTGTCAGTGTCCAATAAGGAAGTGAAATTATAAACATCACAAAAATGGCGATAATCGTGACACCTATGTTTTAGCAAAAATTGTGTGAGTCATATGCACTTTAAGATTTGGGTAAAGCCAAACTGGAGAAACCGTGCTTGGTTCAGGTGGGGGATAAGACATTAAAAGAAACTGATAATCCACATTTAATGTTTAACTTTATTTATTGTGTAGTCATTGTGCTAAATCCACAAAAATACTAGTATGTAATTTGACTGATACTCTAATGTTATATATTTTGTTTATAACATACATGAGTCCGCACCTATAAACCAAACATTGCTTCCTTTGTTCATGTCTGACTATATATAAAACAAAAAAGAACATGGGTAATTTATATTGACTTTTCTTTCTTTCTATCATTTCTCGAGTCATTTTCACATTGGATTTCTCCTAAGTTAATTACAGATGGAGTTTTGCAGGATTTAATGAACCGGGTGGAAGCTTTAGCCCTGCGCCAACAATATCATGCACATTCGAGACAGAGCAGCTGAAAACTAGTCTTAAGCCATGTAATCAAATGGATATTCTTGACAGATGAATGCATTCAATACCAACTCATTCACTGTCTGGTTTTGTTTGTTTGGTGTCTGCTGTTCGCTAAAATTCAGCCTCCTATTGTGCCACGCTTCTGCAACACATCACTCACGCAAGGCTTTGAATGGATTTTTCAATTGCAAACTGACCCAATTCTGGCAGCCCCAAAACACGAGATGCACTACAAGCCAATGCTATGTTTTTGGCACGCACACTCTCTCTCAAATTGACTGGATCAAAGTAAGGGAAAAAGTAGAGCAAGAACATCTGGCTTCTTTCAGTGACAGAACAGCTCTCACTGGTGTCTTGTGTATGTTTTTTTTTTTTCTCTTTGTGTTATTTTTTTTTTTTGCCAGTACAATCCACCTTGGCTGCACAATTGGGTGTAATGTTTTGAATAATGGAATCATCATTGCTGGGGATGACATCTTACACCGGCAGACAAGAAAGCAATACACAGGTGGTTGGAAAAATGGGCTGCAGTCTGGCACATACATCATCCTGATGAGATTTCTGGATGAAAGGGGAAGAAGGAGAGAAAAGGAGGGCCTGCTATAGTTGAATGATAGTGAGGCTAAACGTCTTAAAGGTTCTCTAACTATTCATTCTGAGTAGCATCGCGGGGAGTGGTTGTATTTCAAAGTGCAATCTCTGAGACAAAATGGGACAAAATGATAATCAGTAGAGTTGGATTTGAATGCAATGTAGTGAGTGAGAGTGAAATGGTTTAAGCAAATCAAGCCAAAGGAATGCATTAAAAACAATGTACACCAGCATTTTTCAAAAGGGTAGACTGAGCCTGTACTGAACCAGGACCATAGGGCTCATAGGTGTCATAGTTATAGGCCTGAGTGATATCAAAACAAAGACAGATCTAACTTCCAGTATAAAACTTAGTCTGATGACTGCAGATCGATCAATCAATCAATCAATCAATAGCCCCATTTCGACAGCACTAGACCAGTTCGGTTCACTTGAGACCGGTTGTGCAAATCAAACTTGAGCAGTAGATCACTGACATAAATATGAGGGAAAATATATAATTTAATTGAATGATTTCACATCAAAGTCAGGCATAGGCTGTGAGTAGAGATGGCAAAAAATGCCAATATTTTCTGTGAACCAGTCATGATAGAACCTTGAGAAGAGAAAGACACTTTGAATACGCAAGCTGACTATTGGCCTGACCAATCAGAGTTCCCCCAAACTGGTCTAGTTTGCAAATCACTCCAGACCCCATGGCTGAAGTGGTCTGGGACTGGAGCGGTTTGGAAAGACCTCCGGTCCGTTCCGGTCTGGTCCTGTCGAAATGGGGCTAATTGTTTTGCAATGTCAAAACACAGGGCTTCGCCAAGCATTAACACAAGACAATGTAAAGTTCGGGCAAATGAAGTATCCAGGCAAATATAATGTCCAAGTAAGCGTCGGCAGCAGGTGGTGACGAGCCTCATGGATGTCCTCGGTCCTTAGACTCTTGTACACGGTGAGGAAAAACTCAACAAACGGGGAAGAACTTTAGAAGGAGAGATCAACTCCCATGGATGTACAGGCTATAGAGACCCAGGGCTGATGGGAGTCCCTCTGCTGACGGGCAAAGACCATAAAAGTTCAGTGTTGGAGCTTCTGTTCTTCTTGTCCAATCCCTGTTGGCGGGGTTCCTCCGATCTTCCGTGGACAAGGCTGAAGATCACAGCACCAATGACCCATCATCTGAAACAGGGGACAGGGGACACTATGTGAACTATTGTATCATAGTTAAGTGACCTGACCATAAGCTAATTCAAAGAGGACTGTTTTGAGCCTAGTCTGTAATGTAGAGACCGTGTCTGCTTCTTTAACATGAGCTGGGACTTGATTCCATAAAACCGGAGCTTGGAACTTAAGGCTTTATTTCGGAGACTCGAGGAATCGCTAGTTTTGAGAGCAAAGTTCTCTGGTTGATATAGAACTATAGCGTCTTGGAGATAGATCAGAGCCATATGCGCCCTTTCTGGCCTTTAACATGAGGAGCTGGATTTTTTATTTGATGCTAAATTCAACAGGAAGCCAGTGGAGAGACTTTAGCACAGGAGTGATGCCTTCTCTTCTTAGTCCGCGTAAAAAAGTGTTTCTGGTATGACTCAATCCTAATCAATTCCAATAAAAATGCTTATAGCAAATGCATATGTCGTTCATAGCACTTTCCAATTGAGCCACTACTGTCCAGAGCAAGTCAAGTTTATAAGTGGAGTAAAACTAAATCACCAGTAGTGCTTTCTCAGTTTGTGAACACGGGTCCAGTTCAAAAGTTTGTCCATTGTTTCAAATTGAAGCCTTCCTCTCTTCGTCCATTTCTCTTCCAGTCCCAAGCGTTTAGTCCGACCCTAGGCTGAACTCGTAAATTACCAGCACGCTCTTCGACACAACGGGAACTAATTAAAAGGGAATGGAGAAGGCAGGAGTGAGATGGAGGCAGGCAGGGGATAGTGAGCGTGGATGGGGTGAGATTCCAGAGGGAGAGGTGCAGCACGTAGCGGGGCTTTCTCACAGTTCACAAATAGTGTAGGCTCCCAGAAATAGGCCAGCGTTTGGAAGTGTGACTCAGCAGATTGTCTGACATTCAGCAAACTCACTCGGATAACCTTCAAGATATTATTGCAGTTTGACAGTCGCGAAGTTTCAACAGAAACTTGGGTTTGTAATTTCAGGTAGATGTAAGATTAATTCAACACGTGGTCTTGGGAAGTCTCGTGGGTAATACAAGAAACAGCCTCAGATTTTTCCTCACATTCATTCATTTTTTCATCAATGTTTATCGGTTTCCTTTCTCGTGATGCCAAGGCTTCCCCAGAGAACTCACAAACGAACATGTAAACTCCATCAAAAACAAAAGAAACAGACAGTAAATATCACGAGTGAGGGACGGATGGAGAGCATGAGATTGACAGACAGATCAGTGCCGCAATGGCAGTGATGCGGCCTGTTGTGGTGGAGAGGGAGAGTCGGGAGGCAAAGCTCTCGATTTACGGGTCGATCTGCGTTCCTACCCTCGCAGATGGTCATGAGATCTGGGTCAAGACCGAAAGGACAAGATCACAGATAGAAGCAGAAATGAGATTTCTCTGCAGGGAGGCTGGGCACACCCTTAAAGATAGGGTGAGGAGCTCACTCACCCAGGATGAGCTACCACTCCTCCTTCACGTCGAGAGAAACCAGCTGAGATGGCCCGGGGGTCTATGGCCCGGAGTTCCGGGTAGTGCTAAGCTATAGAAACACCTTGTGATCCCACCAGAAGAGCTGAATGACGTGTATCTGGGTATAAGTCTGGGCATCTCTGCTCAAATAATGATGAACATGGTAGCGCAGCGGTTAGTGCTCGTGCTTCACAGCTAGAAGGTCCCGAGTTCGATTCCCACCACGGGGCCTTTCTGTGTGGAGTTTGCACGTTCTCCCCATGTCTGCGTACGATTCCTCCGGGTACGCTGGTTTCCCCTACCACTAAAAACATGTACAATAGGTTCCCACCCCGGGCCAGGACTCCCCTGAAAAAGAGATTCTTAATCTCAGTGGGAGTATCCTGGTTAAGTAAAAAAAAAAATGTAGGTAAGGTATTCATTATTGTCCTCACAGGGAAATTTGACCTCTGCATTTGACCCATCATTTCGATGCCAATGGAGCAACCTGTTAGGAGCAGTGGTCAGATCTTGTGGTCAGAAACACCTAGCTGAAGGATTCATCTATTGGATGTGTTTTTAGTAGTAAGGGAAACCGGAGTACCCGGAGGAAACCTAAAGGTCAGCACACGCTACACGACTTTTATGCCCGATTTTGTCCTAATTCTCAGTCGCACTGAGTCTTCCCGAGTCGTGGCTAGTCGAAGGCAGTCACACAGAGTCGGTTCGCGTGGTGTGGGGGGGGGTCACGACTGGACTCGCGTTCAAATCGCATAGTGTGGGCAGCAGAAAGACGCGACTACACTCCTGTCGTAGGAAAAACATGTTTGATTTTTAAGCCCGATTTCGGAAACTTGGGTGATTTCACTGTCCTCAAAGCGAACACACAGAATGCAGCGGCCAATGACAGAGTAAAATAAAGAAATAAAAACACCGTAGCACCTCCCTTTCCATTTCTCTCTTAAAACAGCGGTACAAACAACTCATTTCATGGCCACACACGAAACAGCACAACTTTACATCACCAAAAGTTCACGAGAACCACTATTTCAAGCTACATTTCAACTGCGAACAGAGTTTAGCGGCACTTATTGAGTTTGGAGGCGAACTGTTCAGCATCACCTCGGCGCTAGTGGTTCGCCTCTCCGCTTTCTCTGCTTTCTCCACTTTCTCCACTCGCCTCCTCCATCTCGTCTCCTTTTCTTATTAAATCCACTGAAATACAAGGCTTCGTAGTAGCAGTAGCCTAGCACTGCGATGTTGTGACACTGTTGACACCGTTGACCAATCGGGACACGCACACACGCTTTCCCACGCTCACAAGCACAGGCCTATCTTTGCGGATTTGGGGTCAGTTTTTGAAGCAGGAGGAGAAATGAAGCGGTAGAGAGGACAGACGTGTTATAAAACATCAGCTGTTCAGAACCGTGTGTTCGCTCTTACGATTCTCAGTCGTTATGTGTGAACCCCCAGACGTTCTATAATGGCACTGAATCCAGTCGTGTAGTGTGGACCCCCCATTCTATATAAAATCGTTTAAGACTAGACTGAAATAGGCTGATGTAGAGGCTCCATAATCAAACCAAGATTAGCTGTGTCCATTGTTTTAAGGCTCATGGTGCTTTGTCATTCAGCAAAAGTGTAAAGCATTAACAGTTTTCTTTCTTTGTAATTTTCTACAGAGCCTCTACAGCTGCGATCTCTTGTCGAGTGGTAATTTGCTTACAAGAAAATATGTCCCTGTAATTTAGTATCGGAACAAAAGGTCTGAATTGACAGTAGAAGCTGAACAAGAAGCAAGTGATGAATTTGAACCAGATAAATTCAAACTAAAGCAACACTGTCCTAGTGCACGCTTGTTCTTGTGGATTTCTTTTTTTTTTTTTTCTTCCTTTTTTTTTAATTGTGTTGCCTTGACAACCTGAACAATACTGAAAAGCTCTTTCAACTGCAACGCTGGCTGAAAATGATTTTCTCCATCATGCATTTAGCAAGCAATTAGTGAGACAGACAAGGAATTTAGCTTAAAAACCCGGTGTATCGTTCCTGCTTTCAGAAAATTGAGTTGGGGGGAGTGCGTGCGAGGTGGGGCGGGCGAGTGGAGAGGAATTATAATGTAGAGAGGAGAAATGGGGAAAATTAAAAAAAGCCAAGAAATGAGGCTGAGGGACAGATAGGAGGAAGGGAAAGAAACAAAGCAAATGAAACTGTATGTGTTTAGATTGAAGCGATAGTGTGTGTTGTTTGTTTAGGAGGTTTATCGTGTGGTAGAAATCACAAAAAAGGCAAATGCATATCACATGTCAATCAAAACTGCAGTGTGTGTATGCTTGCAGTATAATGAAACAGTTTGCTATACTGTTCCTGTTTATTTTGCATGCATTATTCTGCAAGTAGAGCAGCCTGTTTACAAAGCTATGAGATTTCCAAAATACCTCAGTGTCACCATTACTGTCACAAATTGAAGCACATCCACTTAAGCCCTAAGGCATTGAATTTGGAGACATGCTGAGTTATAGACAGTAAAGGCCAAGAGTCACTTTTAGAAGCTAAGAAAATGCAGAGAAATTTAAGCACTTTCCTTCCAGAAGTGTCCCTTATTAGCGCTTTTGCTTCATCATGTCACAGAGCTCATGTCAGAGACTGCGAGCTATACGGAGCCAAATTAAGAAGAAGTTTTATTTATGAATTAAAGACACTTATATATATATTGAATCCACATAACTGCAGCTCAATATTTCTAATTATTAGCATGACAGTGATAGCAAAAAGTGTAGACACAGTAAGAGACGAGATACTGCCAACAGGAGCCAGGTGCATGCTGGGATGTCTGCTTTTTTGGAATAATGTGCTCAGCCTGGCAAATGCCTCTATCATGAAAACATGACATTGTCAAATTGCCTCCCCTGGCACACAATTACCCTACATCAATGCTGTTCAGCACGCGATGTTCCCGGAAAGGACACAGAAAAAGTCATTTGAACTTCTGAAGTATTTGGAAGTGTGAGAATACTATGAAGACAACTTCATCTGGACTAATCTAATTGTTTGAAGCAGTTTTGGTTCATCTGGCAGAGAGAGGCTGTTGAGAATCGTTACTGGCAAAGCAAGTGTGAATAGGTGATAACAATCTTTCATTATGCAGGTATTATGTTCATTTCGTGGCGAGAGTCGAACACACCAGGGCTCAATTTACACTCGACGCTGCTGGCTGCATTTAAATAGACCTAACTTATCAATCCTATCTATCAGAGCGGAGTGAGGAAATGTCTGTCAAAGCATCGTCGGGAAGCTTTAAATTGTCGACCGTTAATCATCATTTTTCAGTGTCTCTGTGCTAGCCCAGTGTTGTTAAGACGTGGCTTCAACATGATGTGCCCGATCTTCCGCATGGCGCAAGGACAGTCTTGGTCAAGGCGAGGCTTCGATCCTGCGCATCCACAACCTTGCGCTAGTGCTTATGCCGGTAGCCTGAGGGAGTCGTTTAGGGAAAAACGTGTGTTGGTGGAGGCGTGTGCTACAAGCAGTGCTGACTTCAATTAGGGTTTGCTGCATTCCCTTCGCTCAATCTTGCGCATTCGAGCGGTGTCCAACGCCTCCGCTAGTTTAGCCTGAAGCGAGGTCTCAGGGAGGGCTGCTGCCGCTCTTTCCACCCGCCCTGCGCTCATCTTGTATGTGACTTTGCAGCGAGCGGCCTGCGATCCTTCCACTCTTTTGTCCGCGTTGCATTTCTCTGCTAAACCAACTCTACTTTGGTGATAGGATTTAATCTGACAGATAAAGGGCTGTGTTTAATTAAAGACGTTCAGAGCGACAGGTGCCTGTCTGCTCCGCCCACTGCTACAGCTGAGGGCAGGCACAGCTCTATTTCTCTTTATTAAACATTGCGCGCCGCCTCACGCCTGTTATTAAAGGAACAGGCCACCGTTTTTTCCATACTGAGATATGTTCTTACCTGAGCTTAGACGAGTTGATGCGTACCTGTCTGGTCTTTGTTTGTGTCCTCAGTCACGCAAAACGACCAAAGATGTTGTTAGCATTTGGCCTCTCCCAACATATTCCTATCACTCCAAACGGGGGTGAAGTTAGAAGCGACCACGCTCTTCCACGGGCACGCACAAAGACCAGACAGGTACATATCAACTCGTCTAAGCTCAGGTAAGAACATGTCTCAGTATGGAAAAACAGTGGCCTGTTCCTTTAAGCTTTTGCAGGACAAAATACAAACTACCGCTGTGGCGGTCATGTACAGTCTGTAGGAGGGAACTCATGGGGAGGCGGCGGCGCCACTGCTGTGCAAAACATCGCCATGGGAGTCTGTCCACCCCTGTCCTGCCCACTTACTGCGGCCGGTATGGTGCTTAAGATTGCACAGCGCTCCACACGTCTGCACATTTAGAAACACATTCCAAACTACAGCCTGTGTTTGTGATCCCAAACAAAAACAACTAATTGATAATGAAATAATGAGTCAACTGAAAGGATTCATGTGAGCAAACTATAAGATTTACACATTGAACAGAGGAACAGAGGAATTGTTGACAGGCTGGCTTCAGAAAGTAGTACGTAACATTGTGAGAACAGAAATATCTACAGCATATATTTATCTAATTTAGAGCAAAACTTACCTTTGCTACCATCTTACCATCTATCTTTAGAAAGAACACGAGTGGACACACACTGGTTTGCACTTTAACAGCAGTCTATAAATGACTGCGATCCATTATCGTACAGTTGGCTGGAAATTGGATGTCGTCTGGCATCACAGCACTTATCTGTACAGTTATATATGACTTTAAAGATGAGAATAAAATAGATCAAACATTATACAATTATTATCATCTTGAGTATGGACCATTCATGCACCAATGAAAGCAGCAAAGTGGTATATATATATATAACTCATTGGGAACATCACAAAATTAGTTATTCCATGAGATTATAAGAAAAAGGGGTTGACTAATAAACATCCGTTTTGAACAAAATCACCAAATTACCAGTGGCCGAAGATTAACCATCTAATTCCCAATCAAAACACAACATACCAGCGATTCATGCGGTAATTACTCCTCTTCAGGATAACCAGGAAATCCGTTTTTTAATCTCCCGATGCATACCTCACCTCACTGACCCATTAGATGTCCCCGTGTGTTTGTCACTGTCCTCTGTTCCTTTTTCACTAATCACATCCTTCGCTCCTCGGCCAGCTGTGGCTTCTTGACTCATCCTGTTTCACAAAAAAAACAAAAACAAATCACCACACAAACTCTCGCTGTTTTGTTTTCCGTGCTTTGTTGTGGTGCTCTTTCTCAGCGTCTCATTTTTTAAATGCAACTGCAGCGGGTTGTTTCTTTTTCTCAGCAGGTTTAAAAGTGAAGCGGCGCACGATGCTAACATGAATGAGCAAAAATCCCATGGCGCATGTTTACTGAAGAACTGGCCCCATGCTAACCTAAAGGAAGCGAACAAAACGTGGTCAATTGCCAAATTTAAACAATACATCGGAGTAGATTCAGACGACTTTATTTATTCCACTAGGGGCAATTACCTCAGAGCAAACACACCAGCTGACAAACAAACAAGCAATAAATAACCCTGTAAAAAGCATGGAGTATGGCCCTTGTAAATACAGTTCATCCCATTTATCCATTCGTGTTCCGTCTCTTTCAATTAAAAGACATTCCAAGTGTTTTTCTCAGGGCAGAGAGTGGCCACAAAGATTCCTCTCAGAGCCTGGTGTGACACTTGGTGGATTCCTAAAGTGAAATGATTGTACCGCATGCTATCTCCGATTCTCCGTGCTGCGTTTCAATTCGCACATCCATTCCCTCTCCATCAAGGCCATTCCAGCAGAATAAACACACGCTGACATAAAATATATACTACCCGGTATTTATTATATATCATAACACTGGATTATTACGTGCTCTCAAATCATCCATAAAACCTAACAAGGCTCCAGAGCTGTGAAAGCGCTTCTGTTTTAATAACACGTTTGCGCTCCATACTGCACCTCTGATACTATGCAGCTGGTTAACTTCATAATTATGGGCCTCCTGATGTGATCCTCATCTATTTCTGGACTTTAGGCTACATATACCACCCCTCTGTTTCCTCGCACCATTCTGTAGTGAAGCACTGACAATCCCACGAGTCTCCATGGATGCGTGAATACATCCATGCAGGATTTTTCTTTTTTTTTTCTTCACACTCATCTGTGGTTGTGGACAATGTCAAGTGACAGCCTGTTCCAATGCATGTCCCTCATGCCTTTGTTTGAAAAGTGCTGCTTTTAAATTCAAGTGTAAAATTTGATTTGGGCACCAGCGCGATGAAGTAGTATTGGTGTGAAAAAGACCAAGCGAAGACATGGATGAGGGCCATTTTTTGAAGAATCTTTTTCTTTTTCTTAGACTTAAAAGAAGCAAAACATGTGATGGGTTTTGTTGTCTCGTTGAAGATATTTCATCAGTTCAGAATTCACAAAATCGTCTTGAGAGAAGTAAAACAACAGAAGCAGAGATGGTTTTGTAACGCTGTTTGAACTGACACCTGCATCATTGAGAGTCTTCAGCCATACTCCAGGACAAATGGGGGCGGGGTTCTATGCTTAGACAAATTATTAATGGACCGTCATTACTCACTCCTCCCCGTTTGACAAAATAACTACGTTCGAGGGGGAAATCATGGCGGATTTACAGACTCCTCCTCCCCAGCATGTTCCTAAAAAGGGCATAAGGGCGGGATTTTCACTGTAGACTTACATGACGTGCAGTTCCTGCAGCTCCAATGCTAACAGTCCGGCCCTCATTAGTATGAGATTTGGAAATGTTTTCTTACGAAAACCAGACTGGTTTCTTTAATTGTAACTAACCCAGCGTTATCACAGGAGGAATATCGAGCTGTAGAAAGCCCAAGAAAATTAGAAACCAGGCTTTTAAGTTGTTTTTTAACGTGTCTGAAGTGCAATGCTTTCCAGTGGGGGACTAGCGGCTATATGGAGGTACTACAGCAATGGCGGCGCAATAGAGGGGTTCAGTGTCCTCGTCACAAAGCAGAGCAGCCAGTGGCCATTGGTTCTATGTATGGATTATGGATTCTGACTACCCCACTTCGACAACAATGGGGGGTTAATTCTCCCCCTGCTCCCCCTTCCGCCCAAAATGCTGATCAGTACAAGATCCTGAAGATCACTGAAGAATAGGCACGGTATAGGAAGAGTATGTGTTCTTTACGCTGAGCTCATACAGACTTCAGCATGTACTGTATGTAGTACAGTTTTCCTGTAAACTGTGACTCACAATGAGTACAGTGTTGTGTACAGTATTGTGTATGGCAGAGCCCTCGCAAGACCACAGGTTGCGTATAAATTATGTGCGTATTGAAACTTACAATTCACTGTCAGAAGTCCAGCTGCTTGCTCCCTTCTGCTGCTGCCTCAGAAATCCACATGATCCAAATACAGTGATTGTTGTCTGCGTGCATAAAGCTCCTCCGTGACCTCGCGTCTGATTTGTGGAATTGTTTATATTAAGAAGAAGAAGAACTTATCATTATAAAATTGCAGCAAAATTGCATAGATCAGATGCTGGGTGAGTCCTTAGCTGCTGCGACTCTGTGGGCCAACCTGACCAACATGTCATTAGTGAAATAGGGAAACCGGAGTACCTGGAGGAAACCTATTCAGACACAAGCAGATCGAACTCTGCGCAGAAAGGCCCCGGCCGGGGATCAAACCTGGGACGTTCAAGCTGAAAGGCAAGAGCGCGAACCAAGCTGTAGCGTTGTACGGCCTCGGTAGCCGGACCTGCACTTCCCAGGGCTAATGTGAGCCTACACTATTGATTTGAAAGAGTTTTGCTTTCTTGCAGAGGTCGTGAACCGTAACTGTTCAGGATTCAATGTGAGCCTGGGGATACAAATGCATTTCATGACATCACGAGAGTCTAAGGAGCTATAGTTTAAAATTGTAGTGGTGGGAATTGTGTGTTGCCAATTGTCACACTGTGTACTTTGACCTGGTTTGTGGTTGATAATTGCCAATACAGAGCTTAGCCACATGCAACAAAAGCTGGCTCAAAGTTCATGGTCTTCTGTTATATTGTCACATATTGTTGAACGTTGAAAGGATTATTGGCCAAAAGATTGAAATAACCCTGGTTTGGGGGAATAATCCTTCACAAAGATGAACATTTGTTGATTTTGTTTGTAGATTTCTTTCAAAAACTGACTCTCTCCCATCAAAATAGGAAAACGATGGCTATTTGAAGCAAGAAATTCCAAAATACGAAGATTACCTTGAACCAAGCAGCCCCCCTCATTCATTTAGTGTACTTAATTTCCCGGACATGGGCGCACTTCACTACCGATTTGCTCTTTGATAAAGTGACTGCAAGGTCAAGGGTAAAGTGCTTTATTTGTCACACAATTGTAGAATGAAATTGCAGAAATCAGATGAATGGCAAGTTCTGATGCACACAGGAGCACCCGGCAAAAATGGAGAGGACGCGCAAACTCCACTCAGAAAGGCCTTGCCATGGTCTACTATTTGCACTCATTCTTTCTTTCTGGCACAAAAAAAAAAAAAAAAAAAAACACGATTTCAAGCGGCGATGATTCTTGCCGCTGTTGTAAAAGTGTGGTTTGTCACTTGTCCTCGCACCATCAGAAATAATGGGGCAGAAAATGGAGGTGTTTTTGAAGAGATCAGGTTGAGAGATGACAATGAAAACTGATTCGAATTCTTGATTTGAAGTGCCCGTTCAGAAATGGGGGGAAAAATGTGGTGGAGTGTCTTAAGGCATTTTGCATGTCTTTGTCAGACCAGCACTTAATCGTGTTGCTTTGCATGTACAGTGCCTCTCGAGAGTTCTAATACACCTTGAACTTTTGCACATTTTGTCATGTTTACAACCATAAACATAAAGATTATATTTTGATATTTTGATATTTTTTTACTGAAAGTTCACACACACAACAACAGTAACAGTAACAGCAAAATGACACATGATTCTGTTATTTTTCAAAAAATAGAAAACCGAAAAGTCATGCACAAGTATTCAACAGCATGAATTAATACTTTGTGGAACCCTCTTTTGCTGCAATAACAGCAGCAAATCTTTTGGGGTTTGACTCGACAAGATTTTCACATTTAGAGACTGACATTTTAGCCCATTCCTCTTAACAAAACAACTCAAGCTCTGTCATTAGAAGGAGAGCGTTTGTGAACAGCAGTTTTCAGGTCTTTTCACAGATTTTAAAGAGGATTTAGGTCAGGACTTTGACTAGGCCATTCTAACACATTTATATGTTTTTTTTTTTTTTTTACCTATTCCATTGTAGATTTAGCTTTGTGTTCAGGCCAAAAAGTTTTTGTCTCATCTGACCAAAGCACCTTCTTCCACATGGAGCTGTGTCCTCCATATGACTTCTAGCAAACTTCAAACGGGATTTCTTATGGCCTTCCTTCAGTAATGGCTTTCTTCTTGCTACTCATCCATGAAGGCCAGATTTGTGTAGAGTACGACTTATAGTTGTCCCATGTACAGATTCCCCCAGCTCAGCGGCAGTACTTCGAGTTATCTTGAGGCACTTGTTTGTGCTCTCCTTGTTCGGTCTGTTAGTTTAGGTGGGCGGCCGTCGGCCGTGTCTTGGTAAGTTGGCAGTGGTGCTATACTCTTTCCATTTCTGAATGATGGATTGAACAGTTGCTCCGTGAGATGTTCAAATCTTAGGAAATGTTTGTATAACTTAACGCTGCTTGAAACTTCTCCATAACATTATCCCTGACCTCTCTGGTGCTCCTTGACCTTCATGATGTTGTTTAGTGACCAATAGAAGAAGAAGAAGAAGAAGAAGAAGAAGAAGAAGAAGAAGAAGAAGAAGAAGAAGAAGAAGAAGAAGAAGAAGAAGAAGAAGAAGAAGAAGAAGAAGATCTTTATTTATATAATACACTCCGACCACAGCTCTGAGGCCCTCACAGAACAGCTGTAGTTATACTGAGAGTAGAATACGCACAGGTGGCCTCTATTTAATGGTTAGGGCAAGGTGTGAACATTCTGCAGTCATAAGGAATGTTATAAAGGCAGTTTAATGCACTCAGAAAAATGCTGTATGAATACTTATTCACACCCCACTTTTCACTTTTCTATTTTTGGAAAAAATAAGAATTATGCATCATTTTGCTTTCACTGCTCAGTTGTCTGTTACTTGTGTGTGAACTTTCATACATATTCAACATAAAATCTTTAAGTTTATGGTTGTAAACATGACAAAATGTGCAAAAGTTGAAGGTGTATTAGTACTTTCGAGAGGCACAATACGGGGTCATTTAGCTAATACAAACAAACATTTCAAGGTGGTGGGGAACATTTTGAAATACAGCAACAACAATGCCATAAGTGCAAGTTTTGGGAATTCTCGAGCCCAGTTATCGGCTGTTGGAGCTACACACAGTCGTTTAGACCTGATTTCGTGCTGGTTTAGCGTATTGTTGGGACAAATTGGCTCTTTGGATCCAAAACATTGCTGACCCTGTTCTAGTCCGTACCACGTTTTGTTGTTTCCATTATTCATTCAAATCACTGAGAGGGTTTTTTTTTTTTTTTGGACCTACCTGTGCTATTTTCTCTAATTTTAGACTCCAGGCGCACTCAGACCATTCCCTATTTCACTTGAGCGTTGGTGTTATTTGGCGAACAATGGCTCACGACTTTGCCTCTTAATTGGACGACGTGCCCTGTAATGGCGTCCAATTAACTATAGTCTCCTTGATTAATATTCAAATTGGTTGATGTGGAGACTTACGAGCAAGGTTAATCACCGGTTTTGTTGTTCCTTTTGTCCCAATTGTATACAAATTTCGACATGCAAGTCACAAAGGGACACACATATTTTGAAACGGGTGAAACGTCACAATGACAAAGAATACGTTTATATCTTTACACCTGTCTAGCACCACTCACTTATTATAAGAAACCCAATGAGTCCATGTTTCTATTCTCGGTTTGCACTGCCCAGAGTGTGAAAAAAAAAGTTTCTGCTCTAATTGGGATTTTGATGTAATGGAAGTAACTTTTGAAACTTTTTTTTTTCTTTTTTTCTTGTTTAATTCTAATTTTGTGCATTAAAGCGAGTAATGTCTTGGACCGCTTTATGTGCTAAGTGCTGGTGATGACCGGTACACTATAATTAACGAAACGGTACTTCTGCAACATTTATTCCTACCACCGTTTTGGATTGGGTTCAATAGAATTAACAAATAAATTGGTTGGAAAAAGAGCAAGAATGTTAGGTCACAAAATAATTGCAGTGCGGCGTTCTCTCAGAGCTTATACTAATGGAAGGAGATCAGGAGTGCAACAAAGCTGACCAGAAGCTCGCAGTTTCATTCCGATACCCGACGATCACTATGTCCTTGAGAAACAGAACTCTTTTGTCTGTGTAAGAAGCTTTTAGTCATCCAGGCATGTTCCATCTTGCACCCAAAAAATCCCATTTAGGTGCATTACTCAAGATGTGTATCATATTTACTATGCATACGTTTACCATTTAAATTGGCTTTTTTTGTGTGTCTATAAATACAGCCTCATGCATACTGATACAATACAATCCTCAACAAATTTCTAGGGTTAGAAAGACATTTGTGGTGTCAAACTGTCGAATAACTTGAATGTGAAGTCAGCCAAAACATATACTTTGGAGAAAAGTACAAGGAACATATACGTTCAAGATACATGAATATAGAATTTAATCTATAATGAATAATTATAGTATATAATGTGTGTTCTATTTTTACTCCTTGTTGTCTGAGTCTCAAAGAAACAAAATCCTAATTAATAAAAAGCTGATTACACAAAAAATACCTGCAGTTTGATTCCAAATTCTTTAACGCTTTATATTAAGGTGTGCTCAAAGCATTAATAATTAATAAGCCATGAATAATATGCTTGTATAGATATAAGTAAGCTGCTTATTATACTATTAGGCCATGAATGATATGCTTGTTCATGGCCTGCCATAATCTTTACCTTAAATCTAACTTTAAAGGTGCATTATGCAACATTTATGCAGGAAAAAAGAGTTGATATTTGTGCATCTTTGACCTCTAGTGACCCAGCGGCTGTATGAGTGGTCAGCATGGCGCCTTTACTTTCCATCACAGTGATCCCTGGGTCACTCCATGCTTATTAATACCTTATGCATACTTAACGAGCACATCTAAATATAAAGAAATACACAAATTCCTTTTGTTCATCAATACACCTTATTCACACAATGTGTGTGTGACTGTCCTGGTGTGCCTTTGCTCAGTAACAACAAACTTAGAGCAATGTCATGATATATTTGACCTTCTAAGTAAAACCAGGCATTTCAAGAAAGAAAAAAAAACAGCTCTATAACAGATTATAACTAAACTGGATGAAACTACACTAACTGAGTTAAGTGTTTCAACCAGAAAGAAAAAACGGACGTAAATGCATTACTTAAAGCCACACCGCCTAGAATTTTACCTAATAAATAAAAATGAAATACAAGCATTTATTTCATGACATATATTTTCATCATTGAAAAATGGACAAACAAAAATGTGCTTTTGCTGTGAGCAGCTCAGCTCTCCAAAAACATGACTGTAACTTTACCGGGAGTGGGTACGTCTCCAGCTCGTTTCCATGGAGATGTGACTAAAAGTCAGCAGGATTTGAGATTTAAATGGGCTAGGTCCTCATCCAAATCCATTCTTTGATTACCCACTGAAGAAAGATCATTTGTATGTGTTGAGCTGGTCATTAGGAGCATGTTTTGTGTTGATGGCAACAGTATTGTCCAAAATGTTACGCAGTGTGCCTTTAAGTACAAATGAAAGTGTCTCTAAGTAAGATGAGGTTTAACATTGCAAATGACCCTGAGGACCACCTGAAGAAGCCCATAGTTTGAGAATCACTGGTCTTGTGTGGAAAGTAATGTTTGTGGTTTAATTTGCAATGCATTCCTCATCCCATTTTGTCATGATCTGAGTTAGGCTTAAAGGACAAATGTTAAAAAAATAAAATAAACGGTCCCCCTTCAGTAAAGCATAGTTTAGGTCTGTGTAATTTGGCAGGATCCAGGCAATCAACTCATTCTCTTCAATTCAAGGAGATCAAACAAGCCCTGACCTCATTCTTTTCCCGTTCTAAGCATTTCTTATCCACCAGGGATCAGAATTAACTGACTCTGATCACTTTTCTCATCCGAAGCAAATTGAGTTAGATCTTTTTCCCACTGTTTATAAAAGTGAAAAACTGCAACAACTGTTCTTTGACTGAGCAGAAGGCTTGAGTTCTCGTCGTAGCTTGTGCAAACAAATGACCATTGCTTTCGCACACCCACACCACACCGCATACCCAACTACACACATTATGTTCATGCGGGAAAAAAAAAAACTTACAAATACGCCCGGCGATAACACAAACACATGCCGAGACAGACAATAAAGAGACCAACTGTCCCGCTGTCTATTTAGCCATGTTGGGTTTTGTCCACTGTAAAAAGAAGCGACGGTTCAAGCTGGTACACGGGACAAAAGGCGACAGAAGTCAAGGGGGCGGGCCGCCACAGTTGTTGTGTTGGGATAATAATGGTGAGGAGGTTTGCTGGCATTCAACCCTGTGGAACGAGGCCACGCAAACAGATGTGAAGGAGGGCTGCCAGCGACATGGAGACAGAGGCTCACAAGTGTATGCAAACGCCAGGAATTTTAGCAACCCCAAAAAGCAGCCAAAGTTCGTGGATGTGGAACTGTGAGAAAAAAAAGGAGACACAAAATAATAGCTGCATCAAAAACACTCCAACATGGTCAGTGGGCAATTATCCGCAAGCATAACATGTCTGTGATAATGCATGAAGATTGTGTGTTCTAATAATCAAATGCATCGCTGTGTATAAGTTATATACAACTGACAACAGTAACTGAACAAAGTACCTGTGGCTTGGCACAATTAAACAAGCACTAAGTAACTTGTTTACGTTAATAAATCCTTTTTGTAGTCCCTCTGGGAGTAATACAAGTGTTAATGGGATGACTGGGGGGTCGTTCGTCCCCCCCCTGGTGTCTCTGTCCAGAAAACCATCCTTGAAACTTCCCTGCCTTCGGGTTGGAGGCACAATGCACACTAATGGAATCACGAAGAAGCTAGCAAGCTAACGGGCAAAGCTAACTGAGGGCTAGTGCCACTTTAGTAGTGTTTACAGCCAAGTTTGAGTGAAAAAAATGATCTCCATTGTGTCATTGAGTTGTGGCACAATGTAAAATATATCCTTCCATTGTATAGATTTTGTGTGTATGTACTAAGGGTATTTGTTTATTGGATTTCATCAAAATGCAGTGTATCCATTTATTGAAATCATAATTAGCTTTAAAGTGCACATGACACATTACAATTTTTTTTTTGCCAAAATGTAGTTATGATGATGTCATCACTCTACTTCCAGGTCTAGCGGAACTTTAACCCTATTCACTGTAATGGGATTTTGCTGATTTGGATTTTCTTTAATAATGCTTTTCTGAATAATTATCAAATTCTTTTTCCCATACACGATGGGGGATTATTTTAAAGGAACTATACAGAGTTTAAAAATGTTAAAATTAAGTATATTCCTCCACAACTGCCTCTAAAATCCTGCACTGTCACTCAAAAAGGTGTTACTTCGGGTCAGAAATGCCGTCATGCACTAGCTTAATATAGAACCTGCAGTTACGTGTAAGACCTGAGGTGGCAGTAGCGAGTAGAAAAATGACCAACTTGCATCTAGTCCCTTTAAATGTAAAAATATCTATTATCTTTTTGCTTGAAGATATGATGAGATATATCTGTTGTTATTTCGGCCGGAGATTCAGATAAAGTTTGGACTAGACGGAGTTTAAAAATGTTACAATGATGTATTGTCCACCCCGTCCTTGCTCCAGCATTGTCCTAATGTGTAGAATGAGGGTCAGATATACCGTCATGAATAAGCTTTATATAAAAACTGCAGTTGTGCTATGGTTATTGTACTCGCCGGCGTACACGCAGTCAAAACATCCCTCTAAAATATTTTACAAAGTACTGCACCCTAAAAGGCAGATAGAAAGTAAAAGAAAATAGTGAAGAAAAAACAAACAAACAGCAGGCTACTGGGGCAAACATGGCAATTAGGAGTTTTTGCGCCATGGAAAAAAACTCACCAGGTTCACCGTGCAGTTATGCAGGTGATCTGCGGTATGCAGATGCCACTGATTTGGTTCCTCCAGCTGGGCAAAATAGATGAGGGCTTCTGTGATTTATGTAGCCGCTTTTGTTTGAGATATAGTATATTTTTTATGTCACTCGGCCAGAAGAGAAAGAAAAAAAAAAGCTGACCATTTTGTTTGTTGTGTGGGTTTCCAACAGTTTCCCAGTCTCTCCTTTTGTGCTGTCGTCAAAGAAAACAATGCTTCCTCGGGCCACTTGGGGGTTTTTGTTGGTTTTGCTTTGTTCAAATCTGGCAAGAGGTATGGGCATTCGGGGCTGACTATGGAACTTTTATTTTTGCACGGCTAGAGTTCTGATGCGACAGGATATCGTATATTCAATATAAAGTATTCAGTTCTGTTTTTCTTCTTCCGCATAATCAAGAAAATCTGTTGAATAATAAAGCTTGATTCTTGGATAAAATGAGGCGATAAAATGCAGCCGAGAAAGCCAATTTCAAAACTTGAGGCGTGCTGCTCATATTTCTAAACTGATCAAAAATAACTTTCATTAGCAGCCTCAGTTTAAAACACCTTCTATGTCCGTTTAAACAAATAATACATACATAAAATGAATGAATAAAACCATGCCCTAGGGAATACTATCTTTCAGCACACTGTCGTCATTGTCTCTATTGAAAGTAACAATATAATGTTCTCAATTCTCAATCACACTTTTCCAACTCTTGACACTCCCTTTTAGACATGACAAAAACAAACTTTGTCCAAATAATGATAATCTGCTGGTGCTAGTCCCATCACTTGATGAAGGATGGTTTTAAAGGATCTGTATCATGCTATTTTAGCCATTCCAAAGTAAAGTATAGGCATTTATATGATATGTTGCACCTCTACCACTATGGAGTATTTTTGTGAGAAATATAAGTATTTTCTGGAGGTATTTTTCAAACCCGGAAGACAAGACGCTTGGATTCAGTTAACTCCGCCCCTCTTCCCGAGTTGATGCAGCCGATGCAACTTTTGAAGTAGTAGAAATATAAACATCATAGTAAAAAGTGAAGTTACTTCACAATGCAGTTGTTAGGAGTTGACATTTGCAACACAGCTTTGAAAAGGGCTAGCACACACGCTAACACACGTTTTGACTCAACACTGCTCTGGCCGCTCCATCATCCACTTTGGTTCTGGCGAATGTTCACCAAGCATCCATCAGTGAAGTGACGGTCACAGAAAAACACTATTAAGGAAATAGCTTAACAACATGGCTAAAAGCACCAAAACGTCGATTTTGCATGTTATAGGGCCTTTAAATTTGGCGTATTATATTGGCTGATGATTGGCCGAAGTGACTGTCGAAAAGAAAAGAGGCAGTTGAAACAAAGCCATTGCTCTGCAACCCCAAACTACAAACACACTAACAATAACATGCTGTACTGGATATGTTACTACAAGGTTTTGCATTTACCGGAAAAGACCAAGACTATGTCTTTTTTAACAAAATATAGCAAAATGTATGCGAGGTACATGTTGCAAATCAGACCTATATTAGTAAAGGAAATCTGTATTTTAGAGACCCAGCAAATGAGCTACTTATTAGCCTTGTCGGGGGAAGAAAAAAAGAAAAACTGGCTTTAACTGTGAGGAAATTGGAGGGAGCTCAGAGTAAAGGGGGAGAAAAGGGAAGCTGCTGTGGCTGTGAAAGGGCTCTTTGTATGGTCTCTTTCCCATAGAACGCTGTGTTATGACTCCAGCGTCTGAACTAGCGCTCGGCCATCCTAGAAATACACACCCACAGAGAAACACACAACACACAGTCGCACACCGTGGACCCGCACACATAAAGAACCATGCATAACGCAGATGACAGCGCACAATCTCGCTCCCATTCTCCCTGCTCTCATCGCTGGGCTCATCTTGTACCACTTTCATTCACACTCCCCCAGCGCCTGCCATTTCGCACACATAACCACATGCGCGCACACACACGTGCAGACACACCAGGCACGCATATTTTTTGAAGGCACTGTTCCCTCTCCCAGTTGTGGAGAATATGCCTCTTATCTATCTTATGCAATGCCATGTAATAGTGTGACCATTTTAGAGAAGCAAGCAGCGGTGACGGTTGCACTGGGTTAGTGGGAGCAAATCTTGGCATAGATCCGCTACGTGTCTCGGTTGCGTTGGCCTATTTTTTTCCATCAACAGTGTAACAATGGTGTCACGGCTTGCCTGTCGTTTAGGATGCCATACAGTAGGAAACATATTTTGCAATGCAGGAAACAAGGTTTTCTATGCTGCATGGCTTCACTTTTGTTATGAGAAAAACTGCTAGTGATAGTAATACTATTATAACTACCAAATAATCCTCCCGAATACAATAAAATGTCACTTTTCAAGACATTTACCCAATAAATAGAATTGAAATACAAGCATTTATTTTATGACAGATATTTTCACCATTGAAAAATGCCGATACAATTTGTACAAACTCTCTCCTAAGACATGACTGTAACGTTACCAGGAGTGGGTTTGTCTCCTGCTCATCTCCATGGAGATGTACCTAAAGTCAGTAGAATTTGAGATTAAAAGCAGTATTAAGTAGCTCATGCCCCTAGAGGCCATAAGCGCCACTGAAGGTGTCTTAGCATGTTACGTTTTTTTACTCATTAATTGTCCGTGAGAGTAAATATCTATGCTGACAGAAAAGGCAAACGCAGAGAGGGATATTGTACATCCAATTACACAATGGAGATCATTGTTTTCAATCAAACTTGGCTGTAAATTCTGTTTAAGTGGCGCTAGCTCGCAGTTAGCTTTGCCCGTTAGCCTGTTAGCTTCTTCTTCGTGATTCCATTAGTGTGTATTGGTGGCTCCGACCCGGAGGCAGGAAAACTGCAAGTGTGGTTTTCTGGCCAGCGACACCAGTTGGAGATGAAAGACCCCCCAATCATAGCATTAACACTTGTATTACCCCCAGAGGGACCACAACAAGGATTTATTATGGTAAACAAGTTACTTAGTACTGCTTTAAATGTCATCGAAATCCATTCTTTGATTACCCACAGCAAAAAAAAGAAACAAAAAATTCTGTGTTGAGCTGGTCATTGCGAGCATGTTTTGTGTTAATGGCAACAGTATGTAGTCTAAAATGTTACGCAGTGTGCCTTTAATTCATCTTAATTTCATCTAAATTAAGAAGCCAAGAACAGCATCCTGGTTGGAGTTGGAATTAGACCGAAACATTCAGGATTCTAAGGGAATGTTTGACCATTATTAGCACAACTATTATTAGTGATATCATGGTGGCACAGTGGCTGGGTGCCCCACAGCAAGAAGGTCCCTGGTTCGAGCGTGTGCCTCTTTTACTTTTACCCATGTGCAATAATAATTGTTTCCAAATCATCTGCTTAAACGTGTCCGCATGATGATTTGACAGAGATAAAAACATGTTCCTGTCTTTTGGCCAATTTATTTGCTCTTAGATTTTGTGCTCCTTCTAACAAAGTTTCCTGCCATTACATTAATGCAGCCACTTGTGTGTGTTCACGCTATTACAAGTCAGAAGCACTTATCAAGAAAATTTAAACAAGAAGCACTTTATAAGCTTTCTGCGCGCAGGCTTGCTTATCGGCACTTATCTGCAGAGAATTCGAATGACGAAAAATTGCCGGATTAAGACCGTGTAGCGCGCGGGTGTCATTAGCAATTTTATGCAACCAGGATGCAATTTTTTCCCCCCCGTCTACCCACTCACTGGCATTGCAGCAAATGTCCGACACGAAAACTTCAGACGCAATAAGCGGGAAGTCCGTAGCACTCGGTGACCTCCTCGCTCACCCCATGGACTCCCCCTGCTTTGCCTGTCAGATGTGGTTAATGAGAATCTCCCCTTCTCATGGACTGGTGTTCCTATGGAGAAGTGGCCTGCTGGGATGCACGCACTCGTATATTAAGGTGCACATGCAGAGGTTTTGCACGGCCGCCCCGAGGCGTCTTGTCATCACACTGAGAAGGACCTGCTGGCCTATTGAAGACCCCCGTGGCACCAGATCACCTCTCATCCGCCACAAACACACAGCGCACAGCAGGCAGCTTCAAGACACTATAACGCACGTACACGCCGCTGCCCCCATATAAGCCTCCAGACGCCTCCTCCTTTTGGGTTATTCCTCTCTTCGGCAACCATTTTAATCACACATACCCCCCTCCCACTTCTCCATCTACCCCCTGTCTATTTCATTTTCTTTCACTCCAGCCTAATCCCAGCTAACATTCATCTTGCTAATGCTCCCCCCGGCAGTGACCCACCCCCGCCTCACTCGTCCCCGTGATTTCAGAGACGACTTCTCCACGGCTCCTGAGCTTTCCATTCAGCTGACTTGTCCCCCATGTATTCATAGACATCCCTGATGGAGTAGGCAGCCTTTGTCAGCGGGTCAACCCCTCGTAACCCCCCACTGACCTCAAAGTCTACATACACATGCATTCACCGGCGGGATCCCTCTCACTTGCCATATGGCGCGCCCAATGAACGGCCAACAAAAGAGGGCTAAAGAGGTGTCAGCGAGTCGCGCCGTCAAAAAGGCCATAGCCTGAGCAGCCAGCCAAAAGAGGCAGGGCCCGATTGATGAAATTGATTCCTGTTCGGGACGTGTTGAAAATAAAGGGGATAAGGGGCAGGAGAGGGGGACCTTCCGTCTTTTCTTCCAGCGTCAAACTCATTGGCTGAAATGAAGAGTAATGAGAAGAGGCTGTGATTGGAGCACAATGGGGGCACACTTGATGGAGTGTTGAGCAATGCAGATCTATCTTCATCACCGCTGTGGATTTGTCTGTATGACAAGCCCCTGCACCAAAGTCATCATCACAGTGTGTGCACAGGGGTGTCTGTGGTGTTATGAATGTGCGCGTCATGTTGCCGTCTTCATCACAAACTTCAGGAAATGAACTTTGATTCATTGCAGTTTTCGGTGTTTTTCTAATTTGTTATGTAGACATGATTTTGAAAGGAAGACGACATAAACTTTTTGACAATATTTACTGTTTCAAAATATGCAACTTTTCAAGGAAATTGGTTCTTACATCAATTATCCTCAACTTAATAACCTTTTTTTTTTTGGACCGACAATACATGAGCTTTTTCTTTACCTTGACATTTCCTGTCTGAACATTTATTGTCTGGTCAACAAAAACAGTAATACAGTGTATCTATTAGGAGAGTAGACAAACAAAGGGCCCAATCGTCTGCTTCTAAATGCACTCTGTAGACAAGATAAGTGCACAACGACGGGGGCGCTATGTGGAATCTTCAGCTGGAGTTTATAAATGTTAAAATTGTTTATTTTCCTCCCCCTACATGTTCCAAAAATGTCCTAATGTGTAGAATGAGCTCAGACCTGTTCACCACAACTGCCTCTAAAATCCTGCACTGTCACTCAAAAAGGTGTTACTTCGGGTCTGAAGTGCCGTCATGCACATGCTTAATATAGAAGGTGCAGTTACACGCATGACCTGAGGTGGCAGTAGTGAGTATAACATGGCGAACTTGCATCTAGCCCCTTTAATACTAGCGCTAGAGCGGGACACATCAATATACAGTATTATCTCTCTCTCTCAGTACATGGACACTGTTCAACTTTGGGTAAATCAGTCCACAGAATATTTAGTGCAGTGGGGCATCCAAGTGCTCTTTCGCAAACCAAAGTTGAATAGTTTGGGAGGAACACGCAACATCATGTGTGGAGGGAAAATGGATCAGCACATCAACATCTTTACACTATCCTCACTGTGAAGTATGGAGCAGGAGAATCATAGTGTGGGGCTTGTTATCATCAATGGAAAAATGAATTCATAAGTTTATGAAGATATTTTGCTGAAAAACCTGAGACATTCACAGCAGCGTGGAATAAGTAAGTGAACCCTTGTATTAAATAGCTGGCTGACCCTTCTTTTGGAGCAATGACTGCTTTCCTGGTAGTTTCAGATTAGACGCTCACAATGATCAGGATGAAGCTTAGACCATTCCTCTTTACAAAACTGATGCAGTTCAGCGAGATTCCTGGGTTCACTTACTTTTTTCCTCCCTGTCCTGTGAATATTTACATGTTATGGCCATTAAAAACATGATAGCACGTAAATGTTTGGGTGGTATTAGTTTAAGCAGACACTGTTTATTAATTCTTATGATTTTGATGAAGATCAGAACACATTCACGACTATATTAGCCAGAAATGTGACAAATTCCAAAGCATTCACATATATTTTCCTCCCACTGTACATGCTTTGCACATTGAAAAGACGTAGTGTCATTTGTCAGGTATTTTGACAGCAGGTGCAGATCCCCTGTTGCATGTGTCTATTCTCTCGAGAAGCATTGATAACAACAGTCTGTTGAAAAATGTTGTCGATCAAAGACCTTCAATTAGTCTGACGCAGACACATCCATTGACAACAGGAATTAGTAGAGATTATATCTGTAGACAGGCCACATTTCGGCCAAAAAAGGCTGATTGATGGCGATAATAAAAAGGAAAAGTTTGGCCACTTAGAATTTTGGACATTCACTCGCGGCCACAAATAAAGAGGCCCGACATGAATACCATATTGACATCTATTCAATACCCAGACAAGATGTGTTTCAGCTTAATGACTGCTCAGTGGAGTTTTTCAAAGAGAATGTGCTCCTAAAACTATTGGGAATCAATCTGAGAAAGACTGATAATCCCCAGCATCATCCATCTATGGAGAAGGAACCCAGCAACATAACCACTCATGATATGTTCAAGTACCAGTGTAACTGTATTCGTGCATCATTCGACAGAACTAACTCTCACAATACCTCCTGATTTATAGTTGGACTTTACTTTTGTCAAGCGAATGTAATTATGGCTTTCTGAACAAAGTACAACCCATTTTACGGCAACACAGAAATAAAGTCTGTGTTGTAAATGCTTAAAATGGGAATGGTGCTGACAACTATCTGCTGTATTAATAGAACAACATGCACACCATAATGAGATATTCCATCAAAAGTTATTAAAGTGGGCTCTTGTCTATGTGTTTTAATACTTTTGTTTTCCCACTGCAGCCCTTTATTGCTCTTGCTGCTTTAATATTTTCTCTGTTCCCATGTTCTGCTTTGTATAACCGGAGACATGGCGTTATAAAGATGCAGCATTTAACAGCTCTACCCATGCACTGCAGCCAACAGTCTCAGGATTATACTCCATGGGCTCCATCATGGTGCATCATCAGAATGTTGTCGGGGAGAAGATAAATTGGTGGATTTACATTTTCATTGTTCTTTTTTTGTTTATTTTTCACGTACGCATTTGCTCACAACATCAAATGCAACTTCCGCTGTCTTTCATTTCATTGTAATGTGAAAAGGCAATATTGATCCACTGGTAAAACAGCTTAATTTGGTGGTTACTGCAAGAACCAAAGACAAACTGGGTGCTAGGTAAATGGTAAATGCTCTCAACTTATAGAGCAAGGAACCACACACTCTCATGTGCGAAAAAAATGGAGGCAAGGTGGGTGAAATGTCAATGACGGTGTTCCTTTGCAGGAGCCAGTATTGGAACCCCTGACCTTCCGATCACTGACCACTGTTGCACTAATAAGCTAAGTCAGAGCCAAGTCATGTAATACATTTCAAATAGCTGCTGCGGTGTGTCAAAGATTACTCAAACATGGGTGAATGCCCCAAAACAATGCTCTAGGTTTGTTTTTGATGACATTATAAATAATATCCCTCCACCCCACCTTTAAGGATCATACTCTTTCATGTTCTCTTTGTTGCCTTGATGAAACTTTGGGCGACATAGTGGCCTTGATTTGTAATACATTCTGTTGTACTGTGATTGTTATGGCACAGACATATTGTTGAAATTATGCTGAATGAGCTGAGTGTTGTCCTTTTGTATGTATTTTAAAGCAGTACTAACTAACTTGTTTACCTTAATAAATCCTTTTCGTAGTCCCTCTGAGGGAAACACAAGTGTTAATGGGATGATCATCTCAACCATAAAAACATGTTGAAAATGTTTTACAATGCTTTTGTGGAGAGTGCTCTGGCTTTTTGTATCATCTGTTGGTACGGGGGCCATGACTGAGGTGCAAAAGAACTCTCTTAGGAAAATAGGTACAGTCGCAAGCAAAATGCTAGGCGTTCCTATGGAGGGTCTGCAGGACATTTATTTTGCTCGAGCTCTACATAAAAGCAGACAAAATATTATCGGACTCAAAACATCCTCTGTTCAGAGAGTTTGAGTTGCTTCCCTCAGGTCAAAGGTACAGGTGCCATGCCCTGTCTAAAACCAGGACCAGGCAGTCATTTGTGCCACAAGCCATTTTACAATTAAACAAACAAAGATGATTTAAGAATATGAAGTAACCAACTGTGATTTTTCTTTTTTACTTTGTACAGCTGGTCTGTCAGGGAAGGTTTTAAAAAATGTAGGTAATGATTTCAACATAATTTAAACTGAGGTTGACCGTGGTTTGTTCTTTGCATGTTGTCAATGTTTGGACAACTGCTGTGGTCATTGTTGTGCTTGTGTATTTTTTATTCACTGCAAATTAATTTCCCCATGGAGACAATACATTTCTACTACTACTACTGGTGTTTCTGGCCAGAAAACCACAATTGCAACTTTGCTGCCTACGGGTAAGTGTCACCAATACACACTAATGGAATCACAAAGAAGCTAACTGGCTAACGGGCAAAGCTAACTGAGGGCTAGCACCACTTACGCAGTATTTACAGCCATGGTTGAGTGAAAAAAATGTATCTCCATTGTGTAATTGGATGTACAATATCCCTCTCTCCCTTTGTCTTTTCTGTCAGCCTAGTATTTACTCTCACGGACAATTAATGAGTAAAAAAACGTAACATGCTACAGTGGCGCTTATGGCCTCTCGGGGCACGAGTTACTTAGTTCTGCTTCAATGCACTGTCATATATTGTTAGGAACCACAGCATGGCAAGTCCAAGACAAATTTCCCTATGGGGCAATAACATTTATCCTATCTTATCTTAGCCTGAAGGAAGTAAGGGCCTCAACTTTGGACCTAGAGCCTAAAAAGCTATAACATGCCATGACAAATTAGCAAACCTTAGTGAATAGTACTTCCTGGACAATCAAATGTTCAATACTTTCCCCATTGCACTTACCCTAACCATTCTGTTCACATTCTACCTGTGCTGATCCTCTATTCTTGAAACTTTATGCTAGCTACAGTACACCCACCAGGAACCGTTGTCTTACATAAAATATAAAGCTGCATTCTTCTCTTCTCTGTTTCTGCGGCGAAAAGCTCGACCTGTCCAGCCCACCTACAGCCCCGGTGCAAAGCCGTGTTGTGTGTGTGTCCTCACATATCAGTGTCTGCAGTCAGAGGAGCTCGCGCCCCGCTTGAGTCACGGCCGATAGCATCAGACGTCAGATCGCGGGCGCCTTGTGTCTCTTTGCCCCCCGGCGTTTCAGCTTTAGAGGTGAGGAAAGGTCTAAACGCCGACATACTGCTCCTCTGACTTTGATACCGCCGTGGCACCGGAGATATCCATCCACTGACACCGCGCATATTTTTTCGGTCATATCAACAGTGAAGGAGAGCAAGGAATGCTTTCTACGCAAATGGAGAGACGGAGGTTAAGTGCGTTTTAATGTCTCCACTCTATGTGAAAGCTTTGAAAAGAGGCGTAAAAACATGAAAGTAAATGTTTTTTCCTTTTTTCTTTTTTTTTTACTGGATGGGCCTATTGTAGGAAAAATGCAAGTTGTTCCACGAGGTTAATTAACATCCCTCCACCTTTAAAAAACATGCATTCAGAGCCATCATTTCATATAATTACATTTCGCCTGTAATTCAAAATGGCATAAAGACATGTCTACTTGTCAACATGGTGTCTACCAAGTCCACTTTGCGTTTGAAGTGGGTGCAGTGGATTCAGGTGTAAGCCAGTAATGAGGTGCTGAAACAGTTTGGGACAGGCAGTCTCTGATCATTGCATCGTGGCTATTTTGATGACAACACTTGCAGAGTCTAATAGCTATTTCTGCATAATTCTTGTCCCTCGGGGGTTGAAACTGAGGTAGTAACATGAGCGAGCTAATATTTGTAGAACCACGCATAAACAGACACTATTTGTGAAACCTGTTTAGTTCTTTTTTGTTGTTGTTGTTGTTGTAGCTGGAGGTAGAGAATACAATGTTTTATGCAAGAAAGTATTCCGGGGCTCAACATGCAAAATCCTGAAGCTAAAGCGGGTTGGCTGCGGGGGCGTGGGGGGGAGCGGGGTTTGGTTTGAGGTGTGGTCCTGCTCCTGAACCCAGTCAATAAAATATGAACCCCGTATATTTCAATACCAAAGTACTACTTCAAGGTTTCTAATTTGAGTTATTGAAACGAATGGCGATACTTATTAGCGGTGAAGGTTGGCAGCTCTTGTACAAACTCTTGACAAATGAGCTTTTCAGGCTAGAGTCGATTGATCTCCAGCACACGGGGAAACTGTCTCAAGTATCAGCTGGAACATGATAATGCCTGAAAGTACAAGAGAAAGAGGCGAGGACGGAAGGATGTGCTCGCAATTGCGCTGGAAAAAGGCCTGTTGCGTTATCAGATTTTTTTCCGATTGCTTGTAATCTTGAAGTAGAAGCGGTATCGGCGCAAGAGAAAGAGGCAGAGTTCAGTTCAATTAACTTCGTATTGTAAAGCTCATGCTGAGAATTGAAAATGCGCTACTGTCGAATCCTTGGTGGGAAGAAAGAAGTTAGCGATATAGTGACATAATTATGACAAAGTGGTTTGACAATTTCACTATTGTAGCTTATAGCACAAAGTCTTATTGATTCTGCTGTGTCCTCATAGTTTGGTGAGATTTATTTCAGTATATTTAAGGTTTGGTAGGAGATTTGTGTTCTGGGTGAAGGCCAAAACAACTTTATTTTTTTTCGGTTGCTTTGCTTTTGTTGAGGAAGTAAAACTATTTTGACTGGAGAGAGTGGAATTGATTTTTTTTTTTTTTTTTTTTGCGGCGCAGCAGCAGAATTGCAGGGGGTGTCTAATTAGATAGATGTGTTGGAAAATGGAAAAGATTTGTGTGAAGATATTTGCCAAAATATTGAAGACCACATTTGGCTGTAAAGAACTGTGACCGGGGACCCGCTCTTTGTGGTTGTGTCTTAATTCAGTCGACGGAGTAGTCATGAGGTCCGTTGTCTTAACCAAGATTTGTGCTGAGTGACTCCTACTTTGACATCAGCATCATCTATTTTTTACAAAACAAGAAAATAGAACTTTGAAGTCACCCAACCGATAATCTTTGTGCCCATGCCCATCTCCAAATCATTATTTTGTGGAACGGACTCCCAATTGAGGCACTAATGACTTAAAGCAGTACAAAGTAACTTGTTTACCTTAATAGATCCTTCCCGTAGTCCCTCTGGAAGTAACGCAAGTGTTAATGGGATGATTGGGGGGTCTTTCATCTCCCCTTGCGTATCTGGCCAGAAAACCACAATTGCAACTTTGCTGCCACCGGGTCGGAGCCACCAATACACACTAATGGAATCAAGATGCTAACAGGGCAAAGCTAACAGTGGGCTAGACCCACTTAAACAGTACAGCCAAGTATCACCATTGTGTCATTGTATGTACAATATCCCTCTTTCCCCTTGTCTTTCCTGTCAGCGTAGTATTTACTCTCACGGACAATTAATGAGTAAAAAAAAAAAGGCAACATGCTACAACACCTGCAGTGGGGCTTATGGCCTCCGGGGCATGAGTTACTTAGTACTGCTTAAATTAAAAGAAGCAGGCCACCGTTTTTACATACTGAGATATGTTAATACCCGAGATTAGACGAGTTGATACATACCTGTCTGGTCTTTGTGTGTGCCCTCAGTCACGCAAAAAGACCAAATATGTTGTTAGCGCTTGGCCTCTCCCTGTATATTCCTATAGCTCCAAACGGGGGTGAAGTTGGAAGCTACCACGCTCTTCCACGGGCACAAAGACCAGACAGGTACGTATCAACTCGTCTAAGCTCAGGTAAGAACATATGGAAAAAACGGTGGCCTGTTCGTTTAACTCCAATAATTGTCACTCAGAAAAGCCAATTATGGCTATGACTGAAAAACATAATTGTTTAGAATACCAGATGAGATAAATATACAGTGTATACAAAAAAACTAGACCTGAGATATAGTGGCTGCAAGAAAGAAACATGTAAATAGTTTATATTGAGCCCATGGTAGCTGAAAAGGAGCTGATACTGAAGCAAACAGAGAAGTGTTGAGGAATGCAGTTGTGTAAAAGTAGTGGTGTACTTTTAATCACTGCAACACCTCATGTGTCCACAGTATGGTATGCTCTGTTACATTATATTAGTTACTTGCCCATCCGAAAATGACGGCTGTACATTTTCACACAAGAACATTGATTGCAGTTATTCGTACACACAGCGATCCCTTCAATATTTCATCTCCCACGCACATTATTTAACTCTGATGCAGTCAGGTGTGTGTGGGGAGGGAAAAAGCTTCAAATTAGCAAAAGGCTGAATTTGACTAACAACCCTGCATATTAAGCTGATCGAGACGTGCTTTTTCTCCAACTCTCCCAACCCTCTTAGCTCTCTCTCCTTTTTTTTAATTTAAACAATAATCTCCCTCAAAGAAATCCATTTCCGCTCCCCGGCGTGGCATGTGTGACATCTATCAGAACCTTCCTGATAATTGTTGGCGCGTTACACCGATATAGAGCCTGCCTTTTCGCTCGCTCGCTCGCGCACACACACACACCACCACCACGAGCACTGCACCACAAATCACAAGTCTCATTTAGTTTCCTTTCTGTGTTTTAATTAGAGCCGAAGCTAGGCTAATCACCTCCTTAGTAGACAGCATTGGTAATGAGACGGCAAGGGAGGAGCTGAGAGGGATGGACGGATAATTGAGAGGCATGAGAAAAAGAAGAAGAAAAAAACGATTGAGGGGCTAGCCAGGGTAAAGCGAGACGCGAGAAGTTGTTGGCAGATTAGATGGGAACTCGGAGAGGGTGACTGAGGTGGGCGAGCGAAACAGATAAAAGGAATAAGAAGCTCGCAACAATTGGATCAACGGGTCCGAGAGACGGACTTGAATGAGGAACGCGGCGAATGCAAAGGAGAGCTTCGATTGAGGAAGACGGGCTCGGGAGAAATAATGAGGGTTCCATACCTCCCACCAAGTGAGAGCCATGTCTGCTCTGCACCCAACCTAACACCCACCCCCCCCCCACCCCCACACCCTCCCCGAAGAGACTGCTCCTTTCATTCTGTCAACCCAGTGAGAGCCTGAATAGCCCTTTATTATTCAACAGTCTGGGGCGGGGTCACGGGGGGTCAGAGCGCGGGCCCCACCACGCTGCCACCAGCAAACATCCCCGCATACACTGCCGCCTTCTCTAAGCGTAACCCCGGGCGCCTACGTGCATGCATGAGAATAAGACCTTTTCAAAATAAGGAAGGAAATGGCATCGGTAAACACTTCCACGTGTGACAGTTGAGCTCCTTCAATAGGGGCCAGCTATTTCTAAAGGGACGCCGTTGCTGCCCAGGTTTGTCACAGACCCCCACATATAGGGACGAGATAAGACTGGTGATAGGAATGTTTGGCAGCACAAAAAATAGCCTTCGTACAGTAGAATCTAATGTGTGTCTATTGGCAGGAAGTACTTTCACATGCTTTTAGGAGCACAACTAATGTAAAAAAAAAAAAAAAAGAAAAATTGGAAATGTAATAAATAAAATATAAATGAGATCAAGAGCAGCTGCCTGAGACTTTCCTTTTCTCCCAATCCAAGGTGGACCTTATTACCCATCCTTCCAATCCCGCTTTGTACTTTGTCACAAGCAATCAAGCATCAAGGGAACTATCTCTCATGACAATTACGCAACGGAGACCACATCAACAAATAACTGTAATCAGGAGGAGTATTAGCAGAAAATAGACTGAAATGTGTGATGTTGTATTGCCATCTTCTTGGCTGGTACAATTCACTGTAATGAACATACAGACACATGCGGTAAATATGCCAGATTGTGACTAATACCCATTCATCATCTATATTTGCAGTTATAAACACACTCATATTTGTTCAGCAGTGCACCCAGACACTGGAGGTGACCAGTGTTTCCACAGATTACTGGAAAATGTTATATTTGTCAAGTTTACGTTACTACGTTAGGTTGATTACAAAATCATCATAAAGGTCGGGCTATAAGAACATCATTACTCGACCGAATGAACCAAATTGGACTGATCTGATGGTTCCTTTGAAAAGTAGCTTAGTTACTGATTACTTGTTTTTCTTTTTCTTTTTTATTTAACATTTTATTTCGAGCCATAAACAAAACTATACAAACAGTGTTCAGGAACAAATACAATGTCCAATATCTTTACCTTTACATACAACACACTTCCTTTGCCCCTATAATTGGCCAACAGAATAAAATAAATAGCATTTTAGCTTGAAAAGGAGTGGGACTCCCATCCCCATTCATATATTCTAAGTAATTTAAATAATGTGGCTGCTAAAGTTTAGCCCTTGGTAGCTTGTAGTAATGAAACAATTAAGTTAGCTACATTAAGTCAACATTCACAAAATGCTACACTTTTTAACAAGTGTATAATTATTCATTCCTACATCCAATATATCAGCATGTTAGTATTACTGTTATTATAAAATAATCATCATCACAACCCACACATGTATATTGTATATTTTAAAAGTAAAGTTAGACCACAACTTACTACGCCCACTGCACAGGACTGTAAAGGAGCTGAGCAGCTCTTTCAGTGGCAGACTGATTCACCCTCAATGCAAGAAGGAGCATTTACAGCAGGGCCTTCATCCCCACTGCTGTCAGACTGTGCAACACTACTGTAAAGTAACATGTGCAAAAACCCCTTTACAGAATACAGGCAATAATCCCTGTATTTACATCACTTACCTTTATCAACTTTATCAACCACTTGCACTAATGTAAACCTGCACTGCTAATACTGACAATAACATGTTTTGTTATAGTCTGTTTACTTATTATTGACTGTTTATACTTTTTGTCCCCACAAAGTCCTTGGTAGTCATTATAAGACACCTCTGTTTACTATTTAATTGTCTTTTCCTCACATGTCCTGCCTATTTGCTCACCCCGAGGGTTTCTAAGAGCTGAACGTAACAAGTAAATTTCTCCATTGTCAGATCAACAAAGGCTATCTTATCTTATCATATCTATATTAGTTACATTCTGCTGCTTACGACAACACTTCCCCCGCCTCAACACACAACTGCTTTTACCAATACACTCTTTACTGGAAGAGCATTTCAACAGTAACATCAACAATGCTGACACAGACTCAGAATAGTCACGTATTTCCAACTCTCTCCTCAACCAATGTTCGTGTCCTCAGGCTGAAAATGTGACTTGTCCCATATATTACAACACTCCCCCTCAGATGCAAAAACAAATAAATGTTGTTGTTTTTTGCTCAGGAAAATGCCAATATAGTAGCTTACAGTGATGTTTCGGTTTATTTCGGTTTGGTCATTTACAGATACAAAACATACAAGTCAAACAATGAACACAATGAATGACCAGGCGCAGGCAGGAGCTCAAGCTTTATTGTGCCTGCCCTTCACTTTTAAATCAAAACGTTTAAATGTTAACAACCATCTGCAGAAATTAACCATTGTCCACACCAGAAACATATTTAATTAATTTTCAGTCTGTCAATTATTTTTCCATTGTCATTCTCTTGTAAATATTTTTTAACTGAAAAAGAGACGTAGCTTGTTTTAATTCATTACAGCAGCTATTCCATATTTTAACTCCTTTGCTTGATAAACAGTGTTCTCTTAATGTAGTATGTACTTGTGTTTGAGTAAATGTACATATTCCTCTGAGATTATAATTACTTTCTCGGTGGGTAAACAATATTTGCAAGCATTTAGGGATTGTATTGTGTTTAGCTTGTTAAATGAACTTTGCCGTGTACAAATCGTACAAAGTCATAGAACGTCAAGATTTTTGATTGAAGAAACAGCGAATTACTTGGTGAATTGTAATGTGCATAATTAATTAATCTAATCATCTAATCTAATAATCTTGTAATAGGAAAAGTGTATTGGTTCTAGTTTAAGTATTTCCCCATATCTCGATACCATACGTTAGGTATGGTGTGACAAGAGAACCATAAAAAAAGAGCAATGCATTTTTGTTGAAAATATATTGCAACTTATACAAAATTGCAAGTTTTGACTTTCTTTTGCACATTTAAAATATGCCGTTTCAATGTCATTTTACAATCAATTATCACTCTAAGAAATGTTATTTTAATATTAAGATCTCATTGTTTATCTCTTTATTATTAAATACCATACATTTTGTTTTATCTAAATTGACAATTTATTCAAATCACACCAATTCTTTAGTTTATATAATTCTCGCTTCATAAGATTTGGGCCAGAGCAATAAATAGTTGTATCGCCCGCACAGAGAATAAAATTGTGGAAAACTTACTTTAATCTGTTTGGAAATTGTAATTTGTTTGATTACTAGTTACTGAAGAAAAGTAATCAGATTACAGTCATCCATTTCTCAGTAACATCACTGGAGGCGACCCACAGCCCACAGTGGTCACTGGCCACAGAACCAATGGCCAACTTTTGGATGAATGGGCAAATGCTCAGCCTCCGAGTTCATTTGTCGGACTTCATTTGTCGACTTTCCATTGACATCAAGTTGTGCACTTGAACTTCACACACAGCTGGGACAAAAATGTGTCTCTTTTAAAAACGCAATGAAGCAGCAGTAGACACATCGTTTTATGGAAGATTACGGCAATGACCCACTGCACATCGCACTTGGGGACTAAGCGCAGAATCAACAGTCCCTTATGAATTCATTACTACGCTTGTCCTCCTCTTGTTAGCCTCCACTGTGTTGCTATCTTCCCTCAATACAGCGTCGGGAGCTTGTAACCTGGCATTTTCCAAACCGTGTGTGTGTGTAAAGGTGTACGGCCCTCCTTGTGCGTGACAGGAGGAAAAACAGAGATAACAGTAGCCCGCCGGTATCTGCTCCATCTTATCTCGTACACAGCCAGAAGCAGGTATACAAGCTAATTGGAAAGTGCCAGACACACAGACACAAAATGGTTGAAACGAATCCACACACACCTTCCTTTTCCCGGGCAGACAAGAGAATTGGCAGAAGAATGGAGAAAGATTGGGAGAGAAGGAAATAATTTGGCCAAAATGAGACAAAAAAAAAAAAGACAGATAGCTGGACATGGAGGGTAGATTGCATGGGACAACAGAAGATGCAGAATCAACAAGACAAACAGTAACTAGGATGATTTTTTGTTTTGTTTTCCTAAATACCACCCATAGTGTATCTGTTGCGAGCCGTGTTGTCGTCCTCAAGCATTGGGTGGGGACAGCCAAACAAATGGCCCCATCGCAATCTCCCCACTCCGTCTGGTAATGAGTCACTCTATCAAATCCGCTCCCAAATGTCAAGGCCAGATGTATTTACAATGTGACATCCCATCACGCGTCCGCAGTCAATAAGAATTACAGAGCGGATTTTGAAAAATGAAAAAAGTTTAAATTAGAACGCAATGTAATGGTTTGCCATGATGGACTTGTTCGTGGAAAGCAACAACACGGCATTTAGCAACATTAGCCAAGGAAACAAAGTCATTTATTCTTGTTACAATTTCATTGATTTCTTTTAAAGGTCCAATATTATGCAAAATTGACCTTTTGGAGCTTTTAGCCATGTTGTTATGCTATTTCCTCATAAAAAACACCCCCAGAGTAGTTTTTGGCCAAATGAATAAAAGGTGCCCGAGTAAAGAAACATGAACAGATGTCATGTTTGCACTGAAAGTTGTGAAGAAGGAGCTCTTTCTAACCTACTCTGGATACGCCTTTTCTTTTTTCTTACCTAACGATAATGTCACGGAGAAAAGCGCGTTTGAGAGGTGCAGGACTTTACTCCACCTTCCTAAAGATGAGGCCACTTGCCAGAAGTTGGAATTTCTTTCCGCAACAATCAGCCAAAATAGTGTTTTTCTGTGACTGTCTCTGATGGATGCTTTGTGAACCATCACCAGAATCAACCTCCTCCATCAACCTGATGGAGTGGTGAGTCAATCAAAACATGTGTTAGCTTGTGTGTGTTAGCCATTTATGAAGCTGTATTGCAGATGTCAACTCCTTATAACTGCATTGTGAAGTAACTTCACTTATTGCTGTGATATTTATATAGTACATGGGCAGATCCGCTCGGAGAGAGGGGGTGGAGTTAACTGAATCGAAGCATTGTGTCTTCTGGGTTTGCAAAATACCCCCAGGAAATACTTATAGTTCTCGCAAAAAAATAGTACTCCATAGTGGTAGAGGTACACTATATCATAGAAATGCCTATAGTTTACTTTGAGATGGCTAAAATAGCATGATACAGATCCTTTAAAGGAACAGGCCACCGTTTTTTCCATACTGTGATATATTTTTACCTGAGCTTAGACGAGTTGATACATACCGGTCTGGTCTTTGTGCGTGCCCGTGGAAGAGCTTTGTCGCTACTAACTTCACCCCCGTTTGGAGCTATAGGAATATGCTGGGAGAAGCCAAATGCTAACAACATCTTTGGTCTTTGTGCATGACTGAGGGCACGCACAAAGACCAGACATGTACGCATCAACTCGTCTAAGCTCAGGTAAGAACATATCTCAGTATGGAAAAAACGGTGGCCTGTCCCTTTAAAGGAAAATGTAGTCAAAAAACATAAATAATAATAACTTGTGAATTTGCCTTGTAATTCAGGATTATTTGGGTTTTCGCTTCACCTGCCACACTGCTGCGCATCAGAATGTGAAACTCTCTGTAGCTGCACTCCAGCTGTATTTTGAGATGTATCGCTGCAATCAAATGGTCAAATATCAAATTTATATTATCTGGTATGTGGTATGAGTCAGATTATAAAACATTTACTCTCGGGGAGGAGGGATTGCAGGAGGTTGGAAGCAGGTGAGAAGTTGCGATAATGGTTATTGATTAGCCATAGCAGCCGAGCGCTGTGTCTTCTCCCGTTCTTCTCTCTGTTTTTTATCACACATGAAAGACCGCCATCATTTTCCACTGCACTGCCTCACTCTGGGTCTGCTTATGTGGAAGGATATTGTAATATGTGGGCTAGCGACGACTATATTTGAACATAATCAAGCATGAATAAAGAACCGGTGTCACTGGCTATGCTGCTGTGCATGTGGGAATTAATTGCACTAATTATGACAGATCTTAGTTTGGTTTAAGAGACAAATGCAGAGGGGCATGCTAATACACAAAATGTCTCTATCTATTTTTATTATTTGCTTTGACTTCTACTACCACTTTTGACAAGGCTCCTGGGAGCAACTTCTGCAGATTTTACCCCCTTCTTTTTTTTACTAGCCATGAAAGTGCGTCTTTGCCATTTGCTGTTTATTTGGCTCAGGAAAAAGCTCTGATGTGAATTAATTGCTTGTTAGCGGCGTCGAGCCAATAATAACAGCCTAGGGCTGATGCTGGCTTGACAAGACTTGTCTCGTGATTAGCCATGGTGATGAACATTTCATTTACTCGTATGTGTGCTGCACATAATTTTAGGACATAGTACAAAATTGTTTTATTTGCACTGTGCATATTTACTTTTCAGTCTGGTGAGCTTCTTGCCACATTCCTTATCACTTTGCATACAAATTACGCACTTCTGACATTAATTTGTGAAACCTATCAGGGCATAGAGTGTGAATTGAGAGTAACTGCCGTCCAGGTTAATCAGATAGCCCGGGTGTACATGCGTTGAGAGCTGACAAAGTGATTGACAGTAATCAGAGAGTAATGAGCAGGCACACCATTGAACCAACAAACCAAAATTAAACACGGAGCGCTAATTGTCAGCAGAATGAGGACTTTAATTGCGTCAGATTGGAGACATTTCTCGACACGTCACCGGTCCGCTCTTCCCGCTTCCCATATACAGCATCCGTCACCATTCAGTCAGCCCTCATATTCTCGAGTCCTGCTTCTTGTGCCGTTTCGGGGATGGTGTATATACATCCATACTTCCTTCTCTCCTACCTCTGCCTCCTTTTTCTTTCCCACCGCGCTGTGCCCCTTGCTTCCAGCGGGGTTGAACGAACATTTGTCTTGTTTTTTCTTGGATTGTGTAACTCAAATCCTTGTTGAATGGTCACTTAAACCACAAACATACCATAAATTCCTCTCTGCTGTTGTTCTTCACAGATAAATAACAGTCTTTCTTTGCATCGCCTGCTACCACTTCACCAGTGATCCTTTTTGATAACAGGTGATCGCAGTAAATCAGATAAAGGGAAAACTGCAACCCCTGGTCATACTATTACTGCTAGTACTTGTATGGTATATATCACTAACACAACCACTGCTAATACTCCAACACAACTTTATTGAGTAACATCTGCTGCTATATGACAAACAGTAAACAATCAATCAGTTGCTTATTGCTACTAATTATACAGTATTAGTTTCCTACAACAGCGACAGCTTCCCCCTGCAGTTCGAAACATGTTCTGAACCAGTTGTCATACTATCAGATATTATTTTGCCTCTTTTTCTTGCTTCCAGCTCATCAACTTGACAACATCTTTGGTTGTTGTCATTTGCACATAGTACTGGCTGCATCGCCTCCTTCTTTCCCTCGTCTCTCTTCTCCCTCCCTGAGCTGCTCGCTTCCTGCTGTGCTGATTGAACATTTGCTGTTCACTGCTTGGATTCTGTCCCAAATCCTCTGCATAAACTTGAAACACCACGTTAAGAATTGCTCAATCGAGACCAACGGCTTGTGAAATATGTGGTCAATTTGTCTGTGTTTACAACAACGCTGCAACCCGCAGCCATTTCGACAAAGAAATGATTGTCTAAATCCACTTTATCTCCCTAACCTTTCCCAAGGACTTCTCTCTTCCCCCCCCCCCCCCCCCTTCTCAAATAAAATAAGCACTAGCTCAGGTGCAGTTGCTCTTGTATTTCTAATAAGGTAAGCCCATGCACATGTGAACATGCACAAATGCCCTGGCATCTCAGCTTGTTCAAGGTTTCCACCAATCAATCTGAAGTGGTTCTTTTAAGTGGGGGGTTGAACTGTGTCAGTTTGCCTGGAAACAGGTTTTAATGGTATCATATAGACCTCCAGCACTGGGGAACTCTCCATCCCCTCAAATCCTATGCCTCCTCCACAAAGCCTACGTATGTGCTTTTGTTTGTTTCTGCGTCCCTATGTCTTTGACTCTCGATCATACCCTACCTTCACCTCAAGCCTACATCATTACCTCCTTCCACTGAGTTTTTACATGTCAGCAGCAAACAGATTAGCCAGTTTTGTATAATATACTTTTTTTTTTCATATACAAAGTTGTCTGGCTGCAATGAGTGTCTATTTAAAGGAACAGACCACCGTTTTTCCATACTGAGATATTTTCTTGCCTTAACTTAGACGAGTTGATGCGTACCTGTTTGGTCTTTACGTATGCGCTCAGTCACGCAAAAAGACCAAAGATGTTGTTAGCGTTTAGCCTCTCCTCCTCTCCTCATGGGGCCAAATGGGGATAAAGTTAGAAGCGACCACCAAGCTCTTCCACGTTTTCCCTATTTAAATAAGTCCAAGTCTAGTTACACAACATTAAACACGTCGATTTTCTAAGCCGATAAAATGTGGTACTATATTGAAAGGCGCAATAACACCTTAGGAGCACTTCGACATCCGCGCAGTAAAGTGAAGATGTCACTACACGGACGTTGAAGTGCTCCTATGGTGTACGTTTGGAGACCTATGCTGGAAGAGGTTAAATGCTAACAACATCTCCTGAGCGCATGCACATCGACCAGACAGTTTCGCATCAATTCGTCTAAGCTCAGGTAAGAACATTTTTTCAGCATGGAAAAACAGTGGCCGAACAGGCCACCGTTTTCCCATGCTGAAAAAATGTTTAAGTATTTGCCCCCCTCCACAAGATGACTCTCCTCTCCATGCAGGGCAGCTGCAAGTCATTTTGGTGCCCGAAGCAGAAATGTTTGATGGTGCCCCTCCTCCCCACAAAAAAATAAAATAAAAGCGGGGTGGGGAGGAGAGGTGGCTCATTAAAATTAACCACATTCTCAAAACTACACTAAAAACATGTGGAGAATTAAATGAATTGAGTTTCAATGTACAGTTTATTAGTTGGTGCCTCCTCCCCTCAGTACCTGAGTTTCTCTGCTCCGCCCCTGCATCGCGCCACACTTCAGCTCAGATGGGTCCTACTCTCGGCGCCTTCTTCTCTTTCGTGAAGTGAAGTCTCCTCCACAGAGATTCCTACATGTGTCGTATCATCGGTCGCATTGGCACACATTTCTGTAGCTCTTCTTTTTCATCGTTGTTTTGTCATACGCGTTAATAATAATAATAATAACAGTGGTCCAAATATGCCATTGGATCACGATGGTGTGGTGCCCCTCGGAGCACTTGATGCCCGACGCACAGTGCGTTATGAACGTACGGGGCGCGGCGGCACCGTCTCCTAAACTAACAGTTTCATTTGGTGAATCTATTTGTTTTCTTCCTTTTCTTGTTTTACATTTGATACATTTTTGATTAAAGGCCATGCTCCTCATTTTCCTGACAGTGGAAAGAAATGTGTTTTGTCCTTCTTCAGTTAAATTTAAAAGTAAACATTTGTGAAAAGACACTGTGCATCTAATTATAAAGCAATTTTATCGCTCAAGAACCAGCAGGCGAGTTTCTTGTCAGCGTAGCTGTGAGAGTGACCCTGAAAGTTGTGAAAGCGCTTATGAACTCACTCCTGTGAAGAACTGGGATGTGTTAAGAAAGTTAAACATGAGTTTGGACACAACTAGCAATTTGAACTTTACAAACAATTAAATTGAACGACGGAAACAAAACAAAAAATCAGGGATATTTGGCCTTTCATGACAAAGATCCGTTCAAATGGAAACTGTCTCATTTTTGCACAAAAAGGAACTGTTCCTGCGATGGTGAACCAGCACTGCAGAAGCAATCAGGGCAATCTCCAAGCCTGGCTGACATCTGATGACATCGCAGCTTCTCTAAGTAATGTCTGTGAAGGACTTGGTTGGAAGCATGCGGCATGCGTTTGATCAATTTAGACTGCACAAAAATATTTAATTGGAGAACAGTGTAATCCCTTTTTCAACACATGAGCAAAGGAATTAAAGGAATTAAATGGAAAGAAAATGTTCTCCACAACTTACTTGACAATTTACAATAACAGTTTTATGAAAGATTTGACAATTGATTAGTTAAAAAAAAAAAAATGCAAAGTTAGTGATTGTAGAGATCACTCACTCCATCCATTCTGTTTTATTTGTTTGCTATTTGTCTAAAACCGAGGCATCTCTAGTCAAGCTTTGGGACTTACAATACATTATTATGAATATACCACATTGACCATCGATTTTTCCAAACAGATTTGTAGAGTTGTTTTGAAAGAGAAACAAAAGGCATGCTGCTACAGAAACTACCTGCTTTGTGTAGAAAACAGAACACTAGGGTTTAAGTAGATTCAGCTTGTTTTGGCTCAAATATGAATCTATCATGTTGCCAAGTGACCTTGTTACATCAATGCCCTACTATTTCACCCGAACTTACCAGGTGTTGTTGCTGCGTATGCAGAACAAGGGTCCTCTCGATTTAGGGCACTGAGTTACACTCTAGCACCCTTGTTTGCCTTCCCCCCTTTTTAATGCCATATATTGCCGACTAGCCAACCTTTCCACTCTCCCTTCAACATCCTTCTTCTGCAACCCCATCTACTTGTTATCACAGCAACACATCCATTCCACAGCTGCCGCCTCTCTGCGGCCAACATGGCCATAAATCTGATTCGGACCCCAGGAAGTAGGTCACAGGGGCACTCTTAAACATGTAACACACCAACCAGTAGCATGGACCCCTGCTGCAACAGGGGAGTATCGGGCCGCGCTCCCTACCAACACACAAAGGCTTGTTTTATGAACACCAGCACTTGAAACAGAGCACTCTAAGTATAGGCCTGTGTTATTGCAGCTCATGTTCTTCTTAATCAATCCAAGTTGTGGTGAGGAAACAACAGGGGCTTTGTGTGAGGCACCAGGCAGCACTCTGCCACTCTGCCCTTTTTCCTGAACCCACCAACACACCTTTCAAAAGTGATGTGAGCCAGCGACTTTGCCCGGAGCTAGTTATGCTCTGTTTAAACACGTGTGCAATAGGGAGATCTGCTTCAGCTTTACCTACGTGCGTGCGTAGGTGTATGGTGAAGCTGATTGTAAGACTTCTTAAGGATAAGTTAGAGCTAAAGGAAAGTCTGCACTGAAATAAAACTGTAACGTGTTATTTGTAGACGTGACAATACTACATCTATATATATCATACTTGTACTACTTACCCCAATGTTAATGCATACAAGGCTGCTCTTATCACTATTGGTGTGTATAATAATGAAACAAGTCTGCAATGGTGACTAATACTACGTCATCTAATATACTTTCAACATTATCTGCCTGAAACAATTCCAGTACTGCAACAGCTATTCCCAAAATGTCTTCCTACTTCAAACATCATGTTTTGACAAAACATTCACATTCAGAAATGTGCCCTTTCTTTCCCCACATCATTCCAACACGTCTGTAGTGCACCCCCAAAGTATACACCATTCTACAAATCATGTGTGGGTAAAAGCATCAGGTCTTGTGGTGAAAATCAACATCATCTAATCCCGACATGAACATGATGAAAAGCTTTTTCCCTGTGAATGTCTCCCTCTTCTCCAACACTCCGGTGACCTTGACCTCATTACAACTTCCTCCATCAAAACCACACCATTTGTTGAAAAAGTTTGTCCAAGTAGCCAAAAACTGATCCGCTTGCAGTCTTAAGTACAACGCTTCTGCTCCAAAATGTTTGCTGACACACTGATACAAAATCCTCTTTAACTGCATGTTGGAAAGGAAAATCTCGGCGGATAATGGTCATATTGATGTGAAAAGACAAGGCTGTTCTCATTATCAGGCTGATGCACATACTCTGTCTAACTACATACATGTGAATCGGGTTTGGAAAAGCTCGACAGTAAACATTTGTATATAGTACAGATTTCAACCAGTTACACTACTTATACTTTTTTCTTTCCTCCTTAGAAGTTAGTCACGGCAGCTGTACTTGTAGTAACTTTAATACTATGGTAGTAAGAGTTAAAGAAATGAGTGCTTAGTTGAAGTTGCTGCCACTGCTAGTAATATTAATCCAGGTACACAGCAACATTAAATAAACCAAAGTTCAAAGCGAGGGGTCGCAGCATTTAGCATAAGTGTACATTTTTATACAAAATGATCATTATTTGCCAGAGTTCCTTGGCAGTACCGCACTTCACTTCAACATTGTTTGGTGACACATGAAAAAATAGTCTGTCACCGCATGTTAGAAAAGGAATGAATATCTGGGCAGATGATGGCCATTTTGATGTCGAAAGCGCTCGCTGTCCTCATTACCAGGCTGACACACATGTTCTGTCAAAGGAAGAAACCAGCACCAAGTGGGACCAATTCCTCTTGGATGTGGCACGTCTTGAAAAAAGAGGGAGGCTTCCCCTTTTCTAAAGGACTAATCTCTGGACCACAAATTAGCTGTCAGTCATCAGCTTGGAGACGGACGTGGTATCAGGAAGAAAGGCAGTCCCCAACAAATCAACAACATGTCAATCACACACACGCACACACACATGAATGCACAATGGCATTCAGAGCAATCAAAGTATAACATATAAAAGACCTCTCCTTATGCCGCTGCTTATCCACGCCGAGAATAATCCATATCCGGTCACTATTTTCGAGGATCCACTCTTAAGAAACATACAGTAAATCAGTAACTTTGCACAATTGGTTAAATGATTATGTCTCTTGTCTGTAGTGCCCTTAAAGCAGAACTAAGTAACTCATGCCCCTAGAGGTTGTATTGAGGTCTGGGGGAATGGCTACAGCAGTACTACAAACTCACTTGTCCTTCTCCAGAAAAGAGCAATTTGTGTAATTCATAATGCAGGATATAGAGATCATACTCACCCTCTTCTCCTAAAGTCAAATCTACTTAAACTGAAGGATCTAATCAATTATTTCACCGCAATAATGATGTTTAAAGCTAAAAATGATCTATTACCAGCCAGTATTCAGGATTTCTTTCGACAGGAGGAAGGGTATAGATTAAGGGGTCACATGAATTTCAAAACTCCAGTTGTCCGATCCACTAGGAGGAGTTTCTGCCTTGCTGTTTGCGGCATAATACTATGGAATAGCTTGAATGTATCACTCAAGAAATGTACCACAGGTGGCGGAAGCGAATGGCACATATAGCGCCGCCACTTGGAAAATAATTCGCCAAGAGCCAGCGCCGCCCCGTGCGCCGCCACAAGATCTGGCCCATGGTCTTCACAAACTATAGAGCTGGATATTAATTATAATTTAAACAACAATTTAAATAATCAGTAACATTATTGTCGCTGAACTTCTATGGCCGTTGTGGAAAGACATTCATAGTTTGTAAAACAATTGTTGTAAGGTTGTTGTAAAAGAAGAACGTTTGAGCTTCTTTTGCACCTGTAAAAATATCAAGTAGAAAAGGGGGTGGGACTAAATAAGGTCACACTTCAACCCACTCCTTTTTGAACAATTGCTGTGTTGGTATCCATTACTTGTATCATCATTGTTTTTAAATTGTTCGAAATAAACTAAACTAAAAAAAAAAAAGAGGCCATAAGCGCCACTGCAGGTGTCGTAGCATGTTCCATTTTTTTAATCATTAACTTGGCTGTAAATACTGTTTAAGTGGCGCTAGCCCACAGTTAGCTTTGCCCGTTAGCCTGTTAGCTTCTTCTTTGTGATTCCATTAGCGTGTATTGGTGATTCCGACCCGGAGGCAGGAAAGTTGCAATTGTGGTTTTCTTGCCAGAGACACCAGGGAGACGTGAAAGACCCTCCAATCATCGCATCAACACTTGTATTACTACGAAAAGGATTTATTTAGGTCAACAAGTGACTTACTTCATCGTTAAGGTAAGATGTTCTATATTTAGAGGATGAATGCTGAGGTCTGAAATGCCCTTCTAATTATCCATCACCTCAACAAGCTACATCTTGCCTTCAGAATATCGTGAATGAATGTGCATTTGTTTCCCTCACATGTACGTGCTTTGGTAGTAACTACAGTAGTTAAGCAACAAGCAACAAGTTATCATGAGTCCAAAAGTTCAAGTCTTATCTCAATCCCAAGCCTGCATACAAAGGGGGTTGAAACAGGGCAGCCTTCAAGAACACTCAGACTTAATTCCAATAATCAAACCGTCACTCTGGTAAGTTTTAATGGGCTATAAATTGAAGATGAAATAAAAAATGTACAAGCTACACAAATTTTTTTTTTTTTTTTTATCTTACACAAACTAAAATCTCATAATGCTTGATGTCTTGACTGGCTTGAATTGTGCTCCACCAATCCAAGGTAGCGGCGATAATGTTTAAGGGGAAGAATTTCAAGCTATTTGTTCTCTGAAGAGCTTGTGTAATTAATACATTTACAGGATGTAAAGCAGCTCAACAAGTTGCAGCAGAATGTATGTACCTTCTTTTTAAAGATTAACCATTGAATCTGTCCAAAGAAGTGGCTTTCCTTTGATACCATAGCGGCGAATAAAAGGCTTTAAATTGAAAGTTTTAGAGGTTTATACAAATGTTGATAAAGGTTTATTCAGGTGAGAGTGAAAGCAGATTTGACCTCGGTGTAATGTTGTGGTTGGGTGTCAGGGTTTGATGTAGCACTTGTTGTGTACACTTAATTAAATCATTAGAAATCACTGTTCTTGTTTAGCTGTTCTCAGTGTCTTCACGCCACCAGACGAAAATCTAATTAAAGCGGGTCTTTAAAGGGTTAAAATAGACTTGGAGTGGACTAAATCGTGTGTAAATAACAAAAAAGCTGAACTTAACCCGCATTACTAAAGCATAAATGACATGGTCTCTAATCAAAATCGATAAAGTAAAGGGAAGAGTGCGTTAGCAGATTGGAAGATACAGTCTTTTCTTAAAGGAACAGGCCACCGTTTTTCCACACTGAGATATGTTCTTGCCTGAGCTTAGACGAGTTGATATGTACCTGTCTGGTCTTTGTGCGTGCCCTCAGTCACGCACAACAACCAAAGATGTTGATGTCCCAATGTATTCCTATGGTTCCAAACGGGGGTGAAGTTGGAAGCTACCACGCTCTTCCACGGGCACGCACAAAGACCAGGTACGTACAAACTTGTCTAAGCTCATGTAAGAACATAATCACAGTATGGAAGAACTGTGTGCTCTCAGTCATGCAAAAAGACCAAAGATGTTGTTAGCATTTGGCTTCTCCCAATGTATTCCTATAGCTCCAAACGGGTTGAAGTTAGAAGCGACCAAGCTCTTCCATGGGACGCACACAGACCAGACAGGTACACATCAACTTGTCTAAGCTCAGGTAAGAACATATCTCAGTATGGAAAAAACGGTGGCCTGTTCCTTTAAGCATAAATAAAATGGTCAATTGATCAATTTCGATAAAGTAAAGGGAAAAGTGTGTTAGCAGGTTGGAAGGTACAGCCTTTCCTTATCCCTGAACAAGAAGTTCAGTTCATTTCATCAAGACTGATTTGCTGTACTTTTCATTTTCAGAAACATGTAGAATCTAATTCCACTCATAGGAACACACTGACAAACCTAAACTGGCATTAATGGGGAACAACTGCATGGATGGATCAGGCTTTACTAATGTCGCCGTGAAATTACGGGTTCAGATGCGCTTTCTGCAGCCGTTCCATGCCATGACACGAGTCTCGACCTTGACGAGTCATTGCAATGAAGGTAAATAAAGAGCGGTTGAGTGGTGAGTGCTGTGCAGCTGATTGCTTGTGAAGTCTTTGTGTTTCGTGGTTCCGTGTCGAGGTATAGGTCAACGCTCTGCGCTGTCACTGCTGCTCAGTCAGTAAAAGTGTTGCGCGAAGTCGGCAAGGTATGACTCACTGAATAAGCCTCGCGAAGACTTCTCGAAGACCAGATAATGAGCAACCCAAAATACTAGCTCGGGTTTATTTATTTATTTCTATTTGATTTGTATTATTAGTATGATTCTTGAAAACCTCAGCAGTGAGTGGAGTGGTTATGTTCCAAATACGCCACATTTACTCAAAGTATTTGTGCTTGTATTAACCTAGTAACATAATGTAAAATAGGAAAGGACTCAAGACAATTTTTAAACATTAGACTTTAAGTGTTAAAATACAGGATTGAGCCTTTCCTTCTACTAGTGTAGAACTAGTGTGTTATTTTCCAAGTTATGACCATATTCTTATCTTATCATTTGACCTTTTGACTTCTCAAGAAATCCACCTGATTTTTTTATTTCTTTTTCTGAAAAGTAATAGCCCGCAGATCCAAACTTCTTCTCACCGGGGAGAGCATAATAGAAGAGAATAGCTAATGCATTGGTCATCTGCACATTGTGTCCGTGCCACAGTTAAAATGACACTTTGTACTGGTGTAGCAAAGGAAAAAGGTATGAATATTTTATACCCCTCTCCAGTGCATCAGTCAGTAAAAAGCCATAACAGCCAGTACTTTTCATTGGGCACAGGGGTTTGGAACTAGCGCAGCAGTGTGGTAATGCAGCCATTAGCTTTAGTTGAAGTTGTCAGAGAACTAGTCAGCAGTGGAGGAGGTGGTTTGGTTACCGTAACAATCTTGGCAGTAGGAGTAGGAGTAAGAGTGCAGTCGTGATGTTGAATGCATGAGCAATAAAAGAAGAAATTAAAGAAAAATGGTGGTGGTTATACTAGTAGGATAGGAAAGAGCTTTATTGTCACTGCAAAATTAATCACAACGAAATTCATTTTGAGAGCAGCCCCTTGCATAATCAGCATGAAAAACAATGGCATGGGGCGGAGCAAGTATAGAGAATAAGGCTACATAGACTGCTCATAAACTTTTGTGTTTGTTTTTTAACTTGACCTCGTGCCTGCAATAAAGGTTTGATTATAATCAAAGTTATTTTCACTAAAGGGTCTATCTCACTGGAGAAAGTTATGGAGACGTTTCTGCCGTGACTGGCAGTCTTTCCAACGAATCCGCAACTCTGATTGATTGTGCGCATGCAAAGGGCCAATCTCACCGGCCTGGAGACTAGCTGGAGTCTAGAGTCTCTGCATGGTGTCCAAGAGGTCTACACAGTCTCAAGCAGCTGTGGCAAGGTTGCGAACACTATTTGTCCTCCTCAACCTGTGAGATGTTACTGTGACGTCCCTGCAGTGTTTCAGAGACCTGTCCAATACCAGATCTCAAAGTTACTCCTTATGTCTCTTTGAGATCTGGTATCCGACTGGTCACAGAGACATTGCAGGGATGTCGCAGTTACATCTCACAGGTTGAGGACAACAAATAGTGTTCGCGGAGACCTCTTGGAGACCATGCCAAGCCCACATGGAGACTTTTTGAAGTTGTTTTCACCGAGACTCGCATTATCTCCAGGGGGACGTGTCAGAGACATCTTCGTGAGCAGCCGCAAACTCAAGTCTCCAACTGGTCTTCAACTAGTCTTCAGGCCAGTGAGATAGGGCCTTAAAGGAACAGGCCACCGTTTTTCCATACTGTGATATGTTCTTACCTGAGCTTAGACAAGTTCATGCGTACCTGTCTGGTCTATGCGTGCCTGTGGAAGAGCGTGGTACCTTCTAGCTTCACCCCTGTTTGGAGCCATAGGAATATAATGGGAGAGACCAAATGCTAACAGCATCTTTAGTCTTTTGCGTGACTGAGCGCATGCACAAAGACCAAACAGGTACGCATCAACTTGTCTAAGCTCATGTAAGAACATATCTCAGTATGGAAAAACGGTAGCCTGTTCCTTTAAAGCAAGAACAATTGTATCCTTAAGGTCAAGCACCTCTAGTATAGACATTTTCAAGTATTATGGTCGCACTTTTGCAGGATTGGTACATTTCCTTGATATTCATCACTTTGAAATACTGCACTAGCCACTACAAGCCATTCCCCTCTGTTTTGGGAGGGGCACCCTGGTGGCGCCTCTCTTAAGGTGCCCAGGCTCGTCCTCTCCATGCTTCATAGTTCTGCACAGGCCGTAAATTTGTCGACCAACTGTTGACATCGCCTGCAATATGCTGCAGCGGGTCTGTGATCATCACACGCAGAGTGCACAAGAACAAGGCTGCGCTCCCTTTCTCTTTCTGCACACACAATGGTGACCAACGAGTCATAAAGTCATAAAGCGCTATGGACCCGCGCAAAGAAAGCAGGGGAGAGCGGAGGAGAGCAGGATGAATAACAATGATAGGCGGTGATGGGGGGTGGTGAGTTTGTGTGTAGGCAAAGGGGGGGGGGGTGGAATGATCCTCTCCCTCCTGCAGCAGTGAAAGCAATCACTATGTGGTCCTGCTCCTCCCCTTTGGAAAGGAATCCACCAAATCGCTGCTAATTGAATGAGTGACAATGAGCGGGCAGACGAGGCGACAGATGCTCGCGTGCCTTTACGAGCGCAGCATCACTATGAGCATGAGGCGGGCTCCGGTCAGCCACACTCGGGCCGCCGCTGGGCCACTGTCCACCTGCTGCTTCCTTTGACCGTAGGGAGGAGCAGGGGTTATGAAAGGGAACGGTCGTCAATGTTGGGACAGACGCTTAATCTGCAAACTATTACTTTATGACCCCGTGGCTCAGGAAATGATGACACAGCTGTGAGTAAACAGAAGCCGGAATTAGCATCCAGTGGTTTTATGAGCGATGCAGGTCAGTGAAAGTGCATAAGGTAAGGTGCCTCAAGGTTCTTAGATTAGTTGGCGTCATCAGAAGAGGGTTCCCCCTCTTCTGATGACGCCAAACAGTGCACTTTTTTTGCACTGTTTTTTACCGGAAATATCACGATGTCCTAATGATATAATAAAGACAATCCTCAAAAGTTCTCAGTATTTTTGTTTTGTAACCACCACTTCTTCTGACATACAGTGCAGGTTAATGGCCCTGTGCCTGTTTATTTTTATGACAAAGAATGAAAGAGGAAGCCACTAAATTAGAATGTCAGTGGTGGTCCAAAGTCATTTCTAATTTTCTTAACTTGCAGCATCCCAATTCGTCACATTGATAAGTTTATGGGCACATTTCACAACTTGCACACTTTTCCGAGTCACTTTTGCCACACAAATGCTCGAAAAATAGTGTTTTTTAATTAAATGCACTGTATTTTTCCCACAAATGTCTCAGTTTACAATACACTTGTAGAAGACAAAACAAATACCATTCCATATGAATAAAATCAGATATAGTTCCTTTAATGAACATACGTACAGTGGTGTGCAAAAGTGTGGGCCCACCTTTAACTTTCCGACATTTTGCCACATTATGGACCATAAACATAAATATATTTAATTGAAGTTTTATGTGAAAGACACACACTAAGTGATACTTGATCGTGAAGTGAAATGAAATGTATACATGATTTAGATTTCTTTTTTTATAAATATAAAACTGAAAAGTGTGATGTGCAAAAGTACCGGCCCCCCTTTCCTTCTAGTGCAACCAATTGCCTTCAGAAGTTGCCTGGTGATTTCTGAATGATCACATGTTGATCCAATGACTAAATAGAGTCTACCTGTGTGTAATCTAATGTCAGTTCAAATACAGCTGCTCTGTGATGGTCTCAGAGGTCTGTTAAGAGACTATTTGGGAGCAGAAGCATCATGAAGTCCAAAAACACACCAGACAGGTCCGGGATTGAGAAGTTTAAAGCTGGGTTAGTTCATAAAAGATTTCCAAAGCTTTGAACAAGTACAGTTAAATACACCATCCAGGAATAGAAAGAGTCTGGCATCACTGCAAACCTACCAAGCCCCGGCCGTCCTCCTAAACTTACTGACCGAACCAGGACAGCACTGACCAGAGCTGTTACCAAGAAGCCTGTGATGACCCTGGATGAACTGCAGAGAGCTGGAGCTCAGGTGGGGGAAACTGTCCACAGAACAACTATTAGTCGTACACTGCACAAATCTGACCTGTAGCCATGGGTTAATTCGCTTCTGTTGTCCCCAAACACACTAGCTTTCATCCTGGTCTATTGTACATGTTTTAGAACAATGCAAACTCCACACAGAAAGACCAGTTATCAAAGCTTATTTAAGACCGATGTATTGTAAAAGCAGCTGTATTAAATTGTACTTTAACAAGAAAAAGGTAGCTTTTACAGTGACTTCACACAAAAGGTCTGAATCTTTTCACACAAAAGGACGATTCCCGTGGACTTTAGAAATTATAAATCTGTTGAACTTTGATTTCAATACGACAAAGGACATAAAAAAAGAAAGAAGAAAAAGAAACACTCTTGCAGCAAAATGTGTCAAAATATTTGATCGGCGCCTAGTTCGTAATTAGCAACTTACTTTTCCCCAGAGGAAATTGATGAAATGTGACAAATTGTTGAATGAAAAATATTTCTGTCGCGCAAATTTGGACAATTTCACAACTTCAATTCCACTTTAGCGAGGCTGTTAAAAAAAATCTGTTTGAATTGGCGAGAAGGAGCGGGGTGGGGAAAGTTAACACCAAACTTCACAAGATTAGTTTAGGATCTCTGCACCTGCTACCCAGAATGAATATTTCAGCTGATTTATTGGCATCAAAAGCAGCACGTTTGTTCAGCTCCTCTGGTTATGTAGCGTGCCTAAATCTATTAAGCCTCCATCTGTTTTGTACTTAGATTATGCCCCCTTTCTATACATTAATTGTTTTATTCGCTTCACTGTTTAAGACCCACCCCCACCTAGTCTGTCATTCTCCTGCTCCCTTCTTCCATAAACTCTGGGGCAGACTTTGTTCTCCAAATGTGATTAGCTTCCCCGGGACGCTGGGAGTAAATTGCATTACTGCATTGTGAGCATTGGAGCTATGGAAATGCTCCGGCGCCCGTATCAAACCTGTTTAAATACCAACATGTGCAAAACGGGAGTGAATGCAAACATTTTGTCGGGCATGAATGGTGGAAGACAGACAGGTTTTCTGGCAGATTTAAGAATGGCAGGGTTCACAAGGAGAGCTTCTGGTTGGTGTCTGCGCACGTTTTAGAATATGTAATGACTTATTGTTTTGTGCCGAAGCATCAAATGAACAACATGTCTCGCTTGGTGTCTCTATTCCATTTTGCACATAAACAAGTAACAAGCAGGTGGTAGTAAATAATTCATTTGTTTTGCATATCTTATATCCTTCTATTCCTTATAGGAAATTGTGGCCATACTAAGAATTCCTCCAGGAAAAAAATGGGTACTGTGTAATGTTTTTGATATTTGGGGCTTTTTATGTCCAAATGGTCACATTAGTATTCATATAAACATGGATAAACAACACATCTCCTCCTAATGTGATATAAATGTGCTTACTTTTATGATATATTAATGATATGATCAATTGGTCGATTAATTCACATACTATTCATTCTGCAAATGTGTTTATTCTCTTAACATCCACTTGCGAAGGGAATGCATTTGTAAATTAGCATTTTGTGCCATAACCCGACACCGAGCATCCAACCGACTTGGCTTGGTCAGTGTGTTGCTGCACACTGTCCCTGCACGAATGGAGCATTTTAATAAATAATTCATAATCATGACCTATTGCATCTCTGTTCCAAGATATGTAAACATGCTGAAATATTATATTGTTTTTACTGGAAACACTTAAAGGGTCTATACGGAGTTTAAAAATGTTATGTAATTATGTATGTTCATCCCCCTACATGTTCCAGCAATGTCCTAATGTGTAGAATGAGCCCAGACCTGTTCACTACAAGTGCCTCGAAAATCCTGCACTGTCACTCAAAAAGGTGTTACTTCGAGTCCGAAGTGCCGTCATGCGCGAGCTGAATATAGAAGCTGCAGTTACACATAAGACCTGAGGTGGCAGTAATGAGCATGAAATGACCAACTTGCATCTAGCCCCTTTAATGTTACTCACAATTACAAAAACAGAACAGAACAAATGTGGCGTAAATGTTGTTTTGGTTTTGGCTCTCGAGACATTATCAAAATAGAAATCCTAATCGGCCTCGTACTTTGCATTTCATGATATCAGAACTGAAAGGCACTTGTAAAGGGACTCTATCCGACCTCAAAAATCTTAGCATTCAATCTTATCTTATTAAGTTTGCAAATTCCAGCACTTAAAGCACAGGACCGTATTCTGAACTTCCAAAGGAGAAATGGCAAATTCACATAAACTCTCATTCATGTCCTCATTCTTTGTAGTTGTAGTATTTTAAACCACTAAAGGACCTGGTTTACTAAGCCAGGTGCTAAATTGCAAGTAATGCTAAAACACAGCCCATGTGATTAAACAGCGCGTTGCAACTGATTCATATCATTAGAGCAAATCTGAGGGTAAATGTGTTTGTGCTGTGGCTTGTTCGTGTTTATTAAAGACAAAAATCGCCTGCGCCTCCTATTTTGCAAATGTACAAACGTCCACCACTTGGTAAATCAGACCCTAAGCGTAGATCCTACTAACATATACCTTCATGTCATATAAGGAAGGATTTACATAAGTATACAAGCCTCCTCTCCTGGTGCATCTTTATCGTGAGTGCCCCAGTCACATTATGCCAGTGTTCGAGCCGTTCTTCTGGCATGTATTTCATGAGTGGCAGTTTAGAGGCTTTTATCTCTTATGACAATTCATTTTCTCACAGTTGTGCAGGGTTCAGGGCTCGGCTGGAGTGGAGTGAAGTACGTTAGGCTTAATCGCTCGGTCTGCGGTGCCAAATACATGTCGCCAGATGGTACTCCAGAATGCAGCACTCCCAGTTGTGCACATTTGTCAAAGTTTACATCTCTGTCTCCATTCTGTCTTATTTGTGAAAGTGGAACTTTACAGTCTCGCAATAAGTTGGGGTCATAATGACTTTGTTCTTCACTTTTTGATCACGCCTTTTGCATAATAGCCAAACCCCTGTTGTGAAATAAGATGATGAAACTGATGTCACAACAAAAAAACGCCGCACAATTAATGCATCTAAAATTAGTGAAAATGTGTTTGTTTATTGAGGTTGCTGCAAACATCATAATGTTCATGAAAATATATTGATATGAATATGTATATTCAGTAGGCTGGGGAGTGCACCCCCCAGAGTACATTATGGGTGCCTGCTGTTGTCAAAATCTCCTCATTCTGCTGCAGCGAGTTTGAAGTGATGTTAAACAGATTTATTCACGGGACAGAGCTGTTCTTCGGCGTGACCAACTCTTTCAAGGCATTCATTAGAGTCCAGCGCTCTTTCTGCCCGATTCGCCACACAGCTTACTGCGCTTACTCACACCGATAGACAGCCACAGATGAAGCGCATGAGAAATATGCACTGCGCGCCACCGGCATCTACAAAGTGGGAGAAGCGGGTAGTCAGCTGCCACTTGAAAGCGCGATAGAATACTATAAGCATGTTGTGAGCGTAATGCCCAGGCATCCAGGAGCGATGACAGCTGCCATTGGCTGCCTGCGCTGCTTTTCAAAAGTGTGCCTTGTGCGCCTAAACGCGCGGTGTACTAAAGCTTGAGCTGAACAGATTTTCTGACTCTTCTAATGAGCGTTTGGACTTTACGGCGCCTCCGTGCTGTCAGAGAACAGACCAGAAGCGAGAAACTCTTAAACTCGGGTGGTTTTATGGCAATAAAATACGACGCCGTTTTGAACGAAGGTTTTTTTTTTTTCTTGTGCACTTTATTTCCCCCACTGTTCATTGTGCTGCTTTAGAAAGTGGGGGAATTGAGGGCGGGGTTTCTGCACCCTCCGCGTCTCCTCCTCCCCTGGAGTCCGGAGTGGCCACCAGCCAGGGTCTGATTTAAGAAGCGTTTGTCTTTCCCGGCATGAAAAGGAAGGAAGAAAGAGAAAGGGGGGGCTGTCGGTGATGTACAACGAGTTTGGTTTGAGGCGGGTTATTTTTGGGAAGCGTAGTGTGTGCGCGCACAGGCGGCTCAAACGCAGAGAGGGAGCGAGACAGAGCGCACGGCTCTCAGCAGACGCACAGAGGAGCGACTGAGAGAAAGACGCGCGGATACCAGTGTCATTCAGCAGTTCTTACGCGCACTGGACCACTGCAGAACAGAATTCTAACAAGAAAAGGAGGACTTGTATGCCTGTTCTAGGAATGTGCGCATTTAACCAGCGCGTTTTTCTTCATGCCATTCTTGGAAAAGCGATGCTATTGACTGAGAAAGAAGCGCATTCCATTTGGTAAACTGTGGCGGACTCTTGCTTTACCTTTTGTCGCTGTTTTGGAGTTTATAAAACAATGAATCCAACGAAAGAAAAGAGTCTCCTTTGCGCAAATATGTGGAAACTTGTGGCTCTTTTATGTCTCGTCTGCCACGTCTCCGGTAAGACAATCAAATACCAAATTTACGAAGAACAGAAAGTGGGCACTGTCATCGCTCGACTCAAAGACGACGTGGCAGATGTTTTGGCCAAACTTCCCAGCTCGGTGTCCCTGCGCTTCCGAGCGATGCAGCGGGGCACGTCGTCTCTGCTGACGGTGCGCGAGGCGGACGGGGAGATCAGCGTGCGGACCAAGATCGACCGCGAGAAACTCTGCGAAAAGAACCTAAACTGCTCGATCCAGTTCGACGTGCTCACGCTGCCCACGGAGCACCTGCAGCTTTTCCACGTCGAGGTGGAAGTGCTGGATATAAACGACAACGCGCCCCAGTTCGCCCGACCGGTCATCCCGATCGAAATCTCCGAAAGCGCGGCCGTGGGAGCGCGCATTCCGCTGGACAGCGCCACGGACCCGGACGTGGGGGAGAACTCGCTGTACACGTACGCGTTGGAGCCGAACAATTTCTTCAAGATTGACATCCAGTCCAGGGGCGATGGGGTTAAGTACGCGGAGCTGGTGGTGCTGAGGGAGCTTGACCGAGAGGTGCGCTCCGGCTATGAACTTCAGTACACGGCGTCAGACAGGGGCGTACCCCAGAGGACCGGCTCTACCCTCCTCAAAATCAACGTGATGGACTCGAACGACAACAGCCCCGTGTTCGAAAAGTCCTCGTACGTCATAAACCTGCCCGAAAACTCCCCGGTCGGCACTTTGCTCATTGACTTGAACGCCACGGACGCGGACGAGGGCACCAACGCCAAGATAGTGTACTCCTTCAGCAGTCACGTGGCCCCCAAAATCATGGAGACGTTCAAAATTAACCCCGACACGGGCCACCTCACCCTGCTCCGGCGCGTGGACTACGAGACGATGAACTCCTACGACATAGACGTCCAAGCGCAGGACATGGGACCTGGCTCCATGCCCTCCCACTGCAAGATCCTGGTCAAAGTTGCGGACGTGAACGACAATAAGCCGGACATTAGTATTAACCTGATGTCCACGCAGGGGAACGGGGACGCCGCTTACGTCCCCGAGGCTTCCCCCTTGGACACTTTTGTGGCTCTGGTGCGCGTCGAGGACTTGGACTCCGGCCTGAACGGTGAAGTCGAGTGCAAATTACACGGCCAGGGCTATTTCAAGCTGCAGAAGACTTACGAGAATAATTACATGATATTGACTAACGTCTCGCTGGACAGAGAGAAGAGATCGGAGTTCAGCCTCACCGTGGTGGCCGAGGACAAGGGCACCCCAAGTCTCTCCACCATCAAGCACTTCACTGTCCACGTCACCGATGAAAATGACAACCCCCCACGTTTCGAGAAAGGCAGGTATGAGATTTTCAAATCAGAGAACAACGCGCCCGGGGCATATCTGACCTCCATTATGGCGACTGACCCCGACTTGGATGCCAATGGGCAAGTCAGCTACTCTATCCTCGAAAACTCAGTTCACGGCAGCTCCATCTCCACTTACGTGACCATTGATCCCTCGAATGGTGCCATATATGCCCTGCGCACGTTTGACAGGGAGGACGTGAGCCGCATTTCCTTTGTGGTTCAAGCCAAAGATTCAGGGAAGCCCCCACTTTCGAGCAACGCCACTGTCATTTTGAACATCCTGGATGAGAACGACAACCCGCCGATCATCGTGGTCCCCCAGCTTTGGAACTTCAGCGCTGACATCCCAGCATCCAAGTTCACAGAGGCGGGGCAGCTCGTCACAGTGGTCAGAGCAACAGATAGGGACACAGGAGTCAATGCTGAGCTGATATGCACCATAGTGAGTGGGAATGAGGAGGGCTTCTTTCTGATCGACCCAAGAACATGTGAGATCCACGCCAACGCCAGTCTGGAGAACTTCCCCCATGAACACGTTGAGCTGACAGTGGTGGTCAGAGATCAGGGGAGCGAGAGCCTTAGCGCCAAAGCGGTCTTAAAAATCACCCTCTACGAGAACATGGAGAACCACGTGCAGGTGATGGACCAGGGAGAGTCCTCTCTGGATGTATCCCTCATCATCATCATCTCCCTGGGGGCCATCTGCGCCGTGCTCCTGGTCATCATGGTGGTCTTCGCGGCCCGCTGCAACCGCGAGAAGAAGGACAACAGGAACTCGTACAACTGCAGGGTGGCCGAGTCGACCCACCAGCACCACCCGAAGAAGCCGTCCCGCCAGATCCACAAGAACGACATCACCCTGGTGCCCACGGTGAACGGGACGCTGCCGATCAGGGCGCACCACCGCTCGCCCTCCGCGACGCCCCCCATGGACCGCGCGCAGATGGGGAGCCGGCAGAACCACCACAGCCGGCAGTCCCTGAACAGCCTGGTGACCATCTCGTCCAATCACATCCCGGAGAGCTTCGCCCTGGAGCTGGCGCACGCCACCCCGCCAGTGGAGGTGAGCACGCAGCAAAATCAAATTACTCTGGCATTTCAACTGTGGTCCCTTAGCCCCTTTCCAAATTTTCTCTCACTGTGCTCAACCCCCCCCCCCCCCCCCCCCCATCACACCCCTCCCTCTTCTACTCCCCCCCTTCTCCCTTTAACCCCCTCTCCCATCTTCCTCATCATCTTCTCCACACAGCTGTTTGAACAAATTAACTTGTCTCCGTGTATGACAGCACCTTAATCAACACTGGCCTGTAGTTTGAACTGACTCTCATTAAGACTTGTTGGCGATTACGCATGTGTCTCTGTCTTTACCTTGTTTACACTTGTCACCCACGTTACCCCCTCCCTCACCCCCCCTACCTCATCACCCCCCCCCCGTCCCCCCCCGCCCCGTCACACGTCTCCATATTCATCTAAACACCCCCCCTCGCTCTTCCCCCTTTTTTTGTTTTCTATTGTCATCCATTTTGTCTCATGCTCTTTATCATCAACCATTTTGTGTTTACTCATCCATTGTTTTGTCTCTTTTTTTGTCCTTCCTTTCTTTGTTTTCTTTTTTTTTTACCCTCATCTGTTATCCATCCCCCCTTTTATTTATTTTTTTTTGTTTTATTTTCTTTTTTTTTTCTGTTATTTTCGGATGTAGCAAGTCTCACAGCTTCTGTCCATGCTCCATCAGGGCCAGTACCAGCCCAGACCCAGTTTCCGTGGCAACAAATACTCCCGCAGCTACAGGTAAATGACCCCCCCCCCCCCTCTAAAAAAAAAAAAAAAGCAATTCTATTTTATTTACTTTTCAAACCACTTGTTCTTCATTGTGTTACTACATGTCTCCAACTACCTGTTGTGCGGTTGCTCGCTCAGTTCAATGTAGACCATAGTTGTTGTTGTTGCTTTATTTTAATGGTGTGTTTCTTGTACTTCCCGCATCATGCCAGTGTCATTCAGTTCAGAGATTAGCAACCCATCCGTCCATAGATATCACAGCAGTGGTCCGCTCTAGCACATATTAAAGTATGAATCCATCACTTTTTCGAAATAACATTCCCCTTTGATTTGTAGATGACATATTTATGAGCACCCCCAGTGGCTGCAGTGAAAGATTTACAGATAGACATACCTGCTCCGAGGATTTATGGCCCAAGCCTAGTCTAGAGACTTGATAGATTTTTACAAACAGCCTAAAGTTTTATTTGATGGATTCATCCTTTTTTTAGTCCCCTGACAGATTCAGATCACAAATCAATGACACCTGCCTGCAAACAAACTGCATTTTTCTTGTTTGTTTTTTCTCCCCCAAAATGAAACTCTTCCCTAACTTTTACTCCGACGCTGCTGCCTTCGTAGGTATGCGTTACAAGACATGGACAAGTTCAGCCTGAAGGACAGTGGCCGTGGGGACAGCGAGGCGGGGGACAGTGACTGTGAAATGGGCCGAGAATCCCCCGTGGACAGGTTGCTTCTGGGGGAGGGTTTTTCTGACCTCATCCATCTCGAGATGCACCATCGCCTCCACCCAGGTGAGACACGGCGCGATGTCGCCCCCCGCCCACTCCCGTCACATTCTCTCACTGTCATTGGCTGCTCTGGTGAACCTTCCCCACCACCCCACCCATTTACGTGAGCAGCACTGAACCAAAACACCTTTGTCACACTTAGTTTTCCCTTTAGAGCTGCATGAAATCTCACTTCATTGTGCAGAGTGAGTGCAGGTTTGCCCAGATCTGTCATGTCCCTCTAGGCTTTTAAACTTTAAACAATAGGAAACTGTTGACTACATTCAAAGTGGCATTTTAACTCCCTCACTGGACACGAGCATTGATTGAAGGCCACTGAAGCAACCTTACAGCGTGACCTGATCATCACACAGTTTGTTGTATGCACTGGAAAAATGACCTCCATGACCATAAACTACTTAGGATTGTTTGAATGAACTCCTACGAGACCAGATAGAAGATGCCAATGCCAGTGGAACAAGCATACATCCCACTTGCAATCAGACAAGTGAACTTTTGCATTTATGCATTTCTCACTTGAAAGGATGCAAAATATTCGGAAATAGGAAAAGAATGTGCTTGTTCCAAAAAATACCTCATCTAAGACTCGACCAAACGTACTCAAAGTTTCGATCTATTCCCTATCTATAAATGTGTGTCATCCCTTCCTGAAGATGATCATTATGCTTCCAGTGTGTTCATTCTTAACAGGCAGAGAGCACACTAATGTAACAGGTCTTCTAAAACCAGTTTACATCTCTGTTTGTTAGACCTCCATTTGAACTCCACACTGTATTCCAGCCACACTGTGTTGAAGATCTCTCTGTGTTCACATATCCTTAAACCCTGCTCTTTCGAACCCCCTGGTAACACGTTTCGAGCTCAGGCCCCACCTGTGCATCCTCCTCTTACTTACGGCTGAGACTAATTTCAGCACCACGGACAGCGCCGGCCCCCTTTTATAAAGCCTGTTATTAGTCCGCCTGCCGCACTGTCCCTGTCGCTAACGCCGTTTTCCGCCGCTCACCCCTGAACACAGACACAATCCACCCCCCCCACCCCACCCTCCCTCCCCATTGTACAGGGGCCCATTCTTCTACCCAGCCCCTCATTTCCACGCTCGTTATCACATTCACTGAGGTTACGCTGTGTCTCGCTGCCTTTGCGTTGCCTTCATGCGCGTGTGTGTGTGTGTGTGTGTGTGTGTGTGTGTGTGTGTGTGTGTGTGTGTGTGGCGAGAGGGAGGGAGGGGGGGAAAGGGTTGGGGATTGGGGGGTGCGTTATCTGCCCTTAAGATAGAGCCATGTCTGTAAAAATCCTCCCTGGAGCGGAGATGAGTCGCCCGTCACTCATCGGGAACGCATCGTAGGGTGGTGTGTGTGTGTGTCTTTTTTTCTCTTCTTCCTTTTCTTTTCTTTCTCTTTCTCTTTTTTTCCCCCCCTCACTGTGAGTGACAGTAGTGCACTTTCATGTCTGAACTGAGGAGAATTCATCGTAATTGCTTTTAGAGCGATGTTATTCTCCCACTACGGCGTGCTGACTCTGCCCCTCCTCTGCATCTCCCTGCCTCACTTGTTAATGTATTCCCTATCATTATTGAGATCGAGTGACGGCGAGGCGTGCTTGGACACTGTCTTTTTTTTATTTTTATTTTTTTTTGCCTCGCTCTGAGAAAGACTCGGAGGTTTATTGTTGTTCTACCTTTTATGCTAATAATGAAGGGAAAAAAAAGGAGCACTAATGGCCCGTGAGCAAGGATTATCCCTATTTCTCTTCAGCAGATTTAATTTGTTTAGATTTTTCTATTTAGATGGCCCGCTCAAACTAGATATGATAAAAGAGCTCGCTAAATAAGCCGCGCAGTTGGAGTTTGCGGGCAAATATCGCATTAAGAGTCCGCCTCTGGTGTCATCTGGGACGGATTTACCAGGCAGCCATTTACATTCCCCATTATGCGTTTTCCTTGTTACCTGAAGATACCCGCAACACATTGTCTGACGATAGAAAATGCATCACAATGGGCCCCTGAGAACAGCATAAAGGCATTCTGAAACCACAAACAAAACAGTGCGGTGTAAAATATTTAAAACCTTATGTGGGTAACCACCTGTGCTTCATTTTTCACCGGGAGTATTTCTCTGTTTTCCAATGCAAGACGAGCACACTCCACCCTTTGTATATTTTAAACATATTGATCTTTCCAGTCGGACAACGTTAACATGTCAAAGGTCATCCCATCTGGTGAAACTTTAAGCAACTTTTTCCTGTCTGTGTTTCAGCAGCTATGAGACTGTGCACCGATGAATGCCGCGTCCTTGGACACTCTGACCAGTGCTGGATGCCCCCTCTGTCCCTGCCCACCTCCTCGTCCGACTACCGCAACAACATGTACATCCCCGGCGAGGAATCGACCCAGCAACCCCAGCCGCAAACGGACGACGACCAGTCCTCCGTCGATTCGGAGCGCCGCAAAAGCTTCTCCACGTTCGGGAAAGAGCCCGGCAGCGAGGACGGGGCGGCCGGCGCCGTGGTCGGGGGGAGCGAGGTCGCGGGGGGCGGGGCTGGATCCCTCCTCAACGAGATGAACAGCGTTTTCCAAAGGCTCCTCCCTCCGAATGTGGATACTTACGCGGAGTGCAACGAAACCAGTCAGCCCGCGCTGCCCCCGTCCGCCGGCGACCGGCCGGTGGGGCGCGCCAATGCTAACGCTAACAACGCGGTGCCGCAGGACAGCAGGAGGGGGTTGCTACCGGGCGGGAAAGGCGCGGCGTACCCTCCCGGCGTGGCGGCGTGGGCGGCCAACTCGCACTATTTAAATCCAGCCCCGAACAGCCACGTTTCGAACACGCCCACCACCACGTCCACGTCCACCTCCACAAACGCGCAGGCCCCTCACCTCAAGTGGCTCCCGGCCATGGAGGAAATCCCCGAAAACTATGAGGAAGACGACTTTGATGGGGTTTTTCAGAAGAGAAGCGAGGGCCGCCATGACGCCAACGTGGACACTAGTGAGTTGGTGCACGAGATCAACAAACTGCTGCAGGACGTCCGGCAGAATTAGAGACTCCGCGTGGGTTCACTGTGTGTCATAGGGGGACAGTTCACAACGCCTGCTTCTTTGTGCCAATCAATATGAACTTTTCGAAAGACTGTTGCCAGTACATAGCTCGTCTTATTTGTTTTACCAAATATCTCCTTATACTAAGTGCTGACTCTTCGAGGAAAAATCGAAAGGAAGCACTGAAGTGTCTTGAAGGCATCAAAGAGCGCCTGCGAAAGGACGGGCTGCTCGATTCTTATCAGCGTTTCTTGAAGTTCAGCTTGAATGAGTGATTTCAAACCGAGATCCACCAAACTGTACCCTTCCTTCATTCATAATGTTTACAGCTGACTCCATGGGGAACAGTGGTCTCGCTTATGCTTTTACAGTGTACAATATTGTACAGTGTCTGTGAAAAACGGCAAATCACTTGAATATTGTGCTCTTTTTCTGTTTTTGTTATGATGGAATGTAACTGTACAATTTGAACTTTGTATTTTAAAAATACACCCTTTTTTACATCTATATATTTATATGTGTCATGTATGTTTGTACAGAAAGGAAGAAAACAAATGTCTATTTTTTATAATGTCACTGCATGTCTTAATCACTCAATGTGTCCGTCGTCCCTTTTCTTGTTATTTTATAAAACTGTATTTAATTTTGTTATTGAAAGTGCGTGTGTGTACCAAAATATCACATTCCAATGCAGTTCCATGTTGGGATTTGATTTTGTATGGTAATATTGTGACCAGTGGCTGAAAATAAAGTGAAGAGATTCATAAATGTGCCCGAAACGTTATTTTCCCTTGTATGAAGCGAGCTCCCCCAATTTCCAACCCTAGCATATAATTGACACCACTTTCTCCACCGCCTCTTTGTCTCTTAGCACCCCCTAACGTCCACTCTGGGTACTGCAGCTGTTTCTGTATGCACAGCCAGGGCCTGCTGTGTGCTTTCAGCCTCTCCCACATTTCACATGCATTACTAATAACTATGCTATTAGCCATAAATGCATTCCCAAATGATCCGCACAGATTAAAATTCATTTAGGCGTTAATTTACTTTCCGAGCAGTTCTGTTGAGCCGCCTCTCTTCTCCATGAGCACATCGGGCTTATGGTAAATATGTTTTGCGCAAATGAACAGCATCATTGATAGTGCCTGCCCCGTGATGAGAAATCAGGAGCATGATGTTGTACAAGGCCGCCATATGGACTTGTAACACAATTAAACTGAACAGGGGAGATGAGTGTTGCTCCTCCCCGTTGCTGCTCGCTGTAGTATATAGTTTACGGTGATGGACAAAGTTATGGGCGGCTTATAAGCTGCGCCGTTCGAAGGGAAGGAACTCGATGACGGAGGCAAGATGAAGCAATTAACTTCACGAGACAAGGCTTTTTAGGTAAAGGTTGCCATTAGCATAACACGTAGGAAGCACAAACAGCAATAATAGAGCGGTCTCGAGGGAGGACTTCACCAAGGCGCTGTCAACACTTTCAGATTTTGTTTTTTGTTTGTGTGATGTTCTGTATACTGACATAAGAAATGAAATGCAAGCCCGCGTAATGTACAGCAACAAATAAAAGCACAGAAAAGCTTCTCAAATTGTAGAATGTTTTCCATAGGTGGAGCGTGTAGATGATATTGATTAGCATTTTTAAGTAACTGGACCCAGCACTTTATTGTAAACATTGCGTTGTTGTGCTGTTTCATGTAAGCCAGGCTCAATATAAGTGCATGGGTGAGTGGATATTTTTGATCAAATGTTGGCTGAACCACTGAAGACCAAAGACAACAAGACATTTTGAGTTTTGGCAAAGTTTTTTATCAGTACTGAGTGCCAAGCAACAGCATACTGTTAGACAAATGTACAATATGTGTGTGTGTGTGTGTGTGTGTGTGCGTGTGTGTGTGTGTGTGTGTGTGTGTGTGTGTGTGTGTGTGTGTGTGTGTGTGTGTGCGTGCGTGCGTGCGTGTGTGTGTGTACATTTTGAAGGTCTGTTTGAGGGTCAAGATGTGGTTTTAGGGTTAGGGTTAGAATTGTGTTTAGATTAGGGTTAGGATTAAGGTTAGGGTTAGGGTTAGGGACCCTAGAGTCTGGGTAATCCAGTCCATAACATTCTGGATGATGTTATGCATTAACAGTGACAGTTACAGTTACAAATAGGAAGCCTGAAGACAGTGTTCATCAGCCTGTGAGGTGCCTCTGGTGGTACACAAACTGCTTCAGGTGGTGCTCAAGTGTCTCTTCAGTTCTTTGTTTAATTTGGAGTACATTTTATTCCCATTTTGGCCCCCGGTTTAGGTGGTAGTCTTACAAACTTCTAAAACGATAGTCCTGGTTTAGATCTGGTGGTACGGGAAAACTGAACAATACCCTAGGTGCATGGTTTGAAATGATGGCTGCATGATGAGAGCATGAAGCTGAGGCTATGCCATAATGTGAAAACAGAATCAGAATTCAGTCACTAAGCTTTAAATAATGGAGATGGGGATTGTTGTTTGGATTTTAGTCTTGAATATTGAGACCAGGGAGCTTTTAAGTTAAGTTAAAGCAGAAGTAAGTAGCTCATGTCCCTAGAGGCCATTAGCGCCACTGCAGGTGTCATAGCATGTTACGTTTTTTTACTCATAGGGAGAGTGGGATACTGTACATCCAATTACACAATGGAGATGATTTTTTTTTCACTCAAAATTGGTTGTAAATAGCTAGCCTGCAGCTAGCTTTGCCCATTAGCCTGTTAGCTTCATGTTCGTGATTCCATTAGTGTGTATTGCGCCTCCGACCCAGAGGCAGGAAAGTTGCAATTGTGGTTTTCTGGCCAGAGACACCGGGGGAGATGAAAGAACCCACAATCATCCCATAAACACTTGCATTACCTCCAGAGTGACTGTCAATAGGATTTATTAAGGTAAACAAGTTACTTAGTTCTTTTTTAAGTTACACTTACTAATCCCCGTAGGGGAAGTTAGTTCTCTGCCTTTGACCCATCCTCAAAGCCGCTGGGGAAACATGTAGGAACAGTGGGCAGCCAGTGGGCACCCATCGCCAGATGTGGAGTCAGGCTAATGGTCAGAATCACCTGGTCAGAAACACCTGGTGAGAGGACTAACCTATGTTTTTAGTGGTAGGGGAAACCAGAGTACACGGAGGAAACCTGCGCAGACATGGGGAGAACATGCAAACTCCACACAGAAAGGCCCCGTCCGGGTGGGAATCGAACCCTGTGAAGCCTGAGCACTAACCGCTGCGCCACCGTGCTGCCCATGTTTACTGCCTACATACTTAAACCAACAAAATCTGACCACGCCACAGCCGGCAAACAGAAACTTGTCATCAGTGAGTGTCCTGACACACTTTCTCTTGTGCAGAGAGAGCGTGAGTCTTGCCAGCCAGGTTATCACGTTGGAAAAAGGGGAATATAATGTGGAATAATAAGCATTAATCCTAAATACCATATGATTTAAAGCAGCGAAAGAGATGCCACTGTTTTCTATTCACGTACGAACTCTCACAGTCTCACATATGCAAACACTTAATAATGAGCTAATTTGTCTCCATAATTAAAAAGGCCAGGCCTCAATAAACAACAAACAGTGGCTGTGAGGGGAAATCGTAAACATGCCACTGCAGAAGGACTTACTTAGCCCTCTAGCTAATACCATCATATGTTCATTTGTAAGGGCTAATTCAAGGTTAGATCTGACATAATTAACCCCCCCAAAAAATGTTAATCTTGTTTTAAAGCAGTCAGATGCACAAATGCTATTAGGAAATTAGATTGGCAAATGAATGATGGATGATACTTAAAATCAAGCAATGTTTTTGGCACAGTGTAATGGCGTGTGTAATAGGAAAAAAAAAAAAAAAAGAAGCTGTGTGAAAGAGCGGCTTCTCCTCATTTATTACAAATGCATTCATCAATTTAGTGTAACTGCCAAAGTGAAGCAATACAAATACAGTAACTACGAGTCGAAGCAGGCAGGCTCATGATGATGAAGACCGCTGACAGGGAAGCCGAAGACACGCTATTCATTGTGACGTGGTTTTAAAAGGCCTGTGATACCAAAATGGATAGGATGGATGAAAAAAAAAATAAAAAAAAGTGCTTGATTTTCTTTTACCGATGGGTGTAACTGCATTACGTAGCTTGTAACTGCATTTCAGGGTCTAGTCACAAATGAAGTGTACGAGGGGGTTTAGTTTGAGATATGTGAGTGGAAAACAGGAACGCGATAAGTGATATGATGATGGAGACGCGGATAAGCACGCGGCATTTTTAATTTGCACTGGCAACGTGATATGAACCGACAAGTCTGAAAAAATGTTTTGGTTGCGCGTATGTGGCGTGAGCGTCTTTTCCAGATGGACACACTGAAGAGATATAGTGGAGGTGTACGCACCAAGAGGAGAGAAGAAGAGCAGGTTTCAGAATAATAATGACAGAGAAGGACGGCGTATGAATAGAAACTTTATAGGTGTACAATTAAAGTGATAGTCTGGAAGTCTAAGTGTTTTACAAATGTTATAAAATGGGCACACTTAACCACCTGCTCTTGCATTTTGATGTAAAGTAAGTCATAATATGTATATAATATTTTTTGTTGTAAAGTCCATCCTTCCCGGATCTCAGCAACTAATCAGAGTCTAGTATCCTCCCGCGTTGACCAATGAGACAAGCTTTCCAATTGTTTACTTTTAAAAATTCTGCTCCAGCTCTCCTCATTTTGCAATAGATACAGACGGCATCTTTGGAATCGCCCATATATGGTCATTTTTGAAAACAGTTAAGGGGGAAAACAATTTTGAAAAAATGTAAATTTTCTCTAATTATTCAAAAACTACTGTAACAAACGCTGAATTATGAACATAGTTTCTACTAAATAATGATATAAAGACATGGAGAGGAGCAAAGTGGTTCAACAGCCCATAAATACATGAATAACGGAGAATGCTAACTTGATGCTACATGTTAGCATCGGGCTAATGCTAACGGTTAGCTAGCGCTTGCTACAACTGCCGTTTTTTCACTTCTACTGAACAATCTGTTGTGACAAAATATCCATATGGGCCCGATTTACACTTGACTTTATTTATGTGTGATAAATAAGTTGATATTCCACCAGAAAAGGGCAAAAAAGAGGGAAAATTGTGTTTCTCTAAAGATTCTATTTTCCCCCTCGGCGAAGCCACGCCCCCTTCTATGACGAGATACCGTCTGTATCTATAGATACAGACGGCATCTCGTCATTGTTCAGTAGAAGTGAAAAAAACGGCAGTTGTAGCTAGCGCTAGCTAACCGTTAGCATTAGCCCGATGATAACATGAAGCATCAAGCATTCATTATTTATGTATTTATGGGCTGTTGAACCACTTTACTCCTCTCCATGTCTGTGTATCTTTATTTAGTAGAAAAGGATATTCATATTTCAGCGTTTGTTAAAGTTAAAGTGTTTTCCCCCTTAACTGTTTTCAAACAAGACCATGTATGGGCAATTCCAGAGATGCCGTCTGTATCTATCTTAGAAGGGCGAGAGGAATTTGATTGTTTATTTTGAAATGTCAATCTACCTCTCCTCACTTTGCAAACTTACAGACTATCACTTTAAGACCGTGTAGATCTGTAAGGCAAAACATTACGGACAGACAAATGACCTCATTATGTTCTGTTATGACATATTTCTTGAGCAATTTAAACCCATTTCTAGATCTTGACCCGTGCAGATGATGTCACAGCACGGCAACAGCATGTAACAGAAGCCGATGAGTCTCATCCTTCACCTAAAACGGAATAAATTTGGTAAATGGTCTCAACTTATATTGCGTTTTAGCAGTGCATGCTACTGTGCCACCGTCGGCCCAAATTGAAATGACCTCTAATGACTGTTTTGTTTTTAATTGTTGTGTTAAATGATGTGGTTTACATGAGGAAAAACATTACCTATTCTTTGAGATTAGGGAATTCATAATGTTGGGGATCTTTGGATCGACAATAGACTTTGGGAACAACAAACTACTAAATACTAAAGTCGGAACAAAATCATTTTCAGCAACATCAGTATGGCTCAAAGTGCTGTATAAAGAGAGAGACGCGTGAGACAAAAACTATTGCTCTGTAGGTTCATGGTCAGGAGTAGAATCATCAAACTTTAACTAATTTCATACAAAATGAAAGTCATAGCTGAAAGCTGAAGCCACATATAACACACATTTCTTATTGATAAAAAGAAAAATTTAAAGTATTTCATGATGAACATATATATAATAGACCTGGAGGGTCCTTCCCTGGACAATTGGAACAAATCATTTGTCACTGCTTATACGTTTTGGACACTCACCACTCTCTTGTCTTCCATCAAAGATCAAAACAGACACATTGGAGTCTTTAAAGGGACTATATGGAGTTTAAAAATGTTTAAACTATGTATTTTCCATCCCCTACATGTTCCAGTGTAGAATGAGCCCAGACCAGTTCACCACAACTGCCTCTAAAATCCTGCACTGTCACTCAAAAAGTGTTCATTCGGGAGACTGTGAGTATAAAATGACCAACTTGCATCTAGTCTCTTTAACTTTCTGCAAATGCTTAATGCAACACATTTTAAGTGGATTTTGTCTTTGCTCTGAACATTTTGAATGTGATCTGCAGACATTAAGGAAACTATAGTAGAAGTATACAGACGAGAAAAAAAAAAAGCTCAGATACCTCTAAAGTACACCTATGGTACTGTATATTGTTAAAGGAATAGGCCACCGTTTTTACAAACTGAGATATGCTCTTACCTCACTTTAGCCGAGTTAATATATCCCCGTCTGGTCTTTGTCCGTGCGCTCTGCCAGACAAACGGAGCACATACGCAGCCTCTCCCACATGTCACATAGCTCCAAAAAAGCTCACGATAGAAGCTACCAAGCTCTTCCACGTGTTCCCTATTTCAATAAAGTTACGTGAAGTGTTTTCATGCGAAGTATATTTACACAGAAATGTAACATGTCGATTTTATAAGCAGATAAAAAGAGGGACTATATTGTGAGGCGTAATGATACGAGGAGCAAAACGTCCGCACAGTAACTCCTAAAGACTTCCCCCCGCTCACTTCCGTCAATAACCTTTAGGAGTTACTGCGCGGACGTTTTACTCCTCGTATCATTACGCCTCACAATATAGTCCCCCTTTTTATCTGCTTATAAAATCGACATGCTACATTTCTGTGTAAATATACTTTGCATGAAAACACTTCACGTAACTTTATTTAAATAGGGAACACGTGGAAGAGCTTGGTAGCTTCTATCGTGAGCTTTTTTGGAGCTATGTGACATGTGAGAGAGGCTGCGTATGTGCTCCGTTTGCGTGACAGAGCGCACGGACAAAGACCAGACGGGGATATATTAACTCAGCTAAAGTGAGGTAAGAGCATATCTCAGTATGTAAAGACGGTGGCCTGTTCCTTTAATGCTTCTCATGTTGAGGGTCAGGAGCCTGGAAAGGGTCATTTGGATGGGTCATTTGGATCTTAAATGGTCTCAATGGTCTCAACTTATATAGCGCGTTTCTACATTAGGCCCAAAGCACTTTACAGCAAGGACCCAGTCACCTATTCACACTCTCATTCATACACCAATATACACTAATCTTAAATACAGGATAATGTGTTTGTGTTGACATGGACCAGACCCTCACATGGGGTCAAAAGCAGTCTCAGCATACCTGAATCAAACATAAGACCGCACTGACATTGACAGTTTTTACCATTGATTGAACTCAAAAGTGTGTTTGTAATGGCATTCCCACAGTGGCTACAATTCATTCCCTTTCAGCGTATGGTCAAATACTCAAATGGCTTTTGAGCAACACTTCACAAAATTGTTTTATTCGTATGGTGAAATATATTTTCCATGCCCACACGCTGCAACCACTTAAAAACCTTTGTGGGTGGATAATGTGAGTACCGACATGTTAGCTTTCCTCCAAAGTGTCTGGCACTTTGTTTTAGTACATCTCACTAAAACGGATGATCTCTCTCTCTGTCTCTCTCCATCTCCCTCTCTCTCTGTCCTCTCTCTCTCTCTCTCCTCTCTCTCCCTCCCTCTCTCTCTTCATCTCTCTCTCTCTCTCGCTCTCTCTCTCCCTCCCTCCCTCCCTCCCTCCCTCCCGTCCTCCCTCCCTCCCTCCCTCCCTCCCTCCCTCCCTCCCTCCCTCCCTCCCTCCCTCCCTCCATGTCTCTCTTTCTCTCTCTCTTCATCTCTCTCTCTGTCCCTCTCCAGCTCTCTCTCTCTCCATCTCCCTCTCTCTGTCCTCTCCTTCTCCCTCTCTCTTCATCTCTCTCTCTCTCCCTCTTCTCTATCTCTTTCTTTCTCTCATTCTCTCCCTCCCCTCTCACTTCTATTTTTCCTCTCTCTCTCTCCCTCCCCTCTCTCACTTCTATTTTTCCTCTCTCTCTCTCTCTCCTCTCTCTCTCCCGCTCTCTCTTCATCTCTCTCTCTCTCCCTCTTCTCTATCTCTTTCTTTCTCTCATTCTCTCCCTCCCCTCTCACTTCTATTTTTCCTCTCTCTCTCTCCCTCCCCTCTCTCACTTCTATTTTTCCTCTCTCTCTCTCTCTCTCCTCTCTCTCTCCCGCTCTCTCTTCATCTCTCTCTCTCCCTCTTCTCTATCTCTTTCTTTCTCTCATTCTCTCCCTCCCCTCTCACTTCTATTTTTCCTCTCTCTCTCGCTGTCTCTCTGTCTCCCTCTCTCTCTCTCTCTCTCTCTCTTCTATTTTCCTCTCTGCCTCTCAGTTTCTCGCTCTCTTTTTCTTTCTCTCCCTCCCCCCTCTCCTCTCCCTCTTCTACTTTTCCTCTCTCTCTCCCCCACCCTCTCTCTCTCTCCCTCTCTCTCTTTCCTCTCTCTCTTTCTCTCCCTCTTCTTCTTCCCTCTCTCCTTAGCTGTGCTGCAGGTGGAACCGATGACATTAATAAAGATTCGGTTCCAGCGATCACTAGCCCACAATTAACAAGGTCATCCATTACATAGCTCTGTCAATTACAAATGTCAACCCCTACTTGTATCGGGAAAGCATTGTGGTGCTTTGCTATAGTGCGGGCTGACGCACACTCGTGTGATAGTGGGTGTCAAAATTGACTGTGCTTATGAGCTTAGAAAGAAATACCGAAACAGGAGTAATTGGCCTGCCAGTTGTTGGTCGACTGCCATCCCATCTGTGGCTCTGTGTGCTTCTTTTAATGCAGCAATCTGGCGTTATGGACAAAGAGCGGAGGAACCCTGGCACACTGCGGGCGTGCTATACTCACAGTTCTGAGCCAAATGCTATGCTTGTGTTAGCGGTATACAAGTCTCATGGACAGGTGCATCGGCAATCGGTATCTGTAAAATAAAAATCATCATTATAATAATCATAATAATAGCTTACACTTGCACTTTGCAGTCTTTCTCAAAGTGCTTCTATTGCAGCTACAGGTGCCCTGAGGTAGATAAACGGAAGTGAGGCTGCCAATCTGTGCCACCGGCCCATCCGACCACCACCAACCACAAAACAGTTCTGTTGCTAGGACAAGCAAAGTGCAATAATCTAAGCAGAAATATAGTATTTTCAACCTAAAGTAATCTCGATGACTGTTATCAGACGACTATTTCATCAATTTGCACTTCATTCAATGTCACTTTTGATGTCAAGCATTTCATTTTTTAAAACCCTATCTTCACACAATGCACATGACTCATATCTATTTGAAAGCAGCTTTTCATGTGGCAGAGTCGCAGTGATACATTTGTCCAGCAGATGGCACTGTGGGACCTGTCTTCCAAGCAGCACCTTCCACACGGCACACGGAGCTCCAGATCCTGGCACCCTGTCTCCGACTCCCGCTCAAGAGTCATCCAGCAGGAGGAAAGTGCTATGGCTGACTCATTTTGTCTGTCTAATTGCCTTCCGCTTTATGCATCTCCAGTTTGTTTTGTCCTCTTTGATTCAGCACAGCGTGAGATGTTAATGTTTTTTGGGGGGAGTGTGTGCTCTCTTGCACTCGTTGTTGTGTCTGTGTGGATGACAGAAGACTTGTTTACTATGGAGCCAGTAGGCGCGTGTTTGCCTGTAATGAAGTGTGTGGCGCTATGGTGCAATGATACTACAGTTATTTACTGAAGTCATTTTTGGAAGGCTTTTAGCGTTTATATGTATAGCCTACGGCATATATATCAAAGGCAAGTATAATATGATCAATTACAATCACTGTGTTGACAAAGGTTGGCAATGTTAGTTTTGCAGTGGCAACAGTTCATATAACAAGTTGAACCTCAGAAGTATAAACTTAACATAGTAGTAGTACTTTCAGTTTCAGTACCTAATGCTTGGAGTCTATAAATGTTGAACAATTTTATGTCATTCATTTTATACTGCCTTTTACCGGGGAAAGACCCACATTACCCGCTCCAATCACAGTATGTGGCTCGTACTTAAGTCCTTTTTTAGGTCTATTTTTTTTTATCGTTTTTGTGTGTTATAAAGTCACCACCATCCGAGTGTTTTAAACTGGACCACTGCCAAAAGATTTCCGTCACATAATTGAGTTTGATTATGTCATTTTCTCCGATGGAGGGCAGGGACAGAGTAACTCTATGGGCGGAGAGACAGAAACAGAGAAAATCTGCAAATGCTGGCATTCGTTCTACAAACCTGCAATGTCTGTTTTTTGTTGTTTTCTTTCAGTACCAGTAAGCGGATCATTTGTGGTATTGCCTCCCTCCCTCCCCCCTCCCTCTCTCCCTCCAATAATAGAAATAATGGAAAATGCGCTCCCCCTGGGGCAACGTACCCAGTTGCTCCCCCTTCGTCAATGGCTGCTTTAATAATTTGGCAAAAAAGTCCTTTCAACTACGTTTGACATGTTTTGGAATATTGTCTCCTGTCACCGCTTCTGGACCTGTTTGAGAGAATAGTTGGATCTGTTTGTGTGCAGACAGAGGTGATGTTGAGCCTGCTTTTGTCTCATATGGATAAACCCAGTATTGACTTGATTAAACATAAACCATGTGGAAAAATCAGCATGTTGACGGTTACCATATTTACAACTATACAATTCTTACCTGAACACCACCTCAACTAAACTATAGGTAGTTTACAATGTTATGATGCCTAGTAAACATAGCCTATTCCCACACACTCCTCCATTCACCTGCTGCAGTTTCTCCTCCAACCTTCCCTCCCTCTCTCCCCCGTCTCCCCTCCATGCAGCACAGCTCCCTGTCTGGACAATTGGATTAGCGCAGAGTGATAGAAACTAAATACAGCATCTCACTGCTGCAGCCCGTACCTTGGCTCAACGCCACTTCATACAGACACTGGCGGCTGCCATTCCACCCCGAGGCTAACTGTGCTAGCTTGATATCCAGATGGTTTAATTAGTGCATATAGACAGCCATACAAGTGTACTGTGTGTATGTCATATTGGCTTGTCAGAGGCTGATTCCCGTTACGTGAGTGGAGGGTATACACTTTAAATTGCTATGTGCTATTCCGACGTGACAAAGATTACGACTTTTCGGAGATTAAAGTGTAGATAAAGTGGATGAAATGAAAAGGGAAACATCATAAGGGGTAAGGTTTTGTTAGATCCTGCAAGAAGAAAGTGGGTAGTAAATATTTTAAATCATGAAACAAAAGAAACTGAGCGAAGAATTGGGCTGATTTCAGAAGGTGAGAAAGGTTCAAGTCAGAACACACTCATAGACTTGTGAAGGTTTATGTGTATTCTATTATATTGTCTCATTTGTATTGTGTCATTTGAAGGTCTTACACATATCCAGCCAATCTGATTCATAGAAAACTTTTATTTGACATTTCTCCTTGTTCAGTTAACACAATATTGGCTGATTGGCATGTATAGTATGTATATATGATTTATATAAGACATTTTTCTTTGGCTTGTCATTTTAGGCATTCTGTGGACGGCTTATTATCAGTCCGTATTGATATTTCTTGCTCTCAGGTGAAGACAGCAGGACTTTAGGCTTGAAAGACACTTTTTAATATTCATTCGATCCACACTTGGAAGCTTTGGCAGCTGCCTTTATGTAGACTGTTGGAAGCGAGTTATCCAATATGCGCCATTGGCTCCTCCGAACACCACCGAGCGTCATTCTATTTCTCTTTTTTTCTTTTTTTTTTTCTTTATCATGGGGCGGAAAGCGCGAGGAGACACTCGGCAAACCGCTGTAGCCAGGACTTGACACACAACTATCGACAGCTTTAATGAAGATGAAGCAAAACGGCTATTCTCTATTAACAGCAGGTTAACGCGTCCTGATCGCCACAATCCTCGGCCTTTTATACACTTCAAATCCAGCTGCTTATGCTGTATATCGAGTTGCTTGGTCATCCCCGAGATAAAATAATTGGCAGCGACTCGTGACAACAGGGGCGAAGATAAACACGGAAGCGTTGAATGGAAAAGGGGGGATGGGGATCTTCTGAGGTAGAGGAAGGTAGTGTGTATTTCCCTGATGACCCGTCTCCCCCCCGTGACCTACTTTCACTTTGGGTTACGACAGATCTGATCCACTCGGTAATTCATCTCCCTTAGCTTTGAGTGCGTCGTGCATACATATGTGTGTGGAAGGGGATTCGTGAGGCAACCGAAGAATGCATCTGTACTGGGGATTTCATTTTTTTTTCTTTCTCCAAAATTCCAGTCTTCCCTTGGAAACGTTGCTTTTAAATGGGCATGAGAGAGTTTCCTTTTGACACGACCCAATTCAAGTCAGACAGATTCTAAGGGCACAGACTATCAAGGGCCCATGAAGCTCAAAACTGCAGAGACATATTTTTGTTATATATATGATTTTGACACAAAGCAAAAGGCCCCTTTAGCCTTGGGAGTTCAACTTATAATGACGCATTATGTGGCTTGAAAATATCCTCAGATTTGGCATTGTTATGAAATGCCGTTATACTAAACGCCAGGGGAGAGTGCAGTGCGCCAATGCAGAAACAAAATAAACGGAAAAAAGGGGAACGTACCGGCAGACATCGACGAAAGGGGGGGGGGGAGTTTGGAATCAGTGAAGTTTGGAAGCTATGAAACAGAGCTTCATGGAAATCTCAGCGTGATGTCTACTGGAGTGCGGGTTGGCATTTTGATCGCGGAAAGCTGAAAAAAGTTTGCACGATGCGTTTATCCGTGACTTCAGTGCAGCAAAAGCAATTCCAGTTTGTGCGCCCTCCAGTGGCAGGAAGCTGTTTAACCCCTTAACCCCCGCCTTAATTAAGCGCGTTTTCTCCAGTTTTACCCATTAACTAAAAGCTTCTCGCCTGGAGCTCACAGTCTATAAGCCAGGGTAACGCCTCATTTGAAAGCTAAGACCTACAAAAAAATGTTTTATCACGTTTTAGTCGTTTTCATCATGTTTTCATTGCTTTGTTGTTGCATTTTTTGCCACATTTTTGTCACGTTTTAATGGCTTTTTAGACACGTTTTTCTTTTTTTCTTTTTGTTCATTTTGTCACATTTGTTTGTTTGTTAAGATCCCCATTAGCCATTGCCCTTGACAATGTCTTCCTGGGGTCCAGATTATAAAATCACATTTTCATACAATGGTCACAGATCACAACAACATAAAAACATAAATACACAGTTACAAAATAATTCATTTGTTGCAGTGTGACAAGTCTTTTAAAAAATGTTTATGTCTGCAATGTTAGAAAAGTCTTTAGGCAGAGAGTTCCAGGATTTCATTCCTCTGTACGTTCTTGTCATTTTGTAGCGTTTTGGCCATATTTTGTTTTGTGTGTGTGTGTGTGTGTGTGTGTGTGTGTGTGTGTGTGTGTGTGTGTGTGTGTGTGTGTGTGTGTGCGTGTGTGCATTCTTGTACTAACGACATTGTGAGGACCAGTTTGAGTTTTTAACCAACAAAGTGAGGACATTTTTGTAAAGTGAGAACATTTTGGGTGGTCCTCACTTATTTGAAGCACTGTTTGAGGGTCAAGATGCGGTTATAGGGTTAGAATTGGGTTAAGATTAGCGTTAGGATTGGGATTAAGGTTAGGGTTAGGGGCTTTGGGTCTGTTTAATGCGTTGATGTCTATGAGTGTCCTCACTAAGATAGAAGTACAAACATTTGTTTGTGTGTGTGTTTGTGTGTGCGGGTGTTTGTTTGTGTGCGTTCTTGTACTTACGACATTGTGAGGACCAGTTTGCGTTTTTAACAAACAGTGAGGACATTTTTGCAAAGTGAGGACATTTTTGTAAAATGAGGACATTTTGGGTGGTCCTCACTTATTTGAAGGACTGTTTGAGGATCAAGATGTGGTTGTAAGGTTAGGTTTAGAATTGGGTTTAGATTAGGGTTAGGATTAAGGTTAGGGTTAAGGGTTTAGGGTTAGGGGTTAGGGTCTGGGTAATACATTATGTCTATGAGTGTCCTCACTAAGATAGCAGTACAAGATTGTGTGTGTGTGTGTGTGTGTGTGTGTGTGTGTGTGTGTGTGTGTGTGTGTGTGTGTGTGTGTGTGTGTGTGTGTGTGTGTGTGACCGCGATCAAGCCACCAAAATATGACCAAAATAGCAGCAAAAACGAGATGAAAACACAAACAAAACAGACGAAACCGTGACAATCATAATGAGAAAAGAAAGTTTAGATTCGGTTTGTAGGTCTTGGCTTTCAGATGAGGCGTTAAACTGTAAGGCTCAGCTGGAGAAAATGCTGTCGGTTAAAACGGGGGTTAAGAGGTTAAGTAAAGCAAAAATCGGTACTGCTGTATTGAGAGTGAAGGTGGTCTGATTAAAACGGAAAATCATTCAGTTTAGCGCTCGAGTAACAGCAGAGGGTTAAAGATCACAGCTTACACCGCATCAATCCCTCCCGCTCCCTCTCGCTTTCTGACTGCTTCTCTTGTGTGCTTCATGTTCTTCTTACATTTCCAGCACAGCGTCATGTATCTCTCTGGTAAACAAGTGAAAGCTATTTTGGACATGTGTAGCTCTTTGTATTGTTAGCGAGTGGTTGTACTGAGCAAACAGACAGAAGCGTCAGGGCTGCTGTTGTTGTTAGTTAAAGCGCATGTCGAAGATACAAGGAACATTCTTTGTGACTGGATGAATTATTTAGACCCGCCGAAAATGCCATGTTTTTTTTTTTTCAGACGTGAAAAGAGAATCCTTGGTGTGGGTAATGGAAGTCGCTGCAACATAAATTCAAGTTTGGAAGAGTAATGAAAAGAAGTTGTAAAATGTGTCCTGGAGAGCCATGTCTCAGATTTGTTTGCTTGGGTTCCAGCTTTCTCAATTGCTGTCTTGGGAATGTTAGTAATGTTTTGTCAAGTTTGGCTTGAAGATGTTCTTTTTTTTTTTTACTCTCTTGGTTCTGTGTTGTGTTCAAACATATTTCAACAAGTGGATATTCCAGTTTTTTTGTTTCGTTTTTTGTTAAAGTGGGCATGATTAAAAATGGGTAGAATGAGCCCAGACCTATTCACCACAACTGCCTCTAAAAAGTCTGTACTGTCACTCAAAAAGGTGTTAAATTGAGCTTAATATAGAAACTGCAGTTACACACAAGACCTGAGGTGGCAGTAGTGAGCATAAAACATTTAATTCCATCTAGTCCCTTTATATATTGCTCTTAAAGGGATATTTCAGGACTTTTGACATGGAGCCTCATTTCCTAGTTATCCAGAGTGCTGTTGATTTCTGGAGATTTTTTTTGTATTAATTCATGCAGCCCTTATATTTGAAGAGCTTAGTGGTGCTAGGCTAAGTGCAAGGCTAGCACATATATGGTAGCTAGTAGCCTGCATTAAAAACCTCTTGAAATCATAGGGTAGTCCTCCAAACGTTGATATATCTGATTTGTAGAAAGCTCCTTTGTGAATTCCACGTGTAGTAATGCCGGCCGCAGGTAAACAAACTACTGTAGATCCGGTAACCAAGCAGATCACTCCGCCGCTGCGTAGCTTACAACCAAGAAGCTGATGCTGCTCAAATATAAGTTCTTTTAAAGGCAAAATGGTCATATTTAAAACATATTCGGTCAACAAAGGCATTTATGGATAGTTTGATGTTGTGAGTGATTTGCCTCAGGTGCACTGTGCTTGGGTCAGACTGTTTTTAGTGCATGCTACTACTTACCATAGACATGCACTAGCCTAGCACTAGCCTAGCACCACTGAAGTCTTCAAATATAAGGACTGCATTAAGAAAAAAAAAAAAATCTATATATATATAGACATCATCAACACTTTGGATAACTAGGAAATGAGGCCCTATGTCAAAAATCCTGAAATATCCCTTTAATATATACACTGCAGTTACGCACAAGACCTGAGATGGCAGTAGTGAGTATAAAAATGTAAACTTCCATCTCGTCCATTTAAATTAGGCGAGACACGGCATTGATTGTTCATGCAGTGGTCAGTGTGGAGATTTTTTGGCTAGTTTCCTCCCTTGACATCTTAGTTTTCATGTCAGAGTATATAAAAGAGTTAACTTACCCAGTACGATGCTTATTTTATGATGTTTTGTCACTAGCGAGGCGGAGATATCCCGGAAGTGGCTCCGACATTACTTTCAAAAAAGCCAGTTTTCTCTCACAAATATTGACACATTTATATCCACGTGTCCCAAGATGACACCATAATCCAAATATGGTTATTTGCTTTCTGGGAGCCAGCCATACAAAACACTGAAGATGAATGTTGAATGATGAATGTTCTTGCACACACGATACAAAACTTCAGGGCCGCTTTTCTCCAATTGAGATGTTTGTTCCACTCATGCAACGACCTCACCACTTCAGCAGCTCCTACAGACTCCAAACCTTCCAGTCCTGGACTTAACAATATTTTGAAGGTTTTTTCAGAAGGGATTTTTGAAATATCTAATTCCAAGCCTGAATTATTGAGCTTTGAACACAAAAAATAGGGTTTCACTTATGAATATATCCAAAATCTCAGAAAAAAATCTCAGCAAATAATACACAAACAAAATAATAAAATACTAGTTTATTTCAATAGCGCTTTACGACATCACTTGGCAGACCAAAGTGCTGAAAATGACAAAAATATATAAAAACACCGGCATACAAACAAAATACAGTAGATCAGTACCTGGTATTCTGGAAGGCCTGTCTAAATAAGAGTCTTTAGTTTATTATTCAGATTTCGTTGCTGAAAATATAATATTTTTCCACCCCTATTCACCTGCAGTGACTCTCCTTAAAGACTGTTCTGAGCGGGTTGGATGAAGGATAAAGGGCTTTCACAATGCGGAGGACATTATTGAGTTTCAAGACCAAGGAAAACAGCTCTTCAGATTCCTATAAAAAGAAATGTCCAAAATTCACAGGATAGCAAACACTGCGTGAACATGGTTCAATTCAAAGACAATTAAAGCAGAGCGGAACAGTCGGTTGCCACCTAAACGGGCATAAAGCGAGATCTATACTGAGCGCGAAAAGCAATATTTCACGGAAGAATTGGAGTCTCAAAACGTCAGAGTCATCAAAACAGTTTAAAATAAATCTTTTAATTTAGTGCCACAATGCGAGCAGCAGTCACACTTGAAAACACGGACAGAGCGTTAGTCTGAAGCATCCCCATCAATCTCGGCTCTGGCTTTATAGTAATGTGGGTGCTACACAGGAGTGGCAGATTGGCAATAAAACATCAAATAACAAGAGCTTGTCGAGAGCTGGGAGAGCTGCATTAACATATTGAGTTGAGTATGTTGCCAGATGCTTTAAATATTCACCTTTTAGTGGTCCCTCTGCTTCAGTCTGTCCTCGCTGGATATAAATCATAAACCTGCTCAAGAATATATACGAGTAAAAGCATGGTTTCTTCTGGTCTTTTGAACTCGGGGAACGAAAAAAAAATAGAAGTTGCTATCACTATCACAAGGGTATTACGTGCAAATACAAACTTTGCTCTAATACACATGTAAGTGTATGTAGCACTGTTGAACTTAGTAAACTCCACTTTCGTGATGGTTGCAGGGTTTGGGAAAGTTGCAATGACGCGCTCGAGGAATTCTGTAAGTAGCTTGACGAGGAGGGGAGAGAATGGAAGAGAGGGCGGTGTGCCGATGAGGGACTAGGGGGCGCAGACTGAGCCGCTCTTTCCTTGTCTCGATACCATGGCGGCTTGATGGTCTCCTCCTGACGCCGCCAGTGTATAGAGAAAACATGGGTCAAATATGCAAGGCCGAACCAGTGTGGCAAGGCCAGCGGTCGAGCGGTGCTGGTCCGTAAATCAACCTCTCGACCCCCCGCCTGAACCAAGCACATTTTCTCCACTTTGGCTTTACCCAAAACTAAAAGCTTCTTGAAAAAAGGTGACACAAACTCAACAATAAAGTGGCGAAAAATGTGATGAAAAAGCAACAAAAAAAAACGTACCAAAAAAGTGACAAAAACGCGGCAAAAATACGACGTAAAAGTGACGACAACACAAAGAGTTTTGTAGGTTTTAGCTTTCAAATAAGGCGTTGCACTGGACTGTAGGCTGTGAGCGTGACAAGAAGCTTTTATATTTGGGTAAAGCTGAACTGGAAAATGTACTCTGTTAAGGCAGGGGTCCTCTAAGGTCCTTAAAATAACATGTGGCGTGCCCCAGGGTTCAATTTTAGGCCCGGTGCTTTTTAACCTGTATGCTCCCTCTTAATCGTGATGTCATCATGGAGTCAGCTTTCACAGTAATGCTGATGATACACAGTTGTGCATGTCTCCTGATGACACCAGGCCAATACATGCACTTTTTAACTGCATTTTAGATATCAAATCCTGGATGGCAGAAAACTTCTCCAGCTTAACCAGGACAAAACTGAAATGTTAATCATCGGCCCTGAGAGAGAAACGTTTACCCAAACTACAGTCACTGTCTATTAATCCTTCCTCGCAGGTGATAAACCTGGGTGTGATTTTTGACTCTGAGCTGACTTTGATTCCACACATTAAGAATATCACAAAGATAGGTTTTTACCATCTAAACAACATCGCTGTACCAAAGATATATGACATTTATCATGACATTTATATTTGCATATTATTTGCTTCATTTACAATATTTGTTCTCATTTCCTTTACCTTGACTTTATAGATGTCATTCAGTCCATAATTTAACGGGCGCTTCCAATTAAATAAAAGTCCGTAGGTCTGCCCTAGACAAAATGGGGCACTAAAAACAAGGGAGCAGATAGATGGGACATAACCTGACTACTCCACGCGAGGACCCCAGCAAAGCTCAGACCGGCATCCATGGAATGGTGCGCTATGAAGCCCTCAACAATCCGCAACACACCATACGACCGGAAGACGGCAGTACGGAAGACAGAGGGCAAATGAATGAAAGAGAGAGAAGAGCTTTTACATACGTTTTTTTACAAGGGGTGGGCGCCTCCTGTTGATGTTCCAATGTTTTATATTAATACAATCTACAAGCCTGTATTCAACAATAAAGCTGATAATGCCACACCAGTATGACCAGAGCGTTTCTATAGATGCCAAATTTGAATAAAAACCTTATAGATGGTACCATATGACTCTTTTCAGTTGAACAATGTGAAATAGCTATTGTATTTACCCCTCTTTGTTACTGCTTGATAGCACCCTCGATTACTTACTCTCGCTAGTCGGTCTAAACTAGTCTCCCCACCCTCCCCTTTCTCCTCTGTCAAACTGCCGCTTCGACACGTTCCTCTTACAGTCAGAAATGGAGGCCGAAGATGAAGAGGTGCTGAAAGTGGCAGGTGTGTATGAAAAAGAGAGAGAGGGGGAGAGAAACAAAAACGGCATGCTCAATCTCTGCTCCGATTGGCCAATTAGGGAGTGTTTCCTTGTGACACGCAGCAGTCAATTTCCCCTCCCTCGCTGTCCATCCCTCACTCTCATCCTTAAGTGCCCTAGTCTTTACCACTATACGCTACCTGTCTCTTCCACTATCCCCATCCTCCATGTCTTTCTCCCATTCAATTTGTCCTATCCTCCTCACTTGCCTATATGGTTGACTTTCCACAGACTACCCATTTGCCTCGCTGTTTTCTCTGTAGGATTTATCAACAGGTTCTATTTGACCTATGCTACTTTTTTGTCTACTTCTTTTTAGGGAAATGTTGAGAATCAGCTTCAGGAAGCATTCAGCACTCCCTCAGTTTGGGGGAATCAATCCTAGTTTCATTGAGTCTGAATTGACACCACCGGTGGTTCGAGCCAATCAGCTGGCAGTATTTCCCTGAGTAAGCAGATTTTACAGAAGACATGCTGTTACACACTTACAAAGTAAATCATATTTGTTCAAATTAAATATTAAATAGCTCTGCTATGATGGAAGTTTGTTCTTTTGACAGTGATTGGCTAAAATGAAAAACAACTGACCCAGCAGTAAACGCTATGATAAAAGTGCATCCTGCCGCTGAGCTGGGGGAATCTGTACATGGACAACTATAAGTCGTATCTACACAAATCTGGCCTTCATGGACGAGTGGCAAGAAGAAAGACATTATTGAAAGGAGGCCTTAAGAAATCCCGTTTGAAGTTTGCTAAGAGTCATATGGAGGACACAGCTCCATGTGGAAGAAGGAGCTTTGGTCAGATGAGACACATAATGTAACTTATTGGCCCAAATGCAAAACGTTTTGTATGGAGCAAACCTAACACTGGTCATCGTCCTGAGTGCATCATCCCCAGTGTCAAATATGGGGGGGGGGGGGGAACATCATGCTGTGGGGCTGCTTTTCCTCAGCGGGGACTGGGGAGATTGTAAGAATAGTTGGGAACATGGATGGAGCCAAATATGGGGACATTTTGGAGGAAAACCTGCTGGAGTCAGCAAGAGAACTGAGGCTGGGGCAGAGATTCACCTTCCAGCAGGACAATGACCCTAAACACAAAGCTAAATCTACAATGGAATGGTTCAATAAAAACATATTAATGTGTTAGAATGGCCCAGTCAAAGTCCTGACCTAAATCTGTGGAAAGATCTGAAAACTGCTGTTCACAAACGTTCTCCTTCTAATGTGACAGAGCTTGAGTTGTTTTGTAAAGAGGAATGGGCTAAAATGTCAGTCTCTATATGTGCAAACCTTGTAGAGTCAGATCCCAAAAGACTTTCTGCTGTTATTGCAGTAAAAGGGGGTTCCACAAAGTATTCATTCATGCTGTATGAATACTTATGCATGCTCCACTTTTCACTTTTCTATTTTAAAAAAAATAACAGAATCATGTATTATTTTGCTTTCACTTCACAGTTGTCTGTAACTTGTGTGTGAACGTTCAGTAAAAAAATAAAAATAAAATCTTTATGTTAAGGGTTGTAAACATGACAAAATGTGCAAAAGTTCAAGGTGTATGAATACTTTCGAGAGGCACTGTATTTCCTGGGATCTGCTGTAGCCCGAGTGCCCTATATTTTCTTTCTTTTCTTTTCTTTATCTTTATTTTTTATTTGTTGTTGTTGTTGTTCTCTTCTCCCCTTTTGTATGATTTCATGTCCTTGCCCTGTATCCCCTGGCTATTTTAGTTGTCGCTCATTCTAGGTATACCTTAAAGAAAAAAAAAGAGTGCCCCAACGACCACAGGCACCACTGAATATATGGGGGAAAAAAAAAAAAAAAGCAATTATACATGCTTTTGACATCAGGATCATTCAACACACACGTAGTTCCTTGCACTCCTCTGAACTCCAAAACCAGCCGTTGTTGACCTGACGATGGAGTGCCTTGATTGCCTAAAGTTGAGATTGAAATTTCAATTACATTTCGATTAATTGCCAAGCCTGAGACTGGGCCACAACCTTCCTCATTCATTGCTAATGTTGTAAACCCAATTTCAAATGTATTCCCAGCACAAAAAAAACTTCATGCCATATGGTTTATCTCTGATATTTATACAAATGTGGACAAGAATGTGATTAAGCTGCTAAATTAAATGCATGACAGAAATCACAGATTAGGTTTTTGTCATGGAAAAATAACCACTTAGCCTTAAGTCATGCAGAGCAATTACAAGTGAATGCACTGGAAGCGGCGTGAGAGATTAGCCCATATATGGGTCTGCAGATACACCAACCACACATAATGCCACTTATACTACAGTAGAATTGGTGCAGGAGGGTTAAAGAAATGTAGTATGTTTTTAAGCAGCTGGAGGCAGCACATACGGTGCAGTTTCAGGTTTCTTCAAGGCTTCTTCATACTCATCTTTTCAGCTCTTCCAACATTGCTTTAAAATAGTGCCAGAATTGAATAGTGGTCAATTCAATAGAAATGAAGAAAATACAACCAAAGTGCAGGGTCATTATCAAATCTTAAAAGTGTTCAAAGATGAAACCTTTAACAGAAATATATTTTTTTGCAACTGCCCATTATCGTTCTGGCAACATAGAAGAAACTCTCTACTGAAGAGGTTTACAAGGCTAATGCTCACGCCACTCACACCTTCATGGACTGTGCACTTCCTTGAGTACAGAAAGTGCCATATTGTAGGACGTATTACTCCAGTACACTTCAACTATAACAGCGTGGAAAAGGAAAAGACAATGATAAAATAATGCCTGCATTGCGTGCATAATAGAGGGTTCAGCTTTGCCTTGGCGCTCGCTGTGGCACAGTGAGTTTGGCGCTTGCCCATCAATCGGTGAGTGGGTGTTATTCATTTTTTGTGAAGTGATCTTTACCAGCCTGCCTTCTCACAGCCTGAGTGATCGGCTGCTATAAACAAATGTCAAACAGATGATGTAGTCAAGTCATCACTAAGTCTAAGTCAAGTCCAAGTCCTTTGTCCGTTTGAGTCAGTAATTTTAAGTTTGTTTCTGGCCTGAACTACAAGTCAAGTCTGGAGTCTTAAGCCCTATTCACACGGGATAAGCTTTATCTATAGGGACCCCATGTAATAAATAAATGACTCCCCTACATCTGCTTCTTATGTGTGATATTAACTGTCTCTAGAGTTTATTTGTGAAGCCTATTTTAGTGTGTAAATGTATCAGTAGTAGTGATATTAACAGTGGTAGCAGTATTAAAGGGGTGTGGCTCACAGCAGCAGTATTAGTAGCAGTGTAATTATCGTCTCTTCACTAACAAGGACCACGCCACAACAAACTGCAATTAAGATTTTATTCACAAGGTTATAGTGTGAGACTGTGGGTGGGGGCTCGACTCAGCTTGGCTTGGTATATATGGCTCATGGGGAATTAGAGGCGTGGTTAGGTTGGTTGGTGTGCAAAGTGTGATAGGTTGAGGCGTGGTCCCAAACCTAGTCAATAAATATTGACTCCATAACTTTAACTGGTGGTTGGTTGAGTATTTGATCAATCGACGCGAGCAATGACGTGCACCCGTCACTTGACGTAAACCAATGTGTGAGTTGATGTGAAAAGTACTTTGTAGGCTAAGCAGCTCGGTGTTATGTCACTGCTGGCCCGGGACCATAAACACGCCAATGCAGCCTCCATTCTTTGCCAAAAGTAAATAAAAATGCACTCAGGAAAAACAAAATGCCTAATCACATACCGGATCCTGCCCATTTCTTTCCAGATCACAGAGATCCCTGTTCGCCTTTTGGATTAGAATTATCGCAGGACCTTGGAGTTCAGCAAAATATAGCAGGTCATTTGTGAGGGAAGTTTTACTTTACAAAGTACTGACATGGCCCATTCACACGGGAGTAACACCGCAGACAATCTCTGCAATTGGTCTCTTGGTAAAATTAGTCCCGTCGGAATAGGGCTTTAGTCAAGTCCTACGTCCTCAGTCCTGTGTTTCAGACGAGTCCTGAAAATAATGTCTTGGAAAACTAGTGACGAGTCCAAGTTCAGGACCAGTGCACCTCTTTGTAAGCACGAAGCCAGCTGGGTCGATTCAGGTCTGTAAAACGTCGCAATTCATCTTCCAGTCCTGTGTGAGGCGCTGTGACGCTAACACAGAGAATAGAACAAGATGTAAAGGGCGCATGCGCAGTAAACTTTTGTGGAATGTAAACAGTGAAAATGAAATTGATTCAAGGATTTACGATCTACAGAAGAGATGAGGAGGTGAGTTTATTCTTCAGAAAAACCTGTCAGTGACTTTTACTGTCAGTCCAAAAACACAGACTGACTCGGCCGTCTTTTTCTACTTGTCACCTGTGGCTTGTGGACTGCAGTGGAGCAAAGAGGAGCGGAGTTAAACCATCGTAGATCCAAGAGTAAAACTCATCATAAGGTCATAGATTATGGATAACAGACTCCACTCGGGTGCTGAGATGTCATCGTTTTAGTAATAGTTGTGCCACGTAAAGGGCATTTTGAGATCTTTCCACTCTGGGACTTTCTAGTTTGGAAAATGTTTGTTTACAGTCTCCCAAAACGCCGGGCTCGAATGGACGATACACTGGATTAATAAAATATCTTTGCGTTTGGTCCTCAGCTTGACTTCGCATGGACAGGGAGTTCTCTGTGTTTTAGGCCTGATTAAATACAAGTATACGTTTCACAGTAAAATCCAACCCCATCTTTGTCAGACGCTTTCATATGTAACTAACCATATTGGCATGGAGACCTCTTAGCTCTTTGTTGTCACGTTGGCGGGGAGCCACAGACGCATGGTGCAACAAACCGTTTTGTTTTCCCGACCACTCTGGGCTCTGACCATCTGCGTGTGGAGCTGCTTTTGTTGATGCTCAGACCAATCGCTCTGCCAAGGCCTCTCTGACGTCTGTGCGCGAATAGAGAGGCACAAATGCTCGCATGTTTGCTCTGTCAGCACCCCAGGATTTTACATGCACCAAACCGCCTCATATACACTTCCCATGATGCATTGTGTGGATACTTCTGCACTCACACAGCGTCTTTGTTGCCACTCCAGCTCTCGTCTTCTCCTCTATGCCCCTCGTCGGGAGCTTTGATATTGTTTCCAGGATTGGTTTCCTCTGACCCGCTTTGATGCTGGTGTCTAGTTGTCTTGTCATCTCGCGGCTCACTCTGTCTTCCTGTTTCTCTCCGTTTGGGATGTTGAGGCGAGGGGGTGGGGGGTGGGGGGGGGTTGGGGGCAGGCGCTCAGAGCCACTCACCACTCAGCATTCCTAATCTCTTTCTTCCTCTCTCCGACGTCTTATTCTTCTTCTGTCTGTGCGTTTACTGCCAGCGTTCTCCTTTTCCAGATCTGATACATATTTCTCTCTCATGTTGCTTTTAATTTTCTCACTGGCTTTCACTGAAGCTGCTTCTCTTTCTTCATGGTGAACTGTAGAGGGAAGATATCAAGCAAATTATTGTTCTGAGCTTTTTATCCATGTTCTTAATGTTCCCTCATCAAAAACACAACTGAAGTGGCATTCGGGACAATCTTGTGCAGTTTGGTTGTTTCTTCTTGCTCTCTTCAGGGTCTCCGTGGGGCATTACAAAGCATTAAAAGTTACTAAATGTCAAACTTTTATTTTTTATTTATTGGGAAATTATGACAATGCTCAACCATTTTTACTGAATAAGATCATCAAAACAAAATGACGGTATTTTTTGGCAAATCCTAAGAAATTAAACTTTTTTTTTTACATTTGTGGCATAATATATAGTAACTGAGAATTAAAAATGGAATTAAAAAACAATAAACATGACTTGCTTCTGCCTGTGTATTGTGGCCAAACCGCATTTGATCTGCCCGATCCCTGTCACACAGGAAGGGCCTGGTCGGTACTTGAATAGGAGACCGTTTGGGAACACCAGGGCAGCTGCGTAGGTTATCACCACCAAGTATGGAGTGAATGAATAATGCAATGTAAACCTTTGAGTGTCCAGAGAAGCGCTATATAAAACTGATGCATTCTTCTTATTCTTTTTCGTATTATTATTATTATAAACCCAGTTTTTTGCTAAAGCACTCTTCTCTGTATATTTTGTTGTTGTCCTCGGAATATGAAGGCCATCACCAGATCTAAACTGCATTTAAGACTCTGTGTCTGTTTTTCGAGGTCTTTCTCATCAAGTACCTTTTAAATAGGGACATTTTATGTTATAAAACATGGCATATATTATATATACTGTATAAACTTCAGGTGTTTTGTAAATGACTGTATCTTAGCAAGTAAATATGTTTACGGGTCTGCACCCAAGCTTTGATTATATGGATTATTGTGGTCTTTCTTGGGTTTATGAGAAACACATGGCTAAACATTCTATCAGTCTACCCCAAGGGGCAGCTATGGCTATAATTGTAGCTTACCACCACCGACTATGGCGTGAATGTAAGCGCTTTGAGAAAGTTGGCAATACAAGTGTAAGCCATTATTATGATTATTATGATTATTATGATTATTATTATTATTAATTATTATTACTCTTCAAAATAACTTCCTTGCAATTTGAGCTACAAAGGGTGACATCACGGCACATTTTGAGTGAATAGTCGACTCGCATGATTTTTAATAAATAATGTAGTATTTCACTTTTACAACTGCTGATAATTTTTACACTGTCAAATTAAGTCTCCGCTCTCTCATTCATAGGATAAAAAAATCCCATCCTTGTTTTGAATTATCACATGATCGTAAAAATGGCTGTAATGCATGTCCTGGTTTTGAAACCCTTCATCTGAACCATTTTGAAACACCATAATCAAATATTTATCTCCTCGTATCAAAGATTTATTTACCCTAACTACACAGTGTCTGACACTGCGTTGTAACACATTACTTCTAAAGCATTGAAGAGAAAGATCAAAGCCGCGAACAAGACACTGAAAACTCAAAGCAAGAAGATGACCCTGTAAACCCTGGGGAGATCTTTTCTTTTTTTATCTCTAATCCATGCAAATGCATCCAGCCATGCGTCATGCTGATGCACGGTCAGGTCTAATATTACAGACATGATGGAGTCCATTGTGGTCAGTTATTCTATAGGCACCATCAGGGCAGGATTTCTATTCTTCTGCCGTATCCCCGTGTGATGTCTCCGGTTTCTTTTTCCCCATATTCTCTTAAATAACAGATTTGTCCTGTTCACACTGAGCTGGCAGTGTCAGGAAGTAAAGTGCATGGTATCATTTGCATCAGTGTCAAGACATAAATTTGAGAATGCACTAAAATGACTGTATGTTGAACAAAAGGAAATCAAGCACGGTTGTTGGATTCAGTCGGGGTTTTTAGACGCTATTCACGAGTTGCAAAAAAGAACATGACAGTCGCATGGTGATTCGGCCATTTTTCTGGCTGCCTTTATATGACAAAAATAATGGCAAAAAACATCGTGCTGCTTGATTTACGAGATCTAAATGTTCAATGTCATGAAAATCCATCTGGGGCTGATATGTTTGGACTCAAATCCAGTGTGAGCGGCATGTTTCACGTATAGAAATGGTCAAATCAATGTAAAACTGAATACTTTGACTTGCGCAGTTGAATGGAACAGTTTTCAGCCTGTTTGTGAACGTCGGAGGGTGGAGGCCTGTCTCACTTGATTGTGTTTAGTCCAGCAGCGGCGCCAGGATCTGATTTGTGGGTGGGCAGCGAGTAAAATAAGTGGGCTGTTCAAAAGTACCGCGGGGGCCCAGATGCAATGAGAATGATGAGGAAGAGGAGTAAAAGAAACGTGAGATCAGGGGAGACTTCACGCACATCACGTCTCACAATAACCACTCGTCTATTTTTGGTTGTCTAGTCATAGTATGTCGCCTACACTATTTGAAAAAACACCTCTCTGATCAGAGGGCAGAGACAGTCACAAGTGGTCATTTGTTTTATCCCTGAATTACGACCATAAGACGTTTGCTTAAGCAGCGGCCCTAAGCTCCCATTGAGGGTATGTAGATTACATTTAGCCCAATTCAGAAACGACTTTATTCTACTCTGTGTATCTGACCAACTTCGATGACGATTCCAAAAGTCAAATGCAAAGAAATCAATCCACAAACTTGCAAAATTAGCCCCCCAATGCAATATGTGACGACAAAAGGCCGCCCTAGATCTTCAGCCCTGCCACACCTGTGAAGGAACTGAACGGGCTGTGCCAAATGCTGCGGAGAAATTAACCACATCAGTTTCATCGCGGACATTTGGCAGCACGTTCTCAAGAGGAACTCTGGAAGAGACGCAGGACTTTGTGGAGAACAACAGCGGGAGCCGAGACCGGAACTCCCCGGGGTGAGAGAGCAGTTTCCCCCCATCGTACACACTGGAACCCGGCGCTGGATCCGAGGCTCGCAGCGGTCACCGGACAACCGGACGTACAGGTGACACGGAGTCTGACAACATGAGGACGTTTGAGGACAGCTCTGGAAGTGGACAGAAGAGATGATGGAGTTTGAAATGACGCATATGGAGGAGAAGAAGGACTCACGGAGACATCAATGGTGAGTTGTGCTCTGGTATCGCTGTTGTTGTGAGTAAAATGGCGATAACCTAGCCGATACATATAATATAATATGAGTGTTGTGAATTGTGGCCGCTGCTGCGGTTTGGGACATGTGATGCGTAATGGCACAGAGCGCGCGCTCGGCACAGCCCATTCGGTTCCTCCACAGGTGTGGCAGGGCTGAAGACCTGGAGCTTTTTGTACTCATATATTGCATGGGGGCTTATTTTGCAAGTTTGTGATTCAATTTTTTTGCGTTTGACTTTTGGAATTATCATCACAGTTGTTCAGGTCACTAATAAAGTAGTTTTTGAATTGGGTTAAATGGAATGTACAATGGAAGCTTGGTGGCGCTGTTTTAGTAGACGTCTAATATGGTAATTCAGGGATAAGACTTGTGTCGTATGGATTTGGAGGACTTGAGAAACAGAGAGAGGCATTAGAGCAGACTAGTGTGACATCTTGTGTCCATGGCATGGGGGCGTGGCTTAGAAAGACATCGCCAACTGTATTTCATTCAGCATTTTCAAGGTCTCACAGGCCACACTACAAACTTTATTCCACTGTGAGTTCAACATGCGCCGTGTCCAGACTCCAGCACGTGCACCCCCAACCCCGGCTCACCCACTGCCACTGCCATTCCACGCAAAAATATTGGTCTGTATGAGGAGAAAGCTTTTTTTTTTTTCTTTTTTATTTGATAGGGACAATGCATATTAATGAACAGTTGCACATGAGCACTGTAAATATGCCAGATTATTGCAGGGATGCTAGTTTCCATCTGTAGTCCCCAGCTTGGGGACAGACCGCTGGGTGTCTGTCTTGCCCATGTCCAGTCCCCGTTTAACAAACTTACTGTGTGAGGTTTGAAACTGCAGATTACACAGACCACACCTCGTCAGCATGAACGATATAGTCTGTTATACAGTATATGTTGTAAAAGGTTTGCAGATCATAAGAACAAAGCATGAAATATAACCTCTATGAAATGAAATGCCATATCATCACTTACATGTTTATTGTTTGCCTCTTGGTGTCCTTGTTGCCCTTTACTGTATCCGTTCATACTGTGCATGCCTGTGCTACCTGCTTCATCAGACCTGGTTCATTTATGTGCAGTCTTTGCCCATTACCCCGCACAAGTGACGAGCCGAGAGAGCCGGCCGGCCAGGCAGGGGCCGCTGTGTAATGCAGCCACATAATTACATTATTAAACCAGAAAATGACCAGCCGGCACTTCTATTTGGTGAAGCGGGTGTCGTAGTGGCAGCAATGGCGGCGTAAGAGGGAGATCCTTAAAAATCTCAGTAATTTCATCTAATGGCGTGTGCCTATTAGGAAATTACACACATTGACGTGGCTGTCAACTGCAGGAAGCTTTTGTGCAGAGCTGGTTTTCAAAGAGCTTGTATTTTTGGCCGTTTTTTACTTTATTGTATCTATTTTCTTATTACCAAACCAAACAACTTAATCGTGTGGTTATATACATCAGCAAAAACAAAATATTAGAATTCCTTCTCTTCCCCATGTACTAACTTTAGCCAAGAAGTGGCACAAGCTAATACCAGTGTCTACTCTGGATTTATGGAGAGGTTTATTGTTTGTTTGCTCTCAAACGAGCCAGTACAGATTGAAGAGCTTCCATTAGTTTTGTATCCGCTGATATTGCCCAGACGTACATGTAGGGAAATGATAATTGACCAGAGTTTACGGATGGCTAAGGCCAGGCTACCTCGAATCACCTCTTTTCTGGAAACTCTGTTGTACCTGGATCCTTGAAGAGCACCATGTGTGATTGACCCAAAGACACACTCATCGTTATATCTTTAATCATTACGGTGTGTTGATGATGATACAATGTAAACGAATAACACAATACAATACAAACACAGAGACGGATCCGGCAAATTGTGCTTCCAAAGATCAGGGAATTTCAACTGCTTGGGTCTGGTGAGTAACAGGGGGATGGATGAAATTCATACATGAGGTTATGTTAGGGCTGCTTGAAAAAATAATAATCACGATTATTTTTCTCATAATTGAAATCGCGATTATTCAAACGATTATTTGCCTTTAAAAAAAAGTATTTATTTTATTTATATATTTATTTATTTATTTTTTAAAAACTATGCTGAATATTTTCTGTTTTCTGAACAGTTATAAAAGTACAAATGATTTCAAGTCTGCCCCGATTAAAGCAGTACTAAGTAACTCTTCCCCCTAGAGGCCATAAGCGCAACAAACATGGTTTTCTGGCCAGAGACACCAGGGGGAGATGAAAGACCCTCCAACCAGCCCATAAACACTCGTATTACCCCCACAGGGACTACGGAAAGGATTTATTATGGTAAATAAGTTACTTACTTTGTTTTACACCTGCCCCCTGCTGGCCAGCCCTCACACCTGCGCAAGTAAACTGAGCAGCGCGGCCTGATGACATCATCACACAGCGCAGTTTGTTTTTATGTCAGGCAAAAGCATGAGCCATGGCACGTGAAATGCGAAGGGAAAATAATCCCAGCGCCATGAAATAATGCAAGTCTGCTTTGCAAAAAATAAATAAAAATAATAATAAAAATAATAAATAAATAAATTGGATAAAAATTATGCTAATTTTGTAATCGTTTAGTGTAATAATCGAAATTGTAATCAAATTTCGATTAATTGCACAGCCCTAGCTTATGTTAGTATTGAGAATCAAACAATGGTAAACTGGAGATTCATTGGAGCAATAATCATCACCATCACCATCACCACCATCACCATCACCACCACCACCACAGGTTTGTTGTGCTGCATTGTCTTCATGCACACAAATGACCACTCTAAACACAATAACACAATGTTGCGACACACTAGCGTCTTTGGAAATGCCATTGCCTGTGGTCACAATTAAGACTGTTGTGGATCTGCTAATCATTCCCTCCATTCTCCCATCTGATTGGAGCAGACGCGTCCAATCCTAAGGCCAGATTCTTCTCATAAGACAGAGCAGAACCTTCACTCCGTTATTATGGCCGAGAGCCCTGTCTCTATGCTATGGGGATGTATGTGTGTAAGGATGAGGCTTCAGAGGGACAGTGGAGGAAAAGAGTGTTTCATAATAACCTCAGGTGGTGCATCCTTCCATAACAAATTATTTCTGAGCTAACAACACCAGCTTCAATCAAAACAGAGGACAAAGCAGGCGACAGCGGTGACTTTGTGTCTCTCATGAGCGCTGCTGTTTTATTATTTGGTTTGGAAGACAGACACATTATGAATTACCATGTTGAATATGTTCATTGGATATGGACAGTGACAGAATTGTTGTCACTTATGTCGCATAGCAACACCTTTGTGGTATTTAGGCCTTATTCCCATTACATGCAAAGGAATTTGCTCTCTTTCTTTCTTTCTTTCTTTCTTTCTTTCTTTCTTTCTTTCTTTCTTTCTTTCTTTCTTTCTTTCTTTCTTTCTTTCTTTCTTTCTTTCCATTTTATCCTTTCTTTCTTGTCTTTCTTCCTTCCCTTCTTTCTTTCTTTCTTTCTTTCTTTCTTTCTTTCTGTCTTTCTTTCTTTCTGTCTTTCTTTCCTTTCTTTCTTTTTTCTTTCTTTTTTTTCTTTCATTCTTGTCTTTCTATTCTCTTTCTTTCTTTTCTTTCCTTTCTTTCTTTCTTTTCATTCCTTTAAATCCCTTCTTTCCTTTCTTTCCTTCTTTCTTTTCTTTTCTTTCCCTTTCTTTCTTTCTTTCTTTTCTCTTTCTTTCTTTCTTTCTTTGCTTCTTTCCTTCCTCCCTTTTTACCTTCTTTCCTTTCCTTTTTGTTCTGTCCTTTCTTTTCCTTTCTTTCTTTCTTACCTTACTTTCTTTTCTTTCCCTTTCTTTCTTTCTTTCTTTCTTTCTTTCTTTTCTCTTTCTTTCTTTCTTTCTTTCTTTCTTTCCTTTCTTTCTTTTCATTCCTTTTAATTCCTTCTTTCCTTTCCTTTTTGTTCTGTTCTTTCTTTCTTTCCTTTTTATCCTTTCTTTCTTTCTCTCTCTCCTTTCCTTTCTTTAATTCCTTTCTTTTTCTTTCTTTCTTTCTTGCTTTCCTTGGCATTACCCAAATTACCAAAAGAGCGAGAAGATTGATTGATGAAATGTGACGAAAATATGATGAAAACACAACCAAAAATAAACAAGGAATGAGGCATAACACTGGTCTATAGGTTATAAGTGTGAAAGGTTGCTTTTAGGCTAGGAGTTTAATTATTAAGTTTTAATTTTAAACATATAGTGCTGTTCACACAAGTCACACAAAGCAGTTTTCCCACACAGGCGTCTATCCCGCTGAGGCCCATCCCTGGCCCATTTCAGATCTGGCCTTCACCAAGAATAGGCTAAAAACTGTTTGCATATGAACCTTGGACTCTAGAGAGATGTGTCTATGCCTTTAGAAGAACAGATTATAGAACTACACAATAAAGACTAATTGCTGTAGTAATCCCTAAAAAAGTCAATATTATGACTCAAAGGCACGTCCAATAATATTTTCATTTTCATTTAAAAGTGTGCAAGTGATTCAGTGTTTTTGTGTCTGTATTTTAAAACATGTTAAATGAAGCAGGGAGGAGTGATAATTGTCACAGCAATCATCACCCTTGATAGCACCTTTTCAATCATTCTCGTTTGATGTATTCTTCAGATCAAAACTGCTGCTAAAATACCGAGAAAACATCAAACAAAAAGCTAAGACAGAGGCAAAATGGATTGCATTTGTAAAGCACCGATGTGTTTGTGACCAGCTGAGATGCAAACATAACACAACCAGTATTCAGCATTTATTGATTGTGAATGCAAAATTAGTGCAAACATTGAAATTGAGTAACTTTTCACATTTTCACATAAACTAGGAGTTATCTCTGCCCATTCATTTCAATGGACGAGAGCTTCTGTTTCACCCACAGGGGGCGCTGTAACAATGAGTGTCAAAGAAGCTGCTTCCATCGATTTATTTAGTATTACCATAATCCATTGTGTTTGTAGCAGCAAAGACTCTTTTCATACACTCTCATGCATAATACTTTAAAAACTTGCAAAATAGAAAACATACAAGCAAAAACATGCCTGATGCAGCATTTTGCTTCATTCATGTGAGCGATCTTGTTCATTTTGGTCATTTCTTCTTCTGCTGAAATGCCGCAATCAATCATAGAAGGAACACAAAAGAGTCCTTCACATTTTTAAATTCCGTAAATCCTCACCGTCTGTGCTCATTTATCAAGCGTTCATGTGCGAGTCTAGTTACAGAAAATTAAACCTGTCGATTTTCTTAGTGGATAAAAAGGGGAACTATATTGTGTGGCGTAATAATACCTTAGGAGCACTTCGACCATATTGCGTACAGTATGGGAAAACGGTGGCCTATTCCTTTAAGTGCAACATCCCAAGAAAATAGCATATTTTATTGTTCACTCTAAAAATGTAATCATGTTTACATTAAATAATAGGGCTGCAACAATTATTTTGGTAATCGATTATTCTGCCGATCATTTTTACGATTAATCGATGAATCGCTTGACTGTGAAAGGTGCATGGAAATGGACATGTTGATGGAGTAAACTTAAAGTAAACGTTTGTAGGAGGCTCTTTGTGCTAATTCTGCTCTCTGATTGGACGAGACAAAGACAGATATTTATGAAATTTACTTCAACTTTAAAAACAAAGTAGGTTTTCATCATTTTAGTAATCGATTAGTTGTCGATTAATCGATTAGTTGTTTCAGCCCTATTATATTTGACAATGGTGTCTTTTATATACATATCTTTTGATATTGCTGTGGATTTATTAATTTTTTTATTACTTTTTTTTTTTATAATGTAAAAAAAAACTCTCTCTACAACTAAAAATTCGAAACACAAACAATGCAACAAAAAGAAATATTAGTCCGTGGTCAAGTCCAGTCGAGTTAACATGTTCATAGGAGTCCATATCCATTCAAAGTCACTTTACTACTTTCCTCTGACCAGAAGCAGAATCTTGTCTTGACTGTAACACTTCATAAGTCTTGTTTCTGGTTGTGGGAGAGGAGGGGGGTTCAGCATTCTTCCAGATCTTAAGGATATGCTGTGTTTTCTGGCTGCTGTTAAGGGTAAAACACATGCAGAGCCCCCCCACACACACTCGAGGAGCGGGGGCAGGAGCATCTTGCCCAAGGACACATTGACAAGTCAGTATTCAAACTGCCACCCCGCTCTCCCTCCAGATCCTTCTGGTGCGCGCTTACAGAGCACTGTGACAGGCTACACGGGCCCCATATTTAAACCAGGAGCTATTATCTTCGCCTTCTACCCACATGTCACCGTGATGCCTCCCCCTGTCAGATTTTACTGTACAACGTGTGCTTACTGTACCCGGTTTCCTCGTTCGTCTGCGTGTGTTTAAATTTGACACGCTGACTCTGCTAAAACTCCTGCCATTGGGTTGTCATGTCATCGCAATCGACTAAAAGATGGAAAGAAATAGTCTTTTTATATACTGGGGTGCAGGGTTGCCTTGTCAATGGAGAATGTGCAGAGTTCGACATCCTGTTATTTTACAAATCGCTTTGCAAGGTTTTGGCTTGGTTCGAGGTTTTGTATAGTACATGCTTTTTTTTTTTTGGACCCTTGCTGAAAGTTGCTGGACGGAGAAGAACAAAACAGGCAGATTCAATGACATTTGATTGGAAAAAGTTATAGATTCCCTTTGTTTCCCTTTGTGCCAGTCCAGAGCATGGACAATGCCTTTCTGGTAACACTTTTTTAATAACTGCATCTTGTTTAGCCTTAATAAATGACTTCATTAGTTAAGTGTGACTAACACTTAATAACTACTTAATTACTGCAGTTTATGCTGAACTCATAATGAATAGTTCTTCACATGCTTCTCTTTTTCATTTAAAGTTATTAAGTGTTAGTCTTAATGAAGTGTTTATGATGAATTAAGTGTTAACTCATCATTTATTAAAGCTACACAAGGTGCAGTTATTATAAAGTGCTATGTATGGCTAAAAAAGTAGAAGCAAACAGCTCAAATAATTTGATGTTCATAATTTGAACTTCATAGATTTATTTAATAACCCTTTATAGAGCACTCATTCAATACTTTGAAATAAATCATTTAAACTTAACATTGTTATTGGGGACATAACTCAAGTGTATTTCTGTTGTAGCAATTTTTCATTATCATGCAGAAAATCAATGTGAGCGAAGTTACCGTATTTGGTTCCTTGCCTTAAAGCCACATCGCGGAGAATTTTACCCAAAAAATAAAATTGAAATACAAGCATTTATTTTATGACAGATATTTTCATAATTGAAAAATACCTCATAAATGTACAAACAAACATTTAAGAGGCTCAACTCTCCTAAGATATGACTGTAAATTTAACCGGGAGTGGGTACGTCTCCAGCTCGTTTCCATGGAGATGTGACGAAAGGCAGTAGAATTTGAGATTTAAACAGGTAGTTTCTCATCCAAATCCATTCTCTGATTACCCACTGCAGTAATGGCACTTTCTGTGTTGAGCTGGTCATTAGGAGCATGTTTTTTTATGCCGGCGACAGCATAGTCCAAAATGTTACGCAGCGTACCTTTAAATTGGTAAAATATATATATATATATATATATATATATATATATATATATATATATATATATATATATATATATTGTAAACCAAGTTACAAGAATTAGTTACAAAGGTTTTATATATAAAATAAATGAAAAGTACTTTCAGGTAGTGTGTAATGTGATTGTGCTTTATGTGCAGTGGGCGAGGTCAGTCAACTCTAATATTGTTTGCCTACATTTTTTTACTAAAAATAACCTTTGGCAACATAAAAACATGTCCTAGGGTTGTTTGATTTTTTTTTTTGCCCATAAAATACTATAAGTATGAATATAAGGTTCACCAGACATGTCCAAATATGGACAAAGCTAATTAACTTTAGGTTTAAGTGTGATCATATATGGTGTTTTAAACTCTTGCTCACTACTGCCACCTCAGGCCATACATGTAACTGCATCTTTTATATTAAGCTCGTGCATGACGGCACTTCGGACCCGAATTAACACGTTTTTGAGTGACAGTGCAGGATTTTAGAGGCAGTTGTGGTGAACAGGTCTGAGCTCATTCTACACATTAGGACATTGTTGGAACATGTAGGGGGAGGAAAATACTTAACCTTAACATTTTTAAACTCTGTATAGTCCCTTTAACCCCCACCTGAACCAAGTGCATTTTCTCCAGTTTGGCTTTACCCAAATCTAAAAGCTTCTTGGAAAAACGTGTCATGACAGTGACTGAAACGAGACGAAAAGGAGGATGAAAATGCAAAGGAAAAACATGTGACGGAAAAGCAGCAAAAACGCCACATAAATGCAACAGAAAAGTGTCAAAAACCCAACAAAAGAAGTGAGCAACAACAGAAAAGATCAGTTTAGATGACTTTTTTAGGTCTTTGCTTTCAAATGAGGCGTTTCACTGGCCTATAGGCTTTAACCTTTTAGATGTGGGTAAAGCTCAACTGGAGAAAAGGCACTAGGTTTAGAGGTTGAATGGATTATAATCTGTTTGAAAATGCAGTGTCTTATATTATATTTGATTGTTTCAACCTCTGCCATGTTTGATCAGTTGAATATTTAATTTGAGGTGTCATGAGGAGATCGTGGGTCACTGCCTCACCAGTTAAGACATAAAAGCTACATTTGATTGAATACATGCCAAGTTTGAGCCTATAATGACTGTATGATCATGCGGTATTGTGTGAATCAAATGTAATGGATGACAGACTGTATATAGAGCCTACAACTTTCTACATTTTCTTCCAGGCGGTTTTCCTTTTCATCTGGCCTACCTGAGAGATGTAATCCGCCGCTCTTTTCTCCGCGTCTGTTTTCTGGCTCGCCCGTAGCTGTTTTATGTCCAGAGGGAGCAGGTTCAACTGGCTCGTCTTGACACCGAGGAGAAGCTCAAGTCTAAATCTTTTTTGGATTTATAAGGATCTGGCTTCAGGTCCAGCTTTGAAGGTAATGATTCTTGTAAAAGCATGGAGCACCTTGTAAAATATATAGAATATAGATATGCCGACTATATACCAGAACGTTTGCCAGTAGACGATACGGAGATGCTTTTCCAAATGTAGCCATACCGTGATCAAACCCTTTTCCGATCTGGTGTTTGATAACCTTTTATGGGATTCTCACTGTGATTTGTCTCTCATCCGTCAAACCAAGCAGAGATTGATTAGTTTTAAACCAGTTCTCATCATTATCTCTTTGTGTTATGTGTGGTTTGTTCACCTCGAAACAGGGCAGATATTGTCATGACTCAAAGAAAAGCTTCTTGAAAAAAGTGTCAAATTTGTGACAAACACGTGATGAAAACGAGATGAAAATACAAAACAAAAAAACACAGAAGAACAACAAAATAGGCACAAATAAGTGAGGGTCTTTCAAATGAGGTACCGGCCTATTCACCTTATTCCGGAAGTTTGCGTGGGCGCCGGCATGACTTGTGCCCGCCCCTTTTCTCCTATCTCTTAACATGGGACTGGAAAAGTCCACATAATATCAGTCACTACACGAAAACAAAGCCGTTTTCAGGCCGCGCAGAGAAAGGTTGCAGTGTTGACTTGTTGGTGCAAATGAACATTGGACATTTTACACAAATCGGTCTGCTAAACATCAGATTTGAGCGGAGAATATTTTCCCTCGTTCTCTGTTTAAATGAACGGGCTTTGCGCTCGACCGGAAATGTCAGAACATCGGAAGTGCTGAGACAAGGCAAAAAGAGGAAAAAAGTGGCCGTGGCGGAAAAAGGTGAATAGGTTGTAAGAAGCTTTAAGACTTGGAAAAAACTGTGCTTAGTAAAGGCAGGGGTTAAAGGAACAGGCCACCGTTTTTCCATACTGAAATATATTCTTACCTGAGCTTAGATGAGTTGATGCATAACTGTCTGGTCTTTGTGCGTGCGCTCAGTAATGCAAAACAACCAAAGATGTTGTTAGCATTTAGCCTCTCTACTGGAAGTAGCAACTCCGTCGCTTCGAAAAGCTGTCTTTCACACGGGTATTCATCCACAGGTATTGACAGATTTTACATCCACGTTTGCTGCGAAGGGTCCCCGTGATGACGCTCCAATCCAAATATGGTATTTTTCCTTCTGGAAGCCGCAAAACATGGAAGAGTGGCGGAAGGGGCCGTGCAGTACAAGATGTTCAGGGCTTGTTTTCTCTGAATGAGGAAAAGGTCCCACTCGGGCAGCGAGTGAGCCCTTATAGTAGCTCATACAGACTTCAAACTTTACAGTCTTAACAATACTTTGAAGGCTTTTTCAGAGGGATTTTGTAATATCCAATTTCAAGCCTGATTTATTCAACTTTCAACCCAAAAAAAACAAGGCGGAATTTGAGTTTTTATACATTTTTTCACTTGGAAAAACTAATATAGGCAATTTTGGCCATTTTCTTGCCTTATTTTTTATATGAAAACATAAAATAACCGAAAAATTGCAATACATTTTTTTTCTCACCAGTAATCTTCAACAAAAGTGTCAAATCGATATCGCTTATTTTTGTTCCCTATTCCCTATGCATTGTCTTGCCCTAAATAGGGAAAACATGGAAGACCTTGGTCGCTTCGAACTTCAACCCCGTTTGGCCCCATAGAGGAGAGGAGGAGAGGCTAAATGCTAACAACAACATTGTTTTGCGTGACTGAGTGCACGGCACGCGTAAAGACCAGACAGGTACGCATCAACTCGTCTAAGCTCAGGTAAGTATAGAAAAACGGTGGCCTTTTCCTTTAATAGGTTAAGACACACTCATACTTTCATGAACTACCAGACCAGACTCAAACCAAAGTCACTTTCCCTGAGCAGACCTGAATACACAGCAGGTTTTTTGATAGCTAATGGGCATACTTTAGTGATGTCTGACGAAGCATAATTTCAAGCCAATTCTTACAGAAAAAAAAAACATCGTCTTGCCAAACATTATTTTAAATGTTGCTCCAATGCCAAACCCAATGTTCCCATCGCTCCGGCTTTGTCTCGCTCTTCCTACGCCGGTCTTTTCACACTCCATGCTCATCTGATAGGTCTTCAGACTTTTCTATGAAGAGTTGCTGATAAGATTCTGTAAGACAACTTAATGTTTTCAAAGCACCAAACACAGCTCCATTGTATCTTCTCAGGGGAAAATAAATATATTTCTTTCTTTCTTCTCTTTCTCGGACCAAGAGTCAAATCCAATCCAAGTTTATTTTTACACTCCACTCCAGCCACTTGTAGTTCAGTTTGCTGTATTTTCTCCCCGTCTCTGTTCTTTGTCATTGATCGAGAGCTTCACCCTCAAAAAACACCTCTCCCATGTAAACAGAGAAGAGAAATGGGAGAAATACATGAGCGGGAGCTGAAAAGGTTTTAGTTTGGGCCAGACTTTTTCAGTTCTCTTTGCCAAGTGAGTTAGACTTAAGGTCATTCCAAAGGTGAGGTTTATGTTTTTGATGGTTTATATGTAGGTTTGATAAATAAGCACTGGTATATTTCCCCACATGCAACATTTATGTTGAGCCCAGCAGAATAAATCCGGAAGAATCCAGATTGTCAATATCGGATCAAATGCATTTCATTTTGTTGTATGTGAACCCTTTGGAATTTGTTACGTTTCTGCCTAAATTGGTCATAAAATGAAGAACAAGAATGAGTAAACAGTGTCTGCTTTAACTAATACCACCCAAACAATAACATGTCCCCATATTCATATGGGCCATAACATGTAAACATTCACAGGACAGGGAGGAAAAAGTAAGTGAACCCTTGGCCCTGTTTGGCAGCAATAACTTTTCTGTAGATTAGTCATGCACAAGGATCAGGATGAATCTTGGACCTTTCCTCTTTACAAACCTGTTAGTAGGTCTTCAGAGGGCTCTTTTGAGCGAGGCATGGTGCACATCAGACAATGCAGTATCGCTTTAGATTAAGGTGTGCTCATTAAGTATTAATACGTATTAGTCATCATTTTAGGGTTAGGGTAAGGGTTAAAGGGACTAGATATGTGGATAACATTTTCAAACTCAATAGAAAGGCAAGTTAATAGTTTAAGTGTAAAGATGTAGCAACCCCCTACAACAGGGGGAGGCAAGTTTGTGTCATGGAGGGCCGATTTTCTTCATCGCCAAAACACCGAGGGCCGAACCTCAACATTGTGGCCTAAAGTAAAGAACTTTTTTTCTGCAAATGCCAAAGTTTTACATCAGTAGTTCCCAAGTAACGTTACCCTCAGATGAATGGCCCAAATAACCCAAATAAAACCTTTATTTGTCATACATTGTACAACATATTGTGTCTTCCCACACAAGTTTTTAATGAACAAGCAGTAGATATCCCTTTAAAAACTGAAATTCCATGCAGTTTCAGCTGGAAAATATTTTTTTTAAAAGTTCCCCATGGACTCGCGAGCCCCTGAAAAAGGTTCCGCGACCCACTTTTGGGTCCCGACCCACAAGTTGAGAATCACTGTTTTACTGTAGGACCAAGTGGGATGTTTTCCCTGGGCATTTTTAAAATACTGACACTATTTCTTGCATTTTTAGAGTACTGTAAAAGGAATTTGATCTCTTATTTGCATAATCATTTTAATCAAAATCATCTTGAGGGCCAGAGTTTCTGTGCTGGAGGGCCGGATTTGGCCCGCGGGCCTGACGTTGCCTACCCCTGCCCTACACTATGCAATGAAATGTGTGTGTATATGTTCAGTATGAAGAAAGTTACAGCGGTTTCTAGTTCAAAATCAGCATCTATCTTTAGTCCCGCCCATTCCATTGAAACAAATGGAGGTCAGTGTGACCTAAAAAGAGAAATGAGCAGAACTTTTTAAATATTCAAGATTCTTTCATAAAAAATTCAGTAAACATTGATTTAACATATTTCCATTGGTTGAATGTGTTAAAACGTAATTTTATAGTTTAGTTCATTTAAACATTGGAGTTTGGTTTAATTAGGCTATTTTCAGTTGTGTCAGTGGACAGAGTAAACAAAACTAATGTTAATGGACAGAAAGTGGGGAAAAACAAGCAACAAAAGTGGAGCTGAGTAACTGAATGGCGTTGGCACTAAGGTTTATCTCTTCCACACGTGCATTGGCAGGAGTGACAAAAAATGTGGGGGAGTTTAAAAGATCACAAAACTTTGAGCAGCAAACGACAACAAGACGCTCTTCAGTTCCATCTCCTTCTCCACAGTGTCTGATTAAATGAAGACTAATTTCAGCCAAAAAGGCCATTTGCTGTCCCGCTCTAAAAATGATCAGGGCAAAACCCGGTCACAGATATTGGGGACAAAAATGGCAACTCCATTTTAGAAATCTCCACATACCTACTAGATGCAACTTGGTCATGTTATGCTCACTACTGCCACCTCAGGTCTTGCGCGTAACTGCAGTCTCCATATTAAGCTTGTGCATGACGGCAATTCGGACCTGAAGTAACAACTTTTTGAGTGACAGTGCAGGATTTTAGAGGCAGTTATGGTGAACAGGTCTGGGCTCATTCTACACATTAGGACATTAGGAAAATACTTAATTTTTTTAACATTTTTAAACTTCGCATAGTCCCTTTCTTCTTCTTTTTCTTTTCTTTTCTTTTCTTTTCTTATTCTTCTACCTTTTCTTCTTCTTTTCTTCTTCTTTTTCTTCTTCTTATATTCTTCTTTTCTTCTTCTTTTCTTCTTCTTCCTTTTCTTTTTCTTTTCTTCTTCTTCTTCTTTACTAGTCTAGAGAAATAGTAACATAAGGTATAAAACAGTTCCGGCATAATTATTTGTTGTCATTTCACCAGGAGATTACGTGAAAGTTGCTGTTTCTGCTGTGTTTGTTTCAGAACTCGGATAGCTTGGATGCAGAAGCAGCTTGGTTTCCTGTATGTCACAATTAACAACCCCGCGGTGTCCTTCAAAAAATGGTCGCCCCGGTCCCCTCCGCTGAGTTTTTGCATAAAGACAGATCAGGGGGCATGGAAGCAGAAAAGGGGTTTGGGATGAAAATTATGCAAGGGCTTTGTTCTTGAACCAAACTTATAATTACTTCAAAAGTTCCCTTCCTGTCCCTGTAATAACCTCCTGCACAACACAAAGTAAATGAGCGGAGTGAAAGGCCTTCGCTCACATTATCTCTTGTAGTCGTGATTTAAGTAGCACCTCAATACGAATCCCGTTATACCTCCGCTGAGTAGTATTTGAGTGAGCACGTTGATCGCACTGACCTTCCAGAACAATGACGCATCTGTGACAATGAGGAACACAACATCCTTCAGAAATAGAGAAAAGCATCGGTTTAACAATAATAATTAGATTTAATAATTGTTTTATTGTGTAAAGGGATGTCTGAGGGAAACCCCCTCTTTGAATGAGTTTGGAAACCCTTAAAAGACACTATTTTTAATGTGATTCATTTATTTGGACAGGTTCTTTTTTTCATAGTATATTTATTGATTTTTGTTATTTTACATGTATAATATAAAACAAAATAAAACAAAATGAACAAAACAAACAAAAACAACAGACTGCCAGACAAAGAAAAACAAAAACAAAGCAACCGACAAGTACAAAATTATCAAGTTTACATACTATGTCCAAGATATATATGGCATTGAGCCAGAAAGGGCCCCCAGATAGCCTCAAATTTATGTTGTCTGTCCATATTGTCCAAGCGAATCTGTTCCATTTGTATCGCAAACATCATTTCCTTGAGCCAGTGCGCAAAGTTTGGGGGATTAGTGGATTTCCAGGTCAACAATATATGTTTTTTAGCCACCACCATTCCGAGCTTTATTGATGACCACACTTCAGTCGTGTATCCGTGATTGTCCATAGAGCATCCAAATATTGCCACGTTGTGGTCTGGTTTAATATCTGCAGAATAACATTTTGAAAACCATTTTAAAACTACAGACCAAAAGCCAGACAATCGAGGGCAGAACCAAAAAAGATGCGCAAGTGTTCCTTCAGCAGCGGAGCATTTATTGCACTGGGAGGACACAGCTGGAAACATTTTGTTCAGTTTTGTCTTTGAATAGTGTAACCTATGTATAACTTTGTATTGGTTTGGTCAGGTTCTTTAAGTCAGTGGTTCTCAAGCCGGGGGTTGGGACCCCCAAAGGGGTCGCGAGACAAATTTGGGGGGTCATTTAGATAAAATATACATATTTTCATTAGCATATAATCTAATGTTTTATTGTAGCATGTGTTTGCTATTTTACCAGTGCCATTATTTGTTCGTAGTTTGATGAATTTTATTTCAGCCATTTGTTTTTTATCTTTGTTTTTTTAAGAATTATGGAATGGAATGGAACAGAACGGAACCCCGGGCGGGAGGTCACAAACCCCTTTACCTGTTCTAATGGGGGTCGCGGCTCCAAAAGGTTGAGAACCACTGCTTTAAGTCATTTCATCCTGAAAAGCCTGGGTTTGTGTTTATCAATATCTGTGAACCCGGGTACCAGGGACCCGATTGTACATGCTTTTTAACCTATTAACCCCCACCTTTACCAAGCACATTTTCTCCAGTTTGGCTTCACTAAAATCTAAAAGCTTCTTACAGCCTATAGGCCAGTACCTCATTTGAAAGCTAAGACCCACTAAATTGATCGAAACAGATGTTTTTCCTCACATTGCTTCAGTGTCACTTTTCAGTGGCTTTTCTGTTGCGTTTTCATCTTCGTTTTCATCTTGCTCTTTACTTGCACTTTTGTGGCATCTTTTGTCTCTTTTGTGTTTTCATCTTCATTTTCGCCCTCATTTTTGTAGTTATTTTGTTGCTCTTTTGTGGCGTTTTTTTGTTTTATGTGCGCCTTAGTTTTCGTCTCATTTTTGTCACCTTTGTTTTCGTTTCGTTTTTTTTTTGGGCGCTTTTTATCAAGACGTTTTTATTTGGGTAATGCCAAGCTGGAGAAAATCTGCTCGGTTAAGGCGGGGCTTAAGAGCTTGAGAGAGAGAGACGATTGGCTCTGTAGGATTGGCCAGTATAAGATGTGTGTACCACTATTGGTACTATTGGTGTGTATTTTAAAATCCTGGATTAAGCATACAGTAAAAACAAATCTTTAAAAGTTGGAATGGCGTCGTTCTTGTTATTCCATGGCGTAAAAAAAAAAAAAAAAAGTTTTGCGACGGGCCTTTTCACACACACCTCATCCGCGCTTGTTGCTTCTCGGGCCTGGATTAGAGGGCAAATTGCGGGGTTAAGAAGACCTCTATTAACGGCTGCACTTTTGCCGTTCGGAGCAGAAATACAGAGAACACGGCGAAAGGCAAGATCCATTTGCAAGTCTAATGGCCTCCTGCCTGTAATGAATAGTGTTTCTGGTCATCCTCAGAGCACGGCAGGGAAATAATAGCCCACCACACGGTCGGAGCGGCCGATGGAGTGAGCGTGAGGCGCTCGGGTCGCGAGAGGCGGCTAATAATGAACGGCTAATAGGACCGGATCAATATACAGCTGTGTGACGGTTACAAGGCAACACATTGGTTTCCCCTCCCCTGCATCTGCATGGACGTGATACACACAAACAGGATTCAAAATGCATTATTTTATTTTATTATTCAATTTCATGCTGGCAGGGATAAGACTGTGTATGGGGGAGAAGCAAGTCCAGTCAATAATGCACATTTTCAGGGCTGATAATTATTTGAGAGTGGATTCACACAGGCCTTTTGATTTCCATTCATTCCTATAGGGCGTCTTACAGCTGTCACATGTAAGAATCTGTCAGGCTTTTTAGTGGCTACACATGTGTGTCCGTTTCCTCCAATAGGTCAATATATCCCCATTTGTATTTGATTAGCAGCGCCTCCGTGAGCTGCATTCCCAATCACTTTTGTACCTGCGTTCACCAGCAGATGGCAGTAAAGCCTTTCATCAAAGCGTCCTCTGCTTCAACTGAGAGGGAAAAAAAAAGAAAGAAAAAAAAAAAATCAGCCACAGCTCCAGCAAGAGCAGAGGACTTTTTCATGCACCTTCAAAAGAAATTTCACAATGTGTTGTCCCCATGATAATTATTTATGTCGGGTCGATATTTTCCCGTTTTCTACTCTACCCAATTTCAAACAGCATTACATTGAATTTATTTTCGCAATAACTAAACTATACATCACAAAGCGGCAGAAATAGTTTGCCAGGATCACTAAAAAAACACCACCATTTTTATTTTGCCTCCCCCCCAATGTGCATTTAATTGTTTTCTCGCTCGTTTCTGTCTTTCCGGTGCCATGTTTTATAGATTTCTCTTTCCTACTGTCTGCCACAGGCTGGTGGAAAAAAAAACAGGAAAAACAAGGCATTAGGTTGTGCAAAATGTAATTGTGGCGGTAGACAAACACACAGCACATGTTTAATGCTGTCACCGTGGCAACAGCTCGCAGCAGGGAAGCGCAATCACGCACATCGCCCCCCCAAAAAAAAAAAAACACACACTCCCACATTCACGTGCAAACGGGGGGTACGAGACCATAACATATACAGTACAGACTCAGTGTGTTCCAGCAGAGTTAGGAAATAAGTGTTAATAAGTGTTTTGCCGTTTCTTTTCAGGTTAGTGTTAATAGTGTAATAGTGAAAGTCAACAGGCCGATCACCATTGCTTTTTATTTACTTGACTTTAGGGTGTTTCCTGAGACGTGACCTGTCAGGATGTCGGCCATGACGGCGATATGGGCGACACTCCCAGATACTCACCGACCAATCACACACACAGATGTAACCTCTGCCTGAACAGAGTGCGTTTTCTCCAGTTTGGCTTTACCCAAATCTAAAAGCTTCTTGGGGAAAAAAGTGTCAAAGTAGAGAAAAAAACGAGGATGAAAATGCAACAAAAGAGCCACAAAAATGTGACAAAAATGTGATGAAAAAGTGAAGAAAAAGTGAAGAAAAAGTGACAAAAATGTAACCAAAAAAGTGAAAAAAATGTGATGAAAAATGACAAAAATGTGATGAAAAAGTGACAAAAAGTTTCATGAAAATGTGATGGAAAAAGTGACAAATGTGATGAAAAAGTGACAAAAAAAGCCACAAAAGAGCAGAAAATATGAGACAAAAACAAGGATGACAATGCAACCAAGGAGCGCCAAAAAAAGTGCCAAAAATGCATTCAAAAAATGCCATGAAAAAAAAGTGACAACAACGCGAGGAAAGTGATCCATTTGGATTAGTTTTTTTTTTTTTCAGATTTGGGTAAAGCCGACCTGGAGAAAAAGTGCTGGGTTCAGGTGGGGATTAAGAGGTTAATATTGAGAACAAACAAACAAAAGCACTGCAAAGTTTGAATCCGCCAAATGCTATGAACTATCGACGCTTTCTCGGCTGTGGTAATAGATCAGACGGAGAAAATGTATTAATTAGTTGTGCAAAATCAGGGGAGCACAGACAGCATGACTTTACAATTGTATTGCAAGCCTTGATCAGTATTTGGATGGGAAATATCTGGATAACATCCCAAATTGCTCAGTTCACTTTGATATTTGTGTATAGGCTAATTTGCTTTTCATAAATTGTAACATACTTCAATTTCATCCTTGTAACTCCTGGCCTGGACACTTCATTAATTCATTATACTTAATTAAACTTTCAGATATATCTTTTTAACTTGAACCCTCCACGCACAGAGCTTCTTGTGTTGTCACGGCTATATGGTTCTCGTGGATGTGTTTGTATTTCACTGATTTATGATTCATTAGCTCTAAATGTGGCTGCTGCGACTCTGTTGACACGAGGAGACCTTCTTTTAGCCTCCGTTTAAAAGTGGGCTGCAGTGCACATGTGCGCTAATAAGATCAGTGTGGGTGGAGGTGTTTGTCAGTCTGCTATATTTACAGATTCAAGAACAAGTCTGCCAAGGCGTCAGTTTTATACAAGACAAAAGCGAAGTGTGATTGCCTCTTAAAACTTTTGGATGTAATCAAGATAGATAGTTCCCTAGACTTCTTTTGCCTAAGGCGCAGTTTACACAGTGACGCAACTGCAGTATAAGTTGGTACCAGACTTAAGTGAAAACTCTGGAGGAGGTTGTTCCATGAATCAGCCGCTAAGCCCTGAACAGCCCTGAACGGAATCTCATTGTATTGTGTTGCGAATCTTCTCAGAATCAGAATAGTTTTTATTAGATACAGACGGCTTCTCTGGAATCGTCCATATGGTCATGTTAGGGGGGGAAAACAATTTGAAGAAAAATCTAAACTTTCTCTAATTATTCGAACACTACTTTAACAAACGCAGAATTATGGATATAGTTTTCTACTAAATAAAGATACAAAGACATGGGGAGGGGCAAAGTGGTTCAACAGCACATAAATACATACAAAACGGAGAATGCTAACATGCTAAATGCTAAAGTATTAGAATTAGCATGTTTTATCGCTTCTACTGAACAATCTGCTGTGAATAAACCGATGGCCGCTGGCTGCTCTGCTTTGTGACGACGACACCAGGGGCCGCCATTGCTGTGGTACCTCCATATAGCCGCTAGTCACCCATTGGAAAGCATTGCACTTTAGACACGTTAAAAACAACATTAAAGCCTGGTTTGTAATTTTATTAAACTTCCTACAGATAGATGTTCCTCCTGTGATAACGCTGGGTTAGTTACAATTAAAGAAACCAGGCTGGTTTTCGTAAGAGAACATTTCGAAATCTAATGAGGGCTGGAACATGCTTTGTCAGAGCTGGGGAGGGCGAGTCTGTAAATCCGCCATGATTTCCCCCTTGAACGTAGTTAATTTGTCAAACGGGGAGGAGTGAGTAATGACCGTCTATTCATAATATGTCTATGGAATGGAAGAAAATGGCTAAAAGGAGTGAAAAATTGTGTTTCCCTAAAGATTCTGTTTTCCCTCTCAGCGAGGCCACGCCCCCTTCTGTGATGGAGTGCCGTCTGTATTGTTTGAGAACAGGTTCGCAAATTTTTCTCGGTGCAGACATGCAACATAAAACATATAACACAGAATGTATAAAAATATGCTATACAACTTTAAACCATAAGGCTATAGGGGCATGCATAAACATTATCAAAATCCATCCATCCATCCTCTTCCTTCCACTTTATCCGGGGCCGGGAAAATAAGATAATAAAAAGTAAAATATGGTAAAACAACAACAATTGACATAGAACAACAGCGGGATTATATTTACAGATGTGTAGGTGTATAAGGTGATATAAAGTGATAAAGTGATAGCAGCAGATTTAAGTGTGGACATACACAGTGCACCAGGGCAGATTGCATCCATGAGTGTGTATTAGCTATTGGGTCTTGTTTTTGTTCATGAGTCTGATAGTAAAATAACGGCCTCTAAATAATTAGTTTTGACTTTCTTCATCTTAAACCGTTTGGCTTTACCCAAATCCAAAAGCATCTTGAAAAGAAAAAAAGCCACAAAAGAGCGAGAGAAATGTGATGAAAAACTGGCGTAAACACGACAAAAAAAAGCCCCCCCCCCCAAAATAAAAAGGTACGATCACTTTTGAAGGTCTTAGCTTTCAAATGAGGCGTTACTCTGGCCTGTAGGCTGTAAACTCCAGTACAGAAGCGTTTAGATTTGGGTAAAACTGAACTGGAGAAAATGCACTCAGTTAAAGCATTGAGGGAGGATGGAGTTGCCTGAAAAAGCCAATCTTGTCACCTTTTACACATTGTAATGATCTAAATGCCCGAAAAATCTACTCATCAAAATAGAACTCGTGTTGAGCTGCAAAAAGCCAAATAAGTGCTATTGAACAGTTAATCCCATAAACCAACAGCAGATTATGGAGTATTCTTTGCCAGTCAAGGCACTAGGCCATTAGCCCAAAGAGCTTCCTTTTACGCCCTCTCTTTTCTGTATTACTTTCTCCTTTAATCCACTTTTACACTGGTTTATTCCACCGTGAGTGATTTTTTTTTTTTTATAGGCAACGCAAACATTTATAGCACTCAGTCTACACATCGGCACTCTCTGCTCAGTTTATTGAAAACAATTTCCTCAATCACCAATTTCAAAAATAACCAACTTTTTACTAAAGCCCCTTTTCACACATAAAGCTCAGAACGGCACCTCATGCTTTCTCTTCTTTTGTCTTCTGAACACCTCATTAACAACGATTCCAAAGATAGAGCAGTTTTGCAGACACCTTTTAAAAGGTTGAAATGTATTCTCGAATCGATTACGGCTTCATTTATTTGCCTGGGACGGCAGAGCTCTAGTAAAAAGCGTGTTGCCCCGATCATCCCAGGCAGGTTTACTTGACGACTCACTGGACAAGCTTCTTCTCTCTCGGATAGGTCTTCAGTGCCACAGAGTTTGACAAGAATCTTGACACGTGACGTTGTGTAACCAAGGAAACCAAGTGCGGGTCCCCGGTGTTGTAGTTTTTGGTCACACATGAGCCTCAACAACAATTCAACCTGGATAGACTCAAACAGACAAAAGCAACAATTAGGAAGATATATTGACATGTATATTAGTTTTGCGATGAGACCCTGGCGGTACATCGATGTATGAAAGTCAGTATGGATGAACAGCTTGGAGTTAGGGATGTCTTCCCCCGGAGCCTGGACACTGGTGGTGGTATGGAAGACCCGTAAAGATGCAGCAGGTAGAAGCCGTGGACGGAAGAGAAGGAGATGGGGTGGAGGCGGGTCACAGCACAGCTGGGAAGCGAATGAACCATGATTGCTGGGGCTTAAAAGCGGGACCAAGGACGATGATTGGCTGCTACGGAGGTGCAGCTCTTACGCTGATGGCTGAGGTGGAGGTGTGGCTCTCTCGTAAGCGATCATTGGCTGGAGGTATGTGATGCTGAAATTAGTCTCCCAGGTTGAATTAACGCCAAGGCTTCACAGTCAAGGACATTTTACCAGGTCTTGACTTGGGAAAAAGGGAAACCATATGCAATTGAAATCAGTTCTGACTAGCCCACAAAACACATAGATGAGCTGCTATCCCATAACAGGGATAGCAACCACACCTACTAACTCAAACATTACTTCAATATAATGTTGACGTATTACCTTAAATGCCGGACTGAGTGCACCTGAATATAAGCCGCATCAAAAAAACTTTAAAGAAGAAATAAACTGTTCTTATATAGGTCACACTGGTCTATAAGCCGCAGCTGTCCACGCTGCTCCAAGCACATGGAAATACTGGACTTTTATCTTCATATGCAGTACATTTACTTTTATGAAAGTGTGTTAAGAACTTTAAAGTTCATAAATTAGATTACACCATTATTTAAGCTTTTGACCCTCACCTGAACTGAGCACAATTTTTTTCTTAAAAAAGTGTCAAAATAGCGACAAAAATGAGAAGAAAACAATGATGAAAAAGCAACAAAAGAGTGACACAAACGTGATGAAAAGTGATGAAAATAAACCAAAAAAGCAACAAGAAGAGTGACAGATAGGGACAAAATAGTGATGAAAATGTGAGAAAAAAAAAATGTCACGAAAACGCAACAAAAAAAGCAATGGAAAAAAGCGATTGAGAGGTTAAACCCGGGTGTTCAGTCCTGCCCGCACAGCGACTCCTCCTCGGGAGTTTGGCCGTGCTGAGAGCCGTCTTTCTCGGCCTGTCTACAACTCGGTTCCAGGAGTTTCCCGTTGTTCGAAGCTGCTCTGAGCTGAGTTCATGGTGAATCGCTCAAGGCTGCCTTTTGATGAATTTAACCCGCCATTCGCTTAATCATTTTTCAGCGGTGAGAGAATTAATCACATTTATTTTGTACCCGAAGCGCCATTACAGCACGGGAGGGCATCCTGCTGTCCCCGCCCGGTGTGCAGCAAACACCACAGACAGAGGTGGAGGAAGACAGTGAAAGACAAAGCACGGGGAATAAGTAGAGGCTTATAGTCCGGAACTATGATAACTATGTTATAAAAGAATGGACTGAAATATTCAATACAGATGTGTTGTTACACTTTCCTTCTTCAGCCACTTCAAGCGTGTGTTGCTACCTTCAAATAAAGTCCTGATATTTCTCATAAAAAAATGTGAAATATCTCACTTAAATTGTTGTTTATTCCTCTTTGTTTGTATATTGCATTTAGTGCTCAAACTTTTCAAAGTATTTTGAATCCCATTACTCATCCCACTTTCATAACCCAAAAACTTCCCCATTATGGTTCCCTCTCTATTGTCCTGTTACTTCACAATATACAATCTTCTCTCAACAAGTGAATATGAGCTACTTTGCAAAGACTTCCTCCCTTATCTCCTATAAACCGCCACCCGCCATTAAGCAGCACTTCACAAAAGAGTAAATTTCAGCCATCGCCGCTGGAACAAAGTGAGAGGAGAAACATGGCTCTCGGTAGACAACATCCTCATTAGCCCTAGAAGAAGAATGGATGGACAGGAAGAGGATGAGGAGTGGAATGTCAGAGGGAGTGATGGACAGATGGACCATCATTGCCACTGAGCAAATGGCCGCTGGGAAACAAGATAATTAGTATTTGTTTCCTTTTGTGCACTTTCCGGTGGATTGTGAAGCCCAATTCACACACATTACACATTGTTATGAAGGATCTACTCATATTTTTTTGGGAATTGCTTGTACTGAACACATTCTGTTGTTGATATCTTTGAGTTATGTTGCAGATACATGCAGACCCTTTTCAATACATAAGTCTTATTTTAAATTAGGCAAATGCAAATACGCAATATAATTCTGTGTAATTATTAGGGCTGGGACGATCCACTTTTTGTCACAATCCGATACGTATCACGATACAGTGAGTAATCATGATTATTTTATTATAATTATTATAAGTGATGAAATGTGTAAAAAGTCATTTGTCCAAAGTTTATAAATCAGATGCCATTTGACATTTATTGAAGTACATTGAAGCAGAACTAAGTACGTTAAGTAAAAAAAGTAAAAGTAAAAGTAAGTTATGCCCCTCGAGGCCATAAGCGCCACTGCAGGTGTCGTAGCATATTGTGGTTTTTTTACTCATTAATTTTCCGTGAGAGTAAATACTACGCCAACAGAAAAGACAAAGGGAAAGAGGGATATTGTACATCCAATTACACAATGGAGATTATTTTTTTCACTCAAACTTGGCTGTAAATGCTGTTTAAGTGACGCTAGCCCAAAGTAAGCTTTGCCCGTTAGCCTGTTAGCTTCTTATTACATTAGTGTGTATTGGTGACTCCTACAGGCAGGAAAGTTGCAATTATGGCCAGAGACACCAGGGGAGATGAATAGATGCTCTTTTTCTTGCAATTGTCTCGGTGTTGCACATGTATAAAAACGCTGGCCTCTCCATGCTTAATGTGACAAAGTGGGTTTGTACCATTATGTATTTTGGTCATTTTGATTGTTTGTTTAATTTGCAATATCCATTGGCTAACAATAACCATCAGATTCATTTATTAAGTTAATAATTACTTCACATTGTCCATTTAAAACTTTGTTTGTTTACTCAGTATACACATTTACCTGTACCACCTGGTGGGAACAAAGGGAAGGTGTGACATTTGTCAGCCATTTTGAAATCTCAGGCTGAACCACGTGGCAGGGGGGAAACTGGTGTAAACTTTGCTTTCTGTATGATTTTGGTTTGTATTTTGTCTTTGTTAATTTGATTGAACACTTACTTACCAGCTGAACTTTTGCTTGGAATTTACCCATCAAGGAATGGTACTTACCGGTGGGAGGTCCTTTCCCATTAGGGGGGGTATAAAAGCTGACTGTTGCAGTCACTAGGTGTGCCATTTTGTGTGTGGTAAGTTTGTGTGGTAAGAACTATACCCGTGTTAAGTCTGCCAGCCCATTTTGACGCTCCTAGATGCTGTTGTTCAATATGCTTTTAGATTTCATTTGGGTAAAGTTGAACTGGAGAAAAATGTGCTCGGTTCAAGTGTGGGGTTAAAAGGGCAATGCATTCAGAAAAAAAAGCGTATATCCAGTATGTCAATGAATTTGAGAAACCGCAATGTAAGCAGCATCCGATTGTCAAACAGACACCCTCTAACACAGATATGCAGTATGAGTATTCCTAACACACCGAAGCCAAACTCTGACTAACATAGACAGCCCTCTTGGTGTTGTCCTGCTGGCCTGGCCTGGGATAACAGATTCTCGCGGTTCATCACACTCACGCTGATAACACTGCTGGTGTCAATACGGTCGTCGTCTGCAGGCTTGTGCACAGGCCAGCATGCCTTCCTCTCAGTGAAAGCCCGAGATAAACACAGGCCACAGTTTCATTATCAGACATGTCTTTTCCACACTATAGATTTTCCATGACATCGATTTCACATTTGATGCTGATACTTCATCTCCATTTCATTTTCCGGTCCCATATCTGGTTAGGGATTATGTTAAAAAGAGGGAATAAACAAACACATCACCTCAATTTATTGATAAAATGACTTTACTGTACTGTACCTTAAAAGTCCATACGCCTTTTATCCGGTCACTTTTAGATTATGGAGTGAGGCTGAAAATGACATGGGAGCGACATATCTGCATTAAATCCGGTTCTGCGCTGATTCAAGAAACGGATGTGCCTTTGGTTATCAGCCGTTTTCTTTTTTTTTATCTACTTATAGCTGCCGACTGAAGTACACATCCAGAGTAAGAAGAAATACACAAATACACACAGGCATGCAGTGGTCGGGCCATCAGCCACTGGTGCCTTGCGCTATCGATTAGAAGACTAACACAGTTATTTCTGCAGGTCTGTCTCCTACTCTTGTCCACCTATGGAGCTGTGGGACAGAGAGGACCAGGAAGGAGGGGGTGGAGGGATAAGACGCGGGGCGGGTGGGTGGTTGTATGTTTGGCCGAGGGAGGTTAAGGTAACAACAACAACAAGGGGACGTTTCTGGGAATGGATGAGGAGATTGGGAATGCAGTGTGGAAATGGCAATGGCGGAAAAGCAGAGAGATAGGATTTATGATCGGGAAGCAGAACAGATCGAGAATGTTCAGATAAGTGAGGAAATTAGAACATATATGGGATACACGGAGATCTGTTAGAGAAGGGAAACATACGGGATACAAAATGAATGGCATGTACTGACCTTTCTGTGGCGTAATCAAAACAGACTGAGGGTTTAAAGATTTGTCCCACTATTTCGGAGTAGAGTCGCTGCTCCTTCACGTCGAAATGAGCCAGCTGAGGTGGCTAGGGCATCTGTTTCGGATGCCTCCTGGCCGCCTCCCGAGGGAGGTGTTCCAGGCATGTTCTATTGGGACAAGGCCAGGACACGCTGTTGGGACTATGTCTCTGAGCTGGCCTGGTGTCGCCTCGGGATCCCCCCAGAACAGCTGGAGGAGGTGTGCGAGGATCGGGAAGTCCGGGCATCTCTGCTGAGACTGTTGCCCGTCCGACCCAGCCCCGGATAAAGCGGAAGAAAATGGATGGATGGACTTCAGAATCTCTCCATGAAATTCACCCTACTGTATGTAACTGTGGACTTGTGTTTAAGGTTCAGAATTTAATGTTGTTGGAACTCATTCATGAAAAGGTTCTTAGCACCTACTTAGAAAAGTATTTGGCATTCACAAAATGTGTTGTTAGCTGAAAACGTTCTTGTATAGGAACAAATCCTAAGAACAGTCAGGGGGACCCTTACGCACAAAAAAGTCTCCAGTTCTGTTCACGAACATAACGACTTAAATTGTGAGTCATATATATTTGCACATGTTAAATCTTGTAGTTATTAATTCCAGAAAAAAGAGAGAAAAATTATAATAAATTACAAATACCTTGTTTAGTCAGAAATAAGTTGGAAATACTTAGTCTTATTAATGCCAAGTACAGTACCAACGAATAACTGCTAAAACTGCTTATAAGTAGCACTAAATGTGCACTGCATTAACGTTATTTTATAAAGACAAGCGTCGGCCTTATGTTTACAAATCCTCCTTGTTGATCTATGCGGATGGAACGCCACACCACCGCACTTAGTATTTAAGGAACTGACCCGCGTGAAGAGAAGCAAAAAGCTTTCATGATGTAAAGGTTATATCTATTTAACCATTTTGTAATGAAGGCAAATTCACCCAAAGATTTAGGTGGGTGCTTGAGGCGCCTAATGCTGCCTTCATGTGCTCTCGTAATTATGGTAAATACCACTTGCCGAGTAGAAAATTGCACATGAACGCCACCTCATTTCGTATTTTCCATTGGAAACTGGGAGATCATTTTGATGCCCGAGTTCCTGAGATGAGATAACCTTTGACCTCTCAACACAAAAGAGAGCAGCGATAATACGCTTTTATGTCTTTTAGCTGATTGTTATGAAGTCGACACTATGCATTTAGCAATTGTTAACAATTATTGTCTCTTTATATGTCATTTTGATCAAAGCAGATACAAAGCAGCAGTAGTTCAGCGGCTCGTAGGCGACTTTCTATTGGTTTGTGTTTTTTTACTTGTTTCACTTTACTACATCACAATAGCACTTGTACACAATGCACTTGTAAATTCCAGTTCACAACTGAAAAGGATCATCTTTACCAGAGCACATGAAGGCAGTATAAGGCTGAGATTTTTTTGTTGGTTATTAGGTTTGGATTCACCAAACTAAAAACATAGGTGCGAATAATTTTCCAACTTTAGAACGTGTCGTGCATCTGGCGCAGTTTTCTGACACTGCCTTGGTAAGTATGGATTTTAAGAAGTGGAGACGAGTGCAATGCAAACATTTTGTAAGAAAAAAAAGTGCAATATCACTTGTTCTTTGACCTATGATAGTGAGATGTGGGTAATGACCGAAAGGACAAGATCGCGGATACAAGCGGCCGAAATGAGTTTTCTTCGCAGGGTGGCTGGGCGCAACCTTTGAGATAGGCTGAGGAGCTCAGTTACTTGGGAGGAGCTCGGAGTAGAGTCGCTGCTCCTTCATGTCGAAAGGAGCCAGCTGAGGTGGCTCGGGCATCTGTTCTGGATGCCTCCTGGTCGCCTTCCTCGGGAGGTGTTCCAGGCATGTACTATTTGGAGGAGGCCTCATGGAAGACCTACACTGATGGGACTATGTCTCCGAGCTGGCCTGGTGTCACCTGGGTCTGGGTCCTGCCAGAACAGCTGGAGGAGGTGTGCGTGGATCGGGAAGTCTGGACATCTCTGCTGAGACTGCTGCCCCCGCGACCCGGCCCCGGATAAAGCAGAAGAAAGTGGATGGATGGATGGATGGATGGATGGATAGACTTATGTTCTTATTTATTATACATTCTCTTCTTTGTTTCGTCCCTATGTTGACGCTGATTATTACATATTATTATTTCCAATCTGAAACAAAGAAACATGCAAAAACAATTGAGTGACATTTTAGCATTGGCAGAGATAATCACAGTGTATGCGTTTTGTTGTTCATGAATGAGGCCCATTGTTTTCATCGACAGAAATGATTGCACAGGCCCAGCACACGACTTTCGAAAACTCTGCCCCTCTTCATGCTGGTCCACATGTGTGAAGTGGCTACAACTTGGAATGAGACTCTTGTCCTCTGTGTCATCTGTGAAGAGATTAAACACTCACTCTCGTGCTGTGCTGCAGAAGTGTGAATAAGGCTGACAATTCGCATCGCTGAGAGCTGCTTTTGAGTGTGTGTGCACGGATAGAAGTCTATATATGTGAAATGTATGTTTCAAGGATAGCCAAGGTGTGACATGCAGGTTTTTTTCTAATGGGGTAATAGTTGGGTGCAAGAAGGTGCTTCTCACAGAAATACACAGAAATTTACAACTGCCCTCAGCGGCCCACCCCGCCCTCCGCTTTCCAGCCACCCGCACTCCTTCTTCATCCCAGTACACCCTGATAGGCCAAGGTCAGCCAATTACCCTTCCCGGACCACCACACACTCACACATTATAGAATTGAACACTGAGACAGGGGTAGAGGAGCGCGTCATTGCCAGAGTGTCTGCTGACTGGAGCGCGGTGGACAGCGGCCTGCTATGCTAGATTCATGGGAATATGTCAGCCATCAGCCTGGGCATTTCAAACAATGCCTCACAATGTGCTTGACAGCCCTGAAAAACAGCCTGGTGCTCGGAAACTGCCAGCCCATCATCTCAACTCCCTCATCTGGGCGCTCTGCTTCTCCCTCCACACCTCTCCCTTCTCTCCCCTTCCCTGTTTGTTTCTCTCTGTGTCTCATTTTTAGGCCTAATTCACCCACCGCGCTCTCGTACACTGTCATTCACTCTCTTTATATATTTATTCCCTACCACTGGACCCATTTCCCCCCATCCTTGTCACAAAGAAGTGTACCCTTTCCCCATGACGTTTTCCTTGTATTCCATTTTCCCAGCCGCGGACGGCCCTTATTAGGAGCTGAGCGGCAGGTCATGGTGTAGTTAAGTGCATAACACACAGGCTGTGGACGAGCACATTGGGTAGTTATGTACATGATGGTATTATCTAGCCGGGCGGTGATATATCTCGGAGAGACACCAGCCCATAAAGCTGCAGGGACACCGAGTACCCTCCACTCTCCTTTCGCTCCCCACCAGTCACACGCGGTAACAAGCAGCCCCTGATTCACAGCATTCAATTTACACTGGCTCGTAACAGCGGCTGATGGGCTCTCGGAGGTTGGAGGAAGGCTAAGGATAGGGATTGAGGGGGATGAGGGAGTGAAAAATTATATGGGGACATGGGGAAAAAAGTGAAATGGTTTTAGCTTTCACACGAAGAAAAGATTAGCTGTAATCCGGATAGTGGCGGTGGATGCAGTGATGAGAGGATGGGATGCAGGAACATAAATGGATTTTACAGAAGCAAAGATTATTTCCTCACTTTTAAGTTTATTTTACTGACAGTATTGAATTTGTCTTTTAACTATACTCAGGCTTTAAGAAGGTAGTATTGCGTTTTGCCATTTCACGAAGAGAGACCATCTAACACCAAGTTGGATAAACATCACCCGTAAGTTTTAGGAAACCTCCCCCATCTGCAAAGATTTGAGATGGTATTTTTAGACAATCTGCTCCAGGTTGAATGCCTGGGTGGACAGGATTTCTGAAAAGTATTATTTATTTATTGCAATGCAAAAAGGTGTGCTCCAGCTCTTCAAGTCATGTCATGGGGTAAAAGGTCTGAACTCACAGTTATGGGGTTCACGGCTCTTTACAGGGAGCCGAGTCTTTGGGATCCGTTCATTGCAAAGAGCTGTTTAATAGACTGGCTCTTTTTAATATAGACATAATCGATAAATGGCACATTAGTTTGTTTTTTTCACATTGTTGTTTAAGAATCTGTGACATTATCGTTAGGTTAGAAAGAAGAACAGGCGTGTCCAGAGTAGGTTAGAAAGAGCTCCACAACTTTCGGTTGTGACATCTGTTCGGACGCTCAGGGGTGTGTTAGTTTTCGCTGCAAGGGTAGCGAGTTGCGGACACATCCAGCTCTTCCTTTTTTTTTTCTTTATTTCTTTCTTACATCCATTGACGATATAAAAGAAATAATGAAAAAGCTGTTTTGCAAATTTAATTCAAGCCGTAAGGCATTTCATTACAGACGTCAGGCACTTCTGTTCATTTCTGATGTCAGTGTCACAACTCAGTCGTTTACCAGGAGAGGGCGGAGCAGCTGCTCAGAGAGCAGGATTCAGGAGGATTGCTTAGAACTGCGTGAAAGAAGTCAAAAACAACTCTGGGGGTGTTTTTGATAAGGAAATAGCTTAACAACATAGTTAAAAGCTCCAAAAAGTCAATTTTGCATGATATAGGACATTTAATAAAATTACAATGGGACTGATTTTCACGCTTTGAAAAATGTGTTTGGGAATTAAATCTCATCTAATAAAAAGAGGCTGAAATTGTCTGACAAATCATTTTTAGTGCAAAAAGCTTTCACTTGTGTGGCCTGCTCCGTTGCTGGGCTGTTTCTTGTGTTTGTTCGGGGGGAGAGTTCTTGGTAAAATTGGCTATAAAAGATCTGTCGCTTTTCACAATTGAGATCCGGTTCGAACCAGTCAAAAGAGCCGGTCGGTCATGAACGTCACATCACGACTCACCGCTCATGCCAACAGAGACCACGAGGACGCTGATGTGGGGGCTGGTCTTCAACCAGTGATTGACAGCTCCATGACGACGACAACAACTTCCCATGAAACAGATTGTCATGTAGTTCGTTTTCCAGTCTTGCTCATTTGGTAAGCTACGTTTGAGCAACAGTTCCCTTGTGGCTGACTGATGAAGGTGTGGTTGCATTCCTGCCCTCTCTCTGATTACCACTCACAGTCACACAAAATGTACATAGTGGGCTTAACGGCCTTGCCTAAGGGAACAACAGTATGCAATCTGAGTCGGATAGGCGTTTCCAGCCACTGAGCCACCGCCACCCCCGCTTTCAAAATGTCAATGCCCACACAGAGCCAACAATAATGTATAGCGCTAATGAACTTCTGTGTTATAGGGCACAATCTATTTTAGAAACGTGTCTACTTAAAAAGAAGGACCAGTGAAAAGGTTAACTTGCACATGAGACGAGATTAGCCATTATCCGTTCATAGAGATGCGTGGCTGTGTGCCGCGCTGATTAGCCAGATTAGAATTTTTGAGAAAACTTTTTTTGCGGGCATTGAATTAAACTCTAAATGGACAATTACGTAATTCTGTTGACGAGTGCGGGCGCAACCCCTGTGTCCTCTTGCTGATGTTGGGGAAATTGGCGTGTTTGGAATGTGTCAGGGCGGGCAACTGTACAAAACAGAACAGGCCGACCCCAATCCCATCCCCCAAATGAATATGTATCACTCCAAAAGCCCTGATCCATATCTGCGAGCTGTAATTCAAAACACTGCAGTCCCAGTCCGCTCCCCCTTTCCACTGCATGCACCACGCTATGCATATATAAACTTATAAATCTGTTACGGTTCGAAAACGTATTTACATCGCTGAATTTAGTTAGGAATGTTTTCTTACTCGGCAGAAACACCCTCCGAGGTATTATATGTGCCTTTGTTCTCCATCAACATTAAGAAAGGCAATATAAATGTACATGCGTTCAAGTGCATTTGTCACCCCGTCCAAGGTCACATGGTGATTTGGGAAAGACAAGCTACGGCATGCAAATTTATTTTAATTAATTTATTCCTTCATCACGTATTGATTTTGTTGAGTGTGCAGTTAAACTGTGCAAACCGGTCATGGCAACATTAGCATGCGGTTTGATGTAATAGACTTAGCGCTACTTTGGTCTCCAGGCGTGTATTATGTTCTATTGCCCCCCTGTCTGCAGGCATTACGCTGATGTGCATAGTGGGAGGTTGTAAACAAATAGCATCTACCAAGCACGCTCACTGGAATGCGTAAACACCCACCGAAATAAGTCCACCACGAGGATTATGAATGAGGCCGATAGTGCACGAACAGGGGCAGTGGAGATTTCTGAAAATGGACTTAATTATGAACCTCTTCACCGTCACCTGAACCGGACACATTTACTCCAGTTTGTCATTAGCCAAATCTAAAAGCTTCTTGAAGGGGGCGTCAAAAATTAGATGATAATGAGGATGAAAACGCAACGACGAAAACGTGATAAAAAAGCGATTTAAAAAAAAAATGACATAGAAGCAATGGAAAAAGTGGCAAAATTATGACAAAAACACAAGAGTAACACACAAATTTGCACCAAAAAATGTGACAAAGTAAGCGGTAGAAAAAGTGGCAAAAATAAACAAAATAAGCAACAGAAAAGCGATAAAAATGTGATTAAAAAAGCGACAAAAAGTGACAAAAAATGCTCTGACAGCATGGCAACAAAGTGAGGAAAAAGATCAGTATGTATCAGTTTTGTAGGCCTTAGCTTTCAAATGAGGGGTTATACTAGCCCAAGGGTGGCCAACTAGTCAGAGACCAAGAGCCGAAATTTTCAACCTTGATCCTGTGAAGAGCCACAAAGGCACCGACCATTAGCGAGATCCCGGGGCGGTAGTTTATTGTGATTAAATAGAATGTGACCATTTAAATAATTATGTTAGATTGAATGGTTTTACTCCTCACCAAGATTGAAATACATGTATATTAATTGACATTTTGTGCCTTCTGCTCTGACTGAGACAGAATTAGATTTTTTTTTTCTTTTTTTTTAATGCTGGGGTGTGTTTGCATGTGGGGCCCTGCCCACTGAGCCCCCTTCTCTGATTCGCCCCTGGCCTGTGCGCTCAGTGCCTGAAGCTTCGTCCTGACTGGACTGTGCAGAGAGAACGCACTCTAGGCTGCACAAAGTTCATAAACTTTAACCAGGAGCCTCTGGAGGACGTCTGAGAGTCTGTTTTAAGTTGCATCTGTTACAGTTACATGTGAAAGAAAAGTCAATGACTTTGCGTATTTCCGCGTTACAAAGTCACGCTTCGCATCATACGCTTCAAAAGAGCTCCGCTTTTTTCCATTTTCTAATTTTGATCTTTTTCTGTGAATATGAGGCCAAATTACATCAAATAAAGAGTAGGCTGATCAGAAACCTGAAAAGCACAGAAGCTAATCCTAGCGCCACGATCTGCCTGCCTGTTGTTCAACCTACATCCTGCTTTGAGTGAGGCTGCACGGGCACCTCTTACACACCGCCTCGAAAAGGAGGGAGATACAGACTCTCATTCATGTGTAGAGATGGAAACAGGGTCTGTAGGACGATGGTTGGATTTTTGGTCAAAGACTGTTACAGTTTATGGGAAATATTTACCAATTATTTTGCAAAGAGCCGCATTGTATTAAACATATCCAATCATGCAAAGAGCCGCACTCTGATTGGCCAAGAGACTCGAGAGCCGCGTGTTGGCCACCCCTGTACTAGCCTAAAGCTCTCCAGCCGTTAAAGCAGTACTAAGTAACTTGTTTACCTTAATAAATCCTTTCCGTTGTCCCTCTGGAGGTAATACAAGTGTTGATGGGATGATCGGGGGGTCTTTCATCTCCCCCTGGTGTCTTTAGTCAGAAAACCACAATTGCAAGTTCGCTGCCACCGGGTCGGAGGCCCCAATACACACCAATGGAATCATGAGTTTGAGTGAGTACATCCATTGTGTAATTGGATGTACAATATCCCTCTCACCCTTTGTCGTCTCTGTCAGCGTAGTATTTACTCTCATGGACAATTAATGAGTAAAGATCTGTAGCATGCTACAACACCATGCTACAACACCAGCATGAGCTACTTAGTATGCTTTAAACTTTTAGATTTGGGAAAGGCCGAACTGGAGAAAATGTTCTTGGTTAAGGCGAGGGTTAAGAGGTTAACAAGCTACCCTTGTCAGCAAATAGTACAGCATAAAGGCATCTTTCTTGACCATTCTGACCGGTGACCGCATGGCAGTGGACTGCTGCCCTATGTGAGGACGTAATAACTCTGAGAAACTCTGAGAGTAACTGTCTTGCAGAAATTATCGCACCATTGCTCCGGGAGGATGACTTCCATCACAAAGTTCCCCCGCCAGCAGAGTGTCCCTGTCTTACCCCAAACCAGAGTCAAAGATTTTGAGGAGAAATGTGAATTGGACGTGGAATGGTTATGTACCAGATTATATATTATTATTGTATGGCCCAATATCACAACAGAAAGTTTCCTCACAGGACGGCAAAAACATTCAGGTTAAACAAGACAATGTAAAGTTCAGGCAAATGAAGTATCCAGTCAAACATAATGTCCAAATAAGGGTCGGCATCAGGTGGTGAAGAGCCGCGTGGGCGTCCCCATCACGGTAATCAAAACTCAAAAACCCTGTGGGAGGAAAAAGAAACCTTTGGGAGAACCACAGTAGAGAGTAGAGATCCACCCTCATTGAAGGACAGACAATAGATAGACACAGGCCCGACGGAAGTCCCTCAGCAGACGGGCCAAGACGGTGGAAGAACGTCCAGTCCTTGTTGGAGCTTCAGTTTTAGTTGTCCAGTCCCTGTAGGGGAGGTTCCTTCATGGACAGTGCTAAAGATCACAACACCAACATCTGAAACGGGGGCCACTCCCAAGAGGGGAGTGGACAGGGGACACCAAACAATCGTAAAACCAACAATTCTGATGCCATCCCTGCTGTTTATGGATATAAACACAGCTACCTACTCCGGTTATGCGTTTCTGTGTGAACAAACCTTCTTTTTCAATGGTCATTGTTTTCAGAAATGTTCTTTTAATATGTGTAATCTGCGTTTTCATGTGGCAAATTGCAAGACAATATCATTGTTTTGTGAGATAGGCCCGTGTTACATGTGGACAGATTGGTCAGGACTATCTGGATGTTCTTAGCTTACTGAGCCTGTTATAGGTTGATGGCTGAACCTGTAACACAAGGAAACTCATGTACATATTCATCAAGACCATCTATCAAAATCTGATCCAGAAAAAATCCATACATCGAAGCCATGGGTCGTACAGTGAGGCAGGGGCAAAGATTTAAAATAGAATCGTCGTACGACCATAGACGAACTGTGACTGACATCAGGCAGTGTCTGATATTTTGGAAGTCTAGTCGCAGAGTGAGCCATCCTCTCTCTCGTCACAAGCGACACAGGTCAGGCCTGAACACGGGTGACTCCGCATTTTACTTTCCTTGCACTTTTCCGTGGAAATAAACATTGTTAGCACACGCCGTCTGGAACCTGAAAGTCGCTGCGATAAACTTTGGTCGTCGTCGCTACAATTCTCTCTTTGAACTATCGCACTGTGGAGATGAGTGCAGCCTCACATTTTTACAATCCTCACGCCCTGCAATGTGACATCTAAAAGTCTTATAACACAAAAGAAAAGTGCATTATATTGATCTTCTATTACACATCTTATTCTTTGTTTCATCCGTTGGTTTACTTAAAGATTACTATTTCCAATCTGTGCTTTTTTGTATAGACGGTGCACGAGCAAAGAACTACACAAAACATGAACGTTTGATTGACATTTGTAAATGATGCACCTCTGTTTGTTTTACTACACAATGTCACAGTTTGGCTAAATTTACCGTCTCGGATGTACCCACTCAAATGTAGAAGGTGATGAAAATAAGTGCTTACGTTTCAGCATGCCACTTTGATATATGGCCCATCGTGTCCAACACTTCTGAGAGATGCGCCGCTCCCTTGGTGGAATTGGCTGAGTGTACATGTATTCCACGTTTTGACGTTATTTGGGTAATTGATTGCATGTGTAAATGACAGCGGCTCCACACACATATCAGTCATGGGCAACGGGCCGGTGAGCCTGGCCTGATCTCTGACACAAAAGCAGGAGAATGATGGATACACATGTGGGCAACGTAGTTGACATTCATGCTCAGCTGATAATTCATGAGCGTTATTGTGCATGGATCTTCGTCTGTTCCCGAGACTGACAGTGGACTGTGACACGGTGCTGCACCCTAGGCATATTTAGCATTCACATCGCATGGGTGTGTGTTTTAAATGACCAGTGACACCAACACCGGCTGATTCATATTCACAGTGTACATTTGTGCCATGCAGGTAATGACTTCTGATGCACACAGGATCATTGAGATTCATCGGGTGCTGGTTGCTGCTGTTGCGAACCTGTCAATAGTCCTGAGCAGGGCGGAGGTTTGGGGAGGGGGTGGGGGCTGTGGACGTGGGACAGAGGGGGAAACGGAAAGGGCTGAGATTTGGCTGTCTTCTCTGTCATTTCTCACTTGGAGAAGGAGACCCCTGGGAGGCCCTTTCAGTAGCAGCAACTCACACATACATACAGCTGCACTAACACAAGGACCATGTCACTGGAAAAACATTGAGACAATGTCCATATCAATAATATGTGCCTATCACACTGGCCACCCCTGCTGACATATTGGCTCCACTGCCATCCAGGCAGAAAATTGTTTGTGACAAATATTTGTGTGACACATCCCCAATTTCTACCGTCTCACTCGCAAATGCAGGAAATGAGCAGGCGTGAGAAACAGATAGGAGAAGCTACAGACAATAAACAAGCAAGGGATGTATATAAGGAGCACATAAATGTAGATTAATGATTGGAGAGTTAAAATACATAGACAATACCCATTGGGCTGTCCAAACCCGCACCCGTCCTCCTCCTGACCAATACAGCAGCATGCACATGGTTTATGTGTCAAGTTCTTTAGGAAAGATTTGGAGATTAAATATGCATATTGAAGTAGGTATGGGTCATCTATTGCTGTGGTTCTCATCTGGAGGGTCGGGACACAAAAGTGGGTCAAGGAACCATTTTCTTTAGGTTGCAAGTATTTTCCAGGAAACTTTTCTTTCAATATCAATCTATGGTTACACCTTTTTACACAACCCTTGATACATTGTACATACCAAATATAGTACAATGTATTGTGCTATGTAACAATTTGTAAAAACTCATACCTATGTACATATACAATGGACTAATGTGTATTACTCCATTGTGTGTGGAATAATACACATTATTATTATATTATGTGGATTATTATTACTTCACATAGTTGTGATAAATACGACAGCAGGTAGGGTTGGAAAAACAGGAAAGGGCCTTTAAAATATAACGTCTGTTCATATTACATTATGTATTATTATGTCAGTGATTTGAACAGAAAATGACTTTTCCAAGGCCTCTGGAATGTGATGGATTCCTTGGTTTTCAGCCTGAGCTCCGGGGCTATTGTTTTAGAGCTGCTCTTTTCACAAAGCGATGCACGTGGCTTTACTGTTTATGTTCTCTTAGGAGAGTTTTTATGGTGCATCATATTTCCCTGCTTCTTTATGTCTTCCTTATTATAGAGGCTGCTTTAGGTTACACAAGACTGATCACAAATGGAATAAAAGTGAACAAGACAAGGTCAACAGGTTCTGTTCCTGTGTGGTTTACAACTTGGAGCAGAACAGGATGATTTTTCTGCCTTCGTTATGAATATGATTCATAATATTTAATGTGTGATATTACACACAGCATTTTTCTTACAGAAGGATGGATATCGTAAAGAACTGGTAGATAATTGTTCTGTTCAAAAGCAATATATTATTTTTGTATTCATTCAATGTTCTGACCATGTCCATGGAGCACATTTTCTATCTAGTACAATCTCTATTTATCCCGTGTTGGATCGATGTGACTGGATCTCATTCAAGCCGTGTGGGTTGTTTAATGATATCGCGCCCTGCAATGGCCAGTTAGACCTTGACATTATGGCAAATGTTAAATTACTTGCACTTTACAGCATAGAAGTAGAGATGAAGCATTTTGCAGTAATGTTTACGTTAAAGAAAAAATATTATTATTATTATTATTTATTTTTTTGCATTTGTTACCATATTTCAATAATTATTTTCCAATATGGACATTTATTGATTGATTCAGTATCTCTGGAGGGCGTCGGAGACACTGCTGGGAGCTCAAAAGGTTGTGTTTGAAATAAACTTCAGCGTTTAATTATAACCAGTACTAATTATATAGTATATTTATGAGAATTTTATGAGGAAAATCATCCCATATTATTGGAAAAGAGTGATCCCATATCGTTTTTTGAATCACTGGACCGGACCCCTTGCCCAAGTCCAGGGTAGAGGGATTGTGGGGGAGTGGAGGGGTGAACATTTGTTTTGTTTTCGCGTTTACGGCCAAGCCAGGGCCGATCCGCCCCACAGTGGGACACAGACATTGATCAGCTCACGATGGGGTTAGTAAAGTTTTTAGTTTGACCTGTGAGAGCCTGTAAGGAAGAACACAAGGCAGCGCGATGTAAACGGGGAAATGAATGTCAGCGGCGCTCCCATCAGAGCAGTCACCTCCATAGGGCATAGCTCCGCCACTCGGAAACTCTCAATTCGCCAAAAAGCCTGCGCCAGGCTAAGATCTGGCCCAACATGAGGAAAAATGGAACAGCACACCAACATCAAAACTCTATCCCCCCTGTGAAGTATGGTGCAGGCAGAATCATGATGTGGGGGTGCTTTGTCGCCTCAGGGCCTGGGCAACGTGCTATCATCAGTGGAAAGTTTTTCAAAATATTGTGCAGAAAAACCTGAGACATTCACAACAGCGCGGAATAAGTAAGTGAACCCTTGTATTAAATAGCTGGCTGATCCTTCTTTTGCAACAATAACTGCTTTCCTGCAGTTTCAGATTAGACGCTCGCAACGATCAGGATGAACCTTAGACCATTCCTCTTTACAAAACTGATGCAGTTCAGTGAGATTTCTGGGTTACGCTGTATTGTGGATGTCATGGCCAGCAAAGACATGATCAAATGTAAATGCTTGGGTGCCATTAGTCAAAGCAGACACTGTTTACTCATTCTCGTGATTTGTATAAAGATCAGACCACATTTTCTGACCAATTTAGGCAGAAATGAGACAAATTCCTAAGCGTTCACATACATATCAGGCCCAGATTATGTGTGTGGCAGCACATATGAAAAGGACATGTCATTATTATCAACCTCTGTCAGCTACAGCTACCGCCCTATGAGGTGAGCTTAAGCTCCGGAGGCAAATGGGCCGGCCTAAATGATAAAATATATAAAACTCCAGCACGCCACCGTCCTCTCGTATTGTGTTGAATTAATTGCTGTTACTTGAAGCTCTTGAGTGTTGCGGTGGTTTGATATTTACTGCATTGTCCTTCACATAATATAGGATCTTATTCCAAAATATATATATATATATGAAAGCATTTGTGGCTCATATTTTACATAGTTTCAAAAGGATATGACCTCATTTCTAAAAGTAATACGATAAATGGCAGGCAATATGATCACGGAGGAGTCTGATCCAGCTCATTCATTTATTCAATCCCTCAGCCGCCCCGTAATGCCTTGTTAAAGGATGTGCCAGGATCTGAGATGCACCTTCACTCTGCCAAAGCAGGAATCACCGTGTCCTTGTGTTAAACTACCTGCCCGTCTTGAAATAGATCACATCCCTGCTTTGAATGGTCAAAGTGCCAAGACTGACGACAAATATGAACAAAGAACAGGATGCTTCATAATCTCTGGACAAAGTTAGCACGGACTATACAATAATAATATCAAAGAATGGAAATGAAAGTGCATTCCCTAGTCATTCAAACAGGATGACACTCACAGTCTTCATACTCTGTGGATTATCCTCGGTAGGTAAAATTCTGCATTAGAACTGTTGTGTGTGGTGGGGCATTAAGACATTACCTTCACATAGACAGACTTCCATCTAATAGCCAGTGTCTGATCTGTATCTGAAGGTCGCTGGGCTGCCATCTCAAAGACCCCCCTTCAAGTCTTGATTTCTTGCCTCTAGCCCTTCCTTTCTATATTCCCGCTTTCTCCCCTTTTTTCCCCCCCTTTATGGTAATCACAGTGGGCCTTGCTCTGTCGTTTTGTTAATCTACCTCACACTCACACATATTCTGACCGTTTCACCTGATCCCATAAGCACCGCTTGCTCTTGATCCCTCCCCTCAGGCTGCACATTAGCTGCTCTCCTCTCCATGCTCTTTTTTTCCCTGACTTCTTAGGTCTCCTTTATTCTTCTCAACCGAGTCATCCTTTTTTTTTTTCACTCTAAAATGATAATTCTATTTCAATCCGAACCAATTCTCTAACAACATATAGTTTCATTTATATGTTGTTTCATTTGGGGCTAATGACTCTCCATGACCTTGCTGCGTAAAACCAGCGCATCTATGTTTACAATTAGCCACATGCTTTTTTCGATTTCCCGACACAGCGCGTCTAATCAATGCAGCAGGAGGAAATGTGCGTTTCTGCGGATGCATTAAAAGTTGTCTACAGTGAGTGAAGAGATGAAGATTCATAGATATTTTTGAAGGACAAGAAAACCTTCAAAACAATGGACTGAAGGTGCGATGCAGACATGCAGGATCCAGAAGTACGCCATGGTAAGAGCTGGAGTCATTTACAAAAATCTTCCAGCGTTAAGACAGAGCCTTGTGACAGAAAGACTGAAGGTTGTGCGGAATCTACTGTGAGCAGGGGCGAATCCGAGCATACAGAGGCTGGGACATTGAAGGGGAACCACTGAAAAAAAATCTAACAAAAATAAAAGCATTATTTTATATCTATCTTTCAGACTGCATGGAAAAGCAGCTCATCTTTAAAAGGCTCTTGTTTCAATTTTTCTGAAGTAGTCCCCCTGAGTGATCCTCCATGTTACGAAATACATGGGGATACAGTCTGGAATTGTGCAATTGGAATCTCGCTGACTACGGCAAAACCAATACGAGCCAGTCGCATAGCATGGGAGGCGGGGGTTAATGGTGCGTCATCTTCCGCACTAGGATTTCCCATCAACAGTGAAGATGGCAGCCACGACACAACGATCTTTTACCAGTGCCCTTTCTTCTGTTTTAAATGAGCTGGACTTGTCTGGAAAGCCACAGAAAGAAGCTGCTCTGAGGGCGTTCACTGGAACATTTTACGCAACTGCACGTGTGGACTACAAGCAACCATCGCTTTGTGTTTGATTGGTTCGCTCTCGTTCAATTTGCAATCGTTAGCCCCGCCTCCAGTCTCGATTTGGAAATTGTGTCCTATTACCACAATCCCAGACTGTCTTTTATTTGTATTTATAAATACATAAATGAAGTCAGTCTGGCTTTATGCCAGGCTAGTCCCCCTGGGCCCCCTGCCTGCTGTCCCAGTAATTGTGTGCATATAGACTGAAGCATTCATATGTTTGTTGACATTTCCATTCCGTGTTTGTTCTGTTTGATAGTGATTTAACCTCTTAATCCCCGCCTTAACCAAATGCATTTTCTCCAGTTCAGCTTCACCCAAATCTAGAAGTTTTCTGTAGACTTACAAAATTGATCGAAATTTCTCTTTTTCCTTGCATTGTTGCCGTGTTGTCGCAACCTTGTTTGATATTTCCTTTCATTGCTCTTTTGTGGCTTTATTGTTGCATATTCGTCACTTTTTCATCGCCTTTTCATCGCTGTCTTGTCACTTTACTGCTACTTTTTTGTTGCTCTTTTATGCTGTTTTTGTTGCTTTGTCGTCTCACATTTTGGTCACTTTTCTGTTATTCTTTGGTTGCTTTTTTGTTGCCTTTTTGTCACTTTTTCATCTTCATTCATTTCATTCATTATCGTTTTCATCCTCGTTCTGTTTGTCGCTATTTTGACACTGTTTTTCAATAAGCTTTTAGATTTGGGTAGAGCCAACCTGGAGATAATGTGCTCGGTTCAGGTGAGGGTTAAGAGGTTTTTGTTAGCTGCAAAACCATTAAAAACCCAAACTGAAAAATACTGATAACAACCCTCTTGCGCTCACTTAGTGTGTGTCTGCTTCTGGACCCTGCAGTGACATAATGTAATATTCCTAGTGTCATAGTGAAAGAGCGGGGAGGCCGGGGTTGTCAGCACATTGGCCCACATTGATTTAGAGCAAGCATCACACGGGGAGCCTCTCTTTATTTTATTAGAGGGCTACGGACAATCTGAAGCAGTGATATAGAGTTGGGGTAGAGCAAACAGCTGGCAGCCAAAAGGAACATGATCCACAACTTTGTGCGGAGTTAATTTTCTATCACTAACTCAGTTTTTTGATGTAGAAACAACACTTGTCACTTGTTCCATACCCCACTGGCTTTTGCAGTAATTAAAAGGTACACATAATGCACTTAGTAGAGCATAATGCGTATTTGATGAGAGCTGACTGCTGCAGACAGGCTTGTAATAGTAATTGGCACTCGCAGTGAGGTTCAAGTGGGTTATACAGTTTGAATCATTCCTCTTCTCAACCCTGTACATCAAAGATGGGCCCCCTTTCGCCAAGTGAAATCAATCATTTCCTCAGTGTGGTGATATTTTTAGTCAGGCACTGGTCAGACGCATGCAGGCATGTTCACAGATGTGATGTCTGTCCTGAGGTTGCCAATAAAACTACTTGAACTGTGGAGAAGTGAAGAAGGTTAACAAGCACTAGAGAAGTGACACACAGTTGAGTCAGTAGGAGTTGGTGATCAAATTTTATAGACGCTACCTTATAGTAGATCAGGGATGGCGAACATGCGGCTCTCGGCCAATCAGAGTGCGGCTCTTTGCATGATTGGATATGTTGAATACAATGCGGCTCTTTGCAAAAGAATTGGCATATATTTCCCATAAACTGTAACAGTATTTTAAGAATCTTGAACAATAATCCAACCATAGTCCTACAGACCCTGTTTCCCATCTCTACACACATAAATGAGAGTCTGTATATCTGTCTTTTTGAGGTGGCGTGTAAAAGGTGCCCGTGCAGCAGCCTCACTCAAAACGGGATGTAGGTTAAACAACAGTCAGGAAGATGGTGGCACTGGGATCAGCTTCTGTGCTTTTCAAGTTTCGGATTAGCCTACTCTTCATTTGATGAAAGTCGGCCTCATATTCACAGAAAAAGATCAAAATTAGGAAATAGAAGAAAGTCAACCTCTTATGAAGCATATGATGTGAAGCACGACCTCGTAACACGGAAATACGCAAAGTCATTGACTTTTCTTTGACATGTTGTAACTGTAACAAATGCAACATAAAAGAGAATCTCAGACGTCCTCCAGAGGCTCCTGATTAAAGTTTATGTACTTTGTGCAGCTTAGTCTCGAGGCACACTCCAGCATTAAAAATCAAATTCTGTCCCAGTCAGGGCAGAACAGCACAAAATGTCAGTTTATTTAATATGCATTTATTTCAATCTTGGTGAGGAGTAAAACCATTAAATCTAATACAATTGAAAGGAAAAGAAAAAAGCCAGGCATAGAGTTACAGTTTATTGTGATTAAATGTAACGGTCACATTATATTAAATCACAATAAACTACCACCCTTGGGTCTTGTCAATGGTCGGTGCCTTTGTGGCTCTTCACAGGATCAAGGTTGAACATTTCGGCTCTTTTGTCTCGGACTAGTTGGCCACCCCTGTAGTAGATTGTGATACGGGAAGAAACACGCTGTAGATGCTTGAATTTATTTCCCCAATGAACATGGAGGGAGAAATAAAAACATTTCCTCCTTCTGCATCTCAACAGCTGGATGTATGAGATTTGCATTTCATAATTTATTCAAAGAATGTGAAAGAGGGTGAAAAAAGAATAGTATGAGGTAGCTAGATAGGACATGTTGTGAAAACCACTTATTTTGTAGTTTCATTTTTACCGTGATAAGTTTCAAATTCTGCCTTTATTTTCTCAAGGCTAAATAGTATGTGAAATTTAGCGCGTTTGCTTTTCATTAAGATCAAAATGTTAAGCTATTCAGAACATCAAATACAAAGAGCACAAAGTTGTAGACCTCCAAAATCCGAAGCTGATGAAGTGGGGTTGTCCAGTTTTGTTTGGCCCCTGTCAATATATTGATGGCCTTTGTGCGAATGATTCTCCGGAGGATGTCGGCGGGGATTCAAGGCTACGGGTACTGATGGAATATGTCACGTAGCATTCGATTTTGTGCGTATTTGTGTCAAGCGTCTTCCACCGGGATCGATCTGGTGCGCCCAAATGATGTATGCCTGCATCATGTGACATGGTACAAGGGCCAAGGTTTTAGGCCTGTAGCCAGTCCCTGTAATTCATTACAGCAGACGGTAATGGTGACTGCTTGTGTGTGTGCGTCCGTGTAGGAAGTAGACTGTTGGTGTGATTCATAAGATGGAAGTGGCGCAGCTATGAGGCAAACTCATTAGGTTCCTGTCGTCTCGCCTCCTGGTAGGAAAAATACCTAGCATCTGGGAGTTTATATTCCATCTCCTTTACAACCCCCCACATTTTTTTTCTCTCCCTTTCCTTTTTACGGCTTTCACACACTGTGCCACCAAATCCAAGAGCAATCACCAATCAATCTTGTGCACTCTTATGCTGGCCCTCTTGCTGCTACTGCTAAACACAACCTTCCTACCTTCCCTTTCCCCGTCGCATTGGCACTCACACATCTCTTCCTGCCTTCCCGAATCCCATGCCGATAAAGCTCATCAGGCTCATCCTCCTATAATCACACAATCCATGCAAGTCCCCCCACACCCCCTCCCTACTTGTTCCCCTGACCAATTCATCTATCACTCCCCTCGTCCGCCGGCTTCTTTTAAAACTCCCCAGTGATTGCTTGTCACTGCTGATTGGACAACTTTGACACCTCTCTCCTCTGCTCTCATGCCTCGCCCCATACCTATAATTTAAGTTTGGTCGCCATGGAGATCCTATTTGAGACTTCTCGCGAGCCTCTCTTTACAGCGAGTACAAATATGTGGTTGCGTGTGTGTGCTTTCAGTCGAGGAGTTTTCCAGTGTACTATGTTGGTTTTTTAGTATCGAAGATTTGTCACTTCTCATTTACAAACCTTTGTCCGATCAACTGACTCTTTCTTGATGCAGGCTTGACTTATATGCTGCTTAAGTGCATATGAAGCTAAACTTGTCTCCATCTAGATTACTCTAAAATCCGCTCTCACCTTGTTAGAGCAGATTTTTGTCAGTCCTGATAGACCCTACTTGCCCTTTCAACAACCCATTTGTTGCTGTTCAGTTTGATAACACATTTTTTTGTCTGTTTCACTTGTTGTCAGGGCCATTACTGGTTTCCAAACTGTCCTTTTTTGTAAATGAGTAATATTGGTGCAGTCCTGTTAGCCAACTTGTGATATTGGGCTACACACAAACAGTTTGATTTGACTCAGTTAAATGGCCTAAAATGATTCCACCTGGTGAAGGTATCGGCTTCACCCATGTACATTTCTAACGCTCAGCTCACATTAAATCCAGTTAAGGTCCAGTACGGCCTCCGCGACCTTAGAAAGTCATTAAAACCAATGTTGTTGTCACACTGCTCCGTGAAGTCAGGGTCTGGTTACGAGCTGGGCTGGGTACCGTTTAACGGTTTGTTTTTCGGTGCTTATTTTCAGTACTTTTTCTCTCCAAACGTCAATAAATGATCCGCAGTGAGTCTAAAAAAGCCTGAACTCATGAGCAGATTAAGCGCAAATGCAGAAGCGAAGCAAAGCTGTAACTTACTCACACTTCAGTCATTATCAGAGATGGCAGAGCCGTGGTCTGAGCCAGGACTAAACCAGGACTAAACCAGGACTTACAGTAAACTGGTTAAAAAACAGGACTAAACCTGGACTGAATAAGAAACTAGACTCTTAGACAAATAGAAAAGCAGTGAAACACGGTAGTGACAACACGATAGTGACAACAAGAAACACATCGGCTTTACCTTTAGCTTTAGCCCCGCAGAGCCTGAAGTTACGCGCCGTTGTTTGCAACTCCAGCTGCACCAAATGGCTGCACAAAGATTGTCTCTGGATAAGGAGAGCGCTCACTCTGCATTAGCCATTTTTGGAACAGTTATGGTGCATTTTTAGTGACAGAGTCAGCGCTCTCACTATGTAACAGATCTTTGACGTGTGGAGCTTTCACTTCGTCGAACAGCGCAGTGTGTTTAGAAAAGTTTATCTGAAAGAAAACGGTGCCTGATGTGGATCTGGTCTGTTCCTTCAGCTCAGAAGGTAATAATGTCCTTTCTCTCTTTTTATCACTGGTTCAGTGGGAATTCTGCTAAAAAAAATGAAGTTACAGGTGACGCTGCTGCGGCCTGTTTTCTGATGTGCCGTGTTTGAACTTCCTCCTGAACAATACTTTTATGCACATTGAAATCATAATTCAAATTATATTATAAATGAATAAGCATGCCAGCGTGTTGAGTTAGGAGTGTGCAATGTGTGTTATGCCTACGTTAGTGGAAATTACTGGTAAACCTATAGGACAAGGAATGTGTTTTTCTATCTATAAATAGCTGTCCAGCCATCATGACATTGACAGATACGTGGCTTCACAGACAGACGGTCTGTCTCAACTAACCTCACCAAGAATAACTCAGAATACTTAGAATTTGGGCCATGTTTAAGATACGCCCTAAACATACCTCATTTGCATACTAGGATAAAAAACCCATGTCTATTGGTGTTCGTGGCGAAGATGGACTATATACTCTGTACTCTTCTCCCAGTAAATATTCGATCCACTTAATTGTCTCCATTGTTCTTCACACCTCATGATTTCACACATTATTATGTATGCACATTATTTTAACTCAATTAAAATAACATAGGTATCTAAAAAAGTACTGTTAAGGCACCGGTACCGAAAAGCAGGTATCGTTAAAGTAGTGGTATCGAAAAAAAACGGTACCCAGCCCTAGTTATGAGTCCTTCCGGCGGCCGTCCGGCGGCAACGGAAAGAATCCGCGAGCACTGCGGATCAAGCTAGCGGAAAAACATGGACTCATTTACCACCTGTACATGAGCGTAACGTCGGAAATATAAACATTTCTCCATTACCAGTGACACGGCACTAGTGTGTTGCAAAGCATCTTCACTTCACTGGGGAGAGTCGTTGTACTGGCAAGCGCGTAAACCCACGTGCACTTCTGTTCTCACGTCTGGTTCCGGAGCCGGCAGAGCCACAGTGTCTGCTGGACTGACTGTGAGTGATAGTATTGGGCAAACCTGGACTGGATCATGACCGAACCCGGACTGTAGTTAATGCCATGATTCTACTTATTGCGCTTCAACCCAGTTCTGTCTGGCCAAAGTTTTGCTCATCTATTATTTCCATTAGAGAGTGAACAAAGTAGTTGTGGGCAGCGCTCCTGGAATACATATTACTGAAGGAACAACAGAACAGCGATGAAAGGTTTTGTGAGCCGCGATCAAAACACTGTGGACAAATACACCTTTTTCATGGGGTTTATGGAATATTCAGAGGTGCCAAGGCAGAAACTAGAGGAAAGAAGCAGCTAAAAGACGCTATGAAGGTATAGCTTATAGCACTTTTCACATGACACAAGTCACGCAATGCGCCTCACACATTGTAAGGGATTTGTACTTTATTCACTCCAGACACAGTGTTGGCAAGTGTCTACAAACGTATACTGTTTGTAGACACTGTTTCATCTGGGGTAGACTGACAGAAGTGCAGCTGCAAACATCTGCGCCAAAGGTCCCTCTGACCAACGCCATTCACTCACACACACTAACCATCCTGGCCTATTGTACATGGCCTATTGAAACCTATAAATGCCCCTTCTTGCTGTGATGAGCAAGAGGGGCACTAACCGCGGTGCCACCGTGCCATCAGATGTATTGCCAACACCAGTTTAAGTTGTGCTAACAGCGGCTAAATGCTATCATCTTGTTCCATAGCAGTATGATGATGTGAAATATTAATCTCATAGATGTCTGTGTAGTCTCTGTCGTACAGGCATTGTCCATCTTCAATGAAGGTTCTTGAGTCAATGAAGGACTCAAGAACCTTCATTGAAGAATAATCTCATAGGACACACCTACTCTCTGGCATATTGTCAAATGAGAAGTCAGTCTGTTCACATCATGTTAGTATAAGCTCAGCACGCTTTGGCCCAGGGTCAAGCTCAGTCCCAAAACATGTACCTGGTGGACACTGGTCTGACCAGTCCTAGATTACATGAGCAGACCTGGCATTGGGCTGGGCATGGTAAATATGAGTTTTAATTGTTAAACGGGTTAAGCTTAGGTTTAGAAATTGAGATATTAGATGAAGCAGTTTTGGGATTTGGGTTCTTAAATCTCACAAGCAGATACTAATTCAGACTAAGGAAGAGCCTAGCTGATACCGACATATCAGCCAGAACAGTTTAGACCCTTTAACCAGGTGAGAGCAGATTTTAGAACAAGGTGCAACAAATGTCAAGTCAAACTGAGAAACCTTTTTCTACAAGCGAGCAAAAAAGATAGCTCGAAAAGTGTGCAACAAAGATGTGGGAACAATCAAGGGTAAAACAGGAAAAGCCAGATCCTTGAAACGCACTCTTGGATTGCTTGTGAATGCTTCAAGAACTTATTTTGGGAACTAAGAGGCTCAGAGTTTCTGTGACAATGGGGAACCTTGAGGAAAAGGTGTGGAATGTAGGGCAAGGTTCAGTTGTGGAATGTCTCTCATTTCAATTCTTTATAAAAAGATGAAACATTTATTTGTGTGGAATAAACAGGTTTTTGAAATAGGGTGATAGGCTTTGGGCAATATTGTATAATACATTTTCAAACATTTGTCCTTAACTTGGTCCTTTCTTACTATACTCAACCTTTTCTTTCAGCAAGAACATCTTTTGGAAACTCTTATTTTAATCTTACAGGAATGCAAATCATGACAAGATGTTCTATTAGATATGTTATTAGAAATAGAAAAATGATATCTCCTCTATGGATCATTCTGTATTTCCCATAACGTCTGATCCCTCTATGTCTGATATTGTCTGACCCCTTCTCTGACCTTTCAACCACTTATATTCCTTTCCTTCTTCTCCTTCTCTCTCTTTCCCAGCCCCTCTATGCTCATCCATGTCCTCTCTTTAGCTGGAGTGCTCCACGGGGTAATGATGCTTGTAACCTCTCCTATGTCCTGCGATATGTGGCCCATGTGTCTGGAGCACAGGGTCATCCCAGGTTCACTCTCGTAGCTGTGGCTCACTCCTCTCAACGCCCTATTTTCGCTGTTTTCCCCGCTCCACATTTTCAAAAACTCTATCTTTGAAGCATGATGCCTCCTCTTTCTTCCAGTCTGACACCTACAATGTTACAATGTAGTGCTTCAGGCTGAGAGTCGAGATAAAAGTTGAAGTCCACTGAAACACAGGTCGGTTTGTGCTGCTGTCAGTGGTGCACAAAGTAAATAGCACACGTATATATATTTTGGCAGAGACATGCGATATTAAGTACATTTCTCCTGTTCAATACTTAAAACAAACAACTTTAGTCGGTTGAATGATTAGATCTAACTGTTACTGCAATAACACTTGTTTTATTGAGCACAGATTCTTGCACTTTCCATCAAATGGTTTCATGGTTTCATTGGTTTTCTGTCTTTACCTCTTTGACCTCCGGTAATTGTTCAGTTGTTAGTCTGGCCTGGCCTTTAGTGAGAGACAGGTGCTTTGGGATTGTAAAGAACACACTGAAATCTTTTGTAATCTTTTAAGCGCCAGTACCTTTATTTCACCTGCTCTACAGTTAGGCCTTGTTACTTCACCCATTGCAATAAAGGCCTTTTTACATGTACTTTTTTTAAACTACCGGCTGATAAAACAGTATTCTCCTAGCCAATGACTAAAATGTGTATTCATCACTGTCTTCAAATGTGGAAATTACATTACTCTCAAGATTGTTGAAGAACAGGCTCCAGAATTAAGCAAATATCAAAGAAACCAATTGTTATTTTTCCTCATTACATTGCCACTCACTATACAAACGAGCTGGAATGTGATCAGAAAAGCCAGTGCTGTTTGTTTGTTTGTTGCTTTATTTGCCATTATACATGAACTTTTCAACACAATTTGTCCTCTGCATTTAACCCATCTCCATAATGTGGAGCCAGGCTGGTGGTCAGAAACACCTGGCTGGAGGAAACACCTATTTCATATGTCTTTTGTGTCAGGGGAAACCGGAATACCCGGAGGAAACCTATGCAGACACGGGGAGAACAAGCAAACTCCACACAGAAAGGCCCCGTCCAGGTGGGAATCGATCCCAGGACCTTCTAGCTGTGAAGCATGAGCGCTAACGGCGCTACCGATACATAATGCACAGTCCTATTTCCCTTTAAACTCAAAGTGGCAAAAGTTTCAGCAGAGGGCAGATAAGTTCATAATCAAAGGTATAATATTATCATTATTGCATAATCCCCAAAAGAGTGTTGATTTAACCTGCTGGACCAAGGGGGACAAAGACCTGTGTTTCCCAGTTTTTCCATTTGCCTGTCTAAACGCTGAGTTTTTGCAGTAAAACCAAGTATCTGGGTGACTTTATCACAGATCAGTTCTATGATGATGATGATGACGATGATGATGACGATGACGATGACGATGACGATGACGACAGCAATCATCTTCATGCCCAAGCGAACATTCTTGTTAAAAAGTGTTATATGTGTTCAGACAGTTTTTTAGACCATACTGTACACCCTTGTATGTATACAGCCATACTGTGGTGTAGATTTAATAAGGCTTCTATGAAAACGCTCAAAGTGGCTCATAATGATGCATCCTGAATCCTATTGAAAAAGCCAAGATACACAAGGGAGAGTATGTTGTTTTCTCAGGCTCGTGTATGTTCTTTTGATGCTCTCATGAGAAATCGAATGTACAGATTTATACATCGTTTGAATGAGTCAGAACTTTCTCGTTTGGACACTGCCATCAGCTCTGTGGAAGCATTGGCAAAGTGTTCTTTTATAATATATTTTTTCTTATCTTTGTTGTTTTGTTTATGTTGTGTGTCTTCATATCTCAAGTCTGATAAATAAAGATGATGATGATGTTGATCATGTAGTACATTGATGTGAACTGTGTTGCATCATTTCAAAATCTATAGCTAAAGGTGAATGAAGAGCCTCGAAGGCCAAAGATAAATGTCTACCCTCTGGACCCTGACTCACAGTTTGAGACTCTGATTCAAAAAACAACAGAATTCTGCTCATGACTGGTTATTTTTGTCTTACCATTGAGATTTAGTCTGTTTTGAACCAACCAACTTAAGGTGCAAACTCTTGTTTCACATTTGACTATACTGAGTTAAGCACAACGAGGATATAGCATTATGAATGTTTGGTTTGGTTTGTTTGCGTTTATATAAGCGCATTGTGAAGAAAACATGATGCGAACGAACTAGAGCAAAGTACAAAGAACAAAGATGCACTCATGTGGGGTTTACGTGGGACCTGCAGTGGATACACAGGAGAGGTACAAAGTTTAGGAGAGAGTTATAGAGCGAGCTATTAGACTCAAGCTGCTGCCGTAGCGTGTCAATTAACTGACAATTAACAACACGGTTACACCCCGCCATTCTGACAAACAAGATGATTATTAAATATATGTGGGCCTACTAGAACTAACTAGAAAGTGGAGTTTACAAACTAACCCTAACCTTACCTTAGCCCTAACCTTAAGGATAGTGGAGTTTGCAAACTAACCCTAACCTTAGCTTAGCCCTAACCTTAAAGATAGTGGAGTTTACAAACTAACCCTAACCTTACCTTAGCCCTAACCTTAAGGATAGTGGAGTTTACAAACTAACCCTAACCTTACCTTAGCCCTAACCTTAAGGATAGTGGAGTTTACAAACAAACCCTAACCTTACCTTAGCCCTAACCTTAAGGATAGTGGAGTTTACAAACTAACCCTAACCTTAGCTTAGCCCTAACCTTAAGGATAGTGGAGTTTACAAACTAACCCTAACCTTACCTTAGCCCTAACCTTAAGGATAGTGGAGTTTACAAACTAACCCTAACCTTACCTTAGCCCTAACCTTAAGGATAGTGGAGTTTACAAACTAACCCTAACCTTAGCTTAGCCCTAACCTTAAGGATAGTGGAGTTTACAAACTAACCCTAACCTTAGCTTAGCCATAGCCTTAAGGATAAGGGGGTTTACAAACTAACCCTAACCTTACCTTAGCCCTAACCTTAAGGATAGTGGAGTTTACAAACTAACCCTAACCTTAGCTTAGCCCTAACCTTAAGGATAGTGGAGTTTACAAACTAACCCTAACCTTAGCTTAGCCATAGCCTTAAGGATAATGGAGTTTACAAACTAACCCTAACCTTAGCTTAGCCCTCACCTTAAGGATAGTGGAGTTTACAAACTAACCCTAACCTTACCTTAGCCCTAACCTTAAGGATAGTGGAGTTTACAAACTAACCCTAACCTTACCTTAGCCCTAACCTTAAGGATAGTGGAGTTTACAAACTAACCCTAACCTTACCTTAGCCCTAACCTTAAGGATAGTGGAGTTTACAAACTAACCCTAACCTTAGCTTAGCCCTAACCTTAAAGATAGTGGAGTTTACAAACTAACCCTAACCTTACCTTAGCCCTAACCTTAAGGATAGTGGAGTTTACAAACTAACCCTAACCTTACCTTAGCCCTAACCTTAAGGATAGTGGAGTTTACAAACAAACCCTAACCTTACCTTAGCCCTAACCTTAAGGATAGTGGAGTTTACAAACTAACCCTAACCTTAGCTTAGCCCTAACCTTAAGGATAGTGGAGTTTACAAACTAACCCTAACCTTACCTTAGCCCTAACCTTAAGGATAGTGGAGTTTACAAACTAACCCTAACCTTACCTTAGCCCTAACCTTAAGGATAGTGGAGTTTACAAACTAACCCTAACCTTAGCTTAGCCCTAACCTTAAGGATAGTGGAGTTTACAAACTAACCCTAACCTTAGCTTAGCCATAGCCTTAAGGATAAGGGGGTTTACAAACTAACCCTAACCTTACCTTAGCCCTAACCTTAAGGATAGTGGAGTTTACAAACTAACCCTAACCTTAGCTTAGCCCTAACCTTAAGGATAGTGGAGTTTACAAACTAACCCTAACCTTAGCTTAGCCATAGCCTTAAGGATAATGGAGTTTACAAACTAACCCTAACCTTAGCTTAGCCCTCACCTTAAGGATAGTGGAGTTTACAAACTAACCCTAACCTTAGCTTAGCCATAGCCTTAAGGATAATGGAGTTTACAAACTAACCCTAACCTTACCTTAGCCCTAACCTTAGCTTAGCCCTAACCTTAAGGATAGTGGAGTTTACAAACTAACCCTAACCTTAGCCCTAACCTTAAGGATAGTGGAGTTTAAAAACTGAACAGGCTACGCTCAACACTACTGTCGGAATAGAGGTATCAAAAAGTGTCGGATTGGCGGGATGTCGCAATGGAGGGTTGTCGGAATGACGGTGTTTCGGATTGGCGGGTTGTCGGAATGGCGGGTCGCCCCCGAACGACACAGTGATTTCACTGAGATACGGGGGCCCTTGCGGGGACCCTACGCAACTTGCACAGTTTGCAAATAGGAAGATCCGGCTCTGATTTGAGAGCCGATAACATGGATACATCGATTCCTTGAACAACCTAGTATTCTTCAATAGGTTCCTGACTTAAAAGACCTATTTAGAGAAGGAACATGTTACAACCCAAAGGTGAATAATGAACCGTTGCAGTCAGCTCACATAGGCTGTAGTATTTTACCCACTTTTCCGATCTTTTTTTTGGCCTTTCGATTGTTGCCTTCAATGAAATTACACCTCTAATTCACATGCAAAATGGCATAGAGGTGCTGTTATGGTGGGCAATTTCACACAATGACAAGACTAACAAAAGCACCGTTTAGTCTGCGTTCCTCGTGAGAGCGTGCACATGTGGCACATCACAGCCTCCTTCGCTACCTGCCGGTTTATGGCGCGACGCGAAGACACTCAGCCAGGCATTTCTATCAGCTGCTAAACTCTTATCTCGGCAGCCAACAAACACAATTGCACATCAGTATGCAAGAAAGTATCGCTGCGGAGGGGAAGTGGAGCGGTTATAAAACAGGAAAGCGGTGTGCTCGTGCATGAAACTGTGTGTTCGGGGGGGTTACGGAGCAGGTTGCCGGTGCACCGTGGCATATGGCGTGCACCCAGGTGACGAGCTGGTCCCCGGTGCTGGCCATTCTCTGAGCGCATATGTCGTACCGCAGAGGTAAGGAAGCGCATATGTGTGTGCCGTCGTTAGTCTTTCACTCTGATGACCATCTGTGCCCACTCTTCAAAGCATCCCTTCTTTTTTTCTTCTTTTTTTTTCCCCACCGCGGACCCTTAGACAAATGAATTATTAAAGTGCTTTTCCAGGTGACACCCTCTCCATTTGTTAGCGCCTCTCTCTAGTGGGGCAGACGCCGACTCGGGGGAAACAATCATTCAGGCTCTGTCCCCTTTGCACCCGCCCACCTGATCCCCTCTCGGCATTACCCAGCATGCCATTCTTCCTGTCTTCACACTCCCACATGCCTTGACATCCTCTTAAGCATTTCTCCGTTGCCATTCCCAGCCCCATCCCAAGCCCCTCTGTCCTCATTGCCCCATTCGTTTGCCTCATAAATGACTCCATGCTTAATTTGGTCTCTTCCCATCCTGACCTTTATTTCTTTCCGCGAGTTTCTATCTTGCCCACTCGCTCTTTCATTCTCTTTCTGTCCAAAAAAAGTCAATCTTTCTCACAGCTCTGCAGCCTGAGGTACTGTGACCGCTTGAGGAATCCAATAAGGTTGATTAAGTGATGACAGTATAATTACAGCAATGGCAGAGGCACAATCAATCTCTTGCTTCCTGAATAGGATAAATGAGCCGACCTGGGTCATCAGCGCACGGGAGATAACTTCACTATGTGCGTACTCCAATGGAGAGCCGCAGATCGAGCGGACACATCACAAATGGGGAGACACTGGTCTTGGCTAAGTAAATGGTCCCATCCAAACAAAGTGTGTTTGGTTCAGTAAATATCACGCCGTAAAAGTTCAAACGGAAGCAGCTTATTCACAGACCTCAAGGGCAAAGACAGGAACATAGAGTAACTACCAGTTCTATAATAGGTAGTGAAAAAGATATCAAACCTCTCTTTATTTAGTTTTTTATCATAGGCAGTCACAGGACCCTTGCTCTCAAAGCATTTATGCTCTTGGGGTTGCATCCTGACCTGAATTGAGCTTGGTCCTTCCAACGCGACAGTTTAGGCACAGTAACCGAGCAATTCCTCATTTGAAAACTAAGACCTTGTAGCTTCTGAAAATATGTGTAAGATCTGTGTTTGCACAACTTACAGGTGGTGGGAGGCAGGTAGCTGGTTAAAGATTTATAGGCAGGGAAAAGCATCTTTTATTTATACCACACATTTCGTGCACAAGGCAACTCAATGCGCCTTACAAAAGAAGATATGCATATTACAATCAGGTTAAAGTTAAGGGAAAGCATACATAAAAACATCAAGACCTGGGAAATACACAGTACACGAGGTCACATGCGGATGTGCGGAAGGAGCCATTTACCGGGGGGAGGGGCTGAGGAAACGTGATGAGGCAGACGCAGAACGACGGGGGAGTGGTTAGGGTGGGGTTATTTGTGTGCAGATGTGTACAATATAAAAGTCAGTATTATGCAAAATATGGGCCAGGAGCTCAGTCCTTATCTGGTTTAGCTCCATGGCTTGGTCTTGAAGGGAAAATGTTGACGGTGTAGGAGAGATAAGGGGTCCAGCTGCTGCAAACCTCCTCTCTCAGGAGGAAGAGAATTATTCCAGTTATAGTTCATGAATTTATAATTATTTCGCTTTTACTAGGTCTCAGCATTAGTTCAGTTTTCCGGAGCAGGTTGCTCCCTTCACAGTTCGTCCCCTTTTCCTCCTAAAATATAGTCCACTTATTGTCCGTCTCCACAGCGAGCTGCCAGGTTGCATACAACAGTCCATCGTTGTTGTGCTTTACTTTCCCGTGTAATTCCATCACTCAGTCACTCTCTGCTCCAAAGTGCTTGTTAATTTCAACGGGGGCTGCGGTCTTTCCATCCATCCATCCATTTTCTTCCGCTTTATCCGGGGCCGGGTCGCGGGGGCAGCAGTCTCAGCAGAGATGCCCAAACTTCCCGATCCACACACACCTCCTCCAGCTGTTCTGGGGGGACCCCGAGGCGACACCAGGCAAGCTCGGAGACATAGTCCCACCACCGTGTCCTGGGCCTTCCACGAGGCCTTGTCCCACTAGGACATGCCTGGAACACCTCCCGCGGGAGGCGACCAGGAGGCATCCGGAACAGATGCCCGAGCCACCTCAGCTGGCTCCTTTCGACGTGAAGGAGCAGCGACTCTACTCCGAGCTCCTCCCGGGTAACTGAGCTCCTCACCCGATCTCGGAGGGTGCGCCCAGCCACCCTGCGAAGGAAACTCATTTCGGCCGCTTGTATTCGCGATCTTGTCCTTTCGGTCATGACCCAAATCTCATGACCATAGGTGAGGGTGGGAACGTAGATCGATCGGTAAATCGAGAGCTTTGCCCTCCGACTCAGCTCCCTCTTCACCACGACAGACCGATACAGCGACCGCATCACTGCTGACGCCGCACCGATCCGTCTATCGATCTCACGCTCCATCCGTCCCCCACTCGTGAATAAGACCCCGAGATACTTGAACTCCTCCACTTGAGGCAAGGACTCCCCACCGACCTGAAGAGGGGAAGCCACTTTTTTCCGGTGGAGAACCATGGCCTCGGATTTGGAGGTGCTGATCCTCATCCCGGCCGCTACACACTCGGCTGCAAACCGCCCCAGTGCGTGCTGAAGGTCCTGGTTCGTTGAAGCCATCAGAACAACATCGTCCGCAAACAGCAGAGATGAGACTCTGAGGCTCCCAAACCGGACACCCTCCGGCCCCTGGCTGCGCCGAGAAATTCTGTCCATAAAAGTAATGAACAGAACCGGTGACAAAGGGCAGCCCTGGCGGAGACCAACACGCACCGGGAACAGGTCTGACTTACTGCCGGCAATGCGAACCAAGCTCCTGCTGCGGTCATACAGGGAACGGACAGCCCTTAGCAGAGGGCCCCGGACCCCATACTCCCGGAGCACCCCCCACAGGGCACCACGAGGGACGCGGTCGAACGCTTTCTCCAGATCCACAAAACACATGTGGACTGGTTGGGCGAACTCCCACGAACCCTCGAGTACCCGATGAAGGGTATAGAGTTGGTCCAGTGTGCCACGACCAGGACGAAAACCGCATTGTTCCTCCTGGATCCGAGGTTCAACTATCGGCCGGATCCTCCTCTCCAGCACCCCGGAATAGACCTTACCGGGGAGGCTAAGGAGGGTGATTCCTCTGTAATTGGAACACACCCTCCGATCCCCCTTTTTAAAGAGAGGGACCACCACCCCGGTCTGCCAATCCAGGGGCACTGTCCCCGACCGCCACGCGATGTTGCAGAGACGTGTCAGCCAAGACAGTCCTACAACATCCAGAGACTTAAGGTACTCAGGGCGAATCTCATCCACCCCCGGAGCCTTGCCACCAAGGAGCTTTCTCACCACCTTGGTGACTTCAGCCCCGGTGATGGGCGAGCCCACCTCCGAGTCCCCAGCCTCTGCTTCCTCATTGGAAGACGTGACGACGGGATTGAGGAGGTCCTCGAAGTACTCCTTCCACCGCCCGACGACATCCCCAGTCGAGGTCAGCAGCTCCCCACCCTCACTGTAAACAGTGTTGGTGAAGCACTGCTTCCCCCTCCTGAGGCGCCGGATAGTTTGCCAGAATCTCTTCGAGGCCGACCGATAGTCTTCCTCCATGGCCTCCCCGAACTCCTCCCAGACCCGAGTTTTAGCCTCCGCGACCGCACGAGCCGCAGCACGCTTGGCCTGCCGGTACCTCTCAGCTGCCTCAGGAGTCCCACAAGCCAACAAGGCCAAGTAGGACTCCTTCTTCAGCTTGACGGCATCCCTTACTTCCGGGCGCCACCACCGGGTTCGGGGATTGCCGCCGCGACAGGCACCAGAGACCTTACGGCCACAACTACGAGCAGCCGCATCGACAATGGAGGAGGAGAACAGAGTCCACTCTGACTCCATGTCCCCCGCCTCCCCCGGAATCTGGGTGAAGCTCTTCCGGAGGTGGGAGTTGAAGACCCCACTGACAGAGGGATCCACCAGACGTTCCCAGCAGACCCTCACAACACGCTTGGGCCTGCAAGGTCTGACCGGCTTCCTCCCCTGCCAGCGGATCCAGCTCACCACCAGGTGGTGATCGGTTGACAGCTCAGCCCCCCTCTTCACCCGAGTGTCCGAGACACGCGGCCGGAGGTCAGACGACACAACTACAAAGTCGATCATCGACCTCCTGCCTAGGGTGTCCTGGTGCCACGTGCACTTATGCTCGAACATGGTGTTCGTTATGGACAAACTGTGACTAGCACAGAAGTCCAATAACAGAACACCACTCGGGTTCAGATCGGGGAGGCCGTTCTTCCCAATCACCCCCTCCCAGGTCTCACTGTCGTTACCCACGTGGGCGTTGAAGTCCCCCAGCAGAACAATGGAGTCCCCAGTCGGAGCACTATCTAGTACCCCTCCCAGGGACTCCAAGAAGGCCGGGTACTCTGCACCGATGTTGGGCCCGTAGGCCGAAACAACGGTGAGAGACCTGTCCCCGACCCGAAGGCATAGGGACGCGACCCTCTCGTCCACCGGGGTAAACTCCAACATGTGGCGGCTGAGCTGGGGGGATATGAGCAAACCCACCCCAGCCCGCCGCCTCTCCCCGCGGGCAACTCCAGAAAAATGGAGAGTCCAGCCTCTCTCCAGGAGTTGGGATCCGGAACCCAAGCTGTGCGTGGAGGTGAGCCCGACTATATCTAGTTGGTATCTCTCAACCTCCCGCACAAGCTCAGGCTCCTTCCCCCCCAGCGAGGTGACGTTCCATGTCCCGAACGCCAGAAGCTGTGCACCTGCCTCTGACTGCCACCCAGTCCTCTCCGCACCCGACCCCTACGGATCCCTCTGCGGGTGGTGGGTCCACAGGAGGGCGGGCCCACGTCGTCCCTTCGGGCTGGGCCCGGCCGGGCCCCGTGGGCAGAGACCCGGCCACCAGACGCTCGCGTTCGGGCCCCAACCCCAGGTCTGGCTCCAGGGTGGGGGCCCCGGCTGCGCCATGCCGGGCGACGTCACGGTCCTTGAATGTCGTACGTCCATGAGGGTCTTCTGAACTGCTCTTCGTCTGACCCGTCACCTCGGACCTGTTTGCCATGGGAGACCCTACCAGGGGCATAAAGCCCCAGACAACATAGCTCCTCGGATCATTCGAGCACTCAAACAACCCCACCACGTTAAGGTAGCAGTTCATGGGATTGCATGCGGTCTTTCCAAATTTCCAATAATCTAGGGCATTCCATCCAATAAGCAGGTACCTGTCCTTGGAAATACCAAGGTTAAAGGGACTATACAGAGTAACAATGTTAAAATCAAGTATTTTCCACCCCCTACATTATCCAGCAATGTCCTAATGTGTAGAATGAGCTCAGACCTATTCAAAACAGCTGCCTCTAAAATCCTGAACTGTCACTCAAAAAGTTGTTTATTCGGGTCTGAAGGGCCGTCATGCACGAGCTTAATATAGGGACTACAGTTACACGTAAGACCTGAGGTGGCAGTAGTGAGTATAAAAATTACCAACTTGCATTTAGTCCCTTTAAGGATTTTAGCCTTAGCGCGTGTCCCTGCGAACAGGTAAGTTTATGAACCTCATTCCACCCGCCTTAACAAGTGCATTTTCACCAGTTCGGCTTTACCCAAATCTAAAACCTACTGGACTGGAGCTTACAGCCTATATTCCAGAGTAACGCCTCAGGTTTAGATTTCATTCTTTCATGCACAAACTTTTTAAATTGTTCACTGTTAAAAATGACATTATAGCAATGACCAAAATATGGTAGTAAAACAACAGAAAGGGAAAGTATAAGGCAGCAGGACCACTGGGCCAGTGCCGCTGAAGCCTGTGACCAGCTTCAATGGAGGACACCAGCCACAGTGACAAACCCCGACTATACCCAGGACAAGCAGCAGCCAACACAGAGCCAAAGGGGGCACCATGGAGAGTTGCGTCACAGGGTCTTTACACCGCGGCACTGGCACAGCAGAAGACGGGGCGCAACCCTGTGTGAGCTCAGCAAACGGGAAGGCAGAAGCATGAGAGAGGGAGTGAGCAGGGGAAGGAAGGGCATGTATTATACTACATGGTGCCACTGGGGCAGATCAACTCACTACAATGTGCTAAATCCGAATGTAAGACCGTGTAAAACATGGCATTGTATCGTAGGACAACTGCCATGCATGCCGAACAAGCAGTTCATTGTTGCACATGTTTCCAAAGAAGTATAAAAGTCCAACGTATTCAAAAATAGTACTCCGAAAGAGAAATCTGTGATATTTTTTTCTTTGTTTTTATTTGACACTACAATATCAGAGGACCAGCCATTAACACAATTGACTGAGTTGAATATTTAACAGTCCTTTGTGCAGGTCAGGTGTGCTGGGTGTTTGACAGGAGCAGAAGGTCCCTTTCATCTTTAAAGACTTGGGCGAAAGGGTTTTATTCATGGACACGGCTCATTGTTAGTCTTTCTCTCTTCCTTTTTAAAAAGAGGATATTAACTGTGGTTAAAAGACCTTTGTTAAACCAGACAATCAAAGGCATAATAGCTGGTTGAGGAATATTTTCAAAATACAAAGACATGGAAATCATGGACCAGCTGTTTATAGAGCCCCTGATGGAAAGTAATGACCATGAAATGGGATTGTGAGGCGATGCAGATTTAAGTTTAATTGTTTTATATATTGGTCGGAAATGTATAAATAAGAAAGACAATACCTCGGATGACAGTTGACAACCGGTGAATATCAAAGCAGCAGTAATGAAACATATTGGGCAATTTATTTCAGCGGCCATGCTCAGTCACGCTGAATAGCACACACACTATTTCATGTCCACCCCATTACTAATTCAGCCCCCTCTCCAGCTCTATTACCGAAGATCTCCTCAGTGTCTTCCCCTTTTCTCGCTCCACTTTCGCACGCCTTTGAAACGTCTGTCAATATTAACTTTATTTATTTAATTGACACTGCTCATGCACAGACGCCGGGACCTTGCATAAACAATGATGCAATGCTTTGGAAACTCCGGGTTGAAGAACAGAATGAGGGAGGGGAAAATGAGAAGAAGGGGCTCAGTGGTTCCCCGCTCCTACCCCTCGCTCCTTGTCAGTCTGCTGGGAGGGGAAGCTTAAGTACTTTGGAGCTCCACTGTCTGTCTTTCACACATCAAACGATTTGTTTTATCCGGTTCATATTCTCCCCTTCAGACCTTGCGCTGCCTGATAGAGCTTTGATGATGAAACATAGGGGACATCTGCGCATTATATATTTGAAATGACATGCACAAAGGTGTACGCACGTATAGAAGTACATGAATGCGTTTGTTTAACCATGGCAACTAATTTCCGACAGGAGACTTCATTCTCTATTCCCAAACCCTACAAACCAAAATAGACTCATTCTCTAAAGTCTGCCTTTGTTTGAACATTTCCTGTTCTTGGTAAACCCAATGAAAAGGAGAGAAATTAGGAGTGCAAGCGATTTCCTCATCTCGACTAACAAGCTGCAATAGAAGACAAATAATCTGAAGGGACTCGGGCACTATTCAACGAGAGGATTAGCGGTCTTTGTCAAGTATTGCAGTACCACCACTATGTGCTGCAATATGTTTTCTCAAGGTAGCATTAACAGTTCACTGAGACTCGAGATTTACTGTTAAAACACACTGCACATACAAAGTTCTACTCTAGGAGAGCGATGGGTAAACGAAAACTAATCACTTTCAAATTATACTGTTTATGCAATATTTGAAGGTAATTTACAGCTTGTATAACAGTGTGGTTTAAAGTGGACATACTGTATCATGCAAAATCGACTAGACCAGGAGTCCAGATCTCCAGACCTCCAGAGGCTTTAGTCCGGACCCTAAAGCCTGTCTATCCTCTCAATATACTTAATTTCTAAGGCTGAATTAAAAATAATCTAAACAATTTGAACAACGTTGCAATAAGATGGCAACATGTTTGATTCATTACTCAGTTCCGCTTTGCAAATAGACAACCTGTGTTCATGTTTTAACATTTTTATGAGCAATGACTGCATATGTCTGGACACTGGACATATGTCGAAAGTTACGAAAGAAAAGTTTGCGGACCTCGAGCTGATTTAGTTGGGGACCCCTGGACTAGACAGAGTTCAAAAAGTTGTTCATTTGGGTCCGAAGTACCGTCATGCACAAGCTTAATATAGAAACTGCAGTTACAGGTAACACCTGAGGTGGCATTAGTGAGTATAAAAATGACAACTTCCATCTAGTCCCTTTAAACCTTGTTTTAACGTTGTTCTCTCTACATACCAGGAGTAGTATTTCTCAACATTCACGCAGTTTTGAGTAATCCTCGGACAAAGCTGTTAAATGTCGCTGTTTCTTCTTCTACGGCGTCAGCGCCTCGTTCTGTTCTTCCGGATTACGATTGCATCATTGTTCAAACCCAAAAACTTTCTTCCACATTATTAATGCCCATAATCCAACATTGTGGATTTTCAGCCGTTCTGTGGTCGAAGTGTGTTTATAACGCACTGCTGGAGTTACAAACAATGCCGTACGTTCAACCTGGAAGTTATTTTTCAAGAAAATTCTGGCTTATAGCTGCCAGCAGGAGGCGCCCCAGTCACAATTTTCACCAGCTCTTCAGTCTTACTATTAATTTCTTTCAGACATATTTGCAAATAATAAAACATAAAATATCAAAGCTGAAGCACCCGTAAAAATGTGTTCAAGTCTATTTTTAAGCTCCGTATGCATGTCTGATGAAGGTCAGAGTGACCGAAACGTTGCTACAATAAAAAACAAGTAAAAGAGTGAGACAGTGTGCGGGAGCTTTTTTTTTTCAAGCTCCATATGCATAACATGTCCACATTAATGTCCCCTCAAAATACTTTAGCACACAGCCAGTAATGTCAAAGGTGAGAACACAGACTGTTCAGAACCCAGATTCTGCCCAAATTGTCATTATGTTGTATTGTCACCAGCATTTTCCAGCACTGGCTTAACTGTCATGGCCATAGAGCCTCATGGGTCACCACTGGTCTCCTCATCCACTCATCAATGAGAATGAGAACCACCACCCGCATCACAATCACCAGGGACCCTTTGCACCCATCACACAGTCTCTTCAAGGTTATGCCTTCAGGGAGGAGACTGCGGGTCAGTTCCAGTCGACTGAAGAACACAGGGTCATCGGGAAGCTGAACTCCCTAACCTCTCTCCCACCCCGCACTTCAGACCTGAATTAACACCTTTGACAGTGCAGGATTTTAGAGGCAGTTGTGGTGAACAGGTATGAGCTCATTCTACACATTAGGATATGGCTGGAACGTAGTTTTAACATTTTTAAACTCCATATAGTCCTTTAATGTGGCCCTTTGAGGAGCATGAATTCCCGAATATGAAAAAAAAAGAGTAAGTCTCTAGCCCATTCCTGTTCGGAGTTATGGATTTTTAAAGAAATAACCAGAATGAATGAATAATGACTTCATGTAGCACTTTGAGAAACATGTGGCACAGGCTGATAAAGCGCAATAAGTGTAAGCTGTTATTTATGAGGCCACAGACCTTTACAATATATGCGGCCCGCGACCCACCTTGGGGGCTGAACTTCGGCCCTCGACCCAAACAAGTTCGACGCCCCTGGTCTATAGGGTTTAAACCAGGAGACGTGCCATAAACTTTGCGCTCAAGCTCTTTTAGCAAGACGTGGTAATTATACTTGTACACTTATAGAAGCTGTACACGGAATACTTGGCATTGTAGCATCGTTTCTCCGGTGTCAATTTTTTTTGTTTATTTCTTTGTTGAAAGGGTTTATTGTCACAAACTTTTCCTGTCTCTGTATCTTTCTATAGCATTGCTGAGACAGGCACAGGGCCGTGTGTGCAATGTGAGTGCCCTGGTGTTGACCTCTGTGCAGTTCACTCTGTGCTCCCTCCAAGGATTTACATTTCCTTGTGTTTCTGTGTGTTCAGTCCAGGTTTGTGATGTGACATTCACGACTTAAGTGGATCTTTTGAAAAAACTCGCATGAACAACAACTGTAATTGTCCTTAATTAGAAACAAAACAAACACCAAAAAAACACAAGAGCGCAGCAGCAGAGCAGTATTGCGGTGCTAAGCTTTATTCACACACATATCAACATGAAGAAATAAGAACCTGACCCGTTGTAAGTTGAGTAGATGATTTTAATCAATATCCCACAGTTACCACTCCGGCTTCTTCAGAGCAAGTAGGGCCTTGTCTCGATTCTGGGCAGTGCGGGGGCTTTGTATGTTGTTTTCATGAATATCCTCAGAGTGCACTAGATTTGCAATGAATGCCAAACATGCACAAAAGATTAATCTTCCAACTAGGTCGTCCTGACCAAACCTGGCTAAAGGGTCCGCCGGTGGTGCACTATCCTACTCCTGCAAGGTTGCTCCAGCCAGGAACCCAGTAAAAAGCCCAGTTTGGGTTCTAAGCACATATGTGAGGTTATGCTAGCTGGAACAACATAAAGTAAATAAAGTGGCAGTGTGACACTCAGCTAAATTAATGGTGCACCTTTGAGATTGGTGGAAGCTTTGAAAACAAGTAAAAACACAGTCCATACTGCACTGTCCAGCAACCATTTATTGATGTCACACAAGAACCAACCTCATGGCAGTATATTTTTCTCTTTTTACATGTAGCTTCTGGTGGATTCTTTGTCAAATCGCATGTTGGAGATTGGTGTGACAGGGTTGGTTCAGACCTGCTCCTAATCCAAAGAACGCAATCAATCCCGAGCCTCCTTCCGACGGGAGCACTTTTTTTAATCTGGCCGGGGCCCGTGTCTTGGCACTAGAAATACCAGCTCATATGTCTCTAAGCTATCACTGTATGAGACACTACATCACAGGCATGACTCAGGCTCTAACTAAACCTGCATGGCCCCGAGCATCCACATGTGTCATGGTAGCGGGCTGGAAATATCGCAGTCCTATACCCTCTCTGTCGCCGCTCCTGCGCTTCGGCATGACAAAGAGCCAGAGAGCTGGACGTGCTCAAAATTACAAAGCACACTAGAGGCGTATACCGCAAACCAGCCTCCCCCACTTCCGAGCACCGCCCCCCCATTCCTGCTTCTGTCACTTGGGTTGGGCAAATTTATGTTGCGCTTTTGCAGGACATTACAGTTGAACATTACCCAAACTCCACCAAGGCAGGAACTTTAAAGTTGCAATCAGAAATATTAAAGAACACTGACAAGGACATTTGCAATTTGCTTTTTTGCCAAATATATGCAGACAAGTCAAGTGCGTGTCGCCACTAACATAGTGAACCGCGACTCCCATCATCTGTCAGACGAGTTTCCCTTACCTCCAGGTGCCCACCCAGAACAAAGCGTTATAGGGACAGCCCTGTTCCTGAAGCAGCTACTCTTTTAAATGAAGCCAAGGTAGCTTGCAATAAATCTATATTGGAATGCACCTTCTACCTATAGAATCATCAGGGTTGTTATTATTGTTTTGTTATGAAGACTGTGACAGCTTGACTGCTTAGACTTCTAATGTTCTCAAAGTACACAGTCCTAATGTTGCTTTAAGCATGAAGTCGACTTACTTTACTTACGAAGTTTGCAACTGCAGTGAAATTGTAGCATTACTGATGGCATAAAAGATTGAGGGAGGACATTAAACCTACCTGGACGTTGTTTCAAAACCAATAATTTACCAAGTGTCGAGGTACTTTACTGACCATCAATAAAAACCTTTCATGTCTTTCAGTTCAGAAATACTTAGAGATCAAAGATAGTTTTTTTTAAAGGTACACGTTTGCAAAAATAACTGCCTTAGGCTGCATCAAATGCATTCTGCAGGCAAAAACAACAAAAAAAGGGTATTTGCTTACTGTTGGTCAGTGTAGTTCACACAAACAAGAGTAATATTCCCTCTCACTCCAAACAAAATTCCTTGCGCAGTGGTTAGCACTCACAGCTAGAAGGTCCCGGGTGCGATCCCGGACCGGACGGGGCCTTTCTGTTTGGAGTTTGCATGTTCTTCACGTGTCTACATATGTTTTCTTCCGATACAATTTACAATATCGTTAATCCATCATCCAGGTGAGTCTGACCATTGGCCTGGAGATGGGTCATCAGTGAAATGCTTAGGGGCATTTGCCACCATCAGTTGCACTCTTGAGCCCTGATTAAATCAAAGCAGTGATTGGAGGCATAATGAGAACACAATCCATACTTTTAAGTGCTATCAGTGGGCTTATACAATTCCTTATTTGCAGCATCTGAACAGGATGCCAGAGAATTACTGTCACTGACACACACAAGTGCAATAACATTTTCACTAGCAAATGAGCAACCTCCAAAGTAAGCCACAAGAAACTTAAATGCATTTCCCTGATTTTCCTGGTAAAAAGCTAAATGACAGCAATCATTGATTTATGCTTAATGCAAGAAGAAGGTGGGTTAGTTTGAGTGTTGATCAAACACAACTGACTCTATAAAGCACCAAAAATATATATTTTACGACGCTCAATCTGTGCCTAGGCAGGGCTTTCTCATTACTGCTCTCTGTGATGGCTGTGAGTTCCCTCTATGGCAGTGAGCTGCCATCTAAGGCTGTCATAACCCAAAAGATATGGGACAAAACTTAGCCTTTAATCACGAACCATCACATCCCCTTTAATCATCTCAACTGTCCATGCCATGTCACTCTCTTCGCTGTCTATACCCCCATACACATGAGAATTTCCTCCTCTTTACTGTGGATCAAACTGTGCCTCATTAAATGCAACAGCTGAATTTCTGAACACAACTGGGTTTGAGAGAAACAGACAATCAAAAAGCAGTTGGGACTCCAGCCAATAACGGCTGGATTGGTGGGTAAAACCACTTGGTTGACTCAATAAAAAGGCTAAAAAAGTGCAGGACAGTAAAATAGAAACATGAATGTCTGGAAAATATTTCATTGTTCCAATGAGGGACAAAAACTGTCTTGGATTGCCGTGCAGGGAGTGTCAAATATGCAGCTGATTCCTCATGTTAAGTTGAAGTATTTGTTCGCACCCAGCAGCTGTTGTAAATGATTAAATGTTACCATTTGTTGACCTCTTGCCAAAGATTATGCTAAACCTCCAAGACTAAAGCTAGACCTCATCTGCACTCCCACCTATAAAAAGACCCGTCTAATCCAACAAGCATTTAAATGATAATTAAAACTTAAGTTATCAATTGTAATGGTAACCCGGGAGAGAGCCTGGTTGGCGCCTCACTTCTTCACTGCAGCAGCCAAATGGAAGTCCGGCGTAAGGCTGACAGACAGGCTACTTTTGGGCTCCATGAATAACAACAAGCCATGGAAAACACCGTGGCCCTACTCAAGTAGGTGTCAGGAAGTCAAGTGGGTTTTGTGTTATCTCTTCGTACTTTCAGTTGCCTATTAGCATAGCTATTCAGACGGCACGGCCCATGGCCCACAATGGGAATTGAAAAGGGGAGCCAATCTCTTTCTCTGGTACTTCTCTCTTTATGTCGTTCACTCTGGAGTCTCTCTTCTCGCTCTCTCACTCCTAACTAATCCTTAGAGTCCCAAGGGGAGCGAGACATCGCTGAGTTCTCAAGTGTCTTTTGTCTTTTACTTTTGTGTTGGGAAGTGGGAAGTCCACCTGCTCCAAAGAATTTCAGATTGGATTTGTGAGAGGATTTGTAGCGGTTTAGCCATGAAAATATTTAGAAGGGTCCCAGCGTAGTTTCATTGGTCCCTTTTTGATTTCCATAGCCATATCAGAAAGGCCTCAATGATTTCAATATACTTATGTGAATTGAACTTCTTTCTTGGTGCAGATAAAAGTAAATATTTCATTGTAATTGAAATACTGTTAACAAAAAACGTGATTATGCAATATTTTTTTTTACTGCAAAAGTCATGCTCTGGATTTTGACAATTGAATTTAACCCCATTATTTTTTTCAATGAGGCTTTTTACTGCAGTTGTAATTATCTGAATTTAGAACAGTATTTATTTAGTATCTAGTATGTGATTTCCTGGATATAGAGTAGAGGGCAGCTGTTAATGTAAGTTATTGACAAAAAATCTTTGAACCCTGAGCATCACAGGAGAAATTGACAAAGTATTTGGGACACCTGGTCATTAGTGCTGCTGGTGTTGTTCATTGGCCATTTGACCGACCTTCTCCAGCTGCCCGCTTCCCGTACACAGCATGTATCACTGTTGCTGTGCCATTGATTGTCTGCGCTCACTCCCCTCTCTTCCACTGATGGCTTCTCAATAAGTGCATGGATCTATGATTGATTTTACCATTGGACGTCTCCTTACAGTCATTATGAGAGAATTTGCCCGGGCCATAATAGAATCTGATGGCTGTGAGTGTTAGCAAATCACTTTCTCATTGAACTGAAGCTAGATTTCAGGAGGCTTGTACCAAAAAGCACCTCTCTAAACATATTTTCCTTATCTTTTTTTCTTTTTTTCTGCAATCCTAATGCGCGGTAACTTTATACAGAAAGAGTCTGCTCAAGCCTCGCTGGTTAGGTGTCTCCTTTGCATTTCCATCAATTCCTCGTGGCATCTCCAGTCCAAATCCTCATTCCACACCAGTCCTTCTGCCTCCCGTTGTCCCTCGCTAGCCGATGCCATGACCTTTTTAGCGGGTGCTTAAACAGATTAGCTGTTATTAAGAGCTATGCAGCACTGATGACTCTTTCATGAGGTAGGGCCTTGGTCCCACAGGAGATGGAGATTGGAAAGGAGAGAGGGGAGGGGTTGTGTGCGCTGAGTGAACAATTAAGGGGAAAACGATATAGAAAGCTGAGGTTGAACAGGTATGCTCTGGGAGTGTGATTGCAATATTTCAGAGAACAGTTGATGGCTTCATGGGGAGAGAGCTTTAACGGCACTAAGGAGACATTTGCTATTGAATTACATTTGAAAATGAGCTGACACCCATCACATTTCTTTTGTTCAAATTGAAGGTTCTTTGTGTTTTGTTCATGCTTTTTAAGAAATACATTTGGACACATAGCTCTTTCATGTTCTATATCTTAACATTGTGTGTATGTGGGAACAAAGAAAGTAATTGCAGTGAGTCACAAAAAGGATTTGCAGTGGAAGTCATTTTAAGAGCTCATTTCAGCAGGTCGAGAGCAAGTGTTGTGTGAGAAAGATGCAGTCTGATTTAGGCAGGATTACTCCAATAACATGAAATAAAACATAGCTTTATGCCCATTATGGTAAATGGTCTTTCCTTATGTAGCTCTTTTCTGCCTTCATTAGGCCTAAAGCACTTTACAGCAAGGAACCAGTCACCCATTCACACTCTTATTCATACCCCAATGTACACAGACACTGGAGGCAAGGTGGGTGAAGCGTCTTGCCCAAGGACACAACAGTGTGCACCTTCAGGAAGCCCCAGACCTTCCGATCATGAGACGACCCGCGCTACCAACTGTGCAACAGTCGCCCCCTGTATGTTCCTTTACTTTTTATACTTAAAGCAGTACTAAGTGACTCTCTGCAGGTGTCGTAGCATGTTACGTTTTTTGCTCATTAATTGTCCGTGAGAGTAAGTACTACGCTGACAGAAAAGACAAAGGGAGAGAGGGATATTGTACATCCAATTACACAGTGATCATTTTTCTCCCTCAAATTTGTCTGTAAATATTGTTTAAGTGGTGCTAGCCCACAGTTAGCTCTGACCATTAGCCTGTTAGCTTCTTCTTCGTGATTCCATTAGTGTGTATTGGTTGCTCCGGTCAAGTTGCAATTGTGGTTTTCTGGCCAGAGACACCGGGGGGAGATGCAAGACCCTCCAATCATCCCATTAACACTTGTATTACCCCCAGCGGGACTACGGAAAGTAGTTATTAAGGTAAACGAGTTAGTATTGCTTTAATCACTAACAAACTCAGCTGGCAATAATGCAATCACCAGAAGCGACACACGCAAGTCAAAATGAAAACAGAGGCAGGTTCCATTGTTTAAATGTATTTGATTTGATAATGTTTCTCTTTTCTTCTTTTTATTTCCGCAACATTTTAAAATGTTGCGGAAAAATAATAATCGTAATGAATTACACTTTACTTTAGCGGCACAGACACTTTTTCCTTTTTTCTGCAAGACGTTGCTTAGAGACGAACACTGTGTAAAGCCAAAACACTATTTTACTGTCAAACTTGTTTATTCACACAGTTAAGGTGACATAAACTTATTTGAAGATCATTCTCCAAAATAATTCAAACTGCTGTTGTCTTTGAAGTGTTTGAAAAGATCACACAGGCCCGACAGCTCCACTTAAAATATGTTAAAATGTAGGAAAGAAGCATCTAAAATATACCTCTTAAAGTATAAATACCACCCCCAAATAAATGATGCAATTAACGCCATAATTAACTCAATTAAAATTTTTAATCGAGTCCCACCACTATAGTTTAAGGTAAGGATAAGGTGCCTTATTTGTCATTATACACAACTGTACAACAAACCTGTCCTCTGCATTTGACCCAGCTGGGACGACCTGTACCTCCAGATGTGGAGCCAGGCTGATGGTCAGAATCACCTGGCTGGAGGATTGACCTATTATACATGTTTTTAGTGGTTGGGGAAATTGGAGTACCCCGAGGAAACCTACGCAGGCCCCGTCCTGGTGGAAATCATACCCGGGACCTTCTAGCTGTTACCATGCCGCCCTATAAATACACATTAAGTATGTCATAGTTTCCAGCAGAGTTCTGTTCACATACCCATTACCCATTATTCATTAAACTGCAGATTTGTTCAGTCCAACGCAAAAACCCACACCGTGGGCTCCACAGGATGGTAAAAATAAAGAGACAAGAGAAGACATTAGCAGAGACAATGAGGCAGTTGCCTTGATGCGCTGTCAACTCATGAATGAAGCAGGACGTAAAAGAACACATTTCTATAACCCATGGCACCTAGATGACAGCCAAGATCACATACCGCTCTCTGAGGCGCAGTTTAGGCCGATGCCACTATACATAAAGCAAGGTGTGGGCCTTATCAATGGTATCACTTCTGGAAAGTGTTACCGTTTGCTCTACCTGATATCATGCTGCTGCAAACCCCGGAGGACGCAGGCATGACCGCCCGCTGTACAAAGACCAGCGACAGAGCGAAGATATGTGTGACCTTTTACACTTTTTATGTAGCATTGTCACACATGGTTAAAATATTTCCCAAAAGATGGATAGTATATCAATTAATAACAACTACATCCATCCACGTGGGGTCTGTGAATAATCCTAGCGGAGTTATTATATGTGTGTTTGTTATTATTATTATATTATTGTCACTATAGAGCTCCTGTGTTTGAGTCAGGGCACTGACTGTGAAATTAAGTCATGGGCAAACACCTCTTATTTGCTTCAGTGAATGAACTGGCAGTGAACATGATTGACAAATACATGCAAGCCACTTTGTTTTGCACACAAATCATGTTTTAAACATTGGAATTTTCATTTAAAAAAAATAAAAAATTAAATTATCAAATTAAATAACATCAATGCTTTAATCAAGAACAGTTCTGTTCATTACAATAAAAGCTGTGATCATCATGATGGGCAACAAGATCAAATGTTTCATGAAACTACATTTGTACTGAATGATGAAACAGTGATTAGAGCAGTGATGTTGAAAAGATTTCTTCGTCGTTAGTGTTCGTTTTCAGCAGAGACAAGCATCACTTACAAGGGGATTGCATCACATCACATTTTATTTATTTATCTATTTATTAAGAGCTTTGTTGTAGTCAAACAATGGGGCAGCATGGGATTGCCAGGGGCTTTAGGGTTCTACGGTTCTATTGGCATCTGCAAAGATCATACTTTCACAAAAGTATTGGCTTGCATGGTAGTAGTAGTCAAGCAACAAAACACACAATAAGTATTCGAGTCCCAAAGGTATAGAACAAACAGTGGGATCTTGCGGATGAACCAATAATTTAAGTCAAATTCAGTCTATTTTAGCCTGAAGAGACTTTTTGTATACCAGTTTTCACTTTGCTTCATACGAACATAAATCAGTCAGTACGTTTACATGCAAAGTCTAATCCAACTAGGCTAAAGATTCGACTAAGATCCGTTTTCCAGTAAAACCTGCGCAGTTACCTTGTGCTAATCCGATGTGCTTTGATTCGACTATAAAGTTACATGCTGCTCCAATCCGACCGCATTCATCCCAGGCAGGTCGCCGATCGACCCCTCCTGAAACCGCCACCTTAACGTGGTGGAGGGGTTTGAGTGCCCGAATGATCGTATGAGCTCTGTTGTCAGGGGCTTTGTGTCCCTGGTAGGGTCTCCCATGGCAAAGAGGTCCTAGCTGACAGGTCAGGCAAAGAGCGGTTCAGAAGCCCCTTATGAGAGACCAACAGGCCCGTTTAATCGTGAAGCCGTCCTCCCGTGGACCCACCACCTGCAGGAGTAGCCATAAGGGGCTGGTGCCATGTGATTTGGGCAGCTTTGGACGGCTGCCCCCACGGCAACGGACAAGTGGAAGAAGATGGATGGATGGATGGATGGATGGATGGATGGATGGATGGATGGATGGATGGATGGATGGATGGATGGATGGATGGATGGATGGAGGTCGCCGATCGGCATGTTGGGACAATCCTGGACTAGACAATCCTGTTGTCCGGTGAGAGATTCGACTTTCCCTTCGTCATGTAACCGCACTGAATGTCACTTGATACTATGCACCTTTACATCCATGCATAAATCCTTATTTCTGTGAACTCAGAGTGCAAAATAGTTGTGCTATTAAACAAATTCCCAGACAGAAACTTCCCGGTCGTCTTCCAACCCCCTTGTCACATGCACGATGGTTCATAAGCATAATGATATGTTTAATAACGAGGACGGACGGGCCCAAGCAAGCACAAAACCTATGCTGGGTCAAGTCAAATAAATTCAAACTATGAGGCAGATTATGGCTGCGACAAACCCAGAAGAAACAACTTGTTGCTTGAAAGCGCTTGATTGCTTTAGATTTCCCCTGGCATGTGGCAGATGTTCAATAAGCATTACAGCTCATCTGTATCGCTTCTGTATAAAGTTTGAATGCAGACAAAATGGAAAGTATGAAAAGAAGAAAGTTTGATTAATAATCAGCCTATAGCATTACAAAGTTCACGTGCGGTTATTATGGGTTAATGAAGACTCTGAACACTCGCTGAATGTAAAAATGAGATACTTTTGAAGGTAAAAACGTCCCTGAGAGGATCGCCACATAATTAACTTCATTTCTATTTTTTTTCCCCCGTCGCACACCCATTTCCTTCTCTGAAGTTTCCCGGAATAGGTCAATTGCTTAGTGCATCAAATTATCTGCAGCCATCCCTCTCATGTATTGAACTTCAGCTCTTGCACAAACAGAAATCCAAACACGCGCGCTCCATCTTGCCCAGATAGATTGCAGTAAAAAAAAAGAAGGGGACCATTGAAATTTGCAAGTTTCATTGATTTTGAAAAAGTAATTAGCAAGAGTTATTATCAAGCGTAAATGATTTGTGTTGGTTGCCCGGCTGTCTTATGAGAAAAAAAAGGAATTGCGTTTCAAACTCATTTTCATCAATCGCAAACCCAAACTTGTAACAAACGTAAAAGAAAAAATTCCCCCCCCCAAAAAAAAGACTTCTTCGTGATTCTTCAATTTGCTTCTTTTGGTGCTGCTTGCTCTTTGATTTCTTTCCCCCCCCCTGACGCAGCACAATTCATTATTCCAAAGCTACGAAAATCGGAGAAGAGGAACTCAAGGTCACACCTCATCAATTGCTGTTATGCCAAAACATATTTCTTCCTTAAAACACCTTGACATTTCTGTTATAGAGCGTTTTTCCCTGTCTTCCTGTGAAATATGCTAGTCAATCCTGCACGCTTGTGTGTGTGAGCGCGAGCGTGTATAAGAGAGATATAAAGCCAGGGATGCTGGGTACCTTTTTGTGCACCGCCGTGATGTACAATCTTGTAAATTGAAGCAGCAAAGGGATTGGGCCGTCAATAGATCGATAAATTGATATACAGTGTTGGTTATGAGCTCTGTCAGCAGGTGTATGTCATTGTTTTATGGACTGCATTTATTGTATTTTTTGTCATCGCCAATATATCTCTTCCCACTGGATGCAATTAACATTTTCTGACATTTTAATGAACACTTTTTCTTTTTTTTTTTTCATCCACAATCCACTGCGATTTGGTAATCAGTCAGGCTTGGTGCAAATAATAAGATCTCCCAACTGTTAAAGAGTCCCTCAACTGAGTGAAGGCCTCAAATGTCAGGTACACGACTTGACAGTTTAGTGGTAAACATTGTAATTACCTCCAAAGATTTGCAAAAAACGTGGAGGGAAAAACAATACAACAATTTTCCCTGGGCGTAAACATCGTCAATGTCACTTCCCCACAAAAAAAGTGGCTGCCTGGTGATACCTGTCAAATACAAAAAAAAAAAAAACACAAAACTTTGGTAAGGTAACTTGTATAACGAGTATTTTTTTTAATTATCTCGGCGCATGGGGGCACAAGCGAAGATTAGAATCAGACGGTAACCGTGGGCGACAGCGAATCACAAAGAGGCAGTGGTCATTGATGTGACAAGCCCCGCCGCCAGAGGGTCCGATGTGGCCAGATTTACCCCCTCGCTCTGACAACTGTAAAAGGTATCGCACATATTGTTATAATGAGGAGCAGACTGGCAGTCCTCTGTGCCCTTCACTCAGTGCGACGAGAGGGGGGGTGCGGAGTCACAGGCGGGAAAGGCCAGAGGGAAATGGAGAGGAGAGGAGGCGTGGGCCGGTTAGGAAACAAGTCACAGGTAAATACTGAGATGTGATCATGAAAAAATTGGATGTCAAGAAATGGCACCATCTTTCGCGGATTTCAAGTTAATCGGGTGGAAATACACAAGGAATCCGGAAATAGGTGACTGTTAACTAGGATGCTTTTTAAGACGGATCAGGCCTAACATTTTGAACAATGACAGGTGACATGAAATGCTGTGTTAATTGAGAGAATGCGACGGCTTTGGAAAAGTTATGAATGTGGCAATTAGGTAGGGGGACATCTCTGATTGGTCACGGCATTCTATAAAAATGTCTAGCTCGCCGTCTGTCGCCCTCTGACCTCGAACACTCCCCAGCTTCCGGGTTGAGCACAGGCTATGACAGGCTTCTCATTTTGAGGAGAGGTTTATTGTTGCTAATTTCACCGTCTATTTGCAGCAATCGCCGTGTCATACAAAGCTATGGTGAGCTCCTCCAACTCGTTTAACCTCTTAACCCCCACCTACACGAGCACATTTTCTCCAGTTATTATCCAAGTATAGATACAGACGGCATCTCGTCATAGAAGTGGGTGTGGCCTCGCCAAGGGGGAAAATGGGAATCTTTTGAGAGAGACAATTTTTCACTCTTTTTAGCCATTTTCTGACGAAACCTAAACTTATTTATCACAAACAGATAAAGTCAAGTCTAAATCGGGTCCATATGGATGTTTATTCACAGCAGATCGTTCAGTAGAAGCGAAAAAAAAGGCAGTCGTAGCAAGTGCTAGCTAGCGTTAGCATTAGCACGTTGCCAACAGGTAGCATCATGTTTGCATTCTCCATATTTTTAGGTATTTATGGGCTGTTGAATCACTTTGCTCCTCTTCATGTCTTTGTAACTTTATTTAGTAGAAAACTAATTCATAATTCATAATTTGTTTAAGTAGTTTTTGAATAATTAGAAAAAGTTTAGATTTCAAAACCTTAATTGTTTTCAAACATGACCATATATGGGCAATTCCAGAGATGCCGTCTGTCCAGGCACTACCCAAATCTAAAGACTTCCTGGACAAAAGTGTGAAAATAGTGACGAAAACAAGACGTAAATGAGGATGAAAAAGCAACAAAAATGCCACACATACGTGATAAAAAGCATTAACAAAAGTGACAACAAAATTACAAAAACGCAACAAAAAAGACCACAAAAAATGTGCAATAACACCTCAACCTGGATAGACTCAAACAGACAAAAGTAGCGATTAGGAAGATTTATTGACATGTATATTAGTTTTAGCGATCAGACCCTGGCAGTCGAAGTCGATGTATGGATGAACAGCTTGGAGTTAGGGATGTCTTCCCCTGAGCCTGGACATTAAGGGGTGGTGGCCAGATATAGATATCTCGATGCGATATAACTATGGCTTAGGTGAAGACTAAGCATTTTTCATAAAAATAAAATCATGATACAAAAGAGTGCAGTTTTATTGATGAACATCTATATCATTTATATCTTGCTCTTTTGATTTTAATATTTTGAATGTTCATATCTCGATATCGATACGATATATCTTTCAGCCCAACAAAGAAGCGTCAAAAAAGTGACGACAATGCAGCAACGGCAGGTGGAAACTAGTGCTGTCCAAAATATTGCATTATTGACGCAAATCCATTTTAACGGCGTCAATTATTTTTATCGCGCGACTGATTTGTCTCAATTTGCCGACACACAAAGCCGCTGAATGAGCCGCTCGGCTGCTGCCGTCGCTCAAACGGGAGAGTGTCACATGACCGCGAATTTACAGGAAGAGAAATAGCACTTGTTGGTTTGTTTTGCGAACACCGCCGAGGAACCTTTGAAATTGCTTATGGACTTATCAGGAAAAGTGGAGCAGACTTTTTACCTGAGGCTTTACTTTCACCACGTCATGGACAACTCTTTCTGTCAAACTAAACGGAGTTCAAAACTACAGTGGAACAACTCACTGACCTGATGCTACGAAGCTGCTCTCCTCAGGTTAGTAAGACGCTGTCGCCTTGTTATTTTCGCCTTTCTTCTTGCTGCTGCATTATTTTCATCACATGAGCCTGTCACGTACAGTATGTGCTGGTGAACTGTTGTTGTGCTCACAGTAAAGCTAAACTCTTTCCTCTAAACTCGAGAAAACAAAACATGCTAATGATATGTTTACTCCATAAAACTCGACATTCAAAAAAACATCGCCTACTTTGAGTGGCATTTATGGGTAAGAATGAACTTTATGTTGTAAGGCAACAATGTAGAGAAAGAATACAATAACATAAGTGTTCTCACCCGACCCACCTGCACCCTGAGTTTTCTGTATATTTAAAGAACCCGATAGGAGCGTTAGAGTATTAAATGGATGTTTCAGGATTTTTGACATAGTGCCTCATTTCAGTGTTGCTGATTTCTGGAGATATTTTGTTTTTGTAATTCATGCAGTTCTTATATTTGAAGAGTTACATGGCACCAGTTTTGATTATTTCCAGGACATCGTCCACATAACGTTTCCAGAGCGTTATTTTGCAGTGCCTTGGTGCTGTGTTGATGGCTTTTTCCTCCAGGTCCTCCATGAAAAAAACTACTAATGCTAATACTCATGATTGCGGATAGCGGGTCTCCCATGGCAAAACCCAGCTTCTGTTTATTCATTGTGTTATTGTGTTGGAAATAGGTAGATTTTGCAACGAATCGTAGTAGTTCTGTGATGTCCTCTACTGTTAGGTTGGTGCGTCTTTTGAGGGTTCTGTCCTGTTTTAATCTTTCTTGTACAATGTGTAGTGTGACATCGACTGGCGTCTTGGTGAATAGTGATATTACGTCATGTGAAATAAAAACTTCATCTGATTCTACCTTGATGTTTTTTAATTCTGTGCTAGCTCGTTTGCGTGCAGTGGTGGTTTGCTTGTCCTATGATTGGTTTTAGTTTGTCGACGAGTGATGTGGATAAGTGACTGATCCTATAGAGTCCACTATGGGGCGGAGCATTGTGTTAGGATCTGGTTCTTTTGTATCACGCGAGAACAGTTTTTGGATATAGCCAAAGCATACACTGGAGATAGAAGTCGTCTCAAAGATAAGGCTTTTATTGCCATTGTTCCTAGTTACAAAGTTGTATAACCAGCTGGTGACTTCAGAGAAAGAAAAGAAGTGAAGTCCAGACCTCCGTTGACAGTCCCCTTTTATCCTAGTCTTGCACTCCTCTACGCAGAGAGGGTGAGGCCTATCTGTGAGTCAGTTGTTTGTGTCTATGTGTTTGTATATTATCTGTACTTTGCGTTATGTTCAGAATGATTATGGTGTGGACCATTGTCTATCAGCTCATCTCAGTGACATGGTCTTCTTGTTGTGTAGCGTGTGAGCAAAGCATGAGTCAGAGGCTTGTTCAGATTTCGTTAGAATCCTTACAATCCCCCTGTTACTTACTCCCTAAGAGTAAGTATAATATTAAGTTTAAAAACTAAACAGTCTAAATTAGCCTTTAATTAACTCTAAACTAACTGAATTTCAGCTTGTGTTGTGTGTGATCCTATGTATAGTGACATTCCACCTTCACCTCCATAGCTCGGCGTGGCTTTAACGTGATGCTGACCACCCCCAAATCAGCTCTGCCACCCTTTCAGTTCCAGTCAATGCCAGCATGTAGCGTTTTTTTTTTTTTTTTTTTTTTTTTTTTTTTTTTTTGCAAAGCACATAGTGTATTATTTTTATTACTAAACATCGTGTACCTCCCAATAATCTAATTAAGCAAACCTACAACTATTTCTAGCAAAGCACAGCGTTATCATGTGTGATTAACTTTAGCAACATTGTGTATCAGTAATGTAGACCCTAGACTTTCACGTCCAAGAATTCCAGCCTCATGATCTCCATCTCACCAATATCTGTAACAGAATGAGGGGGGAAAAATGGGGAAGTTACCCTACTCTCCCTCACCCCCATGTCTAACTTTGTTATTTTCCAATTGTCTTACCTGGTAAATTTGGGGTTTGTCTTCTATACTTTTATAAATGACTGTGTCTATGGCCTTTTTTAATTCAATTCAGTTCAAAACATGTGTTGTCAATTCTTATCCCAATCAAAAAATGTATCTGTCTTATGGTCAATCCCCAGAAATACGAGACAATTACTATTATTTGTTATTTTAACTAAATTAATACCCAATATAGTTCCCTTTCTTCCAAAGTTTAATCCAAAGAAAAAAGAAAAAAAATGTTTTTGAAAACTACTAAGCAAGAAACCACCACCAAGGCCAGACCACACTCCAGGCCCAACAGTCCCATGAACAGAGCCCCAAACATTCCCCTATGACCCAAACGAATCTGCAATGAACAGCACACACAAGGCTAAACTGAAACAACCTCCCCACAAGAAAACCAAGTATATCATAAGTACTAAATTTTAAAATACAAAATCATAATCAAGAGGCTCTTACCACCTCTGGCTGTTCAATCTTCTCATCCCCGAGTCTCATTCCTGTATTTACTCCAGGACCCTGTACTTGGGTTCCTCGACAAGTGTTTCCTGTGCACCTTGGGATAAAAACTTAACAGCAGAGTTTAGTATTCTCATATATTCAATTATTTACTAGTGTTGCTCTTTCAACAATATTGTTTTGGCACTTGGCCCTACAGTCAGAGGACATGGCCTTTTTGACCTGTGAGATCCTCATGGAGCTTAAATCCATAGGCCTCCACAGGGTGAGATCTCATTCCAAATAGCACTATAGTGCAGTTAGCCATTTAAGTTTTAGTTTATGCACATACCCCCTGTTGATTTAGACTGTCCCCCTGTTCAGATTTAAAGTAAGCAATTGCCTGTGATTTTGTTTGGTGTCATTAAATACTGCTGTGGTTGTGGTAGAGGAGGCTGAACCATGGGCATGTACACCCCCTGTTGTTGTGGCACATCGTTCTCATGGTACATATTAAAGTATTGCATTTGGTTTCCATACTGTCCATACCATGTCTTCATGATCCACACATTTAACGCCGACATAGATGTTAATTTTTTTTTTTTTTTTTTTTACTTTGTCTTGTACTATTTTCCCTTTGAAAATTTTAGGATCTTGTTACTGCTCCAAAAGTCCCTGTATCTTATGGTCAATGGCTCTGTTATATGTTTGAATGGTGTTTAGGCTTGGCATAAGTCCTTTTTTGCTAGTAATTATACCATATTTTTTGCTTTTTCCATCCACTGCTTTAGGTCTCCCACTCTCACTATAATATCGGTTTTAGATTTTCCTGGCATCCATTCTCTGATTAACTTAAGCATCATTCCTCTAACAGTTTCTGGGTCTGCTTCGACCCATTTTGGGCACACTTGTTCAAATATTTCACTATTTATGGTTGCATCCTCCCTCATTTCCTTCTTATCCATTTTGTAACTATTTTGTATTATTTTATTATGATTATTATTATTATTTTTTTTCATTTTTTTTTTTTTTTAAAAACTTTTTATGAATATTTTTTATTTTATTTATATATTTTTTTTATGATTTTTTGCGCGCTTTCTTAGTTTTCTCGACGTGTTTGCGCACGGAACTTAGTTTTCTCGACGTGTTTTCTCACGGAACTTAGTTTTCTCGACGTGTTTTCGCACGGAACTTAGTTTTCTCGACGTGTTTTCGCACGGAACAACATTTTTATTTTATATTTTTGTATTTTTGTATTTTTGTATTTTTTTTTCTCATTTTTTGTAGTTTACCTAGTTTTCTCGACGTGTTTTCGCACGGAACTTAGTTTTCTCGACGTGTTTACGCACGGAACTTAGTTTTCTCGACGTGTTTTCGCACGGAACAAAATTTTTATTTTAGATTTTTGTATTTTTGTATATTTTTTTTCAATTTTTTGTAGTTTACCTAGTTTTCTCGACGTGTTTGCGCACGGAACTTAAATAAAACCTTAACTGTTATCTAAGGAATCCTTGTAAGAAGGAACGGCAATCTTTTTTGTCACTTTTCTTTTGCCTTTGATCAGTGTATGTCAAAATTTAAATAGGGAAGTACCAAACCTTAAGAGCGAGGCCACTCAAATATTGGGAAATAACACGCGAGAGCGTGGCAGAAATTTAGAAAAGGTTTTCTGCTTACCTTGTTCTGAGGCCTCTTTCCCCTTTGAGTGGTCACGTCCTCAGGCTGCGGCTCCCACGTCTGCTCCTGTTTGGCCTGTCTCAGCACTGACGGAAAAAAAAAAAAAAAGTACAATAAATATTTTCAAAAAATAAGAGCGATCCTCTACTCTCGCGAAGATATCCGGGTCACGGCACCAATTGTTAGGATCTGGTTCTTTTGTATCACGCGAGAACAGTTTTTGGATATAGCCAAAGCATACACTGGAGATAGAAGTCGTCTCAAAGATAAGGCTTTTATTGCCATTGTTCCTAGTTACAAAGTTGTATAACCAGCTGGTGACTTCAGAGAAAGAAAAGAAGTGAAGTCCAGACCTCCGTTGACAGTCCCCTTTTATCCTAGTCTTGCACTCCTCTACGCAGAGAGGGTGAGGCCTATCTGTGAGTCAGTTGTTTGTGTCTATGTGTTTGTATATTATCTGTACTTTGCGTTATGTTCAGAATGATTATGGTGTGGACCATTGTCTATCAGCTCATCTCAGTGACATGGTCTTCTTGTTGTGTAGCGTGTGAGCAAAGCATGAGTCAGAGGCTTGTTCAGATTTCGTTAGAATCCTTACAATTGTGTCCTTCTTATGAATTCTTGGAATTAGGTTTCTTTCTTTTGATAAGATAAGATAAGATGGTACTTTATTGATCTCACAGATGGAGAAATTGCATTCGATGAGAGAGCATCCGGCAGCAGCACCCATTCAGTGCTCCACTAGTGGTTTCAATAGTGCTTTGAGAGCTTTTTTCTTCTCTTCCGTTGGGTTCCGCTTTAGGATTTCGTAGGTGCTCCTGTCCTCCAGTAACATTGACATTTTGTTGTTGTATGTGTCTGTGTATGTATCTGTGTCTAGTCCCTTTAATGCTCGACGTGAGTGTAGAGCTTGTAGAGCGGTATCTACACTGCTCACAAAAACTTAGGGCACACTCAAAAAACACAATGTATCTCCAAGTCAGTCAAATTTCTGGGATATCAGACTGTCCAGTTAGGAGGCCACACTTATTGTGAATCAGTTTCACTTGGTGTTGTGGAAATTAAACAGACAACAGGTGGAAATGAGAGGCAATTAGCAAGATCACTCCAAAAGAGGAATGGTTTTGCAGGTGGTGACCACAGACCATTTCCCTGTCTTCATCCTTTGGACCGTATTTTTGGAACACTTTTGCATTTGTCCAGTGTTCTCACCACTAGAGGTATCATGAGGAGCATCTACAACCCACAGAAGTCGCTCAGGGAGTGATGCTCATCCAAAATGGCACGTCCATTCGTGCTGTGGCAAGAAGGTTTGCTGTGTCTCCCAGCGCAGTGTCCAGAGCATGGAGGAGATACCAGGAGACAGGCCAGTACACCAGGAGACCTGGGGGGGGCGACCGAGGTCAACAACCCAGCAGCAGGACCGCTATCTGCTCATTTGTGCACAGAGAAACAGGAGAAGCACTGCCCGAGCCCTACAAAATGACCTCCAGAGGGCCACAAATGTGCATGTTGGTCCTCAAATGGTCAGAAACCGACTTCATGAGGGTGGTATGAGGGCCCGACGTCCACAAGTTGGGCCGGTGCTTACTGCCCAACACCGTGCAGCCCGATTGGCAGTTGCCCGAGAACACAGCGATTGGCAGATTGGCCAATGGTGCCCTGTGCTCTTCACGGATGAGAGCAGGTTCACCCTGAGCACAGCCCTCCATGTGCGAGCCAGAGGTTCCCTGACTGGCATTGGGTACCGGGATGAGATCCTCAGACCTATTGTAAGACCATATGCTGGTGCTGTGGGCCCTGGGTTCCTTCTGATGCCTGATAATGCCAGGCCACATGTGGCAAGAGTGTGTCAGCAGGTCCTGCATGATGAAGGTATTGATGTTCTGGACTGGCCTGCCCGTTCCCCAGACTTAAATCCAATAGAGCACATCTGGGACATCATGTCTCGGTCCATCCATCAACGCCACGTCGCACCACAGACTGTCCAGGAGCTGACTGACGCTCTAATCCAGGTCTGGGAGGAGATCCCTCAGGAGGACATCCGTGGTCTCGTCAGGAGCATGCCCAGGCGTTGTAGGGAGTGCATTCAGGCACATGGAGGCCACACACACTTCTGAGGATGATACAGACTCGTTTGGAGGAATTTCTACAGAATTTGGATCAACCAGTGACCTGATTTGTCACTTTGATTTTGACTATAATTTTGGATCCAGACCTCCAGGGACTGAGAATTTGATTTCCATTTATCATTCTTATGTTATTTTGTTCTCAACACATTGCCCTACACTATGAATAAAGATTTTCATCCGAAAAATCTAATTGATTGACATCTAGGAGGTGTTTTTTGAGTGTGCCCTAAGTTTTTGTGAGCAGTGTACTAACCTTCCTCTGTTTGCAACTTTAGATGGTGGTTTGTGTTGAACTTGAAACAGTTTTTTTTTTTTATTTACAAGGAAATGGTGGAGAGTCTAAGGACATCCTATGTTAGAGTCGAGGTGCACTTATTTCGGTGTGTCGTCCTTCCTTTTGTTAAGGTTACTGCCCCTTTTTGTTGTCCCCAATGGCCAAGCCTCAGCTCTGTAGTGTCCAGTGGTGATGTGTTAAGCATTTAGTGCCTTACATCTAAATTCCTGCTAAAAATAAAACATTCATCTGGTCTTTGGTTGTTCGGGAAATTGAAAAACAAAAAATGGGATTAAAGTGCCCCCTGATCCTATATTGTGTATTCTTGGTGTAAACAACTGTGTGCCGGAAACCAAACCAATGCCCATAATGTTGTAAGTTTGGATTAAAGAACACTCTCCTAATTTAGCTCTTTGGCGTGAGAAACTTTTGACACTGTTACCATACGAAAGATTGCATAATGCACTGGAATGAACTTTTGATACTTTTGTAAATGACTGGTCTCCCCTTAAAGACTATTTTGGACTTGAATGGCAGGCAATAACATGTATTAATATGGACTGAAAATAAGATAAGATAATGTGAGCTAATATTGGATCCCTCCAATAAGTATTTAAATATGGTCTGCTGTTTGATGATGCTTAAAAGTGTTAATTTTGGCAAGTAAAAAAAATGAATAAAAAAAATATATATAATTTGGATTATTTAAGTATAGAAACGTATATGTGTGCACTATCTGTTTATACAGGAGGTGCAAAATTGACACTGCTAACGTAAATGAAGAAGCAGTAGACCTGTAACAATTACTTATCTATAATTACTTGCTGTTACTGCTTTTATTTTTATTGTATTTATTTAATTTTGTTTTTGTTTTTCTGTTTACTAAATCTGAAAATGAATAGACAGAAAAAACAACAAAAAAACATATTTAAAAAAAATAAAAATAAAATATCTTTAAACTGATTGAGACCGTCACATTGCAATTGGAGGAACATGGCGTCAACAAAAAACAAACACACACATTTGAACCTGCATGGCTCAATCTACATTGATATGAGAACATTCAATAGAAGAAAACATTAATTGACATTAATTTCACGTCAGTAGTTTCCAGTTTCCTGCTGTTTTTCACCTTTCACCTTAATTATATGGTAACATGTGTGAAAATCACTCACTTCTATTCGTTGGATATCATGGGAAACACGCTCCTGCCTAGTTCAGTGTGATTGGATGTATTACATAAACTCTATGTTCCTATAGATCTGAAAACCAACTGAGTGGAAAGGGCAGAAGTGACACATTCGAGTGCATCGATTCTCCAACAGTTAATTATCAATCAAATCTCTATGGCAGGTGAACCAGTCTGCACACCTCAGGGTGCCTCATGCTTGAGCAGCCAAGGACGCACCTAAACATTTTCTCCAAATGACAGGTTTCTGTATCACAGGCAATGCTAAAGGTACATATACGTATATCTATAAAAGTAAACTCTGCAGTTCTAAAGGTGCAACGAAGATTTGCATCTGTCTTTTCTTCTTTTCTTCAAGTCAAAAATTCACACAGGGAGGAATTACAAGAGATGGAGTGCTTTGCATTGTTAGAGACAAGCAGGAATCTGGATGCCTAATGCAGGAGACGTTTATTTACCCTCTGCTACAGAGAGCTACAGTTATGGCTATACAACAGCGATGGTATGACTGTACCGCCTGATAAATAGTGATTTAATTTTATTCTCTAACAGACATGCTGTGGAATACTCTTCTCCTCGACTATACACTTGGCTCTACAGTAATCCTTTCACCTGTAGGAACTTTGGGATCAAACACGTTGAATGTTTTCACAGTGTATGCCCTCCCATGTTGGTTTAAAGGAATAGGCCATGGTTTTTGCATACTGAGATATGTTCTTACCTTAGCTTAGAGGAGTTCATTTGTACCTGTCTGGTCTTCACGCGTGCCCTCAGTCACGTAAGCACAGCACAGTCAATGTTAGCATATAGCCTCTCCTCCTCTCCACTATAGAGTTCGGGAAATTCCACAGTTACCATGGAGATCCGCCATCTTTGCAGCTATTAGCATACATTTCCATTAACTAACATTAGCTAAACAGTTTAAAAAGTGGAGAAAATAGCCGTGGAACAACTCCGTTAGCTGCTGAGTTACTGCTGGTAAATACATCTAACTCACTGTGGTGTCCAAGTGTTTTAATGTGAACAATTACGCCAGTATTTTAACTTGTAAAATCTCCATTAGCTTACAATTTTTAAAAACTTTTTTATTTATTTATTTATTTTTTCACTGAGAAAGTAATTCATTTACTTTACAGTGCCGAACTCAAACAGAACCTTGAACCTGTCCTCTGGCCTGGTTACCACAAATGAACAGCGTGAACAGGGTTGGACTGGCGTGTGGCGGCTACAGATGCCCAAACCAACTTCCCAAAGAAAGCAAAACCATGGAACTAAAAATCAGTCATTTTTAAAAGCAGTGCACTTGTCTCGGACACAATCGAGAGATTTCAAATGGATTCTTCTGACTCATGTTTACAGACACAGGCATTAGCTTACAATTGTTGCTAATCCCACAATGCTTAGCGATATGACGTCACATTCCCAAACTCTATAACTGAACAAAAGATTGACAAGATCTACACTTGACCAAATGTCAATATAACTCCACATAAATTAAAATAATCGCTTAAAATAGATTTAACAGTGTTATGTTACAGATAAAACAAATTAAACTGATGTGAAGCTGAGTAAAATTACCAAAATGATCTTAAAATCACAGAGCCAAACCAGTTACACACCATTGTCAAATCACATAGCAGTCAAAGGGGAGGAGCCAGGTAAAATACAATAAACAGATATGTTTAGATGAAATTCAATAGACAAACACACACATGCTTAAAGGGGCTAGATGCAAGTTAGCCATTTTATCCTCACTACTGCCACCCCAGGTCATACGTGTCACTGCAGCTTCTATATTAAGCTTGTGCATGACGGCACTTCGGACCCGAATTAACACCTTTTTGAGTGACAGTGCAGGATTTTAGAGGCAGTTGTGGTGAACAGGTCTGGGCTCATTCTACACCTTTGGACATTGTTGGAACATGTAGGGGGAGGAAAATACTTAATTTTAACATTTTTATACTATAGTCCCTTTAGGTTGTAGCCTATTGTAGAAAGAGTCCTCTGATAAAACACACTGTATGCTCCTAATGTGTCAGGAATGAGGAAAGTTTAACTCTCTCTACATAATAGTTGATGGCACAGAACATCTGACATAAAGTAGCCAATCTCTCCCATAAAACATATGCCCCGTTAAATTGTACGACTGCCTTCACGCCTTCACGTCTTTCGTCCTCACTGTTATATACGTTTATTGTTCCGAACATTTGTACTGCTGGAGGACGGGTCAATTGGAGCGTCCGACTCTCCAAGCAATTTAGAGGTTTCATGCCTCGCAATAAACCATGTGAGAAGTGAGCTCACAAACTCTCCGTCTCAAGGCAGATAATCAAACCGCAAGGTCAGGGCGCCGATGTCGTACTTGACACCATAAGTATTTGTCAATGGCCCTCCATTTGTACCCAGATGAAAAGGGAATGAGGATTCTGCTGTTAACCGCTGCTTTCCAGGTCGCGTGGTTCACCGCGGCTAAGCCCAACGGCGCTTCCCGCTCTCTTGCCTCATTATTGCCTCATTCTTCCGCTGTGTGTTTTATGTTTTTAAAAAAAAATCACTCTACACCCCCCCTCCCTCCCCACCCCCTTTGGTTTTTTTCCCTACTCTCTCTTGGTTTTGCGCAGCAGAGCGGAGACTTTGATGTGGGCTGACAATGTGACTCGTGCCTCTGCTAAATTTAATCATATTAGCTAGTTAACCGTGCCACCACCGTGTGACCCACTGACAAAACCGAAGCGCTGTTTCTGCCCGCACAGTCGCGCTCAGGCTGCTTGCTCTTTTTTTTGTGTGTGTGCGATAATCTAGCTTTGGGACTGAGTGGGAGCGCGCGCTGCTCCGGGGAGATACAGGCCGTACGGGTATAGCCATATTTCTGTGAGATTTAATGCATAAGGAGGATAAATTGAAAGCTATGTTGTAGCGATGCACTGATATTTTTAGCTTTAAGCCACCTCTTTTTTTTTTTTTTGCATTTGTGTCTTGGAAAGAGAAAGAAATAAGCAGGAGGTATTTTTTTGTGTGATTATTTGTGGAAATTCGCATGGATGTTCGTTTATTGCATATGGTCAAAGAAACTCTAACAAGCCTTAACCACACATTTTAAATAACAATGATGCATCCGTTTTATATAGCGCTTTTCTGGACACTTAAAGACGCTTTACATTATTCATTCACTCCATACTTCATACTAATTCTAAAACCATCAGGATTTAAGGTGTGCATTTTATAGGTTAAGGTTAATGTGTACTTTTTTTTGTCCCCGTAGGGAAATTCGTCCTCTGCATTTGACCCATTACAGGACACAGCTGGAGATTGAATCTTTGGTAACACTTGAGATTACAGCCCTCGAGTTCCATGTGCAGGTATGGAGAACTAGAGGGTCATGACACATTCAAGTGCAAGGTGTAACAAAGGTGTTGTGTGTGTTTTCCGGGTTTTCAGCCTTCATATAGATGTGCACGCTTTAAAAAGGGAATACTAGTTTCATGAATTCTGTAGCAATGGTAGTATTATTATTATTATTAAAATTTTTTTTTAACTGTTGCACTCCCTACATTTTCCGCACTTTATAACATTGCACACTAGCTGGTAATTTGCACTTTGTATTCGTATATTGCACTTTTTTTGTAAACTGCCTTTTTATATTGTATTATATTGTCTTTTGTTATGTCATATACACTCTGTTATGTAATTTTAATTGTGTAGGACTTCATATGGAAATTAGCATAGGGCTAAATCTGGTGTAGCCATATTTTTAATGTAACTGCACATGGTCCTGATTAAATAAACTAAACTAAACTAAAAAAAAAAAAAAAAAAATGTCACATGATTATAGACATAACACCAGGCATTTTACATGTGGCATGCACTCGTGCTTCACAGCAGGAAGGTCCCGGATTCGACTCCCACCTGGACGGGGCCTTTCTGTGTGGAGTTTGTATGTGCTCCCTGCGTCTGCGTAGGTTTCCTCTGGGCACGCCGGATTCCCCTACCACTAAAAACATGTACAATAGGCCAGGATGAATAAGAGTGTGTTTGCGAGTGCGGGACAACAGATGCAAATTAAAGGAACAGGCCACCATTTTTCCATACTGAGATATGTCCTTGCCTGAGCTTAGACGAGTTGATGTGTACCTGTCTGGTCTTTGTGTGTGCCCTCAGTCATGCAAAACGACCAAAGATGTTGTTAGCATTTGGCCTCTCCTAATGTATTCCTATTGCTCCAAACAGGGTGAAGTTAGAAGCAACCACGCTCTTCCACGGGCACGCACACAGACCAGACAGGTATGTATCAACTCGTCTAAGCTCAGGCAAGAACATATCTCAGTATGGAAAAATGGTGGCCTGTTCCTTTAAGGCTAGAATCCAGCATGGCGTCTAATAAATAATAATAAATAATAAATAGATAATCGGGGTGACGGTGGCTCATATGGTAGAGCGGGTCGTCTCGTGATCGGAAGGTCGGGGGTTCGAATCCCACCTCCTGAAAGTGCGTTGTGTCCTTGGGCAAGACACTTCACCCACACTGGTGTATGAATGGGTGAGCGGATCCTTGCTTTAAAGCGCTTTGAGTGCCTAATGTAGGTGGAAAAGCGCTATATAAGTTGAGACCATTTACTATGAAATAAAATGAATTCAAATCATTGTAATACAGACACACATACAATTTAATATAGACTCATGATATCAACTACGAATTAAATGCAACTCACAGAAGTAGAATAATTTTCCTATAACCTGTACCTACACATGTAACTCGCAGGCTGTAATGGAAAGTGTTACCAAAACGGGAAACCAAATGTACTGTAAATAGTGGTCATACCGCCTTTGCTCTGCCCAATCCCGTCAGACCTTGGAAGCTCAGCAGGGAAGGGCCTGGTCGGTACTTGGATGGGAGACCGTTTGGTAACACCAGGAAGCCTAGCGAATGGAGTGAGTGAGTGAGTGGTTGGTGGTGGTCGGAGGGGCCGATGGCGCAGACTGGTTGCCTCGCTTCCGTCAGTCTACCCCAGGGCAGCTGTGGCTACAATAGTAGCTTACCACCACCGGGTATGGAGTGAATGAATAGTGCAATGTAAAGCGTCTTTGAGTGTCCAGAAAAGCGCTATATAAAACCAATGCATTATTATTAAATGAAACAGTCCTCTTAAAGGGGCTAGATGCAAGTTAGTCATTTTATGTTCACTACTGCCACCTCAGGTCTTATGTGTAACTGCAGCTTCGAATTAACACCTTTTTGAGTGACAGTGCTGGATTTTAGAGGCAGTTGTGGTGGATAACTCTGGGCTCATTCTACACATTAGGACATGGCTGGAACATGTAGGGGGATGAAAATACTTAGTTTTAACAATTTTAAACTCCGTATAGTCCCTTTACGTTTGTCACATTTGCTTTATTATTATTGAATTAAAACTCTAAAATGCATAATGTCACCCTTCCCCTGTGTTGGCATGTGTCATGTTGGTCTATTGTTGGTATATGTCATTTTGGTCTGTGGAACTTTTTTCCTGGTCTCTCTTTTGACTGTCCTCATACCTCCAGCGTCCTCAGAGGACAGACCTGTCTGCACAGTTGAACCGACGCATGGCCCCAGTGCTGTGTGTGTACATGTCACAGTGGATGTCGGAGCACGGATGAGACGGCTCTTGATTATAGCTGATAGGTTTATTTGAGGAAGGTCAGGAAGATTCGGAGCAAAGAACAAGACGGGTATCTGATAGCAATGATGGAAAGTGATAGCGCAGCAGAACCAGACATTTACGGAGAAAGATACAGAGACAGATGGTTTAAGCGGGAAGAATCTGTGTGGTATTTAAAGGAAAGTGGTGGGAAAGATACAAAGAAAGCAAAAGAACAAGGCATTATGAAATTCTGATATACCAGTTCATACAGTATCATGATTGTCAAGGGGAGACACTACAGTTAAAACTCATTTTTTTTCAGTTTTTTGGTTTTGGGTCAAATTGGTCTCTTAACATATATGGTTTCACCTGGGAAAAACAACAACAATGAAATCTCACAAGAACATATTTAAATATTGCGTTGATTCAATGTTTTCCCGTAGATTTCAATGGGAAAACGTAATTTCAAGGGTCTTTTTCTCAAATCGCATTTTTCTCTCATTGTGGCGACACTATCTCCACGTCAGTAGCACCTGCAGACTTCAAATTTTACAGTTTTGGACTGAACAATATTTTGAAGATTTTTTTCAGAAGGATTTTTTAATATCTAGTTCCTAGCCTGATTTATTGAGTTTTGAATGTCAAAAAATAAGGCGAAAATTCTATTTTTATAGATTTTTCTACTGAAAAACAGCTTATTTTAAAACTAAAAAAGATATCCAAAATCCCCTCTGAAAAAGTATTGGTATCTCATTTGTCAATAAAAAAGAAAACATAAATTTGAATGTAGCTCAATCAGTTATTCAGATTTCGTCAAATTTGGGCCATTTTTTAGGCATAAAACACCTTGTTTTTATATGAAAACATAAAATGACAGAAAACTTGTAATATATTATTTTCTCACATTTATGCCAGTCATCTACAGCAAAAGTTTTAAATGGATATCTGTAAATTTAAACATTTTCCCTATTCACCTGCAGTGGAAAAAAACAAAAAACATCCAGGCATGTATAGAATGCAATTAATCAAAAACGACTGGATTTGCTTGATTCAAACTAGTAACTGTCGCTACTAGTGTCGTATTGTGAAAAAAATAATAATAAAGACTAACAGAACAAGAGGAAAGAGGTTGTTTTAGTAAGCTGTACGGGGGGGTTCTTTTTTTGTAGTAGCGGTGTCCTTCCACGGGGGTCTCGGAGATTGGACATGCCCACCAGTGCTGAGTTGTCAGAAAGAGTATGTCTGACAGCAGCCTCGGCCCACCAGACGTGTCAAACTGGAGTCACTGCGTGTCAGGCGGAGCATGATGGATGAAGGTCAAAAAATAGGCAAATGAGTGACAGTTTGGTGAACAGATGGAATAAATAATAACAAGATCATTGCTGAGCATCACTCACATTTCCAACAGGTTTGTTTTAACACAACTGACAGATGTCTCATTATTTCATATTTCACAGATTGAGATCTCTCTCTCTTCTTTTTTTTTATTCACAAGGTAACCAGAAGCAAGCCTGCAGGCATGGTTATCTGGTGTCCGCATGTGCACTAAAATGAGAAATTTTACATCCCAATCAAAGTGCTGGGAAGCTGGAGTAGGGGAATTACTGGAAAATACGGTTCTCCAAATTTGATTGAATATTAACAAATGTAAACAATAATGAACATTTTATTACAAAATTAGGCATGGGCGGAATAGCTAAAGCCTTGCACTAAAGGTTTATTGCTATTTCAACATATAACTTTGCTATGTGGAAGTCAACTCTTTAAAAGAACATTTTCAGCCCCTTAAATACATATTAACTTCTCTCTTTCTCTGAGGTGGAGACCTGGGACCGGCTGGGGCCTCTTAGTTGGCCAGCTAACGCCTTGGGGAACTGGAGGAAGTGTCCGGGATGAGTTCTTTCTTAGACTATACTTGACCAAAGACAAGTGGAACAAAGGGGATAAGGAAGTAAGTAAGTGCTTTATTGTCATTGTACAATTGTACAGCGAAATTTCGTTCGGATGTTGTGTTAGTCCTGAGCCACTGCAACTGAGCCACGCAGCCACATGGGCCCACCAGACCAGCATGTCTTTGGAGGTCGGGGAAACCAGAGTACTGCCTTTAGTGTTCCTCTAAATTGGTGGGTTTGTCCCCGTTTCAGAGTGTGGTGTCCTGCACTGGTCAGCTCCTCCACCCCCTCTTTCATCTTCCTCCTGCGCAGCTCCCTCCGCTCCACAACAGTCTTTCACCATCTTCTGGGAAGCGCGTAGCACATGAACATAATCCGTCTTATTCTCCAGTGAATGAACATTAGTCAGAACAATGGTAGGAATAGAAGATTTGTGTGGCTCAGCTGTGAGTCTTGCCCGGATACCTCCTCATTTGCGTTTTTTTGTTTCCTGTGGCTCCTCTTGTGACGCCTCCACTTTGCTGCAGGCGCGGGGGTCTCTTGGTGCTTCTTCAGTGTTTCAGCAGTCATTTGTAGGCCTCAAATGTCTCTCCTATCTTTGCTAATTGCCCTTACACTTGTGGTTTTCCAAGACGTTCAAATATTTCCAATTGCCCCGTTTAGGCAGCTGTATTTGCTCTCCTCACAGCTAGATTTTTGCGGGATTACTCTCGCTGCTTGCTTTGGGCGTAATCGCAGCATTGCATAATGTTTTTTTTGTCGGTCAGAAACTCTTATCTCCGTGTAAACATCACCGTTTGAGTTTGGCTTTCCTCTAAGGCTTTTGATTATCAGCCGCCGGGAGGGTTGTCCGCTGGTGTGATTGCCTTCTGCCTTAGTGGGTCCCCGTGTTTAGAATAATTTGCGCCCTGCAGTAGCTCTGTTTATTTTCGTCAACATTTCAATTACATTGGACCAATCAGTGTGGTCACAGCCCAGTCGTCTCATCCGCCACATTTCAGCTGTGTCAACATTCGCCATCATCTTTCCGCCTGTCACACTGATTGCAACTCTATCACTCAATCTTTTAGGTGTTAATTACATTTAGATCATACTGCCAAACCGGGGGAAAGTAATAATAAGCCAGCTCTCATCCTCCAGTGTATTCATGTTTTGTTTTTTTCAATTAGCATCTCCGCAGACATTGTATTGGTTAAATCCTTTAATCCATGAGACAAACAAGAGAGGGTGTCAATAGGTTGAAAATCTGAAGCTGTTAAGTATTATGATGGGTTCATGTTTTACAAATATTGAACAGGGTGGGAGAAAGATGGGTCCATTACAGTGACTGGAAGCTTCCAGGTTCAAGTACTGCACAGTGGTCGGTCTTGCCCAGTTGGGTTCCTTCATGGTTGCTCTGGTTTCAACCGTCTCCCCAAAAGATGCGGTGAAAGGTTTCACCCGATTAATGATAAAAGGAAGGGTTGCCTCCCCAGCTCAAATGTTGGCCCAGTGGAATTGAAGGATGTTCAAAAACAGGGAATAAATCTCCCATCATGCACATCTACAGTGGCAAGAAAAAGTAAGTAGACTGTTTGGAATTTCTCACATTTCTGCCTAGATTGTTCACTAGATGTGGTCTGATCTTTATCAAAATCAAAGGAATGATTAAACAGTGTCTGCTTAAACCAATACCACCCAAACATTTACATTTCATCATATTTTTATTGGCACATCAGTCCACTGAAGATTTTTCCAGTAGTGCTGTGGAGCAAGTGCTTTTTTCGCAAACCGAAGTTGAATAGTTTGGGAGGAACACACAACGTCATGTGTGGAGGAAAAATGGAACAGCACCAACATCAGAACCCTATTCCCTCTGTGCAGTATGGAGCAGGAGAATCATGGTGTGGGGCTGTTTTGTTAACTCAGGGCCTGGACAACTTGTTATCATCGATAGAAAAATTAACAGGTTTAGCAAGCTGGCTGACTCTTCTTTTGGAGCAATAACTGCTTCTATGTCGTTTCAGATTTGACGCTCACAATGATCAGGATGACCATTCCCCTTTACAAAACTGATGCAGTTAAGCGAGGTTTAGGTGGTGTACTTACTTATTCCTCCCTGCCCTTTGAATGTTTACATGTTACATGCCAATAAAAATATGATAAAATGTAAATGTTTGGGTGGTATTAGTTTAAGCAGACACTGTTTAATCATTCCTGTGATTTTGATGAAGATCCGACCACATTTGGTGAACAATTTCGGCAAGAAAACTCCAAACGGTGTACTTACTTTTCCTTGTCACTGTGTATCTGAGCGTTGCTAGCGCGTAAACTTAGTCAAGGTGCGCTGCTTTTGGCCTTTGTTTAGTGTAAAAATGCCCCTGTGATTCCATAGATATTAAACAAACACAATGACGTAACACTTTGGTGGAAAATCACATTGAATTTTGCCATATTCTTACTGAAAGGTGCACTATGCAACTTTTTATGTGGGAAAAGAAAATGATATTTGGGCTTATTTGACCTTTCAGTGACCCAGCGGCTGCATGAGTGGTGAACATGGCGTCTTTAGATTCCATCCCAGTGGTCTCTAGGATTCTCCAGGATCAATTGTTTGGGAGGTTTGGAGGGTTTTCTTCTCTCACCAGAAGACCTAAAAACAGTGATGTGTAGTGTTGTAGTGAGCACTGTTATAGAAAGTAAAGGCGCCATGCTGACCACTCATACAGCCACTGGGTCACGGCAAGGTCAAATACACACTGATAAGCGTTTTATTTTCGCATAAAAAGTTGCATAATGCACCTTTAACTTTGATATTCTCCTGGGAGCTTTGAAAATATTATGACATTGCATGGAAACTACTAATAATATATATAATTTCCTTTCTTTTGAAACAATTTGGAGCAGCCCTTTTCTGCCAAATACATTTTTACGTATCAACTTCTTTCTTTCTAAGTGGAACAATTTTCCCCAAAAGCATTTTGTTTGTGTGCCAGGTTTGATCAATATCAGACTAGCCTCACAAATCATTGAAGCACCGGTGACCAAGCCACAATAATCAGGCCAGTGTACGGTGGTAGAGGAGAGGCTATGGTACTTGAATGGTGCGTGGACACAGCAATGTGCAATCCTACCAGGTGTTCGAAATGCAGAGAGTTGGGTGGTAAAAACTACCTAAATAAGCAATGTTTCTTTTTGGCATTGGGGCACAGATATCCCAAAAAGATCCCTGAATAAAACCACCATAATAATTTCCTCATCCTTTAGTGATCGCTGACATTTCCCAGAAATGCTTTTAAAATCCATCTACCACTTGTTGAAATGCATTACCAACCAAGCACTCCTTTACTAAAAACATTTCCGGTTATTTGATAGAGAATCTGAAACTGCAATTGCTTCAAAATATTTCTCTTAGGATTTTTTTCTTTTTTTTTTCAAGAGGAATTGTGCGTAACCCTTTATTTCTCAAGGCCAACAACCTTGTAATCCTGTTTTCAGGTTAATACGGTCTAACAACATAATTCAACATTGGGATAAAACACCTTTTATCTTAATGCATTTCTTCCACTACCATATTACTTGTGGATTGAAGGTATTACAACAGAATTTCTGGATTAGGTCGGATTGGGATAATCCTTGTCTGAATAGGGAAAAGTCTAAAAACACAGGTTGCAAAAGTATAAAAAAAAATCGAATGGAAAAGCAAATGAAAGCTTTCAAACTGGGAGCGCGGAAAGAAAAACATTATCTGGTAATGTATGGGGTGAGTTGGAGATAAAATGGGTTGGTGAGAAAACAGTAGGTATTGTTTTAATCCTGTCAGTGGGAACCTCCTAATCCCTTGTTGTGAACATCACAGAAATACGTTGGTGTTTTCAGCCTTTTGTTGCCAGAGCTAATCCAGAGCTTTTTCATGCCCTTAAGTCTGGGATGTGAAACTCTAATGGAGCTGCTTTTATAAAGGGCAGACGTACATTCAAAATACATGACTTTAACAGATCAAAGACGTCAAACTCATAACAAAGTCATAGTTTCTAAGGTTCAGTGGTTTTGTTGCAGTTTGGACGTAAAACGAAAGAGGCAAACTTAAAGCTACACCGCGTAGAATTTTACCCAAAAAAATCAAATTGAAATACAAGCTTTTATTTTATGACAGATATTTTCAGCATTGAAAAATACCTCAAACAAACGTGATGTTGCTGTGAGCGGCTCAGCTCTCCTACGACATGACATAAGGTTATAGTGCTAGATCGTATGCTCTGGAGGGACGGTCTGCTGTGAGTTTGTATAGATCTATGAGTTGGTTTGTCTAAAAATACAAATAATCCTAATCCGAACCCTAATCCTTAAAGTTGACCCCTTAACTCCCACCTGAACCGAGCACATTTTCTCCAGTTTGGCTTTACCCTAGTCCAAAAGCTGTGAAAATAGCAATAAAACAATGATGGAAATGTGACAAAAAAAGTGAGAAAACATTGACAAAAAAGTGACGAAAAATGTATGAAAAAGTGGCAAAAATGTCACAAAAATGTCACAAGAAATTGACAAAAAATTGATAAAAAAAATGTGACGAAAAATTGATTAAAAATTGAAGAAAAATTAACGAAAAAATGACGAAAATGTGACAAAATATGACAACAAAATTACAAAAATGTGACAAAAAAGTGACAAAAAATTGATTAAAAATTGATGAAAAAATTGACAAAAAAATGACAAAAATGTGATAAAAAATTACAAAAAAGTTACAAAAATGAGTTGAACACCCAACAAAAAAATGTTGGAAAAAAAATCTGATGACGTGAGGAAAAAGATCCTCTCGGTTAAGGCGGGAGTTAAGAGGTTAACCATTTCCCTGGCCCTAACCTTAATTTGTGTCATGATATCTCACGTTTTCACAGCAGACTGTCCCTCCGGAGCATACGATCTAGCACTAACCATGACATAACTTTACCAGGAGTGGGTGCGTCTCTAGCTCGTTTCCATGGAGATGTCGACTAAAGTCAGCAGAATTTGAGATTTAAACAGGTTAGGTTCCCATCCAAATCCATTCTTTGATTTCTCGCTGCAGAAATAGCATTTTCTGTCGAGCTGGTCATTAGGAGCATGTTTTGTGCTGATGGCAACAGTATAGTCCAAAATGTTACGCAGTGTGCCTTTAAACTAAGGAATCCATTTTTGTTGGTTTATAAATCCCCATGAAGGGAATTGCAGCAATGTCATTTTTTCATTTTTTTTCATTTCCCAATTAATTTCAACGCACATTGATTTCTATTTCCATGCAAACTTACATAATCTATTTTTACAGATTTATAGACTGTATCCAAGTTAATTGCCAGAATATGTTTGATCATTCTTTTACCACTGCAATTGGAGGGTTTGCGATATTTCATTTTCTTCTTTTAGAGGGCTTCCCTTCATTTTTTTTTTTTTCATTTAGGATTTATATTCACTTTGTCACTTACTTTTTATTTCTTCTTGGCTTTTTTTTTTTCTTTTCTTTTTTTTTTTTTTTCCACAATGCCACTTGGAAACCCACAAATCTCTCGGAGAACAAATCCTCCCTTCTCCACCAACCTCTAGCTCTGAAAAATCTCCTGGCAGGAAAAATTATAAACCGAGGGAATCAAAAACATATTTCTTGCAGGACGGGCTTTCTTGTTTGACAGTTTGGGAAGAAAAATGGCATATGCTGGCAGTTAACTGATGAGAGAAGCCCAACTCAGAATGACTGACTTTTATTGTTTTGTTTTTTTTCTTTTACCTGTTGAAGCGGGAAGCCTCTGGAGACTCTTTTCATGTCAGGCTCCTGTACTCCTGTCAAACATTTGTGCAATCTTACAAAGGCGAGCAAACGGTGGACAGGAGCTAGAAAACCCACTCCGAATGACACGTTGTTGTTGGGTTTTTGTTGTCGTTCTATTTATTCATATGTTGCATTCATTTTAAAATAAACACAAATAAGTACAAATAAATACAAATAAAACAATGTTGTGTGTAACTGTGTCAAAGTGGCGCTGACTATTACACTATTTTGACTTTTTTATCATCATGGTGGGCGATTACAGCTTCACACTGACAAACAGAATAAAGCATATATATTATAATCCATCCCGGCTTCACTTGAGCCGTGCCCAGAGAGCAACTGAGTGTAGCTGTTGACATTTTGCCTCTAGCCTGAAAGAAATGACATACAGTATCATGAGTGCACTCACAAAGCAAATGCCATTGGCTCACAGTTAGTCACGTGACCACCACTAAAGCATCCCTGGTTTGTATAAAATGTCAGATTATTGACCTGCTGGAGTGCAGCACTGTGGATGAAAATGGACGTACTGCAGATGGGCTAAAATGAGATAAGGGTTTGATGAAAAATGCAATATAAAAACTGTTTTCATATTATTATGGATACCCTGGATATACCCTTGATGGTGGAAACATTGTTAAAGTGACTTAATATGCAAATTACTTTGGGAGACATAAGCTTGCTACATGAAATAACAAATGTGTTGAAAATCAAGTATTATAACAGAAAAAAAGAAGCATTGGTGCTCCCCTCTGTGCCGCTGTCTTCACTCTTACTGCAATTAGTGCTTAACATTAATTCCAACGTTTGGAAAGTCTAATCAGTTTTGTGACTTCCTTTCCCACACCTCTTGAAAGAGCAATGACAAAGCTTATACCATGATTAGCAGTGCTTAGCATCTCATGCTTTTATACTCTGATAAACACCTTATGGGAGCAAGCATTAAATTTAAATCTCATCATGGTGACTGTCGGTGGAAGCCAAAATAAAAATAGAGCCCCAGCATGCCATTACAACACCTTGATGTCGGGAGATGATTCCTGCACCCCGCCGACACAAACACAAAATTCACCGAGACCTCCATCCATTTGTCTTTCCTTAGGGAGATAGTCGACACCGCTTTGCCCAGCAGCTTAGAGTTATGATGTCAGCGGGTCATTGTGGTTTATAAGATTAAGCCCCTGGAGGAAGTCAGGGGCTCTTTAAAGCCAGGACAAAATGGCCTCTAAATTTAATTGAGGTTGCAAGGGGGCGCAATAACAATGATCGGCTTTATCATAAAAGGAAAGGCATTGTGGTTCTGTAACAAGACGTGATTGTCACAAGTGGATGGACGTGGAGCATGCATCGTTCTTTAGAATGACAAGATGAAATGCATCACAATACTTGGCCTGGCGTACAGCGATCAGATATGTTGGTTGGACCTGTTTTGATTCTCAAGATTTTTATAGGAATCTTTCATTTGAGGCAGACGAAATCTTCTCACACAGAATTGGGCACTAAGAATTTGAAATACACATTTAGGAATAAGTTGTAAGAGACAGATCTAATCATTGTTTAAAGCATTCGTTCTCAATCTTTGGTATAATCCTATTCCCACCTGGTGGTACTACCTCCTCGTGATGGTGGTCAGGATTTTTTTGATGTTCTGGTTTTTAAGACAGGAGCCAGTTTTACACTGTTCCAGCTTTGGTTTTGTTTTTTTCGGTTTGGTCATGGTTGTGTATTCATAAATCTAGACTTAGTCCTGCACTTTGACGATTGGCATATTTGCTCATATCAAATGTTATTGTTCAGTATGCAGTGACAATGGTATTTAAAACCCCTGACAGGAGAAACCTTTACAGCATTGTAAAGTTCTGCATATAGCCTTTTTCTGGCAACATATGCAGTAAATCTAACCCGAAGGTGCAAGATTTCCAACATGGCGTCAGTCTATAATATTGTGACATTGACGCCTACTCCCTTTTACTGCTCTGTCTGAATTTTCACCCAGCTGCCAGAATCAATTGAACCTTAAAGAGGTGAACGGTGCTGTGAATATTTCTGACACCATTAAGAAAGAGCTTCAAACAGAAACTTTGTAACTTTACATAACATAGAATAGGGTGTGTTTCTATAGCAATGATGGAGGCTAAGCAGGGAAGGGCCTGGTCGGTATTTGGATGTGAGACCGTTTGGATGAATGTAGTGTGAGAATGAGTGTGTAGTTGGTGGTGGTCGGAGGGGCCTATGGCTGCCTTGCCAGTCTGCCCCAGGGCAGCTGTTGCTACTATTGTAGAACCACATGTAGGAATTCCCCCCCCAAAAAGGCCAAATGTTTTCCTAGAAATCTGCATTTTGATATATATTGATCTATATTTTTGTTACCATAGTTACCAACAATACATTTCCAGCTCCCTGCTCCGCCTCTATTTTAAACTATTGTGATGTCACGTGAACGCAACCTATTGGCACTGAAATCCATAATCAGAAATCTGTAAGCTTCGCACTAAAGCAGTGTTTCCCATGTTTTTGTGGGGATCGATGGATTATTGTTTTTTTTTTTTTACTGAGTCCGTAATGGTCCTGAGGACAGCAGCTTTTTTGAAAGTATTTTTGAAAGTACCCATTTGAGACCCACACATCTTCTGAGACACGAAGAGGCACTAAGAGCCCCCACAGCTGCAGCACATAGGAGGCGTCACAAGAGGCGCTACAGGAAACAAAAAAGGGACAAACGAGGAGGTATCCAGGCGAGACTCACAGCTAAGCCACACATCACATTCCTTTTATTGTTCTGGCTAATGGATGTTCACTGGAGAATAAAACAGATTAACCGCTAAGCTCTTCCCAGAAGATGGTGAAAGACTGTTGCGGAGTGGAGGGAGCTGCTGGAGAAAGTGGAAGGAGGAGGTGGAGCTGACCAGTGCAGGACACCACGCTCTGAAACAAGGACAAATCCAGGAGGCGGTGCACCGTTTCAGAGGATCAGAGTAGACTGAAGGCTTCCAAAAACACGCTGGTCAGGTTGACCCACAGTGGTGGTGTGTTCAGTTGCAGCAGCTCAGGACTAACACTTGAACACTATTTCACTGTACGCTTGTACAATGACAAATAAAGCACTTACTGACTTACTTTATACACCTTAACTAATATGCCTTATAAACTGATGCCAGACCTCCCAGGTCAGGAACCATGTCACCAGAGTATTAAGGACCCCTTTTGAGTGCTCTTATTTCAACATGTTCCGCCTTGAAAACCAGTCACTGTCTTTGCCTTTTTTGTTATTTTGAAATATAAATAATAAGAAAAAATATTCTAGGGGAGATCAAGCAACTCTCTGTGTTCTGAGAGGGAGATTTGCATAATTTTTACAGCGAGATTTCCACAAGCTAAGACTTCAAATATTTTCCTGAATCCCAGCTGAAGTGAGCTTTGCTTTCTCTTATGTTTGTTTTTCATTGTACTTAAATTATTTATATTTTACTCCCCAAAGAATGTAGAAAGTGACAGCTAAAGAAATAAGATTAGTTGTTCATAGTAAATTCATGATGGTGCAGGGAGGTGGTTTACTTTTCTTTTTTTTTACTTTTCCGATACCTATACTGAAATGTTTGTTGTCTAGAACCAGAAAACAGAACCAAAAAAAGGAAAAATGGGGAATAATTTGGGGAACATTAGCATCAGCATCAAAACTTGGATCTAACAAAGTCTGTTTTTTTTTCCCGTACCTGCTTTTGTTAGTTTCTTTTTTTTTTTTTACCAGTAGTACCTAAACTTTTTTTTCCGACACTGGTGACTTACAGTAATTCAGTCTGATCATCAAGTGTGCATCGCTATCACCAACACGTCATAGATTCCACAGAAATGTCATTCATTCTGCAATGGTAATGGTAATGTCACTCTCCTCACTATAGGCGCCCTGGCAACCAAACCCGGCATCCTTCCTCCTCATAATGAGTTGTTCGTGAATGTGTCGGCTGCTCTGGCGTCACACAATAACTGAAACTTACGCCAGATCCACGTTTACATCCGCACGATGCTCTGAGAGTGACACTGTGTTCCCTCCTGCAGGTGTGATGGCTCAGACGGTAGATCACAAACAAGTCACAATTTGCTAGAAATGAGAATGGACTTTCCACTTTGCAGTCAGGACTAACTTTAAACACAAAGATAAAAAGAAATAAATCATGAAAGCTCCATAATGCTCATTATTACACACATCCTGAATGTATTTACTTGTTTATTTTATTTTAGGAAGGTGAAAGTAGGAGAGCTATTGTATTTTTTATCAGATTATTTTTATTAGCTTTATTTTCTGCGATCGTGTGGAATCCATTTTCCTCCGTAACATAGTTGCATTCATGTTTCAAAGACATTTGCAAAAAAAGAGACTAATTCATGTGTAAACAAGCAGCAACTTCCCTCTCTCTTGATACAGCAGAGTTTTTGCTTTTTTCTGGAGAAATGCAATTGTAGTTTCTGTGTTCCACATTGTTTTACTGGATACTTTTGTGCATCTTTGCTGTGTTTTTGTGGGGTTCAGTGGATTTTTTCCTGCAGAGAGTCCGTACTAACCTTGAAGGACCCAACTTTTTTTTTAAGTAAACAAACGGCTAGTTTATGAGCTAAGACATTCGAGACCTTCATATTTCTTCAAGGCACCAAGAGCCCACCACACCTGCAGCACAAGAGGCGCTACAGGAAAACACAAAAAGGGACCAACAAGGAGGTATCCGGACAAGACTCGCAGCTAAGCTATGCCTTCTATTCCCACAATTGTTCTGGCTAATGTACGTTCACTGGAGAATAACACGGATTATGTTTGTCTGCTGCGCTCCTCCCAGAAGATGGTGAAAGACTGTTGTGGAGTAGAGGGAGCTGCGCAGGAGGAAAAGTTGGAAGAGCTGACCAGTGCAGGACACCACGCTCTGAAACAGGGACCAATCCAGGAGGTGGTGAACCGTTTGCTCTACCGAAAACATCCTGGTCCGGTTGGCCCACAAAGGCAGCGTGCTCAGTCGCAGCGGCTCAGGACTAACCCAACACCTGAACGGAAACCCAAAGTAGCACCGCTTGCAGTTGTTGATATCAAAAGCTGATGTACAAAGGTCCGCTTTGCTTCGGAAAATTGCAAGACATGCTCGTGAACTCATCCCTGTAATTTTAGGTAAAGAAGAACGTTGGTTTGAATGAGGAGTGAAAGAAGCTTTTTTTTTTTTTTGTCAAGAAAGAAAATCCCTCCATGAACCGGAATGGTGTGTCTCAGATTTAATCGTTCTCCACTTTATGCTAATCTCCTTCGCAGCCAGCCGACAGGGCGCTGCCAGTCCAATGAGACGCCACCTCAGCCAACAACAGAACAGGTCATTCACAGTGATCAGCTATGAATAGGACAGGACAGATTGATATTCTACTTCAAAGGTGTTTACCCACAGGTGAGAGTAGCTGTGAGTTGAAGGGAGGAGCCAGGCCAAGCTCAACTCCTCCTTGTTGTCTTTATCTAGTCTGCGGAATGAGCTGAACCTTAGTTCGCTGACGAAGCCTTTTGGATGAGAGGCGAAACGTTCGAGACTTCTACAGAGTACAGAAGATTAGAGAAGAAGACTCAAGTACCTTCATTGAAGATGGACAACTCCTGTACGACTGAGAGCTTACACAGACATTATCCCTGGAAAGATCTCTGGATCATGTTTGGAAAGTTTGAGTTGAGAAACCAACTAAAGTTAAGTATAGCTTCCAAAGTGGTCACAATTTAAACATTTTATGGAGTTTTTTACAGTGCTTGAGTGGGAGTGTGTTGGTGCCGGGATAAAGATAATGCATATATTCTACGATGACACTACGTACATAAAGTTTACACCAAACTGTATACCATTGTCCGATTTACTCACTTGTTGGGTGATTTACAGCGGGCTGAATATTTTTCCTCCCGTCTCAGATGTCAAAACTAGAACCGAGCATTTGCAAGAAAATACATTTCTATATGGTTCCAGTCCCACAAAGTTTATGCTAAACATTTATTATGGGGAGGCATCTTTTGCACAGTCGGCAGAACTTTACTGTGAATACAGCTCTTACACCTCTGGGATTTGGGCCATGCTCCTTAACGCTTATGATTTATTTTTCTATCAGACTCCAGTCTCTGGCTCAGGGCTTCGTGCTTCACTGAACCCACCATCTGCCCCCACAGCTGCATCGATGCCATGTTACACACTCTTCATTGTCATGTAATGGAGAATTAATATTACTCTCACTATGTTACTGTTGTCTGCTTTTATAAGTTGCTTTTATATGCTGGTTATTAATTAATCCAAAATGTAAAGATACAGAGACGACAAGAATGATCTAACTCAGGGATCTCGTACCGGTAGCTCGCCAGGCCTTTCTCGGTAGCTCGCCAAAGACTTTCTACATCTCTATATGCATGATAACAGAAATTTTAAATGCATTTTCTGTTGGTTCTGAACATGCTGAACACAATCTGCAAACAGGTCAATATTGTAAAGTATAAGGACTAAACTCAAGTCATTTTCTTTGAAATACGATCTTGGCTACTGATTCTCCAGGGTGAAATACACCCAAATAGCAATTTACACAAGTGTTTTTGACGCATAAGTAGCTCTCCGATGTTCTTGGTGGTGTAAAAGTAGCTCGCCGGGTTAAACAGGTTGGAGACCCCTGATCTAACTCATTCACAATTCAACCTGAAAAGACTGAATGCGTGAATGGGAAGTTTTATTGAACGTGAATCATGATTTGGGCTCAGACCCCAGTAACGATATGGAACACATGGCATTGATGGACGATGGCCAGAGTCTTCCCCGGAGCCCGGACACTGGTGGTGGTAGGACGAAACCCGGGATGGCAAGTTGGCGACGACGAGCAGAGCCGAGGAGAGGCCAGGCAGAGGAGGGGCGGAGGAGGGGCGCAGCACGGCTGGGAAACGGCCGAGTGATGGAGCGGGGAGCTTAAGAACGGGATCCTGGGCGATGAGTGGCTGAAGCAGCACGAGCAGACGTGAAGGTGGGGCTTGAGCTGGGGCCGTGATTTTGCTTGGTGTAAAGGCTGCCGTTGCTTAGGCGATGAATGAAGGCTGCAGGTACGTCTTCAAGGTTGAATTTGCGCTGAAGCTTCATCACACGTTTTCAAGAAAGATTTGTTGTACATTCAAAACCACTAAAAGCTTAACTTCATATAGCATGTTGAGCATAATTGAGCTGTATCGACATGTATAATATGGAAAAATGTGAACTACTGAACTTCTTTACAAATCAAATATGAAGCAATCAAAGCGTTGTTGCCGCCTTTTGATTTCCTTCTTGTGACAAGGCTGCTTTATTGATGTACCTTACAGAGGTTACGTCTAATAATAATACCAAACCCAGCGTTAAATGTGTCACTTGAATATAATCACTTGTTTATCTTCAAAGCCTTATTGCTGTGTAAAATCTACACATTTGCGACAGATTTGCATTAAACAAACCCAAGAAGCGCACCGGCTCCTCCTTGTGTATGAATTTGCATGAGTCGCTTCAGACGAGGTGCGTTTGATCAGCGACGCCCTCAGATGTCATCCTTTTAAATGTGTTCTTCAGAGGAACAGTCTATTTGTAGAGGGTGCATGAGCTTGGCATCTAGCGCGTTAGGGAAGATATATACGTGTGTGTATATATGTGTGCGAGGGCCTCTCATCGCTCCCAATGTAGACACTAAGGTCTCTCTTGTTCTCCCCTGTGGCCCTGATTGGGAAACAGCTCCAGGCATCCTCTCGGCACTGCCTCCTCTTTCCTTTATCTTGTGTTTGGGAGCTCGCACATCTTCAAGTGTGGCTTATTCTGTGCGTGTATGAACGGCGCTGAACCCAATTGCTTTGTCTTGATTAGCAGCTGCTAACTTCAGAGGAAATTCGAAAGAGGAACCACAATACACACAGGATGAAACAGTGTGAAAGTTTCTGAAATGCATTGAAATAATACTGACTGCAAAAAAAGGTAGTGTACACGATCGTGAGAAAATTAATAATGAACTAAACAATTACCGCTGGGAGGCATTGTAAAGAACAGACAATCTCGTAATTTTACTTTCTGGTACATGGGATATAAAGCAACTAAAGAGTCGCACAATTAGTACTCAAAATATATTATTAGAACCAAAGTGAATCCCAAGCTTTGAACAAGCATAAAAACTAAACACTTTCAGGGAAACTGTGGAGCAGAGCATAACATTTTTGGTCCGTAATAGTGGTCCAATGATAGGAACAGTGGTAAACTGGAAACAGGTGATACATGAGTGGAGAGAAAGCAGACTAGTGATGTTCAATCCAATGCACTAATGTTCTAGCCTGGCTAACGCCAGACCTGGAGATTATGGCCAAAATGTTCACATGGATTTGGGACCAATCACAGAATGAGGAGGGACGGCAAGACGATGATGCACTATTTTACGGAAGCTTGTAGTTTGTCTAGGGATAAGAAAAATAAAAGTTTATTTATGGATCCAACATAACAGCAGCAGACACAACACCATCTTTCGATCAAGCTTTAGACCTTGTTCTAAAGATTTTAGCTTGAAGTTTTACAGCGGGTACGTCATACGTCATCGGATACGATGATATGATTGGCTATGGCTACGTGCAGACACATATGATAGACATTCATAGAGTCCAATAAACGACTCTACAAGAAAATGAATTGGTGGTCCCCAGACTAAATACCACTTGTGATTTTATTCTGGCGATAGTGCAAAAGTGGCTCAGAGGTTAGAGTGGGTGACAGGCAGAGGTGGGTAGAGTAGCCAAAATATTATATATAACATTTACTATATAAGTAAGAGTAACGTTAATTTGACTCAAGTACAAGTAAAAAGTTGTGACCCAAACAATTAATCAAGTAAATAAACAATTGGGGAAAATGTTACTTAATAGGGGGTATTAAGTTGTTGTTTTTTTGTTTTGTTTTTCAGGGCCATAATACCATTCTATAGCATACTCAAATAACTATGCTACCCCACAAAATGGAAAATGGAAAAGCAACACTGTTCCTGACGTTGTGATTTCGCCTCTGTCTTTTAAAGAAACTCCGTGCCTGTCTGACACGCCCATGAGCGCTCCCCCTTCAGTACGATTTTTTTCTCCTTCTTCTTTCTGTTTTTCTGTTTTTTTTTCCTGGCTTATGTTGAGTACAGACAACATAAGCCAGGGGTTTCTTACAAAAGCATTTAATACAGATGAATGAAAAGCTACGTCTGCAGGGGCGGGTGCTGTGGGCTGAACTGAGGAAGAGAACATGGGAGGGGCCTCGTTCCCTCCAGCAAAACAGCAGGAAAATGGCTGCTAGCAGGAGATTCAAAGATTACTCAAAAATACATGAATCAATCCCAGCAACACTGGAGTTATGTTTTTCAGGAGGGAATGACACACTAACATGATGAAAAGCTTCAAAAAGTCATTTTTACAGAATACCCCCCCTGTTTGGGTAACTGTTTGAGTGAAGGTCTGATTTATTTTCAATCACGCCATAAATTGTGTGAAACAAAACATAAAATAATGTGGAAATTGTGAAAATTCCAAGGAAATTTTAGAAGAATACAGAAAAAACAAATAAGAAATAGGTGCCCGAGACAAGCTCATATGTCATATGTCAAAATGAAGCATTTGTCACTTAAATATTTACTCACAGTGGAAAAAGAAACAAGATTTTTTACTGAAGTAAGAGTTCAGATACTTCATGATGAAACCACAATTACAATTTCTTTTAAAAGTTACTTTGCTCTGGTGACGGGGTTGTCTCATGACCATAGGTTTGGTTTTTCGAATCTAGCAATTGCAAACTGTCCTTGGGCAAGACACTTGCTTCAGCCATGGCCTGTGTGTGTGTGTTCCTGTAATTTCGACATTGTGAGGACCATTTTGGTTGGTCATCACTTATTATTATTATGTTGAACGGTCAAGATGTGGTTTTAGGGTTAGGGGCTTAGGGTTCAGGGTTAGGGTCTGGGTAATACATTATGTCCATGAGTGAGTGAGTGAGTGAGTGAGTGAGTGAGTGAGTGAGTGAGTGAGGGACAGCCTCGCTTCCACATCACTCAGTAGGTTTTATGTTGCACAGTTAAAATGGTAGCATTCTTGTTTAGTGTGGAAAGAGTTTCAATATTTTGACGTATATGACAATTATGTGAAAGAAATTGCTTGTGTTTATTGTGGTGAACACTGGAGAATTGAACTGAACTTTCGACTGCAATTGAGCTGCAGACTCAGATGAACTCATGAACCTTCGTTTTAATACAGTCTATGAACTCATGGTGTGTCATTGTCATTCACTGTGCTTAAAAAAAAAAAAGTGTTTGAATCTAGTAATGTACGCCCTGGTGTGCGGATGGGGCAAAGAACTTGACGAGGAAGTACCATACTGAAATAAAAATGTATCCTAAGCACCCAGAGAAAAGAACCATCAACTAATCCAAATAAAGTAAGTCCAATCACACCACCACCTAGTATGGAGTGAATGAATAATGACTAATACTCATGAACTTGTCAACTCAGGCTTGTTTTTTTTTAAATTATTATTATTATTAGGATGACCCAGTTTTCCAATCAGCATTGAGATGATAGACTTTAGAGCCTGTTATGTGAGCAAAAACAAAAAGAACTGCACACCTGGGACAGATCAATGGTTTTGATAAAGTCCATGGTAAATCTATGTATATAAAGTTATAAAAGTAACCCAGAGCACAGGACAGTGAAAGCAGTCCTCAAGACCCTGGAAATCCAAAGAAGAATGGAATGAGGCGGAAAGAAATGCTTGGAGGATGGAAGCAGGATACATAAGACCAAAGGGGAAGTATGAAGCAGGAATAAATCAGAGTGAAGGAACCACTGGCAGGTGTTTGAACTTTGAACAATGCAGTTTTTGAGGATAAATCGAGGAGTAGAAAGGTTTGCTGGAGCCGACAGGGATTCACTCTGTGTGTCTTATCTCTCTCTGTCTCTTTTTCTTTGCTAAGATTTCTTCAACCTGGAACTCTTCACTCTCACAGCACTAATGTAGGTTTGCAGATTGATTTGCCCGAGTCCACCAGGGCAAACTTGTTGGAGTGGTGGGGGACTGAAAGTTTAAATAATGCTTAAGCTTAGTTGAGGAACGACTTAGTTTATTGGATTTCTTCAATCATAATGAACTGTTTTCTCTTAACGCTGAGTACGGAACATAAATGAAAGTTGCTGAGGACCTTGTTACTTTTTTAAAGTCAAGTTTAAAATTAGTCCTCTATGCGTGCCACACAGATAATATCTCATTTTAAGATTTCAAAGGAAAAACAGGAGAGAAAAGTTGTGCTTTGAATGTATGAAACATGCTCATGGCCCCCAGCGCTGGAATAACTTTGACACTGATTACGTTAAAAATAGGAGAAATAATCAAATGAATAATGATGAATGTCAGAATGGAAGAATTGACCTTTCGCCGAGCCCCGCCCCCAAACGGTAATTGTCCACTCAGATAATCGAGCAACCGTTACAATGAAGCCTGGTCCGACAAGTCGCAGACCTGTAATGCAAAACAATGGGACATACCAGCAATGAGCACCGAGCAGATGCACTGTTTTTATTGCTAGCCATCAAAAACCTTACCAGACAAGGAAGAAGAAAAATGGTGAAGCAATCTGCCTATGGAGTATGTAAATCGTACACAAGGCACATGGGGGAGTCCAGTCATTTTCCTTCCCAAAGCGAAAACACAACCTGAACACTGTCTACAATGGATCATACAATGTAGACTGCCTACGCCCAGCTAAATGTCTCCAAATAAACAAACATGTGTCTGCTCTAAGGTAAGACTAAGGCCTAGCTGCTAGACCAGGGGTGGGTCACCAACGTGGTGCCCGCGGGCCCTTTGGGGCATGTCCAGTAGCCCTTGGGACTTTTTCTAAAGTGTAAAACACTTCATTTTCTTGAATCTAATTCTTAAAAGTACAGTTATTTCGGTTCTTGTGACTCGGTATGAGTTTAAAATAAAGCTATTTTTTATATCCTATAAGTGAACAGTGTACGTTTAAGTCTATAGGATTTGTTTTTAACTGGTAGCCCTCGAACAACTTAATGCTCTTAAAGTAGCCCTCAGCTGAAATAAGGTCGGTGACCCCTGTGCTAGACTAACACCTAGCATGCAAACGTCTAGCGACTGACAGGCACATAACGTTACACAAACTGGCTGGAGCTGTAACTTTAACTGCGGCGGTGAACTTTTACAAGCCTACAGTAACGTTTTTTTGTCTCCTTTTATGATAAAAATACTGTGAATTTTGTCACGGTTCTAACGATAACTGGCTGTAGCTGATTGTCATTGTGGCACCTGTAGGTTTAGCTAGCGTTAGCTAACTGTAGCGCACTGGAGCAATGTTTCTATTATAAGTAAGACTAAAAAAGTGAGAAAGTGCTTACCGGGCAGCACAAGAGCACGACTGGTCCACAAAGCTGTGCTATTGCATTTAAAGGAACAGGCCACTGTTTTTCCATACTGAGATATGTTCTTACCTGAGCTTAGACGAGTTGCTACGTACCTGTCTGGTCTTTGTGTGTGCCCGTGGAAGGGCGTAGTAGCTTCTAACTTCACCCCCATTTGGAGCTATAGGAATACATTGGCAAAGGCTATATGCTCAGGTAAGGACATTTCTCAGTATGTAAAAACGGTGGCCTAAAAAGGTTTCCTTCTTCCTTCGTTGGATTGTTAAATATCTTCAATATGTTCCTCCACTGCATAATGTAACTCCGTTTGCCTCGATCTGGAGCATATCACGGAGGTATTGCTCCGAAAAAAGTCACTGACACGCATGTCCCGTCATGGCAATCTGTTGCACTGGTCGTGTTTGACTATTTGGTGTCGCAACAGTAACTAAGGGGGGGCTCGCCGAAAATCATTGGCCTTAAATTTTACAAGTCAGGAGGGTTTACAATGATCAACATTTCCAAAATGTTTAAAGTTTGACATCTTCATAGCTATTATGTTGTGCACACTCAAGAGTGTAACATTTAACTTTTCTTACATATATTGCCAATAATTTCACATTTCAACCTCCTCACTCAAAGTAAAAAAACATATTTTTGCGGAGAAACACAAACATAGGTCTAATAAACGATGAGTTTGAGTAAATATTTTGGAGAGAGAAATTGCCTGAACACATTCTCCAATTACCTGTGTTTAAAGAAACAACATTCTGATTCCAGTGGGTCGTCTTCAGGGCTGTTTCAGGTTCACTGCTGCAGCCTCACTCCTGTTGGTAAAATGTGCATTTCTACACTGATTCAAAGCCAATGTCTAACCGTGGCCAAACTTGCAAAGACCTTTATTCTCATGGACTGAACGGGCAATGTAGATATCGAAGTTATTTGCATAGTGTCCTTCAATCATTGTTCAGTAATGTAATGTAATGTAAAAGGTCAATTCAAACATCACAAATGGTGTTTTTGTGTGTGCCTTTGATCGTCTCGTATCACACTGCCTCAGACATGGTACCAGAGAGCTGTGGGAGTTTGAGCAAGTGCACTATAAAGTCTGCTGTGTGCTAGATCCCAAACATAAGAGCACGTCTGAAACAATGTTCTTCATCTTTCGAAAGGAGTCTTCAGAACACCTCACATATAAAGACACGCACACCCACACACAATAATCTCAGGAGGGAAACAAAAAGCATTAGAGTCATATCCATTCACTTTCATCTCTCATCTCTTTTTAATACCACCTCCGTTCATGTGTTTCCGCTCGCTTCTCTCAATTGTTTCAGCCGTTTCCAATGGGGGTCTATCCAGTGCAATATTCACAACCTTTTCCCCAGGTGCATGTTTGCATGTGTGAGAGATCTGGAGGTTCCCTTACCATTATGCATTTATGTATTCTGAATTAAGAATGAATAAATAAATTGTGTTTCATTAGTGGAGTTTGCATGTTCTCTCCTCGCCTGACTGGGTTTCCTTCATAGTCTCCTTTTATAAACCTAAAGGGCCTATCTCACCGACCTGGAGAATCTCGAGCCAGTCTGAGAGTTCTATGCAGTCTCAAGCAGTTGTGTCGCGAACACTATATGTTGTCCTCAACCTGTGAGACGTTTCTGCGACATCCCTGCAACGTTCGGGGATTTTCAGATACTGTTTAATGCTCCTGTACATGGTTCCTGTCAAATAAATGAAAAAACAAACCTGTAATTTCTACGAGACCTGTCTGAAACCAAGGAGATCTTGGTATCCAACAGTCCACAGCTGCTTGAGACCGCGTAGACCTCGGTCGGAGATTATGTGGAGACTCCATTGAAATCCAACCTGTTTGTTTTCACCGAGACCTGGAGACTCGCCTTATTGCCAGGGGACGTAGCGGTGACTCTAGTCTCCAACTACAGTAGTCTCCAGGCTGGTGAGATAGGCCCTTTGTATGGGCGCAGTTAATCCGAGTTACGGAGACGTTGCTGAGACTGCCCAGTCACAGCAGTCTCCGCAACTCATTCCGGTGAGGTAGGCCCGTTAAACATGCACCATTTGGAGAAACCCTCACAAGATAGTCATCACCAAGTCTGTGTCTTTCAGCGCTGCACTCCTTGTTTGATTCATCGGTTTGTTTTTAATTGCATTGTAGGCTATATATATATATACAGTGCCTCTCGTTAGTATTCATACACCTTGAACTTTTGCACATTTTGTCATGTTTACAACCCTAAACATGAAGATTTTATTTGGATTTTTTTTACTGAACGTTCACACCTAAGTAACAGACAACTGTGAAGTGAAAGCAAAATGATACATGATTCTGTTATTTTTCAAAAAATTGAAAAGTGAAAAGTGGGACTTGCATAAGTATTCATACAGCATGAATTAATACTTTGTGGAACCCCCTTTTGCTGCAATAACAGCAGCAAGTCTCTAGGGGTATGACTGTACAAGATTTGCACATCTAGAAACTGAAATTTTAGCCCATTCCTCTATACAAAACAACTCCAGCTCTGTCAGATTTGAAGGAGAGCATTTGTGAACAGCAGTTTTCAATTCTTTCCACAGATTTTCAATAGGATTTAGGTCAGGACTTTGACTGGGCCATTCTAACACATTAATATGTTTGTCTTTAAACCATTCCATTGTAGATTTAGCTTTGTGTTTTGGGTCATTGTCCTGCTGGAAGGTGAATCTCCGCCCCAGCCTCAGTTCTCTTGCTGACTCCAGCAGGTTTTCCTCCAAAATGTCTCTATATTTGGCTCCATCCATGTTCCCAACTATTCTCACAATCTTCCCAGTCCCCGCTGAGGAAAAGCAGCCCCACAGCATGATGCTCCCCCCACCATATTTGACACTGGAGATGGTGCTCTCAGGACGATGAGCAGTGTTAGGTTTGCTCCATACATAACGTTTTGCATTTGGGCCAAAAAGTTCAATTTTTGTCTCATCTGACCAAAGCTCCTTCTTCCACATGGAGCTGTGTCCTTCATATGACTTCTAGCAAACTTCAAACGGGATTTTTTATGGCCTCCTTTCAATAATGGCTTTCTTCTTCCACTTGCTCATGAAGTCCAGATTTGTGAAGAATACGACTTATAGTTGTCCCATGTACAGTTTCCCCCAGCTCAGCAGCAGCACTTCGCAGTTCCTCCAGAGTTATCATGGGGCACTTGGTTGCCTTTCTGACCAGTGTTCTCCTTGTTCGCTCTGATATCTTAGGTGGAGGACCACGCCTTGGTAAGTTGGCAGTGGTGCTATACTCTTTCCATTTCCGAACAATGGATTGAACAGTGCTCCGGGAGATGTTCAAATCTTGGGAAATCTTTGTATAACTTAAGGCTGCTTTAAACTTCTCCACAACTTTATCCCCGACCTCTCTGGTCCTAAAAGAACAGCTGTAATTATACTGAGAGTATATTACACACAGGTGGCCTCTATTTAACCGTTAGGCCAAGGTGTGAACATTCTGGAGTCATTAGAAATGTTTTAAAGGAAATTTAATGCACTCAGAAAATGCTGTATGAATACTTATGCAAGCCCCACTTTTCACTTTTCTATTTTTTGAAAATTAACAGAATCATGTATCATTTTGCTTTCACTTCACAGTTGTCTGTTACTTGTGTGTGAACGTTCAGTAAAAAAATTAAAATAAAATCTTTATGTTTAGGGTTGTAAACATGACAAAATGTGCAAAGGTTCAAGGTGTATGAATACTAACGAGAGGCACTGTACATACCAAACCAATACCAAGCGACTTCAACATCAGGAAAAAGGCACACGAGAAACTAGAGAAATACCAGGGGTTCAGAGAAGAGCTGGAGAAAACCTGGAGGGTGAAGTGGTGCCCGTGGTCGTTGGGGCACTCGGGCCAGTGACCCCCAAACTGGAGGAGTGGCTCCAGCAGATCCCAGGAAATATCAGAAAAGTGCAGTTCTAGGAACAGCAAAGATACTACTTATATACACAGACAGACACACAGACACACAGACACCGTATATGTATTAAAAAGATGGAAAAAGGATGATGCTGATCCAGTATTTTTTTTTTCCTGAATTTTCCGCCACCGGAGTTTGATAATTTTGAGCTGAACTTTGGGCCTGTTCCCAGTGACTTTTTCTATGAATTATGCATCGATATTTATTATGCAGTGGTATTTCCGGACTGACCAAAAACAATCCTGACAGCATGGCCTGTTGAGTTTGTTTGTTCCAGTACACCCCTAATGCTTCTGGGAAATATTGCATTTTACATTTTAATGCACCATTCCTTCAGGTAATGTCACCACTCATTTTATCTTGTCTGAATGCAGTGACCTTTTCTCTTCATTAGCCTACATTGTTGAGTCATAATGATTGTTCCTCCAAACACACTTCGACTCAGCCATGCTCAGTCCTTCGCCCTGTGCGGAAATGCCTTGTTGACTCACATTTTGCCTGTGGTCATTTTAAAGCACTGTGCATATCATTCCAAAGTGTTCGATCTGTCAATGAGCGAAGATCTCTGGTACCATCTGCAGAGGTAAGAAAAAAATAAGAAGTTCTTTGGGTGGTCTCGTGTCAAACCCATGATCTGCCTTGGTCTCGTACAGCTGGCTGCCTCATACCCATTAAGAAGTGCTGTGCAGATCTCTCCCTTCAGAGTCACAGTGCGCTGAGCAGCTGCATGTGTGCTTGTGCACGCCTGCCTTAGTGTGTGCGCGCCCTTCAGCCCGCTCACGCTTCATTTGTCCGCTGAATGAGACCAGAATCTCTCACTATTCACTGGAGATTCCCACTGGATCCTCTGCCTCCGCCAGGTTATTGCTTCAGTAAACACTCTAAATGGGCAACCCTCCCCTAAATGTACGCGAAAGGTAAATTCCTTTTTTTCTTTTTCTTTTTTAAGTCGGCGTTTTGCGAAATCCTGTCTCGGTGCGTTATGTTTATATGCTCCCGAGGTGGGTCGAAGTAGTACATTAAAGCCAGATTAAGGTCAGGAGGTCTCGAGAGAGAGAGCTAGGCCAGTGCACCAGAATTTAATGGGAAAACGTTAATTTCACCTCTTGCTCTTGATTTCTTTCCACTTGACTCTACTATGTCTTTCACACGGCTGCAATTTACTTACTGCGTATTCCCATAAGGGGGCTGCTAGTGACTGCAGCCTATTTTGGCCGGGCGCTCTAAGAAATTGGTCGGAGGGTGAATAATGTCACACTTATCAAGGATATTCATTCATCAGTCATAAAACATAGACAGTCTACCTGGAGAGAGCACACAGACCAGGGAGGACATACTGACTATCAAAGGAGGTGTAAGAGGACAGAACCATGTCTTTGCTATGATGCCGAATGGCTCGAGCACGCGGCTCTTTGAAGGCCTTTACTTGCTTCTTGCATCCCCTTGTTCTTTCTTCCCTTTCAGAACTTCTCTCCAAATTATTCTAGCAGGATTTGTCCATTGGCAGTGAAAAGAGGAGACAATTTGTTCTGCTGTACTCTGTTTTGAGTTGCCAAAACATTCTGTTATATTGTTGGGGTTTTTTTGTGTTTTTTTTTGTTCTTGCCCCCTTCTCTTTGGTTGGTTGGAGTAGCTCCGGCTGTGTTGTTGTTGAGTTATTACGCCTAAATATAAGTCATGCTGGGAAAACTGGCTCTGAGTTCAGCACTAGGATAAATGACCGGAGAGGGAGGCCTTACAATAAGTGCACATAATGACCAGCGCGCGTACGGTATTTGCCTGGGTTTAGATTTGCAGGGTATGTGTTCGCTTGCACTTTTTATGTGTGCGTTCCGTCTGCATGCGCTTGATAATGACACCCATGAATTATGCATGTGCTGTGATGCTTTTCATTCAATTTCAGCCCCCCCCCCCTTTCTCCTCTCTAAGCAACATTACAGAAGCGGGTCTCTGGGCATTTGGCTGTAAATAAACTCTCAACTAATAGACTTCAACTCTGGGCAACACCCGTCTGCAAAGCACTCACCAGGGAGCCGGCTTAACAAACTGCCTCCCAGCGCAGATCTGGGGTCAGCTATTGACGATTACAATTAACTATTGGAGCATAGAGAGGTTTGTGGAAACAGAACTAAAATCGGCACTTTCAAAGCAGCTTAAAAAAAAAAATGCAAGGTTCAAGAAGCAAACAGAAGCTAATATAGTTTTAATATCTAATTTCTTCTAACTGTTGCCTTGAGCAGAATTGGACTTCAGTGCGTGGGTTGATCCTGCTCAGTATCACTTGTTTTGAGTTTTTGGAGTGTGTGTCAAGGGAGGCCTTGTTATGTCCCACACACTTTTTGGCAGATGCCGTACAAAGATTTATAGCTTTAGTCTTTATTTGCTGTAGTTTCTTGTTGTCTTACTTTGTCTTAAAAACTTTTTTTATTTATTATTGTTGTTCTTTATGGAGAGCAACTACAGTATTTGTTATCTTAAGTGGTCAAAAGGTCTGGATGATTTTCTAAATGACCGACCCTTATAAAATTGAAAAAGGTGTCATCGCGCTGCTCTGGAACATGATGCGCTGTTGGCGGCTGTATTAAAAAACAGAGAACATGCAATGTCTGGAACATGCTCCAGGACAAAAGCTGGGCATACACTCTGACATTAAGGGTGATTCTGAAATTGCCAAAGGCGGCTGACTCTTTTAAGATGCGAGCCCGATGCTCACACTGTACGAGTGACATAACCCGAGCCGCGTGAGGCGTTACTATGGATACTGCCCAGCTATCTTCTCAAACTGTGTGTTTTAAATTAAAATAACTCATACCTATGGGTTTAATAGGACCCAAGAGCCTTATGCTCCGTCCACACCAAACTCGTTTTGGCGCCTCCTCTGCGGCGCGTTTTGAGGATTTTCGCGCTTGGTGAGCGTTTGACGCGCCTCCAGGGCGTCGAGCGCGGCCGACGCTCGAGTTGGGAAATGTTGAACTTTTTGGCGAAATTCGCGAGCGTCGACCAATCAGGAGCTTTCTCCCCATAGTGACGTACGTCGTAGCTGAGCCACCAGGGCAGATTCTACGCCAGCCCCACAGATGTAAACAAGTCGCAAGTCACGGACGTAGCTTCTTTGTGAACCGGAGCTACAGCTGCTCTGGGACTTTTTTTTTTTAGAAAGACACATCAGTGCTTCTTTATCGAAACACCAGGATTAAAAGCGGCGGAAGTACCGTTGAAAGCGACTCTCGTCCGAGCGCAGCTCCTGGAGCAAATGGTGAAACTCGCCAAACTGAGAACGCCTTCGGACATCTCATGAATCCAGACACGGCGCCGACGAGCCCGTAGACGACGTTGTCTGGCTTTATGAAGCAATAAAAGCCAAGCCACTCTCTCTATGTCATCCATGTTGATAACTGATAACTGACAACGGCAACAGAGATGCTCCTCCCAACGCGCTCCACGACGACGCTCTTCTCTTGACGCGCGTCAAGAGCGTCTTGACGCTTGGTGACGAGCGTCTGACTTCAATAAGCACAGGCGTCCAACAACGGGCGTGACGCGCGTTTTTGACGCCCAAATCGAGTTTGGTGTGGACGGAGCATTAGGGTGAGGGCTTAAGCTTAGGGTTAGAGTTATGTCCTACAAACTACAAATACATATCATCTCATTGTGTATCTAACCCATAGGTACAAGTTATTACAAATTGTTTTAGAGCACATTACATTGTGCTGAATTTAGTTAGGTACAATGTATCAAGGGTACTGTAAAATAAAGTGTTACCTTTTGTTGTTTTGTACCTAAAAGTCAGTGGGCCCGATCCTGTGTTTCTAAACGCAGACCATAGTGTAACTTGTTGCGCTTAGTAGGAGCACCCTTTTGTATCTTGCTGCTCCAGACAGACTTGGCACATTTAAGTGGGAAGTACGTGGGCAGGACAGACTCCCGTGGCCACTGGCAATGTTATGTAGAAAAGCCTCTTTCCTCCAACCAGCAAAGAGGCGAGTGTAAGGGCGAGGGGTTGTAGAGGAGTGGGGGTGAACGTGTGCTTTTGTTTGGGTCGTGTTAAGTGCAGGCTGGCATTGACACGGACATTGTTTAATTGATAAATAAAGTTTTTAGTTTGACCTGTGAGAGCCTATAATGTTTAAGGAAGAACACAAGGCAGCGCGATATAAATGAGGAAAGAATGTGAGGCTGACATAGGAGAGCACCGCTCTCACCCCGGGATTCCACATCATCCGCCTGTGCGCTCAGCTCCACTCCGCTCCGCCCCGACTCCGAACGGCTGCGACATCAACGCCCACTGTCTCCACTTCAGTCCGCCCCGGTCCTCTCCGCCAGTGCTCCAGCTCCATGAGGAGCACGCGCACAAAGCAACGACTTTGAGAAATAAACCTCCCAATAAAATAATAAACAACTATTTATGAGCATGCAAGCTATGCCGCGTTGAAGCATGAAGCCTGTGTCTCTCTCATGCGCGAGGCAGAAAAAAAAGTCACGTGAACGAAAGCAACAGAAGCTTAATCGGGTCGTGTGATTGTTTTTGTGATAACAAACTCCCCAGAGGGAATTATCGAGGTCACTTTGTGTGAAATAGTGACATTTTCGTTAAAATAAAGTCCGCTCAGAGGGTATTTACTTTGAAAATACGGATATTGTTGTCGTTCTCTTTCCCGTTTGGTGCGGTCTGAACTGTGGAGCTTGATCCGGCCGGAGCTGACGGGGCGCAGACGGACCTGAAAATAGGGTTGATCCGTATTTTTATCGTGGCGAGGCGGAGTGGCGGAGAGGCGACGTTGGCCCCTCGGAGCGGAGTGGACGATGTGGAATGTTTCTGAACGTTCAACATAGCAACGCATTTGTTGCGGAGGTCGGGGCGGAGTGGAACAGAGCGGAGCGGGGCAAGCACGGAGAATGTGGAATCTGGGGGTCAGGCTACTTGTATTAAACCACGCCTCAGTCGACCTCTTCTCTTTTTATAAGCCACACCCTCTCGCCAGTGGCAAAGCCACACCAACACCTGCTCTAATGGAAGCTGACCATCGCATTTGGAACAGCGCTGTCCTTGCACCAAATCCATAAATTCCCCATGCATCCACTCCCCTCCCAAGGAAGAGCATACCGCTCTCTACTCCAACTATTTTCAGAATGTTTTTAGTCAACATCTGCCCTAAATAAACTACAGACATCGCATGTTTCCGCTGAATACGTTAATGTGGCGCACGTAATTAGGCTCCATAAACGGACAGTAGCTTAGTTTTTATCCAAAAATGTGAAGATCACCGTGAATATATTTGACCACTCACAACACAAAAGTGTTGTTATGCTGACAATGCCCTCTCCAAGCCTAAAGTACCCGCATCTGAGTCTCGCATGATCAGAAGATATCCACATGGGCTTGGGGACAACTTGGCCATCCTGAAATATGGCCAAGTTGTCATATTTCAGGATTTGACAACTTGGCCATAGAATCCCCACCAGAAAACCCTGTGACGGCGAGATTTTAGTTGTACGTTAATTGAGAGCTGGTAATCATGACTCGTAGTTTTGTTTCAGAGATGACTTCTTATGTTCCTGCATAGCTTAATCTCTAAAGCTCATACAACGTGGATTAGTGCAAATGGTTTGCATGCAAACCAGTAAAATCATGTACAATGGGCCAGGATGAATGATGTCTGCGTGAATGAATGGTGATGGTTGGAGGGTCCATTGGTGCAGATGTGTGCAGCTGCGCTTCTGTCGGTCTACCCTGAAGAGCAGCCGTGTCTGCAAACGAAACATACCACAATCGGAGCGCAGTGAATGATTAAAAATCCCCTTGTGCGTGAAGTGTTTTAGGTGACTTGTGAAAAGTACTATACAAATACCATAATATAATAGATTTTTATGCCAATTTAAGTTTCAATCAAACTATTTAGATCAGCCCTTCCACCTTTTTTTTGTTTATGTATTTGCCTTGATTATACCGCCTAAAGCTCAGAGAAGTTGTTTCATCAGATGAGCAGTAAACATTCAACCATTTCACATTTCATGAATAAAAAAAAAAGAATTATGGAGTATTCAGGCCTTGTTTGGTTATACGTGCTTATATTGAAGTGACCCCAGGTGTGCGTTACCTGATCCCTTTGTATAATCCCACTTTGTTCTGGGGTCGCTCAACACAAGGTATGTGGCCTGCATGACTGCCCACATCTCTGCCTTGTCTGTGATCTGTAACCTTGTCCTCTCTTATCACTCCCTGCTTGTACTTTAACAGTAGCTCCTGGCACTGACCAATCCCCACACTCCTCTTCTGTCTCTCTCCCTCCCTCTCTCTCTTTGTCCGCCGCGCTCTGTTGCTCTTTGCCGGGCCCGAAGCTCCCCCGTTTGAGGCCCCCGGGCGCCCTTACTTTTGCTCTTCTGACATTGGAGGTACATTGTATGCCTATGTGACAGTGTGTGTTTGGCCATGCACATGCACTGGCGCTCTGGAGCCATGTGAGGAGAGGAAGACCAGATGATGTTGCAGAAGACAACCACCTGCAGCTTTGCTCGCAGCTATGGGAGGAATCACGTTGTCTCCTGACAGCGTGCCACAGTGAGTGCTGTGTGTATTCATGTGGGTGGCAGATCTTATGATGATCCTGTTAGTCATCTATTAAACCTTCAGTTATAGATATCTAATGCAGTGACTCGGCTTTCTTGAATAGACGAGAGCGTAAGAGGTGACATGTTAAGACAGAACAAGCCTTCATTTACTCATACTATTGCCTCAATAGCAAGTTCTACCAATATTACTTCTATGGAGTATATACCCGTTATATTCCTGTGAGGACAAAGGAATAAGCAGTATGTATCTCACACAAATAAACACATAATTGAAGATTATATGGCAGACAAGGAGGTCTTTAAAAATATTGTGTTGAGTATGTCTACTACTAAATGTCTGTGTTCATTCAGGTCAGTCAGTCTTTACATCAAATGCAGAGTTCAAGGAGAGAGTGTCCTCACTGTGCATTACTATTAATTATTGAATGTTTAAATCTTGATTTGCCACAAAAATGGCAAGTGAGTAAATAATGAATTGTAAACAGCGGTTAATTTGATCACCCATTTGAGGCAACACATTCCTCACATCGCTCAATTTTTCGCAGTATATGATCCATGAACTATTTTGGTGGATCCGGCAAAAAATTGAGATGATATGATAGTGTTTAAATGGGACTCTTCAGGCAATTGTTTTGGCCTGTTCCCCCAATCCATCACATCATTACAAAAATGCTCCTGTAACTAATGATTCACAAAGTAATCAAATTAGCGAATAAAATAATCCAGGATCCTGCATAATGTAGTGCACAGGTTTAGGCAACATGTGTCAATGCTAGAAATCATACTCAAAACTGACCTCAAATATATGTTATTTTCTTAATATATAGCTATTAAAGTTAGGACTGAGTATTGCAATGGAATGTATATGACTAAAACAGGAAACCAGGTCCATCATAGGAGCTTGTGAATGAAAAGCAGGATACACAGAAAAAGGTTTTAAGTTGAGTTTGATGCAAAATAACTTAAAGGGACTATACAGAGTTTAAAAATGTTAAAATGATGTATTCCCCCCCCCCCCCCCCACCGCATGTTCGAGCCATGTACTAAGGTGTAGAATGAGCTCAGACCTATTCACCACGACTGCCTCTAAAATCCTGCACTGTCACTGTCACGAGCTTAATATAGAAGCTGCAGTACGCATAGGACCTGAGGTGGCAGTAGTGAGTATAAAATCACCAACTTGCATCTAGCTCCTTTAAAACATGAAAACAAATCAGGCATATAAATGTGAATTATATTTCAAGTGACACAACAATAAGAGACCAACCATAAAAGTATTTGACATCTGGTCAATTCAAGTTTACTTCATGAATACGATCCTTTATAGTTGGAAACACAAAGTCAGCTTACCATCCTTTAGCTGGAAACGCTCAGTTCAAAGTTTTTGTTGTCGTTATTTTTAGGTTTAAGGAGAAAAATCCATCTAAAAACAAGAAAATCTAACACAAAGCGTCCAGCGGATAAAAGGGAAAAACAGAAAGTCTAACCGGTACTTTCACCTCGCCACCTCTTGTAGAGGAATTCTTGGGCAGGAGGGAGAAAAACCTGACTGTAGAGTTTTCGTAAGTTTTGTTCAGTTTTGGGGAAGTGGTTTGATTCTCTTGGTTGGTTTGTTTGTCGAACACAGCTTGATCACAGTCGGGAGCAGTGATGTTGACAGGAAGTGTTGTGTGTCAATCATTGTGATCACAGCGCCGCTTAAGGCTGGGTAAAGCTCTTCAGGAGACATAGGTTACACACACATTATATATAATATACGTATATATATATATATTTGGGGAGACATCGAAGGCATTGTATATATTTTTTTCTCAATATTTTGAAGGGAACTTGCAAAAATGCCATATTCTCAAAAGGATTTTTTTTCCGCACATCTCCATTTGAATTGCTCCTATAAGTCCACATTTTACAGTCTCTTACTTGACAGTCTTTCGAAGGTTTTGTCACTGTGATTTGCCAATATATAATTCCTAGCCATATACATTAAGTTTTGAAGCTCAAATTTTTCCCACAAATAATGTATAATACAATAATAACAATCCCCTCCGAAAATCTTTGCAACAAATATCAACATCAACAAATATCAACACAATGAATGAATACATTTAAACCTTGCTCTATCCATTATTCAGATTTTGTTGCCAAAAAATAGGCAATTTTGACAGTTAATATGCATAAAATTCAAACTTTTCTATATGCAAACATTCATTGAAAGATATTTATGTCTACAGCAAAAGTAAACTTAGCAGTAAACCCAAACTGCTATTCACCTGCAGTGTCTCGCCTTCATTATTTGTATCCTTGGATTTTCCGGTTTACACGCTATCTATTGACTATTGAAGTCGTTAATGAGACAGCATCCCGAATGTGAGAAAAAGTGCATTTTTAGAAGAGAGGTGTTGAGCCAGACTGGAGCTTGGCTTGTTTGGTGAAGCTGTTTTGCATGCTATATTTGAGCGTGGAGTCAATCAGCAAACTGTGAACCCCTATCGTAAACAGATGATGCTGCTGTAGTATTGCATATTCTGAATTCATTTTTTTTCAATGCACAAAAGCCAATGTCCAATCCAATGTGTTATATGCCATAGTTTTGATTTCAGTGACCATTAACTTGTCTCCACCTTTTTAGTGTCTATTTATAAATCAATGATCAAACTGCAAAAATGAACCGCTGTCCCTTTGTATGTTTTCTGAAGAAGCTTTTTGAAACAACCCTACAGTAAATGCATGCCGTGATCAAATGTAAAGGCGGGCCAACACAACAATAGAGCGGCATTTCTTGTGCAAGGCAATAACGGTTGCGCTGAAACCCATTCAATGATTTCCAGTTCTGGTCCAGAAGGCAACAATAAAAGCACAGCACAGAGACGGGTCCTGTCATTCAATAGTTCAACTTTCTTTATGCCTAACCATTAATAGACAAACATCTTTCAACTGAAGAACATGTATGTGCTTGATTTGGCCCGTCCTCGCTCTGCATCCTGCACTTTTGTCCCTCGCTTGCCCACGCTCACTCCTGAGATGCGGTTTGTCTCAAAGCACAGCCCGGGGTAAAGTCACTGCCATGATAGAACTCTTGGGATGTGTATGGACATTTTTGTCCCTTTGCCTCACGGATCGATGACAGCATACAACTTTTCTAAGGTACCGTATTTTCCGGACTATAAGTCGCTCCTGAGCATAAGACGCACCAGCCAAAAATAGCCTAACTAAAGGGACTATACAGAGTTTAAAAATGTTAAAATCAAGTATTTTCCTCCACATTACATGTTCCAGCAATGTCCTAAGGTGTAGAATGAGCCCAGACCCGTTCACCACAACTGCCTCTAAAATCCTGCACCGTCACTCAAAAGGGTGTTAATTCGGGTCCGAAGTGCCGTCATGCACGAGCTTAATATAGAAGCTGCAGTTATGCGGAAGACCTGAGGTGGCACTAATGAGTATAAAATGGCTAACATCTCTTGCATCTAGCCCCCTTAAGAAAAAAACAACAGGCTGAAGAGGTGTACGGTATGCTAACGTAGCACATTGATGGTTAGCTACATGAAGCGTGAACAATGAACTAGGTGTCTTGTATGTTAACGTCACATAAACAGTTCTGATAATCTTCATCCCCTGTGTCACTTCTGAACAATCGCCTTCGCAAAGACCTGGGCATGGAGGCGTATCTGCACCGTTGACAAGCCTCTCCCGGCAGCACATTATTCAAGCTCTCATTTGCAAACTCGTTCCTCTAGCTGTGGCCATTTAGCTTTTTGCCCGTGATTAGCTTTGTTTCGTTTCATATTAGTCGCTCCGGAGTTTAAGACACACCCCTTGCCGTACTATGAAAAAAAGGGTGACTTATTGTCCGGAAAATATGGTATGTTGTTTTTGTACAACACATCAAATGCTAACTTGAGCTCTGCTGCTAGTGCTAAAGGCTTAAGGTGTTGCTGAATTAGCCTACGGGTTTATTTGTGTATCTTTCTTATCATTTAAGTGCTTGTCAGGCGATTTATCCTTCGAACTCCACTCTGTTTATCTGCTCACGTTGCAACAAGTGCAAACCACAAACAGAAAACATGGGTTCTTGGTTCTGAAAAGACTCATCATAAAAATGCTATAGCTTAGCTTTCCCCCTCTTTTCATTGTTGTCACCGGAGAAAGTCAGAGCGGACATGTGTCTTGCTAGCATTACAGTGACACTTCTTTAAAGGAACAGGCCACCGTTTTTCCATACTGAAATATATGTTCCTACCTTAGCTCACACGAGTTGATGCGTAGCTGTCTGGTCTTTGTGCGTGCACTCAGTCACGCAAATGTTAGCATTTAGGTATAGCTCCAAACTGGGGTAAAGTTCGAAGCTACCAAGCTGGTCCACGTTTTCCCTATTTAAATACAGTTACGTGAGCCTTTACACTATCCAAGTCTAGTTACACAAAATCAAACATGTTGATTTTTTGTAAGCAGTTAAAAAGGGGTGCTATATTGTAAGGCATAATAACATAGGAGCACTTAGACATCGGACATGTTCATATTCTTCATGTAAAGTAGCAAGTCCCTGCTGAACTAATAAACTTCTGAATGACACGACCTGCGTTCATGCCGTGCTTTTATTCTTGCGCTCTGGACCAGAATCAGAAATCACTGTATTGACTGTGGCGCTACCGTTAGCTTGATTCTAACGTTATGCACAGAGTCAATTCAAACTGGACAGCAAAATCAACACAGAGGAATTGTTTAGAAAATAAATTGTGTTTTTAGTGTAGGCCTTACACTCCTGTTTAATCACAAATTCCAGAAGAACAACCTTAACCCTTACCTTGGTAAAGATTAAGCAAAGCAGAAATGGCAAATTAAAACAAATTATTTCAAAATAAGACACTTCAATAGATATTTTGTGCAGACCTTCACAGCAAATTCCTGTTAAACCCAATCTTAACACTACTAAAGCACCACTCTTTGGAATAATTCATTACTCACGCCTCTAACCTTTCATTGTTTCTCTTCCTTTGCGCAGATTGGTAAATTAAATACGCTGCGTCTTATTAGCAGACAAAATGTGGTAGGGGTGCACAGACACTGTGACCCTCCAGTAGCCTTTTGCAGAAGCACAAAAACACTCTGAAAAGGCTGAATCATTTATCTCCACTCAGATAGTACTCAGGCTGAGGGGAGCGCGGCTGTGTACTCATCCTGCTCCATGTAGAGGACACCACTTTGCCACTGGCACTGGTGTCTACAATGGGAAAGTATTTTTGCTCCTTGCTGCTTTTAATCACATATGATAACACAATGCCTCATGCCATGTAGTACATTTACTTTTAGGCTGTTTTCGTGTTTTTGATAATAAGAACATTAGCGTCACTATTCCACCCCCTGATACTTAGAGCCTTCACAAATGGATTCAGAGTGATTTTAGCCACAGTAGTTCACTGATTGTTTTTAACAGCAGCTGTATATGAAAGACATTGGTACTATGTTTCCAAGAATGTTTTGAATTCTGAAACGTTAAGTACAGAGTGTGTAGATTTTAATTGACAAAACCACCCGTTAAGGCGAGACACTGCAGTTGAATAGGGAAAAAAATTATATTTACAGATATCAATTTGAAACTTTTGCTGTAGATCACTGGCATAAATGTGAGAAAAAAATACATGGCAAGTTTTCTGTTATTTTATCTTTTCATATAAGAACAAGGTGTTTTATGCCTAAAAATGCCACAAATTTCCCATCTTTTCGGCGACGAAATCTGAATCATGGATAGAGCTACATTCAAATGTATTATTTCATTTTATTGATGAATGAGTTAGCAAGACTTTTTCAGAGGGGATTTTGGATTTCTTGTTTAGTTTTAAAATAAGCTGTTTTTTAGTGGAAAAAAATGTAAAAATTTAATTTTCGCCTTATTTTTTGACATTCAAAACTCAATAAATGGGGCTAGGGATTAGATAATAAAAAACCCCTCTGAAAAAATCTTCCAAATATTGTTCAGTCCGAGGCTGGAAAATTTGAAGTCTTTAGGTCCGACTGACGTGGACATAGTGTCGCCACAATGACAGAAAAATGTGTCTTGAGAAAAAGGCCCTTGAAATTGTTTTGTCCCATATAAGTCTATGGGGGAACATTGAATCAGCGCAATATTTAAACATGTTTTTGTGAAGATTCTGTATATTTTTGGTTTCCGGGTGAAAGCTTGTATGTTCAGAAACCAATTTGGCCCAAAACCTGAAAACTGAAAAAATTGAGTTTTGCCTGTAGTGTCTCCCCTTAAACGCAAACTTCGAATACGACTATTGCCATGGAAACTTAAAAATCAAACTTGATAGCTGGCAGTTTCTGGAATGAAACCCCTCTCTTCGTTGTTCCGAGGATTCTGAAGATACTGCACTGTAAATTCCAACTCATTGCACTTACTTGGGATAAGTTGTAAACCCGATGCATAATTATTACTCCCAATGTTAAGTCATGATTACTAGTAACGCTAGTATGATTAAGACGGCTTTCACAGTATTCATTGCTTATGATACAAGTTCTGATTACTAGACATGTTAGTACTGGCAACTGGGAATTCCGAGTACTGATTACTTTTGTTACTTAAATATGGCCTTAACCTGTACTATTATGCTTAGTACTGGTTAATGGAACATTCCAGTTCCCTTTATGGTTTATTTGTTAATCCCATGAATGAAGTTTTACAAATTTAGTACAAGATATAAATGTTGTAATAAAGCAAAGCAAAGTATAGTTATAAAGTCAATTTATTTAAAATTAACACAGTGTAAAACACTTACATTTTTAGGTGCAGTTAATGATAGAACATCTCTATTTCTGCAGTTATAGTTCACATCAGTCCAAACAGGTGGATTAGTCTGTACTGAAGTGTCTCAGAAGGTTCCACAGACTCTGTACATGAAGCAGGTTCTGCAGACTCACAGCAGAAGGAAGGGGATTTTTGTAAATCACCGTCAAGTCTTCATTAGCGTGGCCAGATTTCTGTAAGACATAAAAAGAACAAAAATGCTTTAGTTGTGAGTCCCTCTGGCAAGACCAAAACCTACAGGTAAAATGTTGCTTTGTCTCATCCAAACATCTCAGCTCTGACTCTGTCTCACCTTAGTGTGTTCAGCTCCAGCCTCAGCAGATCCTTCAACAGCTGCTCTTCAGTCTGACACTGGACACACACAAAAGCATTCATAAGTGTTATTGCACATCCAACTTCAGGCCAATTTGTCCAAATATAATGATTAGTGCCGTCTTACCAACTGCCTGGATGCTGAGATGGTCTCAAAGTTTTTACAGCAGTTCATATTTCTGTAAAACAAAGAATTATAGTAAGTAATCATAGTAAAAAGACTATGAACGTCCTCACAGTTTTATCACAAAAAGTATAAACTATATCATAAAAAAATCAGGATTGATAAAAGTCCAAACCACAGGTAAAATGTTTTTGACACAAACATTTGAGTCCCGTCTCACCTCAGTGTGTTCAGCTCTGTCTCAGCAGATCCTTCAACAGCTGCTCTTCAGTCTGACACTGGACACACACAAAGCATTCATAAATGTTATTTCACATCAAACTTCAGGCCAATTTGTCCAAATATAATGATTAGTGCTGTCTTACCAACTGCCTGGATGCTGAGATGGTCTCAAAGTTTTTACAGCAGTTCAAATTTCTGTAAAACAAAGTATTACAGTAAGTAATCACAGTAAAAAGACTATGAACGTCCTCAGAGTTTTATCAAAATAAGGATAAAAGGAAAAAATCAGGACTGATAAAAGTCCAAACCACAGGGTTTTTTGTTTTTGACACAAACATTTGAGTCCCGTCTCACCTCAGTGTGTTCAGCTCCGTCTCAGCAGGTGTTTCCACAGCTGGACTCCTCAGTCTGACACTGGACACACACAAACCATTTCAAAGATTATTTTACTAAATTGCATGCTGTTTAAAAGACTGATCAGTGCAGTCTTACCTTCGGCCTTGATGCAGAGTCAGTCTCTAAATCTTTACATTTGTCATTGTCTGGGAAAAAATAATCATAACCAGTGGTCTTAGATAAACATGAATTTAATGCAGTGAGTTGTTAAATGGTGAGTGCAAACTGAAAAATATAATATGCCATTGTGTGGACAGGCTGCACTTGATTTAACATTTGAAGTAATGAGTATTACAGTAATATGGCCAAAGCTAATATAAATGCTGCATGAGTTAAAAATACAAACATGACTGTGCTGCTGCTGCACTTTGCACGAGAACACAGAGTAAATTACCCTTAAGTATCTATTTTCTGTCTTTAAAAGACACGTCTGGAGCTATACTACTTAAATTTGTATCACTAATGTTAGACAGGCCACTGTGCGGTCACCAAATTAAAAAACAAATGTGTTATAAGGTAGAGCAAGAGCGTTATTGCATTTTTCAAATATAAAAAATTACTGAAAATAGTAACAATACATCAAACTCTCAGAGCAAACACAAATATATGCAAAGACACACTCACCTTATGTCGATTAATGAGAAATAAAACAGGAAAGGTCCTGTTTTCTGCTGTTTCTGCTGATGATGCACTGAGGGCTGTCGAACACTTCTCTTTTGAATTCAAAACAGTTCAGAGCAACCTGATTGGCTTATTCTGTACATGTGACATATGACCTGAACCAATCACGGGCAGCACAGGTTACAGCTTAGTTTTGTCAGTTACGATTACTAGACAGTCAAGTTCCCGTTACAGGGGGGCAGTAGAGGACACTGGGGGGGTTAGTGAGAGTTACTAAAACCATGTACTGGATAAAGAGAAAAGCAAGTCAAGCCAATGTTAAGCCGATATTATTCAAAACTGGCAAATCCTAGTAAGTGGGACAGAATCTTATAATGGATACTTTAGAATGAGCATGAGCACAACAGGACGACAAATAATCATTACTGGCATCATGTAAAGTTAGTCAGTACTTGTAAAACCCTGTTTTTGGAGCAGAAACATGTTGCTGTAAAACGGAAAAGCAATTAATCACAATTTTCTCTTGAAAATGTACTTCTTACATGGAATAGAGGGTAAAAGCTGAAAATTTCAGGTCTCCTAGTAATTATAACACTTTATTTCATGTCACCACCTCAATCGGAATTTACAGTGTGGGGTGACAGTGGTGCTGTTGGTAGAGCAGGTCTTCTCAGGATCGGAAGGTCAGGGGTTCGAATCCCAGCTCCTGAAGATGCACATTATTTGGGCAAGACACTTCCCCCATCTTGCCTCCAGTGTCTGCGTACATTGGTATATGAATGGGTGACTGGTTTTGTGCTGTAAAGCACCTTGGACCCGATGAAGGTAGACAATCGCTGTCTGTCTATGTATAAGTTGAGACCATTTGCCATTAAAAAGTTGTTGTTTTTAGGGACTATACAGAATTTAAAAATGTTAAAATATGATATGTTTCTCCCTCTACATGTTCAAGCAATGTCCTAATGTGTCGAATGAGCCCAGACCTGTTCACCACAACCGCCTCTAAAATCCTGCACTGTCACTCAAAAGGTGTTACTTCGGGTCCGAATTGCCATCATGCACGAGCTTAATATAGAAGCTGTAGTTACGCGTAAAACCTTAGGTGGCAGTAGATAGATAGATAGATAGATAGATAGATAGATAGATAGATAGATAGATAGATAGATAGATAGATAGATAGATAGATAGATAGATAGATAGGAGTTCCTCATTAAAGACCTTATTAAAGACCGCCGTCTTGATGGTAACATGGTATTGTTCTTAGCCGCAATGTGTTGCTATGGTCCATGGCTTCCTGCAGTATGTCTTCATCCATGCATTGCTCCCAGCAGTCTGATTTTCCGCTCTTTTTGCTCTATTCTTTTTGAGGATTATGATCCTCATTACCACCAGAGTAATGCTTATATTCCTGTTGACATTAGTGCATAGTAAGACAGTCATATGATTTGCATTTACCATCTGATAAGGCCCTCAGAAGCTATAAGCCACATGCCGTCAGAGCAATCAATTAAAACCAGCAGCCATAGCCTGATGAACATATTGATTAATGTCATCTTGTGTTTTATTTAGCAGCAATATGGATACACTACCGACCCATCAACACAAATTTTGTCATATTAATGTAATATTCACGTTATCCGATCAATTTCATTAACAGCGGCAGCCAATATCCAGTGCATAATTTTCCCCGGCTTTACCAATCACTGGTAACTTCCCTTATTGACTGGCTGAGTCAATTTTCCCGGGAGGAGGAAATGGTAATGTTTCCCGATGAAGTATGAATTATACTGCGGGTCTCTAATCAACCCCCAGTGCACTCACTCCTCCTGAGTTTGTACCAGAAAATTGAACAGCTGGAGAAAATGAGAAATGATTGGGTGTTGGGTGCTGTCTTTTTCTCCCAGGTGTCCAGAAAATCTTGCCAATGATATGTTCTTCCGCAGGCTTTATAACTCACTGTCAGGCCCGAGGGTTGCGCTATTATGATTCCCCCGTGCGAAGCTACTCACTCTGTGTAATTCTGCCCCTGAACAATATGTAAAATGCCCATGTGAAGCCATTCCATTAATCGAAATTGTTTTTTGGAATAGAGGCATATTGCAGAGAGAGCCTCGGCAAAGTAAGACAGGCTACATTCTTATTAAAGTCTGCATATTAAGTGTTACCACAGGTGTTAACTGATGAGATTTATGAGAGCAACCTGCGTGCACCAGACAACAAAGAGTTCAGCCAGAATAAAATCATCAGGTTCTAAATCCCACTGAGCGCTCAATGGGGTATAAACCAAAACAAATCATTCTCTCAATCTGAACACTTGGAGTATTCTTCACACATCCTCCTTTCTGAGCAATTTAAAGACAAAAATATTTCCCGTTTGCTTTATCGATCCATTAGCGTCGTTGTGGCTAAAAATAGATGGCTGCGAAGCAACATGGGGTTTAAAGGAGGCCAAACAAGCGCTTTAGCACGGGTGTCCATGGCCTGAGTCAGTCTGCGAAGGTTTTCTGCTGCAAAACATGTTCAAACGCCGAGGAATTAAGAGCTACACTGTAGGTGGTGACTTGCACTTTAGTTTGGCTCGCAGTCTGCCATGAAGTAAGAAGAAAAAGACAGAAGAAGACAAAAGAAGAAGGAAGAACAAGACAGAAGAAGAAGAAGGAAGAAGACAGAAAAAGAAGAAGACAAAAGAAGAAGGAAGAACAAGACAGAAGAAGACAGAAGATGAAGGAAGAAGAAGACAGAATAAGAAGAAGACAGAAGAAGGAGGAGGAAGGAGAAAAAGGAAGAACATGGAAGAAGAAAGAAGTAGGAAGACAAAACAAGGAAGAACAAGACAGAAGAGGAAGGAAGAAGATAGAAGAAGAAAGAAGAAGACAGAAGGAAGAAGAAGGAAGAAGACAGAAAAAGAAGGCAGAAGAAGAAGGAAGAAGATGACAGAAAAAGAAGAAGACAGAAGACGAAAGAAGAAGGAAGAACAAGACAGAAGAAGGAAGAAGAAAGAAGGAAGAAGAATACAGAAAAAGAAGAAGACAGAAGAAGGAGGAGGAAGACGAAAAAGGAAGAACAAGGAAGAAGAAAGAAGAACAATACAAAAGAAGGAAGAACAAGACAGAGGAAGAAGAAGAAGGAAGAAGACAGAAGAAGAAGAAAGAAAAGGAAGGAAGAATAATAAGGAAGAAAGAAGAAGGAAGAAGCAGAAAGCAGATTAAGGGTAACAGGTACTTGTGTTCACTGCATTATGTCAGTCAGAAAGGTTGTACATCCGAGAATAACACACCGATACTAGCAACGCTCTCAAATGTGGAGTTATCCCGGAAGCAACAACGGTGTAAACAAAAAGCCCCAGCTGAACATCTTGACGGAACAGCATGCCCACCCAAAAAAGGACGAAAAAGACTTTTAACAGATCTAAGCCACGGAGAAGGTTCATTATTACAAGATCCTGCGGCTCCGCTAAGTGACAACGAAATCGGGTATGATAGCACATCACCTGAATGTGGGTCCGCACACGTGCGTTTTGTTTGTGAAGCGTTGTGACGTCATCTGTAAAGCTGGCTATTGGGCACACATATGAGTTCAACATGATCAATGAACCACAAATTCTTGAGCTTTCCTCTAAGTTTATTTACAAAAGCATTATGGTTTCTTCGCTAGGATCAAGCTGAGAGAAGATGGACTGAGACATCCAAGAAGGCACTCAAACCTTTCTTTGAGCCGTTAATTTGTATTGTTGAAGCCTATTCTGTCTACAACAATAAAAAAGAAATAAAAATTCCTTCAAGCTCTAATTACTTTCTGGACACGTGTCTTTAAAAAATCTCAGTATAATCCCTGTGAATACTTCCAAGCCAAAACAAATTTGTTTTTTAATAACTGGTCGCATATGCATCTGGAGACCTGTCTGTTGTTGTGCACTAAAGCTGAATCATTGCTGATTGTATTGCTCTTGGCAGGGCCACGCAGACTCCCCCGGCGCAAATATTGATACTACCAATACACTGCAGTTATTACACAATACTTCATTTATGTTGAATTTTTCTATTCCCGTTCCATATCCTCGTATAATTGCTTATATATTCACTTAACACGATCTGTGCAAAGAAAACTCATTTTGGGGGGATACGATCTCCATTGGTTGTTTTGCTGTGTCCATTATTTACTAAAGCAATTAGAATAGACTAGTCAAACTTGGCACGTACTGTACACACAAAGTAATCTGAACAACTGATGGGGCGCCATGATAGATAGACGACATGACAGGAATGAGATCATCTTCAATTATCCAGAGAAAACCTTTCTATTTGGAGAAGGCACGGCTTGACATGTGTGGTAGAAGCAGTGCGTTTTTGTAATGGGGATTGCGGTGGTAAAAGGTAAACCTAATAGAGTTCTGTGGTGTACGGCTGCAAGAGGGATCGAGAGTCTTCTTATAGCATTCACTTTGACAATCCTACCATTTATCTGGCTCCACTGAAGACCTCTATCACTGAGAAATTGTCGAATTGGTTTGGTTCCCAAATGGCAGAAAAATTGTGAAATGTTTATAGAGAGAGTCCAATGTGAAGTCTTATGCAATGTGTGTGCTTGATAATGATCTGTCTAATGTTTTGTATTTGGAGATGTTACTGCAAAATAAATAAAGCTGGTTTAATGTCAAATCCAGAACAATAATGAACCCTTTTTCCAAATCTGCACAACTGTTTATTTTCAGTTGTTTTATCAGTGGGCGACTTAAAATCTGATAAAGTTTTGAAAGTTGCAAATATCAACATACCGCCTTTGCTCTGCCCAATCCCATCAGAACTCGGAAGCTAAGCGGGGAAGAAGAAGAAGATAGTCACAAAGCGCTTTACATGAGACAATTGTACATTCACTCCTGGCCTATTGTACATGTTTTTAGTGGAAGGGGAAACCAGAGTACCTGGAGGAAACCTACGCAGACACGGGGATAACATGCAAACTCCACACAGAAAGGCCCCGTCCAGGTGGGAATCGAACCCTGGACCTTCTAGCTGTGAAGTGAAATCGCTAACCACTGCGCTACCGTGCTAAAGGGACTGGTTGGTACTTGGATGGGAGACTGTTTGGGTGAATGTAGCGTGTGAGTGAGTAAGTGGTTGGTTGTGGTCGAGGCAGCCGATGGCGCAGATTACCAGCCTCGCTTCCGTCACTCTACCCCTGGGCAGCTGAGGCTACAAAAGTAGCTGATCACCACCAAGTATGGAGTGAATAATACAATGTAATGCGTCTTTGAGTGTCCAGAAAAGTGCTGTGTCTCAAAAACCCAGGTTCTACATTTTTCACTTACTCAAAAGACACCAACAGAACCAGTGAAAGTATACTAACATGTACACATCACAATATGGACACTAACTTAAAGCAGTACTAAGCAACTCATGCCCCTAGAGGCCAAAAGCACCACTGCAGGTGTCGTGAGAGTAAATACTACGCTGACAGAAAAGACAAAGGGAGAGAGGGATATTGTTCACCCAATTACACAATGGAGATATTTTTTTTCATTCAAACTTGGCTGTAAATACTGTTTAAGTGTCGCTAGCCCGCAGTTAGCTTTGCCCGTTAGCATGCTAGCTTCTTCTTTGTGATTCCATAAGTGTTGCTCCTCTGACCCGGTGGCAGCGAAATTGCAATTGTTGTTTTCTTGGGAAGATGAAATTATTATTAATTAAATTATTATTTATTAAGGTAAAAATGATTTATTAAGGTAAACAAGTTACTTAATTCTTCTTTAAGTATGAAGTATAATGGTGTGACGTTCATGACCGACCGTCTCGCTTGAGCGGCTCTTTGCGGTGAGCGGTTTAAACCGGATCTCAATTATGAAAAGAAGTAGAGCTCCCCTGATCGTACACAAGAATCAGCCCAACAATGGAGCAACCGACACAAGTGAAAGCTTGCTGCACTAAAGTGGAAGCGAAATGCACTGAAAATGATTTGTCAGACAGTTGCAGCCTCTTTTTTTTTTTAACAGATCCCTAAGACATCATATCCCATCACTAATGAAGTATGAGACTTTTGACTTCTGTTTCAAAATATCACCCTTTATAATAATCTATAGAAAATTGAATGTATTTAGTTGGTACTTTCATAAATCTGCCACATAACATGACTTGACATCTTCCCTTCAATTTTTACATTATGTAACTCCTGGCTGTCAACAGTTCTGAGTGACCAGCTTCTTACCAGCAAAAAATGGCAAGCGTTTTGGGGTTAAATGAGCACTTGTCATACATTTTGTGTCAAAAAGTTCAACTTCGACTTTCCAAGGGGCTATTATATTTCTCATTGTCTCTTTAGAGTGGGCAGTGATGGACACTGTGCTGCTGTAATAGAGCACTCATGGCTCTCGCAAACTCTGACATGCCGTTGGAAGGGTCACCACAACCACATCTCTTGCTGCAATAAGACGCGCTGTCATTTGGTCAGTTTCACGTGGCGTTCAAACCTATTCGTTAATCCTACCGTCATGTTTGACACACAACATCTATTTTAATCTTTCCACTTTCTGCCATGGTTCAAGCCGCCCGTGTCAATGCACATGCCTCGCCCAACACCTCTCCTCTTAATAGCGGCTCATGTATGTCTTTTTCGTGCATCACAAACCGCAACGGCTCTCAAACACAGCTTTTTTTTTTTTTAATGAGGGTGATACTTATCCAGCATCTTAGTGGTGACAGTTTCTCCCCGGTGTCGGCGAGGCGCAAATAAATCATCCTCTAGAGCACCCTATTATTTGCCTAGGGTTTGACTGTATCTCGCTCCCTGCAAATTAGTGACCTGTCATGTGAGAGGGATCTCTGCCATTGCCATAACCTCTCCATTTGCTGAACATGAGTCATTAACCATGTGGTGATTCTGCATTAATCACATTCTGTTCTGCAAGCCGGACCGAGCAAGGCCTTATTTAATAAGGCATTTCGTGTCCATCTTTGGGAAGGAGATGTAATGTCACGACTGTCGACTTTATGTGACAGCGGTTCTATAAAGTCTTTTTTTTTGGTTGGTGATTTCTCGTGGCTCCCCTTTGAGTTAGACCTGCTACAAACTTTCAGTGCAATTGTAACGTGGTTTTGGATTATTTGGATAAAGAAAATAACTTTTCGTTAGAGGGATTAACAGGCTTTAATACAAAGAGAGAATGAAAACACAAGCACTGAAAGCAACAGTTTTGACATGGGAATTAGGGCTAAACTTAGTATTTGATCTGTTGTACAAAAACAACAGTGTTGTGAATAATAGAGGCTTCAAGAACAGGAAGATTGCATCCAAACTCATGGGCAAACCAATCTTTGTTGTGACTCAGTGCATGCACATACTACCTGTGTGCAATATAATGCTTTGAAATTCACTACTTGTGCAATACCACAATGCATTGCGCCTTGGGGGGTTCGCTGCTGTAAACAATATGGCGTTTCGAGCTGTCATCAAAGAGACTAATATTTTTCTTCCGAATTCTATAAAAAAGTATCCAATTCCACTAAACCAAAGCTTCAGAAAATCTGTACCTTTTTATCTATTGATTTTGAAAAGTCGATTGGGAAAATAGCTCTGGTTAACCTCGTGTGCAGTGCTTTGTAGTTTCGGATTGCGTTTTTGATTGTTGGAGAAATTATGAGCACAGCAGAAGTTGTTTTTCATCAGTTACTTTGCTTTACTCGCACTCGAAGGCCTCCAGGTCGTAGCCACCCCCCAAGGCGCAAAGCATTATGGGTTATGTGCAAGTAGTGAATTGGACAAAACACATTGCCAACTTTATACTTTTAAAGCAATACAAAGTAACTTGTTTGCCTTAATAAATCATTTCCGTAGTCCCTCTGGGGGTAATACAAGTGTTAATGGGATGATTGGGGAGTCTTCATCCACCCTGGTGTGTCTGGCCAGATGACCACAATTGCAACTTTGCTGCCACCAGGTCGGAGTCACCAATACACACTAATGGAATCACGAAGAAGAAGCTAACAGGCAAACGGGTAAAGCTAGCTGCAGGCTAGCGCCACTTGAAACAGTATTTACAGCCAAAAAATTCCATTGTGTAATTGGATGTACAATATCCTTCTCTCCCTTCGCCTTTTCTGTCAGCGTAGTATTTACTCTCACAGACAATTAATTAGTTAAGTTAAACAATCGCAACATGCTATGACACCTGCAGTTGCGCTTATGGCCTCTAGGGGCACGAGTTACTTAGTACTGCTTTAACTTTAGAGCCTTTTTAACAATGTTGTGGCATAAAAAGTATGTTTTTCTTTCAACAAAAGCAATACAAAAGTAAAGAGCAGATCCACCTCCATTGTTTCAATCGGAGATAAACTAAATGTGGAGTTTACATGTTCTCCCCATCTCCAAGTGCTCCAATTTCCCCTACCACCAAAAAATAGTACCACGGTTCCCCTTTGGGGCCAGGTCTCTCCTGAAAAAGAGATTCTTAAATTGAGTGGGACTATACTGGTTAAATGAAGGTCAAATAAAATAAATAAAAATGGAGTGATCTAATTCCACATGGACATCCGTCAATTTTGTGTGTGATTTTGCAGGTTTTTTATCCTATACTAGCTAGCGACACATAACGGCTAATGCAACACCTGAATCACATATTACGACTGTCCTTCCATGACAAATATTCCTGAAGTTGTGGCCTATATATGGCCTATATGCTTTCTGAGCTGAGAACAGTTTTATTTAGTCTCTTAGGTGATTATATGCTGACAACACTACCAGACAGCTGTCAACTAAACCAGGATAAACCGACTAGATGCTGGAGCTTTAGTTTAATAGGTTTGCACAGAGGGAAAAGGCAAAAACCTTTCTTTCTGATTCACGTTATGAACATGTGCCTGCAAACATCACACATTTAACATCATCATAGGTGGTTTATACTGAGTTCAAAGAAAAGTCTCATGTCTTGCCGTTGCCAATAGAAATGTATGCAAATTTGCACCCTGCGAACCACGGCTATGAAGATGAAATATATTGAGTTAGTGGTTCAGACAGTCCCACTTGATAAGCGCCCCAGTCATGCAGAAAAACATCTTCCACACTCTCATAATGCAGGCAAAATACCATTTACATGATCCATCGCCTTCAGATAATGTCTGCCTTTGTGTGTGTGATGCTCAGACAATCGGCGACTCTGTCTGTGTGTACTTTGTTAATGTTTGTAAAGTTGTATGGGGAGAATACATTTATAAAACATCAGGGCTTTTGTCTGTTGATATAGTTATAGTATGAAAAGATTGTTTTTATGTGAAAACAGTTGGATTTCAGATACATCGACTATTTTGCATTTACGTCTTTGTAAGAAATTGCATTTATTCATACTAATTAATTCAACTAATAGTCTAATGTCCTTCGTTTGTGTGTATATATAAGTTTCACCTTCGAAGAGGAAAACTATTGCCGTATTTGGATCCTGTGTTTTTCAGTGGGCAGCAGCAGAAAAGAGCTGCATGGAAATGGATTAATTGCACTTCTGACTATATGTGAGTGTGTTTTATGTAGTTATTATCACATTAAACATTGTGAACTTGTGGCCTTGTAAGGGCTCCGTAACGTATATAAACCGTATTTAGACCATGGTCTGGGTGAATACTCGATTCTGATTGGCTGGTGGGTGCTTGATAAATGGGAAGTAGAGGAGAGTAAGCAGCTAGGTTAGCCTACTGTTAATAAAATATGAGCTTTCCATTTCTATTGAAAATGGTTAAGGCACTATTCATAATTTTCAGGCGTACAATGTGCACTGAAGCATATTTGGCTGGATTAGTAAAGTCAAACATAAAAGTTTTAGTTCGTGGGACCCAGGTGTAAGCGGACTCCACCGCCGCTGTTTCCATAAACAGTTGAGCTCGTTGAGCTAGCTAGCTAGCTTCAGGTTAAACAGCGTAAAAGTGAAATAACTCCTGCCCTTGAGTGCCGCATATCGGTGTTTACTTCCACGGAAAAGTGCCGTGTTAGTCCTGTTGTGTTGTGATTCTGGCGATGCAGCTTATGTTGTTTCGTTGAGCCGGACTGAGATCCTCGTAGCAGCGGAGAATGGCTCTCTCTGAGACGGGCCTTCAGACAGTGTGAGACCGGCTAATAGCCCACATAAAATAGTCCCGGTAGTCTGGCATATTTAGTGAGTTTAGTAAGTGTAATGCATGCTCCTCGTTGTTTAATCCTTACATATAAAACATTCTATGTGAGCCACAGTTTACAAGAAACCCATACTACCGTAAATACGTTCGAAAGCCATTCAGTATTAGGTATAAGCCCGGCGTAACACCTGCAACTTACAGCCACATCACTCCCATTATTGTAAATCTACTCCCTCAGATGCCGAAATCCCTCCTCTGAAACGGAGAACAATGCCATTTGTCCCACGGTCCCAAGTTGCACTGGATCAGGCTGATGTGTACAACATATACTGCATATTTAAACATTATTCATAATTTGACCAGGATTTCATCAAAGCACAGCCAATGGAGTGGATTCAATCAATGAACTTTCAAGGTCCACGCCTCAAATAACCATCAACGAGACACGGAGTCAGTGTCCTTAGGATTTTGTTTTGGGTCAGGCGCTGCTCCCACTAAGAGGGTGACGGGAGCTTTCACACATGTCAGCGAGTTAAATTTAGTCTGTGGAAAAGGGTCTTTGGGGTTGACCTGCGCTGTGGAGGCAGGCAGGTGTGAGGACAGCTCTCAGGCACGAAACACCACTGGATGTGTTCGGCCATGCTGAGAGGACGGATGATGAGGGCGAGAGGGAAAGGAACCTAACATACATGACGAGGCAGTTTGGCAACAGACTTCAAACATGGGCCTTTTCCCAGCCTTCACAGTCGACAAATGAGTCAAAGTGAATATTTAAGCCTATAGTATTTCCAGCAAAACTTATAAAGAACAAAGAACCCAATCTTGTAGCGCATGCAAAAGTGGATCAGCCACATAGTCTGCATTTTTTACTGACAGAGAATTCTGTGATTTGCATATCAGATTTGGGGACCAAATTTCCAAACTATTGAGCGCACCTGAATAGAAGACACACATAACATCATTTATAAAGATTATATAGGCCGCATAAGTCTATCAGTCGTAGCTGTCCATGCAAGTGCATTTGAATTGCCATCAGTGCTGGAAATACATTCTTCGTGCGCAGCCAAATATTTCAAGAGAACGGCTCCTATAGTACATTTACTTTTATAAAAGTGTGATAAGAACTTAAGTTTATACATTCGACTGTATTATTCTTTAACCCTCAGAGCCCTAAAAGACGCTTTACATTGCACTACACTATTCGTTCACTCCATAGTCGGTGGTGGTAAGCTACTGTTGTAGCCACAGCTGCCCTGGGGTAGCGAGGCAACCAGTCTGCAGTCTTTTGTGCAGATGAGTCGGGTACGTCCAAAAGAAGCCGTGTGAGCTCTACAGCATCTCCACAACCACAAATTCATGTCTGGATTTGGAGCTGTTATTGCATCTTTCTTACTTTGGAGTTCTTTCATTAGAAATAGCCGAGTGTTTTGGATCCCCCATAGTAACATGACACAATATTCAGTATGACCATAAAAATATATAAATTAGCCGCATTGTTGGTGTCACAGGGGAAAAAGTAGCGGTTAATAGTCCGGAAATTACGGTGTATACTTTCAAATGGTCAATTAGGTGCATCTCGGCCACATGTATCTATAGGCTATTCTCCAGCTTGCACTCGTAAGCACATGTCTTGATAAACGACCTCCAAAGTGTTTAAGCAAGAACCATTTGACGGAGGGCATTTGGGAGCAATGTAATGACAATCAGCTCCGAGTGATTATCTTAAAGTGACTCATTCCCAGTGATAAAGCTAATGTATAATGCAAAGCTCTCATCATCTGCACAGGCACCAGTGGCATCACATCCATTATGAGCCCAGGCCAATATGCGCCTCTGATCGAACACGCGGAGGCTTCAGAGGGCGCCTCGAAATAAATGTAACTTTGACCCACATTTTCACCTGCCCCCTTGAATGAGAAATCCATACTTCATTTCTCGGGCAAGAACTTGTGTTTCTGCTATAGGCCAATGCTTCTCACTCTCTATTTTTTTAGCTCTGGAAAAGTGATGGAAGAAGAGTTGACCTTTAAATAATCATCTTTGGTAGGGGTTGAACCGTCCATTTCTGGACGAGTGAAATAAGTTTGACTTTCTCTCTAAAGGGATTACACTTTGGCCTTAACTTCTTGAGGAAAAGGTCCCTAAGTTTAGTTTACTGAACATGTGACAGAAAAAGAAAATCTGTCCTTGTTTGTGTCATCAATATTATAGTTCAACTGGGTAAGTCGTGATGGATGTCCTCACAGTGAAGATGTGACTTGTGCTGCATCCGCCACACAGTTTGTTACAGATATGAAACTAAATATATAATGCATAATAATGGTATTCATAGCCTTTTTCTGACTTTGCCTCTTGCCTCTAAATTTTAAATACAACAACACAGGGTATTTTTAAAAGTATAACATTGCCTCTTATTTGGTTTTCCCATGATGTTAAAGGACAAATCATCAGAGGTTGGGAGACTCGACTTGACTCAATTTTCAGGACTTGAGACTTACTTGACCAAAGCTCCAAAAAGACTTGACTCGCTGTTTGTGATTTGAGACTGAACTTGGACTTGAGGCTAATGACTCTCAGTGACTTGCTGTGACTTTATAGTTATTATTTATTTGAGTGTCACTGTGTCACAGCATTTAGAGGCTATTTTACGCATCCGCACACAGAGCCCAGTGACAGCGGGACTGAAGGCTGCCCTGAATCTACTTTGAGCAGGGGCGAATCCGAGTATACAGGGACTGGGGGCATTACAGGGGAACCACTGACAGAAAAACTGCCAACAAAAATAAAAATATGATTTTATATTTATCTTTCAGACTGCAGGGAAAAGCAGCTCATGTTTAAAATACTCAGTTTGCATTTTTTTTTAAGTAGGCTCTCCCGGGCCCCCTCCTTAAAATGCTGTCCCAGTAATTTTGTACATAGACTGGAGCATTCAAAATATATATATATTGAATTTTGTAGCAATTAAAGACAAATTAGTCTAATCCAAAAGTTTTATATTAGCCTCAATTTTCGCTATATCTTGAGAAAGCACTTTATTTTAAGTAGATCGAACACATTTTGAAAAGTAGACACGCTGGCGTTTGTGACTTGAGGTGACTTGCCGGCTAAAGCAAGACTTGACTTGACTTGACCCCATGACCAATCGACTTGGACTTGCTTGGGACTTGGACCTTCACGACTTGGACTTGACTCGAGACTTCCCAGACTCCCACCTCTGCAAATCATTAAACACTGTAGATTTACTTCCGATTCTTATCCTTACACAACTTTGTACATTCAATTGGACTTGGCATAAATACTAATGCAAATTCATCATAGTTAAACAAGATAAGCCGAATTGAAATGATGCATGTGAAGGATACGTTCTATGACCACACTGGTGCCTGGGGTTTTGGCAGGTGGTGATGGCGCAGCAGACGGCCGACACATGGCGATATTCACACTATATGTTAAGCGGGCTTGCTGAATATACATTGGCAGCTGCTGATATTACCTGGACAGGCTTCGTGGTTTGTATGGGGAACACAAACAGGGGTTAAATAAACACCACCTTCAGTGCAAAGGGATAGAGATGCACTGATCCAGGTTTTTTGCTCCCCATACCGATACTGGGGGTTTGATCTGCCGATACCTGATGTTTACCGATATCAAGAGACGTTCTTAAAAGTGGTTGCTGAGAGTGAAAAAGTGTATCCTCTTTTCTCCAGAGTGACATCAAGAAAGTTGTGTCCTTTCTTGCAAACGAGATGTTACAGATCAACTATATCTATGAATGAACTAATGGGAAAATATTACACAAAGATCACTGGGCTTTTCTGCGCCAAATCCTTGGGTATTAGACAGGATATCAGGCTACAATGATATTAACAACTAACATAACACCTTTATTTTATTAGGTGAACCAATCACCTAATAAAATAAAGGCTTTGATGAGTTGACGTTAGCATTAGCGTGCTGTTGCATTTTGCGCAGCGATCAAAAAAACAATACAAATAAAAAATAAACTAACTCTGCGACTGAATTCTCCTACTTCTAAGCTTCAAAATGACATACAAACAATGAAGTAAACCTTAACCTTACAGCATGCCCATATTTAGTTGGTGAAAGTTGTGTTTTTCAGTATAGGATATTTGTTGCAGATACCCAATATAGTTTTTCTTCCTGTATCTCCAATATCCAACACCAGTATTGGATCAGTGCGTCCCTAATTATGTATTTGCAGATCTTTTTTTCTTTCTCTTTTATAGATGATTGTATCACAGCAAGTGTAGACTTCAGGGGGACAGCAACTCTGAGCAGTTCCAGACTTAAGTTTCGGTGATGGGCGTAGGTTTACGTATAGGGACCACGGGACGATTGGTGGGGTAAAGTGTCCCCACCAATAGTAACACCAAACCGACGCCCTTGGTTTCAGTAACACTTTATTTTATAGTACCTTGATACATTGTACCTAACTAAATTCAGTACAATGTAAAGTGCTCTGTAATAATGTGTAATAACTTGTACCAATGGGTTAGATACACAATGGAATAATATGTATTTGTAGGTACATAATGTATACTAAATTTAGTTAGGTACAATGTATCAAGGTATTGTAAAATAAAGTACCAACGTTTCATATTCAAACATTAGATTAGTACAATTTTTTGTTTTAGTAACACACTCCAATCAACCAGTAAATTGTTTTGACAATTTACTGTCATCCTCAGATTGAAATTGTATCAGTCAGTTTATGTATTTATACTTTTTTCATCAGTATCCCCTTTGCATTTCTTTCTGATAGAGGTCCAGCGCTCTTGGAACCGCAATGTATTTATTTTTTGAATTAAATGTCAAGCAGGTTTGACCGAATATTAGTACTGTAACCAGCAATATACTGTGACAAAAACACAAACATTTTAATCTGTCCAAAGCGCTCGTGTGGCTCCATTTTATCTACTGACTGATTTTAATATTCTGCTTGGTTTGCCCTGAATGGCGCTTTGACCTTCTGCGTGCCTCGGTGACATTTACCTGCTTACCCACACATAATGTACACATTAAGTCAGGGTCAGAGGGCTGTGACGCACCGTGTGCTAATGCGCTCTGTGTGTCATGTGTCAGTGCTGCTCATTCACTTGACTGATGCGAGATGACTTGATTAGCCACGACTAATTAGGAAAGGTGAACACTGCATGTTGTGTTGCAAGACAGATACACCCTTTCAATAAGAGGCTCCAGCAGATTTAAGACGACATCTGTCTCTCAAAAGAAGAATTTAATTTGGAGAAATTAAAGGCCGTGCTTGATTTTTAGGCCCGTGCGCCATCAGGGCTGGCGAAGGGGCTCTTGAAATTGTATAGAGCAATTGTTCCATTGTTTTTCTATGTCTATCTTGGCATAGTCTATTTGTTAGTAGTCACTTGTATTTGTTATGTGCCTTAAAAATGTAAAATAAAGTTGGGAAAAAAGGGTGCGCAAAGTGGGGCCCTCCGGAGGGTGACCTACTTTTGCGCCACATCTGGTTAATACTATCTCTTTCCCTTTCATTCTCAGTGGTAAATATGGATGCAGTACACTTTTTGGCCACCAGCGATAAATTGGGGGCGCTGTTTCACTCCTTTCGCAAAGTTAAGGAAACACTGTTGTGGTGTCGATGTAGCATCAGCTTTCCCATTTATCCAACTTGTATTGCAAAGGTCATTGACATCAACAAAGGAACATGTTAAAAAAATGACTTATAAAATAATTTATTCTGAACTGACACTTTCAAAATGACCTAATATGGCATTTTCTTTGAATTAACAAATGAGTGAGGTAAAGTGGTGTTGTTGTTTACATTTTGCACTATATTGCTACAATAGTTGATTTTGTTCTACTAAAACTTGGCTTTTGCCACAGTTAACATTTGTTTTAATGTAGTATGTTATTTGTATTGATAGAATCATATGCAAATGTATACCAAAAAAGAAAATAAAGTAACTATTATTATATGCAGTTATATGTGTTTCACGCTGGACATCGCCGTGTTTGGCCTGCGACCCACAGGCACTTTTTCATTTTGGCCCTCGGAGACAAAAAGTTTGGGCACCCCTGGTATAGAGGCTGTCACAATAATCACTATATCAACTTATCGTTCAATAAATGACAGATTAACGATACATTTTTGGGCTTGATATTTATATATATTTCATGTTTATTACAGCTTGTGTGGTATTTTAGGATATGATGATGCACTTTTCGAACAAAGGATTGCTGTCATTTTTATACCTGAGAGTTGACAGACTAGTATCGTTAGAGTCAATAATATCTTTTATCGCGATACTTTCCTGCCTCAATGTATCGAACTTCAAATTTGTTATCGTGACAGGCAGTTGACGGTTTGGACTTATTGGCAAAAAAGCTTGATTTGTGTTTTCATATAAGTGTTACCTCAAAAGCAAAAAAAAAAAACTACCTCAAAATTGTATAAATCACACCCCACACATTTGAAACAGGAAAATAATACTTCAGCATAATTGTTTGTCCCCTTTGTTTATGAGGCCAATATTAAATCAGCAGATAACACTATATGCACGACGCTGGGAGAGGATAATTATTTTCTAGCAGGTCTTCCGGGACTCACTGCACTCACTCATCTGCAATCAACACTCGTTTATGGACAACTAACTGCTGTCTGCGCGATTGGACCTGAGTAATTACGTTCAAATGGACATTGTGTTATAATGAACATTTAATACTGATGTTACGTGTGAGACCTTCGATTTAAATTTTTTAATATATTGCATTAAACAAAAACTTTGGAATCTTTAACTGGTATGTTATGAATGTGAATCCACAAGGGCAGAATGATAATGCTTGATGTCCTTATTAATGAATTCCATTAGCAACCCACAAACCCAGACTCACAGTCTAGTTAGATGATAAAATGAAATGATACGTTTATATTTCAAGATTCCGTTCGCTATTTTAGGATAAAATAAATACATACCTTTCAATCTATATAAAGCCTTGTTTTGTTTGTGGTTAAAGGAACAGGCCACCGTTTTTACATACTGAAATATGTTCCTACCTGAGCTTAGACAAGTTGATGCGTAGGGGTAGGCAACATCAGGCCCACGGGCCAAATCCGGCCCTCCAGCATAGCAACTCTGGCCCTCAAGATGAGAGATCAAATTCCTTTTACAGTACTCTAAACATGCAAGAAATAGTGTCAGTATTTTTAAAAAGCAATAATCAACACAAAAGGATGATTTATTTCTTTGTTCTGAGCCAAAACAGTTCACAACAGCAAAGGATTGAACTGAGCCAGGCATATCATTCTGGTTTAGGTTCTGTTTGTCATTTAAGTATTTATTTAAATGTTGTTTATGTATTTGATTTCACATTAGTATTGTTTAATTAACCAGTTAAAGTAATATAATTTTAATTGGCCAGTTAATTATATAAAATAACCAGTTTTAGAAATGTATATTGATTGAAATACATTCACCCATATAAAAATGACCAGTATCGGTATCGGTATCGACAAAAATTACCCCAAAAGTAAAATAAGTAATGTCATGTAATTGCCATGTAAATCTATCAAATACTGACTGATGTATCAAGCTTTTGGCAGGGAGATACCATTTGAACACCGCTTCATTTCAAGTTGGTGCAGTAAGCCCGTGCCCGTAAGTGAAGAAGTGAAGGGGGAAAAGGAAAGGTGAAAGGCATTAGCATTCAAAAAGATATACTTTAACTGCGTAACTTGCTGCTGACTGAGGAGTTGTATCAGGCTCAGACTGTGTGTGCAGCAGCCCATGTGAGAAGAGAAATTGTTAAAGTGGTATTTGAATCTGCAATCTCTGGTTATAGAAGCCAGATATAAATCATTAAATTCCCGGGCCAAAATGAGGTCCCAGCATGCCCCTGGGACGAAGTCAAGATTTTAAAATCCTGACATTACCAGCTGGACATCCTGCTGAGGGTTAACGTGTGAATGTGGCGTATAGAGATTTGGGAGTAAATTTCAGATCAGGATTTAAAGGCTTGGAAAGTAACAACTGAGAGGAAGAAAAAAAGTATTGTTAGGAGTCAAAGTTTAGACAGATTGCTAGATGTGGAGAAACAGTCAAAATGAAAAGAAATCAGGAGCCTTTAAACATCAGTAGACATTTTAGACCCGCTTAATCCTTTATTCATTCCATTCTGCATTCTGCCAAAAAAAAATGTGATAGCTGATGAATAGCCCCCTTAATTTGGCGCTGGATGCTGGTACGGACAATGTGATGGGTAATTTATGGCCTGCAATTTGTGGAGAAGCAACAATGCCCATTCAAAAGATTGCCTTGCAGGGATCTGACAATGTCTGTGCACAAGTACATTTTTCCCTTTTTCACAAATCAGTCACCACACTCCGTCAAATATCCCTCAAAGCTTTGTCTGAAACTGAAATGTATTTATTTTTATATGTGCTATTTGTTTAACTACTGTGCTGTTACACTTGGGGCTTGCATCAATCGCTTTCTTTGTAATAAATGGTTAGCACCCAGAAGGTAAACAAAAAACATTTTTCCTCTGCCAAAGGCATCCACATTTTAAAGAACTAAGTAACTTGTTTGCCTTAATAAATCCTTATCGTCGTCCCGCTGGGGGTGATGATGATGATCGGGAGGTCTTTCATTTTTATTCTTATTTATTGATTGGTTTATTTGGTCGGGACAGTGCCTGTTAATGAACATCCCCCTGGTGTCTCTGTCCACAAAACCACCCTTTCAACTTCCCTGCCTCCGGGTCATAGGCACAATACACACTAATAGAATCACAAAGAAGAAGCTAACAGGCTAACGGGCAAAGCTAACTGCGGGCTAGCACCACTTTAGCAGTAATTACAGCTTTTTTGTTTGAGTGAGAAAAAATATCTACATTGTGTCATTGAGTTATGGCACTGTGTACAATATCCCTCTCTCCCTTTGTCTTTTCTGTAAGTGTAGTATTTACTCTCACGGACAATTAATGAATAAAAAAACGTAACATGCTACGACACCTGCAGTGATGCTTATGGCCTCTCGGGGCGTAAGTTACTTAGTTCTGCTTTAAGTCCCAGCTACAACTTTACTCACAACTAGGGATGAACGGTTGATACCACTACCTTGTACTCATACTCGTACTCATACATGAGGTCCCGATACCAGAAACCGATACCACTTGACCTGCTCCGCTGAGGAGAGAAAATAGTAACTGTAGATTATTTAGTGGAAATACAATATTCCTCATAGAGCTGACTTTATTACAGACTACACTCCCTAAATCAGAGTCTGTGCTGGATTTAACCAGAGCTAAATGTTGTTAGTGCTGCAGTGTGGAGTCTGCAGTGTTTACAAAATACAGGCTAATATTGCTAACTAGCCGCTAACTCGCGGCTAACAGTTCTGGCGATTCTTATGCTGTATTATGCCCAGGGGCTTATTCATCTGAAAAACTTACCCAGCGACTAAAAAGTACTCAGAAAATCCAAAATAAAGACATGTTCATATTGAGTGAAAATGAGCTGCACAAAAACAATGAAAATGTTGTAGCTGCTCGCTAAGTTGCTAATAACACATAAGAAAATCCACACGGAGCTGAAGTAAAGGCGAAAAGAGACCATTTAGCTGCAGTAATAAGTAACCATCTCAATACTATTGTTGAATAAAAATACATACATCAATAAAACACAAGCATTGGGGAGCTTTTGGACATGGGCTGTTCTGTCTATCACGGACAGTGCAATATTAAAAAAAAAGTACTGTGAAAAAGTCTATAAACTGTCTATTCACTTCAAAAAGTATGTTGAAGAAAATGCCTTGTACTCGTCTCGGTATTCGGTATCGGCAAGTACTTAAATCAAAGTACTCGTATCAGTTTTAGAAAAAGTGGCATCGGTGCATCCCTTTACACACAAATACACATCTTCTTCACACAATGGCAGGATGCAAACAGGGATTGAACCACCAACCATGAAACCATTCGACGTTACCGAAACCAGGTTTATTTCCGAAACTGTCCCGACACCAACAGCCTGCCTTTGTAGCAACCTTGGCTGTGAGACTTTGCACTAGAATAAGAGGTCAGAGGAGCTGAACAACTGTCGAACCACCAATAGGATGCATTTGATTTTGTCAGGAACAATTTGGCTGTTCCGAAGGGTGTGCCAGGAGAGTGTCAGCCCTGTTTAGGCCTCCTCGACTGGGCTTACCGGCATCGGGGGGGAGCCTCTCTACTGACCATGACTGGAGCTGGCGCGCAAATGCATTGGGATTACCGTCACACTGTGCGCCCGGACACCTACTCCGGCACGCACGCGCACAGTGAGATAAACAAGGCCGAATACAGGAGACGCTAATGTGTTTCTACGTGTAAACCACTGTGTCATCAGCGGCAAGTGAAATCTGCTTGAATATTCACACATACATATTCTATGACCACACATGTACAGACAGGCTGTCTCTTTACATCAGACCTACGGAGTCAAAGTGGGAGTGTAGGGGAGGGAGGGCACAAGCCTTGACTTTTAAACACATACAAGGAAACAGCCCACGCCCTACACAAGATAAAAGATATGAATGCATTATGTTTCAATAAAAAAAACAAAAACAAAGACAGGTGGTTTCATTTTACACTGCTGTTTTAATCCTTGAGTTCATTTAACTTATTTTTCCCCCACTGGAACCGAGGCTGAGCACATTTTACCTAGTGACGAAAATGAGGATGTAAATGCAACAGAAAAGTAACAAAAACGTGCCGGAAACGCAACAATAACACACAAAAGTGGGACGAAAACAGGACAAAACGGCGCCAAAGAGCAATGAAAGGAAAGCAATGAAGAAAGCAACAAAACATGACCAAAACACACACAAAAGTTTTTGAGAAAACAAGATAAAGAAGACGCCAAAACACGACAAAAATGCAACGCCAATGCGACAAAAACATTTTGTAGGTCTTAGCTTTCAAATGAGGCGTTACTCTGGCCTATAGAGCCTTTAATTGTTTGTAAACATTCCGGGCTTAGCTGGAGGCAGGAAGTTAGATTCCTATCTATTTCCACTGGAGCTGTTCTCATAGTAACGATAAACAAATGTTTAACTGTTTTTGTAAATATCAAATAAACCTTGTTTTATCGTCTCAGCCAATCACCGCAGCTCATCGCTCAGGATCCCCTCTTTAAGCTCCCTGGTCAATCACTCAGCCCTCTGCCAGCCGTGCTACGACCCTCCTCCACCCCTTTCTCCGCCTGGCTCCTCCTCGGCTCCGCTCATCAAGTGGCCAACCCCAGGTCTCTTCCACCACCACCAGGGTCCAGGCTCCGGGGAAGATCATGGCTATCATTCGTCAAAGCCATGCATTCCATCTCGTTTGTTCAGTCTTCCGCCGGGGTCTGAGCCCCAATAATGATTCATGTGCATTAATAAAACACTCATACCGTCATTCCATTTCTGTGAGTCGTTTCAGGTTGAAATGTCATTACTCTTGTTCTGATACCTTAACAGGACCACATTGTGTAGTTGTAGCTTCACACTTGTAATCGCTAGTTTTAGTTTAATCTTTTTTTTCAGCAGTAAAAGGGTCTATAGGCTGTAAGCTCTATTCAAGAAGCGTTTAGATTTTGGGTAAAGCTGAACTGGAGAAAGTGCACTCGGTTACAATTTTACTTTGTCTGTCAGCTTTGTTGAGGTCAGAGTCATTGTGTTGGCACTCCCATTCTTCCAGCTGTACTTTACTAAACCTGCATAGATATAACCCTTCACAAAAAAGTCTCCAATGCACAGTTTGAACTGAATGATAAGCTTTCAATTAAATGCCTAATACGCCAGTCAGAAACAGCTCAAATATTCCTTTGTGAGTGGCGGGCTTGGAATAGCTGGTAACACCTGTAACAACAGCGTAAAAATCTGTAACATTTCACGATGAATCCATTGCTTAGAAGAGAGGCAAGCTATCTGTTCAAGAAATAATTCAACACAAAAGAAGCCAAGCGAGTGTTCACCCACGGCAACAGACAGCGCCCTGGACCCATTCAATTAAATGTTATTACGTTTGTATGAATACGATTCAGAGTGAACTACACTTCGGTGCTTCATATTGGAGCTTTGGAGGGATTTAAATTCTTATACGTTTACTTTGTGTTGTGCTGTCGAGCTTACTTAGAAGTCCATGACTTTGGGCGCTGTTTTGCACGATGCACTGATGACATGTGTCCTATTCACACTTAACACATTTCTATATTTAATCAAAGCTGGTAAACACACCAAAAAATCTCCCCATTTATTACATTCTAATTATTGCTTCCCTTTGGGTTCCTAAAGGCCTATTTGCTCGTGTATGTGTTTGCAAGTAGCTAAGTCTACCTTGAGGTGAGAATTGTGGTGCGCATTATTTCATGAATTTCATTAGTGAGCCTGAAAATAATTTCCTTGCCAGCTTGTATTGTAATTCCGCTATTGTTGTTAAGCCAGATTTAATATGTTGAAAGTGATTACGGGGACAGCGGAGGAGCAGGGCAACAGTATCACAAAGTCAGTGTGGCTTTGATTGTCAATGTTTTTTCCCATTTCCTTCTCTTTAGGGTTTTTTCCGAAGCCCTCAGAAAAGCCTGTTTATCTGCGCCAGTATTTTACCCCATTGTATCCACGCTGCTTACCCTCCTTTATCACATACGAACACAAGCTTTCACTTTCATCTTCCACTGGCTTTGTAAACAGTGATCATAGTGAATAGTTCAATAATGTTGATATTCTTGCTTTGAAGACGGGACTAAAGTGTAAATTCATGCATATGAGATCACGCTTTGATGTGGCTATTTACGAGTCTGGATGACAGTAGATCACACTCGGATGCAAATGCAGAGGTGACACGTTTTCCCCAAACCACATAAAATGAAAAGATGGAGTTTGTTTTGGATTCGCCACCATTTCAGTGTGGTTTAGAAACATCAATGTGAAACTTTGGGATTTTACTTATTCTACTCTGCAAACACAATCCTCAAATGTTAGGACATGTCTTTACGTGCACGGCCAGACAGATTTTGCTTTAAATTCTATGCAATTCATTCAAGGCTTTGCGGTCCTCTCACAAGCTTGGCATTTAATAAGAGTTAGCAGAGCCCTGGAAAAAGTGCTTAGTCCTTTGAAATTTTGACCACCTTTAAAAACTTCTCAAGTTCAGTTGAGGTTGCAGTCACGCTCCATTTTGCACTCACACAGGGCAGATACTCCTCTGTATAAGGGACAGTGCCCAGATCACAGGCAGCAGCAGCAGCAGCAGCAGAACAAGGGTGAGGGACTGAAGAGGGGCGACAGGACACACATTATGCAGGACACATGCAGAGAGAGGACTTCTACAGTACAGAAGGGTCACCGTCATTGGCATTCATTCCTTTCCTGTGTACTCTTTTGCTTCATGTAATACAAACCTCTGTGTGGAGTGAACAAGTTCCTCTGTGTCTGGATGGGTTTCCTGCTCTGTTTTAAAACATCCACAATAGCTTGATCTTGAATGTTTAGGTCCTGACACCAAAGGCTCCAGACACATTGCTCTGTAGCTTAACACTTCGTTTGTTTTGTATAGCCCAATATCACAACAGGAGAACAACACAATGTAGAGTTCAAGCAAATTAAGTATCCAGGCAAACGTAATGTTCAAATATAAGCGGCAGCAGGTGGGGACGAGCCTCATGGGCGTGTCCTGTCCTTAGACCAGGGGTGCCCAAACTTTTTTGTCTCTGAGGGCCAAAATGAAAAAGCGCCTGTGAGTCGTGGGCCAAACACGGCGATATCAAGTGTGAAACACTTATAACTGCAAATAATAATTTTCTTTTTCGGTAGCCTATTTGCATTTGATTGATTGCATTTAATGTAGCATGGTATTTGACTATGCAAATATCATGCTACATTAATATAAATGTTAACTATGGCAAAAGCCTAGTTTTAGTAGAACAAAATCAACTATTGCAGCAATAAAGTGCAAAATGTAAACAACAACACCTGTATCTATAGTACCTACAGTGACTTAAAATCATTTGTTTTTTAACTCAAAGAAAATGTGATATTAGATAATATTGAAAATGTCAGTTCAGCACAAATTATACAAAGTACATTTTTAACATGTACATGTCAACAACATTTGCAATAAAGGTTGGAAAACTCGGAAAGTTGATGCTCTGTGATAAACACCAAGACACCACAAGTGTTTTTCCGGAACTTTGCAAAAGGTGTGAAAAAGCGCCCCCAATTTGATGCGATGGGCCAAAGACTGTACTGCATCCATATTTACCATTGAGAATGCATGGGAAGAGAGTTAGGATTAACCATACACGGAGCAAAAGTAGGTCACCCTCTAGGGACCAACATAATTGTTCTGACGGGCCAAATTTGGAACAGAAGGAGAGATCCACTCCCATGGACGGGCAGGCTATAGGTAATAGTGTGGGGTCGTAGATGTACGTTACCAATATCCGCCTATATAAGGGGCAGTATTTCACCCGCGCCGTCTCCACACCTGTCTTCACCCCTGACGTCATGCACCGAGGAGCCGAGTCATGGACACTAGACGGAGGGCCGCTCCAGCTGAGCTCAGGCGATCAGGCGCACTGTGGCCAAAAACCACCGTTTACCGAGAGTGTTGCAGGCGGTAGCACAGACTATTTGTGGAATCGGTGAGTAGGCTGGTAATAACCCATTCTGTAAGCAAGGGCTAATGGGCTGTCGTCTTTAGCATATGGCTTTGTGTGGGACTGCTCCTCGTGCGGTTGGGCGTTTTGAGGAGGGCTGCCACTTGGGACGCATGCCAAACCTGTTCCATCTCGGTATGTGATTGTAATGTCTGTGTATATGTTTATTTGTGAAGTGTAATGTGCCGGTGGTAATGTTACCGTGTAACCCATAGGCGGCTGGGAAGCAAGTCTCCCCTTTTGTTTTACGCCTAATGTGAACCCAAAGTCTGGAGTAGCTTCAGCACAATGGCTATTTTACTGACAGATAACCTTTCTACCCGAAATACGAACAAATGTTCAATGTTTTACTAACTCAATTTAATCTGTTGAATTTATATTTAAATGAATAAATGTAAAAGCTATTTTCACAATCTATGTCCCTGTCAATTCGATGGTAAAAAGAACTTTAAAGGGGCTAGATGCAAGTTGGCCATTTTATACTCACTACTACCACCCAGGTCATACGTGTAACTGCACCTTCTATATTAAGCTCATGCATGACGGCAATTCGGACCCGAAGTAACAACTTTTTGAGTGACAGTGCAGGATTTTAGAGGCAGTTGTGGTGAACAGATCTGGGCTCATTCTACACATAAGGAAATTGCTGGAACATGTATGGGGAGGAAAATACATAATTTTAACATTTTTAAACTCTGGGGCTTCGGTTGAGATAATGGTGTCCGTAGTGCTGGTGTATCTGGGCCATATTAATGTAAACAAATAATTGGAGAACTACTTACGCCGCGGTCACACATAGTTAGACCCAGGGCCGATGGGAGTCCCTCAGCAGACGGGCCAAGACCACGGAAGAACATCCAGTTCTTGTTGGAGCTTCAGTTCTTCTTGTCCAATCACTGTGGGCAGGGGTTCCTCCGCGGATAGGGCTGCCATACTTTAGTTAGTACTAGTACTAAAACTGCTAAAGTGACCACTGTGTGCTGTTTTCACTCCCAGGTGACAAATGATCAGTACCACTACGACTCTTTTCATGACCAATTTTTGATGATCAATCAGGTCCAACCATGGAGACTTCTAAACTATATGTTCAAATCAAAGTAGAAATAACTCAGGACCTTTTATATCCCAAACGCTGTTGTTGCTTCATTCGTCTGCACATAAGCTGTCAAGCACTTTAGATTTATGAAGCATTTTCTTCAATTATAATTGCAGTGAATAACATGTATAATAGCTTTATACTTAATTAGAAAACACCCTCTCAGGGAATCAATCCAATAAGAAAAGTGGTAATTATAGGCAGTGTGACAAAGATGCAGGGATTGTTGAAAACCCCCTTGGTGAGTTGGCACCATGGGCACGGTAAGTACCAGAGTGTGTGTGTGCATCTATGAAGCGTTTATTGGGTACGCTCATGTCGCACATCCAAGGCTAATAAACAGCACTCCTTTATTCTCTGCTCTATTAATCACCTGCCTCCAAGTTTAGGTTTTTATGTCACAATCTTTTAAAAAAGGGATTAATCCGCTTTTACACTCTCATCACAGCGAGACACTGCACCTTATTAAGCCCCCATAGGGACTCAAACTCTTCAAGCAGCTTTAAATTAGTGCTTTCTTTCTCTATTTGATTTACATCCTGTGATTAAATGGGGAAGAGGAGGAAATAGCTTACATCAGCAGCTTCGGAGGATCTTTGAATGCAGGAACTGTTACTTCGCCGCAAACTAAATCATTCCAATAACCCTCAGTGTCCGTGAGAATAGTCCAATGGCACGAAGTTAGTCGCTTATGCTTTCCAGGCACGCACTGCACTGCACTGAAGTAAGAAAGTGTGATTTAAATAGTAAGAGAATGGTGTATTTGTTAGGGTTTGTTCAATCTTAGCATACTCTGTTAGTAGACCATGTTTTCTTGGGCAGAAGGAGATGTCTTTAACAGCAACACCATTGTGGCAAATATTGACTGACTGGGTTACAGGCAGGTTAATTGTCTCTCCTTCCCAGACCTGAAACTTGATACTACAACTAACAACAACAACAAAGGCTTGAATTTAGATTGTGCTTGATGAGCGAAACAAGCTTCTCAAAGCACTTCACTGTAGTAATCTTTCATTCGCTCTCCGCACTTGGTGGTAGGAAGCTACTGTTGTCGCTAAGGCTACCCCGGGGTAGACTGATGGAAACGCTAATTACACCATCAGCCCCTCCAGATCACTCACTCGAACGCCACATTGTTACATAAGCAAGGTGGGTGACAGGTGAGACCACAGACTTATGTAACCATTCACTGCGGTTACATGACAAAGGGAAAGTCGAATCTCTTAGAACAGGATTGCCCAAACCTATGTAAACCCGACAGATTCGACAAGGGTGCGCAGTCCGACTTTCCCCCTGAACCAATCGGCGACCGGCCTGGGCCGATTGCAGTCAGATTAGAGCTGCATGTAACCACTTAGTTGCATCAAATTGTATTGGGCTTAAGTTACTGCGCATGCTGTCCCTACCTATCATGTTAGCTGCTTCTAATGGGCTAACCCTACTATTGAAACAAGGATGAGAGAGGAGCTAACCTTTGCGGCTGCATCAGCGCGGAGAATGTGTGTTGGACCATGAGACAGCTAAGATTTGCTCCGATCGATCACATGAAAACAAAACAAAAAAGTCACTAAAACCACCAGCCACATATAAAGTGGTCTTTAAGCTGTACTTGTTGAATTTATAGTTTATTACAAAATTTCTCTTCCACAAAGAGTCATATAAAACGTTATCTGTTAGATGACGAGTGCTAATTGGCCTCTTTATTAGTGTTTTGGGTGGATTTGAGCTTAATCACTGGGCATCACAGTAACCCCAAACAAGGTCTTAGCTTTAGCTCTTTGCTAAAAGCAACATAACAGCCAAAGGTGAACCGGAAATGGTGCACATAGCCATGAAACCTCTGCCCCCTGCTGGCCGGGAGTGGCACCGCTCCCCTGATGCTGCTAAAGGACATTCAGATCTGTCATGACTGGTTTGACAGGTTTTGGGGAAAAGCGGATAGGAGTCGAATCTTTAGCCTTGTCGGATTAGACTTAACATGTTAACGTAGTGATTGTTCTTAACAACTGAGCCACCTTCGTCCCAACTGCCTCGAGAGAGAGAGAGAGTTAAAGCAGTAAGTGAAAGCAAAACATGTTGTGTTGAGAACAAAAAAGGAAAACTGGAAAAATCTGGAGATGGGTCAGTCGGGTGACATTACAGATCAAAGGTTCAGAACACTTTTCTCTGTTACAGTAAAGTGCACGTTTAGCAAACCCGTGTAAACCTTCTAACCCCTCTAAATCTTCCAGAGGACACTAAACGGCGGACCTTGGTTCCGGATCCAGTCCCACGTGCCAACCTGTCCAGACCCAAACCTTGCCTCCGAACTTTGGACCCGACCGTGAATCCCCTCAGACGAGCGGCTGCATGTGCTCTCTCTCTCTCCTTCCCTCTCTGACTGCAGAGAGGTAAACTACAGCCCAGATGAACAGAAAGAGAAAGTCCTTCTCTGAGCTCCATGACACTTTTTATACCTTTAGAAACGACTGCGGAATGACTGAACTATGGCTCACTAAAGTTTTAAAACTGAGGACACCCTAATTAAATGTGCACGGCTGTTTGGCAGCGAGCAGGTCTGAACCTGGACTAAACCAGGTCTTAACCTGGTCTAAACCAGTGTCTGAACCTGGACTAAACCTGGACTAAGCCTGGACTCAGTGTGTTGAACTGAGAAAAGAAGAGAAACCCATCACTGTCATATATTATGTGCACATTGTGAATGATAGAGGCTGTGCATTCTGCTGTTTAGGAGCAATTTATTTTTAGACAAAAAAACAACAATATTATTTTCAACAATATTATTTCCAAATTACAGTAATAGATAGAAAAGAAAAAAGGCAATTCATCATTTAACCGTGAATTAACCCAGTATGTTCCAGACCTTTACTTGCCAATTTTGTTTTCAATTCAGACATTGGTGAAATGTAATTTGTGACCCCTGTTCTAAACCCTCTAAATCTCACATGAAAAAGGAAACATCCAATGAACAAAACATCACAGACGGTTCATTATGTGCTTTCACTGGATACTTCGACCTTTAGAAAAGTAAATATGTGTAGCTCGTAGCAAGAGGAACATTCTTGTACAAAATCACGTTGACATGTAAACAAAGGCATGATGTTTTCGAAAGTTTAGAAAGAGGGTCAACACGTATTATTTCAAAACCCGTGCTCTATTGCTTTGGGCTCTTTGCAGGAGCACTTGTTTATTCACCAGCTCCCTCCTTAGTCTGAGTCATCAAGACATCGAATCAATATACCGACAAGAACAGAATGCTCACTTTGTGCAGAACATATCAAAAGTTTAATTAAATCTGTTTATGCAAAATCCTGAATAATTGAATTCCGACAAGACGGGATTTTAGTTCTCCCATGACAAAACAGTTTTTATTACACAGCATTATGAACGGAAATCATGCGCGCTGGTAAGTAGTTATGCTCAGACAAAGATCATTTATGGTTGTGTCTTGTGTCTCCGACTGTGGTACGTGTTGCCACTAGTGATACTTGTTCTTCTTGCAGTATCAGGGTGCAATGTTGGCCTTTATTTATTTAAAAGTCACTGATGTCTTCCCTATGACTGATGTTTTGCTAACACAACCTAAAACAAAAAAAAAAGCATGGTTGCTTAACTGCTTAAACATGTCAAACATACGGACCGCAGGCCTGATCCAATTCGCGAGGTGATTTATTCCGGTCCCTGCCCTGTAGAGCATAAATTCCAGAGTATGTAAAAAAAAAAGTAAGTCTCTAGCCCATTCCTGTGCTGAGTTATGATTTTTTTAAAGAATAATCAGAATGCTCATTCTAGCCACTAGGGGGCATTAAAATCCACACGTGTCCAACAGCGGGCACTGACATAGTAACAGCTCAGGATATAAACAACACATTATATAGCCACGTGGTAAATGGATAGTCTGCCCCAGGGCGGCTGTGGCTTCAATAACAGCTTACTACCATCAAGTGTAGAGTGAATGAATAATGACAACTATGTAGTACTTTGAGGAACTTGTGACACAGGCTTGTAAAGTGCAATACAAGTGTAAGCCGTTGTTATTAAGGAAGCTACAGTTAACTTGGGGCTTTGACCAAATCACAGCTTATTATTATTCATTTATTTGAAAAAATTTCTCTCTAACATGCGGTCCGCGACCCGCCGTGGGAGCTGAATTTCGGCCCGTGATCCAAAATGAGTTTGACACCCCTGCTTCTTGACCAGAGAGCACACAGCCTATAGACCTGTGTAACGACTCATTTGAAAGTTAAGACCCACAAACTGATTTAAACTTTATTTGTTGCGTTGTCGCCCTGTTTATGTCACATTTTTGTTGCTTCAATGTTGTCTTGGTCCTGATTTACCGCAGCACACTCTTTGTTTTAATCATAGTTATTGCGTTATTTAAAGCAGTACTAAGTAACTCATGCCCCTAGAGGCCATACGCACCAATGCAGGTGTCGTAGCATGTTACAGTGTTTTACTCATAAATTTTCTGTGAGCGTAAATACTTTGCTCACAGAAAAAGATAAAGGGAGAGAGGGATATTGTACATCCAACTACACAATGGAGATCATCTTTTTTCACTCAAACTTGGCTGTACATACTGCTTAAGTGGCGCTAGCCCGCAGTTAGCTTTGCCCGTTAGCCTGTTGGCTTCTTCGTCGTGATTCCATTAGTGTGTATTGGGGCCTCCGGGTCGGAAGAGGGGAAGTTGCAATTGTGGTTTGCTGGCCAGAGACACCAGGGGGAGATGATCATCCCATTAACAGTTGTATTGTGCCTAAAGGGACGATGGAAAGGATATATTAAGGTAAACAAGTAGTATAATAGTGCATTTTTCCTCACATCCTGTAGCCCTAGATTTGAAATTGAGGTTATACAGTTTTAGATCATGCTTCCTCCCAGCTATAGGTCTATTTTAGCCCCGTTTTAGACTTGAAGAGGTAAATACTGTCTTTATGGGGTGGTTCTTGAACAGTTTGAAAGCCATCTTACCATAAAACTGTACACCACAAGCATATAACCACTACTATCACGGTATCAAAAGGGCACACTGTCTCCTCTGTTGGCTCTAAACACAACAAGTCTAAGGCATAACATCCATTAAATACGGCCATCATTTCAAGGGACGCCGAGTAGGTTTTTCCTTAAGCACCCCTTGGGCCCAGTAACCAAACGCATCCTGTCACACGGCACAAGTGCATCCTATACAGAAGCCCTCGTGCAGACGTTTAATCTCCACAGTAATCACATTTAGGCATCATCTTACATTCGTCAGCTTGGCGAAAATGCTTCAAAATAGCGTGTTTTTTTTTCCCTTTGCAAAAATAAAACAGGACCGAAAATGGTTGCATGTAGAGGAAGAAAGCAAGTGGGATTTTGCCAAGTCTGACAGTCGGGGGATGCAAGCTAATTATCCTGTGGTGCTTGGAAGCTGGAGTGCTCATTGACAATCACAGGCCTGCTCTTGGGGTGTATATAGCTATTAGGCTGAGAGACAAGGGTTGGCCAAAAGCACTGATCACTGTGGTCACACCAGCCAAGCTAGATCAACTCGCAGCCTGCAGCCATTTATTCAAATCGTTGGTGAATGTGCTTAGTGTTGAGTGGTGCATTGCTGAATAAATTTAACAGGATCAAATCGGCTTTGAAAATAGTAAAATTGGATTAGACTATGCAGTGCAGTTTTAAATTAACTTCAATTCACAATGCAAATTAGCACAGTGCTAATAGTTTATTGTTATTAGAGCCTGTAAGATTAGACAATATGGTTGTAGCAATGTCAGAACTGAGTGCCTGTTTAATTTTGATTACAGCTGATCCTGTTTGCTTGATGATATATTTTGTAATGTGGTTATAAACAAGTGCTTTGGTATTACTCTATTCTTGTGCCCTTTATAGATTTTCACTCTTTACTGCCCGGTATACGTCTCATTATACAATAACTGTTTTTTTTTTTGTAATAGGGTTGAGTTCACATGACATCACAACATTCTTAAGAGCCTTTATATGTTAAGTGGTGACGTCACAGCTCTACTTCCGGGTCCGCAAATGTGCGAGAAACGACAAAAAAATCTTTAATACCACAATCAATATTTCTGAAACTCAACAGAGAGTCACTGAACATACTTATTTATCAGGCCCATTAGCCAAAAATGCTGTACCTACTGCTATAAAAGTAATATTTACCAAAATCGGTATATCCGGGTTAGCAGAGATAAATGCTAACGGCGCAGCAGCTACGCTAACCCCGGAAGTAGTGACTTCAGTAAATGTGACTTTTTTAGCAGTAGGTGTGGCATTTTTTGGCTAATGAGTTTTTAATGTTTTTTTTCTCGCATATTTTCCGGTCTGCAAGAACCCGAAAGCGGAAGTCGTGACGTCACACCAAGGGGGAAAACAGAATCTTTTGGGAAACACAGTTTTTCACTCTTTTTATTTTCTGGCCAAATATAAACTTATTTATCACATAGAAATAAAGTCAAGTCTAAATCGGGTCCATATGGATGTTTATTCACAGCAGAAAATTCAGTAGAAGGAGAAAAAACGGCAGTCGTAGCTAGCGCTATGCTAATATGTAGCATTGTGTTAGCATTCTCCGTTTTTTATATATTTATGGGCTGTTGAACCACTTTGCTCCTCCCCATGTCTTTGTATCTTTATTTAGTAGAAAACTATATTCATGATTCAGCATTTAAATGTTTTCTCCCTTAACATACTTCCGTTGTCCTGACACTTCCGGTTGAGCTCGAAGCCCGTTCATTAAGTGGAGAACGAGGGGAAAAGTTCACCGCTCAAATCTGATGTTTGGTCGATTCATTTGTGTAAAATGTCCAATGTTCATTTGCACCAACATGTCAACACTGCACCGTTTCTCTTAAAATTGAGGCGGAGGGAAGCTGAAAATTCCATGGCGGTAACTATGGTAACTGTCACAATGCAGATTGCAAATTTCTTTGCAATTCCTGAGCCAATCCACATGGAACAAAAACTGTCACAAGTTCAAAGTCTTCCAGCGCTTATGAACTCTGGTCTAATTATTTCCAAAAAGTGGTGACAATATTCAAAAACATTTGCCCGATGTTGGCCAGTAGAAAGGACTTTCAGCCAAAAGAATAATATGACAGGTTTGTGAATCCAATCACTACCAAATAATGATCAGGGAAAACAGTTGTGGAAATTTCTTCCAAAAACTGTTTCTCTCCCATAAAGTTGTATTGGCACCTGCCCTCCAACGGAAATAGAATTGATCACTTCACGTTATCAAGCAGTTAGTAATGCACAGTAATCCAGATATACACAGTTTACTAGCCATTGTTGACATGAATATGCATCTAAACAGAGAGTATAGTGACAATGTGGTTAAGTCAGACATGGATAAAGGGACTATGCAAGTTGGCCATTTTATACTCACTACTGCCACCTCAGGTCATATGTGTAACTGCACCTTCTATCAAGTCTGTGCTCATTCTACACCTTAGGACATTGCTGGAACATGTAGGGGGAGGAAAATACATAGTTTTAACATTTTTTAACTCAGTATAGTCCCTTTAAGTTTAGGAAAAAGGTTTGGGCATATTGTATAATAGTGGTTACCTTATAATAAAGGTAACCACTATTTAGCTGCTTACAAATGAGCAACAAATGATGAGGAAAGCATACGGTGTGTACAAGTGCTTTACTAGGGCAGTCATCATATAGTGTTACCGCACATTTCATTGCATTATATAATAAGTTAAAGAAAAATGAGTAAACTATTACAAAATGTGGTTTTATTACACAAAGAAGTGAAAATGTTCTTTCAGTTGTTATTACATAATGTGATGTCACTACTAGGGATGCACCGATACCACTTTTTCTAAAACCGATACGAGTGCGAGTACTTGGATTTAAGTACTTGCTGATACCGAATACCGATACGAGTACAAGGCATTTTCTTCAACATTCTTACTTTTTTCCACAGCAGATTGGTTTGTAATTAGTAAATTTACTCATTTACATTTCCTTAAGTAAAGTAGGCGACACATTTAAGAGCAGTTATTACAATTGTGCTGATGCCATTTATTTATTTTTATTTTCATTCAATATAATTTTTAATTTGTATTGCACTGTCCATCATAGACAGAAAAGCCCATGTCCAAAAGCTCCCCAATTCCTGTGCTTTATTCATTTATATATTTTTATTTAACAATAGTATTGAGATGTTAGTTAAATGGTCTCTTTTCGTCTTTACTTCTTCTCTCCTCAGCTGAGAGCTGCGCCTCGTAGGTGCGCTGGCCGCACGTCAAATGGTATCGGTTTCTGGTATCGGGACCTCATGAATGAGTACGAGTATGAGTACAAGCCTGTGGTATCGGCCCGATACCCGATACTGGTATCGGTATCGGTGCATCCCTAGTCACTACAAAATGTGGCAGGTTTTGTAATATCACGTTGTTGCACATTGCCCCGCTATTGGCTCCAACCATAATAATGAGATGATGATACTTACATGGGTGGAAACATACAAGTTATACTTCCTCTCATTCCTTTTTGAGTTTATGTGCAGTGTTATGTCCATACCGCCTTTGCTATGCCCAATCCCATCAGACCTTAGAAGCTAAGCAGGGAAGGGCCTGGCAGGACTTGGATGGGAGACCGTTTGGGAACACCAAGGAAGCCTGGCGAATGTAGTGTGTGATTGAGTGAGTGGTGGTGGTCGGAGGGGCCAATGACGCAGACTGGTTGCCTCGCTTCCGTCAGTCTACCCCAGGACAGCTGTGGCTATAATAGTAGCTTACCACCACCGAGTAAGTGAACGAATAGTGCAATGTAAAGCGTCTTTGAGTGTCCAGAAAAGCGCTATATAAAACCAATGCAGTATGTATATGTAGCCTGGAGTGAGTGAGCTTTCATAACTCCTAAGGGCATTACTTGTGTATTCCAAGGCTTCAGTTTCAATTTTGGGATATTTGGGAGCTGAGCCAGAACAGATCGAAGAGCTTCCATTACTTTCGCATCCGCCGCCTTTGCCAAACTACAACCAGCAAATTCGGCACAACTGCTCAACATCACCTACAACCTACAACGTACATGTAGGGAAATGAAAATTGAGTTTACGGATGGCTAAGGCCAGGCTAATGTTTATGTGCAAGTATGTTAATGTCATAATATGTATATGTAATGTACATTGAAGTCAGAGTAATCAATCAATATTCACTCATGTGTTCAGACTTTTACTTCATATTGCATAAAGGTCCTCAACAAGCATTTTCAGTTCATTGCGAAGACCATTTTCCAGGTGTTAATAGTTTAGCCAATATGTTCTTATTTTTGCTCACGATCTCCTGACAGTGTGGTAAAGTGAGCTCATGAGCGGGCGTCCAAACCCAAATGTGTGTAATTGACTTGCTGAGGTGGTGCAGCCACTGGCACCTCGTTGAATAAGAGTCCCAGCTCACTCACCGAAATGCGTTTGGAAAATTACTCTTCTTTGAACCACGCGTCCAATATCATGCACTAATGACGGGCGCAATTACTTGTGTTACATACTTTGCTCCTGTGGCTCACACCGGTCAGGAGGAGGGGAAAGAGGTAATATCGGCCCGATCATGTTCTTTGAAATGAGCGGGTTTACAGGCACAAAAAACCATCAGGATGCTAACACCTCTGCAGCCCTCAGGCACTGTAATCACTCTGAGCATTGGATATTGCATTTTATATTTCACCAGTCGGTCTCGCCTACTCCCATGTATCTATTTCGCATTCAAACTCCCCTTAAATTGTATCTTTTGGATGTGAGTGTTTTTGTTGTATTTCAAGGCAAATGTTGAGATAACAAAAAATCAATAGCTATTGTAGGTCGCTACTGCTAAATACAGCATATTTAACCCTCTATAGTATGTGTTAAAATATGTTCTGAATAGATATGTGAATGTTAAATTGAGTATTCACTTTGCACAGTGCAATAATATAATTCTGTAAATACTCATGTTGAAATTGTGAAAACATACAGTTATGTTCATGAATAATCAGTTAATCGATTAATCACCATCATGGGCTCAGTCGGTTAAAACAAATACTATTATTTGTTTAGCCCCATAAAGTACCATTTAAAAGTACCATCTGGGGCCCGACTAATACTGACTCTCTTAACTCTTCCCATTCATTCTCAATGGTAAGCCCTGACAGTATAGATGCAGTACACTTTTTGGCCACCAGTGTCAAAATGGGGGCGCTGTTTCGCTCCTCCTGAAAAGTTAAAGGAACAGGACACTGTTTTTACATACCGAGATATGTTCTTGCCTGAGCTTAGACGAGTTAATGCGTACCTGTCTGGTCTTTGTGCATATAACATATAACACATCTCAGAATGGAAAAAAAACATGGCCTGTTGTTTAAGGAAACATTGTTTGTTGCTCGGTTTTTATCAATCACCGAAGGCATGTGCTAAAAATGGCCTCATAAAAAAATGTATGCCGAACTTACACTTTCTAATATCACACTTTCTTTGAGTTACCAAATGAATTAGGTAAACTCACTGTTGCTGTTGCCATGACACTGATAAGCACTGATCGTTTTGCCGGAGTGGATAGTAAAAGTTGGAGTAAAACAAACAACAGTCCAAGTAAAACTTCAAAGTTTGCTAGCACTTACATCTGTGAACAGACTTTTAGTGTCATGACCCTCACCAAGTCCGGACTCAGAGCCACCTGACTCACACCTTGATGACACACGAGCTAAATGCAACCGACACATGAATAGGCTAATAATGTCCAGCTTCATGTCACACTAGTCTAAGTAGTTTGTACTGTTCAAGATGCAAGGATTGTTGCTGTTTATATTTTGCACTATTGCTGCAATTGTTGATTTTGTTCTACTAAAACTACGCTTTTGACATAGTTAATTAACATTTGTTTTTATGTATACTATTTGCACAGATAGAATAAAATGCAAATGTATACCGAGATTAAATAAAATAAAGTAGTAACAATTATTATTTGCAGTTATATGCATGGGAGGGCTGAGTGAGCGCCACAGTGAGAAAAAGAGGCAGGGCAGCTGTTTTATAAGTGAGAGATAGACAGATATAAGTGATATACTCTCCTGTGTCCTCAAAGCTTACAGTGATCCAATGTCACTCACCGTCATGCAGACCAAAGTGTGTATTAACTGATGAAATGACCCGTGCTACGTCCGGAACCCATGTAGGACAAGTTTGCAGTCTGGGATGTGGAGGGTGGAGCATCACTGTCAGTCAATAACAACAAGTCTGTTTGGTGTATTTATCTTTAGTTACCTGTACTGCTGCTGATTCTTTTCGGGACAGCTTGGGCTAGATTCACGATCAAAAGCGTTGATTTCATGACTGTCCTGAATTTTTTGGGTCATGTATATCCCTTAAGGGGAGACACTACAGGCAAAACTACATTTTTTTCAGTTTTCAGGTTTTGGGCCAAATTGGTCTCTGAACATACAAGCTTTCACCCGGAAACAGAAAATATGCCTAATCTTCACAATAACATGTTTAAATATTGCGCTGATTCAATGTTCCCCTTTAGACTTATATGGGAGAATGCAATTTCAAGGGCCTTTTTCTCAAAAAAAACCTTTTTCTGTCATTGTGGCGACACTATGTCCACGTCAGTCGGACCTAAAGACTTCAGATTTTCCAGCCTTGGACTGAACAATATTTGGAAGATTTTTTCAGAGGGATTTTTTATTATTTAATCCCTAGCCCCATTTATTGAGTTCTGAATGTCAAAAAATAAGGCGAAAATTAAATTTTCCCACATTTTTCCACTAAAAAACAGCTTATTTTAAAACTAAACAAGAAATCCAAAATCCCCTCTGATAAAGTCTTGGCAACTCATTCATCAATAAAATGAAACCATAAATTTGATTGTAGCTCTATCCATTATTCAGATTTCGTTGCTGAAAAGATGGGAAATTTGGGGCATTTTTAGGCATAAAACACCTTGTTCTTATATGAAAAGATAAAATGACAGAAAACTTGCAATGTATTTTTTTCTTACATTTATGCCAGTGATCTACAGGAAAAGCTTCAAATTGATATCTGTAAATATAATTTTTTTTCCCTATTCACCTGCAGTGTCTTGCCTTAAATATGCAAGCTGTAATGTCTTGAATTGATCGTCATCTGTTATTTCTTTGACTGTGCAGAACCCTCAAGCTCCTGGGTCTCTGGTACAGGACCTGAGCTTTGAGGAAAAAGGAGACAGGGGTTAAATCATTGAAAGTGAAGCGGGGGCTCAGCGAGGGCTGCTGCCTCTGTCCCTGGGCGCTTCTCACTTGCCACGGCCTGACTTTACATCGTGCACGACACTCTGTGCTCCTTCCGTCCTCTGTCCCGGTCTTATTTCTCTGTTAACTGGACCTTTATTTGGCGAAAGGCTATTAGAGGTAAATGTGGGTGCATTAGATTGCTTCTTTCCTCCGTGTGAAGTGGTGCATTTTTTTTTTTTTTGCTGCCCGGACTTACACAGGAGTCAGGTTTGTGTTGAGCCAGTGCCGAAGTCCAATGAATGAAACAAACGGTCCGCTCTGTTCTCCGCAGAGCGCCTCTTTCAGGGCTGTGTTTTAATCATAACAATGGCTTGCACCAAGGCCGTGTCACATCTTTCTCAAAGCGCTACAATTTATTCACTCCATACTCAGTGGTGGTAAGCCACTATTGTGGCCACAGCTGCTCTGAGATAGACTGACGCAAGTGAGGCTGCCAATCTGTGCCATTGGTCCCTCCAGCCACCACCACCACTCACTCACTCACTCACTCACTCACTCACTCACTCACTCACTCATTCACACTCTGCATTCCGTCCCATTCCAATTTTTACTGTTCTTTTATATCATAAATAATTGTTGTGATAAAATTGGATTATATTTCATGGCCTAGTCACTAGTCCCTCGGCCCGTGATTTCAAAATGTCGTTCAGCAAATGCATTAACGTCTTATGTAACATGTTGAGATAATATACTGAGGCCAAACACCTCTAACAGCCAAGTTGAACGCTGCTGACATCTTCTTTTATTACATGTATAAAGGAATAAAATGAGTCCTTTGGCTGTTTAGACCTGGATGCAATTTCATATTTCAACTCAGATCTTTCCATTTTCCCTCTCTCTTGTTCCTTTCCTTGCCTCGACACCTTATCTTCAGCCTCACCTCCTCGGCCCGCGCTCCTCCCGTGCCTCACCTATCCTTTGCATTAAATCAAATGGAACACATTAAAGGTGTCATGGGCAGCAGACAATGGCTTTTATGATTGCCTGCTGTGTTGGTCCTGACGGTGCCACACAGCCATATAAAACACCATTTGTATCAGCTCATTTCATAGAGACTCTCTCATCTATTGAAACAGAGCGACAGATTCAGAAGTGATATATGTATGGGGGGGGGGGGGTGGCTGTGTTTAGAGAGAGAGAGAGCAGACAGAGAAACGTACGGCGCAGTTTACACTGCCAGCGAACGGCGGTGCATTGGTATCGGAGGCACGTCTCGTTTACACAGCGCACATCGTATCGCCTGACTCCCTGCTTCGCCGAAAACACTGGAGGAGGTCGTTCCACGTCTCAGTGGGAGGCCGTTCTCAGCCGTTCTACCTCATGTGAACAGGAGAGAACGAGGACGAGTGCAGAGCCGTCACGTCACACTGATTGGCTAGACCCGCAATCTCATTATACTGTGAAGCTCCCCACATGTATATTTAGTCAAATAACGATCTGTAAATAATTTGTTTTGACTCATTTTTACTTTAGAAAGCTGCAACATTCAAGGAAGTGACAAACAGTGTCTTCCTCTGTGTACTCACAGGTGTGTAAGGAACACAGCGCCGTCTTCTGGACAAAGATGTGCACTGTAGTTTCATTGGTTTTGTTGATACCTCGCTTTCGTACAAAGCGGATCGAGAGACGACGTGACAACTTCCTGGAGACTATGGCTGTGTAAGCGGCGCATAAGTGAAGTCACGTCTGCAGGGGTTTCTTAAGTTAAGTTAAGTTAAGTTAAGTTAAGTTAAGTTAAGTTAAGTTAAGTTAAGTTAAGTTAAGTTAAGTTAAGTTAAGTTAAGTTAAATTAAGTTAAGTTAAGTTAAGTTAAGTTAAGTTAAGTTAAGTTAAGTTAAGTTAAGTTAAGTTAAGTTAAGTTAAGTTAAGTTAAGTTAAGTTAAGTTAAGTTAAGTTAAGTTATACTTTATTAATCTCAGTCATGATCCGACTGCTGTTTAATCCAATGGCTGCTCTGCTTTATGACGACGACACTAGGGGCCGCCATACCTCCATATAGCCGCTAGTCCCCTATTGGAAAGCATCGCACTTTAGACACATTAAAAACAACTTTAAAGCCTGGTTTCTAATTTTCTTAAACTTTCTACAGTTAGATATTCCTCCTGTGATAACGCTGGGTTAGTTACAATTAGGCTGGTTTTCATAATTTTGGAGCTGCGCGAACTACACATCACGCAATGGCCGAGTCTACAGTGAAGATCCCGCCCTTATGCCTTTTTTAGGAACATGCTTCGTCAGAGCTGGGGAGGAGGAGTCTGTAAATCCGCCATGATTTCCCCCTCGAGCGTGGTCATTGTGGTAAACGGGGAGGAGTGAGCAATGACGGTCTATTAATAATATGTCTATGGTTTAAGCTTATAATTTGCTCGTTTTTTCCTTTTTCTGTGAACTTTTGGGAGCGTTTGTGGCTTCTGTGTTCCACAGGGTTTAGCTGGTGGCGGTGCATCGTTTCAGAGGAGCACTAAAGGCAGTACTCTGGTTTCCAAAACATGCTGGTCAGGTTGGCCCACAGTGGTGGTGCGCTCAGCCGGCTCAGGACTAGCAGCTCAGGACTAACACCTGAACACCACTTCATAATACAATGAAAAAAAAAACACTTAGCAATTATAAGTGTTGTAGACTACTGCTGTAGTCATTTCTCTCCCCATATCTCTTTCTCTTTCTGGTTCATTTGAGCCTTCTATATAACTTTTGGAGAAACACTCTTTCACTAAATCAGTTTGGCTTTATTTATTTTCTTTCATTTCTAGTTTGTTGGTGTATGGGTAGTTTTGATTTGTTGCTGTCTAATTAAATCAAATATGCTAAAACTGGGACAAACGGCAAATTGTTTTTACTCTAAATTGGACGTTTTTTTTATTATTATTATTTGGGTCGTCACTTGTTGAGATAAGTTGAAGCCTTGAAGCTGCACCACATCCTAGCGAATAGAATAGGCATTCTATGGTGTTGGGTCCAGGGGCTAGGCCTTCACATAGCTGTCAAATATGGAGGATAATAATACATTTGGATGACCCTGGAGTCTTATATCAGAAATAACCAGAGTTGACCCAGAGTCGCCGAGAGACTGGACACCCCCGATGGCCCGGGAATACAGTATGTAGAAATATGGTCTCTGCATTAACCTTTCTGCAATGACCCAGAAGATATGAATTTACTCAACATGCAAAAGTCAATTTCTTAAAAAGAATCCTGCGCTCCTATAAGGTCACATTGACATGGCCTTTTTATTACTTGATTCGTTGCAATTCCCATTTCACATTTCTGTTCGTACATTGTGCCAGACAGTCAGTCCATGTGAACGTTTGTCACGAAGGTGCTTCAGACAAAAGGGTGGTAAAAAAAAAGAAAAAAAGGCTTGAGGGGGAATTTAAAAAAAGAAGCCAGTGACTTGGGTGAGGAAATTATAAAAGAAAAAGGCAAAGAAAAGAGCTGACAGGAAGTCAAAAGAAGAGGCTAAAAAAAGGAACTGGTTGGCAAGCGCCGCAAAACGATGAGAGATGTGATACTGAGGCGTGGATAGAAGGGGGCCTTGCAGTGAGTGAGGTAGCCTGGAAAGCCCTGACACAAAATAAATGAGGAAAAGCTGTCAGGACGAGCAGGTTTTTTACAGCAACTAAGGCTATGGTGATTATTAGGGCCAGGGTTCCCCTCCCCCACTGCGCCCTGCCCCTCTCCTCCGCTGCCCCATTAGTATAGTGAGCATATTGGGCTTATTAAATTCTAATTGTGTGTAATGGCCGCCCAGGCTCTCCCGGGCCCTCTGTGACACGGCGAGCGCGAGTGGAGGTATTTGTTTTGCTAATTAGAAAGCGTTCGGATCCCTTAAGTGCTGGGCTGTTTGCTTTTGCTCAGAACGGTGAGATGGATGGATAGATTGGTAAGCGCAGGTACCGCCGAGGATACGAGCCCGAGCCGCCGAGTGCAATAGGAGCACCTTGGGGGTATTTACCGGTGAGGAGGAATATGAAAAATCAATGAGGACATAATGAGGTGCATTTAGAAAGTTGTCAGACACCGGCGAGAGGGGCTGCTTAGCATGCAGCATCCGCAGTTTGAGACAAAGGCTGTTTGCACAAAGCGCCACCACCAATATGGGTAAATCGCGCTTCAGAACGTGGGGGCTGCATTCAAATGGCTGTGTGTGAAAGAAATGAAAGAGCTTTTTTTATGCGCGGAAAGCTAAAGATGTTGAGGCTGGCTTTGGATTGGAAATTAATACACATACACAAACACAATTTGATTACCGCTGTACGCTTGAAATAATCTGGTTTTCTGATTGAAATGACTTTGATTTTGGTGTGCAAAGTCGGCGGTCCGAGCCCAACTTAAAGCTCCTTCCACTATTGTGTCCCTGATGAAGAGATGAACCAATTCGCACTCCCATTATACTCATTTTTTATTCTTATTTATTCTTTACTATGTGTATTGTGGTCTATGAGTATTGTGTCCTGCATTATGTGAGAAAGTTCATGTTCAAACGCTCAAACTGAACAACAACTGGAATCAACAATACGCCTTTCTGACAATATGTGTAACCTGGCTTTCACACAGTTCTGCCGAGGTCATACTGTATTTTTCCCACTTAAACAGTGTATTGTTGTGACAGCGCCGTTGCCTGTGGATCAAGGTTTTTTTACTCCTTAGTTCGCTGACCCCTCTCTTTTCCAACAGCGTCTATGTCCTTGCAGCGTACAGCTCCGTCGAAGTACTCTGCCTCTCGTATATTTTAGAATACACATTACGGAAGGAAAAACAGAGCGGGGATGAAAGGTTTTGAGAGAACAATGAGGACCAATGCTGCCTTTCGGTGGGGTTAATAGAATTGTTCGGAGGAGCCAAGGCTAATACGACAAGAAAGAAGCAGCTAAAACACGAACTATGAAGGCAAGCTACGTGCTAATGTGATGCTAGCACCAACTAAAGCGGCTAAATGTGATCATCCGCAAAATCTATTTTAGTGAAGGCTGTCCTCTCTCTGCCCAATCAGAGGCCAGCAGTCAGTTCAGCACACTTTGGCCACAGCCTGACCAAGATCCTAAAACTTGTACCTGGTCAGCCCAGATTGACTCTGGCCTCGGCAGTGAGGATGCTCGCCCAACAGGGTAGACCAGGCACTGGCCTGGGTCAGGCCCAATTGACAATGACACATTTAAAAAAACTTTAAAGCCTGGTTTCTAGTTTTCCTAAACTTTCTACAGCTAGATATTCCTCCTGTGATAATTCTGGGTTAGTTCCAGTTAAATTTTTGAAATGTCGTATACTAATGAGGGCCGGACTTTGATTGACATGCCGTTAGCATTAGAGCTAAGGGTGCGGGCGTGGCTACGACTGAACTACACGTCACATGAGTGGCGAGTCTACAGTGAAAGTCCTGCCCTTATGCCCTTTAGAACATGCTTCGTCAGAGCTGGGTAGGAGGAGTCTGTAAATCCGCCATGATTTTCCCCTCGAATGTGGTTATTATGGCAAATGGGGAGGAGTGAGGAGGAGTTGTCGATTATTTCTTTACGGTCTATGGTCGGGCCTGCCAGTGGGGCTATATACTTGCAAGACGCCTTACATATGAAAGAGATATACAGTACATAATCGGTCTGGACAAACATGGAGTAATATGCTGTCATTTGCATAGGACATTCATGGTTACTAGTGTCCTCAATGTCTGTTACGGGGCCCTGCACATTGCAGTGAGCTCTGAGCATTTGCTCCCATAAATTAAGCTTGTCTGTACATTGAATGAACAGAAATACTTGAATATAGAATACACGTGAAAAGAAGAGATCAACGATGAATCCTCCAGCCCGGGTTGAATCCTCCTGCTAGGTGATTCTGACCACCAATCTGGCTCCACATCATGGAGATGGGGCCCCGGGTGCAGTACAGCCGTCGACTACTGCTCCTTACAGGTTGCCTCAGTGGCCTCGAAGGATAGGTTAACATTTCCCTATGGGGACAATAAAGTATACAAACAAACAAACAAATATAATTCTACTTGTTTAAGTAAGATTCAAGTAAGATACGTAAGGTTCAATAAATAAATAAATAAAGCAATAAAACGTTCAAACACAGACCTACATTTTAATATGGTTGGCAGTCATGGTCTGTATTGTAATGACTCATGTTTTATGTTCTTGTTGTGTTCCTTGAAAGCTAAGCAGGGAAGGGCCTGGTCGGTGCTTGGATGGGAGACCATTTGGTAGCACTAGGAAGCCTAGGGTGAATGTAGTGAGTGAGAGAGTTGTTGATGGTGGTCGGAGGGGACGATGGCGCAGACTGATTGCCTCGCTTCTGTCAGTCTACCCCAGGGCAGTAATAATAATACTGATGCCTTATTATTATTAAAGTGAAATTTACCTTGTGTTGTTAAGCATTCTGGTTGTCATGACAACAGAGGAGCGTGGGTCGGTTTGGAAAGGGACTTGATTGACGGTCGAGTGAGTTGGAGACATTTATGAGACAAAGAAAGGATTTTGCTTTTGGTCTTTTTTTGCCTTTTTCACCGGATCGCCACAGTATTACAATTAGGGCTGGGTTCTTTTTTTGTGTGTTATTATTTCCGATTCATTCATTACATAAGCTTTAATGCGAGTAAAAATAAAAACTTTACTTCACACAGACACTTTTTCAGTTTTTCTTTTCCTGCACGACGCCGCTTAGAGACGAACACCGCGCCTAAAGCCAAAAAAACAATTTTACTGTCAAACATGTTTGTTCACACGGTTAAGCCGACATAAACTTATTTTAAAAAAAGATCATTCTCCAAAATAAACCAAACTGCTGTTTTCTTTGAAGTGTTTGAAATGATCACACAGGCCTCACATCTCCACTTGAAATAAGTTACAATCTAAGAACATTACAAAGAAGCATCTAAACTAAACTTGTAGAAATAAATACAACCCCTTCATAAACGATGCTTAAATGCGATTAATTGCGATGAACCACTCATTATAATCAAACACGAAGTGGATTTCAGAAACCGAGGTCGAGTTCAGAAACTGTAATGAAGGGCTACAAGCTGCTTAGTCGTAAATGCAGGTGCTTTTTAACATGCGCTGTGTGATAATGCCAAGTCCCTTAATTTAACATTAAAGCATTGATTAACAATTCCTTTTTTTCTTTTTCATTCTTCTTCTTTTCATCCATCCGTCTTGGCAGGCAGTCGAAACGCTCACTCCCTGTGGATTTACGACAACCCCCCCCCCCCCCTTTTCCTGCATGGCTTATGTGGGTGTCCCATTAGGAATAAACACAAGTGCTTTTGGCTGCCTCATCTCTCTTTCCCCCCCGTGCCATTTTTAACCGCCGTTGCGTTATTTTTACATGACTCAAGGCTCAGACGGATAGGTAGTGTGACACAGAAGCGGGTCCCCAGGCAATTTGTCGAGGATGGGACAGAGGGGGCGGATCAAAGAACAAGGGGGGGGGGGGGGGGGGGCTCCTTGCACATGTCCATGTCTGATTTCTACATATTTTCCTATTCACCTTCTCTGTTGTGTTTGAGCATCCCAGTTTGTCTATCCAGGACACGTTCAGCCGAAATACCACTTTCTTGGAAAAGCAGGGGATGGAAAGTAGCTGAGATTGCACTGAAAAGGATGGTGATACAGTCAGTGGGGATGTATTTTGAGAAGTAGCTAAAAAAAAAAAAAAAAAAAAATGTTTTATTCAAAGGAATGGTGCATATGGATGAAATGATAATCAAAGATCTCCAGAGATATTAAAGGCTTCTATAAGTGTGCCATGTGCATTAAGTATACTCCACACACCTCCACGCGGCTCCTACAACAGAGAAGTGGTTTTGTAAATAGCAAGGTCAGATTTAACTGAAGTCAACAACAGGGCACTTTTCACTGCATGAGCATTTTGCATTGTCTATTAAGCATGCACACAAAACAGTTTTTTGTTTTTTTTTACTATATTCAAATCAATGTTTGATTATTCATTTATTTACTTTTCAGGGTCACCATCCACAGTCCTGATTCACCTTTTTTAGTGCGTGTATGTTTTAGTTTTTCTTTGTGCCTTGTTTACTTGCTGGATGGTTGCACCGGTAAGTGAATCAGACTCCGGTTGAAACATAGTGCGGGATGGCGAGGGTTAATTTGAAGGATTTTGATACTTTAGCTGGTTGTCAACAACGCCACCATAGGAATTTCACCGAAAGAACTCTGAAAATCATAGAAAGCCTCTATAAAAAGGGATTACAACTGTCTTGTTCTGAAATAAACATAGACGACTGGATTTTCAAAACATGATCAATTTTAAAATGGCCTGTCTGATGTAAGCACGTTGACGGCATCGACTGGAGGGCAAGAGGAAAGTGCAGGCCTTCGTACTCCATAATAAATTCGCTGAAAACGTTTGACAAAAGATGGTGCTTAGCTAAATATGATCAAATCAATGTAAGGACAGTCCAGTCGCGTTAGTCACTTTTGAAACAAGCACTTTCTAAATGCTTTAAAGGGACTATACAGGGTTTAAAAATGTTAAAATTAAGTGTTTTCCTCCCCCTACATGTTCCAGCCATGTCTTAATGTGTAGAATGAGCTCAGACCTGTTCACCACAACTGCCTCTAAAATCCGGCACTGTCACTCAAAAAGTTACTCCGGGTCCGAAGTGACGTCATGCACGAGCTTAAAGGAACAGGCCACCGTTTTTACATACTGAAATATGATCTTACCTGAGCTTAGACGAGTTGATACATACTTGTCTAGGCTTTGTGCGTGCCCTCAGTCATGCAAAACGACCAAAGATGTTGCTAGCATTTGGCCTCTCCCAATGTATTCCTATAGCTTCAAACGGGGGGGTGAAGTTGGAAGCTACCACGTTCTTCCACTGGCATGCACAAAGACCAGACAGGTACGGATCAACTCGTGTAAGCTCAGGTAAGAACATATCTCAGCATGGGAAAAAGAGTGGCCTTTTCCTTTAATATAGAGACTGCAGTTATGCATAAGACTTGAGGTGGCGGTATATAAAATGACCAACTTGCAGTACAATTAGTGCAACAGCTCGTGATCCTCGGCACAAAAATGCTCCTAATTAGTTAACTCTTTCAGTTTCAATATGTTAGGTGTTTTGTATTGCCAGTGGATGTCTTAAAATGATGTCCGAGATATTAACGAGGCTTTGAATGGGCTGTGTTGATTGTGGGGGCGAGCCTTTTGCCCCCCCCCAGCGTAGTGCGCATGTGCGGGATCACCGACAGTAAACAATAACATTCACGAGGTTCTACATTCCCTTGCTCCTCCACCACTGAAAGACTTGATCAAATGTAAAGATAATTCACAGAGGACCACGCGAGCTACCACCAGAGGGGACTTGATAATACCCCACAGGCGCACCACTGATGGTCAGACGGTCCTGTCTGTCTGAGGTGAAAACCTGTGGAATAGTCTTCCTCTAACACTGAGAAAATGGCCCAATTTTAGTTCGTTTAAAAAGCCCAGTTGAAAAAATGGCTCGGGGCAAGCCAAAGTTGCACACATTAGTGGGTACTGTTGGATCTTATTGTAACAATTCCTTAATGCTGTAATGTGTATAGTATGTAAGATAAGGGTAAATGGTGCTTGTGAAGATGAATGAATTTGTAAGTCTTATTCGACTATTGTATATAGGGCTTTTTCTCGGCACAATTGTGCAACATAAAACATATAACACAGACATACCACATAGTGCAAGATGGATTGTAGCCTCCTGCCTGAGTCGAGAGGGGTGAATAGTCCGTGTCCAGGGTGAGAAGGGTCAGCAGTGATCCGACCCACACGCCTCCGGGTCCTGGAGGTGAACAGGTCCTGGAGAGATGGGAGCTCATAGCCAGTCACCCAGCAGCAGCACAACGCACTGAAGTTGATGCTTATCCCGGTCTGTAGCGCCGGGGAACCACACGGAGGAGGTGAGGGTGGACTTGATAATGGACGTATAGAACCTGGGCACCACTAGAACTGCAGCTCAAGTTTTCTCAGCTACCTCTGCTGGGCCTTCTTGATGAGATCTGATGGTTGGCTCCCATTTGAGGTCCTGGGTGATGGTGGTGCCCAGGCCAGCCGGTCCACCTTTCTCATCATCATCTGACATGAGCCTGATTACAGACTGGTGACTGGAGGTGCAGCAGTTTGTGTACAGGGAGAAGAGCCAGGGGCAGTTCCAGTGATGATGATTATGTACCTTGATGTAAATTTGATTCTGCAATGTATTGCGACCCCTGTGTGACCCTAGCCCCATATATACATGCATGTATTTCATGTTTGTTCATTAACATGCACTGTCCCCGTTGTTCTATGTCTGTACATCTCAACCTTCTAATCAACCCTTATTTGATGAAAATTGGCATCAGAACAACGATCACACCATGTCAAAGGAACAAAAAAAAAAGCACTCACGTTTCGAGGCCTCTGGTAAAGGACCTAGCTTTGTTTTTGAAGCAAAACTTGGAATAGAATGGTGAGGATGGGTCATGTTTAGAATTGCTGAGCTCGAGGCCTATTTTTGTTTTGTTTTCTGAGGCAGTAACCCTCAGGCTGCTATGTTTTCCTAACACTGTAATTGAACCAGTCTGACTTTTAAGACACCCACTCTCTCCATATAAAACCAGTCAGTGTTTTAAACCGACTTTCCCCCTGTGTCTTTGTCCGACTGTCAGCACAGACTGTTGGTTTCAGTGGCCCCTTGCAGAGTTGGTAATCTCCAATTAGCCACAATAATACTGTTTAGTAAGCATCTGTCCACATAGACACCTGACACACACCCATCCACATCCCCTCTCTCCACACGCCTGCGTCCTGCCCCTGCTGCATGCTCCGCTAGAGCACGTTAGCCGCCTCACCAGATGCCGCTGGATAATTTAGGTGCCATCATGTGGTGTTCTGCCAGCTCCTGTCTGTCTGCACACTTGTGTGGGGCACTGTTTCCTGTTTACAAACTTCAGACTGTCAGTTGGCTTGATTACAATTTCAACAGCCTCCTGAACAATGGTCTTTCCTCGCATCTCACCCAGGATTGCAAAATGTGTCCCAATTAAAATCCCAATTTGAATGGTCTCAATTAGCAATAAGAAAAAAGCTGCCCTAATGTAATATAATTTCCACACAGCAAACAAATAAATGATTCCTTGATCCTAAATTGATGCTAAAAAGCAATATTGAAGCTAGATAGTCATTTGAGCAGGAAATTTCATCTCGAGCCACTCGGTCGTGTGGCCATCCAACAGTGGAATATGTTGCCAACAGAGCTGACCATATGTGTAAATTTTAACACTTTTTCACACCAGGCTAAAAAATGGCTTATTTTAAAACAAACTTCTTCCCATAATGTCCTGTAATTGGCGTGTATGCAAGAGCGTGCAATCTAATGCTTTGAATGAATGAAGTGTGTGTTGAATTTAATGCTGTTTTTGGGGAAATGTATTATTGATTGACTGCGGAATTCTTCCGCAGTCAATTATTGGTTTTCATGTTCTTTATTATTATTCCTCTTCCATCTTTTTCCCGATTTTCTAGAGCTTTCAGCACCTTCATGCTTTGTGCAATTTATGCAAGTTATGCATCAAAACGTTCCGCATGTTGAGGAGAAGGGTGCTATTACTTTTGGGACTTCTGCAACTTACGTTTTTTCCGCAATCGGCCAAAATGTCGGAGATTTTTCCCATTTACTTATAATGGGGCTGCCGCAAATCCATGCTTTTCTGCACTTTTTTCTGCATTTTCTGCAATTTCTGCACTTTGTGCATGTTCAGCTTCTGCAACTTGTGGGTTTTGAGAAAAAATTGGCCTTCTGCAGTTTTTCAGTTTTTTTATACGAGAGTTTGAAATTTTTGCATTGGTGTGTATGGGGGAATCCAGCCAATGGGGAGACTCCAGGACTTTCAGCCATTTGTGCAGCTTCTGCCAATCAAGCACTTTCAACAGTTTGACCAGTTTATGGAATATAAAAGTTTATGCAATATTAACAATGTATGCAAATTAACCACTTTATGCATTTTAAACCGTTTATGCAACTTAAGAGTTTATGCCATTTAGGATTTATGAATTTTAAAGAGTTTATGCAATTTACATAATTTATGCAAATTAACCCATTCATGCATTTTACCACTTTATGCAGTTTATACAGTTAATGCAACATGACATTTTATGCATTTTACCAGTTTATGCAAATTATATTATGCAAATTAAGCAATTTATGCAATTTGAACAGTTTATGCAATTTCTGCATTCGCTTCCCGCAATTCCGCAGTCAATCGCAATGGCGCAGCCATTGCATTTCTAGTTCTGTATTAGTATTTTTATGACTTTGTTGACATCAGTCTGCCCAGGGACTACAGGTGGAAATTAGCACAAGTGCCATAACCTGGTACAATGCATCTCTCCCTTTGAGGTTAATGTATATTGTACACTGTCCCTGCTCAAATAAATAAATAAAATAAAATAAACTGATACTTTCTGTCTTTTTCCCAGCACTGGAGGTGAACAGGTCCTGGAGAGATGGGAGCTCATAGCCAGTCACCCTCTCAGCAGCAGCACAACGCACTGAAGTTGATGCTTGTCCCGGTCTGTAGCGCCGGGGAACCACACGGAGGAGGTGAGGGTGGACTTAATAATGGACGTATAGAACCTGGGCACCACTAGAACTGCAGCTCAAGTTTTCTCAGCTACCTCTGCTGGGCCTTCTTGATGAGATCTGATGGTTGGCTCCCATTTGAGGTCCTGGGTGATGGTGGTGCCTAGGCCAGCCGGTCCACATTTCTCATCAGCACATTCAGACACTCCTCAACTAGAACTAAAACTGCTCATTTAAACCCTGAATAAAATTGTAAAACTAAATGCATCCAGTGTCGAAATGCAGGATCTGATCAGGTCGAAATCAGCATGTGTTTTGATAGAAACTGTAGAATTTGCAGAGTTAGCTTAGCGTTGGCTTAGCAGCCCATTCATTCCTATGGTGTAGCTTAGCAGTCCGCACTGTCCGATCATTTACATGTATCAGTTAGCATTGGATATTAAGATATTTTTCTCCTAACAAATCTTAACAATATGAAATGATATGCCAACTGTACAGATGTTTCCTCTCTGTACTTGACTCTTGAATATTTTCTGAGGAACTCTAACATTGTGTGGTGCTTTGAATAAATGCACTGTTATGCATGTATTGTTCATTAAGGCAGAAACAGACAGTGTTTTAGCATGATGGTCATGAGCAAAATCATTGACATTGTAAATCGGAATAAACTAAAATATTGTTGGGTGATCTGTAATAATACAGTGTGCAGGTGGAAAAAGAGACAAAGGTGTCCTACTGCAAATATAGTATATATATTTAAAAGGATTTTTATATTTTTAAATTCTTGCAGTGGTATCAAAATCGGGGAATCAAGTGTTATTTTCAGTTTCGGAATCGAGTTTGAAACGACTCTCCTTAAAGCCACACAGCGTAAGATTTCACCCGACAAACAAATTGAAATACAAGCATTTATTTTATGATAGATATTTTCACCATTGAAAAATACCTCAAACAAATATGTGCTTTTATGCTAAGCGGCTCGCCTCTGCTAAAACATGACTATAACTTAACCGGGAATGGGTACGTCTCCAGCTCGTTCCATGGAGATGTCGACTAAAGACAGTAGAATTGAGAGTTAAACAGGTTAGGCCCTCATCCAGAGCCATTCTTTGATTATTCACTGCAAAAATAGGATTTTCTGTGTCTAGCTGGTCACTGAGAGCATGTTTTGTGTTGATGGCAACAGTGCACTCTAAGAAATGAAACATAGGGGGTTTAAAATGTAAATAATACTTTTCTTTTCCATGTACTTACAATTGTTAATTTTAGGGGTTTAATTAATAATGTTTGACTTGATTTAATTAAATTCAAACAGTTTTAATGCTAAATGATAGAATTATGTAGAATGTATAGAACATTTTTAATTAAATCCAAAGCGCCCTTTCCACACCATGTCTGAGCATGCGCAGAAAGTGACGCAAATCTTTGAGCATGCGCATTTGCATATCTTCGTCTACCACGCCGCTGTGAGGTCTGGCCATGCTGTCTGGAAAGATCGACTAATCGTCAATCATCCGTCAAGGTTAAGGTAATATCTTGTTATTATTAATGGAATATTATTTAACTAGTTCTTTGTGATGTTATATGGAGTATATTTTTTCGATAAAAAAGCCGTACATGTAGCCTATGTGTTCTGTAGGTAAAAGCATTTTGCTAGCATGTGTTCTGTAGGTAAACGCATTTTGCTAGCATCGAAAACATTTGCATATTTGACGTTACTGTACACCTGAATATTGCCTCGACTGCGTTTAAAATCACCTCGAACTACGACAATCACGCTTATTTTATTTGTTTTATTGCAGTATCAAGCTAGGTGAAAGTTAGCTCTCCACTGCTTGCTTCGCGTTACCTTTGAAGTTTTCACGAGTTTTAGAGCGAGCAAGAAATGGGATCAAACTCGTACACAGTGAAGCTAACGAGTTCATTCAAAAGAGAATGATATAAACCGCATTCGTTTAGATTTTACATATTTCTTAAACGCTCCGGTAGGTACCGGTAAACGCGCGCACAGGCTGGGCTGCTCGTGCTCCGGTAGGTACCGGTAAACGCGCGCACAGGCTGGGCTGCTCGTGCTCCGGTAGGTACCGGTAAACGCGCGCACAGGCTGGGCTGCTCGTGCTCCGGTAGGTACCGGTAAACGCGCGCACAGGCTGGGCTGCTCGTGCTCCGGTAGGTACCGGTAAACGCGCACTGGCTTGGCTGCTCGTGCTCCGGTAGGTACCGGTAAACGCGCACTGGCTTGGCTGCTCGTGCTCCGGTAGGTACCGGTAAACGCGCACTGGCTTGGCTGCTCGTGCTCCGGTAGGTACCGGTAAAGGGAAAATCATTGGTGCACAGCAGACTCAGCTGCATGACCTTTACAGCCAAAGGGTTGTACGTAAAGCCCAACAGATAATGGAGTGTCCGGACCATCCGCTTTTTAAGGAGTTTAACTTACTCCCCTCCGGACGCAGGCTAAGAATGCCCTGTACTCGAACTCGTCGGGCCAGGGCCTCTTTTATTCCAGAGGCTGTCGCGAAAGTAAACGATCATATGTTGCTCAGTGAAGCTGCTGCAAATTAGCCTTTACGTGATCTTATTCTTATTGTGTGACTGATGATGCTGTGACTGTATGATCTTTGTCCCAAGCACAATTGTTGTCTCACTGTGTTTTAATTGTTGTTTTGCTTTATTGTGGGTGGACTCCTGCTGCATAATAATTTCCTTCGGGACATTAATAAAGTTGAACCTTGAACCTTGAACCTTAAACGCGCGCACAGGCTGGGCTGCTCGTGCTCCGGTAGGTACCGGTAAACGCGCACTGGCTGGGCTGCTCGTGCTCCGGTAGGTACCGGTAAACGCGCACTGGCTTGGCTGCTCGTGCTCCGGTAGGTACCGGTAAACGCGCACTGGCTTGGCTGCTCGTGCTCCGGTAGGTAACGGTAAACGCGCACTGGCTTGGCTGCTCGTGCTCCGGTAGGTAACGGTAAACGCGCACTGGCTTGGCTGCTAATGCTCCGGTAGGTGACGGTAAACGCGCGCACTGGCTTGGCTGCTCGTGCTCCGGTAGGTACCGGTAAACGCGCACTGGCTTGGCTGCTCGTGCTCCGGTAGGTAACGGTAAACGCGCACTGGCTTGGCTGCTCGTGCTCCGGTAGGTAACGGTAAACGCGCACTGGCTTGGCTGCTAATGCTCCGGTAGGTAACGGTAAACGCGCACTGGCTGGGCTGCTCGTGCTCCGGTAGGTGACGGTAAACGCGCACTGGCTTGGCTGCTAATGCTCCGGTAGGTAACGGTAAACGCGCACTGGCTGGGCTGCTCGTGCTCCGGTAGGTGACGGTAAACGCGCGCACAGGCTGGGCTGCTCGTGCTCCGGTAGGTAACTGTAAACACGCGCACAGGATGAAGGGAACAACAAGCGAAAGGAGAGAGAGAAGGCACGGTTTGTAAAATGAGTAACAGAAAGTATGTATATTATGTATGTATTAATGTAAAGTTTAGACCATCTTTCTGCTGCTCCTTTGTCCATGTATCCACAAATTTATTGTGTTCTTTTCCCCCTCCTTTTCTCTCTCAGGTTGTAGCTGTGGAGTTTTGAGCTGTGCTCTGAAAGTGTTAAAGGTACCAAATGCTTTAACATGATTTGCTTTTTGTTGTTTACACAATTTTACTGGTTAAGCCTCTTCTTATTTGGGCTCTCAGGTTATGAATGTGGAGTTGTAAGCTGTCATGGGGGAGCTCCAGAGCCAATGGCCCGCCCTCTTTTCAAAGTACCTGAGGTAAGAGTTTGAGTCTTGGTTTGAAACTATGGCCATGAACAGAAAAGTTCTGTGTCCAGATTTTATCTTTGTGCTGACTTGATTTGGCCATGGTTTAGTCCTGATTCTGACTTTGATTTAGACCTGGTTTTGTCATGAATCTGACTTTGATTTAGACCTGGTTCTATCTTGATTTTGTTCAGGTTTAGATTAGGTTTAGTCTTGATTTGATCCTGTTTTGAATATTCAGAAGTATCTAATTTTTTGAACTTTGTAGATCAATACAGAGTTCACCCGAATCACCATCGTTAAAATTAATGATCATCTTTGATGATGTTTTGAGAATCCTCTAAACATCATCAGAGTATCTGGTTAGTTTTGTTTTAAGCCGCAGTGTGCAACATTGCCGTTAGCAAATGGAATAAAATGGATGCATTTATTTTATTCAGTACCTCAGTCCCCTTATCAGGGTTGCGTAGACTCAGAGTCTGTACTCACAGAAACTGACAGGTGATGGGACTAAAGGTAGACAAACATACATTTAAAGTGTGCTTAGATCTCTTCTAAATGCTTAACTTTATTAACCCACTCTTGAAATAATTGTATTATAGGTGTTGTAGAGCTGTGTGTAACACTGTTTGGGTTCATGAACAAAACAATGAGGTGCAAATTGAGAAAAAAAAGTAATGCAAACCAAAATGGAGATGTTTTTTGTTAATTCTTGTCATTATTGGACCAAGTCACATGAAACAAAAATTGTCCAAGCGCCAACATCAGCACATTAAGGAAAAAAAGACTTATGAAAGTGTCATAAAAGTGGCTTGATATTGGTAAGATGAACAGATTTAAAGCAAAAAAAAAGCCACGTTGTGTCTGTCTCTTTAATAATTGGTAGCTATAGTATAGATTATTTGTTTTATCTCAACTATTTGACTAAAATAGAGTGAATTTTGTGGTAGAAAGATAATAGAAAAAAGTCAATGTGCAATGAATTCTAAACATATTTCTATGTCCCTTTTCAGGATATCAACTCGATGGAAGCTGAAGAACTCTAGGGGATTGATATGGCCGTTTCTAAAATAATCTACAAAGAACAGCCTGATGACTCCCATGAAGATGTTGGCGTCATCATCGAAAGATGTGCTGTCCTGCTGGATCTTCGAGATGTGGCGACTGGGTCTGCACTCTTGTTTGGACTAGTGCTTACGGGACTGGAAGATAAAAAACTGTACTGAAGAACAAACTCTGCCAAAAGGAGGCGCAATGACTGTTAAAGAGGGGAATGGGGAAAAATCATCTCCATTTTCTTGCTGAGCAAAATTTCATTGTTAAAAAATTGTTTATGAAAAGTGAGCTCAAATAATTTGCTTTGCTGGTGAAAGGCTTTTGTAAATAAAGTTAATGCAAGACAATTTGTATTTACACTTTTTGTGTAAGCTTTTTATCGTACAAGACGTTTCCATTGTAGATCAAGTGTTACAGAATAGTTATGTGTACTGTGTTTTGTAAACTAGTGTAAAAAGGTTTTTGAGCTGTCATCTGTACTCTGTAGTTAAGTGTTGGACCTTTCCTGGGGATCTCTGGAAGGTCTAACGCCTAACTACAGAGTACAGATGACAGCTCAAGAACCTTTTTACACTAGTTTTAATAGCACATAAATATTAACATTTAATATATAAACAAAACTATTAATTAAATCATAATTAACAGAATTAATTGGGTCCAAATAGCAATATAAATGGTACACTTAAATCCCAATTAATGTTGTTGATTAAATCCAAGGTAATACTGTCAATAAAATGAACAAAGCTTGAATAGGTTCAAATTGATGCTGTTAAATTGTGACAATTGCACAAAGTTGTAGCCTTTAATTAACAATTTCACTTCTGATATACGCGACTATTGAGATTGTAGATAACAACCATATTGCTTTACAATTAATTGACAGAGTTTTGTGGAAAAGGTTGCCTTAACTTTATTAATTAAATTCAACGTTTTATTTCTTAGAGTGTAGTCCAAAATGTTACGCAGTGTGCCTTTAATGAATGGAACATACTATAAAAAGTTCCATACATAAGTGACATCTACAGTCGTGATCTTAAATGCATGCTTTGCATTTGTATTGAATTACGTTATATTAGTTTCTTTCAAATGTTAATGCTTTTGAATGTGTTTAAAATGCAAACTTCCAACCAAACACAAATCTCAAATCATTTTATAGTCGCAACTAGGGGTGTTGAAAAATATCGATCCACCGATATATCACGCGATTCTCGTATCGATCCAAACAGCGCCTGTATCGATATTTAAACATCTATTTTGGGGGGGAAATTCATAGCAGCGTCTCGCTTTGGTTCTGCACTTTTACTCCCGCCCTCTAGATGGCAGCGCAGCTCGCCTGAGTTTGTTTGTGTGCTACTACTAACACAAAAAGATCGCTAAGGACCCCCAACTATAGAAATACTAGAAAATGTGCATCCCCAGTTTAGTTGGTTTCATTACTAGGATGGATGGATGGATGGATGGATGGATGGATGGATGGATGGATGGATGGATGGATGGATGGATGGATGGATGGATGGATGGATGGATGGATGGATGGATGGATGGATGGATGGATGGATGGATGGATGGATGGATGGATAGATAGATAGATAGATAGATAGATAGATAGATAGATAGATAGATAGATAGATAGATAGATAGATAGATAGATAGATAGATAGATACATACATACATACATACATACATACATACATACATACATACATAGATACATACATACATACATACATACATACATACATACATACATAGATACATACATACATACATACATACATAGATAGATAGATAGATAGATAGATAGATAGATAGATAGATAGATAGATACATAGATACATAGATACATAGATACATAGATAGATACATAGATAGATACATAGATACATAATTGCAATAACTGTCTAATACTTCAATATCGGGATATCTCGTATATTGTATCGTGACCAGTGTAGAGGGATACGTATCGTATCACATTACACAAGGCAATACACACAACTAGTCGCAATGGATGTATATTTTTCCAGTATTATTCAGGCCACCTCCTCATCTTTATTACTCAGCATCTCTTTTACCCTTTCGTGAACTCTTTTTCGACCATTTCACTGGATGCCAACTCGACACCTGCGCCTGTCCCTGGCCTGCATTTTACGCTTCTATAGTGGCGCATGTGCTGCCTGATATAATGTCCACAAAGCCTGGCTGATCATTGGCTCTAATTAGTTATGTCAATCCTAATGCCTTTTTAGATGGTTATAGATTGTGCTGATTGCGCTCGCTTGATTTAGAGGAGCATTAATGGAGCACAAAGGCAGATCTGTAAAGGGGAGTGCATTAGGAAGCACAATGAAGAGGGTTCATCACTGGATCAGCCCATTGTCTCGCTGAAAAAGAAAGCCCTGATAGTTCTGAGCGGCGATATTTCTGGAAGGTGTGTGGTCTCTAATCTGAGTCCACTGAATGTTTATGTCAAAGTAGAAGTAGAAGTAAAACTCCTCGCTACGCCCACATCGCTCTGCAAAATATATCAGGTCATGTCAGCTGCTCATCTTTCCCTCTGTGCATGGCAGTGTGTGGAGTTATGAAGAAGTTCTTAAAAAGCTTTTTAAGACACCTCAAGATTGCCATTTTCAACTGGTGGGTCGGGACCCAAAAGGGTGTCGCGGAACTGCTGTCGGTGACTTCCCCTATAGATACAGACGGCATGTTTGGAAATGCCCAGATACAGTCAAGTTTGAAGCAGCCAGAGGGAAAACAAAGAAAGAAAAAAATGAACTTAGTTTAAGAAATGCTGAATTATGAATATACTATTCTACTAAACAAACATCCAAAGATACGGTGAGGAGCAGAATGGTTCAACAGCTCCATAAACACTTAAAGGAACAGGCCACCGTTTTTACATTCTGAGATATGTTCTTACCTGAGCTTAGACGAGTTGATGTGTACCTGTCTGGTCTTTGTGCGTGCCCGTGGAAGAGCTTGGTCCCTTGGTCGAAAGTTTGGAGTGAGCGAGAGGTGGAGGTTACTCTTAGAGAAGAAAACAAAACAAATCTAATCACAGGCTAAAAGCTCAATGGCCACAGAGGAACGAGTTGGCAAATGAGAGCTTGAAAAACGTGCTGCCGAGAGAGGCTTGTCGACGCCGACGGTGCAGTTACGCCTCCGTGCCCAGGTCGTTGCCAAGGCGATCGTTCAGAAGTGATACTGAGGATGAAGATTTCAATGAATTTCGTGATTTGGGGTGAGATTGAGAGTTTGGTTTGTTCTTTATATATATCACACCAGACACCTACTTAGTTCGTTGTTTATGCTTCATGTAGCTAGCCATCAATGTGTTACGTTAGCATACCACATGTCTATTCAGCCTGTTTTCTTTTTTTTGGCAAGTACGTCGTCTACATTACCATTTCCATGGACTGACATTAGCTAAAAACAGTATAAAAAATGAAGAAAAAAGCAGTGGAACAACTCCATTAGCTGCTGAGTCACTGCTGGTAAATACATCTGACACACTGTGGTGTCTGAATGTTTTCATGTGAACAATAACTGCAGTATTTTACCTTTTAAAATCTCCATTAGTTTATTATTGCAGCAAATCCCATGATGCTTAGCGATATGACATCATAGTCCTGAAATATAGGAATATTTCTTTTAAGATGTATATTCCTAAGTAGCCTAGTAGCCTAACACAGTCTGAGTATGTTAAAATGAATGTTATCAGCTTGTTTTCATCATGGTTCCATCTTTTAGGCTCCTCAAACACATACAAAAACAATATTTTGCATCAAATAAGACAAATTCATTCTTATTTGTGTCACGGCTCGCCATAGCCTGATGGTGGGTCCAGACGCCATGTCACTTGAGAACCACTGCTATAGGGCATATAAAGCTTGCTGTCATTGGTCATTGCACGTGAGTGGCATCCTTTGTGCACTGATTGTGCTTCCTTGTCTTGATTTCTATGTGTCAGAGAAGAGCATTAGTTGCATTTGTTTACACCCTTCCAGACTATGTGAAGTGTTTTACAATTACAGGCCAGACAGAGCAGACAAATGATGTTGACGTGGAGCCAGGCCAAGTGGAAGACAGAAAGAAATTGTACTCGCCGCAGTTAAAATGGAAAATATCAAGCGGTATTCAACCGATGACTGTAATTTAGCCAAAGCTCTTCAGGGGCACTTGACAAGGCATATTAAATAGGGTGGTTGCATTTTTGGAAAGCACAACAGAAGCGACATCCCTCTTGGCGGTGCCCGTTTTTGAACAGCCTCAAAGAATAGGACTGAAGCATGCAGACGTGACGCATGTGTGTTTCCACTGTTCAAAACAAAATCAGGCAAGTTCTTTTGATTTAAGTCTATTGAGAACAATTTGGTTCAATGCAGTGTTGTTTCAAATGAACGAAAGGGCTCTTTAATCATGAAATTGTATGACATACTTTTTTTAATAACTAAGAAAATGATAACTTAAAGGAACAGGCCAAGATATGTTCTTACCTGAGCTTAGACGAGTTGATGCGTACCTGTCTGGTCTTTGTGCATGCCTGTGGAAGAGGTAGCTTCCAACTTCACCCCCGTTTGGAGCCATAGGAATACTTTGGGAGAGGTCAAATTCTAACAACATCTTTGGTCTTTTTTGCACGACTGAGGGCACACAGTTCTTCCGTACTGAGATTTGTTCTTACCTGAGCTTAGCGAGTTGATGCGTACCTGTCTGGTCTTTGTGCCCGTAGGAATACATTGGGAGAGGCCAAATGCTAACAACATCTTTGGTTCTTTTTGCGTGACTGAGGGTGCACACAAAGACCAGAGAGGTACGTATCAACTCGTCTAAGCTCAGGTAAGAACTTATCTCAGTATGGAAAAATGGTGGCCTGTTCCTTTAAAGCAATACTAAGTGACTTGCTTATCTTAATAATTCCTTTTCGTTGTCCCTCTGGGGGGTACTACAAGTGTTAATGGGAAGATTGGGGGGTATTTCATCTTCCCCTGGTGTCTCTGGCCAGAAAACCACAATTGCAACTTGCCACTGGACCGGAGCCACCAATACACACTAATGGAATCACGAAGATCAAGCTAACAGGCTAACTGGCAAAGCTAACTGCAGGCTAGCGCCACTTTAAACAGTATTTACAGCCAAGTTTTGTGAAAAAATTATTTCCATTGTGTATTTGGATGTACAATATCCCTCTGTCCCTTTGTCTTTTCTGTCAGTGCAGTATTTACTCTCACTGACAATTAATACATTTAAAAATTGCAACTTGCTACGACACCTGCAGTTGCGCTTATGGCCGCTAGAGGCATGAGTTACTTAGTACTGCTTTAAGTATAGCAGCTGTTTGGTAAACATTGGTTTGAGCTAAACAAACATAAATAAATTGCCAACTTCATAATGTCAGTGGTGCTTGCTTCCCATTTCATCTGCGTATTTTCCAAAACGTCTCAATGGCCTCCTCTCACCAATACAGCATCCTCGCCCAGCTTGACAGAAAGGAAAACTTACTTTGTCAGCCAACTTTGTCTGCATACCAAAGAGGTTAACAAGAAGAAAGGGCCGTGCAGCTATTCTTCACACATGCAGTCGTCCCTCTCGATTGCACACACACACACACACAAGCGCGCACACACGTATCGGTTTATCTACAGCACAGATACTGTACAGACAGCCTGACAGACAAGGTTTGGTGAGAATAGAAGTGGGCAGGTTCAGTGATTCGGATGTCAGAGGAGCTGTGAACGCTGCCTGTGTCTATCCTCTCTCCACTAGACCTTACATGGCATTTTCCCTCTCCCGGGTGTTCTCTGAAGACAGGGGGCTAGGGCTGTGAGTGGAGGCGAGGGATGGGGGTGGGAGCAGGTACGGGGGAGGGGGGTTGTTTCAGTGCCCTTGACAGGAAAGAATAGTGAGTAGTACAGGAAGAGGGATAACCCATAAAATCTAGAGCAAGACAAAACAGTCACTGATATGTGGTTCTCAATGACTTTTCTTTCTGTCTTTAATGCCCCCTCTTAAATGACACCACTGTTTATCCGAATGGCCTAAAATGTGACTGTGACTGAAGTCCGTCGGGAGCAAATTATAGGCTCTCGTGTGTTATTTTTTTGCAGAAATGTGAAAAAAAGGCAAATGGGGTCTGTTTGCCGCCAGCCCTATTTACTCTGACCCTGTTTATGGTGCTTTTATCTGTTACATATCTGTCAAAATGTGTATTTTTGCAGCGAGAGGTTGGTGATTATGTGACCATCATTTGAAAAATCCGGCATTGCTGCATTCGTATCAGACAGCTGCAGCTCATTTTGGTTGTAAGGGAGCCCTTTTATATATATATCTCTGTCCCTGTGATTTGTCCATTCCTCAATCACAATGAGAAAGACCCCTGTTCAGTGCAGGTTTTTGCAGTGTGATTAGACGGATGTAGATCATATTGCAGTGGTAGTGGGTTGTACTGAGGATTGTAGAACTAGTCCCAGACCAGAGTGTTCTGTGGGCGAGCAGATGTTTTACTTTCACCTTGCCACAGCTCATAAAGTGTGATGTCTCAGGACCTTGGGCAGCCCTGGTGAAGGCATGCACACATAAACCAAATGTACATCCACACATAGTATCCCCAAACCATATCTGCACCATGATCCAGGCCCAACATATTGTTTCCCTTCTGCAGCTGTAACACACAGAGCTGAGGAGTCAAGGGCAGGGCAATGTTAAAATGTGCCACAAGCAGCTCCGAACTCACCAGCTACATAAATGAAGACAAAGTGATCTAACGAGAGCTTGGTTTGTAATAAGTTAGTGGTTCCCAACCTTTTTTACCTAAAAGCCCCCCAGCACGAGCGGTAATCAGGGCAAGACCCCCCCCCCCCCCCCCCTCCCCCTAACTAAGTGCTTTTATACTTTATGTTGAATAGCTAAAATCAGACTGGAAAAAAAAAAAAACACTATAAACATTCAATATACATCACATATAAGCAAATGAGAAACCAGTTTAATTCCTTATTACAGCCCTGTCTCTGTGAAACTGAGGCTTACAGATCTGTCCGTGACTTCATTTGGTGCCAACATGTTTGTTCTTGATTCTGTTAACTTCGTCCCTCAGCATGCCAGGTAGATACTGATGAAATTTAAATGCACATAATTTGTGATAAGCTTGTAAGTTTGGCAGTAAAAGCCTGGGTCAGCTCTACAAACACTACTGAGATTCTCATTAAAGCCCTAGAGGCAAAATCCTTTTTAATCATGCAAGCATAACCCAGAGGTAATCCAACATGGATTAACGGCAGTGGCACAAACAGCCACAAGGTGGCAGGAAGCCAGGCACATTCATCCTGCTGTGAGCAGCAGACAGTGGACAGTCCTTTACAGAGTTTCCCTGGATTTACTAGTGGGCATAGTAAGTGCTCCTGCCTCTCAGCAAGGAGGTCCCGGGTTTGAGTCCCAGCTGGACGGGGCCTTTCTGTGTGGAGTTTGCATGTTCTCCCTATGTCTGCGTGGGTTTCCTCCGGGTACTCTCTCGGGTTTCTCCTAAAATAATGTACAATAGGCCTGTATGAATGATGTGTGTCCAAGCCAATTTTATTTATTATGCACTTTAAAAACAAGTGAAAATTAGGAGCAGATATGTAAAAAGATAAAACCACAAAATATCCTTAACTCAGTTAAAAGCTACAGTAAACAGATAAGTTTTAAGAGCCAACTTAAAAACGGAAAGTGACTCAGCCTGTCTAAGGTGCAAGGTCAGTGCAAAAGCGCCTCTCAGCTTCCTTTGAGTCCTTGGGACGACTAACAAAGAGTGGTCTCCGACCTGAGGCTGCGAGCAGGAGTATAAGGCTGAAGAAGGTCGGAGAGATATGAAGGTGCAAGGCCATGAAGGTGTGTGTGTGTGTGTGTGTGTGTGTTTAGGTGTGTGTGTGTGTGTGTGTGTGTGTGCGTGCGTGCGTGCGTGTGTGCGCATGTGCGCGTGCGTGCGTGCGTGCGTGTGTGTGCGTGTGTGCGTACGTGCGTGTGTGTGCGCGTGTGCGTGTGTGTGTGCGCATGTGCGCGTGTGTGTGTGCGTGCGCGCGTGTGTGTGTGCGCATGTGCGCGTGCGTGCGTGTGTGTGTGTGTGTGTGCGCATGTGCGCGTGCGTGCGTGTGTGTGTGTGTGTGTGCGCATGTGCGTGTATGGTGGTGGTCAGAGGGACCGTTGGTGCAGATGTGTGCAGTCCCAACAGCGCTTCTGTCATCTCCCCCAGGGGAAACTGAAGTTACGTACCTACCACCACCGAGAATGGAGTGAATGCAAAATTGCAAATGTAAAGCGCTTTGTGACCATGTCGGTGAAAGGTGCTACAAATAAAGCCCTTCCTTTCTTCCTTCTTAAGAACAGACACTTTGACACAATGCGAAAAGACAATGTCTAAAAAACACTTCACAAACTGTAACTGTTACTGACCCGGCCCTTCAGTTCCTCTCCCTTTTGCTTAATTATGTTGTTGTTTTTTACTGTGATCGTCCCGTGTGAGCTCTCCCTGCCGATTGGTGGACTGCCTTCAGGCCCAGCTGCTGATTGGTTCTTAACTCCAGCCGCTTCTTTGCCTGAGCATGCACGCTGACTGACTCTTACGTAGTTGTCTTAGCTTCGCAAAGCCTAAACCATGAAATCATTGCAAAAAAATAACTTCAATGAAATATCAATCAATGTAAAACACCCATATAATATTTAAAAAGTCATATACGTAATGGTGTGATCCACTGTGATATACACCACAGTGGATCACATGACCTGCTGTGTCAAAGTTTACGCAGTTTACTTTGTAACACTTAGCTTTGCATTCCTTTTATTGCATTATAACTGTAGTTTTACCATTTTCCACCTTGTTTTTGTCACTGCCCCTTTAACAGTAACTAAAGTAACTAAAGTGCATAATGATGATAATAATAATAGAGCGGAGTTTGCTGCACAACTCAGCGCAGCATTTTTCTTCTCGGGGAACACACTCCTCAGACACACAGAGAAAATGTCTGCTTCTCCAGACACCCGGCAGCTTTTATCTTCCTCATGTGTCAATCAGAGTGTTTTGGTTGAACATGTACGTATACACTTTCAAGCAGGGAGAGCTTTTATGTCTGCACAGCAAACCTAAAGCCTACAAACTTTGTGAGGAGGCAGAAGATAAACGGAGGCCCCTGAAACGACACCCTATAGGCAGAGTGACATGTCTCTCACAGTTAGGCTAAAGTGGTTCTGTGGCGCCCAGTGGTGAGATTCATGGCTCTTCACTGGGAGCCGAGTCTTTGGGATCTGTTCATTTCAAAGAGCCGTTTAAAAGACTGGCTCTTTTTGATATAAGTTTTTAATAACGCCAGCTAGATAATTCACAATATCATAGGACGCGATCGATGTAGCACACTTTTGGTATTTAATTTGTCTAAAATCTCCATGGGGTTGATATTCATGCAACTGCCTGATAAATCAGTGCATGTATTAATAATAATAATAATAATAATAATAATAATAATAATAATAATAATAATAATAATAATAATAATAATAATAATAATAATAATAATAATAATGCATCGCTTTTATTTAGCATTTAGCTTTCCATTGTTGGGCTGATTCTTGTGTTTGTTTGTTGGTGATTTGGGTAAAATTGACTGAAAAAATGATTTGGCTCTTTTCACAATTAAGATCTGGTTTGAACCGGTAACCCATAAAGAGCCTATAAAGAGCTGTTCAAAAGAGCCGCTCGGTCGTGAACGTCACATCACTAGTGGACCCTGACGTGAGTTCACTGCACCACTGTACATGATACGGACACAGTCATGCATTGCTGCACCATAAGGTACATCTGCACAATATACACCCACAATATACGTCCACAATATACGTCCTCAATATACGTCCTCAATATACGTCCACAATATATGTCCACAAATGCACAGGTCTGCTCACGTGCACACATGTGCACATTGGTGCTGCCAAGGCACTTGTCATTACTCGCTCTGTCAAAGTAGATCATACAGCCATTAATTGAGAGTGCAATCATGCTCTGAGCCCACGGTTCAAAGGAGCTGATAATAAGCTGTGATGGGTCCAGCTGATGGAAAAAGGCAGGCGGGCGGCTGAGGTGCACCCGCACATGCACTGTAGCTTTATGTTTGTGTGCTGTATTCAAATTAATGTGAAATGCTAATAAGCTTTTTGAAGGTTATTTCCCACATATTGAACCTGAATAATAATAATAATTGTAATGCATCAGAGGGCATGAAACAATACTTACTGTAAATATGCACAGAGTTCCTGATAGGCTGGGAATAAAGTGTTGAGCGGTGTGTTTAGATTTAAGTATGTAAGTGCTTTATTTGTCATAGTACAATTGTACAAGGGTTATTAATCCAGCCAGAGCGACTGAGCACGTCGTCATTGTGGGCCAAACCTGAGCAGCATGTTTTTGGAGGTACAGGAAACTGGAGTACTGCCTTCCGTGATCCTCTGAAATGGAGCGCCGCCTGGTCAGCTCCACCTCCTTCCTCTTCCTGCTGCGCAGCTCCCTCCGCGCCACAACAGTCTTTCACCATCTTCTCCTCATTTGTCCCTTTTTTGTTTCCTGCAGCGCCCCTTGTGACGCCTCTACTGTGCTGCAGGTGTGGGGGGGGGCTCTTGGTGCCTCCTCAGTGTTTCAGAAGAAGAAATCCGTAGTTCTCAAAAGTCTTTAGCTGTTTGTTCACTTTAAAAAAAAAATAACTGGGTCCTTCATGGCTAGTACAGACTCTCTGCAGTAAAAAAAAAAAAAAAATCCACTGAACTTGACAAAACACAGCAAAGAGGTACAAACGTATCCTGGGAAACAAATATTCAAAATGCAAAGGCAAAAAAACACCTCTGAACCGAGAGAGAGGGAGGTTGCTGCTTGTTTATGTGTCGAGAAAAGATCAACCCCTTACTATAAAGTTCTCTGACAATTTGTGTCTTTGGACAAAATCTTAAGTAAATTATTGACTAAAACCCACATATTTCCTGCACTTTTTATCCTCTGTGAATCCAGGTTGCTCCTGATAAATAAATGCTTTGTAGCCACTACTTTTTTTTTCTTTTTTTTTCGTTTGCAGGCAAAGCTGACACTACCACGCCACACTTTGATATTGTAGTGGTTATCTTTGGACCTTGTATACAAAATGCGTTTATGTGTCGAGCACGTATCGTTTGCATGTGCGTGCCACCACTCTGGCCGCTAACTCGTCTTGTAGCCGACTCTGTATTCCTGGCAGTGGCTGTGTGGTCGATAAGACAGTAGCATGCAATATTAATGCAGCCTTCTAGTGTGGTTGGTAAGAGCCTCGGACAGCCCTGCGCTACTGTTTCACACAAGCCTTGAACAAACGGTGAGCCTGCCACCACAGAGAGGAGAGAGGGCATATGAAGGAGGTTATATGACCAGAAGGAAAAGAGGGAATAGGGGGAAGGGGGGGGCTCAGAAGCAGAGAACATAAAGATCTCAGCGAGGTGATGAAGACGAAGGGGAGAGCGGGAGTGCAGTGACAGGGACTGGCACATGGAAGAAGTGGAGCAATAAAGAAAGAGGAAACGGCGGAGCATGAAAGGGCAGGCGCAGGTCATAGGGCACAGCAGCACAGCGGTGAGTGACGTGAAGCTGCAAACATTATTAGGATTTGGTAAACGGTAGAGAGAACAGAGAAGAGAATGCATTATGGGTGTATGTATAATCAGGAGAGTATGGGGAATAAAGTAGGAAGCATGCAATAGAGAAGTAAAAGCAAAAGGTACACTAGTATTACGGTTCTTTTACTATATACTGTATTAGAGCAAACACATCTTCTACACTGTGCGAAGCGCTCTACAAATAATCCTCCATTCCAACAGCTCAAGCCATAAGTCACAGTGTTTCTGAGGCTATATCCACACGAAGACAAAACGGGTACAGTTTCAAAAAACATTCTCTTATAAACACGGAAGCCGGTCATGTGTGTAAAACCGCTGCGATTCATCTGCCACGCCTGTGTGTGGCGCTGTGACGCTGCCACAGATAAAAGAGCAAGCTGTAGACAGCAATGGCCGCTGGTAGCGCTGCTTCACGACCACGACTCTAGGGGGCGACATTGCTGCAGTATCACCATAAAAGGGCTGGGAACAAGCTAGTTTTCCATAAGCAAGCATTGCACTTAAAGGAGGAGGCCACCGTTTTTCCTACTTCGTTTTTCCTTCTTACTGAGATGTGTTCTTACCTGAGCTTAGACGAGTTGATACGTACCTGTCTGGTCTTTGTGCGTGCCCTCAGTCACACAAAACGACCAAATATGTTGGCCTCTCCCAATGTATTCCTATGGCTCCAAACGGGGGTGAAGTGAGAAGCGACCAAGCTCTTCCACGGGCACGCACAAAGACCAGACAGGTACGTATCAACTCGTCTAAGCTCAGGTAAGAACATATCTCAGTATGGAAAAAACGGTGGCCTGTTCCTTTAAAGCCTGGTGCCTAATTTTCCTAAACTCTCTACAACTAGATGCTCCCCCTGTGATAACGCTGGGTAAGCCACAATTATAGGGACCAGGTTGGTTTTCGTAAGAAAGATTTTAGAAATCGCGTATACTAGTGAGGGCCAGATTTTGATTGACAGGCCGTTAGCATGAGAGCTAATGGATCGGGTGTGGCTACGCGTCACGCGAGGGCCGAGTCTACAGTGAAGATCCCGCCCTTATGCCCTTATTAGGAACATGCTCCATCACAGCTGGGTAGGAGGAGTCTGTAAATCCGCCATGATTTCCCCCTCGAATGTGGTCATTATGGCAAAAAGTGAGGATACATAGGGGGTCATTTATCAAGCGTTTGCTCATGTGCAAAGCGAGAAAGCACGTGCAAAAGTGGATTAACGACAGAGTCATTTAATGTGCATATGTCTGATTTACATATCAAATTTGGGGGAATGATACTGTAATACGGGCAACCTCAAATGGTAATTTCAGAGCAACATGAGCTTAAAATAGTAGCAATTTTGCATCTTGCACCCACTATTTAGCACCTGTCTTGATAAATGAGCCCCATAGTCTATTAATATTATGTGTATGGCAGACAGATGTAGATGCGCAGTAAACCTTTGTGGAATGTAAACGTGAAAATGTGATGGATTCATGGATTTATGATGTACAGAAGAGACGAGGAGGCAGGTTTTTTCTTCAGACGTAACGGGACTAAAGCAGAAAAAAGAGACCGGACTTTTACTGTCTTACAGTTCAAAAATTGAATGAACTCTGCCGTGTTTTTCACCTGTGGCCCGTGGAGTAAAACTCATTATAAGGTCAGGAGATTATGGAAAACAGACACAACACTGGTGCTGTGAATTCTGTGTACAATGAATACTGACATTTTGTTTAAAGCACTTTTCCCAAAGCACAAGTCATCATGTTAGAAAACAAGTTCTCAACAATTTGACAGACTGGTCAAAGCAATAGCCTTTTCGAGGCTTAATCCTGCCTCCTTTATAACTTACATTTACTGTGTTTTGAAATCAATTACACAAACCCACGATGTCTTTTTCTCCAGAAACTTCTAATCTACAGAAGTGCTTTTCATCTTTTCATCAGTTATAAGCCACTGTTTTGGAAAGAAAGGTAGTTTGGCCTTGAATATTGCAAATGAAATTTTAAAAAATCGAGCAAACTTTTCAATGCAATTAACAACGGAATTGCATTGGAGGATGAGAATGAGTGCCGCCAACGCCACAATCCTGCCACTTGAGAGTTGATAATGCGTCATCGAGTGTGCCATCAGCGTGCTTCACTCAATGTTACTTGCCACTAAAAGCAAGTGGTAATGGGTTAGAAGTTCTCCCACACGTAAACCCCCTCAGTGAAAACTATGTGGGAGAAAGAAGGAAAGAGTGAAAACAAGCAAGGAAAGCAGGTTCTGACAGTACAAACTTGGGGCATGTTTTCTTTTTTTTTCTTTTTTTTGTCACACTAAGGCTGAGCAGTGCATGCATGAATTACCACCCGCTGACACCTAAATTATGACAGAATCCCCCGTTGGCTCATGCTGAGGAATGGGTGAAGAAGTGGAGATAAAGCAGAGAGAAAGTAATGGAGCGGGTCAGAGAGAGGCATCCAAAGGGGTCTAGGTCATTCCCTTTGGAAATCTGGTCCACTTAGGAGACACTCACTTCTGAAAACCTTCCTCCAGAGATTCCCACACTAAAGGCAAAGTGCAATCAAACTGTGCAAATGTGGGTCAGGCGTCTCTGTGCTGTCAATTAAGGCGCATGTAAACTGTGAGCGTGTCCCCAGACCGGTATTTTCAGGGTCCAGGAAACCCCCGGCTTTTAATTTCTTCAAAGTTGCCAGGCAACGGCTAAAGGGGTTACGCCTGGATGCGCAGAAACGTGGACGTCCATATTTGGAGCTGACATATAAAGTTGGCTCTGGCCAATTTGGCGCCCTGAGCGAGTTTAGCCAACCAGCCATTGATGGATAATCAGTGGCAATGAAACGCATTTCAACCAAGTATTGTAGACATAAACAATTCGGTCACACTTTAGATTACAGCCCGCGGGTTCCGTGTGTACAGGTAACAAGAAAGTAACGACACATGTAAGTACAAATAATAACACATTTAAGTGCAAGATTTCAAAAAGGTGTACAAAGGTGTGCAACATAGATACAGACGGCATCTCGTCATAGAAGGGGGCGTGGCTTCACCGAGGGGGAAAATAGAATCTTTAGAGAAACACAATTTTCCACTCTTTTTTGCCATTTTCTGGTGGAACATGAACTTATTTATCACATACAAATAAAGTCAAGTGTAAATCGGGCCCATATGGATATTTTCACACAGGAGATTGTACAGATGAAGTGAAAAAAAAAACGGTAGTTGTAGCTAGCGTTAGCTAACCGTTAGCATTAGCGTCTCACTTTAGATTCTCGCCCGATGCTCACGTTTAGGGCAGACACTACAGGCAAAACTAAAAAAAAAGTTTTCAGGTTTTGGGTCAAATTAGTCTCTGACTATATATATAAGCTTTCATGTGGAAACAAAACAATATACCTAAACATCACAATAATATGTTTAAATATTGCACTGATTCAATGTTCCCCATAGATTTATGTAGGAAAATGTCAATTTTTCAAATTTCAAGGGCCTTTTTCTCAAAATGCAATTTTCCCTCTATGTGGCGACACTATCATCACGTCAGTAGCACCTTTTCCAGACGTTTTCCAGCCTTGGATTCAACAAATTGAATTTTTTTTCAGTGTTTTTTAATATCTAATTCCTAGCCTGATTAATATAGAAAATAAGGTGAAATATACATTTTCAGTAAATATTTCTGTAGATATCTGAAATCCCCTCTGAAAAAGTCAATATGTCAACAGAATAAAACCATGAATTGGAATGTAGCTCAATTCGTTACTCAGATTTCGGCAAATATGGGAAATTTGGGCATTTTTAGGCATAAACACATTATTTTTATATGAAAACAAATTGATATCTGTAGATTAAAACATTTTCCCTATTCACCTGCAGTGAATAAGCACGTTGTATTTGTTGCTAGTTATCTGGTCATTTTCCTCAATGTATGAAACTTTATAAAGCTGGCTTGCTGGCTATATTATGGCCAAAATACCTGCAACTAAAGTGGCGACAACGCAAGGAAACATCTTAGATCAGTTTTGCAGGTCTTAGCTTTCCAATGAGGCGTTTAACTAAAAAGCTTTTGCATTTGGGTAAAGCTGAACTGGAGAGAATGTGCTCGGTTAAGGCGGGGTTGAGAGGTTAAACCTTTCACTTTAATGTGTAATTACCTGTACTTACATGTGTAATTACTAATCCATGTTCCCTGTACATGCACATTAAACTCCCGGGCGGAAATTGAAAGTGTAACCAACAATTTCTAATGTCATTTAATAGTCATAATTGAACGCAAATGCTACATTTCATTTTGATATCCACATTTTGACATGACAAACCATTTAGGAGCTGACTTGACCGCTCTAAAGCAGTTTCCCCTCCATCATTAAATTATCTGGGCCGCCCCCGCCCGACCCGACCGACGGCGACCCCCGCCTTGTCAAGACCGTCACACGATTGGCTTTATTATGCAGCGCAAATCACCGATTGTTAAAGCGAACATCATTAGCATATTTGTTCCACTATTCCCCGAGAAACCCCTGAGTACATAGAAATCCAGTTGGTGTTTTGTGTCATACTTAGCGAACCCATTACAGTCCACAATTATTATTAATCCTGTCCATAATTTGCACGCTAATCGGTGTCGCACACAGCCCTGTTAGGCAGCGCACTCCTCCAGGAAAGGAGGCGAATACAGGAAGACGTATAGACAGGGAGGAGAAAAAAAAGACATAGCATGAAAACAGAAATGAAGAATCTGGCATCCTCTCTCCAGCAGATGGCGCCCTAGGTGGTTGACCTGGTTGGTCTATGGGCCCAGGTGAGGAGAAGTGCCAAGGTGTGAATATGAAATGGCACTGTAATCTGTCAAAGTGACTCTCAAACCAGTTTATATTGTATAAATTCAGAAGATGAGTATTACGATGTGGAAAATCCATCCTTCACTATGTGTGGCAAGACGAGTGGGGGTGGTATATAACATAGCAGGATTTAAAGGAACAGGCCACAGTTTTTCCCTACTGTGATATGTTCTTACCTGAGCTTAGACGAGTTGATACGTACCTGTCTGGTCTTTGTGAGTGCCCGTGGAAGAGCGTGGTCGCTTCTAACTTCACCCCATTTGGAGCTATAGGAATACATTGGGAGAGGCCAGATGCTAGCAACATCTTTGGTTGTTTTGCGTGACTGAGGGCACGCACAAAGACCAGATAGGTACAATTCAACTCATCTAAGATCAGGTATGAACATATCTCAGTATGGAAAAATGGCGGCCTGTTCCTTTAATGTAGAAGGTGCAGTTACACGTATGACCTGAGGTGGCAGTAGGGAGTATATAATGGTTAACTTGCATCTAGCCCCTTTAAAAACCTCTAAAAGGCACATTCCAAAAGTATATCACATTTATTTGATCACATTTGTTTCATTTGAAATCTTTTGTTTGCCTTTCCATTGTTTTGAGTTCATGGTTTTCAATAATATAAAACTCCATAAAGAAAGACAATCAAAACAAGGCTGCAGAAGAAACAAAAAGCAGGGACGTGACCAAACCCCTCAACCTATGAGCACATGAGGACCCCCCCCCCCCCGGACCGCCATCAATCGAGCCTTGGACGCCATAGAATGGTGCGCTCTGAAACCCTCAAACATTCGCGGCACTACAGAAGAGCTCGTACTAGCGGCCATAGGAAGCATGAGGAAAAATGGCAAATATCTGCAGTATCTACCTGACAGGAGACAAGCTCAGTGGACTGGAAGGCGGAAGTGCAGAGAAAAACAAGAGGGTGAATGAAAGAAAGAGTGGGGCTTTTATACGATTGTACAGGGTTGGCACCACCTCCAGATGTTCCGAGTTTTCATGAACTTATGCATGAATTAATGCATGATTTCACGATACATTCATGCATTACTTGTTCTCAGGAACAAACATGATCACATGTTGGTTCATGGATGACTTCATCCCTGAATTAAACGTCTAACTACTGTAATGAATGTACATGAAAATCTTAACGATTCATCATGATCATGAGGATCACATAAGAATACCATGAATTCACTAAAATGGCAAAGAAATTACTATAAAATAATTAACCAATCATGATCATGAGGATTATGACTCATATGGTGGAAATCTACTTGCAAATTATGGACAAGAACACAAAGTATAACTCAATAAATACATTTACAACAATCATGAACTTATCATTTGCTAATCCTTAATACATCATGATTTCATTATTATTATGTCCCCTCAACTAAAGTGGTGCATTATACTAAACTTTTTACCGTGTTAAAGACCAGCTCTGGAGGTCTCATTTGGTTATGCTGTACTTGTAATAATTTGTAATAATAGTGTTTTAATTGTTTTCTCCACACAAAAATTCCAATTGAGGAAACAATCCTGAAATCATTACTTCTTCTGCAGGACTAAGGTGGACTTTAACAGCTTGAACAGTTTAGTTAATGCAACACTTTAGTTGAAGGGACATTATTTGCAGGTAGATTTCCATGCATGCCTCATGATCATGACTAGTTAAATATTTTATTGTCATTTCATTGCTGTTTTAGTGAATTCATGGTATTCTTATGTGAACTTCATGATCATGATGAATCATTAAGATGTTCATGTACATTCATTACAGTAGTTAAACGTTTAATTCAGGGATGAAGTCATCCATGAATCAACATCTGATCATGTTTGTTGCTGAGATGTCATGATTTGGTAATGCATAAATGTGTCATGAAATCATGCATTAATTAATGCATAAGTTCATGAAAACCATGCATGAACTCATGTACCATTATAATAAGTTTTACATTGAATATGTATGTACTCCACTAGCCTATATTTAACAGTACAATTGGTAATGCCACATGTACACACCTTTTTAAAATGTTTGTGTGGCTTATACAGTGCTAACACAATACTCCACAGTAATGAGTTAATCTCCAGCTCTCTATAAAACATATTTTTATTTACTAGCAACAGCGTACAAAAACATACTCTGTAACACACTGCCATGCAACTGTAACTTTCCTCAGTTCTTCTCTCATCCGTTCCTCTAAAGCTGTGTGTTTGCTGTTCTGTTTTCAGTTCATGGCTTCATATCGCCAACACTGAACTCACATTGACATTTGAGACAGCTGGGTCAATGGCCATGTGCCACTACTTTGTACTGCAATAATGCCTCTTCCTCGCCTCCCGTCATCCCTCTGTCTCATTCATTTCCGTTGGCCAGCCTGTGTTTGCACAGAACATCCTCCTTGGATTTTCTTCACAGAGATACTATCTCCCCCATTTACTGGCTGACATTGTTCCCGTTTCATCCATATGTGCTGAGCTGAGGACGGCCTGCATGGCTTGATCAGAGGAACCTCGATTGGAGGGGGGTTATGGATGAGTACAGGGACGCCACGGGGGAGGAAAATGATAATTGTCAAATTAAGAAACAAGAAATCATAATTGTGCTAATTATGCTTTGTGATATTTCTCATGTAAATTATATGCAAAAAGTAGTAAATAAGCGAAATAAGTACATTTGTCTTTGATTTGTGAGTCCATGGGGCAAGATGTTTACACTAAACACATTTAATGCCGCGCTGTTTTGGGGATTTACCTGTTGAGTGCCAACAATCCAGACCATTTTTCATGATATTTGTAGCATCACAGCATATGTTATAGCTATAGGACACATGCTATGGCTCGTTTGAAAGGTGAGACTCTATCTAAGCTCTCCTAGATGAAAACAGTTTAATTCTACGTGTTTCGGTAAATCCAAAGCTAAACAGAGGCTAGTTTTGATCAAATCACTGATTTTTTTTCTAGATTCGGAGATAACGGGGGTTTTATGAAACACTCTCCTTTCGGATTAACTCCTCTCTCCAACTCTCTCCTCTGGACGGACACTAACGTTATGGGAAGAGGCAAATGCCTAAATATCCCAGTTTCAAGACAATTTTGAAACACTGTGTGTATTTTTCGCGTGTGCATTTTAAACAGCCTGGTTCTCGGATTGAAGACTTTAACAGGATGTTTCTCAGCCGTCTGATTTTGACCATTTAAAAACTGTTAATGTTAATCTCAACTGTTTCGATCTGTCCATGCCTCCAGAGAGTGAAAGAGAAGCGTGGGGTTTACAGCTGTTCGCTACGCAACCACACGCCCCAGTGGACAAAAAAAGAAAAGAAATGCAAAAATATATGTAATATGTCCAGATCGTGACTTTTCACAAATTTTGATCTGCATTTATTTCACTTCTGTTCATCATAGAGCTCCCTGAATCACACATAAGGTGTATTTAGTGTCTAGTTTCATAATAAAATTTAAAAAAAAATGCTAAATCTACTTTTTCCATTTTTGGCACTCAATCTGTTCAATGAACCCACTTTAACCAAGCTCATTTTCTCTAGTTTGGCTTTCCCAAATCTAAAAACTACTTAGAGGCTTCAGGCCAGTCTAATGCCTCGTTGTATTTTTTTTTTTTTTTTTGCTTGGATACATGGATACTGGAGAAAATTAGCTTTTCTTGATGGGGGTTAAGAGGTTAATATAAATCAACTACAATTGTTTTATTTTACCTAAATTAAGATTTCTCATCTAGTTTTGAGTATGGTGATTTCTTTTATCTTAATTTAAGAGTAAATATCTTGACCCATGGATTCTTGAAACTAGACCGTCAAATCAAAGACAAAAGTACTTATTTCAAGAAAAGAAAAAAACATATTTGAAGACTTACCTTTTGCAGTGCACCGACTCATCCCCCTTTGCCTCATATGCGCAAACAGCCATGCACACAAGGACACCCTCACATGGAATATAATAGTAATGGAGGCAGAGCACAGATGAACCAGGTAAGGAAACATCATTAGAGGAGCTGTCTGCACATCAGCTCTGCTCCAGAGGCAGAGGGCTTCTTCAGAAGAAACATTGGGAGAACGTAAGGTGCTTAATAGAGAAGGTAAATATATACAAAAGTAAAACCAAGGTCATTTTTTTACCAGGCCGATTTCAACTTCACTCTGCGGCGACTGCCTGCTTATGATGAACTCACAACTGAGGATTGTGCGGTTGCAGGGATTTCTAATATGTTTGATACAGTATTTGTTTGGGTCCTAATGCTGCTGAACAGGTTCAAAAGCAATGCATACACGATAGAATACAACGTGCAACAAACCCCTTATATGATAACCTTGTCCTTAAAGGGACTATACAGAGTTTAAAAATGTTTAATTTGATGTATTGTATGTATTTTCCTCCCCCTACATGTTCCAGCAATGTCCTAATGTGTAGAATGAGCCCAGACCTGTTCACCACAACTGCCTCTAAAATCCTGCACTGTCACTCAAAAGGTAGTTACTTACACATATGACCTGAGGTGGCAGTAGTGAGTATAAAATGGCAAGCTTGCATCTAGCCCCTTTAAAGGAACAGGCCACCGTTTTTCCATACTGAGATGTATATTCTTACCTGAGCTTAGACGAGTTGATGCGTACCTGTCTGGCCTCTCCTCCTCTCCTCTACGTGGAACCAAACAGGGGTGAAGTTAAAAATTAAACATGTCGATTATCTTAGCGGATAAAAAGGGGTATTGTGAGGCGTAATAATACCTTAGGAGCACTTCAACGTCCGAGCAGTAAAGTCGAAGGTATTATTACGCCTTACAATATAGTACCCCTATATTGTAAGGCGAGACAAAGGGGAGAAGCTAAATGCTAACAAAATGTTTGGTCTTTTTGCGTGACTGAGCGCACATGTAAAGACCAGACAGGTACACATCAACTCGTCTAAGCTCGGGTAAGAACATATCTCAGTATGTGAAAAACGCTGGCCTATTTCTTGGATGGACCATTTAGTATTGGAGCAGTCAGAACGTTTTTAGAAACCAGGTGAATATTATATGATTAGATGCAATTCTACACTAAATAATATCAAACTATCAATATTTAAGCAGGCCTAACCACACACTATCACAGTGTTCGGGGTCATAGAGGGACTTGTGGGAAGCGCTGTATGCAGGCAAATCAAAGTAGAAGAATGGAGGCAAAGCAGAGCGAGTACAGAGCTTACGATGTTGCTGCGGTGCCTCAACTGCAAGCGTTTTACTGCAGCTCGCACCCTATTTCAACTTGTCACAGTTTGAATCCTTTGTATGCAGTGTGCACTAAAATGACCCAGTGATTGTGGGAGAACTGTACAGAAGTACCTTTTCAAAGCGCTCCAAGATGAAGATTTGAAAGTCTAAATATAGAGTTTGGGGAATATCACTGCTCTGCTTTATTGCGTGCAGACAGACTCGCTGTCTGGCATTGCACAATGGTTTCTTTGCCCTCAACACTGCAGCTCTCTTGGCAAGTCGCCCTTCTGTCAAATGTATCTGGCTAATGAATGAACATGTCAATCATACATTAAAGTCCAGGGCCCTGGAGCAGCACAATTAAATACACGGAAAAGCGACTGCATTATGATACTGAGCTGACAGGCTTCACCCCATCTGCTTGCAAAAACAAAAGTTTGTTCATAAATCAAAAGAACAGACAACAACTTGCATAGGACATTTGGAGGAACTTGAGCCAATTTACTTGACATGGGATACACAAGTGGCAGCAAATGAACAGGCAGGAAGCAAGAAGCTCAGTAAACAGAATAGAATCTCATTTTCAAATTGAGAAATCAAAGTGTACTAAATGCCACGTCTTCTACTTTGCAGGAAATAGGAGCAATAATAGCTTGAACACATTGTTATTACATTGTTGACACAGTGGTTCATATACACATGAATAAAATATGATTTCAGGACAGGTGTGTGACACAGGACTGGGTCTGCACCTTTGGGTCTTAGGAGTCATGACATGTGACAAATAATCATTAAACATCATTTCTGTGAGCTGGAGGTGATTATATTTATACTCACCAACTCACTGCATAGGCAAGCATGTCTTTAAAGCGGGGTATTACGCAAAAAAATGACATTTAAGCATGTTAAAATGATATAATATTTGAATCCTTGTTAGTGTCACAGAGTCATACATTACTCCTCTTGTTTCCTCCGAGCTCCTCCGCACTTTTCTTACCTTACAATCTTTGGCAAAGCTTAAAAGAACAGGCCACTGTTTTTGCATACTGAGATATGTTCTCACCTGAGCTCAGTCAAGCAAAAACACAGAACATGTTGTTAGCATTTAGCCTCTCCTCCTCTTCTCATGGACCCAAACGGGGGTGAAGTTTGAACTGACCAAGCCCTTCCACGTTTCCCCATTTAAGAACTGTTATGTGAGAGTTTACATGATCCAAGTGTAGTCACACAAAATTAAACATGTCGATTTTCGGATCATGTCGGATAAAAAGGGGTACTACTGTAAGTGCTCCTTCGATGGTGGCCTATTCCTATGGTCTACCAAGAAGAATAGCTAACAAGCCATTTTAGATGTCTACTATGATCGGACACTGCGAGTATATATGATCATTTTCTTGCAGTTGTTTATTTGTTGATTTGTTCCATTTGCACTATGTTCATTGTTTATTGTGAAACAAGAATTTCTATCGCATTGATTTTGGAGGTGGGTGCATATAAGCTCTTTGCTTCAGCCCACGCCTTTTGAGCAGAATGTTTACTGCTCAAAGAAACAAATACACTAAAACCAGTGTGCGAAATACAGACATACAAATGTGATTGGCTAAAGCAAAGGTGCAGACACAAGCGCATCCTGCACTCTTGCCGGCGGTGTTTGTTTGTGATGGGTCAGTCGTGAATGAGTCGGTGCTAGAGCCGGCTCTTTTAAGTGAACGATGAGAGCCGAGTCTCACCTGCGAGCCGCGAGGTTGCATGTTTATCAAGCTCCACATGCACCACTCTGTGCTACATTCAAGAAAAATAGAGAAAGGCAAAGACTTAATGAGTAAGGGAATGGAATTGGCGAGAGAGGGAGAAATGAGAACTCTGCAGGCCACGAGGAATGAACCTGCTGTTTACACAAAATCAAGATCTCTACAAACTTAAACTAATCTATAAATGTAGTCAGCACATCCCTAGCTTTCAGGCACTTCTAATTTTGGCAAGATCCGTTTTATAGTTAGATAAAGTTACGCTGGGTTTGTGAAGGGAAAACAATGCGATCACGCGCGGAGCGGCGATACATCGCTGTGTCAGCCTTTTCCTCATGTGTATGAGCGCATTACAAACGTAGTACAGGAGTCCTGTAACCCTCTCTCAGCAGTTCACGGAGGCGGAGCTGACATAGGCAGCAGAGCATTTATTCAGTTGTTTGCTTGCATTGTAGTAACACACAACATTGCAAAGGCAATGCTGAGAAAATTGATATCTGTATTGCGCAACAATTCGGAGATGGGGACCCCCCCGTATATCGACGGGTATTTTGCACACTGACTATCCATCCATCCATCCATCCATCCATCCATCCATCCATCCATCCATCCATCCATCCATCCATCCATCCATCCATCCATCCATCCATCCATCCATCCATCCATCCATCCATCCATCCATCCATTTTCTTCCACTTTATCCGGGGCCGGGTCGCAGAGGCAGCAGTCTCAGCAGAGATGCCCAGACTACTGTCCCAATAGGACATGCCTGGAACACCACCCACGGGAGGCAACCAAGAGGCATCCGGAACAGATGCCCGAGCCACCTCAGCTGGCTCCTTTCGACGTGAAGGAGCAGCGACTCTACTCCGAGCTCCTCCCAGGTAACTGAGCTCCTCACCTGATCTTGAAGGGTGGCTGGGCGCACCCTTCGGAGTTGGGTGGCGGGGAAACTAATTTCGGCCACTTGTATTCGTGATCTTGCCCTTTCGGTCATTACCCAAATCTCATGATCATAGGTGAGGGGTGGAACGTAGATCGATCGGTAAATCAAGAGCTTTGCCCGCCCACACTGACTAAAACTAACCTAAAAACTAGATAAACATAACATTTATATAATATTATTATTTGAAAAGCTTAAAACCTCCTTTGTCAATTCTGCCATTCTACCATAATGCAAATGTTTCTCATGTTTCCCGTTCTTTGCTTTTTGTTAATTGTCTGTCATTGATTTAGTTTTTACTTTTTAATCGATGAATCCAGTGTAATTGTGATTCACAACATGCCAAATAGATTTTTTTTTTTTTGTCATACCGAAAATGAAAATTAATTGTTTCAAACAGCAAACTGTCAACTTGCTGGTGATACCGGCCCACAACGTCTCTATCATTTAGCACTGGGGAAACTGACATAATGAAAAGATGCTCTTGCCATTTAACCCGCAGAGCAAAACAAATTGTAAGAAATGTTTGGCAATCACATTTTCTTTTGAACCAACCGTTATTTGCTTTTCCACATATTGGTGCACCACACTTGCCAATTGAGCATCTAACTCCAGTAGTCCGTTTAGTAGCCAGCTTTAGAGAAGCCATGCCAACATTAGTGGAGTGCCCAGTAAACAGCACCTGCGAGTTTACCAGGAACCGGCCATTTTATTCTGCTCAGAGAAAAGGCACTTTGGTCAAAATAAACAGTTTTCAAATCAATTTCAGCACAATCTATAGTGGAAACCAATTTGAAATGAAAGAAATACGGGCCTATGCAATAAATTCATAAAGTTTTTGATTGTATCACAAGGCTTAATGTGTGATAGGCTGGAGATGTGGGCTGTTACATCACTTAATTAACAATAAACAATGTTAATTGGTGCAAACTTCGCAAATTGGAGCGTAATTAATACATACTGTGACAAGCGTTCTCCTGGCGGTGATTACGTCTTATTGTTCATTTGAGAATAGCGCTGGCTAAAGCATTTTATGGCGTCGGAAATTATGGAAAGTGTGGAAGGCACATCGGACTGAATGAACAAGTGTTTGTGGTGTGGTAATAAGCGAAAGTGGCAATTAAAGTAATTGTAATTTATCTTTACCTCGATGCAAATATCGCTTACTTTCTCAGCATATTTGGTCTGTGTTGTAATTTGCATGTAATTGGTACAATAAGTAATGTGCAATAGCTGCAGAAGAAAAATGTTATTGTGGGTCAAGGAATTAGCACTAACTTTCAAATATTGTAGAATTTTTTATATAATACTGAAAAGTTGTGAAGAGATTGGTCTTCAGTTTTGTATTTTGTACATGTCAGGCATTACAATTGCTTTGAAATAGTGAAGAATCCATTCCAGGAAACAGGAGTTAATCCAAGGCCTTCTGAGGCTTTCTGAGTGCACGGAAGACTTTAATAGATTATTTTCTGCGTCATGTAAAATAAACCAATGCAAGCCATTTCAAAGACTCTTGCTCAAAATCTATGGTCAGCGGGCTTGAGTCCTAACACAAACTAGGAAGTGTGACCATATTAGTCCAGTGCTCCGGTCTCAGCACTGGCTTCCTGTCGCTCAGAGAATAGACTTTAAAACAGCTCTGCTTGTGTTGAAGTCTTTTTCATGGTTTAGCACCAAAGTACATCTCTGACATGTTACAGCCGTATGAACCATCTCAGGGAGGGGTCTCCTGGTGAGACAAGCCTCAACTCTGACAATGATCAAATCCAGGCTGAAAACAGTTCTTTTAACCCGTGACTACTGAAAGTATTGTATCTGCACTCTTGCCTTTTAAGATCAGATAAGATAATCCTTTATTGATCTCACAACGGAGAAATTCACTTGTTACAATCGGCATGTCAATAAGATCACTCAGGGTGTGCAAAGAGGAAAAGTGAAAAGGAGAAAAAAGAGGTATCTTATATACAATAAGTAAAAGCAAAATCTGAAGGGGCGGAATTATAACAATAAGGGAATAAACAAAAATAGGATTAAAATTACAACAGATTATAAGAAGTAGAATATCAAGGTGCAAAGTTTACAGTCCTAGTGCAGGTTGTGAATAAGTGATGCCGGTACAGGGAATAAGTGGCGCTGATACAGAGATTATTGCACATAGTTTTGCAAAGGGGTTATTGCACATGTGACTTTACAGCCTTGTTGTACAGTCTGACAGCAGTGGGGATGAAGGACCTGCTCCTTCTTGCACTGAGGGTGTGTCAGTCTGCCACTGAAAGAGCTGCTCAGCTCCTCTACAGTCCCGTGCAGTGGGTGGGAGGTGTTGTCCATGATGGAGGTGAGCTTGGCTAAAACCTTCCTGTCCCTCACCTCCTCCACAGAGTCCAGGGGGCAGCCCAGGACGGAGCTGGCCCTCCTGACCAGCTTGTTCAGTCTGTTCTTGTCCCGCTCTGTGCTGCCCCCCCTTGCCTTGCTTTGTGACAGCTCACACGCTTCGAGACGGCCGCCGCATTGGCATCAGGTGATGAAATGCACAAAATAAATGTCCAGTTGTTGGAGCTTTGTGACTTTTAAATCACTCACGTTAAGATAAGTCACTAAGAGGAGCTTAAAGAGACAATCCATTAATAAAGCATAATCAAAAATAGGTTTTGCTGCTTTGGTAGCTCAGCCCTGGAAACCGGGTAAATCAGTAGCTAATCGCTTGTACTGAAAGAGAAACCATAAAGATGCTATCTGACCCTGGTTGATTAACAGCAATCTGAGCATGTACAGGCCTGTGTAATTATGTGTAGCATATTCCTCTATTTAATCATACTAATCGTCTCTTCACTAACCGCCAAAAGCTTAACCCTCACTCTTGTAAATTATCATTACCTGCGGTGAGATCTCGCAATGACGACATCACTGTATGGCAAAGGGCAATCTGTTCTGAAGCTGGGCCGGACTCGGTGACCATGGGCGACGACAGAGTTGATTAAGACCGGCCATTTCAGATTAATTGCATTTCGAAACACATGGCGTCACTGAATTCCTGCAGGCACTGGGACGGGGTCTTTCTGACTTTCCCTCTCAATTTATGCAGCAGGGCCTAAAGGAGTTGTCTCTTAAATTTGAACTAAAGGAGCACAGGCTGAACTAGCGGCCGTGCGTTATTAGATTTTGATGCCCGTGGGGCCGCCTGGGCAGACAAAGCTAAGGGCAAATGCCAAGAGAGTTATGAGAAAAATGAGGTGTAGTTATTAGTAAGATGGGTGAGCAGGAACCCCATGAGAGTACAAAATACTACTGCTGAACAAAATGGCGGATGACAGAAAAAGACTTAATACTGCCGCTCAATATTTTAGGGTTTAACACTGACATTAGAACTAGGAAACTTGCCAAAGGTTGATAGATTTCCATAATCATAAAATCGCTTCTACTTCCACAGGCTACTTTTTGGTACTTCTTTTGAGACAAGTCTGGACCTTAGTTTGCGCTGATTTGCTTCCAGTCTTGAGAACTAAAACTAAAATAACTATATTGCAAATACTCTGGTGCTCCATAATAATTTTAATTTTAATTTGTATTGAAATATACAATGAATAGGGTAGCCAGGCGCCAATACTAACGTATGGAGAGGTATGTTTTGTCCTTTTCATGGCATTTGTGGCATTTCTGTGGTTTCTTTATCATTAGCATCTTATTAAATGACATAGAGTGGCCATTGGATGTGTATCCAACCACTCAAAAACCAGAAACTTAACTGAATTTCAGTTAGCGTTTAGCTCAGAGGACATTTTTAGATGCTAATTTGTATCTATAAAGCAAAATCTCAAAAGGTCATGACCACGCCCAATAACACAATGGAGATCATTTCACTCAAACTTGGCTGTAAATACTGTGTAAGTGGTGCTAGCCCGCTGCTAGCTTTGCCTGTTAGCCTGTTAGCTTCTTCTTTGTGATTCCATTAGTGTGTATTGGTGACTCCGACCCGGTGCAGCGAAGTTGCAATTATGGTATTCTGGCTAGAGACACCAGGGGGAGATGAAAGATGACCCCCAAATCATCCCATCAACACTTGCATCACCCCCAGAGGGACTACGAATAGGTTTTATTAAGGTAAACAAGTTACTTAGTACTGCTTTAAATGGTAACTAAGGAACTTTATTGTATTGTATACATGTCCAACAACTTTACATTTTTCATGCAAGGCTATATTTGTTAGTAGTTCGTGTTACTATTGCAATACGTTTGCAATATGAATACAAAATGAAATATTGTAAGTGTAGCAAATCCTTTACTGGTTTCCTATGATCCACAAATGTTTACATTTACATTACAACACGCAGAAATGGTTTGTTTTTGTTTTACGGGTGAGTGAGTAAGAGGTGGCGGCGTAAAAGAAGTGACATAAAGCCTTGTGAATTGTTGATGTATTGCACTTGGAAGAATTCATTAAAAGTTGGTACAAATGTCTCCCCTAAAGCTGACAGCTCAGTGGAGCAACACAGGCAAGTGCAATATTCAAACAGCTCTCTTCGCTTTGTTACAGATTTGTTTAAAGTGGAAGAAAACAAATCAGGCTCGCTGAGTGCGTGTGCTTCCGTAACGCATGAAGAAAGAAGAATGTTATTATGAGAAAATACATGGGAAAGATTGCAAGGCAGACCTTGAAATGCAGCTTTGGTGAAAATATGTTTACGCTCCTTTTTTGGCAAAGCAGAAACTGAACTCAATAACCTGAATTTGCAGCAGCCAATATGTCACGGGTTTGTGCTGTCTGACATAGCGATTGGTAAAGGTAAGCGTAAATTCAAGATTGGGTGATTGTTTTGTGGGAGGAGGAGAGAACAGGATAGTGCATCATAGATCAAGTGAAGGTGGACATGTTGTGCGATTTGAAGTCAAAGGTCAGGCCAGTCAGCACGTTTTAAAGCTGATTATACATACAAAGGCAAACAGAATGTACAGAAGTCTGTTGTCAGTGTGGCCTTTTTAACTTGATCACTGCCTAAATTATCCGCATTGTTTTGCCTCTACTTTTCTTTACTTGATCCTCATCCATAGTGCAGGCCTATATCTCCTAGAGCTCTGACCACAGCATGCATTTACAAAATATGTTTTCTATCGTCTGACACATTTCCCACCGAGCAACTATGTCAACACTGCATTATTAACAACCACAATACTAATATTAATGGAAAGCCAAATCAATAAATAAAGCAGTCAGAGTCAAAACAACCATACCACTATAATACAGGGTCCAGACATTCATTAGGAACGTCTTTCATCTCCCCCTGGTGTCTCAGGCCAGAAAATACACACTAATTGAATCACGAAGAAGAAGCTAGCAGGCTAACGGGCAAAGCTAAGTGTCGACTAGCGCCACTTAAAGCCAAGTGTGAGTGAAAGAAGAGTATCTCCATTGTGTAATTGGATGTACAATATCCCTCTCTCCCTTCGTCTTTTCTGTCAGCATAGTATATACTCTCACGGGCAATTAATGAGTAAAAACATGCTACGACACCTGCAATGACACTAATGGCCTCTATGGGCATGAGCTACTTAGTTCTGCTTTAAGTTCCCAATTTCTAATTTTTTTTTTACCTTTTTTTTTTTTTAAACAAAATCAATATGACTCATTTCATAACAAAAATATGTTTATTTTACATCTACTTTTTTGTCCTTGTGACAATATGATACAAACTTGCACTAAAAAGAGGAAAGGAAATGCATAAAGTGTAAAGTCATAGATTACCAATGTAAACAGTGAGGCATAGTATTGCCACAAGACACCGTGCAGCAGTTAAGCTTCCTCATACGGCTCGACAGCTCTGGTGCTAAGACCATTTTAATCATCCTTTGTCAAGTCCTCCATTTTCCCTTGAATGGCTTTGGGGATTTTTAACCAGCGGGCGCAATTAGCATGTCATTTCTTGGCTGTCAAATGGTGCGTGCTCTGTGTATGTTGTCTCACTGCGTGCGCATGACGGGTGTAATGGCAACATGATCTTTCTGACCACGTATGAAGCTTTTTCCTGACATGTTCTGAAGAGATTACTTTGTCTATCTTTGTTTTTTGGGTTTTTTTCCCCTTACAAGGCCTCATAGTAATTTAGCTCATATTCCTGACAGCGCAGAGAGCTGTGGATTGTAATCCAGCTCTCTGCTCTTTTAGGTAATTAATAAAGACAAGCTGTCAGTGCGGCGGCTCTGCTCGGTTTTGTCATCTGTATTGTTTTAGAGTTACTGTATTAGCAGCTTACACAAGGTGAGAAAGTATAGATTTAAGCTCAAATTGGCAACAAGTCAAAATAAACTACACAAGGCTGCAGCACATTATCTAATCCACCTTCTTTGGAACCTACTCCAACAACTAAGGTGTAAGGTGTACTTTATACTTTATTGTGGGGTGATTTTAAAGTCCTGCCACTACCTGACCCTTTATTTAACAAGGAAACCCTCTCACCGGAGTCCTAGCCCCAGAGGGTAACCTCTATGCAGACATGGGGATAAGATGCAGGAGTGCCAACCATTGGGCTGCCCCCATGGACTGGGAACCATACTGTAACAAAAACAGATAAATAAAAGATCCGCACAACTTAGTCGCTCCAAAGCTTATTTAATGCTCACCAGATAACCATACTGTAAGCCAGGGGTCCTCAAACTACGGCCCGTGGGCCAAATCTGGCCCGTCAGATGATTTAACCCAGCCCCTGCACAAATTATGTCAAAAAATGTCTCTAGCCCATTCCTGTGTGGAGTTCTTTTTTTTTTTTACTAAATAACCAGTATACTCATTCCAGCCACTAGGGGGCAATTTAGTAATCTAGTAATCTCTACCTCGCAATGAGGCCTGCTGCATTTTGGTCTGGGTCATACAATTCTATGTTATAGCCAACCCGGCCCGGCCCCCCATCACAGTCAGGAACGATAATGTGGCCCCAAGAGGAAAAAGTTTGAGGACCCCTGCTGTAAGCAATGCTTTCCAAAAGGAAAAACAAACAAACAAAACATGTCTGTTATGATTTGTGTCAAATATACAAGAGCAAGTGAATGAATTAATCTACCCTAAAAGGACTGCATCCCTGCTTCTAGCCACAGGAGCCGGGAAATGTTGCAAAATCTGGAAAGGCTTGAGCCAAATTAATCACTGAAAGGAAACAGAAGTCCTAACCTGAATGGAAAGGTCAATGATAATGAAAGATAATATCACATTTTATACAGTTAAGCAGATCACTGTTCTTTGAGAGATACCCAGAATTTACTTTAATCTCCAAATAGACGCCCCAAGCAGTCTATTCCATTGCATCTTAATCTTGTAAAAGGCTTCATTAGATTACACCTGGCAAGATGATTAATGCAAACATGTTCACGTTTGGCATTAACAAGTGTCTCGTGGGAGCTCACATTTCCACATTCACATACACTGTCCTGTGCTAAGGTTTCAAATCCCAGCTGTCGCCAACTCAGCTACTGTTTGTATATGATTATACGATTAAAGCAGCTGCAATCCCTTCGCTCAGATCAGGTGAATCTATCACTGCGGTTTAAGGGAAAGTCAAATCTTTCACCTATTCAGACCAGAACAGGATCGCCCCAAACCCATGTAGACCCGACAGATTCAAGCGGGCGACCGGCCTGGGTCAGAATAGGGCTGCATGTGACTGTTTAGTCATCAAATTGGATTGGGCCAACATATCGTCAGACAACATCATGTTAGCTGCTTCTAATGGACTACGTTGTTCAACAAAGCCGCGCACTACTATTGCAACGAGGATGAGAGGAGAGCTAATTTGTGTGGCTGCATCAGCGCAGTTAAGAATAGCTAAGATCGATCAAATGAAAAAAGAAAAAAAAAGCACCAATAAACAACAAAACACTAGCTACATATAAAGCGGCCTTTTACGCAGTGCTTGTTGAATTTATAGTTTGTTACACAATTCTCTTCCACAAAGAGCCGTAGCTTATTGTTGCATAGTGTTACATTTTGTTAGCCGTTAGCCGCCGAGTGCTAATTGGCCTCTTTATGAGTGGATTTGAGCTTAATCACTGGGGGAAACCCTGGCGTGAACTAAAAGATCCATTGGACGTTACAGTTAACCCCAAAACAGCAGTTTGGTCTGAATGCACCTTGGGCTAAATGGAGCTAACTGGGCTAGCTCTTTGCTAAAAACAACATAGCATGAACCAGAAATAGTACTCATAATGACCATGAACCCCTGCCCCCTGCTGATTAGGAGTTGTGCTGCTCCCCTGCTGCTGCTAAAGGACATCTGGATCAGGGACAAGACTGGTTTGACAGGTTTTGGGGGAAACGGATTGTCAAATCTTTAGCCTGGTCAGAATAGATTTCACATGTAAACGTAGTGTTTGACTCGGAAACACAGTTTCAGTGTACAGTTTATGAAGTCAGCAAAGTTTATTGTACAAAGGAACCAAAGCTACTTTTGTACAACATACAAGGCTTTACTTTTAAGAAGTAGTCGAGACATTCATATAAAAAGAGTGTTTTTCAAGTAAACATGGTCAATTGGAAGGCTCCATTTGTTCCGTGTTTTCGTCCCTCCCCTGCCCTCACAAGCACACGCTCATGAATAACAAGTGAACATAGTCAGTCGAGGCAGAGCGGACAAAGTGTCTAACCCAAGGAGACAAAGAGTGTGGCCTGGCCAAAACTGGAATCAAACCTCCAATAACGGGTTTGCGGGTGAAAACTGTAATTTAGGCTTAATATAAATTACAACTACAGGGTGACATAGACTCATAATCTGTTGACCCCACCCTGCCCGGTGTGTCCTCTGTATAGCAGCGTACCAGTGCAAGAGGGCAGGGGTTATCTCAAGCGGAGATATGGCCAGCTGAGATGGTGTCTATACATAGTGCTTTCAGGGGGCAGCCATATGTGTCAAAGACGGCTCATCCATCGGTCACCCCATAGACACCATTTTCCAGAGAGGCTTAGGGATTTTACTGTATGTCAATTGCCCAATGCTTTGTGAATGTACAGTGCACAGAACCTGCCTTTAAATCTCTCATTATAATGCCCATCTGCTTTGCATATTGTTTTTTTTTTTCATCCCATTGTGGAAAAAAACAATATACATGAAATTGTTCTTTGATGATTTGCATGCATGTTATATGAAGGAGTAACTGCATTTAAGCACTCCCTTTCAAAAGCTCAGTATGTAAACGCTTAAATGTAACGTGTCTCAGGCTTATATCAGTTATTGGAAGGACTGGGAGGCAATACCTAGAGCCAGATAGAATAAACAATGACCAAAAAAACAAAATAAAAAAACACCTGCTCAGTTTTACAGCTGTAGTGAATGTCAAACTTAAATATCTTTTTTTTTTAAATAGTTTTCCCTTCAACTTAAGCCGAGATCAGGAGAGGAGACCAAAAAAAAAGGTGTTCCATTAGGAAATCACTGATTTGCCACTCGATCACTGTGCAGGATTGAATGAAATGATAATGACAAGAAGGATAACTGTTATGATCAATATATATTAATCATTATTATTAATATTATTTATTAGCATGCTGTGAAAATGATGTGAAATGCAGCCCGCCTACTTTTTGCTGTGATATTCATATTTCTTTTACTACTAATGTTGCATGAGCGGAGAGGGTCCTAACTGAATCCAAGCGTCTTGTCTTCCGGGTTGGAAAAATACCCCCAGAAAATACTGATATGTCTCACAAAAATGTGTACTCCATAGTGGTAGAGGTATAATACATTATATAAATGCCTATAGTTTACTTTGGAATGGCTAAAATAGCATGATACAAATCAAGTACAGACTTGCGGATCTGGCCCCATTCCCTTCCCTAAGATAAAAGGGATGCTACATCCATTTTTTTCACAATCTATGGCTCCTGCAAAACTGAGCCCTGCAACAGTTGATGCAACGTTGAAAAGAAGAGGAGATTAACCCCCTATACAGGGAGGTTACTTTGGGCTTCAGTGTCATCTTTTCTAAATAAAATCATTGTTTGTGTGTTGTTTAATCTCAGCGGGATTAAGTCTCTCTTCACGGCACAGCAGGACGTCAACGCACATACAGAAAATACATTGCACATTTAAATATGAATCAGATACCAAAAGAGCATGGGATTAATTACTGCTTAATTCAAATGGCTGTAAGTATGCGGGACACCATGGGAGTGCTTACATGTCGCTTTTTTTGGATAAACTTTGGATTTCTGGATTAGCTGTGACATTAGCGAGTGTTGAATGCTTTGCTTGTGGATTAAAGAATGTCCCTATTCAACTCATCGACATCAATGTGTAGCTTTTGCCTCATAGAAGTGGCATTAAAAGCTTAGCAAATTTACACGGAAAAGACCAAATTAATGTCCACTGCTGAGACTGCTTTATTTTCATTAACTGTGCATTAAAAGAGTTTAGTTAAAATATGCATATTGATATGCCGCATCTAAGCTTTGCTCACACCATTAAGAGTTAATGTTCAGTGGCCTGCAACACTAGCGGCTCATGCAGTATTTAATTTCATAAAGCTGGGACGTCCCAGCTTTATGAAATTAAATATGAGCCTCTAGTAGCAAAAGCTATTGTGACATTATCAAATCAGAAAGGCTATCTGGTATTAATTTAGTTGTGCCCAAAGACATAGCAGTGATGTGTTCAGACTGGACGGGGAATCAAACCTCCAATCATTCAGTAAGTGGGTGTGCACATGGTCCATATTATCTATAGCGTTAAATTAGCATTTTGTGTTGATTATGCAATTATTTAAATATCATTGACATGTTTTACAATTATTATATATCATGACTTTAAGCAGTACTAAGTAACTTGTTTACCTTAATAAATCCTTTCCGTAGTCCCTCTGGATGCAATACAAGTGTTGATAGGATGATTGGTGGGTCTTTCATCTCAACCTGGTGCCTCTGGCCAGAAAACCACAATTGCAACTTCCCTACACCGGGTCGGAGGCCCCAACACACACTAATGGAATCACGAAGACGAAGCTAACAGGCTAACGGGCAAAGCTAGCTGTGGGCTAGCACCACTTAAACAGTATTTACAGCCAAGTTTGACTGAAAAAAATTATGTCCATTGTGTTATCAGTTGTACAATATCCCTCTCCCCCTTTGTCTTTTCTGTCAGCGTAGTATTTACTCTCACGGACAATTAATGAGGAAAAAAACGCAACATGCTACGATACTTGCAGTGGCGCTTACGGCCGCTAGGGGCATGAGCTACTTAGTACTGCTTTTAAGGAACAGGCCACCGTTTTTACATACTGAGATATGTTCTTACCTGAGCTTAGACGAGTTGATACGTACCCGTCTGGTCTTTGTGCGTGTGCTCAGTAACGCACAAAGACCAAAGATGTTGTTAGCATTTGGCCTCTCCCTGCATATTCCTATAGCTCCAAACGGGGGTGACGTTGGAAGCTACTACTCTCTTCCACGGGCACGCACAAAGCCCAGACAGGAACGTTTAAACTAAGCTCAGGTAAGAACATATTTCAGAATGGAAAAACGGTGGCCTGTTCCTTTAATGAGGTCATTGGAGTATGCTGCACAACAAACGCATTGTTTTTGTAAAAATCATTTTCCACAAGAGAAAGCCAGACAGCGTCCTACGATTGTTGCTTCATCAGTGTACGCTATTTCTCGTTTTAAGCAGGGTAATACGATTTGCTCGAGTCTCCTCACTTCATAAGCACAGCCATATGTTGGGGTCTGCTCCAGTAACACAGACTTCCACAACAAACTCGCTCCCCATCAAACCGTCACACAAACTTCAACAGACTTATTTGGAGATGCAGATGGATACAATGGCTGCTGGCTTTTTTGGCACCATTTGTCGCGTGCCCTGCATGCAAATAAATCTGTTGCTTCCATTTGTGAGGGAACGACTGAATCAAAGCACTCCGTTTTGTAAAGAAAATTAAATGGAACTTGTAAGACTTTTGGAAGACATGTTTGGGTCTCAGTAAACTGGTATTGCTGCATTTAGAAGCAGAATAGTGTTGAGATAAGCAGAGATAAGATTCTTTTATAGAGTAAATAAAAGGCTCTTCTCTTTTTTGTAATAGCAACTTGTACAGATGCACTGAGGCCAAGCACTTACCCGGACTTGCTGTAGAATTTACTTTCATTATAGTTTCAAGAAGGTCAAGTTTGTGTGAAGTGTCTAAGTGTTGAAACATATCTAGATATATAGTATTTCTTTTGACTATGTTTTCCTTTACAATGATTCAGTCTTAACTATAGTGGCTATGAAGTATTTTTTTTTTGTATGATGTACATTGTTTGGTTAAACATACACACTGGCACTTTAGTTTAAACCTCTGCTCATGAGTGTGCTATTTTATTTAACTTCCATCCAGTATAGTAAAACGAAGTGGTGCCGGTATGCACGCCTGCTGGAATCAGGCTGTGATATAAGCAGACTTTCATGTGCGCTATAATCAAGCTAACAAGCTTGTTTTCAGTGAGGGAGAACATCAAGAATATCAAAATAATTACAAGAAAGTGTTAATTTCCTGCCTGATGCTTTTAAGACCGAGCGAAAGAAGGACTGACAGATTGTTTTCAAAGGCATTAAAGAACGGATCGAACCCAGAGTCTTAAACTTTCTCTGACCTGAAGGATTTCTCTTGCAATTTCAGAGAAGTGATTTTGGAAAACCAGCAGTTTCAGGACTGATAATTGTAATTGTATTTAAGGATGATACCACATGCTTGTACTCATACTCGTACTCATTTATGTGGTCCCGATACCAATTCACGTGCAGCCGGCGCTCGCACCGCTCCGCTGAGGAGAGAAAATAGCAACAAACTGGAGAATTCTTTAGTGGAAATCAATGGGCGAGGAACGCTCTTCTGTATGGTCCCTATGGTGGGGAGCTGACATTGCTGTAATACCACCCATTGGTGGCCAGGGGCGACTCCAAGAGACACTTGGAAGTATTGATTCTAATGGGACTTCAAAGTTCCAAGAACAGCTTAAATGCCTGCAGCCTGGCTCCGAGGAGTTTTTCTTTTTCTAAAAATAGCTATGACCCATGTGATCAAGCATTTTCAGCGCATTGACTGGCTCCAGAGCCTGTCAATCAAGCTCTGGAGCTCTGTAGAGGCACCGCCTACTCCTCGAGTGCAGGGCTTCCCGCCTTTTTCCCCTTTTAAGGAACAGGCTGCATAGGAGGAGACAGAGAGGCCATTAAATTTCAAACAGGACTCAGGAACCTTTTTCAATGAATGGGGCTGAATGGGACCCGCTCATCTTTATATATTAAATCTATGGTGGGAATACAATATTCCACATAGAGCTGGCTTTATTACAGACTACACTCCCTAAATCAGAGTCTGTGCTGGATTTAACCAGAGCTTAATGTTGTTAGTGCTGCAGCGTGGAGTCTGCAGTGTTTACAAGATATAGGCTAACGTTGCTAAACTAGCCGCTAACTCGCGGCTAACAGCTCTGCCGATTCTTACACCGTTTTATGCCCAGGGGCTTATTTATCAGAAAATCCAAAATAAAGAGATGCAGCATGTTCATATCAAATGAGCAGCAGCAAAACAATGAAAATGCTGTAGCTACTCGCTAAGTTCGTTGCTATAAACACACGAGACAATCCATACAGAGCTGAAGTAAAGGCGAAAAGAGAGCATTTAGCTGCAGTAATAAGCAACCATCTCACTACTATTGTTAAATAAAAATAGATAAATGAATAAAGCACAAGCATTGAGGAGCTTTTGGACATGGGCTGTTCTGTCTATGATGGACACTAAACAGTGCAATAAAAATTGAAAATAATATTGAATGAAAAAATCTGTTCAATTTTGATATAACTTCTCTTAAAAGTGTGGCCTACTTTACTCAAGGAAAAGTAAATGAGTAAGGTAACTAATTACTAACCAATCTGCTGTGAAAAAGTCACCGTCCATTCACTTCAAAAAGTATGTTGAAGAAAATGCCTTGTACTTGTACTTGTAGAAACAGTGGTATCGGTGCATCCCTAATTGTATCGGTCTTTAGTGAAGTTTTATTGTACACTTTTTATCGTTTTAACGCACCTAAGCATCTTTAAAGGGACTATACAGAGTTTATAAATGTTTAAATTCTGTATTTTTCTCCCCTACATGTTCCAGCCATGTCCTAATGTGTAGAATGAGCTCAGACCTGTTCACCACAACTGTCTCTAAAATTCTGTACTGTCACTCAAAAAGGTGTTAATTCGGGTCCGAAGTGCCGTCATGCACAAGCTTAATATAGAAGCTGCAGTCGCACATAAGACCTGAGGTGGCAGTAGTGAGTATAAAATAGCGAACTTGCATCTAGCCCCTTTAATTCATAGTTTTGCACATATTAGTTTTCTCAATAAGTCAAATGTAAATTATTCACTCTTCAATTCATTCATACATTTAAAACCCCATCAGTGCTGTGATCATCATGTTTACAAATGGCAGGATCAATCAAATCCATTTTTACGCTGAGGCAACTGTAAGCACATTGTCATTTGAGCGAATTGTTGTCAAAAGAGCGCGCTTTTGCCGAAGGGAATTAACCTGGCTAACACCAGGCTGCTGTGTGCGCTCGAATTATTTCGAACTGCACAACAGCCTGGGGACCATGGCCAAATCTCCGGTGGATTTGGGAACCAATCACAGAGCGAGGAGGGACGGCAAGACGATGACGCACTATTCGATATATGGAAGCTTGTAGTTTATTTACGGATAATTTAAAAAAAAGTGTATTTACGGATCCAACATGACAGCAGCAGACACGATGGTATTTTTTGATCAAGCTTTAGACCTTGTTCTAAATAATTTAGCTCAAAAGTTTACAGCGGGTACGTCATACGTCATCTCATACGATGATATGATTGGCTGGGGCTACGTGCAGACGCATGAGACTTTTTTTTTTTTTTTTTCGTATCGCCCAATAAACGACTATGGACGATCGTAAACCACACCTCTCCTACGAGAAAATGAATTGGTGGTCCCCAGACTAAATATCACTTGTGATTTTAGTCTGGTGTTAGCCAGGCTAGAAGGGAATGACATTCCTCAGTAGATTTGTTTCCATGGAGACCCTTCTTTGTTAGCCATGCAGTTGTCTGGAGATTTTTGCATTAAGTGTTTCATGCTGTGTTTTTGTGAGGGGGTTTTGGAGGTGCTTGTGTGGTTGTTGCCAATTCCCGACGAGCCCTGGAGACTTGTATTCTACATAAAAAGGATCACTGTTGCATATTCAGATGATCGCTCCCAAGAGGGTCATTAAAAAGCATGTTTGGAAGGAGCCAGCAATCTCACACCGTTAATGAGCTATGGTTATGGCTTTATTAAAACGACCACTTGTTAGCTTGTCTTTCAGTGGACAGTCCATAGCAGACACTGTGCACAGAGGCAGATTTATGGACACACACGCTCAGAGGTGTATGCCAGTGGCTCATGACGGACTTTTGAATATGCAGTGTGCATTAACTGCTCGGTGGCAGTACCAGCTCTGATATTTTGGGAATGGATATGGGCTGCCAAGCTCATAAGTGAGACACTTGACAGCATTGTGATTCAGCGTGATGGGAAGCTTGCCATCCGCCGGCCAGTGACAGAGCTCTAATTGTGGTGCAGCAGCTGAAAGCCTGTTGACAGCCATTTCCATGCATTAGTGAGAACCACTGTACTTTGGTTCCATTATAACAATGACTCTTTAGGCACTCCTGGGCCAACAGCAAGGCACTTGATTTGGTATTTGATAAAGTGGGACTCTAAAACATTGTACTGCGCTCCTACAAAGTCCACCATCTATTTATTCACTCTTTAATCATTCTGCATGAGCTGTGAGACTGAGCGTGTTTAATGTAATACCTTTATGACATTCACAACATGTTGCTTATTTGCTTTGTAAAACAATCAGGCAAACAATATAAAGGCTATCGAACAGAACAGACAATTTATAGATATAATGAGATTCAAGCATATTACACATGTTATTGGTCCACACGCCAAGAAACTGATTGGGGCAAGGCAAATTTAAAACAAATTAGCACATTGCATGCACAAGGCAACTCAATGTGCCTCACAGCAACACCAAAAACACAATAAAACAAGTCAATCAATACAGTCATAAAAATATACAAAATTACAAATATGGATATATTAAAACTATATCTTAAAAGTCGTTAAAACACCATCAATTTCCATAGGCTGCAGTAAATAGGCATGTTTTCAGTCTGGACTTAAACATATTAAGAGTTGAGGCCTGTCTCACGTCCTCGTTGAGACTGTTCCACAGTTTTGCTGCGTGAAACTGAAAAGCAGCCTCACCGTGTTTAGTGGTGACTTTAGGAACCACCAGGAGACCCCTCCCTGAGGATCTCAGGGCTCGAGATGGTTCATACTGCTGTACCACGTCATCTCACCTATATATTTTGGTGCCCGACCATGAAGAGACTTGTAAACTAGCAGAGCTATTTTAAAATCTATTCTCTGAGTGACAGGAAGCCAGTGTAGAGACCGGAGCACTGGACTAATGTGGTCGTATTTCCTGGTTCTGGTCAGAACTCGAGCAGCAGCATTTTGAAAATACTGCTGTTGTTGAACAGCTCATTTAGAAAGGCCAGTGAACAGGCCGTTACAAGAGTCCAACCGACTGGAGACAAAAGCATGAATTAATCTTTCCAAGTCCAGTTTAGACACTATGTTTTTTATTTTAGCAATGTTTTTGAGTTGGTAATAGTCCGCTGATGTAATGGACTTAATATGATTGTTAAAATTCAGGTCTGAGTCCATGATTACCCCTAGATTTCTAACTTGATTTTTAGGTTCTAGTGAAAGAGCTTCGAGATGACCAATGACAACCTCTCTGTGTTTTTGTGGGCTAAAAACAATTGTCTCAGAGACAATATCTGCTGTATATGCTAATTCTGGACTGCAAAGCACATGGCAGATTCATTATATGCAACAAGTTCTACATAGCAGATATAAATCTTTTTACCTGCGGCCCCTCAGTTTGATCTTAGCCCTCTGTTTTTACTTGTGTGTGCTTTGATGCACAGAGTCCCAGAGCTCCCTCCCCCTGAAATTGCAGCAGCTGAAAACATCTGTTGAGGTCATTTCAACCTGTTGTGCAGCCTGTTGTGTGGCCTCTCACTTCACTTCAAACTGCCTCAAACCTATTATGTGGAGTTTATACAGTATATTTGTTCATTCTTGGTTCATCCTACTTTGTTAGATGTGACTTTGTGAGCAAATTATCATTCCAATAAAACCATCTGTCCGCAGCAGACTTGCTGGCTTATACACTGTGTGCATTGGCTGCGTTTGAGACAATATGGAGACATTTATTATTCAACCGAGTCCATCTCCCAAAATCAATCTCTAGTAAGTAAACCTTATAATAATAGAGGCAAACTGTTGTTACTCCAGAAAGAATCAAACCCATATGAAGAAAAAAACTTTTACAGAGTATAACATTATGTGTGTATTATGTACAACAAAAGCAAAAATGTCAACAAATTTCATCAATGAACAAATTCCCTTTTGTGATTGGCTCATTGGGGCAACAGTACTTAGAGAAGAGCTCAACGTCGTCCTACAGTCGTGAGGTTTTGGGTTGGAATCTCGGCTCCAGCAGATGCAGGATGTCGCAGCGTCTCTGGGTAAGACTTCCCCCTCCTGCCTCCAGTGTCTGTACACTGGTACATGAAGGAGAGTGTGAATGGGTGAAAAGCTCTATATTTTTACAGAAATATAGACCAGTTACCATGAGAGTATAAATTGTGACATCCACAGCAATTTAAATCAAATGCAAATACCAACAATATATTGGGGGGAGGTTATATCATTTATGAAAAAGCTTTAAAAGAATTTGAGTATTGTATTTCCGTTGTATATTACTGTTACTAAGTAAGTTGCGATGAGCAAAATCTCCCTCTGGTGGTGTGTTTTGTGATATAGAAAACAATTAAGCCTATGAAACAGTGGCTCCACAAATGGCCATATGAAAATCCAAACCAGCCCAAACACTTCTTAAAAAATGGCAAACAAAAAACAACAACAAAAAAACAATTGTATATATATATATTATATATATTTTACGTTAAAAAAAACATTTGGACTGATTTTTTTTTTTTTTTTTTTTACACATTTAACCTGCAGAAATGCTCCAAAATGTGTCCAATTTGGCTGGGTTACTGCAAACCTGGCAACTTTTAGTAAAACCCCCATAAAAGCTTGTGCTCTGCAAAAAAAAAAAAAGATGTGACCATACAGTGCTATGTACAAATTGTACTTTTTTTTTCATAAAAGAGTTCTCCTTATACTGACTCTATAAATAATTAACTATTTAGATGCCAGTGTAAACTGTATACAACAATCAACAATGGTAAAAAACATGGAATTACAATGATAAGATTTGTTTTCATTATGACTGGATAAACAATGGGAAAAAACAAATAAAAACAAATGCACTTTAAAAACACAGTTGACAAAAGTGCAGAACATCATAAGAAGGAAACAAGCAACACAGCTAAATGGTAGATAAAGATAGCAAAAGTAAAATCAGTACAATAAATGGAAGAAGAAAATCAGCAAGAAAATACAACTGAAGACAATTAAGTCAAAAGCCGAACAAAAGAGAAGCGTTCCACAATTCCACTTCCTAGTATTTGTTTTTTGGGGCGCCACAAACAAAATGACCTGAGAGCGTGAGCAGGAGTGTAGGGCTGCAGCACGTCGAGAGAGATTTAATACATTATCATATGGTTTAATTTCTCTAATTGGTAAAATAGTCTGTCTCTCACATGCATCAAAACAGGAGCTAAAACAGGACTCAAGACTGGCTAGACTATAAAACCATTGTCCCATTCCCAGGACCCCGGTTGATAACTTCAGGAAAGAGTACTTGCTGCTAAAGCCATCCCAAATCATTGTATAAATCATGAAAATGTGCTCAAAATATGTATGCTCTGACAGTACACGCACATCCTATACATATTTTACTGCTTTGCATTGAAACTATTTAGCATAAGGAGAGCACTGCTTTGCACACTGCCTGTGGTTTCAAAATGGAAACCCTCCTTCCTACACAGGATTAGCACTTCAAGCCTCTTTCATCCCAGAGACTTTGCCTACATTTGAGAGGCCTGGAGTGAAGTGAATTTGGCATACAGGTAATTGATTTAGGTGCCGACTGTACAACTCTGTTCTGCATAATGTTAAAATACCCACAATTGTAGAAAGGACACATAAGCGCTCCCTTTGTTACCATTAGTTCATTCAAAGTTACGCTGCATGGAGGTTTATGGATCCACTTTTCACCTTTATCTCTGTATGGATTACCGTGATTTACAATGCTGACATTACGAGCTAACCTTTAGAATTGTCAGATGCCTACTTTGGCGATGTTGCAGTAAATGTGTTTGGTTTCCAGCATCGGCGGCACGGTGGCGCAGCATTTAGCGCTTCGCAGCTGGAAGGTCCTGGGTTCGATTCCCCACCTGGATGGAGTGTTTCCATGTGGGGTTTGTATGTTTGCCGCATGTCTTCGTAGGTTTTCCTCTGGGTACTCCGGTTTCCCCCACCACTAGAAACATGAACAATAGGCGAATCCTCCAGCCAGGCTAGTGGTCCAGTTTCTGACCACTAGCCTGGCTTCACATCTGGAGATGGGTCCCCGAGCGCCTGAATCCCCTGGCTGCTCACTGCTCCTACAGTCGCCCCAGTGGCATTGAGGAAGGGTCAAATGTAGAGAACCAATTTCCCCCACGGGGATTAATGAAGTTTATACCATGGTCTGGGTGAATACTCGATTCTTATAGATACAGACGGCATCTCTGGAGGCCATAAGCGCAACTGCAGGTGTCGTAGCAAGTTGCAATTTTTTTTTTTTTACTTATTTATTTAATTGTCTTGGAGAGTAAATACTACTCTGACAGAAAAGGCGAAAGGAGAGAGGGATATTGTACACCCAATTATACAATGGAAATATTTGTTTTCACTCAAACTTGGCTGTAAATACTGTTGCTTTGCCCGCTAGCATGTTAGCTTCTTCTTCGTGATTCTATTAGTGTGTATTGGTGATTCCGGTCCGGTGGCAGCAAAGTTGCAAGCATGGTTTTCTGACCAGAGACACCAGGGGGAGATGAAAGACCCTCCAATCATCCCATTAACACTTGTCTTACCCCCACAGGGACTACGAAAAGTTTTTTTTTTTAGGTAAGCAAGTTACTTAGGACTGCTTTAAATAATAAATACTGTCAGTGACTCTTGTTTGCAGGAACATTTGAAACATTTCTAAAGTGGTGTGAAAGTACTTGGGCGCACTGACGCACCCAACATAAAATATTAGTCTGGAATCCCGCTCTCCGGTGTGACAGGCCCTTTGGTGATCACAGCTTTTGTCCATGAATCCAAAGATTGGCACTTCAATCCCGGTGCAAACTGTTGGTGTGTCCTTTGGCAGGACACTACACCCATGTAATTGTGATTGATGGCAATCGGAGAGGCGCAGCCACACGTCCGTTCCCGTTGTTGTTGTCGTTGTTAAGGCTGTGGTTGCTTAGCTACCCTTTACCACTATTAACCATAAGATAAATTACACGTTATTAACTTTGCTGTTCTCATCCGAAATGCATTTCATGAGCCACAAAACCTATTACTGATTTCATTACCTCAACATTTATTATGTCTTTGTTTGGCTGCAGAGAACATCAACCTCTGTTAATATTTAATCCCTCATTAAAGCAACCAGGCTTATAGACATAGACTTATTTGAAAATAATATGCCAATTAACTGGGATGCCTGTTACATGTAAACCGTGACCCATATTGGTTCTTACATACTATTGTTTGTGAGCAAAAGACTGCCACTGCTTGTGATTCGTGTAGAAAACAGTTCCCAGCAAAATCATCCCCAAGTAATTATTTATCCTCATTACTTATTAATGTCCTGTGGTTTACATCTGATTGCTTCTTAATAGAATAGTTTTTATTAAGATTGCATGAGGTATTGTCTTTTTTATTCATTTGCAATCAAAAATGCAGCATCAAACACAATGCGGTACTATGCAAAGAGGGATTTGTGTGTTCGCTGGCATAATGAATGGTGTAAAGTTGATCCACATTCACTTTGATGGCCTTCCTGCACCTAGGGCTTTTTTTTTTTTTTTTTTTTTGAAGTGAAATTGGACCATCACATCCTCTGCTGCTCTCTGCTCGTCTTTCTTCCTCTCATGTGGAAAATGGTTGGCCAGGACTCAGCTGTCAATCACTGCGGTAAGACTGACTCCTGCCCGCGATGCTTATCAATAATGAAATGGGCAATTTAACAGCCTCGAGGACTCTCACTCTCCTCCCACTAGACCGGTAACAGCAGCGACATTATGCCAGGTTCACCTACATTCACAAACGCTTATGTTTCGATACCTGAATCGTAGGAGAGAAGTGAATTTGTTTAGTACATTTTGTTGCCGATATTTTACTGAAGTGCAGTAACTATATTTTTGTAAACTATTCTTATTTTTACACTGCTGTATACATTAGCTCAGGAAATAAAATAGGATTTTGTTTCAGCGGCTATCCAGGGATAAACCCGAGATGTTTTGTAAACCTGTAGTTCTAATTATAGTAATAGTAAGTGAAGCTGCTGTGCCACAAGTTGGCAAGGTACAACATACCAACAAAGAATAAACACAACTTTCATGAATGCTATCAATTGGAGCCACTACAGATTGATAATACTGTGTGAATGTTATTTGCACAGTGAGAATAGTCTGGTGAGTTTAAATAGAATGTGATGTGATATGTTTTTGGCAGTGTCCCTGCACACTCGCTGGGGGCGCACTATAAAAACTATAAAAGGCCTCAGTTTAGTATAGTTCGTCCTGTGGCCTTGTGTAAACTTCTGCATCCTGTTCATCCCGGTGCTGGTTAGGGATGAACCGATCCGATATTAAGGTATTGGGTTGGATTTGATGACTGGACGGGTCCGATACAAACGGCTGTGGATCTGCGGTCATGGATCTGCAGCGGCTCCAGCCTGCAGGTCTACCAATGTTTATTTAAAATTGATTCTTCATCCTCGCCCTGATTAGAGTGTTTCCCCGTATTAGTGTTGCTTTGGGTCCCTTCCTGGCAGCGTGTAATGGCGCAATGCTGTAGCATCGCAGCAGCATCGCTGTAGATTTAGGGTTTGTGGCTCCCTGATGGTCCTGTGGAAGAGTCTCATCTGGCGTCTTCCCTAGAATAGCAGACGAAAGGTGGCTCTAACGGGTATGTTTCTTAAAGGCACTATACCTAATTTTGAACCTTTTTATTCAAAATTTGACAAAATGGGTATTTTTACCGTCACGGCTGTCCTTCGGCGTCAATATGTGACCTCACATATTGAAAATTTGGGTTGACCATACACAACATCAACGAATCATAATCTGGCCCAAATGTCATGAATCAGGCTGATTTTTTCACATATGACAACATACTGTTATGGAACAAACAATATTTTATCTTGCAAAAAGAAATGGGATGATTGATTCATCTCCCCCTGGTGTCTCTGGCCAGAAAACCACCCTTGCAACTTTCCTGCACCGAGCCGGAGACCCCAATACACACTAATGGAATCACAGAGAAGAAGCTAGCAGGCTAACGGGCAAAGCTAACTGTGGCCTAGCGCCGCTTAAACAATATTTACAGCCAAGTTTGCGTGACAAAAATGATCTCCATTGTGTAATTGGATGAACAATATCCCTCTCTGCCTTTGTCTTTTCTGTCAGCGTAGTTTTTAGACTCACGGACAGTTAATGAGTAAAAAAAACACAACATGCTACGACACCTGCAGAGGCACCAACTTGGCAGTAGCACCAGCGCTGCCAATCGCTGTCTTGTCTTGTGTCCCTGTCTGTGATGTGGATCTTTCCGAGAGTCGCCAGGGACTTGAAAGGAGGACTCTCTGACCAGATAGTAAAACTGGTTTAGACTGAACATACATGCTAATGTTGTTAAATATTTTCTGAGAAACTCTAAATTAAAGAAAAACATATTTTTGTAACAAATACATTCTATTGCTCTTCGTCATGGAACCTACCTATGTGTATGAATACCGTAATACTGAACTAAACCTTAGATAAATAGTTGCGAAACTAGAAATAGAAGCTCCCAGAGAACCAGGTCTGTGTGGAGTTTGCATGTTCTCCCCATGTGTGAGTGGGTGCTAGTTCAGCCCATTAACCCAGAACAATAGACTAAATCCTCCAGCTAAACACTCCCTGAACAATATCCTGGCTGGTGATCAGCAAATGGGCCAGTGGGCGTCGTAGTCACACACATGCTCCTGAGGCAATAGCTGAAGAACGAATCAATTGCAGGTGAAAAAAAAAAAAAAACGATTTCATTCGGGACAAAAATCAAAAACAAAATCTACAAGTACAAAATTGACGTGGATGCTGCATTTCTTCCATCCCTGACCACAACACATCGTTTTATATTTCATATCTGAACCAGTGCGCTTCAGGAGCAGCCTATCTTTTTTGGTGATGTGAGTATTACCCTTGTCATAATACAAAGGCCTGTTTAAGACTGGCAGCTCTCGGTGATGGATGTCTGTTCAGGCAGATCAAGCATTTGTGTTGTGCTCTGAAACAAATGGCAGCACCTTCACTCAGCGCTGATGGATAAGAGCATCAGCTGTAATAGCATCGCTGCCTCCATTCACCTCTCCCCCCTTAGCTCTGTATTATTCATGCCATGTTTTTCATATCATATTATCACTGATAATGTTATATGAAAAACATGGCACATTTTTGGCCTGTCTCTGAGAAACTTCGGCCACAAGAGCCTGTAAAAACACCACATGCCATATTTACCAACCAACTAGGAATGGGACAATTAACCTCTTAACCCTCCACTTAACCAAGAGCATTTTCTCCATGCACAGAATGTGTCCAGAGCTTGGCCAGGACGCTGTGAGTATTGATGGAGTGTGGAGATCCTGTCGAAGAGGAGCAGGAAACCAAATACAGATTATTAATCCATTGGAAGCAAAAAGTGCTACAGGAAGAGAAAATTCGATGTGGAAGCGAGCGGAGACAAAAACAGAAAGCAATGAGGTGAGGATCCACACGAGAATCAGCTGAGAGGCAGAACGACCACCTGGCCACATCTGTGTGAGCTTTTGTTATGGAGAAGATATGGAAAACAGAGTGTGACTAGTAGGTTAGTTACTAGGGCTGGGACGATACACTTTTGTCACTATCCGATACGTATCATGATACTTAAGGACCGATCCGATACTTTTTGCGTACTAAGTAACTTGTTTACCTTAATAAATCCTTTCCGTAGTCCCCCTGGGGGTATTACAAGTGTCTTTCATCTCCCCCTGGTGTCTCTGGCCAGAAAACCACAATTGCAACATTCCCTGCACCAGGTCGGAGGCCCCAATACACACTAATGAAATCATGAAGAAGAAGCTAACAGGCTAACGGGCAAAGCTAACTGCGGGCTTGCGCCACTTTAAACAGTATTTACAGCCAAGTTTGAGGGGAAAAAAACATCTCCATTGTGTCAGCGTAGTATTTACTCTCACAGACAATTACTGAGTGAAAATAAGCAACATGCTACAACACCTGCAGTGGCGCTTATGGCCTCTAGGGGCATGAGTTAGAGAGAAAATACTACGCTGACAGAAAAGAAAGAAGAAGAAGAAGATCTTTATTTATATAGCGCCTTTCACAGACATATAGTCACAAAGCGCTTTACATGAGACAATTGTACATTCATTCCACACTCGGTGGTAGAAAGCTACGTTTGTAGCTTCAGTTTCCCCTGGGGGAGACTGTCAGAGGCGCTTTCGCGACTACATTCATCCTGGCCTATTGTGCATGTTTTTAGTGGTAGGGGAAACCTACGCAGACACGGGGAGAACATACAAACTCCACACAGAAAGGACCCGTCCCTGGTGGGAATCGAACCCGGACCTTCTAGCTGTGAAGCGAGAGCACTAACCGCTGTGCTACCGTGCCGCCCACAAGGGCAGAGAGGGATATTGTACATCCATTTACACAATGAAGATATTTTTCACTCAAGCTTGGCTGTAAATACTGGTTAAGTGGCGCTAGCCCACAGTTAGCTTTGCCCGTTAGCTTCTTCTTCTTGATTCTAGTGTGTATTGAGCCTCTGACCCGGAGAGGCACCAGGGGGAGATGAAAGACCCCCCAATCATCACATTAACACTTGTATTACCCTCAGAGGAACTACAAAAAGGTAAACAACTTACTTAGTTCTGCTTTAAGATCGAAAAGTGCATTGACACAAAATGTATCAAAGTGCTGATACTGGATAACAAAAAAAAGTATTGCGATCCAATCCCATTTGTCCCAGCCAGGTACAGAGTGTACCTTTAAGACGTGACACTGCAGGTGAATAGTTACAAAACAAAAAACGTGTTCTGCTTATATACAGTATGCTATATTGGTATCAACGATTTCTTCAGAGTGGATTTTAGTTGAATAAGCTGGCAATTAGATTTAAAAACAAAATTCAATAAAAATGTTCCTTGTTTTTTGGAGTGGAAAATGCAATAAATCAGGCAAGGAATTAAATAATACAAAATCCCTCTGAAAAAACTTGAGACGACAAGTACAAGACAGGAAAGTTTGGAGTTTGTATGAGCTACAAAAGAGGACCTAGTCTAAAGTTTTGGGATTGGATATTTGGATTATAAAGGAACGTCGATACCGATCATGTGGATATTTGTGAATGGATAAGCGTGGGAAACCGGCCGGAGCACTGCAATGTTGTCAGGCTTCATACAGGGTGGTCTAAAACATTGAAGCTAAGATGTTAAGGGAGAAAACGACTTAAAAATCTCAATCCTTTAATCCAGACCAATGTCGAGAAACGTCCCTGACTAGTTTTTATAATGCATAGTATTAGGTTAAGGCTGGATGTCAATACAGAACATGACAAGGGTATAAGCATTGTGAGCCCATTCACCCGGTCTCTGATAATTACAGCAAAGGAAATTGATTAGTTTGTTTCCGACTGGGAGACTTAGTGGTGCAATGCATTTTACATTTGAGTAAATCTGCAAGAAGACGACCTTGAAATGAGTTTGTTCGCCGTGGCACAAAGTTTTACAAAAGGCAGATTTGTTTTAAACTGAATCAAAAGAAGTTATGCTGAAGTCATGCTATTTTAAAGGTTGTCAGGGCTAATACACTGTACACAATTGACTTTTAAGAGCTTTGTACGGCATATTACAATGTTTTTTCCTCATCAAAAACATACTTGGCATCCCGCCTTACCAGAGCACCAAGAGGCAAACATGCCACCAAAGTGCTGTTATTGCACAACCACATGCAGAAACAGCCCCTTCTGATAGAGTCAGTGTTGAAAGTGGTTAGATGCATCTGTGTAGCCGTAAAGGCAGTAATGTTGGGTGTGATCTGGACAGATTTAATTAGCCGTTCTGGGGATATTTTGAGTAAGACGTTAGATGAATGTAATTCTAATCAACAAAAGGTAAGATTGTACTGAAAATGTGTTTGAAATTTCTGTAAAAACCCTAACACCCTTGTTTAAGGGAATAAAGATAAATTCTTGCACAAATTCACCGCTTGGACAAGGGCTCAACTGATATATTCGGGCCGATAAGGTATTTTCATGATATCTCCAGAACCAAAAGTGAGTCAGTCAGAGCTTTAATCTCTTACCACCCGCCTTAACTGAGTGATCTTCCCCCAGTTCGGCAACAGAGGTCTCCAACAGGCGGCCTGCAGCCCACATCCGGCCCGCAAGATGATTCAATCTGGCCCCTGACTTGCAGAGCACAAATTCCTAAGTATGTCAAAAACAAAGAGTAAGTCTCTAACCCATTCCTGTGCGGAGTTATGATTTTTTTAAAGAAATAACCAGAAGGCTCACTCCAGCCACTAGGGGGCAGCTTAAAGAAAAAAAGGGAAGAATTCCGCACGTGTCCAGCAGAGGGCACTGACATAAGAAGAGATCAGGATATAAACAACACATTATAATCCTGTGGTAAATGGACAGTCTGCCCCTGGGCGGCTGTGGCTGCAATAGTAGCTTTCCACCACCAAGTGCTGAGTGAATGAATAATAACTACAGTCCTGTCAGGATCATTATTATTCATTTATTGCAAAAAAGTTTCCTCAGTAGTATTTTCCCAATCAAAACACATTTTACTGGAGCTTTTGTTTATGGCCCCCGGCATTACACTCCCGATATATTTTGGCCCCCAGCAAAATTTACTCGGAGACCCCTGAGTTTACAGGTGTAGTGCTTCATTGCATTTTTGCCACTTTTTTGTTGAGTTTTTGTGACTGTTTTTGTCCATGTTTGCCCTTTTTTGTTGCTCTTTTGTGGCTTTTTCTTTTTTTTTTGCCACTATTTGTTTTACTTTCATAATTTGTTTATGTGCTTGAATCCGTTGGGGGGGTTAAGAGGTTCAAAATCCTCGACCTGAGGGGAGCGGAGAGACATCGCGGGGAAAATCAGTCACGAGTTTGTACACCTATTGTATGTATTTTATGTTGGAGGCTTAAAATATCGGCCTAAATATCGGCTATCGGCCAACTTCCCCAGACCCCAAACATCCGTATCAGTCGGGCCCCTGCTTGGGCTCACTGCTTTTCTATTAGGCATGTATTACAGTTTTACAAATGACCTGCACTCCCCGTTATGTGGAATGCCTTCTTGTTCCCCCTCCTTTGATTTAATATAAAATTAATTCAAGGGCAAATGATAGATAAGAGGCGGAAAGAGTTAGCGACGTTTGGTGAGAGATTTCTTTTATTTCCTTATTCACTCTGGCTTACAGGTCTCTGCTGATGATTAAGGATCCTGCCGCCAAGCCGATAATTTGAGCCCTTTCTGAATACGAATGTCAGAAACAAACTGCTGCAGGCTTATTGTAATGTATGGCCGGGATAAAGGGTGTTAATGCCAGACCCCCATCTTTATGTGTTATGCATGCTCGGCTTGGTTGCCTTCTGTGTTTGCTATGCATTAGGCGAACTCACTCTTTAGAGACTGGCAGCATCTGCACACAATGTCTTACTCTGCCAAGTCGGACGGCACAAGGACACGAGTGTGAGGCAAGGCGAACGATGGGATATGGGCAAGGAAAGGAAAATCGCAGTGAGGTGGGCGTGGCCAGAAGGGGGGGGGGGAAAGTTGCCAAATTAAATGCGTAGTGGGGGAGGGGCAGGGATCAGATGATGAATGGACTCCGATAAAAATGACTGGAGAACAACAGAGTATGAGGGAATGAAACGCGGAGCGGATCCCGGCGGAGGGCGACGCGAGAACCATGTTAATAACTGACAGATAAGACCACAAAAAAAAAACAAAAAAAAAGTCGACGAGAGTATAGGAACTCGGTGGCACTCGTCTGCATTATATAAAGTTCATGCATATTCACAGCCTGACCCGATATAACCTCCACGCGAGCTTTACTACGGCTGGCGCTGTGATTTTTCAGTTTGTCTCGAATGAGTGAAGGAAGGTGGATTTATTTATTCATTATACATTTCCATCTCGGCTTACAATAAAGCAACTCAGCATACTTAGGTAAGAGCTAGAGAAAGAAAAAATAGACTGAAAACACTTTAAAATGAATTATGTATAGATCTATGGCATGTCCAGACAGTGATCCTATAGATTTGCAGAGGTTGTTTCTGTAATTGGACAAGAAGATAGAGACTACTGTGAATTCTGGACAATTGAGCGCACCTGAATATAAGCCTAACCAACAAAATGTATTAAAGGAACAGGCCACAGTTCTTCCATACTGAGATATGTTCTTACCTGAGCTTAGACGAGTTGATGCGTACCTGTCTGGTCTTTGTGCGTGCCCGTGGCAGAGCTTGATCGCTTCTAACTTCACCCCGTTTGGAGCTATAGGAATATACTGGGAGAGGCCAAATGCTAGCAACATCTTTGGTTGAGACCAGACAGGTACGTATCAACTCGTCTAAGCTCAGGTAAGAACATATCTCAGTATGGAAAAACGGTGGCCTGTTCCTTTAACCGAGCGCATTTTCTCCAGTTTGGCTTTACCCAGATCTAAGAGCTTCTTGACTGGGGAGCCACAGTGCTTTTGTCGTGTTTTCGTTTCTTTTTTGTTGTAATTTTTGTCGTCTTTTTGCCACGTTTCTGTCATGTACTTGTCACGTTTTTGTTGTTTTTTTGTCACATTTTTTTTTGTACATATATGGTCGATACGCCATAGCTGTCCACACTGTTACAAACACATTTGGAGCACTGGAAATACTGGACTTTTCTTGTAATGCGTGGCCAAATATTTCAACAAAACGGCGCCTACAGGTGCATTTACTACATGTACCGGTATATTTGTGAAAAGAACGTAGACGTTTACACATTTGATTATGTTATGTTTTAAACCTGCGTGTTCAGTCAAATTGAAATGCTGCCTGCACAGCGACTCCTCCTCGGGATGTCTGCGCACACTGCCCTGGCCCCGGCCCCGGCCCCTGGGAGTTTCCCGGTGTTTGAAGCTGCTCTGAGCTGGGTTCATGGTAAATCACTCGAGGCTTTTGATCAATTTAACCCGCTGTTTGCTTAATAATATTTCAGCGGTGAGAGAATTGATCGCATTTATTTTGCCCCTGAAGCCACGATACAGGTATTTTCCCCGTTGTGCCGTATATACCGCGGATAGATAGAGGAGGACAGCGATAGGGTTTGCACCAGTTATTGCAGGTGAGTGCAGTACGTTCAAAAGGAACCACGTGAGAGTCTCCATGACTTTATGTTTATGTCTTTCATCAGAATGAACTGAGTGTTTTTAGACTCACTCGTATTAAATGCAGGTGCATTGTTATTGAGAACATGACACAATACTCAGTTTGCAAAAACAAAACATCTGCACAGCTGAATGCTTATCAGTTCACCTTATATGCTCACCACAGTGTGACGTTTCGGTCGAGTAGCTCTTCAGTCAATCAAGGTAGCTCTAACACGCCTGTACATATAAAAAAAAAAAGAAAAAACAAGGCACTCTCTGGTGAAGTTAAAGGGGCTAGATGCAAGTTGGCCATTTTATACTCTCTACTGCCACCTCAGGTCATACGTGTAACTGCAGATTCTATATTAAGCTCGTGCATGACGGCACTTCGGACCCGAGGTAACAATGTTTTGAGTGACAGTTCATGATTTTAGAGGCAGTTGTGGTGAACAGGTCTGAGCTCATTCTACACAATAGGACATGACTGGAACATGTAGAGGGAGGAAAATACTTATTTTTAACATTTTTAAACTCTGTATAGTCCCTTTAAAATGCCTTTTTATCAAAGTCAAACAGACTTAAAAGAACACCACGTGGGGGCTATATACAAGTAACCCACCATAGGGTTCCTGTACATATATACAGCTCTTGATTACATAGATCATGTGACATGACGCAAAAACATGTCACAGTCTAAAATATTCACAATAAAAGTAGCCAGTACAAGAACAAATACTATACACGTCCTTGTGCAGTAAAGACAGACGTGTGAAGGCTCATCTAGGTGGGGCAAGTAGATACAACCACAGAAATATAGAAATATTTTCTATATTTCTATATAGAAATATTTTCTATATTTCTATATAGAAATATTTTCTATATATAATATTTCTACCTTGATTGTCGGAAGAAGAGCTAAACGAGCAAATACAAAAGCTGATGAGCATTCAGTTGTGTGGATTTTCTGTTTTTGCATTATTACTCTTTGATCCAGCACACTGGCTTAGGACCGGTGGATGTTTGTGTCTTCACCTAAAAACAATATTCAGTATGACCATTAAAAGCTAAATTATGCGCACCGTTGTTGTGGCTTGTCGTCAGGAAATGACGGTACTTCTTTTTTCCCCCGCCATCACTTGTTTGATGGTGCTGCACAGGAGCAGAGTGATTATGTGGTCATTCTATGGTCATTTTACATTCAAAAGTACAAAGTTGCCACACTGGTAAGTCAGGAAGTACAAGTAAACTCTCTATATAAGGCGCTGTCACTGTTACACTATATAAGTAAAAGAAGTCACCTCAGTAGCCCTCTTCCAGTTTTGTTTTATAAGAAAAGAGTCGAGAAATTCAACCTTTTATTTGTTTCCCCCCGAACATCCCTGTCCTTTTGACTGTAACGGGCCTATTGCAGCATTGTGTTGCAGAATTGTCTTTTATATGTGGGTCAAAGGGAGTGGAAGCCAAGTCTGAATGAAGAGGGTAAGTTGTGCCACTGGAACTTCAAAGACGCTGGACATGATGCAACACATTGCAATGTTATGCCTACTGCCGCAACTAGGCCCTCAAGATGCAGGTATATAGCTTTTGAGCGGAGGGCAACAGAAATTTGTCTCGGTGGCGTGGACAGCAGATTCACTGGCTGTCATTATTCAAAGCAGCTGATTCTCCTGATGTGTCGAATTAGGCCCGCGACGTAGCTCGATTTAAATTTCATTACGAGCTGCTCTTGCGCCGCTCCCAACGCAAGAGTCCGTGTCGTAAGACTAACATTTGAATGAACTGAAATTGGGGTGCAATCGTGTGACACCAAATAAATTGCCTCTCGCAGATGAGGAATGGGATGATAACATGAACTCGTGATTAGAGCGAACCTCAATGAGAGCACTTTCAGAAAAGGGAAGTTGAGAGAGTAATGAAAGAGTGTTAGTTAGAGTGGGCTCACGGTGGGCTTTCTATTTTGTCATTGGTGGATAATCAGAAAATGTAGGACAATGAAGTAAATGTACATAAGTGAGGGCAGGCAGGAACAATCTTCATTTGCTGAAAGCTCCATTTCGCAAGCCATATATCAGCCTATTATCAGTAAATGCAAAACTAATACTGCAACCAAGTTTCATTTATGTATTTATACTGACAAAGTACAGCTGCATTAAGAGGCTTGAAAATTGTACATGCCGTCTTAAAAATAACTGAACAGCGAAGAGTAAGCTAAGCATTAACAAATCGGCCTTCGTGGAGAGTTCGTCAAAGAACATGGTGAGCATGCTCATTTAGGAAAAACTAAAAAAGACGATGTAAAGCACACACTTGCAAGAAAACTAAGGTGAATAGCCTAGTTTTACAACATAAATAAACTGAACTTAGCTGTTACTATACCAACTTTATTTAGAAAGCACTTTAAAAACTAGGGCTGAATCAAATGAGAGAGGTAGGAAGGGGAATGGGCTGTTTATACATTTACAGGTAAATAAAATAATTTTAAAATCAATTCTAAAGCACACCGGCAGCCAATGCAGGGATTTTAAAACTGGTGTGAAGCTCTCACTTCCAGTTAAAAGTCGAGCTGCAGAATTTTGGATGAGCTGCAGCTGAGAAAGTGCATATTGGATCACCCCACAATAATGTGCAACGCAATAATCCAGCCGTGATGTCACAAAAGCATGTGCGACAGTCTCAAAGTGCTTCTGCGTTAAAATAGCCTTAATTTTCGCAAGTTGTCTTAAAGGGGCTCGATGCAAGTTAGTCATTGTATACTCACTACTGCCACCTCAGGTCGTACGTGTTACTGCAGCTTCTATATTAAGCTCGTGCATGACGGCAATTCGGACCAAAATTAACAACTTTTTGAGTGACAGTGCAGGATTTTAGAGGCAGTTGTGGTGAAAAGGTCTGGGCTCATTCTACGTATTAGGACATGGCTGGAACATGTAGGGGGATGAAAATACTTAGTTTTAACATTTTTAAACTCCGTATAGTCCCTTTAACTGAAAAAAGCTAGATTTGACAACTTTAGAGATCTGCTGGTCACATTTTAAGTTTGAATCCATTTTGACACCCAAATTAGTCAAGACTAAAATCTTTTTTTTTTTAAACCAGGTCAACCGAAGGGGCGTGGACGGAGCTACTTGGGCTAAAAACAATCACTTCTGATTTCTCGATTCATAAAGTTTAAAGACAAGATTTCAAGCAGGTGGCGGCTTGTGTGGTCATGTTTCTTCAGCGGCAAATAAATCTGACGTAAAAATTAAAACCAAGACCGTGTTTTCTCAAGATAGATCCATGGGGGAGCATATATAGTGAGAACAATAAAGGGCCAAGGATTGACCCTTGAGGAACTCCAGATGTCAGTGGGGCCAAAGAGGAGAAAATATCTCCCCAAAAAATTGTCAAGGTATGACTGAAACCACTGCAGAGCTGAACCATGGATCCCCACCCAGCGTTCCAGCCGAGAGAGGAGGATCTCATGGTCCACAGTGTCGAAGTTATTGTGAATAAAATACAGGATAGAGGCGCTCCATATTCCTTTTTTAACGTTATTTCAGACGCCAATACATTGTCATCATCATGGCAGAAGGTACTATGTTGAAAAGTAACAGGTACAAAGACTTGGGCATACAGATCTAATGCGTAGCTTGTTAGTTTAGCACGCTAGTATCGTGTTAGCCACAAAACTGCTTATAAATGACTACTACAAAACAACTATTATAAAAGTTTACTATGTTCTATTTATATTAATCTTCAGGCTTTTATTAAGACACTTAGAATTAAATAACAAATACTTCCCGTCATAACCTTCAACCTGTCATAATTGTGGTCAAATTTATTCTATGACAAAGCAGTATCAGTGATGCTCGTTACACAGGGTTTTCCTTTCCTTAGAGATTAGCCATCAATCAGTAGTCAGACGTGATTAGTTTCACCGTCTGAAACCAATTGATGTCCTGCTGAAGCCACAGCTCAAGAGAAAACACTAAATAGAATATGTAGACACCAATCACTGCTATTTGCTACACTCTAATGCATCATGGCTCTTTGTATTTGGGCCAGGGCGGAGAAGAAAGCTGACCTGCATGAACAACAAGAAGAAGCCTTTGTACACTTATTTACTACCATTTGCAGCGAGACGCCGTCAAAAGACTTGGGGAAGGAGCCCAGCCCTTTGAGATAAGCGTGGCTTTGTTTTTAATCAAAGACTGTTTGAATGAGAAAATGTTTCAAATGACGAGGGCAAAAAACAGAAAAGAAAACAGACCTTGAGCTGTGCAAATGTATGCGTGTGTGTGTGTGTGTGTGTCTGACGTATGCTTGTTCCAAATTAACATTAAATTGTATGGCGTGGCATTTCGAGTTATCGGGCGGTTGTTTGGCAATCAAGTTCCCCCGTTGCCTCTGTCAGTGTTGACCTTGACAAGAGCCTGATGGGATTTCAAAGAGCTGCAGCTAAAAGCACTACAAAATGTGGAAAGGTCTATCAAGAGCTAGTGTAATGGAGAGCTGGATCCATTACTGCGTCCTCCGCATATTTTATATCCCCAAACAAACCCAAATGCTTCCCGTTTAATCGTCCACTGATATTGAGATTGACCAGAAGTAAAATGGAATGGTGTGTCACTTGAACTCTTGGACCGGACAACAAGCGTGTCAAAAACTTTTCTGAGCTCTGGTTGGTTTAGTTACGTTGTGTCATAAAACACGTTCCATGCCTTCACACACACTCACGCCACATTCGTCACGCGTTGTCAAAAATGAATAGATAAAAAAAAAAAAATCCCGACTTTCATCACGGAGTAAGACTTACCTCAATTTGCTCTCGTCGCCGCCGGTGTGAGTTTGAAGATGCCAGAAGTGTTTGGAGAGGGGCAGTTAAATCTACTGTCACATTATTTAAACAAGCTTTACAAAGAATTTCACATTTGCCTTGTCTTTATGCTAATAATTTTAGAGAGCAGCCCATGTCAGTCTCTGCACTGGAGTCTGTGCAGATGATGCTTGGTTCTGCTAACCACTGGACCACTTCACTTTTAGGGCGTTTCCACTGGCAGGCCCTATCCCGCCCAGTGCCTGATCAGCTCTGTTGGGCGAGTCCCTCCACAGCCGTTGCCAGGGCCAAACCAGTCTGACCAAGCATACGTTATGGGACCGACCTCTGGCCGTGGCCAAAGTGCGCTAAACCGAGACTAACGTGACTTGACCAGACTGCTGGCCTCTGGCAAAGAGAGGACAGCCCTCGCTATTAACATGCAGGTCATACAGATCTAATATTTCATGCCGATGATAGCATTTAGCCGCCAACTTTAGCTACTGTTAGCATAATATTAGCATGTTGCTTACCTTCATAGTTGTCTTTTAACTTATTCTTTCCTCAAGTATTTGCCTTGGCACCTCTGAATAATTCCATAAACCACACCAAAAGGCAGCATTTCTCCACATTGTTCTCCACCATGCACATCTGTGGGAGCGCTGCCCACAATAACTGCGACCCTTGCGTGTAGTGGAAACCCTCGCCAGGTACTGGGTAGAGCAGATACGTGACAAGGTGAGTACGTAGACCGAGGAGTGCGGGACACAAGCGTGTTATGTGGAACTGCAGCTATAGCGCATGTTTTTATGCCACTTATTTACTTGTTTTAATTATTTATTTTTTTACTTTTATTTGGCTGAAACTATTAATGACCCCATTCATTCTGGCCTATTATTGTTTTCTTTATCTTGATGTAGTCAAGTCATGGTAAATACAGGGTATGACCCGCAAATACCCTTTTGGACTGGCCTTCACTCTTGTGTGGCTGATGCTTTAAAGGTCCTCGACCCACCAGCGTCGTATCGCGTATGCACAGGATCTGGCTCCGTATCTCTGAAGGTCCTTTAGAAGTCACCACTAACTAGAAGCTGGGGAATAGACTGTCTGCGCTGACGGAGGAGAGAGAGAGAGGGGGGGGAGTGGAGGAGGTCCCCCGTGAGAGCCTGCCAGTCCCCGACACGAGCTCACGCCTCATGCACATTCTCTTTCATGTGGACTATTAGCATCAGGTAACACCGCGGCCCCGCACTTTGAAGTCAAGGCAGATATCAAAGGAGCAGGAGAGACGGGGAAGAGGGGACCGACATGAAGAGTGGAAAGAGATGTGACTGAGCAATGAAAGTGCAGTAATATGATTTTTAATTGGTATGATTATGGTAATTCTGTGACTTTATGTATTTTCTAATTAGCAATGCTGGATTTGAGATTTCCATTAATGGAAGGCAAGGTAATTTTAATGTCATATTTTCTGTCGCGACTTTGAATATGAAACCAAAAGGGTCCATTGAGCCTAAAGTGCATTATCATCGATAAAACAAATGAGATAGAACACATTGTACAAATATAAATGCCATGATAAAGATGCCACACTGAATACAACGCATAGATTGATATCGGTTTTCATAGAAATGGCCATTTACTCTAGTTCGAGTCGCATACATGGATGAGGAGGGAAAAAAACTTTACCTTGTGAGCACCAAGACTCCTCCAGCCCAAACATTGGATGACTGTTGTGCGTCTCGCTGTCATGAATGAAAAGAAGGCTGTAAGAAGACGGACATGCTGAGGACTTTGAATCGTGTGTTTCCTTTGATAAACTATGTAGGATGATGAAGGGAGACCAAAGCCGTTGGCACACGGTAGCGGGGAAGAATAACTAACGCATTTTTCTCTATAGATTCTGTAAAATCACTGCCTGGATCTATGTGATGCTAATGTTTTGAGATGGTCTAGGAGAGAGTGTTTCTTTTTTCCACAGCAAGAATCATTCCACTTACTTGCTACAGTATACTTAAAGACAAACTGAAAAAAAATGTTGTCATTGACACATTACCAGGTCAAATAATAGGCTGTAAAAGAACTTGTATCCTGTTCATCAAAGGATCTGTATCATGCTATTTTAGCCATCCCAAAGTAAACTATAGGCATTTATATGATGTATTGTATCTCTACCACTATGGAGCACTATTTTTTGTGAGAAATATAAGTATTTTCTGGGGGTATTTTGTAAACCCGGAAGACACGACTCTTCAATTCAGTTAACTCCGCCCCCTCTCTCCGAGCAAATCTGCCCATGCAAAATTAGCAGTAAAAGAAATATAAAATCACAGCAATAAGTGAAGTTACTTCACAATGCAGTTATAAGGAGTTGACATCGGCAACACACACAAGCTAACACACGTTTTGATTGACTCACCGCTCTGTCCTGGCCGCTCCATCGGGTGTTTACAATATGGGACTCGCGTTGATTATAAAAGTTAATCCACTTTGATTCTGGTGAAGGTTGGTCAAGCGACAGTCAAAGAAGAAGACTATTTTGGCTGATAGTCGCCGAATACCGGAAAGAAATTCCAACTTCTGGCGAGTGGCCTTGTCTTTAGGAAGGTTGAATAAAGTCCTGCACCTCTCAAACACGCTTTTCTCTGTGACATTATCATTAGGTAAGAAAAAGGAACAGGTGTCCAGAGTAGGTTAGAAAGAGCTCCTTCTTCACATCCTTCAGTGCAAACATGACATCTGTTCAGACGCTCAGGAGGTGCGTTTGTTTTCACCGCAGGGGCAGTGCGGACGCATCAGGCACCTCCTTTTTTTTAAATTTCTTCCTTACAACAGAAATAATGAAAAAAGCTGTTTTATAAATTAAAAGCAGGCCGTAAGGCATTACATTACAGTCGTTTTCCAGGAGAGGGCGGAGCAGCTGCTGCGAGAGCAGGATTCAGGACGATTGCTTAGAATTACATGTATGAAGTCAAAAAGCACTCTGGGGGTTTTTTGATAAGGAAATAGCATAACAACATGGGTAAAAGCTCCAAAAAGTTGAATGATATAGGACCTTTAATTTCTTTTTTGTTATGTATTTTGTTCTAAATTCCAATAAGACATAGGAGTGTCCGTTAAGTCACTATTTAAAAGAAAGCCTACAGCTGATGCTTTGTACCTGAGTTGTTTCTTTAAAAAATGGCACTAAAAGCTAGTTTGACAATGCATACCCCTTGTGAGCAGAGAATGGAGCCCGATCAAAGTCGATTCTCATGGAGTTTGGTTATGGTTCGTAAATAGTTTGTGTAAAACAAAACACACATAAAGAAACACATGCCAAGAAATTTGAAGAACAACCCCCAAATTGGAAATCTCGTTAACATTGGACTAGGTGGAAAATTAAAATTTCCCTTTGCTCATGTAGCTACAGTGAGAACTTCCTGCTTTACCCCAGGCTCACAATCAATCCTGAAGTGTTACGGCACGGCCTTCACAAGAAACCAAAACTCATTCAAATCAATGTTGTAGGCTCACATTAGCCCCACGCGGGGCAGGTCCGGATTCTATTTTTGTCGGACAGCACAGAGGGCCACAGCACTCTTTTCTCAAACACAGGGAATCACACAAACCTAACAGGAAGTCAGGCGTCAGCCAGCTTACAGAATCCTGTGAATTGAAGAATAAAATCGGCTTCTAACTCGTTTTAACTGGTCTTATGTACAGGTACACAGAAGCATGTGGCAGAGGAAGCGCTGTCAGAGGATCAGAGGATATTTGTGCATGGTTTCAATAAATTTCACCCTTAAAGTGTGACATTTTTGATGATGTGGGTTAGCTGTACTTCTGACAGTGAACTGTGACTTTGATCTGTATATGTCATGCGGGCACTGTGCACTAGAATTCCTTGTTATCGTGTGACACCCTGTGAACTTGAGGTCATTTGAGGGCTCCCCACTGTACACAAACCGTACACTAAACCAGTGGTTCCCAAATCGGGGGTCGGGACACTGAAGTGGGTCAAGACAATATTTCTTAACATTTATGACACTGAATTTAATGTATCTTTGATTGAAAACAGCATATTTTAATGAATTAAGCCCAATGTCAAAACACAGTCTCCAAACTAACATCATCAAACCACATTTTAAATGTTTGCCGCTTTACTTATTATAAATGCTAATTACATTTTACAGAAGGAGTCCCGAGGTGTTTGTTGAGTGATTTCAGAGGTCACGGCCTGAAAAGTTTGGGAACCCCTTCACGAAACTCAATGTGAGTCACTGTTTGCAAGAAAACCTTACCAAATATGTGCCAAAGCTGTTCATAGAGATCATTAGAATGAGAACCAAACTGGCAACGCTCTAGTTAGTGTGCAATTATATATATTTCACATTGTAAAATTCAAATTAACTGCTCACTGGGCAACATTCCCCCCTGCAACTCTCTCATAAAGCTTCCATAAATGATAAAATGTAATCTTTGAAAACAAAAAGCTTTACAGTGCAAATATAATGATGTGCCGTGTCCATTGTGTCCTTAGGCACATCTGCTTCGCTCTCATCAATTCTACCTCTTGGCAGATGTGGCCACCACCACTGAGTATTTAGTGAAAGTAATTACCACAGTGTAGCGCTTTGAGAGAGCTGGTTAAGTCTGTAAAGTTCAATGTATACAGATAAATAATTACGACAGATATGGATGTTCTCTCTAAGTTCTTTTGCAAAAAAAAATAAAAAATCTCACTCGTTCCGTATTGAAAACGGCTCGTGACCATGCACTGCTCTCTCCTTTGTGATAAGACTCCTCTGAGCACTAAGCTTCGATCCAGGCTGGTCCGGCAGCACGAGCGCTGCAGGGAGCAGGGTTTAACTGGAGTGCTTCCTCCTGCTATGTTAATCCCGCTGCTGCCAAGAGACCCAACAACAGCTACAGACAAAAAGACGAGGGGTAACTGTGGAGTGTGTAGCGTTAGCTCAGCCAAGTGTGATGGTTACGACGCCGGGCAGTCACTCATGCACCTGAATGTCTTTAACTTTGACCTGGTGTCAGGCAAATAACAGTTTCCAAGTTAGCAAGGGAGTGATATTTTGTAGCAACAAAGTGCACGGATATTGTTTATTTGGAACAAATCAAATTGAACTATAAGAATTTATTTTATTACAGATGTTTTCCTCATTGAAAAACACCTCATAAATGTACAAATAAACATGTGCTTTTGCTGTGAGTGGCTCAGCTCTCCTAAGACATGACTGTAACTTTACCGGGAGTCTCCAGCTCGTCTCCAGCTCGTCTCCATGGAGTTGTGGCTAAAGTCAGCAGAATTTGAGACTTGAACAGGTTAAGTTCTCATCCAAATCTGTTCTTTGATTACCCACTGCAGTAACAGCATTACTTTTTGGCCGCCTGTTGGAGACCCCTGCCTAGAACATTGCTGGAACATGTAGGGGGTGGAAAATACATAATTTTAATATCGTATAGTCCCTTTTTTAGAAAAATCAATCTGAAACATATGAGAAAAGTTTTCTGGCATTTTATGTTTTCATATAAACATAAGGCATTTTGTGTATCAAGATTGCCAAAATTGTCTATATTTTCAAAGACGAAATCTAAATAATGGAAAGCCCCAGGTTTTAAATGTATGGATTTATTTTGTTGACATATTAGTTAGAATTATTTTTTCAGAGGTTGATTCTTGTTTAGTTTTTTATGAATAAGCTAATCATAAGAATCTATGAAAAAAAAAAAATCTAATTTCTAATTTGTTTTTCTGGTTTCAAAGCTGAATACATTAGGCTGAGAATTAGATATTTAAAAATCCCTCTGAAAAAAACTGAAGCCCAAGAATGGAAAGTTCGAAGTCTGAGCTGCGCTATTGAGTGGAACAAAAACCTAATCTTGAGAAAACCAGCCTTAAAGTTGTATGCTGTTATAGAGAGAAATCTGGACCATTAATTGTCTATTCCTCTCATACTGTGACTTATATTAGTGAGCACTACCTAATAACCAGTCATCTTATCTATGGAGATGTCCTTGTCCATGGCATCTTATGTATCTGCTGTATCTGTACATTTCATCTTTGTATCTTGACCACTCTGACCTGTAACATCATTGGTCCACTCTGATCGTATGTATAAATACTGTGTCTCTGCACCGACAGAGCATCTTTGTACAAACTGTGCAAAATGTCTCTCCATTTCGGAAAAATAAGAGCTGAGAAGGTTTGTAGCATCGTTTCCGCGGATTATTTTTCCGATGGGTGTAGAAACAAAGTGGATTGGATGTGATATATCAAATAAACCTGTACGCTTAATCCGAGACAACTTCTCTCCAGTTTTCATTCTACTAAAGCTATGGTCACAACCTGTCGCACGGGCTCCTACGGCCGGTCTACTTGCAAAATACGCAAGAAACGCACTGAGAGCGCACTGAGAGCGCACGGAGAGCGACGTGCTTATTTTCGAGGCGCAGACCTGCAGAGGTTCTTTGACATGTCAAACAAACTACTGTTTTTCACGTTGCAAGATCGCTGTACGTCTGCGTGTGTCATCTGTACGGCCAGCGTACGTCTTTCGTACGTTTTGTATGAAACTTTTTTCGTAGGTTGCACTTAAGTACTTCGTATGTGTGTGTAAACCATTAGTTCGGCCGACGCGAGTTCAAATACCTCCTACGTCCTCTATGCCTGTCGTGTAAGTCGTTCGTGAGTTGCCCGTTTGGCGAGAGTGCATCAACCGCGCGAAAACTCCGATGTACAAAGCTTCAGTGGTGCCATTTATGCAAAGTTTTTGCAATATGCTGAGGGGGAAGGGAAGGCGAGGAGAGAACAGGTGTCAGAGAGGGAGGAGAGAGTAAAGGGTGGCAGACAGGGCGCACTCACCTCTCACACTCCTGGAAAAGTGTGTCATACTGCCCAAACAGGCGCCTTCTCTGTATCCAAAGACGAAATATAGACTATACCCCTCCAAATAACCGAGTAATCTCTGAGACAAACGCACGGTGTTGGTGCACACAATGTACACATCATGTGCAGTTCTTGCAAACTTCATACGAAGCCCACATGGCACCCACGGTCAGTGCATTTATTTGAGGCTGGTCGAGCGTTTGCTACGAATGAAGTGACAGCCGCACGTCCGAACAGCCTTGGATTCTAGCGTCATCTTGGAGAGCATTCACAGGAAACGTGGATGTAAAATGTGTTATCAAATAAGCTTCGTACAGGGTAAGTCCTTTTTATACTCTGAAATGAAAACTCCACTTCGAACACTGGGTAAAAAAGCAATACTTTCACCTGTCGTGCCTCGCCTTAATTGCTGAAAACTGACATTCCAATGACTGTGACAATGTGTGTGTACATTTTTTCATTTACTTCACCTTTTAGTTGAAAAACATTCAGCTTCCGTTTTCCGTCTACCTCATGTTTTCCGAGTCCTACAGGCCATTAACATGATGCAGTTTCCAGCTTGCCACCCTCTCCGCAGACCTGTGGGCCTCACTGCACTTGTGTTCGTCCTTGGCATCAGAACACAGAGCGCGTTTCCCAAACCGAGCCAAAACTCACGGCGAAGGTTCCTACTTGAGGATGATGAAGAAGCGTGAATGGCAGAAGGACTGCAAGCACTAACAATGAAAACAGATGGGTCCGAGTCTCTCAAGTCCATGACCATCTCCCTGGTCCATTGAGCTTTTGAGCAATGAGCAAGTTGTTTGTCTGAGCGAGGACAGCAGATGGTCAATCATTACGGTCCTGAGCATCTCCAAAACGATGATCCCAGACCTGTACACTGTCAGCTGCAAACCCCGGAGTCAGAGAGCTGCAGAGGTGTGGATTTTTCTATAAGAAACTAAATCTTGAACAGGAAACTTCTTTATAGCATTTTCTTCTAGTAAATTGAAGCACATCTTGCTAAGGGGGAAAGTATTTTGGAAAACATCCGCATAGCCAAGAATACACATCATTTGGGATTTACTCAGTTGAAAAGGGCAAGTTGTTTTGAAATTCATTTGCGGCTTTATTTTTTTTTAGTTTATTGGATCAAAGTTGATTTATACTTCTCTCTCGCTTTCTCTCTTCTTATAAGATAAGAGAAGAAAAGATAGGACTTTATTAATCTATTAATAGCTCTCTCAAGAACACTCTGTAAAAATGTGCAAAGAACAACTAATGCATACAAAAAATATGCATAAATTAAAACCGATTTATCGATTATAAGAATGTCAGAATGCATATATATATATATATATCTGAGGCTGTTTAGCTGAGAAATCCTTCATTGTTCAAATGCATATGACACATTAGACACATTTTTTGCTAAAACATATGTAACACAATAAAAATGTAAAGCAGTACTAAGTAACTCATGCCCCTAGAGGCCATAAGCTGCACTGCAGGTGTTTTTTTACTCATTAATTGTCCGTGAGAGTAAATACTACACTGACAGAAAAGACAAAGGGAGAGAGGGATATTGTACATCCAATTACACAATGGAGATCATTTTTTCAAACTCTCAAACTTGGCTGTAAATACTGTTTAACTGGCGCTAGCCCGCAGTTAGCTTTGCTCGTTAGCCTGTTAGCTTCTTCTTCGTGATTCCATTAGTGTGTATTGCGCCTCCAACCTGGAGGCAGGGAAGTTGCAAGTGTGTTTTTCTGGACAGAGACACCAGGGGGAGATGAAAGACCCCCAATCATCCCATTAACGCTTGTATTACCCCCAGAGGGACTGCGGAAAGGATTTATTAAGGTAAACAAGTTACTTAGTTCTTCTTAAAGATTTGTTTGACCATTTTTGTGATGTTTATAGTTTCACTTCCTTATTGGACACTGACAGGAAGGGACATAGATAGAGGCAAACCATTTTAAACTGTTGCTGTGCAAACATGTTACGTCAATACAGATGGCATCGCGTCATAGAAGGGGGCGTGGCTTCACCAAGGGGGAAAATAGAATCTTTAGGGAAACACAATTTTCCACTCTTTTTAGCCATTTTCTGGTGGAATATGAACTTATTTATCACATACAAATAAAGTCAAGTGTAAATGGGGCCCATATGGATATTCTCTTAAAGCAGATTGTTCAGTAGAAGTGAAAAACCAGCAGTCGCAGCTAGCGCTAGCATTAGCACAATGCTAACATGAAGCATCATGTTGGGCTGTTGAACCACTTTGCTCCTCTCCATGTCTTTGTATCTTTATTTAGAGACTACATTCATAATTCAGCATTTGTTAAAGTAGTTTTTTTTAATAATTAGAGAAAGTTTAGTTTTTCTCCAAATTGTTTTCCCCCTTAACTGTTTTCAAACATGACCATATATGGGCGATTCCAGAGATGCCGTCTGTACCTCTATCTACCTGTTTGTCACTTCCTGCCAGTAGCTTAAACATTCAAACATGTCTTCATTAAACTTGCTGCCTCACTAAAATAGAATGATAATTATTACTCATATTTTCAAAAGCGTCAAAACCTGTCAAATGCACTTTAACGGCGGTTCGACCTGCGTGGTCTCCTTCACTGCATTTCTGTGTGTTTTTAATGCTCACTGTTGATACCCCTGATCCTCGAGGAGCACCGTGGACGCACTCACCCATCCCTTGACTGTTCTATAAAAATGTCAGACCAGCTTGTTCAGTCGCTTCCTGTCCCGCCCTGCAGATGACAGCGGAGTCAGTGGACAGCAGAGGCTACCACAGAGTTGTTATATTATTCTTTTTGTCTTTTTGCGTTCACTCTCCACATGTTGTGACGGTAAACCCCAAAGCTGACAGAGGCATGACTGTCAATCCGTCAACCATTTTCCAATCAGTCACAAACACACTGCATTCATACATAGGCAAAGTGGGGAAATGTAATTTACTAGGAATACACAGAGGGTTTTACATCTGTAGCTCCAGTGTGGTGTATGTTAATGTATGAGGTTTGAACAAATTCATTCATAACATCTCATTTTGGTTGATTCTTATCAGATATACCTTTTGAGCATGCAGAAGACTTTTTTTTTTACCTTGCACATCCTCAGAATATCAAAGAAACCCACACTTTTGCCAGGATGAGTCAGCGAGCTTTGGCTGCACTATACTCCTTTGATATCAGAACTGTAGATTTAATGCGATGTGATCTGTTTACAGAGCAAGAGGAGCCGCCGCGTCACACGGGGAGGATGCGGCGAAACGATAAGCACTTGGATTAATAAGAGACCATTAGGGTCAGGCTTCTCTCTCTCTCTCTCTCTCTCCTGAACCACTCAACGCACCGAGCCGTGCGCAACAAACACAATAGGTACGGTCTATTACTGCCTGCAAACACGGAGCGTCATTTGGATTATTGCGACGTTAAGATGTTAAGCGCGGCAGCATTAGAAAAATTAGTTGTTCGAAAAAAGAAAAAACGGCGCAATTATTGATATTAAAGCGCGCGCACCTTTCCCCATGCCTGACACAGCTCGACAAGTCACAGTGTGTACTCCAAGAAGCTCATCATCGTGACAAAGAGAGACAGAGAGGGAAAGAGTATTAAGCAAATGTTTTTTTGATGTTAAACTTCCCTTCGGTTTTGGATGTGTGCCACAAATAGACAAATGAATTGGATTTAAGACATTGCCCTCTGCTTGTGTTCAGTGCACTCCTCGCCCCCGTCCCAAAAATGTTTTAGTCAAAGTGATATCGGGCGAAAACAGGGCTGCGGGCGGTGTGTGTGTTTTTATTTTTTTTTTTGGTTAAATGCGGGGGTAATCAGCTTAATGCAGAGTTAAAGGGCCAATGGGACGCTGGCCAAATCTCCAGGCTATTAAACTTGCACCATATCCCCACCGTGACCTCATCCCTAGCTGTAATTATGGCGATAGTGGATCTCCTGCAGCCCCGCATTCAAATATTCACACTTCTACAGTATCTGTCACTCGCACAGTCTTTTCTGTGTGGGGTTTCGCTGGTTCACACATTTGCTGGCTGCCTACAGATGTTACCGTTCTCTCTGCTCTATCTTCAGTGGGATTCGCGGTATAGCTAGATAATAATAATGCTTTGGTTTTATATAGGGCTTTTCTGGACACTCAAAGACGCTTTACATTGCACTATTCGTTCACTCCATGCTCGGTGGTGGTAAACTATTATTGTAGCCACAGCTGCCCTGGGGTAGACTGACGGAAGCGAGGCAACCAGTCTGCGCCACCACCAACCACTCATTCACACACCACATTCGCTAGGCTTCCTGGTGTTCCCAAACGGTCTCCCATCCAAGTCCTGCCAGGCCCTTCCCTGCTTAGCCTCCAAGGTCTGACGGGATTGGACCACAATGCATTATAGCTAGAATAATACTGCTTTTTTTTTCTTATGTTAAGTGTGTAGTTCAATTGCCCGACGCATCCGACACAAATTATTAACACATCTGACGGTCTGAGTTCCCATCAGTTTGTCAGACGATGTTAAGCTCCATCTGGGCTAGGAACAACAAATAGTGAATTATTCATTTTCAACAGAGCGTGAAGTTTTGCATGTTCTCCCTATGTCTGGTTGGGTTTCCTCTCGGCGCTTTGGTTTTTCCCGTCAACCTAAAACCCAACTGGCTCATCCTGAATCTAGCTCAAGATGTAGAAGAGGGCAGGATAACAGTGGCCCAGTGCTCAGGCATGTCTGCTTTGTTATGAATTCAGTTACTTTAACCTCTTAAAGCCTAAAGGAATAGGCCACCGTTTTTACATACTGAGATATGTTCTTACCTTAGCTTTGACGAGTTCTTTAGGGCCTGTCTGGTCTTCCCCCGTGCCTTCAATCACGTAAACACAGCGCAGACGGCGTTAGCATTTAGCCTCTCCCTCTCTCCACTATAGCTCCAAAACAGGTCAAGATAGAAGCTACCAAGCTCTTCCACGTTTTCCCTATTTAAATATGGTTACGTGAAGTGTTACACTACAAAGTATAATTACACAAAATTAAACAATGTGGATTTTCTAAGCGGATAAAAGGGGGAACTATATTGTAAGGCGTAATAATACCAGGAGTAGTTTGGCATCCGCACAGTAAAGTGAAGATTACTGCGCAGTAAAGTGAAGATTACTGCGCAGTAAAGTGAAGATTACTGCGCGGATTTCGAACTACTCCTGGTATTATTACGCCTTACAATATAGTTCCCCCGTTTATCCTCTTAGAAAATCAACATTGTTTAATTTTGTGTAATTATACTTTGTAGTGTAACACTTCACGTAACCATATTTAAATAGGGAAAACGTGGAAGAGCTTGGTAGGTTCGATCTTGACCTGTTTTGGAGCTATAGAGGAGGAGAGGCTAAATGCTAACGCCGTCTGCGCTGTGTTTACGTGATTGAAGGCACGGGTGAAGATCAGACAGGTCCTAAAGAACTCGTCAAAGCTAAGGTAAGAACATATCTCAGTATGTAAAAACGGTGGCCTATTCCTTTGACAGAGTGCTTTGTCTCCAGTTCGGCTTTACCCAAATATGAGAGCTTCTCGACTGCCTCATTTGAAAGAGAACTGAGTTTGTCATATTTGTGAAGCGTTTTTGACATGTTTTTCGCCACATTTTTGTCGCTTGTTTTATGTGTTATTGTTGCTTTTCTGGCACTTTTTTGTTGCACCTTTGTGGCTTTTTTGTCATTGCTTTGCTGTCGTGTGTTTTCGTCATGTTTTTGTCACTTTTTTTGTTATGTTTTTGTCGCTTTTTGGTCACATTTCCGTTGCTGTTTTGACGCTTTTTTTTCCAGGAAGATTTTAGTTTTGGGTTAAGCAAAACTGGAGACAATGTGTTTGTTTCAGGTGGGGGTTAAGAGGTCATTGAATATTATGTCGTATAAATATACCCTTGTAAATCATGGGAACATTTTAATTTTACAACACAGCAAAAACATGTATTTGGATTGAAATAGAATTGGTAGATAACGGATAATACATGTTGAGGCTGTGATTACATAGTATATAACCAAACATGTAATATAGCAGGGTTAGGCCACATCAGGCCAACCTCTCAAGTAAAAATATTTAAAATTTCTTTTAAAAAAAAAAGAAAGGAAAAGAAAACAGAGTACCTACAATTTTAAATATAAACTTATTTATCACCTACAAACAGTGCTTAATTTGATCCCCCAAATTTCCGTTTTTCAGGGTAATGGATTCAGGGAATATTTAGGAGGATCCGGCAAAGATTTGATCTGATATAATGGTGTTTAATGAGAGTGTTTTGGCCTGTTCCGGCAGTCGTAGCTAGCGCGAGCTAACGTTACCATTAGCACGATGCTAACACGCAGCATCATGTTAGCATTCTCCGTTATTTATGTATTTATGGGCTGTTGAACCACTTTGCTCCTCTTTGTATCTTTATTTTGTAGAAAACTGTATTATAATTAGTTTTTTTGTAGTTTTTGAGTAATTAGTAGGGTTTTTTTAATAATTAGAGAAAGTTTAGATTTTACTCCAAATTGTTTTCCCCCTTAACTGTGTTCAAACACGATCATACTGTATATGGACGATCCCATCGATGAACAATCTAAATCTAAACTTTCTCTAATTATTCAAAAACTACTTTAACAAATGCTGAATTATGAATAAAGTTTTCTACTAAATAAAGTGTGATACCTCATTTGAAAGCCAAGTCCTTCCACGTTCTGTTGTGTAAGATCTGTGTGAGTGAAACATGACTTGCATTACATTTGAAAATAACAGGTTGAGAACATGGCAATTATAAAACTCATTCCTATCTGGTAATAGAGTCGCATGTGCCCGAACTGGCAATATCAGCACAGTGCACAAAAAGAACGGAACAGCATGACACTTCTTTTCCACAGGTTTCACTCTATTAAATCCCCCCCCCCAGTTCTATCCCTCTTTGTTAACTGTGTTTTTTTTTTCGTCTTTTTGCCTTTTCTTTGAATGTCTCTCTGACTTTGTGGACTCGCTGGGTTCCCCTCTGTGCCTGTCATTATTTCAAGTGAATGATATTCAAATGGCGCTAAAGTGTACAGATGTTTTATAAATAAAGGGAAAGAACCGCGGATCGGTGGGTCGTCTGATTCTATTATAGACATAAGTTCTTATACCGTCATCTGTACTGTGCTTTTGATCCGACATGGGATGTGTCTCAGACATTATAACCCCCCACTTTAAAGGAACAGGCCACCGTTTTTTCCACACTGAGATATGTTCTTAGCTTAGCTTAGACGAGTTGATGCGTAACTGTCTGGTCTGTGTGCGTGCGCTCAGTCACGGAAATAGATCGAAGATGTTGTTAGTGTTTAGCCTCTCCCAGCATATTCCTATAGCTCCAAACTGGGGTGTAGTTCCACGTTTTCAAGCTCTTCCACGTTTTCCCTATTTAATGACAGAGGGGTGAAAAGTTACACGAGTCTAGTTACACAAAATTGATTTTGTTCGATTTTCTAAGCCGATAAATAGGGGCACTATATTGTAATGCGTAATAATACCTTAGGAGCACTTCGACTTTACTGCTCAGATGTCTATGTGTATAGGGAAAACGTGGAAGAGCTTGGTCACTTCTAACTTCACCCCAGTTTTGAGCTATAGGAATATGCTAGGAGAAGCTAAATGCTAACAACGTCTGCTTGCTTGGGGGCGACAGTGGTAAAGCAGGTCGGCTCATGATCGGAAGGTCAGGGGTTCGAATCCCAGACTCCAGACACTTCACCCAGTGCCTGAGTGGTTGGTGGTGGTCAGAGCAGAGGGCTGTTGGAGCAGATGTGAGCAGCCTCGCTTCTGTCAGTTTACCCCAATGTAGCTCATCACCATCAGCATGGAGTGAATGAACCCCCCTCCCTTTCATGTGTGACCTGTGTCATATAAAAAGCGCTACACAGATAAGATTCCCCCCATCCCTTCCCTTGCGTGACTGAGCGCACGCACAAAGACCAGACAGGTACACATCAACTCGTCTAAGCTCAGGTAAGAACATATCTCAGTATGGAAAAACGGTGGCCTGTTCCTTTAACCGAGCGCATTTTCTCCAGTTTGGCTTTACCCAGATCTAAGAGCTTCTTGCCCGGGGAGCCACAGTGCTTTTGTCGTGTTTTCGTTTCTTTTTCGTTGTAATTTTTGTCGTCTTTTTGCCACGTTTCTGTCATGTACTTGTCACGTTTTTGTTGTTTTTTTGGTCACATTTTTGTTTGCGTTTTCATCCTCGTGCATGTCATATGTTTGTTGCTTTCCCGGCACGTTTTTGTCGCTTTTTTTAGTCGTGTATTTGTTGCTTTTTCATCCTTTTTTTCGTTCCTTTTTTGTTGTGTTTTCATCAGTTCTTCATCGCATTTTTGTCACTTTTTGGTGGCTTTGATGTTGCTTATTCATCACTCCTTGGACACTTTTTTATTGTGTTATTGTTGCTTTTCTGTTTTTTGTCGCTCTTTTGACGCTTTTAGATCTGGGTAAAGGCAAACTGGAGAAAATGTGATCGGTTTACATGGGGGTTAAGACAGTGTCTTTGAAGTGGAACTAACAAACACATCTGCTTCTATCGTCACTGCTGAGTTTTAAAACACAGTCAATACACCTCGTCCCTGCAGCTTTCTCACCGCCCTTTGACATTTTCCACCCGCCTTCACAATTCCCCTCCTCAGCCTCCAAACCTATTCCTCTCCGCTGCCCATAAATGATAAAACCCCCGTCATGGCAATTTCCCTGCATTATGAATCTTCTCTTCTTTGTGCCAGTTTGCGCCTTCTATTTTTCCCTTTAGATCTTTCTGTCAAGCTCTCACTCACCTCCTCTCGTTGTCGCTTTTTCCTAATCCCTAATCATATTCCCCTCTATCTTTATTTCATTCCTTTTTTCTTTTTATTCTCGCCAAAGGCTTCACTTCTTTTCTTTTTTTTTTTCCTCCCCGTTACAATTCCATATCAATATTGAAGAGGAGCAGCACTGGCGGCCTGGATCATTCTACCACTTGCATCAAGCTCTAAATCCCTCTAATTCTCCTCCTCTGGTTAAAAAATAAAAAAAGACGTTGCGCTAATTCTGAACAGCACAGATATGAAAACAAATGACACAAGAAAGAAAAGGATAAAAGAGGAACTTGTGCGAGCGCGAAGTGTAAACATGCAGACAGTGGCGCACGCCCGTAATATCGGAGCCAAACATCTGCTGGCGCATGTATAATTTCAAGAGAAGCTGGGGCTGCCATTGAGAAGCTGTATGTGCCAGCTGGGCCCACGTCTGCTAGCATCACAGCTGCGGCGTGTGTGACTGTATACACATGATTACTGTCTTCATACATATTTCACGTACAACCGCTGTGGTTGCCTATAAGAAGACATTTTAAAGCTTAATTCATCCAAAGAGACCATCTTCTTGTGCGGCATCAAACGCGGCGAATGTGGGTTTTGTCACAGATGTAAAAATCGATATCATCTGAGCCTGCTGTCTGTGAGTGAAGACAGTGCAACTCGCTTCTCGTGGCTTGTATGATCTTTCAGAACTGTAATCCTTGTTTAGTTAGTAACTCAATGAAAAGAACTGTTCTGTACAGAGGAGCACACGCCTGGAACTCGCTTTCTTTTATCATTAGAAACACTGTGGAAGCTGGCCGCGAGGGGTCGAAATGAGCAGGCAGACTGACAACAAGTGGAGTTCTTACCAGACATTTAATTTTTGCATACAAAGGAACTTCACTGACAAACATGTCACACACAAAATGGCACCCCCCTGTGACTACACCAGTCAACCTTTATACTGCCCCTAATGGGAAGGGACCTTCCACGGGTTATTACCATTGCTTGATGGGTAAATTGGAAATATAAGTTCAGCTGGATAGCTTTTATATTTTACATAAAACAAGTAGTAAACAAATTAAATCAGTAACAACGATACAAAGGAAACTCAAAGCAAACTATAGTTTCCCCCCTGCCACATGGTTCAGCCTGAGATACTAAAATGGCCGACAAAGACCATGCCTTCCCTTTGTTCTCACCAGGTGCTACAGGTAAATGTGTAAACTGAGTAAATGAATAAATAAACAAAGTTTTAAACCGACAACGTGACATAATTATTAACTTAATAAATGCATCTGATGGTTATTGTTAGCTGAGGGGTATTGCTAATGAAACAAAGCGAAATGACCAAAATAAATAATGGGACAAACCCACTTTGTTTACTAAAAGTAAACCACACTTAAAGCTGAAAGTAAAATGTCAATTATCTCAGTACATGTGAGCATAGTCACCATGTCCTATATGTGTCCTATGGTTGTATGATTATATGAAATGTGTAACATTCATGTATTCCATTTTAACTGTTTTGTAATTGTATATTATGTCAGGACCCCAGGAAGATTAGCGACCACTTGTGGGAGCTAATGGGGATGCTAATAAAGAATAAAGAATAAATTCAATGCAATTCCAGTACACCAGAGCTTAATTTGTATATTAGTAGTTTCAGGAACACTTTTATAGATGTGATGGGAAGTCTCATTAAACACCATAATATAATGTGGCATGGCGAGGGTTAAAGGGACTATATGGAGTAAAAATGTTAAAATTAAGTATTTTCCTCCCCCTACATGTTCCAGCCATGTCCTAATGTGTAGAATGAGCCCAGACCTGCACTGTCACTCAAAAAGGTGTTTATTCGGGTCCGAAGTGCCGTCATGCACGAGCTTAATATAGAACCTGCAGTAGGGTTTAAGACCTGAGGTGGCAGTGGTGAGCATAAAAATGACAAACTTGCATCTAGTCCCTTTAATTTGAGGATTTGCATACTTTAGCTGGTTGTCAACAACGACGAGTCCAGGTGACCGGCACCAGGACGGAGCAGCCTGAATGTAGATAATACATAAATTAAATACACTTATTTTACATGCTAGGAAGCATGGAAGACAAATATTTTAGATCGATGCAACACAAGGGGCAAGAACACTGTGACAAAACAGAGCAAGTGACTGTTTGTTTGGGGAAACTAGCACAGTTCCCAGTGAAGAGACTAAATCCCATCACTAGTAAATAAGGTCCAAAGTGAGTATTAAGTGTCTTTAGTTTTCTGTACAGGCCAAATTAGCCCCAAAATAGACGCACCTATGTAGGACAGCAAACCACCATCATGTTACTGAGACGTTAACAATATGGTGCTTTTGCAAAGTAGACCGTTATTTCTTGATTGGCTCTAAACGGTGTGATGATGTGTACCCCCTGAAAATGCTTATGTTGAGAAAGTGTGTACTGCTCCATCACTCTCAAAACTGATGTATTTTAAAATATTGCTGCAGCAGAGATTTTGCTCTTCAACAACTGAACCACTGCCATATTAATATTAACGCAACACTCTGTTTTCTGAGTGCCAGGTCAGGAAACCATCAAAGTGACTGATGCTACATATTTTTAAAGATTTATTTATTTTCAGGCCTTTGACTTATTCAACAGACAGGGCAGACAATTTGTAGGAGAGTCAGCGAGTGAGTCCACATCAGGCTGATAAGTCAAATCAGATGATAGATAGATGGATAGATAGATAGATAGATAGATAGATAGATAGATAGATAGATAGATAGATAGATAGATAGATAGATAGATAGATAGATAGATAGATAGATAGATAGATAGATAGATAGGTAGGTAGGTAGGTAGGTAGGTAGGTAGGTAGGTAGGTAGGTAGGTAGATAGATTAGCTTTAGCATGTGTCGCCTAAATGAACATGGTGGTATTTCAACCTGAAAAGACAGAGACAGAAAGGCATTAAGAAAGTTTTATTTAACGACCACAAATCATAATTGGGGCTCAGACCCCGGCGGAAGATTTTATTAATGAACGAAAGAGTTGAACAATAGCCAGGGGGGAGAAGGGGGTGGAGGAGGGTCGTAGCACGGCTGAGAAACGATGAGTGATTGCCCGGGAGGCTTAAGTAGGGGATCATGAGCGATGAGTGGCTGGAGTAGGGACGAGCGCTGTGGTGATTGGCTGACGTGGAGGTGCGGCTTGAGCGGGGTCTGTGATTGGATGATTGGAAGGGCTTCTGGTGATGAGGCGATGAATGAATGCGGCTGGTATGTCTTCCAGGTTGAATTTGCGCTGAAGCTTCATTACAAGTAAAAACAACTTCTGTAGGGAGTAAAGCATGGGGAGGGACCACCGCTGTGTAAGACATCGTCATGGGAGTCTTCGACTTCTCCTCACTCCTCCCCGTTTGCCACAATGACTACGCTCGAGGGGGAAATCATGGCGGATTTACAGACTCCCCCTCCCCAGCTCTGACGAAGCATGTTCCTAAAAGGGGCGTAAGGGCGGGATCTTCACTGTAGACTCGGCCCTTGCGTGACGTGTAGTTTGCGCAGCTCCAATGCTAACAGTCTGACCCTCATTAGTACGAGAATCCTACTTTTTTAATACAAAAAACAGCCTGATTTCTTTAATTGTAGCCAACCCAGCGTTATCATAGGCAGAATATTTAGCTGTAGAAAGTTTAAGAAAATTAGAAACCAGAATCCAAAGTTGTTTTTAACGTGTCTAAAGTGCAATGCATTCCAATGGGAGATTAGCGGCGATATGGAGGTACTACAGCAATGGTGGCCCCTAGTGTCGTCGTCACAAAGCAGAGCAGCCAGCGGCCATTGGTCTGTCCTGCCACTTACTGCACCAGGTATGAAGCTGAAGAAGGTTGCACAGAGAACAAAAAAAAGTTTAACATCTAGTCTAAAGTCTGCGTTTAGAAGCCCTTACGCCTCACCTAATCGAAGTTGTTAGAAATTTCTTAAAACCTATGGTTCTGCTTTTACAAGTGGCACTATGAGATTATGCATTTGGAAGTATTGACGCCTTAAGGCCCATGGCTACAATCCAGTGTGGCATGTTCAGTCCTGACCAAATAAGCAAATCAATAAAATAAGAATACATCATTTCCACTTTGAAAAATATAACTAAAATAAATGAATTGTTGATTACAATGTTCTTTACTTGGACGTTTTCTGCAGTGTGAGATTGCTGTCATATTTATTCTGGGAAAATACATGCTGTGTCCCCTAAAGCTAACAATTGCAATGGCTTCACCATTATCATTTCGAGAGAGAGAGAGGGGTGTCCAAATCGACCAATTACACCAGGTAACCCCGTGTTTTGATTTCTTGCTTTGTCCGTAATAATTGCTTGATGGATCGGGTTTCTGTTGCCGTTTACCGATATTATGCCAATGTGATCTCTTCTCCCTTTGCGCTGAATAAGGTAAAGTATTGATTTGCATGAAAAGAACATAGCTGGATCCATCAGTTCTGGAGGGTGTCTGAGAGATTGGATGGGTGTTTTCAGAGATAGCAGCGTATTGATTTAATATCTTTCTGCATTCATACCTTGAGGTGCTCGCAAAAGATTGGCAGGCTCGATTTCTTTTTAATTATACCTTTAGGTGCAGCAGTGTTTAATTGCGAAAAAACTGAAATGTTACATGCTAAAATAAGATTGCATAGGTTGCAACTGTTGGTTTTACTCGCGTCTCGAGGAGTAATAATTTGTTTTTTGTCTGTTTAGGCGTTGAGATGAAGGCTAGCAGTGTACAGTGTAATTTGGAAGTCTCTGTTCGTCTACGGAGGGCTTGTTAGTCGCTGTGTGAGGCTGAAGATTACAACAGTTAAAGGCAGAAGAGCCGGAGTCGCACTGGAGTCATGTGAAGATTCAAACCTTTAACTAAAAGAGAGGCAGACATGGGGTGGAGCGTGAAAAAAAAAAAATGCTCAGATGAAAAAGGCAGACTTGTATCGACAATGATAAGAAAGTTTATAACTATTTCAGAAACTCTCTCATCAAAGGGATAAGTATGGCTGCTCTGATGTTGGGAAAACCTCTCGTGTGCAATCAATCTCACATTCTTTTTTGTAATCACATTTTTTTCTGAGCGGTTAGTGCTCTTACCTCACAGCGAAAAGGGTTAGGTTCAAATCCCAACACCATGTGGGGCCATTCTGTGTGGCGTCGAGATCCTGTAATACATGAATTTCTCAAAAATAAATAGTACCCAATTGGAATGACAAGATGCAAAGTGCATATGACAGGTTTTAATGCTTTTGAAAATATGACTTATTTAGAAGAATAACATCAGTTGCATAATTATATATATTAAAAAAATAAAAACTCTTCCTCAACCTCCGCGAGCGGTCTCTTTTTCCTCCAAGCTCGGGTCCTCTACCAGAGGCCTGGGAGCTTGAGGGTTATGCGCAGTATCTTTGCTGTTCCTAGAACTGCACTTTTCTGGACCGAGATGTCTGATGTATTTCCTGGGATCTGCTGGAGCCACTCCTCCAGTTTGGGGGTCACTGCCCCGAGTGCCCTAATGACCACGGGCACCACTGATGCCTTCACCCTCCAGGTTTTCTCCAGCTCTTCTCTGAGCCCATGGTATTTCTTTAGTTTCTCGTGTTCCTTTTTCCTGATGTTGAAGTTGCTTCAACATATATATGAAGTCGCTTCAACACATATATATATATATACTTTTTTTTTTTTTTTTTTTTTTCAGTGAAGCAGCAATTTTAATAAAGAAATGTTGGGCAGAAAAGTTATTTTAGATTTGAATTTTTAAGCTGCTGACAGGAAGTGATATAGATGAAGGCAATGCATCATACAAGAGGGCGTGGCCTCACCGAGTGTATGTATATTTTTTAAATTGTCTTTTTAGTAGTTAGATCTACAAAGTTTTAGTGCTTTGTCCCCGCACAACCTGAACCTGTTGTGAGTCACAGCCACAGTAATTCGAAGAAGTAGAAGGAGGCACGGGCGGTCTGACCACTTCCCTGAAGTGTGACTCATATATACATGCTGGTTGTACATGGTTAAATGGTCTCTATTATACAGTGCTGTTTCATACATATTTAGGCACTCAACGTGCTTTACATCAAGGAACCCCTCACCCAGTTGCACTCTCGTTCATACTCCAATATGAATAATATATGAATAAACAAGGCATCTGTAATTTATTATAATTATATTTACATGTTTTCTGGAATTACTTAATATTTAATATGTCCAAATATATATGACTCAGAATGTTGGGTTCCATCATGAACGTGATCATGAACTAGAGACTGTCTTATTCGTAAAAGTCCTCCTGACTGTTCTTAGGATTTGTTCTTCCAAAGGAGCGTTTTCAGCGAGAGGGTTTGTGAATGACAAAATCCTTCCTAAGAAGGCATTAAGAACAAATGTGTGTCGTGAGTTGTCTCGTCTTTGGCCCACAGAAACAAAAAGAATATGGTAGCAGTTACCTTGAGCGTGTTTATTTAAAAGCTAAAACACAAGTTAGAAATCAAGAGGCAATACTCAGAACTCACCTTTCACAGCCGCAGTAAATAAATAAATAACATCAGCAGTTTTGTCCAATCTAAAAACACTGGTCAAATCAAAGGTGTTTAGAGCGACTGATTCACACGTTTGTTTGGAGCAGGTTAGATCACTGTAATGGCCTTCTCACTGTTCTCTCCAAACGTGCTGCAAGACACTAGGAAGACAAGGAAATATGACCATGTTAGTCCAGTGCTCAGGTCTCAGGTTCAAACATGTGTGAGACTACGTTTCCCAAGGCCTCCTCAAGATGACTGGCTCTGTTTTCAAAACCAAAGTAGTTCAACTCAGCAGAGCGTGACACCTGAAGGTATTTTATCTGCTTTTGTTTGCCTTGACTGTAACTCGTGATTACGCTGTGTGTACGTTTCATGGTTTGCATTTTTCTCTTTGGAATGTGTGTCGGCTACTGCTCTGCAAAGTACTTTGGAGTACTTTGAGCATGAATTAACCTCTACAAATAACCTTGCCTTCAACCTTTCACTGAGCACACTCTCTACAAGTGCATTTTATTGTAAGCCTATAAATGCCGTTAAACACAGAAGGTATTGCACAGCCTATGTTTTGTGAAGATTCATTTATATACGGTAAGTATCTCTTGTGTATGAAGGTGAATAGGTCAATGTAATATGTTGTGAAACGTACAATTCCGGCACAAGGGTGGTGAGTTGTACCTTTTTCACTTCCAATCATCTCAGTAAAGGATACAGACATTGTAACTCTGGCCTGTGTGGACTAACGCTGGATTATATACAAACTAGTCGACACAGAGGTTCAGATGAGTGCATATACTCGTCATGCCAGTCTCAAGCCCGAGCAAAATCAATCATATCAGTCCTGCATAATGATTGTTTCCATCTTAATAGCTAAAGCCAATAGATTTAGTGGAGCAAATGTGTGTAATTCTATTCTGGGAAGGCTTGAGTTTGATTGCTGACATTTTTTTACTTCTCAAATGTCGCATGCCTGGATGTGTCATGGTCACAAGCATGTGAGGAAAAAAAAATGAATGAAAAACGAAAAAGAAGGCCCAGCTGTAAATGGCCTGTTGCGGTGATGTAATGGGTCAAAAGTAGCACACACAAATGCAGCTTGTTGAAAGAGAGAGCAAAAATGCAGAGAGATAGCAGCAGCAGCAGCAGCATTAAGCCACATTAAAGAAGATTAGGGCGAGCAATCAAGCACCGGTCGCCATGGAAACACCAAGCCTAAACTGTTATTAAGTGGCGCTGGTCGACAAGCCAAGACTGACGTGGTACAAAAGGCGGATAAGCTAAGTGCTACCCGCCTCCCCCCCTTTTTTTGTTGAGCTTGGGTGTAATTCAGGATAACATGACAATCTACAGCCAGATAATCTTTGTCTTTCACATGTATTTATGCCGCTTTTTTTTTTTTTTTTTTTGCTTTATTTATGGCAAACGAGAAGGATATCTTTCCAAATGGTTTGTATTATTTTTATCCTGAACAGAATAGCACGACTTAAGAGGGATAATGTGTTATTCATAGGCGTCGCCAAAGCCGCAGCTAATGTGCTTTGGAGAATTTGTAAACCGTAGCAAGTTTGACACTTAGAGGAATTGTTAAATTTTGTGCAAAATCATGTGCAAAAGCCAACATTACATAAAAGTACTGTCAATGTAGATGGAAAAAACAACAACAAAGAAATAAAAACAGGAAAAGATTCCAAGATGTAAAGTAAGTTTTTTAGTTTTAGGCTGTATATGTTTAACAGGCCTTGCTGGTGCATCACAATGTCTTGGTGAAATTCAACCTGTCATTTCTGGACTCTAAGCCGCTACTTTTTTCCCGCCCTTTGAAGCTTGCGGCTTATATAACGGTTCGCCAAATTTCTAGATTATAATGAATATTGTGTCATGTGTCACTCTGTCTTCCTGCACATCTGTCCGCGGTGTTACTGTACACCAGGATGCCCTCCCACGCTATCACGAACGTGGCTTCGAGTGCAAACATTTTTTTTCTTTTTATTCTCTCACCGCTGAAATATGTTTTTTTTTATATAATGAGAATGAGAAAACTTTATTAGTCCCAGCAACCCGGCCACATACACACAGAACAAACATTTGAAGTATGTGCCACTACAGTTCACAAAGGTTCAGCAAGACAAAGTAAAAACACAAACTTTTAGTTTGAATTTAAAAAGGGATAAATGAGTTCGAATAACGATTTGTTCAGCTCATAGACAAGTAAAAACGCCGACCTGAGGACATGAATCTAAAACAAAACATTAATCTTATTGGTTTACTTGGCATGTTAATGAACATACATGGGTATCATGCATGTAAACACTAGGGCTGGGACAAAGTATCGGATCGGACTTGGATCACAATACTTTGTGCTGCAACACTTTGGAGGCATTTTTTATCATACACTTCTTTGTTTTCCACACCACACCGGATTGTAGCCTTGGGCTAATTTCCATCCGTCCCTCAGTCGCACTCTCAAACACACTCTCATTCTTCCTGTTTTTGTGGTAGGAGAAACCGGAGTACCCGGAGGAAACCTACGCAGACACAGGGAGAACAAGCAAACTCCACACAGAAAGGCCCATTCCAGGTGGGACTCCAACCCGCGACCTTCTAGCCGTGAAGCACGAGTGCTAACCGCTGCGCCACCGTGCCACCTCATGGAGGGTCCGGCGCTGCCCCTCGGCCTCGGTCCTCCGTTTAAGCCACTGGCATTTATGGTTGTTCCTAGCTGTGCTGCGACCCACCTCCACCCCATCACCACCTCTTCTATCCATGTCTTCACCCTGCTCCATCCTTCACTGGTCTCCCAAACCACCACCAGTGTGAAAGCTCCAGGGGAGACATAATGCCAACCTTCCCATCCATACTAACTTGAATTCATACATCAATGTCTACTGCCGGGTCTGATCACCAAAAATATATAGAATGTACTGTAGGTCAATGAATTTCGTCTCTGTTGAGTCTATCCAGGTTGAAATCTTTGTTTTGTAAGGATGTTCATATTAAATGCAACTGACCTTTGATCTCCTCCTGAATGAATGCGTCTCCAAAGCGACGCTCACAGATGTGGACACAACATTGCGCAGAGGGCAGTGTTTGTGGAAGTAAACATAAACTGGAGCACATCCCCACATATATGGCAATCACATGGGAGAGGAAATGTTATTTAAAGTTGTTTTGTCAAAGCCAATGGAGCCTACACATTTACAACTTATTATTATACTTTCTTTGCGAGGTGAGAAGAGCCAGAGTCCCAGCCTCCGTTATGTGCAGCCATAATTCACTTATCTTGGCTTCATTCATATGTGGACGTGTTATTTTTCTTTCCCGCTCCTGTATACCGTCACAAAGTTTATAGTGTATCAATGACATGTACTGTAAATCGTAGAAAAAGATCTGTGTTGTTCACACTGTCAGGAAAAGATCTCATGTGGGATACAATGGACAAAATAATAAAAATCCTTTGTCTTTGAGTTCTTCAGAAAGTTACTTAAACTTGTGCAAATAAGACAGCTGAGGTGTCTTGCCCAAGGAAACAATGGCATCAGTCAAACCACCAGCTTCTAAAGTACCAACGTCTTCAGCGCGTTGCCTATTTTTAGATGCGCATGATGTGATCCACCACCTTGATATCTCATAACAGGGCAGAGAGAGCCGTTATGTGCCATTGGCCTCTTGAAACAGAATAAGCTGAAATAGGGGCTTAAATGAGAGCGATGCCAGGAAAGCATCACGAGGTGAATCAGCAAGCACATGGCGGATGGAGCATTGGACAAGGACGTCATTGTGTGCAGTCGTGTAATGGGAAAAAAGCTATTTAGATGTTCTCCATAGAAGTGTGTACATTTGCAATACAACGGCAATGCCTATTCAAAGCCATGTCTTAGTTGTGAGGGTAAGAGAATTGTAAGGATTCATTTAGAAAAGGCATTAACCTCTTAAAACGCCTTAACCGAGCACATTGTCTCAGTTCAGCTTTACCCAAATCCAAAAGTGTCTCAAGTGGAGTTTATAGCCTCATTTGAAAACCAAGGCCTACAAAACTGATCTGATGATTTTTGCTCATGTTGTCGTCACTTGCTTTTTCATCAGTCTTTATTTGGCTGTTTTGCTGCGTTTTCGTCCTCATTTACATCTCAATTTTGTTGCTATTTTTTGACGATTTTTTTCAAGGAGCTTTTAGATTTGGGTATAGTTGAACTGGAGAAAGTGTGCTTGGTTAAGGCGGGGGTTTAAGAGGTTAAAAAAAGGCATACCATGTTGTATGTCTGGGCAATATGGCCAAAAAATAAAATCTCCATTTTTGTTTTTACTCAGTTTGGATGATTAAAAAAAAAAGGCTCCTGATCTTTCATATAAAGAAAACTGCTCAGAGTTCTGCTCATTTATATTTCATAATGCCGCCTACAATTAGGCCCGTTAAGATAAAATAACCCTTTATTTAAAAATTGTTATTTCCGCTTTAGATATTCCTTGTCTGCTCTCAAAAGTAAAACCTCTTAATAAACCATGGAGTTTTCAAAAGTGTTTTAGTTTTATCGTCTTCATGCCTCTGCTGTTTGACAACCATCTCCATGGAGACTCAGGGGAAAGGGGCGGAGTTAAATGGTCCACTCAGAGCAGAGTGAGAGAAAGGCACAGGAGCAGACCGGAGGAAAACACATTGATGAGGACATTTCAAATTTTCCAACATAAGCCGACATACTTTAAGTAACATTTCATGTTTAATTTGTGTATTTGTGCAGAATGTGAGACAGGTGAGGCGCCGGTTTTAAAATCTAGCCTGGTGTGTTTGTCATAAGTCCGGGAGGTGATGAAATTTTTGTCAGCCGCTCTGCCCTTGTCCACCTGCTGTCGCCAGCTTGTGTTGCACTTCCTTAGAGGAAAATGTCACTTCCAGGCAAAGGCTACACTTGTGACAGGCAGCTCCACATTTCTGCCTGACCGTGCTGGGGTTCATCCTGTTCAAAACTGCAATATATACACGACATAAACAGCATATATATATATATATATATATATATATATATATATATATATATATATATATATATATATATGTATGTATATATATATATGTATATTCAGATCCACGGTCATTTCTGCTTCTTTCCGAAACCAAGCAACACAAAAAAAAACTTCTGCGTGGAGTCTGTTCTCTTTTGAACAAGGAGCAACTCTTGTTTCGCCTCTGATGGAAAATATTGACCCAGATTTCTTAACTGTGTGTTACTGGCCTTGTTGTTTGTTTCTTCAAAAAGTAGCCACAATTCTATTCAATTGTTCTTGTTACAAAGACAGATTTTTGTAAAAAATTCCTTCTTATATTAAAGGTTAGGAAACATCCAGGTCCCTTAATGGAAGCACTATATACTTTTACAGAACAGTATAATATAGTCCCACACATGTATCTACACATGACTTTTGTATTGGACATTTGAATTGACAAAAAACAGTTTTTTACCCATTTCAAGCATTTCCAGGTAAATGTGAGTTGTGTAACGAAGGACATCCTGTGAAATAACCACATCAAATCCAGTTAGAGAGAGATTTACATTTATAGCATTAAGGTAAAAAGCCCCAGCCTTTTTAGCAGCATTGTTCAAGTCCCAGCCCTGACAGTTTGCTGAATGTCTCTCCCTCTCTTCACCCTCTTTCATGTTATTCTGTCAAATCAGAACTAAAAATCAACTAGTAAGTTAAGGTCAGTAAGCTTACAGTATTTACTAGGACGATACACTTTTGTCATGATCCAATACGTATCACGATACTCAGGGGCTGATACATATTGTGATACAGTTAGTAATTATGATAAGTAATATGTTAACCTTGAAATGTGTCAAAGGTTTATTAACCAAATGACATTTATTAAAGTGAATGATAAAAATGCTTCCAAACTCATGTATTGAAAGTATTGTGATATTTGATAAAGTATAAAGTATCGATACTCGCAAAAAGTATTGCGATCCAATGTGTGGCCCCGGCCCTATATATGTATTTATATACATGTATATATACTGTAACCATTGATTTAATATCCAATAGTTACAGTAAATGACACAGTAAATGTCATGTAATAGCACAAACCTTTTAACGTAATGGAATTTAGAAAATAGACAGGGCTTTAGTTTCAGTTGTGGATGCTTTATTTGGGTCTACTTTTTTTTTACAAACCCAGGAGGCGGTGCAGCGTTTCAGAGACTGAAGGCTGTACTCTGGTTTCCCCGACCTCCAGAAACATGCTGGTCAGGTTGGCCCACAAAGTCGCAGCGGCTCAGGACTAACCAAACATCGCTATTTCATTGTACAATTGTACAATGAAAAATAAAGCACTTGCTTGATTACTGATTTATAGACACACACGCCCAATCTTGTACTTCTATCTTAGTGAGGACACTCACAGACATAATTCATTACCCAGATTCTAACCCTGAACCATAAACCCTTAATCCTAAACCTAACCCTAATCTTAACCCAAGTCTAACCCTAACCCTAAATCCACATCTTGACCCTCAAACAGTCCTTCAAATAAGTGAGGACCACCCAAAATGTCATCACTCTGTTGGTTAAAAACTCACACTGGTCCTCACAATGTCGTAATTACAAGAACACACACACACAGTCCTGAAACCTGAGGTGATAAAACAAAAAATCAGCCACTGAAAGGGTATTTCACAATGCTCCAGTCTCACAGTATTATAGTTTGTCAGTGTTAAATGCGTCTAAATGTTTTAGACCGGAGATGAGAGCGAAAATAAACATACATGAATACTTATAGTAGCCGAGTCAGTTACAGGTGAAACAGCAACCTTTATGACTCTGTTAGGTCTGTGTGTAAATTCATTCGCTTGGCATTAGAATGAATTACCACGCGATGACTCAAATGAAAACCAGCGCTAAGAGTCGTCTTTCTATTCATACAAAGTATTTCATTGCCTTCAGATGGCAAAGAAAATGAAACAGATAATACATTTCAAAGGATAGTTTTTTTTTTTGCAGTAAAAAGGTTCAAGTGTAAGAATAATTTGTAAAACCAGAGAATTGGCTAAATTATTATTACACATTAAGTATTTAACAGTGAAAGAGGGTACTTAACCTAAGGAGTATGCGAGACAAAAACGTTTGGCATACCACTCCACAGCCCTGAATAACTAGTAAGAAAAATTACTAAGCAAAACAGGAAATTCATTTTTATATGTGCTTAACATTTCCTCGATCAAAACACATATTGTTGTTTATTCTAGGTTGGGACTCACCCAAGAAGAAGGAGAGAACTCACCCCTTGAATCTTGATTAATAATCTCTCGATTACAACACACCCTTGCTTTACCAGCCTTTTTTTTTTTTTTTTTCTAATTCAGTCAATCTCTTATTTTCATCTCTCACCTGATTATCGGGTCAACAACGCATTCCCCGCATGTTCCCTTCATCCATTACACTGGAGTGTCAACACTGCTTATCCAGGAAGTAGCTTTGGCTCCCCATAAATTGAATTGGGAACATTAATATTCCACTCGGGCCTCGGTGCGCTCGGGCGGGGCTTAGCAGGGGAGTATTGAGGTATAATGTTCTGTCAGCATATGTGCAGGGGCCTGTCCATCTGCATGAAGAGGGCCCAAAGCACCACTAACATCCCACACCTTATTCACTTTGGCCTGCCCTGGAATAGATATTCTTTAGGGAACAATAGAAGCTCAGGCATCACATGTGTTTCTGTGTAAACGTGCATCTGTGACATGTCTATGGACAACATGCTCCACACGGTTCTTTACACAGATTTATAGCGTTTTGCAAACAGCTTAACACATGTTCGTTTTGGGTGATTCTGTCCCTAAGGTCCTTTGTATTAGCTGACATAGGTAATTTAAAGGCGCACTGTGCAACTTTTTATGTAAAGAAAATATATTTGACCTTTCAGTGACCCAGCGGATGCTTGGGTGGTTAGCTTAGCGCCTTTACTTACCATCCCGATTGCCTTGTAGGACTCTTCAGGATCAATTGTTTTTTTAGGTTTTCACTGCTGATTGAACCGTATCCATGGTTACGTATTCAATCTATTCCGAAAACGAAAAAAAAAAAAACAGAAATCCTGAAAGAGCTGAAATGAAATTGATCCTGAAGCATCATTGGAGCCACCGGGATGGAAAGTAAAGACGCTAAGCTAACCACTCATACAGCCACTGGGTCACTGAAAGGTCAGACACGTTTTTGTTGCATAAAAAGTTGCATAGTGCGCCTTTAAATTACAGATGTCAGCCGATGCAAAGGATCTAAAGCGTAGGGACAGAGTCACCCAAAACTAAACAACAATAGTTAACCTCTTACCCCCTGCATGAACCGAGTGCATTTTCTCCAGTTCGGCTTTACCCAAATCTAAAAACAGGGTAATGCCTCGTTTGAAAGTTAAAAGGACTTTTTTTCTCTCGCTATTTTGACACTTTTATCAAGAAGCTTTTATATTTGGGTAAAGCTGATCAGGAGAAAATGTGCTTGGTTCAGGTGGGGGTTAAATGTTTAATTTGTTAAGCAGTTTGTAAAAGGCTATAAATCTGTGTAAAGAAGGGTTTGGATCTACTCTAACATGTCAGTGTTATAAAAAGAGCTAATATGAACCTTTTTATATTGCTCCTTTAAAGACACTAGATGCAAGTTGGTCATTTTATACTCATTTTATGCACAGGTCTGAGCTCATTCTACACATCAGGACATTTCTGTAACATGTGGGGGGATGAAAATACTTGGTTTTAACATTTTTAAACTCTGTATAGTCCCTTTAAAGAGGCTAGATGCAAGTTAGTCATTTTATACTCACTACTGCCACCTCAGGTCATACGTGTAACTGCACCTTCTACATCAAGCTTGTGCATGACAGCACTTCGGACCCGAATTAACACCGTTTTGAGTGACAGTGCAGGATTTTAGAGGCAGTCGTGGTGAACAGGCCTGAGCTCATTCTACACATTAGGACATTGCTGGAACATGTAGGGGGAGGAAAATATAAAATTTTGACATTTTTAAACTCTGTATAGTCCCTTTAAAGGGGCTGGAAGCAAGTTTGCCATTTTATACTCACTACTGCCACCTCAGGCCATATGTGTAACTGCACCTTCTATATTAAGCTCGTGCATGACGGCAATTCGGGCCAAAGTGACACATTTTTGAGTGACAGTACAGGATTTTAGAGGCAGTTGTGGTGAACAGGTCTGAGCTCATTCTACACATTAGGACATGGCTGGAACATGTAGGGGGAGGAAAATACTTAATTTTAACATTTTTAAACTCCTTATAGTCCCTTTAAGTAAAAAAAAAGAAAAGTCGGGAAGAAATCTGTTTTGGTTTGTTTTGCTTTATCCGTAATCCAATCCAATCTAATTTGTCCATGCAAGGCCACGTATAAGATCACAAGCAAATCTTGACAATGCAACTTTATAGCAGACTTACCGACTTGACTCAAAAGAGTAATAAGTGTTGCAAAAGCAGTTTTCTGTCCATGTCTAACACCCACTTTTTTACTCATTGGCCTCTCATTAAGATGGAAACAAACGCACCAACTTTCAAATGCAATGCTTTGGTTTCTTTGCTCTATTTGTCACTTTTTTTTCCGTTGGCATGCTATAGCACGCCCTGCGGTGTGGTTTACCCAAGCGCTCATGTTAATGCTGCCCTTTCACGACCATACGACTTTATCAGCGTGTCGTACACCGCCATGTGTGCCGCGTTCTGACAGAGGTCACCTGTGAGCTCCATAAGGGGGCTGTTGTGTCATTCTTCCCCATTCCCATCGCCGTATTATATCCTTCCCTCGAGGCACCTTACCCTTACTGCCATCTGCTGGCACGGCATGCATACTGATTAATTAACAAACATGTCTAAAAACAGGCTCGCTATAAAAAAAAAAACGCTCATTACATAGATACCAAGGGGCTTTGAGTCAGAACTGTGTCAATGGATTGCTTTAGTCTTGCTGTGAGGATCAGCTTTGCTCCCCGCTCATTCCGGCCATCATTTCATTCTGCTATCATAGGCTGAATAGAGAAGAGACTACAGGGATGTCTTTTTTAATGGGGGCCAAAAAGCTGAGATGATCTTTAAGATGAAACTCTCGCAAAGGTGGAAGATGTGAGATCAAGACAGTATCCGACATATTGTGAGCGGCAGGATGTCAGAACTGCCAGCAGGCGATTAAGTGTGTGTCGTGAGCCTCGAGGGAGTTATTGGCTTTGCGATTTCTTTTCCGCAGCCGAGGTGATAGACAGAAATTGGCTGGACCTCCTGTAAGATTTTAGCATTAATGGAGTGCAGTGAGAATAAGCCCCAGTTGGACATTAGTTTAACAGTAAGGCAGGTACACAGTGTCTCTGATACTAACTGGGATAATGCAGTCCATGACAGTCCAGGCCCATGACAAAAAGGGGAATATGCGGTATTTAGTTTTTTCATTAGACAGGAGCCTTGAAAGGCAATTGTAGAGCTTTTATTAAAGAAAAAAGACCTGTCTTTTCTGTTTGATGCCCATAACTGCCATAACATGTCAAAAATCAACCAGACCTGTCCCCTTTCATTTTTGATTCATTATTTGTACAGGAAAGTTAATACTTTCATGGGAGTCCTGGCCCAGAAAAGATACTATTGTGCATGTTTTCACTGATATGGGAAGCCATAGCACTCTATACAGACACAGGGGGAACATGCAGTACATACTCCAAACAGAAAGGTAATTGTGTTCTGTCTGTTGTCATCTATCAACTGTTAGTTGTGTTGATGTCTTGTATGTCCAACACTGTTTATATATACTGTATATACTGTACCGTATGTCTTACATTGTTTGTCTATCACTCTTGTATTTGTCATGAATAAATCAAAAAGGGGAAAAAAGAAAGGTCCTGGCAAGCCGGGGATTCAAACCATATCACCTTAAAGGCACAGGCCACCGTTTTTCCATGCTGAAACATGTTCTTACCTGCGTTTAGACAAGTTGATGCGTACCTGTCTGGTCTTTGTGCGTGCCCGTGGAGCGACCACGACCAAGAGCTTGGTCGCTTCTAACTTCACCCCGTTTGGAGCTATAGGAATATGCTGGGAGAGGCCAAATGCTAACAGCATCGTTGATCTTTTTGTGTGACCGAGGGCACATAGTTCTTCCATCCTGAGATATGTTCTTACCTGAGCTGAGATGAGTTGATACATATCTGACTGGTCTTTATGCGAGCCCGCGGAAGAGAGTGGTAGCTTCCAACTTCACCCCCGTTTGGAGCTATAGGAATACACTGGGAGAGGCCAAATGCTAGCAACATCTTTGGTCATTTTGCGTGACTGAGGGCACACACAAAGACCAGGTACGCATCAACTCGTCTAAGCTCAGGCAAGAACATATTTCAGTGTGTAAAAATCGTCGCCTGTTCCTTGAATAACTAAGGTTATTAAAGTGATATAACCATTATAACCCCTGATCAATGCTAAGCGGGAAACAATCATGGTGAACAGGAAAGTAAAACACCTAGAAGGGAAGTGGCAGGTTTAGCTCATTAGGATAGTGACTAAACTTTCGACACAAGGGGCATAAATTCATATACCGCTGCACACATAATCTCCTCATACAAAATGGGTTGCTGGAGTTGGAACCAGACAGGCAGAGTCTGTGCTGGTTACCTCGGAGCCCCGGCCGACAATGGCTCGTCACTCTCTGGCACGGAGGGAGAGCGAGAAGAGCGACTGCCGGCTGGAGCTCTCTGTTGGCGACACACAGGCAGACCGGCGTGGGGCGGGAGGAGCTCAAAGTGAGTGCGGAGAAGCTCTTGGCTGATAAAATGTAGTGGCCAAAAACATGATAAATTCTTCACATTTGCCACAGTAACGTAGTTTAGGGTGAGAAATGGGAGGTGTGGAATGGGAGTGTGGCCTGTGATAGAGGTGAGATGCGTATGTCACACGGCCAATGCGTGACATTCAAGAGGGCAGTTTATAACCATACTCGTTCAGAATGCCTGATCTCATTAGATCTCGGAGGCAGGTTGGGCCTGGGTGGGATGTGATGAATGGGAGTGAGGGTGAGTGATGCGTTAGTGAGTGGTTGGTGGTGGTCTGACGGGCCAAGGGTGCAGATTGGCCGCCTCGTTTCCATCACTCTTTCCCAGGGCAGCTGTGGCTTAGCTTTTCACCACCAAGTAGTAGTGGAGTGAATCAAAAAATCATAAAATTGTACAGTTCACCAGCTGCAGCGCACTATATAAGATGCCATTCTATTCCAAAGTGCGACACAAAAGAAAGAATGGTTTATTAAGGATAGTATAATTTGTGTCATAGTTGTCGTGTAAGTGCAATGTTTTAGACTAAAAAAGATGTATTGTGTTTCAAATCCATACTAATCATGCCTTTTTCATTCAATACAGTAACTGAGACCAAACAGTAACAGAGTCACCAGAGGCTCCATCAATCACAACGATTTCACTCTGCAAGACTTCATTCACTCAGTCTGCCATTTCGTTCTCAGCTCCGAAGCTGTGGAACTCACTACCCACAGAACTTAAAACCATATCTGAGTTTAACATGTTCACTTCTAGGGTCAAGTCTTGGCTGCAAACAAACCAAAGCTGTGCCCATTTGTAAATAGCACCGAGTCTGTGTGAAGATATGAGCGTTTACAGTATGTGAATATGGTTGAAAAGTTTATTTATTTCTGTAATTCAACTTAAAACGTGAAACTAATACATGACATAGACTCATTACATGGCAAGCCTTTGTTTGTTATCATTTTTTTTTATTATGACTTACCGTCCATTTTCACAATATTCTAATTTTATGAGATTTTTAATCATCAAAATTAAAACAAACAAAGGCTTGACATATGTCAATTTGCATGTAATGAGTCTATTAGTTTCACAGTTTAAGTTGAATTACAGAAATTAATGTACTTTTTAACAATATTAAAATTTTCCGAGTTTCACTTGTATGTGTGTGATTGAAAAGTAACTTGGCTTTCTGTAGTCCCTCTGGGGGTAATACAAGTGTTAATGGGATGATTGGGGGGTCTTTCATCTCCCCCTGGTGACTCTGGCCAGGAAACTACAATTGCAACTTTGCTGCCACCGGGTCGGAGTCACCAATACACACTAATAGAATCACGAAGAAGAAGCTAAAAGGCTAACGGGCGAAGCTAACTGCGGGCTAGCGCCACTTAAACAGTATTTACAGCCCAAGTTTGAGTGAAAAAAAAAAGATCTCCATTGTGTAATTGGATGTACAATATCCCTCTGTCCCTTTGTCTTTTCTGTAGTATTTATTCTCACGGACAATTAATGAGAAGAAGAAATCAAAAACACAACATGCTACGGCACCTGCAGTGGTGCTTATGGCCACTAGGGTGCCCGAGTTACTTAGTGCTGGTTAAATGTATTTTATTATTGTAAATTGTGTAGAAAGGCCCAACCAGGGACCAGCTTACCTTAATAGTTACTATGCTTATTGCATCGTCCCTGACAAATAAAATAAAATACAATAAATACAAAAGAAAAGGTGCGTCCATTATTCCTAATATGTCCTGCCTGCACACAGCGGGACACTCAATGGGATTCTCCTTAAAAGGGAGGATTATGTGCAACTAATTTGACCTGGGGGATCAAGAAGGATGTTTGTCAAAAAAAATATGTATTACAAACTCAGTGGGAGTCCTTTAAGACCACCCTGCATCATCTGCCAGCACACACATAAACCATTATCTGGAAACATCTGTCCGCCCTGTTGACCTTTGCAGCGCGGGTCAAATGAGGCCGATTACAGCGCGACACAGAGGATGAAGAAATACGGATTGAGATGTGTGTGGGCTCTCCCTGCTGCTTTTTATGTAGCCTGGTGTGATGGGGTTGCAGGGCCACAGGGCTCAAGCGCCATAATCCTAATAGTCACAGAAAGACACGCCCATGGCTCCCAACACGATACCCTCAGCGTCAATGTACAGTGTCTGCCCTTTGCTCTCCAGCTGCTCACGCTCGCGGTAGCAGGCATATGCCCAGCTTTTCCAAGATTTAGAGATGCTTTTTTGAAGATCTTAAAGTATTGCGCTCAAAGTGGAAAGTGTTGTGCTTTTGATGGAATGACACAAAGTACTGCGCTGGATGGAAGGGAAATCCAACTTCACTCTCTTAATGTCACAGTTTCCTTCATGGCATAATTACTATTGAAAATGTCATTCACTTCACCAAAAAAAAAAAAGAAGCTTCCTGGCTGAATCAACAAGGTAATACAAGAGAGCAGATTTTCAGTTGCAACAGTCTTCATTTTAGAAAAGTTGAGGCGGAAGGGGTGATGCAAACTAAGAGTGTTTTGAGAAATTGGGCACATTTTAAATCCACATTTTGGGAAAAGGGGAAGAGAATTGAACAGAACAACAGAGAATAATCTGATGTAGAGTCATACATATAGCAGTGGTCCATTAAAAGACAGCTGTACACAGACTGGCATAAATATGTAAGAAAGAGAGGTACCTTCAAATTTCTCAGCTTCAATATTGCACTGACAATAAGAGAGAAATAGAGAGAGAGAGAATACAATTGCTCCTAAAGATGCTAATCCTGTCCTCTAGTCTCTAAAGATCATGTCTTGCCCAAATTAGCATGTTCTGTCTTCATGAACTTAAGTTAACATGGCTGACAGCACATGCACTCCACTCACAATTATTCTGTATTTTCTGCATCCCCCTCATTCACACCAGCAGGTTAGAAGTTTAGGTTCCTTAGTTGTCATCAGTACTTTATAGTTCAGGGTTGGGCAATTCATTTGCATAAGGGGCCCCATGAGAAGCCTGAATTGAGTCGGAGCCGCACCAACAATAACGCAAACTTATTCTGCTCAACTTTGTGTATTTTGAATAGCTGATACCTTCCGTTACTTAGAAGGAGTTTGTTGGAAATGAAGCGATGCACTATAGCAGGGGTCTCCAAGTACATTTCCCTGGGTCCAAAATATATCGGGAGTGTGTCGCCGGGGTCCAATAAAATCTCCAAAATTAAAAACTGTTTTGATTGGGACAATACTATTGAGGAAACTTTTTGCAATAAATGAATAATAATGAGCCTGGCAGGACTGTAGCCCCATAAAAAACGGCTTATTGCACTTTACAAGCCTGTGTCACAAGTCTCTGCTACATTGTCGTCATTATTCATTGTAGCCACAGCTGCCCAGGGGCAGACTGTCCATTTCCCACTTAACTGCAATGTGATGTTTATATTCTGATCTTTCATTATGTCAGTGCCCTCTGCTGGACACCTGTGGAATTCTTTCCTTTTATTTTAAGCTTCCCCCTAGTGGCTGGAGTGAGCATTCTGGTAATTTATTTTAAAAATCATAACTCCGCACAGGCACAGGAATGGGCTAGAGACTAACCTTTTCTTTGCATACTGAATTTATGCCTTACAAGTCGTGGGCTGGACTGAATCATCTCGTGGGCCGGATGTGGCCCGCTGGCCGTAGTTTGCCCAGGTCTGCTCTAGTTGAAGTGTTGGGCGTTTCGTCTCTCATCCAAAAAGCTTTGTCAGCAATACTAATCATCTAATACAAACTTCTAATTAAAGGAGGTTAATACCAATTAGGCCTCACCGATCCAAACGTGCCACTCCCACCTGTGGCACTGTTGTAATTTTGTATTAAAGATTGGATGGCAGTACATTTTCTGCATCTCAATGAGAAGAAAACAGAATCTGTTCTGTTTAGTGATCCAGAGAATGCAATTGGAGGTTGTTATTGTTTTTTCTAAATCCTTTATTTATACAGGTTTGTCCCTTAAGACTCAATGTCTTATTTGCAAGAGGCACCTGTTTCAAACAGATCAACTTCTTGAGCTTAGTGTAGCACAGAATAAATAAATAATAATAATCTAAACCCATTTGCCATATTTAATTTTATTCAAGCGCTACTGCTGATTGCTTATAATTTAGTACATTTTTGATGAAGTACTTATGTATATTTACTTAAGCAAATGAGTTGCAGCTGTACTTTTACTTTCACCAAAGTAATTTAGTATCAGTACTTCTACTTTACGAGTATTGGTATTAAGTACTTTTGCCATCTCTGTAAAACCCCATAGATAACCTTACTGCACTGGCTCCCTGTTGCCTATGGGATGCAGTTTAAAATATTGCTGTTGTTTTTTACGTCTCTAAACGGGGGGACTCCATCCTATCTGTCTGAGACCCTGTCCCAACATCATGTCCCCGCCAGAATAGACTCTGGAATAGTTTGCCCTTCCATGTCAGATCAGTGGAGTCACTTTTAAAACTCTCTTAAAAAGGAACCTCTTTTCATTGGCCTTTGAACACAGGCTGACACGAGACAGGCTTAAACTCTGACGATTTTTAAATCCAGGTTGAAAACACACTGTAGCTGTGCCTATAACAACTAGTTAGTTAATTTCCATATTGATGTTTTAGCACTTTGATTTACCTCGTGTATGAAATGTGCTCTACAAATTAAAGAATCATGTGTAACACACCCAACGTGACCTACCTCATACAATGATCTCAATATTCAGCAACAGCTCTGCCTCATACATGGTTCTCTGAAAACACTTTATTTAAATACAAGTTTTCATTTCACCATGTTGCAGTTGGGACTCTAAGTGTTCATATAGTGTCCCCTGCTGTCCTGTCACCAACAGCAAATAAGTATATTTTAGTTACTGCCTAAAAGAATCATTTCACAGCGTGACGTCATGCTGCATGTTGTGCCATTTGGGTTCTGGGCTTTCATGTTCATTTGTGACTTATTATGCTCTGAACTACTATCCATCAGACAATCTGAATATGTCTGGCGGGTGCACTCCTGTGGTTCGGCTGTCTGTCTCTCAGTTCTGCCACTGGCCTCTAACCTGACTGCAGGGTGTGACTTACCAAAGCCTGCTGTGCCGTCACATCTGTCTTTATTATTCTGCTTCCTGTCAACCTTTCAGCTGCTGGCACCAAACACTAATAAAATAACATGTTCCAGCTAAGTGATCATCCCACTGAGAAAATGGCTCTGCGCTGGATGGGACCTAGTACAGTGTAAAAAGGCAATGTTAAGTCATGGTGAGACAGCATGCAGAGCCAGTCCTCTTGATCATTCTCACTGGAGTCAATGTGAGCTGTAACCCCTCTGGCTCCGAGCTTTGCATCTGTAACTGCTGCACTAAGTGATTGCTACAAGCGAGGCGGCAGCCCTGTCTTTGCTTATAGACATTAATAAGATTATGGCATAAACAAGATATAAGCGTGTTGTCTCACTTCATTCCTGTCATCTTTTCTCACTCGCTCTGCTGTGAATTTGCAGCGGTTCTCATTCTTTAAAGTTGGGTTTATATTTCATGTGCAACACACTGCATTACGCACATATCGATATTGTTTCAAAGCAGATTAATTTCCCTATAAATGTGCATCATTGCACATATGCCTCGTGTAATCTAACTGCTGGATTCTGCTGATCTGCACTTCTCTCTTATCAAGTCTTTAGGGCCCAGTTGAATGCAAAGTCAATAAAAGCGGATGAATCGTGTCAAAGGCGATGAGGATGAAAAAGAACAAAGAGAGACAGAGATATATTCTGCATTATGAATTCAAAAGGCAACTTGATGAGGCACATGACACCTCACTTTCATAGACGTTATAAAACCTTCCATGTTGATGTCTGCTGTTTCAAAGCTTCAGTTTTTATTGCTGCAATTCTCACTAATCTTTTTTTCACAGAAATGATTCATGACATGTCTTGAGATGTTTTTCACCGGCCCATATGCACATGAACCAGAGGGTGGAAATAAATATATAGGTTTTGAACAAGTTCCGCAGAGAGTGCGATCTTTTAATAAGGATTGCACGTGGGTCCGTGGCCTAACACATCAATATTTCATATTTACCACAGTATTTATCCTCTTCATTCATCTTTTATGAGTGTCCTGGGGTCACTGTGTGGACCCTGGGTTTTGGTGTGTGTTTGTGTCTTTTGTAAGTGTGCCATTTAGATAATGTCACTGCTGGCCATAAGCTCCTCTGGCATCTCTGTAGTGCTGCTATGCAGCCATCGACAAAGCTATTCTCTGTGAATAAACAAGTACCCCCTCTTCTCAACACTCAAGTCTTAATTATTCATATGGAGCTGAATAGGACATTGTTTATCAAGGCTAGGGCACCAGGGGACCTTGTGCCCACAGTTAAACACCTACAGTAAGTGTGTGTGTAATAGAGAGAGGGAGGAGGAAACAAAGATACTGAGGAAGTGCGTGTGCAAGCAGCCAACTTTCTAATTGGTAATTAAAATACCTTTGACAAACTAGCTTTAGCTGTCTACTCACTATTAGTATGGTAATGAGGGTTGAAGAGGTAAACTGCGTTCCCACCAGAGGAAAGAAAAGGAGTGGATTCATGCTTCATATGATGAACTCTGCTTAAGCAATGATGAGTCAATAACGGCTGTGTATAATTATGAATGTTTGCTTGTCTCTACCTGGGTTTGCCTCCACAACAGAACTACACACAATGTGATGGATAAAGGATGAAGATAATAAAAAACAACAGTGTTAATTTGCATAAACAAATACCATATTGCTTATACCTATATTGCACCTGGTGCCTTTTGCCTTTTATTCCAGGCATAAACAACATACATTGCACATACACACTCTATTGTGGTTCAATATGTGCAAAAGAAATCATTCTAACATCAAAAGCTCACTTTTAGTTCAGGCTTAAACTTCAAGAAGCAACTTCCCGACGACTGTTTGACTGGTGTCACTTCTCTTTGCAGCCAGAAGTGCCTCCTGACTGCAGCAGGTGGGAGTAGTTGTGATAATAGCCTCTTGGCAGCAGTTTGAGCCTTCATCTGAGGCTGTTTATTGTTGTGTTTAATGTAGAGCTCAGGGACTGCCTGTCCTTCCACATGATTGACAAGAAGCTCGGATACGTCCTTAGTCTCCTTTGGACAGACATGCTTCTTCTTAGACGGGGTGAAAGAAAGTGGATGCTTCACTGCCTAAGACTAACAGAGGGATTTGGGTTGCACATGATTGGCAAGGCGTTAAATTAATTAATGTTATAGTAAGTTGTAGTATTTCGAGGCCAAACCGTATTTCCACCTATTGGATTTTATGGCACTATTATTTGTAATTATATTTTTAAGCAACCCATCCCAACATACCTGACATTTTGACTGTAATGGCGAGTGCAAAATCGTTAGCACATTATAAAGAATGTGAGATATTACAAGTTGTATGGCTTTTATTGCACAGCTGCATTGAAACTACTTTGTATAGTAGTTCAATGATTTCCAGTTCTTATAATATGTATTTGACCTTTCAGTGACCCCCAGTGGATCCAGGATCAACTGTTTTTTTGTGTGTGTGTGGAGTGAATGAAGAACAAGCACTTTGGGTGACTGGTGTGCTATGTGAAAAGTGCTATACAAACCGAATCCTACTAGTGTGCAGGCATTTAACTGCCCAAAATAAGAAGAAGATTTTGAAATGTTGAAGTGTTATTACAGAATGCATGTAAAGTTCACTTTCCTTCACCTCGTTCCCCAATGCAGTCAGCCCAGTCTCCGGCACCAGGACCCATGGCTGCTTGATCATCCGTGGCACATGCACGCAGAAAGCCGCCCTGGATAAGCACACTCTTTAGAGATAACGTCCTCGTATCATTTAAATGTTAATAGGTTTTTTTATGTGCTCAAACGTACATTTATTATTGTGCAAATTAGCCAATTTTCCCATATCTGCGCTGTCGTTAGCACTGGCATGTTTAGTTGTGTGAGGATAATTAGAATGATTGTACTCTAAGGGGAGAAAAAATAATGGATATTAGGCCAACGTTTTGTGAGCCCTTTGGTGTGACTTTCTTATGAGCACACACATGATGGAATCAAGTCGGTTTTATGTTCATTGAGAAAGAAAAAAATAAATAGATAAAGGAAAGGACAGTGGGGACTGAATTGACCCAGTTGAGGATCTATTTGGCAGGAACAGGGAAGAGTGTCAATGAGTGCATCAGAGATTGAATTGGAAATAAAGTCTGTATAGGGATGGTTTGGACATACCGAGAACGGATTGTTGAGGTTTGATGAAAGGATGAAGCTGGAAGCATAAAAATATTATATTCAGCTTACGATGACGAATTACGAGCTCGGCCAAGGCTGAGTCGAGTTGGGAAGGTGCGGCTCTCACTGGGGAAAAAGCTGTTCAAGTGGCGGGATCTATGGGTCTTGATAGCCACCTGCCTGATGGGAGAGGGGTGAATAGTCCGTGTCCAAGCTGAGAAGGATCAGCTGTGATCTGACCCACACGCCTCCGGGTCCTGGAGTTGAACAGGTCTTGGAGAGATGGAAGCTCACAGCCAGACACCTTCTCAGCAGCAGCACAACGCACTGCAGTCGGTGCCTGTCCCGGTCTGTAGTGCTGGGGAACCACACGATGATGGAGGAGGTGAGGATGGACTCCATGATGGCCGTGTAGAACTGCATCTTGGTCGTGCAGCTTAAGTTTCCTCAGCTGCCGCAGGAAGAACATCCTCTGCTGGGCCTTCTTGATGAGGGAGCTGATGGTTGGCTCCCATTTGAGGTCCTGGGTGATGGTGGTGCCCAGGAAACGGAAGGGTCCACAATGGAGATGGGGGTGGGTGAGTCTTTCAGGGCGAGGGGGGAAGGTGGGGCTGAAGTCCACGATCATCTCCAATGTCTTCTGGGTGTTCAGCTCCAACAGGCGCCAGCCGGTGCGGTCCGGTAGACAAACTCATCACCGTCCGAGATGAGCCCAATGAGGGTTGTGTCGTCCGCAAACTTGATTGTGTACAGTGCTTTGATGCTGAGGTAAGTAAGTTTTAGCACTATACTCCAGCATGCACACTCTGTTTAAGGACAGGATGAGGAAAGCCCGTCCTACCTTTTGGGTTTGTCCGGCTTTATGGCTTGAGCAGCAGCAGCAGCTCATTAATGTGCACCTCTGCCTCCTTATCAGCGCTCTGCTCTCAGCACTGTTGGCACTTATTCATTTAGACTCGCCACTGCCGCTTTGAGACACAACATCCACCTTTACGCTTCAGCTGCGCTGTGCCGGCGCACCGTGTTGAGCTGCTACCGCTCACAGCGGCACCTCAGCGCGAGCCGACAGCCGTGCACACACACATACTGTACAGCGGGAAAGAGACATGCAGCATCGCCCTGTTTGTTTTTGTCCTTCACAAACCACGTGAGCCAAATGAGAGCGAGTCAGTCCCTTCCCCTCAGCCTTACTATGGAGAGGCATCACCAAATATGAGACCATGTGACTACACCACGTTTTTTTTCCGATTTTTCTCCGATTTTCGAAACCGTCAACTCAAATGAGAGTCAGCATAATTTTCAAGTCTTTCACTGGTAGAGGATCGTTTAAATGTGGTTGAAAAAATCTCCCTGTGAATAAGTGAAATAAATATAGTAAAAAGGGTCCTACACCTTGATGTTCGTGAGACTCCAGAGGCCCAAGCAGCTTCAAATACCTGTTCGCTGTTTTGTAGCAGCTGTTCTCTTAATCTGATGTATTTGTCTGGCAGGAACCGTCCTCGTTGTGCCTTTATCTGCACAAACCCATGTGTGCTCTGGATCAGCCACAAATCTCTTATCAGTACGATGATTAAGCTTAAGCTTTCATGAAATATCGAAGGTTTTCATACCTAGTCAAAGGCATTCTACTATTTCACGCAGAGAGATCCTTTTTCTTTCCCATATTGCTTGAAAATGATGGTCTGCTTAATAATGTGGAACAATCTTTAGTTTTTCCCTTAGCTGGGCTCACCTGCAAACTACTCATCCCAGATCTCTGAGATTGATGTCAGTGATTCAAAGAGCCCTGAGACACAATACCATTCATGAGTTTCATTGAAAAACTTTTTTTTTACCTTTCTGACAAATAATAATTTGGAACGCGGTGTAAATAATGATAAAAGAGATTACAATGGACCATAAAATGTATACGTATGTAGGCCATTTTCCATGGTTGGAGTAGGAAAAGGGGCAATCAGCCTTAAAGTTTGCAACTACCATTAATCCTTCAGCTCAAAATTGTGAGAAATGAGAACAAACGTGAGCTGCGTCATGTTTAGTCAAATCCACCATTCATTGTGGACAAAACAAAAATAAAAGCTTTGAAATGACATAATGATAGCAGCACCTAGAGAATGAAGTGATTGATGGGAAAGTCAGAAGCAATCGCAAACAATAAATACGCTTTTGTGCCAAGACAACAGATCAATTCCAATAGCAGAGTTGTGCTAAAGGCCCTGGTGGACACATATCACTCTGATGTGTATCTCGAGCCGAGTGTTGGCTAGTGGTATTTGAACTGTAAACACAGACATTTAGCTGTCATTTAGGCTCTGTCAGTGTTACAATTCGTGCCATGATTGGAGAGCCATTTCCATAAAGGCTGTTTGCTTTCAGATTTTCACAAGACGTCTGGGATAATGTGTGGCTGACTCATCTGCCGTGCGCCGTAAAAGATTTCACATAAAGGGCCACAGTAAAAGGTGCTTGATGGTCGATGCAGTTCCGCAAGTCATTAAAAGCTATTTATTCCATCCATCTATTTCTCTGCCCCATATTTCTTGCACATGCAGAGGCGTCTCATTGTAATTGTGTGGCAGTATCCATTTCCTCTCAATTATCACCATGAGGATAAAAAGTCAAATGTACACAGTTGCTATAGACAAGCCTGCATTTATAAGTACGGATCTTGTTTGGAAAGTGGTATACATAAATTAGCTGAAAGCAGACAGAAATACATCACACAGGTAAAATGCCATCTAATGTATAGTGAAGGTGGTTGTCAATACAATTCATGTCAAGGGCTCAATTTTAGCAACAGAAACTTCCTTTTTTAAAATATGACCACAAGGGGAACAACTAAAAAAAACATGATTTTCAAAACTAAATATTAAATGGATTTGTAGTGTTCTTGATCCAATCAGCTCCAAAAGTGTGTCCTCTGCCCGAACAATCGAGCAGTTCTACATTATAGATATTAAACTCTTTTTGGCAGATGCAAAACCTTTCTGTCTTGCAAAGGAGACATTTAGGATTTTAGGCTCCAGTGACAACACATCCATAGGTCATCAGAGAGCATCTCCCCACCTACTCCCAGATTCTCTTTTAATTTAATTTATTTTGATAATTTTGCTAAATGTAGTGTGTGTTGCAGCTCTGCTTCAGTGCAATGTATTCAAACTATATTCATTCATTCATTCATTCATTTCATTCACTTATTTATTTATTTGAGCAGAAAAGTATTTCAAACATTTTTACAGAAGAAAAAAAAAAGACACTGTGCTCAAAAGGAGTAGGAAGAAGTTCAATTATCTCTCAATCGAGTAATCATCAGATAAACTTCCAGCGCCACTCATGCAAGAAACTGATGCATGAGTCTGTGCTTATGTATTAATCTAAATTGTTTATGATCGTACAAAATGTCACAAAGGATTTATCAGTTACAGTTGTACAAAGAAATAAAAATAAAGGATTTATCATTTACTGTTGTAAAAAAAAAAAATGAATACACAATTTGGTACTTAAGACTTATACCAAGGGACATCTCTCTTTCATTCTGATCATACAAAAATATGCACGCTTCAATATCGCTCAGCCCTGCTATACCAAATATACCCATATGTACAAGCTCTGTATAACCATGTAGGAATAGAAACTATCTGCCCATAGTCATACACTTAAGATTGACAGGAAAAAGGAAAAAAAAAAGAACAAAAAATGACATGTATACATCTGTACAGTATACATAAGTATATGTAATCCATGAACATTTAAAGGGACTAGATGGAAGTTGGCCATTTTATACTCACTACTGCCTCCTCAGGTCACACGCGTAACTGCAGGTTCTATATTAAGCTCGTGCATGACGGCACTTCGGACCCGAAGTAACAACTTTTAGAGGCTGTTGTGGTGAACAGGTCTGAGCTCATTCTACACATTAGGACACGGCTGGAACATGTAGGGGGAGGAAAATATTAAGTTTGAACATTTTTAAACTCCGTATAGTCCCTCTAACATTGGAAACATGTGATTTTGTCCATAGTCATGAACAACTTGAACTAACAAGCTGATCTCACTTTAAGGTCACACAAAATGAATTTTAAAACGCACTAAAACTTAATGCTCAATGATACATTAGGGTCTTTCTTTAAAACTTTATTTATTTATTTATCAATAATACTTCGACATTCATATCCAGGCAACCACACACGAAAAAGCAAGTGTGTGCCTGTCTATGACTGTAATGGTAATTATGACACTTCACTAGCATACTTTGTAAAGATAATGTTCTTTTAAAGTGTCCTAGTGTTTTGCTCCTTTTATAATGTTCTCTCTTTGAGCAATTTAAGAGTGCAACAAGCTCTATTCTACCATGATTTATCTTAGCGGTACATGAAGGACTTTCTTTTTATTCATACCGTACCTCATATGAAACATGAATTACTAATTATATTAATACTATATTTAAAAGTGAATAATGCATACCTACATGGTTTTGAATACATGTTTATTGGTACTTGTTATTGGTATTGGTATCTTATTGGCTGTGAAATTATTTCCCCCCCAGTGTCAGTGAAGCACACAGGAGCAGTAAACCCAAGGCTGCAGTTAGCTAGCACATGAGGACACAGGTGTTCGCCCAGGTGAGATCTTAACACTCTGTTGGGGGTCACTGTTGCTTAGTTACAACCAGTTAACCTTTCAGCAGCGGTGTACATTTGGGTTCGTGGATTACTCAAGGCAGATTTAACAACCTTTTTATAGTCACAGTAACAGCTTGAGATTGTCAGTCTGCCTCATAAAATACAAGAGCAACGTTAAGGAGAATGAGCAATACATAAAATTGAGGAACGTCTCTGTGGTTCACCATGCTGCATTCCAAAAACCTTGGTTACATGTTTTCCATCACTGGCACAATCTCTAGCAGTGGTTCTCAATTTGTGCTGCTTAGGGACTCAATTGATTATGAAGAGATCTTAAAGAGACTCCATGTGTCTCTTTGAGATCTCCTTGGTATCAGACAGGTCTCAGAGACATTGCAGGAAGGTTACAGAAACATCTCACAGGTTGAGGACAACACGTGTTCACAACTTTGCCACAACTGCTCTGGACTACGTAGACCTCTTAGAGACCATGCGGAGTTGAAATCGAACCTGTTTGTTTTCATCGAGACTACCTGGAGACTCGCCTTATCTCTCGGGGACATCTGTTATGGAAATCTGAACCATTCATTGTTTATTCCTCTCATCATGTCACATATGCTTTCTGGACATTTGACCATTACATACAGTGACCTATATTCAGTGAGCATTACCTCATTTACTAGAGTTCATGGGCATGTTTGTGTATGAGTTGGTGCGATAGGGCGGAGGATTTCTGTCCTCATTCACTTGTGCTGTCACATCCAGCTTATCTCTCACTCATGGTCATTGGCAATTGTTTGTATGTATCTCAACAATGTAAGACAACTTTGACCATTACATCATTGGGTCCGCTTGACTGGAATTTAAGATATGATGTTTGTGTCCTCGCTTTGGCGACGCTTGTCATATATATACATTTCGTCAGTGTCTCTGAATGTCTTTATGGTTACACCATTGGGGCATTCCATAATCGTATGATCATTGTGCTGTCTGTGTGTATAAATACTGTGAGCTGTGAACTGTTCTTCAGAGCATCTTGTATCCATGTACTTGGTGTGTCTCCATATGCATATGTTAAATAAACCTGCACGCTTGATTCATGACCACTTCTCTCCGGTTTTCATTTAATATAGTCTCAATGTTTACCATAACACATCTGAGAGACATCTCCGTGATCAGCGGCAGCATCGAGTCTCCGACTAATCTCCAGGCCGGTGTATGCACGCAATCAATCCGAGTCGCAGCAGTCTCCACAACTCTCCTCCGGTGAGATAGACCCTTTAGCCTTTAGCCTTTAGCCTTTAGCGCAGGGTTAGGCAACGTCAGGCCCGGGGGCCAAATCCGGCCCTCCAGCACAGAACCTCTGACCCCTAATTTGATTTTGAGAAATATTATTATGCAAATAAGAAATCAAATACCTGTTAAAGCACTCTAAAAATGCAAGAAATTGTGTCTTTGATAGTGTGTTTTTTAAATGTCCTTGCAGAACATCTCACTTGGTCATATATAATGTAAAAAAGTGATTCTCAACTCGTGGGTCGGGATTCAAAAGTGGGTTGCGACAATACAGGGAACTTTTTTTCAATATGTTCCATCTGAAACCACACGGAAACACACTGGAGTCTGTTAATATTAATATTATTGGGTTGTTTTGATCATAATTTCATTCAAAGCAAACCTACGGCTTGTTCAATAAAAAACATGTGTGGTAAATAAAATATTTTATACGATGTATGACAAATTATAGGTTTACTTGGGTCGCAGCTTGTCATTAAGGTAATGGCAGGTCTCGGAGCCAGACCACTTTAGAAACACTGATATAAAACATTGGCATTTATAGAAAATGGTTCTTAACTTTAGGCTACAATGGCGAGGTTCGGCCCTCGGTGTTTTGGCAATGAAAATCGGGCCTCCACGACGCGAACTTGCCCACCCCTGCTTTGGCGTATTCAAAACAAACTCTTCCACTGTACTCTTGTCACAGCTGCAGTAGTTCTTCCCATCCAAGAGCCCAGTTTGTTTGGATTAGCAGATAACTTTATTTCCACAAAATATTTTTTTGCTAAACCTCATTTAGTTAGTGTCTAAAATATAATTAGCTGTGCAGCCCTGATCAATGTCCGCTCTGCTGCTGCCGAGGTCCAACCAGCTGCTGACTGGTCTGTTTTGGGCCTTGCCTCATGTACGTCCACCTGGCGCTTTTCCTTTGCTTTACAGAGTCTGGGATCAGGAGAGATTTCTTTGAATTCACAGTGGGTGTGATTGACAAGCGTATTAACCAATCAGCGAAAAGCCAGATATGAAACAAATGGCCTTTGCTTGTTTTGTAAGTTTGTGGTTCTAGCGGAGACAAATGTGAACGATGTACTGTATGTTGTTTTCACCACAACAACTTAAAGGAACAGGCCACCGTTTTTCCATACTGAGATATGTTCTTACCTGAGCTTAGACGAGTTGATGCGTACCTGTCTGGTCTTTGTGCGTGCCCTCAGTCACGCAAAACGACCAAATATGTTGTTAGCATTTGGCCTCTCCCAATGTATTCCTATAGCTCCAAACAAGGGTGAAGTTGGAAGCTACTACACTCTTCCACGGACACGCACAGAGACCAGACAGGTACGTATCAACTCATCTAAGCTCAGGTAAGAACATATCACAGTGTGGAAGAACTGTGGCCTATTCCTTTAAGGATACAAGGAATCATTAGCAACTCACGTCAGATTTGAAACATTGGAGAATTCAACACAAACGCGTAGCTGCTGTTCCAATCGATGTACGTTTGAAATGGACAATAAAACTTTCGATCGATGGCAACAAGAAAACACTCTTAGAGAACATGAAGCATCAACATCTACACACTTACATTCTTGTCAAGTCCATTAAACATTCTTTTTTCTATTCTACCTGTGATTGGAACGATATGAAGCTTTTAGAGATTTGATTGGCTGTTAGCAAAGTTCCAGACGGCCCTGCTTTTGAACAGATACAAAAAGCTTGAGTGGACGATTGGCCAGGCGAATGTACATCCTTACTGTCTGTGGTTTTGTGATTTTGCCAACACAGTGTAATAAAGGACATTCTAAACATATTAAGAACTGACAACTAATGATGAAAAAATGTAGACAGACCCTCATATATCTGTTTTTGAGATGGGACATTGCCATATTCCATCCATCCATCCATTGTCTTCCTCTTTATCCGGGGCCGGGTCGCGGGGGCAGCAGTCTCATCCGAGATGTCCAGACTTCCCGATCCACACACACCTCCTCCAGCTGTTCTGGGGGGACCCCGAGGCGACACCAGGCCAGCTCGGAGACATAGTCCCTCCATCGTGTCCTGGGTCTTCCGCGAGGCCTTGTCCCACTATAGGACATGCCTGGAACACCTCCCGTTTCCTTTCGACGAGAAGGAGCAGCGACTCTACTCCGAGCTCCTCCCGGGTCATGTTACCCAATGTCCCGGGTAACATTGCCATATTGTCGTATCAAAACAAAGCCTTACTCCACATGGCGACCCTCCCTTTGCTACATAAAGGGCTGTATGTGCCAGGTTCACCACATAGTAAACAACTAAAGAGCTTGTGGTTGTGTATGTATGAGTGGAGACATTAACTAGCTCTGGCCCCTGGTTAAGGACCCTTGTTGCTGTCTCTTTTACAAGAGCCAATAAATCACAAATCATACATTGAAGTGTTAAAGGGGCTGGAAGCAAGTTCGCCATTTTATACTCACTACTGCCACCTCAGGCCATATGTGTAATTGCACCTTCTATATTAAGCTCGTGCATGACGGCAAATAGGGCCGAAGTGACACATTTTTGAGTGACCGTACAGGATTTTAGAGACAGTTGTGGTGAAAGGTCTGAGCTCATTCTACACATTAGGACATGGCTGGAACATGTAGGGGGAGGAAAATACTTAATTTTAACATTTTTAAACTCCTTATAGTCCCTTTAAAACTTTGCAGTTGCCTGAAAAGTCACAACTTTAACGTTCACACTGTTCTCCACGGCTCCATAAATAGGATTAGTGGAGGTAACACTTTTCCCCCCCTCTCTCTCTCTCTTTCTTTTTTGGTTCTCCAGCTGTTAACCAGGCAACCCTGAAATATGCAAAGCTTAGCGAGTGTGACAATCTTTTTGTGGAGAACCTTTCACATATCACACCGTGTCATTTGCCGCGAGCCGTAGCTGTAAGTGCACTATTGGACGCTGCCAAAAGCTCACAATTCACAGGTGCCAATCATTCTGTTCCCCCCATTGCACAATGACCTCTATCATCGCGGTGTGCCGTCTCCATATCTGCTCTGCCCTCTTCTGTGGCTGACATCCTCCTTGTGTTCACCTGTCTCAACCCCCTTCTTCTACTTTCATCACTCCCTGTTTCACTCCTGTCGCGGTGAAATGTATGTTTGTGCCCCCCTTATTTTAAATCGACGCCAATATTTACCACATTGAGTTGGATCTGTTGTTTGTTTTCATGCAGAGTCACACAATTCTAGAGATACAATGAAGAGGAGATGAATTCAAATTGTCAATTGTATCTGATGTATCCATCCATCCATCATCCTCATTCAACTGGAAAAAAGGAGAATTAAGGCGATACGCTGCTGGTGAATAGGGACACAATAATAAATCAAAATAGGCAATATTTTCAGTGACGAAATCTAAATAATGGATACACCCACGTTTAAATGTATTATTTTGTTTGTATATTAGTTACTAAGATTGTGTCAGAGGGGATTTTGGATATTTAGTTTAGTTTTTGCATAAGCTACTCATGAGTGAAAAAAATCAGCTTATAAAGTATGAACACGCTGCTTAATGTACTTTTATCTATTAACATACTAACAGGCTATTAATTGTGGTCATACCGCCTTTGCTCTGCCCAATCCCGTCAGACCTTGGAAGCTAAGCAGGGAGGGGCCTGGTCGGTACTTGGATGGGAGACCGTTTGGGAACACCAGGAAGCCTAGCGAATGTAGTGAGTGAGTGGTTGGTGGTGGTCGGAGGGGCCGATGGCGCAGACTGGTTGCCTCGCTTCTGTCAGTCTACTCCAGGGCAGCTGTGGCTACAATAGTAGTTTACCACCACCAAGTATGGAATGAAGGAATAGTGCAATGTAAAGCGTCTTTGAGTGTCCAGAAAAGCGCTATATAAAACCGATGCATTATTATTATTATTAATACTAATACGCTTATTCATAGCCAACCCTAAACCTAACCCTGACCTTAACGCTTACCCTAACCCAAAAATGATTACTAATTTCAATGTGGTTTTTTTGTGTTCAAAGCTCAATAAATCAGGATAGGGATTAGATATTTAAAAATCCCTCTGAAAAAAATCTTAAAAATATGGTTAAGTCCAAGACTGGAAAGTTTGGGGAGGTCGTTGCATGAGTGAAGCAAAAACATAATTTTGAGAAAAGCACATTTCTCCTGTCTGTCTTACTGTTGGCTCCCAGAAAGTAAATTACTATATTTAGGTGACGGCGCCATCCCAGGGACCCTTCGCAGGACACATGGATGTTAACTATGTCGATACTTGTGAGTGACTCCGCGAGGGAAAGCCGGCTGTGCGAAGCGATGTAGCTACTTCCCGAGCCACCTTATCCAATGGGCGAGCAGGGGCTGGAGCCCAGGGGCCTACCATAGTCAAGGGCCTATCAGAATTAAGGGGAAAAAAGTCAATCACTTTACTGCATGACTAACCGTGCTGGGCTCCTATGTGTGTACCTGGAGTGGGCCCGCCCTACCTGGCCCAGAGGGATACATGGAGGAGCAGCAGGGTTAGGGTTTTTTTTGGGATTTACGGTTAGGGTTATAGGTTAGGGTTAGGGTTTTCGCTGAGGGGGGTGGGGCCTACAATTCTGTTTAAGCCCCTGGGCCTATGAGTACATTAAAGTTGGCCTGGCCACTTCCGCTGACAGAACGTCATAAAACAAGCATCGCACAGGGTAAGTTTTGTCTTTTTATACTCTGCATGAAAACTAAGATGCTAAGGGAGAAAACAGCTAAAAATCTCCACGTTGACCATCTTGAAAAAATCTATATTTTCACCTGCCGTGTCTCCCCTTAAGTTGTGGACACTATAGACCCATTTCGACTGGACCAGACCGGAACGGACTGGAACGGTTTGAAGGTGTTTCCACAGCCAAAAGTGAACTGCTGGACTGGGGGTCCAAATGGTTGCAAACTAGACCGGTTTTGGGGGAAAGGGGAGGGGGGCTTGTCACCACTCTGATTGGTCAGGCCAATAGTCAGCTTACATAAATGTCTTTCTCTTCACAAGGCTCTATCAGGACTGGTTCACAGAAAATAAAGGCATTTTTTTGCCATCTCTACTCACAGCCTATGCCTGATTTTGATGTGAAACCATTCAATTAAATTATATATTTTCCCTCATATTTATGTCAGTAATCTACTATATCATACATTGTTTCTTATTGCCCAAATGAGAGGAGCGAGGCCTCATACATCCCTCTTTTATTTTAGAATTCACTGTTGAACTAAAAATAATAGGTTTAGTCGTTTTGGGCATTTTTATGATTTTTCTTTTTTCTCAATAGCTGTTCCTCTGTTAAAGAGGGGGTATTATGCTTTTTTCAATCACATAGCACCAGTCTATAGCACACTACAATGATGACCAAACCTTCTGTTGGTCTGTAAATGCAGTAAATTAGAATAACTGCCTTGTATAAAATTGCTCTCTCAAAATGGCTGTAGCGAATGTCTTGAAATAGGCCTCTGTCTCTTTAAGAACCTCTGACCCTTTCAGACACGCCCCCTCCACACGCTGTCTGTGGCATCAGTGGGGAGGGGGTTCTGCTGAGGAGCAGTGGTTGGTTACTCGGCTGGTGACGAAAGCTCGGAGGCGTCTCCAGGAGGTGGGGGCGTTCCTAGGAGGACTCAGGCAAAGCTATCCCTAAAATGGCCGCCATCAGAGTTTTTACAGATTACTCAAAAATACGTGAATGTGCCAAGGCAACACTTCAGGCATGTTTTTAATGAGGGAATGACATAATAACATGATGCAAAGCTTGAAAAAGTCGATTTTGCATAATACCCCCCCCTTTAATGTTGCATATACAAAGGTGTTTTGATGCAGGACGAAAGCACAGTGATATCAGGCTGTGGTTGTTACCCGTCACATGAATATAAATGACCTTGGCCACTCCCATAACGACCCAGACCACTTTACCCTAAAGACATCAGCATCATCATCATCATCATCATCATCGTGCAACCATTTTGTAGTCTAATTTCAATGAACACGATTTCCAAGGAGGATCCGCATCGACTTTACAACTCCGAACGTGGAAATTCACACCTCCGAGGATGACTGCGCCGGCATATTTCAAACTCCAACCGCCCATCTTGAGTTTCTGACATCACCAGACAGAGCATTCACAGCCCCGTCAGCTGTCAAAAACGCGTCCGTCCTTTCTGTCTCCTCTCCGCGGTTGTATGTTTAACTTGCGTTCACTTTGAGTTTGGTTATGAAAGCGCGGAGTGGCAGGAAGCGGCCCATTGAAAGCCATCTGTTGGCTGATCTGACAGGGCTGAGTGTGCCGCGATCACTGGCACCGGCCACTGGCACCGACGCAGCTCCCGGTTTTGGCTTCGGCCGCGCTCCTCCGACAGCCAGCCTTCACACTCTGTTTACACACTGATTGTTCATTCGCGGGCACCTGGCGGAGACGCGGCGCATGATTTTCGGTTTAGTACAAGGGTGATCGGAGTCGATAAAAGCAGCTCCCGGGAATGAAGGCTCTCTTTGTGTCTTAATCTTTTTTAACTTTGTGAAGGCTTCAAAGTGCCCATTGTGGTCTTCAGAAAATTAAGTCAGCTGCTTCAAAGGTGTGAAATTGCTTACTGATCACTCACAGAGAGGCCTGTTTGGTTCAGGTAATTCAAGGTTTGTTTTTTTTCAGCTGCCACTGCCAGTTACGCTGTAGTGATAATGAATGTTGGAACCAAATATTAAACATTTACTAAATAAGTTCAAACATAGTGTTCTTACCCCCCTCTTTCAGCTTTACCCAAATCTAAAAACCCCTCGACTGGAGCTTACAGCCTACCGGCCAGTGTAATGCCTCATTTGAAAGCTAAGACCTACAAACTTGTCAGGTCAAGCATCTCTTTTTTTTAATTGCTTTTTGCACTTTGTTTCTCCCCCTACACGTTCCAGTCATGTCCTAATGTGTAGAATGAGCTTAGACCTGTTCACCACAACTGCCTCTAAAATCCTGCACTGTCACTCAAAAAGTTGTTACTTCGGTTATGAAGTGCCGTCATGCTTGATGATATAGAACCTGCAGTTACGCGTAAGACCTGAGGTGGCAGTAGTGAGTATAAAATGACCAACTTGCATCTAGCCTCTTTGTACTGTATTTTACCTTATGTTTTACCTTTGTATTTGTAGCACTTTGGTCAAGCTGTTTAAAGTGCAATATGAATAAAGTTGCCATTTGGGTAAAGCTGAACTGGAAAAAATGCACTCGGTTAAGGTGGGAGTTAAGAGGTTAAAGCGATGTTTTCAGGATTTTTGACATAATGTTTAGTGTTGATATAGCAGAGACAAAACATAAAACAAAGTTGGAAATTCTGATATGTGTAAATACTCCAGAAAACAACTGGAAATACATCATTCTTATGATAAGACACAACAAAATTAATACAGGTTTAGATTCATTGCACTTTGGTTCATTTTAATATTTGTTTATTCAGATTTACTCGATTTACTAAAAATGTGACCTTTCTCTATATTTTGTTAAGATTTTTTTGTATGAAAAATCTGCTTTAGTCCATATACATCACAGGCATCAGAAGAAATGTTTTACAGCTGTTTATTTTAAATTGTTTATAATATAATGAAGATAATTATTAAGAAAAACTACTGGATATAACACGCGTTATGACGTAGCAGACCCTTCAGCCAATCAGAGGCGCAGGCTCACCTGCCAAAACGCCCTCAAGCTGATACACGTGTGTTCATTGGATGGAGCACGTTTCCTTCAAATCAAGTTAAAAAACCCGCGAGCTCAACGCAGCTGTAATGTTTTCTATGTTTTACCCTTAAATGACGATACTGCGGGGAAATCAACCTAATCTATTTCATCACGGACATTTGGCACCACGTTCTCAAGAGGAACTGTGAAAGAAACGCAGGACTTTGTGGAGAACAGCAGCGGAGCTGAGGCCCTTCTCTGCCGGGGTGACGAGAGAAGTTTCCCCGCATCGTACGCACTGGAACCATGACTGGAACCCGGCGCGGATCAGAGGCTCGCCGCGGTCACCGGACAACCGGACGCACGGGTGACACGGAGTCTGAGTTAGCAGTGACGCATATGGAGGAGAAGAAGGACTCACAAAGACATTAATGGTAAGTTGTGCTTTGGTGTTGCTGTTGTTGTGAGTAAAATAGCGATAATCTAGCCTACACATATAATATAATATGAGAGTGGTGAACTGTGGCCGCTGCTGCGGTTGGGGAGGTGTGATGCGTAATAGCGCAGAGCGCGCGCTTTTGGCACTTGGCATTTGGCACAGCCTGATGCAGTTCCTCCACAAGTGTGGCAGGGCTGAAGATATGGCTGCTTTTGGTCCTGATATATTGCATGTGGGGCTAATTTTGCAAGTTTATGCTTTTTCTTTGTGTTGAGTTTTGGCACTGCCATTGGTCAGATACACTGCGTACAATAAAGCCGTTTCTGAATTAGGTTCAATGTAATGTACATACTCTCAATGAGAGCTTAGGGGCGCTGTTTTATATGGTCCTAATTCAGGGATAAAACCATTTGGAGGACTTGTTGGAGACTTCATGTCATGCAAAGTCAGTTATATTTAAATAATGATTCTATCGACACAGACATTTATATGGGTAGTCTGGTGTTATAAGTGATTTGCCTCAGATGCACTGTGATTGATTGCAAAAAATTTCTTTCTTAACATCAAAATGCAAGACCAGTTTGTTGATTTTGCTTTTATTCTGCCATTATGAAAATCTTATATTAAAAAGACCCAGTCTTTTGAATGAGTCTTTGAAATAAACGGATCCCAAAGACTCAGCTCCCTGTTAAGAGCCGTGAATCTCATCTGTAGTACATGACTATAAGTGGAAAAAGACACTGAACTAAACTTGAGTAGCTAAATGGCTAAACGCTGAATGCTTCATAACAATCAGCTAAAATGCTTAATAAATGTGTTATCGCTGCTGTTGTGTCCAAAGGGAACTCGGGCATCAAAATTATTTTCCGGGTTCTCCAGGGAACCCTGAGACGAGGTTTGCTTGTGTGCAGTTTTCTACTTGGCAAATGGTATTTTCCATAATAACGAGACCACATGAAGTCAGCATCATTAGCAACGGTTCAGATTTTAAACATAGATTTCAACACAAATGTGCAACAGCTGTTTCAATCGCTGTTTTACTAGCGGTATTCGGTCCCTGTCGTGACAGCGTGGTCTGTGATTGGATTGACACACATTTTTGCAATATTTGATTGGTTGGTAGCAAAGTTCCTGGGGGTCCTGCTTTTGAACAGATGCAAAGAGCAGGAGTGGATCGCTGACCAGGCATCTGGAGTCCAGCTCATCATGGTCTTCCCGTTCAACATTAGCTGTAAAACATTAAAATAGACACATTTTTGGCATCTGCACTGAAGTTCAAAACATACAAACAGTCACATACAGCAGTTCATTGCAATCATGTATTTTTCTTTTTTACTTCAGTCAATGAGCGTTGGTCATCCTCCATGTCACAATACACTCCTGTCTCCCCCACTCTTCTCCTTAGACTCACCCCTACTACTACTACTACTACTACTACTACTACTACTACTACTACTACTACTACTACTACTACTACTACTACTACTACTGCTACTATAAACAAATCTATAATGAATGTGTTTAAGTTACAATTAATATGGGCTATATGCACAGTGTCTCTGCGTGATTTCTTCCTGGACAATTAAATTGCCGCTGTCCTTCCTCCCCCCTATCTCTTACATTCACGGTGAGCAGGGTCCCACACAAATGAAGAGACAGCTCAGGACTTGGTAAAGGACTGTGAGTTTTAGATGGACAGTCACTGCAGCGTGTTATAAACATCATGTTCGCTGTGAATCCTGCCCCAAAGGAAACGCCAGTGCTCATAAGGTAGGAGCTTTTATCTTGGATATATGTGTTAACAACTAAATATAATTTAAACTAATTGCAGGACGATCCTTTTTTGCACAGGCTCGTTTGCACTAGTTTTAATTTCTATTTTGTGTTTCCCGTTAGCCCCAAGACAAAACACCCACCGTTCTGAACACAGAGGTTTCCTCCAGTGAAGTCATTACATCTCACGTAATGTTTTAACCTGCTCCAGTCACAGCCTAACCTTTTACTCGCTGTCCTTTACCAAATCTTGAGCTGACTCTTCATTTGCGTGGGACCCTGCTCATTGTGAATGTAAAAGACAGGGTAGAGGAAGAACAGCACCGATGTTACTGTCCAGGCTGAGATCACGTGGGGTCATTGTGCTTTGACAATTCCACCTATTGCTGTCCTAAATAAAAACAATCCACAAAACAAAAGAGTATGAGTTAGGTTTGAAGTTAGAATTAGACTTGGGGATTCGTAGGGGGACGATGGGAGTCTTGTTTTCCTAGTTGATGATGACCCAGGTGCAACTAGTATGATTTTTAAGACTTTCCTCCTCCTGCGGTGCTCTCTGTTTTATCTCAGCTTCAGATTTCTCCAAAGCCATCTTCAAAACCTCCATCTCCTGCTGGTGTTTAAGTGTCTGCTCCACCAGCTCCTTGGCCTGAGATACCTGACTCTGCAGTTGTGCGTTGACCATATTTTTCTGGTCCAAGTGGTTCGTCAGCTCCTCAGCATTTGCCCTGGCTTCTTCAGACCTTTCAAATGCTGCTTTGAGGCTCTCTCTGAGTTCTGTAATTGTCCTCTCCAGCTGCACGTTGGCCACATTTTGCTGGTGTAACTCATTGTCCAGCTCTGCAACCCTCTTCTCAGAATTTTCCCTGGCCTCTTCAGACCTTTCGAACGCTGCTTTGAGGTCTTCTTGGAGTTCAGTAATTTTCCTCTCTAACTGTGAGTTGACCACGTTTTTCTGATGCAACTCATTGTCCAGCTCTGCAACCCTCTTCTCAGAATTTTCCCTGGCCTCTTCAGACCTTTCGAATGCTGTTTTGAGGCCTTCTTGGAGTTCCGTAATTTTCCTCTCTAGCTGTGAGTTGACCTCCTTTTTCTGATGCAACTCATTGTCCAGCTCTGCAACCCTCTTCTCAGAATTTTCCCTGGCCTCTTCGAACCTTTCGAATGCTGTTTTGAGGCCTTCTTGGAGTTCCGTTATTTTCCTCTCTAACTGCAAGTTGACATCGTTTTTCTGATGCAACTCATTGTCCAGCTCTGCAACCCTCTTCTCAGAATTTTCCCTGGCCTCTTTGGACCTTTCGAACGCTGCTTTGAGGCCTTCTTGGAGTTCAGTAATTTTCCTCTCTAACTGCAAGTTGACATTGTTTTTCTGATGCAACTCATTGTCCAGCTCTGCAACACTCTTCTCAGAATTTTCCCTGGCCTCTTCAGACCTTTCGAATGCTGTTTTGAGGCCTTCTTGGAGTTCCGTAATTTTCCTCTCTAACTGCAAGTTGACATCGTTTTTCTGATGCAACTCATTGTCCAGCTCTGCAACCCTCTTCTCAGAATTTTCCCTGGCCTCTTTGAACCTTTCGAATGCTGTTTTGAGGCCTTCTTGGAGTTCCGTAATTTTCCTCTCTAGCTGTGAGTTGACCTCGTTTTTCTGATGCAACTCATTGTCCAGCTCTGCAACCCTCTTCTCAGAATTTTCCCTGGCCTCTTCAGACCTTTCGAATGCTGTTTTGAGGCCTTCTTGGAGTTCCGTAATTTTCCTCTCTAGCTGTGAGTTGACCTCCTTTTTCTGATGCAACTCATTGTCCAGCTCTGCAACCCTCTTCTCAGAATTTTCCCTGGCCTCTTCGAACCTTTCGAATGCTGTTTTGAGGCCTTCTTGGAGTTCCGTTATTTTCCTCTCTAACTGCAAGTTGACATCGTTTTTCTGATGCAACTCATTGTCCAGCTCTGCAACCCTCTTCTCAGAATTTTCCCTGGCCTCTTTGGACCTTTCGAACGCTGCTTTGAGGCCTTCTTGGAGTTCAGTAATTTTCCTCTCTAACTGCAAGTTGACATCGTTTTTCTGATGCAACTCATTGTCCAGCTCTGCAACACTCTTCTCAGAATTTTCCCTGGCCTCTTCAGACCTTTCGAATGCTGTTTTGAGGCCTTCTTGGAGTTCCGTAATTTTCCTCTCTAACTGCAAGTTGACATCGTTTTTCTGATGCAACTCATTGTCCAGCTCTGCAACCCTCTTCTCAGAATTTTCCCTGGCCTCTTTGAACCTTTCGAATGCTGTTTTGAGGCCTTCTTGGAGTTCCGTAATTTTCCTCTCTAGCTGTGAGTTGACCTCGTTTTTCTGATGCAACTCATTGTCCAGCTCTGCAACCCTCTTCTCAGAATTTTCCCTGGCCTCTTTGGACCTTACCATAGCTGTTTTCAGGAACTGACTGATGTCATCTACTTCATTCGTGGCTTTGGACTTTGCTGTCAGCATCAGTGCCTCGCTCTCATTTTTCAATTCTATTAAGACCCTCTTCACCTTCATCTCTGCCTCTGTGACGGACCTTTCGCAGGCTTCTTTCAAGGTGACAATCTCCTGTTGGTGTATTTGTTTCTGCTCCTCTGAGTCTTTCCGAGACCTGACAAGATCTCTCTGCAGTTCACTGTTCTTTTGAGACTTCTCCTCAATCTCCCGTAGCATCCGTTTCCTGAGATCCTCCGCATTCTCCTCTGTGAATTTTATTGCCTCTTCAACTGACTTTTTCACAGCTTGTTCATGTTTTTGTATCGTTTGCTCCAGGCAGCTTATAATGAGATCTTTACTCTCAATATTCAGCTGCAGCTCTTTGCTTTTTTCTGCACTGAACCGGGCCTCTTCCTTGGACATCTGGACGGTTTTGTTCAGGGATAGCCTCTCTCCTTGAAGTTTCCTGACGGCCTCAGTCATGACGTTGAGAATGTCCTTGAGCTCTCTGCTCCCCTCTCCTTTCTCACACACCTCAGTTTGGAGCGATTTGATCTTGCTATGTTGCTCTTCCATGAACGTTGTCACCTCCATCATCACAGACGTCTTGAAGGCTTCGATCAGCGCTTTCTTTTCATGTTGCTGACTCTCAAAGTGTTGCTTAAAACCGGAGAGCTCCTTTCTCATCGCCTCCACTTGCGTTTTCACTTGCGGAAGGACTTTTTGGGCGTATTCCTTCTGTCGTGCCAATCCGCTGAACTGCCTGACCTCGGCACCAAGCGATCTCCTCCATAGTTTCTCCTCATTGAGAGCTTGTTCTTGCAAAAGGATAAACGCCTCACTGCTTTCATTCGTCCGTCTTAACTCCTTCCTGAGCGCGGCCTTTTGCTCCTGCAGCGTCCGTACTCTCCCCCTCTGTTTTAGGAGATGTTTTTTCTGCTTGTTGGACTGTCTTTGCAGTTGGCGATTGACCTTCTCCATTGCTTCGAACGCGGTGCGGGTCTCTCTGAGCTCTTGCACTGTTTGGTCGTGGAGAAACGTCTGCTTCTGAAGTGTCTTTCGAAGGTCCATATTCTCACTTTCTGCGTTTTGGAGAAACAGGGCCCTTTTCTCTAGCTCTTTTGCATACATCTCTATATTCATCTTCTCCTCCTGTAGAGCTGAGTTTTCTGCACAAAGGTTTTTGACCTGTGCTGCGTTTATAACCGCGGCATTCGTCAGACACACGTTCGACCGGGTTTTCATGCCAAGACTCTTTTGAAAGGCTTTTGTTTGTTGATAGGCTGTTGATAACTCCAATTCAACAGCTTTTCTCCGTTCTTGTTCTGTCTGGACCTGAATTTCCAGGGCAGTCCTCTCCTCTCTCTCATTTTGGACCTGCCTCTGCAAATTCTGAGCTGTCTCCATTGCAGAGATCAGTTGGAGCTGAAGCTCTTGCACCAGTAAGGCATTACGTGATGGTTTCTTGCTGAAAAACTTCATCTTTGTAGTGTTTGTAGGGAAGTAACTTAACTATAACTATAACTTTTGCTTCTGTAGTTTAATGCTACGTGTCGTCGTCTTGAGTGTGACTAGATTATGGTCTGAAACAATGTAAGCTGCAATGAGCAAAGCACTGAGATCAAGAAGTGAAGTACCAGAGTTTAACAATGCCACATGTAGGCTCTGGATAGAATGCGTTGCTGTGTCACCGTGGAAACGCAGAATACTGTGGTCACATGACTTTATAACATGTGACGAAAGAACCATAGAACCACCTTTGGAATTGCCCATATATGGTCATGTTCAAAGCAGCCAGAGGGAAAACGAATTGGTGACCTCCCATTTCTCCATCATTGCGTAAACAAATGCTGAATTATGTATATGTTTCCATTAAATAAAGATACAGTGACATGGAGTGTAGCAAAGTGGTTCAACAGCCCATAAATATTTAAAATACTAACAATGAACCAGGAAGCAAATGTTAGCTTCATGCTACATATGCTAACGTTAGCGTCATGCTACATATGCTAATGTTAGCGTCATGCTACGTAAGGACTGCTTGAATAAAAAAATGAATAAAAAAAATCTTAAAATCAACAACACTCGATAACTAGGAAATGAGGCCCTATGTCAAAAATCCTGAAATATCCCTTTAAGAGATTAATATCAAACCCAAACAGTGTACATTTCTCACTCTAAACTCGAGAAAGGAAGTCCATGTTTGTGTATATTAGCCACCCAGTTGCTTATTATGTCTCCTGTTGTCCCCTTTATGCGAGAGTGTGACCACAAGGAAAATAGTACAAATCAGTCATTAGCGTGGGTCGTAGGTGGAATCCATAAATGAGAAAGACTCGGGTTGTAAAGCACGAGCATCCAAGCCAACGTACACAACTCGCTTCCATAGCGTTGTATCTGTACTTATTTACCCTCAGCGTTGACCCTATATGGATGCGCTGCCGACTCGCTTCTCTTCAGCAAATGAAACAGTAATTATGCGCAGGAATTATGAGCATGAACATGACCTGCCTCTAACTCTTGCTTGCCAGCCTCGATATTGCCTCAGAGTAATACTAAGTAACTGCAGAATGTTTGTGTTTTATGTAAACTGTGCCGTGCTCAAAATGAAAGAAACAAAATATAAGGCTTTAACTTTAGCTTTTGTTTCAGCAAAATAGATTGCCATTCTCCAACGCTCTTGTTAGCAATACACTTTAACCAGCGGTGATTATTCACATTACAATTTACATAATGTGATTAGAACCTGATTAGTTTTTGTTATGTTCATTTTTTAATGGCTCTTTAGACTTTGTGCAGTTACAAATGTGCTCTTTTATTCGTTTATTAAAATAGGACATCCTTTTAAAACATTTAGTAAAATATTTCAACATTTCAAACAATTTGATTTGTCTCTGTTTCACATTTCAAAAGGTACTTCACCCAATGCTGAGGTACTTATGAGTAGCCCACGGCCAACCTTTGTATAATTCACATTTTCAAACCCCTGGTGCTTTTGGAAAAATCAGCTGATGTGGTACTTAGCATTAAAGTGACTTGCTGCAGAACTTTCTCTATTGATTTGCCTGAAATGCGGGTCACGGGTATCTACAATTGAAGCTGCATAGGCACCAAATACTCTGAAGAGGAGTAGAGCAAAGCCAGGCCTCTTTATTGGAAAGGTTGACATTCACTCGGTACTTAATTATCCACATGTCTTATGACTCTTATGCTAGGACTTTATCTGCTCAAGCTGCCTGTGCTCCTTACATGAGGCAGAGAATCCAATTCCAGCAGAAGAAAAGTCGCACATTCGACGTAAGCTTTAGTAACAAAATATCTCATAAAACAAAGCGATAACGTGGGTTATTCTCAGAATGAGTGGGGATTAACTGTCACAGGTGCCCTGACAAGAAAAATACAGTTAAAGCGTCATCTCTGATCATTTCGTAGTACAATACCTGCAAGAAATCCAATAATAACACTTTTATCAGTACTTCCATGGCACTGGGAAGTAGTTTTTGTTTTGTGAATCTATCAACACAAATAAAGTGATTATTTCTTTCATCAAGCACCAACGCTTGCTTTTATTTTGTTTATTTTCTCTCCAATTTGGGAGTTATACCAAAGAGCAAGAACAAGTGACACGGCCTGAAGATAGAGGGGTTTATTACGATAGCAGCATAGATTTTAGTGCAGGCTGAACAAGAATGATTTACCTTAGATTATCAACTTAAGTCCAATTGCTCCAAAACAATCATCCGAAGATGGTTTACATCCATTTTCCTCCGCTCTATCTGGGGCCGGGTCGCTGAGGCAGCAGTCTGAGCAGAGATCCCCAGACTTCCCTATCAACACACACTTCCTCCAGCTTTTCTGGGAGGATCCCAAGACATTTTCAGACATATAGTCCCTCCAGCGTGTCCTGGGTCTTCCCCGGGGCCTCCTCCCAATGCTGGAACACCTCCCGAGGGGGGCAAATTGGAGGCACCCGAAATAGATGCCCATGCCACCTCAGCTGGCTCCTCTCGACGTGAAGGTGCAGTCAGCAGCTCCTCAGCCTGTATCTCTAAGGGTGCACCCACTATACAGAGGAATCTCATTTTGACCGGCAGCTCATTTTGTCCTTACCGCCGGTGAGGAACCTCCAGAGGTCCCTTTGCTAAAGGAGCCATGATTGAGAGCATACAGGCTCCATGACTGTTTTGGCTTCGGGCTCTTACACATGTAGCGGTTAGTTTTACAGCAAAAATTATATTTGTTTTAATTACTAAATTGCATCATTCTTTTTGTGTACTGTATTATATTTGAATGAATGATAAACGTCAAATTGGTAAATGCTAAATCGCTTTTCCACCTACATTAGGCCCTTTTACACCAACGAACCAGTCATATTTTAAATTATACTGTTGCCACAATACCAAACATGCTCATAATGACCCGAAATGTCATTGTTGCACTGGGTAATCATTAATTGGATGAAGATCTAACCTCATATTTGGCCGCCTTTGGTCAGCATTTCTTAGAACAACACACCTTGACCCATCCTCCCACGTTGGTCAGTTAAGGTAATAGTGCGCAAACATGCTGCTGCTTCTTTCTTGTCCATTTGGCACCTGTTTGAAGGTCAGACATGACGAACACTTTCAGCTGACTAGGGCCCAGTGCCCCCCGCCTGGGCCCTCCTCAATGCGCAACCACTCACATGCTCCACTTGTGATATCCGGCCCGTGAGTGGCAGAGGATTAGGCTTTGATTCGAAGACGTGTCTTTCCTCTGGGTGGTGGGCTGCTCCACAAAGTCATAACACAGCACAATGAGGGCCTTGTAGTCAGATGATTATGGAGACTGTGCTTGTGCGTGTGTTCAGTGGGAAACACAAAGATGTGAGGAGGGTGTGTGTGTGTTTTTTTTTTTTCCTGATCATCGCAGAACTCCCATTCAAGTTGAAGGCTTAAGTTTATTTCCACTGCATAATGTCACAAGTTTCTCCAAGATGATGTCTTGTTTGTACACTGCATAATGCCACTAAAGTAATTGCGACTTAATTACTTGTGTAGACATTTGTATGCTCATGTGAGGTGTACACAGCGGAGTGGTGTGGGTGGAGAGTGCCATTCGCAGGTAGCCTAACTAGCCATACACACTTCCTTGCAGCACAGGGATTGGACATACACAAATGAAAAGTTTCTGGCGTCTGTGGCGTAGACCAGTTGCGGTGCCAGGATCTAATTTGTGGGTAGGCATTAAATTGATATTTCAGGATTTTTGACATGGGGCCTCATTTCCTAGTTATCCAGAGTGATTTCTGGAGAGATATATATTTTAATACATGCAATACTTATATTTGAAGAGTTTAGTGGTGCTAGGCTAGTGCTAGGCTAGCGCATGTCTATGGTAACTAGTAGCCTGCGTTAAAAACCTCTTCAAAATCATGGGGTCGTCCTTCAAACGTTGCCATATCTGATTTGTAGAAAGCTCCTTTGTGAATTCCATGTGTAGTAATGGCGGCCGCAGGTAAACAAACTACTGTAGTTCCGGCAACCCAGCAGATCACTCCGCCTCTGCTGCTCAAGTTCTTTTAAATGCAAAATGGTTATATTTCAAGAAATATTCAGTCAACACAGACATTTATATCAGCAGTCTGGTGTTTTAAGTGATTTGCCTCAGGTGCACTGTGCAGATCAGACTGTTTTTAATGCAAAATTACAGCCACATTTAATGAAGTGTCTGTTCATTCATCAGGCAAAACCTAAAACTGTCATCAGCAAGTATAAGTTCATATGCCCCAACAGAAAGTTAGTGGGCTGTAGTGTTCTCCGGTCACAGCGGAGAGAGCGTGTCTCTGGGTTAAAAATAAATTTCCAACACTAATGATCAATAATCACCAACTCGATTTTGCACATTGACAACCCTCAGTAATCACCGCTCCAGCCGCGGGATCCGCACTAGGTCTGAATGCAGCTTCACACTCAACAAAGTTTTGGTCCAAAACATACCAGGGACACCCAGCAACGGCCGAAATGTTTGCCTCGGCCCATCTCTGCAGTTGCTCACTAATAAGCTCCCTCACAGCGAGTCAGCGCCGATGCTGACTTAGCAGGTGAGTGTTACTCTTAAAAAAATAACAGCTTCCCTGAGTGGGATGGCACCTGGCCAGAAGAAACCCCCCCCTCCAGACAAGGGACTAACTGCTGTTTTGATGTGCCTTCTTTCCCATCAGACACAGCTCCAACACGGCTCACAGAGAACTCAAACTGTCTGATAACAACAAGAAGGCAGATATATTCAAATATTCAGGACGGATTTGACTTCAGGGCGTCTTACTGGGTGCTTGTAGAGTGGAGGAGTTTGTGTATTGGTGTCTTTCAAAGGAATCAAACGAAAAAAAAAAAAAAACAACGTGATGATAGTGGATTTGGATTCAATTCTCAGTCCTTGTGTCTTGCTATGCCTCAGATCCTGCCGTCACTGAGTGGATCACTAACTACCTGACGGGGCGGCCACAGTATGTCCGTCTGGGGAATATGATCTCTCACATTGTAGTATCATTAGTGGTGTCCCCCAGGGAGCTGTGTTATCCCCATTTCTCTTCACTCTGCATTCCTCGGACTTCACCCATCAGACGACCATCATGCCATATACAGAAGTATTCAGATGACACTGCTGTGGTGGCTTGTATGAAGGGAGGGGGCGAGGGGAAGTACAGGGGGGGGTCATCTCGGACTTAACCACTTGGAGCAAGGACAATGGGCAGCACATCAAAAAACAAGATGATAGTGGACTTTGGGAGGCATATCGTCTCTGTGCAAAACCTTCAAATTATAACAACGCCGCCCAAGGAATGACTTCCTGTTTCGATCCAGCACGCCAAAATAAAAGCACACAGCTCGTCTCATTGATTAGTACTTGGAACATTGCAAGAATATCATTAAATACACACATTTAAAGTGTTTTGTCTGTTAATAGTTAGGCAAAAAGAAAGAAAGTTGAACTAATGAACTGCTGAACGAATGAATAAAAAGATGATGCTTTTATTTTGGTGCGCTGTATCAAAACAGGAAGTGACTTTTTGGGTGGCTTTGTTATGATTTGAGGTGGGTGTTCCTGGACCATAAACTGGACTGGTCAGTGCATGCAAATGTAGTATACAAGAAAGGACAGAGCAGACCCCAGCTAAAGTCATATGTCTGCAGAGAAATACTGAAACTGAAATTAATTTTTTTGCTGTAGTGTGCTGGGGGAGCTGCATGACCGCCAGAGAACGTAACCGGCTGGACAAACTGGTCTGGAAGAGTGTGTCAGGGATGGGGAGGGGGTGAACTTTGTTGGTGAACTGGTGGAGAAAAGAATGAGGAGCGTGATTCAGGCCATCCTCAATAACAGTAGCACCGCCCGCACGACACGGAGGTCGCTCAGAGAAGCCACCGCAGTGACCCACACTCCCCTCCATGCGCTGCAGTACTGAGAGGATCAGGAGGGAGACTGTACACTGGACCTATACCTGTTTTTTGTTTCTTTCTAGTAGTGGAAATCATTTGTTTTGTCTTCCTTTAGTATATTGTAAAGGCAGACATTTGTGGGAAAAGCACTGTGCATCCCCAGTCTACCCCATATAAGCATATCACCACTGAGTGAATGAATAAATAGTGTGTGGTGCTTTGAGAAATGTAGGAATGCAGGCGAGAAAAGTGCATTACAAGTGTAAGCCATCATCGTATTATAAAGCATTTGTATCAATTTCATGAACTTGCAGGCGTTTTTTTTTTAAACATTTCTATGAAAGTGACCCTGGAAGCTTTACAAATATGCTCAGAAAGTTAAGAATTTCTTTCTTTCTTTCTTTCTTTCTTTCTTTCTTTCTTTCTTTCTTTCTTTCTTTCTTTCTTTCTTTCTTTCTTTCTTTCTTTCTTTCTTTCTTTCTTTCTTCCTTCCTTTCTTTCTTTCTTTCCCTTTCTTTCCTTCCTTCCCTCCTTCTTTCCTTCCTTCCTTCCTTCCTTCCTTTCCCTGCCTTTCCCTTTCTTTCTTTCTTTCTTTCTTTCTTTCTTTCTTTCTTTCTTTCTTTCTTTCTTTCTTTCTTTCTTTCTTTCTTTCTTTCTTTCTTTCTTTCTTTCTTTCCCTTCCTTCCTTCTTTCCTTCCTTCCTTCCTTTCTTTCTTTCTTTCCCTTTCTTTCCTTCCTTCCCTCCTTCCTTCCTTCCTTCCTTCCTTCCTTTCCCTGCCTTTCCCTTTCTTTCTTTCTTTCTTTCTTTTCCTTCCTTCCTTCCTTCCTTCCTTCCTTCCTTCCTTCCTACCTAACTAACTGGCACATTAACCTATATAAATCTAAAAAAAACAAAGACAAAACAATGGCAAAAATAAAATGGATCAAATTTAGAACAAATAATGGCACCCTAGTATAATAGCATGCATGCTACAATACCATAATAATAATATTAAAATGTATATTTTTATCTATATGCTCTGGCGACCCCCAAATTTGTCCCCCAGGTTGAGAACCCCTGGGCCAGAGAGTTACTGTTTTTTTTTTGACATACTCAGGAATTTGTGCTCTACAAGTCAGGGGCCAGATTAAATCATCTCACCAGTTTGACATGTCTCCTCATGAGCGTATTTTTAATGGCCTATTAATTACTTTACTTAGGCTTATTAATACCTATTTAATAGTTAACAAGCACACGTCAATATAAAGTGTTACCGAATGTTTTTTTTTTAAAGCTTATTTTATTAAATGTGTGTTTTTGATTTTACACGATGTTCTCTTTCACAAGTCTGTTTTGAAGAGTATGTAAGAAATGTGCGGTATAAAGAAATATGCCTTCCCTATTATAAGGAAGAACAAAACCATGAATTGTCTTAAACTAAATCCACAAACTGATATCCATCCCCATGCAGAGTCACCGCTCTTGAACACTTTTTTTTTTTTTTCCCTTCCCATTTCTGTTGCACATTCTCACACAGTCACCAAGCCCCAGTGAAACGTTCACTCGTGTTCCTGTCTCCCACAAATCATCCCAAAACACCATAGAGGGATCTCCAACAGGAATGTAACAGCTACTAACTGTCACCGCCTCATGCGGAGCTTTTGGAGACACAGCACTTCCTCTGGCTTGAATTTAGCTCAAGCAGCAGAATGTGGTGTCAGTGAAGGGCAGAGAGGTGCACTGGCTCTATATATACAGCATCTGTGCCTATAGCGGTCACAATAACGGCGCAAAGCATGCAAAGGCAAAAACCACATAAAAGTGACGCTGTTGTGTGTTGAATTGCCGTTCCTCACCATTGCGGGTGAAGTGATTTCCAATTGATATTGCTTTGGTGGAGCTCTTCACGAGATGCCAGAAAAGCAGTGTATAGGCATTGATGTTATGGGTTTCATTCGCACTGTGGATCATCGTTTTCACATTTTCATGGCCTCACTGAGTTATACGGGTAAGGGAGACGGGGGCTATTTGTCACACGGGGTTAAATGTCACATCGCTTTTTTTTTATAGCCACACTAGAGGGCGCTGTATGCTGGCACTGATGTATAATATGTGTATTGGTGTTCTTTTTTTCTTCCAATAATCATTTTCTCATTTGGAGTGAGGACATGAGGAGAGGACACATTTGAATTGTTTTTATGCCTTTCCCCCAATTTTAGCCTCTTACCACCCGCCTTAACTGAGTGCATGTTCTCCAGTTAAAGCTTCTGGACTAGACTGAAGCTCACAGCCTATAGGCCTAACGCCTCATTTGAAAGCTAAGTGATAAACCAGGGGTGGGCAATTAATCTTCATAAGGGGCCACATGAGAAGCCTGAATTGAGTCGGAGGGCCGCACCAACAATAACTCAAACTTATATCAGGATATAAGTATAATATATGGAGGAGAGTGTATCGCCGGGTCCATAAACAAAATGTTTTGATTGGGAATATACACTGAGGACTTTTTTTTTCAATAAATGAATAATAATGAGCCTGGCGGGACTGTAGCCTCATAAAAACGGCTTACACTTGCACTTTACAAGCCTGTGTCACAAGTCTCTGCTACATTGTAGTCAATATTCATTCACTCCACACTCTGTGGTAGTAAGCTACTATTGTAGCCACAGCTGCCCAGAGGCAGACTGTCCATTTCCCACTTGCAAGTCACACAATGTGTGTGTTTATATCCTGATTTCTTATTATGTCAGTGCCCTCTGCTGGACACCTGTGGAATTTTTTCCTTTTATTCTTATTTAATCTGCCCCCTAGTGGCTGGAGTGAGCATTCTGGTAATTAAAACAAAAAAATCCTAACTCCGCACAGGAATGGGCCAGAGACTTACTTTTTTTTTTTGACATACTCATGAATTTATGCTCTATACGTTGTGGGCCGGACTGAATCCTCTTGTATTTTGCCCTGGTCTGTGATAAACTGATATTTTTCCTCGCATTTTTGCCGTGTCGTCATTTTTTTTCTCGTTCTTTGTCCATCACTTTTTTGCAGCGCTCACATCACTTTTATGTCGCGCTTTTGTGGTCACTTTTCCACACTCTTTTGTTGCCTTTTTGTTGCTTTTTTCCTATTGTGTTTGTGTCACATTTTGCCACTTTTTTGTTGCGTTTTCAGTCTCATTTTCTTCTCATTGTGGTTGCTATTTTGACACTTTTGTTAATAAAATGTAGGCTGGGGTAAAGCCGATCTGGAGAAAATGTGCTCGGTTCAGGTGGGGGTTTGGAGGTTAATGTCTGGTTGTGATGAGAGCTTTCCATTAGTTAGTACCATAAAACACACTGATCTGAAAGACAGAGACGTTAGCTTTAATTTGAGCTGTTTTTTGAGCCATTCATAAAGTGCACACTTGGGGTTAGTTGTCACATTGACTGAGGACATATTTTCTTTTGTGTCTAGTAAGTTTTAAGATCACTTTATGTTAACATTAGCTTGTAAAAAGGCCATATGTTTGGGTCATTTGGTGAATTTGCACATTTTGAACCTCCATGTAGCATTTTGCAAAACATTTAGGCCCTGTCCATACGAAGTCATGGTGAGGACCAAACACAAAGATATTTTATCAATCCAGTGTATCGTCCATACGAGCCCGGTGTTTTGGGGGTTTGTAAACAAACTTTTTCAAAACGAGGTCCCAGAGTCGAAAGATCTCAAAACGCCGTTTACGTGGCTCCATTGTTGCAACGTCTCTGCAACTTTTACTAAAACTATGACATCACAGCGCCAGAGTGGTGTCTGTTATCCATAATCTACTGACCTTATAATGAGCTTTACTCATGGATCTATGATTGTTTTACTCCGCTCCTCTTTGCTCCACTCAGTCCACGAGCAACAGGTGACAAGTAGAAAAACACGGCCGAGTCAGTCTGTGTTTTTGGACTGACAGTAAAAGTCCAGTCACAGAGAGGTTTTTCTGCTTTAGTCCTGTTACATCTGAAGAAAAAACTCGCCACCTCATCTCTTCTGTTGATTGAAAATCCTTGAATCAGTTTAATTTTCACTGTTTACATTCCACAAAGTTTACTGCATATGCACCATAGATGTCATATAATAAAGGCTAGATGTCTTAAGGCATTACTCGCGGCCATCTTGACACAGGAAAGCTTTTTGGCGAGCTCTGTGGTATCTGAAGTAAGGTACGAACATAAATCCTCGCTGAAATCTGGAACATGTTGATTATGTTCATGTTCATATGTTTGCACTGTCATACCTACATCTCAAACGTTTCTAACAAACCAAACCATTTGAAAATCGGTAGAATATTGAGCAAGTTATGGTTATTTAAAAAGTACATGCACCATAAAACACAATGTTTCGAGTGAGCGAGCTCCCTGTGGCAAGATGGCCGCCGTGTCCGGACGTCGACCTCCATTGGCCAGCAGCGCATGCAAGACATCTCGCCTTTATTATTTGATATCTATGCCCTCCACATCATGTTCTATTATCTGTGTTAGCGTCACAGCGACTCACACAGGCCTGGCAGATGAATTTTTCAGAGTTTTCACAGACCTGAGTCGACCCATGTGGACGCACACATTTACTAAGCTGGCTTCGTGCTTACAAAGAAAGTTTCTGTAAATACAGTATAAGCGTTTTGTCTTCGTGTGGATATAGCCTTAGTTCTGGCATTGCAATGTGATTTTATACTATTTTTAAACACATTTTGTGCTTTTATGGTGATCATTGTCCAAGGTGTGAAGCGGTTGATGTAAAAGACTGCACCATACAGTGTAAAGAGGTAAATAATAATGAAGTGGTGAATAAACTAAACTGCTGATTGTGGTTTCGCAGCTCGGGCTCCTCTTTTAGTACATGCATACAACAATGGCATTCTGCTGACATGCTTTCCTCACGGAACAAACCCAGTGGGAGTAGGTCAAATGGGGATTTCTCTTTAGTTTGTCCTCTCTCAGCACCTACGGAATAAAAGACGTCACGCATGCCAAAATATATTATTCAGATTAGATGTATGTTTTTTTTTTTCTGGAAAAAGTTTGACAGACGAAAGTCTCGCTGTTGATCAGTGTCAATGCAGTTTAATTTAAAACCCCTTTTTGTGAGGTTTTCTTAGTATTTCTTGATACTGAGTGGGAGTGTAATTTCCAAATGTACGTCTGCTACAACCACGGGAAAAAAGTCAATTGACAGAACAACATGACTTTAAAGTGACATTTACAGAAAAGGCGCCATTATAAACATTAAGATTGAATGTTTTTAAAATCTGCGAAATCAATGGAGTATGTGCTCTGAATGTAAGATTAATCCACTTTATTTCTATAGCACATTTAAACCACATAAAAGTGCTGCACAAAAAGAATAAAAGTTCATTCAGTGCCTGCAGACAAAGCTGTACTATATATTTCTCTATGGATATGATTAGGAACAAGAGCCACATTGTAGAATTACATTAGATACAGCTGCCTTTAAAGTGAATATTTTTTTCAATGAATACCATCTGTTGTAAGCCATAATTAGCATTTTATTGCTGTGAAGTAGCAATTTAAAGATGCACTATGTAACTTTGTATATAAAACAAAGTTGATATTAGTGCGTATTTGACCTTTCAGTGACCCTGTGGCTGTGTGAGTGGCTAGCTTAGCGTCTTTACTTTGCATCCCGGTGGCTCCTGTAATACTTCAGGATCAATTTAATTTCAGTTGTTTTAAGGATTTCTGGTAGGTTTTCAGAATGGAGTGTATATGTAACCATGGATGCGGTTCAATCAGCAGTGAAAACCTAAAAAAAATAAAAAATTATGGCTACAGACGGCATATATGGTCATGTTTCAAAACAGTTTAGGGGGGAAATAATTTGGAGAAAAATGTAGACTTTCTCAAATTATTCAAAAGCAAAATCTGAATTATGAATATAGTTTTCTACTAAATAAAGATACAAAGACATGGAGAGGAGCAAAGTGGTTCAACAGCCCATAAATAACGGAGAGCTAACATGATGCTTCATGTTAGCATCGTGCTAATACTAACGCTAGCTACGACTGCTGTTTTTTCACTTCTACTGCATAATCTGCTGTGAGAAAACATCCATATGGGCCCAATCTACACTTGACTTTATTTATGTGTGGTAAATAAGTTCATATTCCTTCAGAAAATGGCAAAAAAGAGTGGAAAATTGTGTTTCCCAAAAGATTCCGTTTTCCCCCTCGGCGAAGCCACGCCCCCTTCTGTGATGCAATGCCGTCTGTATCTATTGCTGGGTTGCAAGTGACATCACAGCATTCTAAAGGCCTATACTATTATATAGAGGAAAAAAAAAAAATGTTTTTGAGGACATTTTTGGTCTTGCTGATCCACTGGCTTCACTGGTCGCCGCCATTACTGTCTTCATCTCGTATACAAACTCGTAGTCGTCTTCAGGTGTCCGAGTTTACAAGTTGTAATTACCATTTCGAGCGCCGTTCAAAGGCATTTTTCCAAGTGGGAAGTGGTACATTTAGCAGTTACTAGTTGCCTGGAATGCACCATAACCACCCAATCATCCGCTAGGTCACTGAAAGGTCAAACACACATTTTTTTTTTTTTTTTTTTCATGAAAAGTTGCATAGTGCACCTTTTAATGAAGAAATGTTGGGAATAAAAGTTATTTTTATTAGAATATTTAAGCTACTGACAGGAAGTGACATAGATAGAGGTAAAGCTCTGCATCAGTTTGACTCATTTCTCATTTCTATTAACATAATGGTTGGCATGGCAACAGTTTAAAATGTTATGCCTCCGTCTATGTCATTTCCTGTCAGTGTCCAATAAGGAAGTGAAACTATAAACAGCACAACAATGGTCACACTAAAGAACGCTGGGTAAAATGTTTCGCCAAACCTTAAAAGTAATTGTGTTAACTGTGTTTTAGCAAAAAATGTGTCCAATGTGTCATATGCACTTTAATACGTTTCTATCTTAAAGATCTGAATGTAACATAATCATTCTTTTAGGCGACCAGTTCCAGTGCAAAAAAAAACAAAACCGAAGCAGAAAAAGACTAGCACAAAAAAGGTGAGAGCACGTAATCAAGTTAGACATGCCGTGGCTCGGGGGCATCTTCTCCACAACTGGAATGCAGCGAGACAGGATGTGAGGGAGGGCAGGGGGGCGGGGTTAAGAGTGTGTGGACACAGGGATATACTTAACTGCATAACGGGTCAAAGAAATCAAAGCCCCCGGGTGCAGTGAAGCCAAACATGTCCCACCCGATGAGGTGCGAGCAGGCAGACGAGAGCGACCTCTGAACTTCAGCCTCTCTCTGTTCGGGTAGGGGTCAGCAGTACCTCTCCTACAGCCAGAGGGGTGGCATTCTTTAAGCTGACAGCGACTTATTGGCAGTCAGAGAGATAAAGGCTGATAAGGGTTTTTGTTTTTGTGTTTTAGTTTTTTTTCTAACAAAGGCTGCGGGCTGTTTTGAAAGCTCTGAAGGTGGCCTAGTTTGCATATGGAGGTGGGAGAGACATGGCTGGGTTTTTTAATGAGCTGTAATATAACTGAAGTGGTGGGCTTCGCTAAATGTGATTTGCACTCATTTTTCTCCACTAAAGGGCTAATGCACTATATTGTTCCCACTGCTCTGGATATCAGCCCTTTTACAGACACTATCAGAAGTGCTCTATAGTGTCGAGCAGGAAGAAAGGTGTAGGACGCACCACCAGCTCCACATACTGTACACTTATACTCATATATACTGTACACTTATACTCATATATACACTCATATTACAAAGACAAGCAGTGGACATGGATTCACAGATTTTATTTAAATAGTCAAATCAAAGCTCAAGGTGAAACTGTATTCTTTGTAGATTCAGTATACAAATGGTTCAATATGTGTGGTCATTGTTTAAATTATTCAGATTTTTTTATTGCTCAGCTTTCAGTACTGATAAAACAGCAAAATTAGGACCTGTTTTGCCATAAAGTGATCGAAGTCTTCGACAAGAGGTCACAAATCGCATGCTTGTCTAAATCTGGGATGAATGTCATGGGTGGGTTTGGACAGGAAGAGCATCTGGCATTGAAGCGAGACACGGCAGGTGAAAATATCATTTTTTCACGCAGTTGTCATAGTAGAGATTTTCTCCCTAGTTTAACCCTAGGTTATAGTTTTCATGTCAGGGTATTAGAAAAGACAAAACTTACCCCGCACAATGCTTATTTTATGACGTTTTGCCGCTAGCAAGGCGCACATATCCCGGAAGTAGCAACTATTTTATTTACGCATGAAGCCCGGGATGATGCTAGAATCCAGATATGGCCATTTCCTTTCTGGAAGCCACCCACACGAAAGACCAGAGAAATGTGTTGCTTAAAACTTCAGCGCTTTTCTCAAAATTAGGTTTTTGTTCCACTCATGCAACGACCTCACCACTTCAGCCGCTCCTACAGACTCCAAACTTTCCAGACTTAACAATATTTTGAAGGTTTAAGGGATTCTTTTGAACAATGCCTAGCCTGATTGATTGAACTCTGAAAAAGGCAAACATTTTTTTATTTTATTTTATATTTTACAGTTTTTTTTTTCCACTTATGAATAGCTCAAGGCAGGGGTCTTCATACTACGGCCCGCTGACTTGTAGAGCACAAATCCCTGAGTTTGTTTTTCTTTTTTCTTTTAACTAGATAACCAGTATACTCATTCCAGCCACTAGGGGGCAACTTCAATAAACAAAAAAGAATTCCACGTGTCCAGCAGAGGGCATTGATATAAGGGATCAGGACATAAACACCACATTATAGCCACGTGGTAAATGAAGCTTACCACCACCGAGTGTGGAGTGAGCGAATAATGATGACAAACGCTTGCAAAGCACAATACAAGTGTAAGCTGCTATTACTCTGGTCACATTACGCAATGATGTTTTATTTGAAAATAAAAATAAATGGAATATCTGTGGCATTTCAATTCAAGGCGAGACACTGCAGGTGAATAGGGAAAAAAATGTATATTTACAGATATCAATTTGAAACTTTTGCTGTAGATCACTGGCATAAATGTGAGAAAAAAACACATTGCAAGTTTTCTGTCATTTTATCTTTTCATATACGAACAAGGTGTTTTATGCCTAAAAATGCCCCAAATTTCCCATCTTTTTGGCGTAAAAATGTAATTTTCGCCTTATTTTTTGACATTCAAAACTCAATAAATGGGGCTAGGTATTAGTTACTAAAAAATCCCTCTGAAAATAGCTTCCAAATATTGTTCAGTGCAAGGCTGGAAAATGTGAAGTCTTTAGGTCCTACTGACGACGTGGACATAGTGTCGCCACAATGTCAGAAAAATGTGTTTTGAGAAAAAGGGCCTTGAAATTGCATTGTCCCATATAAGTCTATGGGCAACATTGAATCAGCGCAATATTTAAACATGTCATTGTGAAGATTAGACATGTTTTCTGTTTCCGGGTGAAAGTTTATATGTTCAGAGACCAATTTGGCCAAAAAACCTTAAAGGGCCTAGATGCAACTTGGTCATTTTATACTCACTACTGCCATCTCAGGTCTTACGCGTAACTGCAGGTTCTATATTAAGCTTGTGCATGACGGCGCTTTGGACCCGAATTATTACCTGTTTTAGTGACAGTGCAGGATTTTAGAGACCGTTGTGGTGAACAGGTCTGGGCTCATTCTACACATTAGGACATTGCTGGAACATGTAGGGGGATGAAAATGCATAATTTTAACATTTTGAAACTCCATCTAATCTCTTTAAGAAGATGCAAAATCCCCACTGAAAAAAACTCTTTGTAACTAATATGCAAACAAAATACTACAATACATTTAAACCTGGGTCCATCCATTATTTAGATGTTGTCGCTGAAAATATAGGCAATGGCAATACATTTTCTCCTCCATAGTTATGTCAGTAATCTACAGCAGGAGTTATCACACTAAATGTATTTATTTTTCCCTAATCACAAGCAGTGTCTCGCCTTAAGACTGCATAGTAAAACCGAAAAATAAATCCAGAACATTGCTTAGTGGCAGTGCGATAAATCCTTACCATTTTTGTTGCAAGCTCCATTAAACCTTTAACAGTTTTTAAGTAACTTTCAGCCCGACTCCTTCCTCCGAGTTTGACCTTGCTCCTCCTGCGATATCAAGCTGTCTCCATCTTCACCTACCTCTCACTGCTACTTGCCCAACTGTGTCCAAAACAATCACATTCTCCTATGTCTTTGGCTTAAAATGAGCGCAATTAGGAGTTTGGGATTGTGCTCTTTGGCAGCGCTCTCTGTAACCGCCTCAGGGCTTTCTTGATATGCCTGAGATTATTAAAGCGCAGATGCTCACTCTGTCTATCCCTACACACTCAATGCATTCGGATTAGACATGTATTTTTAACCCGGCGTTGCCGAGGTCTGCCGATGCACTCGTTTTTTGGCACAATTACGGGGTTACTCTGATTGGTGACAAGTAGGCCACCAGAGCCGGTTTGTGTGGTCGCGCGTGTTTGGGAGTGGACCATGAAAAGCAGGTTGCGAGGCCCGGGGGCGTGAATAGCCATCCTGTTGAATAAACTTTGAGCAAGCGCACGCCGGCAGATATCTGACCTGAAACTGCACCAAATATAACACAGCCGCCAGGACTACAAGGGCCTGATAATGGAAAAGAGAAGAAAATGGATTCTGTTGGCGACAAAAGGCTGTGCGCGCTTTTACCGAGAAGCCACTAAAGGGTGAACTCTGGGGTTGAAGAAGATGCATTTTGTAAATGTATACTGTATATAGACATTCAAATATGTGAGGCTTGAAAGTGTTATGGCCAAGATGTAGTCCTTGCAGAAGTGTTTAAGTTCGTACTATCTGTGTGCATTAGTCAGATGTTCTGATCTGATTTAGTCTCAGAATTGTGGCAATTTACAAAATGAGCATTCAGAAATGGAGAGCAATCATACAAAAGGGTCTTACCAGAGGAAGAAGACGATAAAAGCATATTTTCATTTTAAACGCGATATAGTCGGCAACAAGAGGAGGATGAAAGCCTCTCATGTGAATCACAATTTGTCGTTTTCTGGCGGACTATACACTTATTCATCAAATATCAATAAACTTAAGGGCTGTTGAACCACTTTGCTCCTCTCCATGTCTCTTTATCTGTATTTTGAAGAAAAATGTATTCACAATTCAGCATGTTAAAGTAATGGTGAAGAAATGTGAGAAAGTTCAGTTTTTTTCTCTTCTTCGTTTTCCCCCCTGGCTCCATCGAACATGACCATATATGGGGATTTTCAAAGATGCCACATTCATGTGGTGCTCTGGAACTGGGGAAAACGTTCTCCCCAGTTGGAAAACAAGTGAGTAAGTGCATTATTGTCATTGTACAAGCGTACAACGAATAGTGTTCAGGTGTCAGTCCTGAGCCGTGCTGCCACTGCGTCAACCTGACCCGCATGACCTTGGAGGTCGGGGAAACTGAAGCATTCGGCAGAGACTTGGCTGGCTGCCCTCTGTCTCCTCTAATCCTCTAAAATGGTGAAGCGCCTCCTGGGCCCGTCCCCGTCTCAGAGCGTGGTGTCCTGCACTGGTCAGCTCCTGCAGCTCCCTCCACTCCACAACAGTCTTTCACCATCTCCTCGTTTGTCCCGTCCTTGTTTCCTGTAGCTGCTCTTGTGACGCCTCCACTGTGCTGCAGGTGTGGGGGCTCTTGGTGCCTCTTCAGTGGTAAATGGTAAATGTTCTCAACTTATATAGCGCTTTTCCACCTACATTAGGCACTCAAAGCACTTTACAGCAGGGATCCACTCACTTCTCTTCAGTGTCTCAGAAGAAGTTTGTAGGTCTCAAATGGGTTTAGCTGATAAGCAAGCTTTTGTTTACTTTTAAAACGCTGCTTTCTTCATGACCACATATACATGAACATTCGCTCAACAGGGAAAACAACTGGGGAACTTGAGTCAAGACGAGCTTGACGGTGGAAATCAGCAGATTCATTTTTTTTATTGTCTAATGTGAGCTGTTTAATTAAACACAGCCACTTTTTTTAGCTTAGTGTGAGCTGTCGTCCTCAGAGTAACAAAATTGCAAATGAAATACCCGCCATTAATGCTAGCAAAAAAAAAAGTCAGTAATATTTTTTGTGTTGAAGTGTTAATTAGTGATAAAAGACCGTTTTTACCTCTTTCCCACATAAAAAGCACATGAACACAAACCAACTGGGGACAATGACGTCACATCTTGGGAAAACGAGCTCCCCTGTCCACATGAACGCAGCATATGCACCAGTAGTATTGACTGCTTGTTGCCTTTTCAAAACTACAACCAACTTAGAAACAAAGTAAGAAAATCAAGAAGTGTCTTAACAACTACAAACCTTTTTATCACAAATGTGTTTTTTTTTTAGTTGGCAAGGAGGCATTTGCTAACAAGTAAGGCAAGGAAAGGCATGTTTATTTATACCGCGCATTTCGTACACAAGGGAAATCAATGAGCATCCAGATTTCATCACCTCAAATTCATCCATTGTGTTATTCTCTGAAAAAAGAACATCCATCCATCCGTCCATCCGTCCATCCATCCATCCATCCATCCATCCATCCATCCATCCATCCATCCATCCATCCATCCAGCCATCCACTTGTCCGTTGCCAGGTCATGGGGGCTGCTGAGCTGCCCAAATCACATTGCAAGCCCCTTATGGCTCCTCCTGCAGGTGGTGGGTCCACAGAAGGACGGCCTCACGATTAACCGGGCCTGTTGGTCTCTCATAAGGGGCTTCTGAACCTCTCTTTGTCTGACCCGTCACCTAGGACCTGTTTGCCATGGGAGACCCTACCAGGGGCTACAACAGAGCTCCAGGATCATTCGGGAGCTCACACCCCTCCACCACGTTAAGGTGGCGGTTCCAGGAGGGGGGAAAACCAACTTAGAAAAAAGAATAAAGATATTGTTTTGAAATGATGTCGAACTCAAACTGACTTGCATGTCTCTGTTTTATCAAACAACCATTCCTACTTGTCCGTAGTTATCAAAAGCAAGCCGCGATAACAGCCTCGCGCCTGACACGGTCTTCTGTAATGATCAGAATAATAACTAGGACCAAGTCAGGGGTGAAATGCCAAAGTGTGAACGATGAGGAGACACGTCCTGGCACACACGCATAGGCTCGCACACGCACGCCTTTGCATATTGTGGCTGAAATTGTAATTCTCGGCTTCTCCTCCGCTCCTCTCATGTGTCAGTCTCTTTAAAGGCGCTCTTTGCCACACGTCCGGCTTATCCCTCATCGCGTTTTTATCTCCCCGCGACCCCCGCTCCCGTCTTCGCCACCGCCTCATTTACAACAGCGCCTCTCCCTCCTCCGGGGAGCGTTAACCTGGGTCATCCGCTCGCTGCGCCCCCGGGCCATGATTAGAGGTTGGGGGGTTTCAGCGGTGGGGGCTGTTGGAGTGACACAAGAGAAGGGAGCTGGAAAAAAAAGAAAAAAAAGAAAAGAAAAGCCTGCATGGCGGTGAGTGAACAAGGAAGAGCGCATTGACCCCCCAGCAACCCTGACACCATCCTCACCTCCCTGTGCTCGTTGCTTTGTGGGGACTACGACATGGCGTGCCTGAAGATCTCTGCAATCATGAGAAAGCGAGAGGAAACTGTTGGATAAAAAGATAAAAGAGAGGGTATGGAGAATGTTGGTGGTGCATAACAAGCAGGAACGAGTAAGGAGGAGAAAAGGACAATGTGAAGTGAGATCTGGTGGATCAAACCTTTCTGTCAAGTGGAGGGGGGAAATACTATTATTACTTCTCCAACATGGTGGTGGTGGAAAGAAACAAATAAATAATACATGTACAAGTAAAAAGTATAAATTATAGGTACTTTTACTTTACTTTTTACTGCATTTTAGAGCCTGTATCTGTACTTTCTACTCCACTACATTTTAAATAGGGTTAGAAAAGACTTCTCTGCCAGTTTAGACTTGGTTTAGTGGTTTACTCCGATAGACCTTGTTTAGATCTGGTTTAGCTCTGACCTAGTCTAGTCTGGGTTTTGACCTGGTTTAGTTCCTGTTTTTGACTTGAGTTAGTGGTTTACTCGTTTAGACCTGGTTTGATTCAAATAATTAAAAAAAAATCTTACTTTTTACTTATAAAGTACATTTTGCCGTGCATACTTTTGTACGTTTTCTTAAAGGGACAGGCCACCGTTTTTACACACTGAGATATGTTTCCTGAGCGTAGACGAGTTGATACGTACCTGTCTGGTCGTTATGCGTGCCCGTAGAAGAGCATGGTCGCTTCTAACTTCACCAAGTTTGGAGCTAAGCTATAGGAATATGCTGGGAGAGGCAAACAACATCTTTGGTCGTTTTGCGTGACTGAGGGTACGCACAAAGACCAGACAAGTACGTACAAACTCGTCTAAGCTCAGGTAAGAACATATCTCAATATGGAAAAACGGTGGCCTGTTCCTTTAATTAAAAATTGTGTCAGGTACTTTTACTTCAGTACATTTTTTGTCTTGTATCTGCACTGTTACTTTAAGGCACACTGCGTAACATTTTGAACTATACTGTTGCCATCAGTAAAAGACATGCTCCATAGACCAGCTCAACACAGAACATGCTGTTATTGCTATCATTCCGGATAAAGCGGAAGAAAATGGATGGATTTCAAATGGATTTGGATGAGGATCTAACCTGTTTAAATCTCTGACTTTAGTCACATCTCCATGGAGACGAGCTAGAGACGGACCCACTCCCGGTAAAGTTACAGTCATGTCTTAGGAGAGCTGAGCCGTTGCTTGTATTTTAATTATATGTATTGTGTACAATTCTACACAGTGTGGTTTTAAGTAAGAATATTGAGTATGTCAAGAAGTCTCTGATCTTAGAGATTGCATGAAATTAATAATAACAGTAACTGCTTTACATGACACAAGGCTTTCTTAAATTGCGAAAAAAAAAATCATTTAAGTACATTTGTGAATATATTGTTTAACTAACGGTAGGCAAGTGTTATTTTTTTTTTGCTATTTTGTAAAAATACTCAGTGCAGTAGATTCGGTGCATCACCATCATACTCTATCGTTTGTTGAAATAAATTCCATAAAGTTCTGGTATAATATGATAATATAAAACATTTTAAAAATATGGCAAAAGTTTAAATTAATATTGAAACGTCGCCTCACAAATTCATTATCGGGATGAATATATTTTACATTTTTTAAATGAGTTTCTTTAGTTTTAGTGGAATTTGGGAGAGCTAAATGCTTGGTTCTGATTTGTCTTTGTAAATCATTTGGAGTGTATTTTATTTTTAGTGTGGGTGAAGTTTTTTAAATGATACTTTGTCTATTACAAGCAAAGGAAATCTAGGTATCATGGCGCCCACAATATTTAACATGTCTAATGGAAGAGTCTTAATTACAGTATTATATTGTTTTTTTTTCTGTACACTTGAAACTGTATTTAACTGCAAGAACAAAGTAAAAAAACACACACAAAAAAATATTGTAAGCATATTGGTAACAGACCATTATTGCTGTTTTTTTATACTTTGCTTAAAATGAAGCACCGTGTTATTGTGATCCAGTTCAGTCTGTCCAGTTCACAGTCCGGCCGTGTTTCCACTCTGCACTCGCACATGTTAAAGCATCTGTGAAAGAATACCCTCCGAGTCCTCCTTATCCCTGCCTGGATCTGCTGCTGCTGCTGCTGCTGCTGTTGTTTGTTTGTTTGTTTTCCTCTCAGACCGGAGTCAAAATCCGTCCACAGCCGCAAACATCCTCAAATTTCAGCTCATGCATAATCAGGAAATCGAATGGAGGCTGGCCCCGGTGCATTGTGGGCATCTGAGTGTCAACTGTGGTTTACGTATGCCGTGTCTGGGCTGACTGTCAATCTTTAGTGTGTGGAGCTGTTTGCAAAAGTCTGAGAAGAGGACAACAAAAAGGGAAACAAAGAAAGTGGAAAATATGTTTTAAAGTGAACGTATCCAGAATTGAGTTTTTACATAATGTGTCATATTTGGGCACCTCACTCTGTATTTTATCATTTGAAATGTGTAGGCCTAATGGTGGTGCCTAATGGTGGTCATCAACCTTTTTCAGCCAAAGATCACCTCGCTCAGTCTGCTAAAGCGTAAATACACTCTGACTGCATCTAAAATGTGTAAATCATTTTCCGACCCTCCTTCTCCGTGAGTCAGCCGTGAGTCAGTGGAGGGGGTAGTTAGGAAAGGAACTGTGATGCTTCCTATAATACCTCCTTTAGCAGAGGAACCTTGGGATGTTCCTCATCAGCGCATAAGGGGCTAAGAACAATCCCACAAGCCACTACGCTCACACCCAAAGGTTTCTGAGCTCGGCTGATCTTTGCACGAGTGTGAAATGATTGACAGTTTTGCCTCGTAACATTTCATTCAGTGAAAATATGAGCTATGTCCTCAATATATGAAAGTATATAAAGCAGGCAGCATTAGAGGCACATCATCTGAGAGATGTACTATATGTTAAGTGTGACGTCACTACTTCCGCTTCCGGGTCCTAGCATACCGGCTAAAATGCGGAAAAAAAAACATTCAAAACTTTTTAATACAACAATCAATATTTCTGAAACTCAATGGGGAGTGACTGAACCTACTTATTTCTCAGACTCATTAGCCAAAAATGCCAAAGTTTTCTACTAAATAAAGATACAAAGACATGGGGAGGAGCAAAGTGGTTCAACAGCCCATAAATACATGAAAAACGGAGAATGCTAACATGATACATATATAGGAGGTAAACATCATCCACCAAGTCAACTATGGGCGATACCACATTTTTTGGAATCGATACGATACCGATACTTTTGGGGTCTTTTTTGTCGATACTGATACCGATACCGATACCGATACTGGTCATTTCATATGGGTGAATGTATTTCAATCAATATACATTTCTAAAACTGGTTGTTTTATATAATTAATTGGTCAATTAAAATTATATGACTTTAACTGGTTAATTAAACAATGTTAATGTGAAATTAAATACATAAACAACATTTAAAATTAATACTTAAATGACAAACAGAATCTAAACCAGAATGATATGCCTGGCTCAGTTCAGTCCAGCTGTTGTGACTGTTTTGGCTCAGAACAAAGAAATAAACATCCTTTTGTGTTGACAATTGCTGCCCCGCCTTCCTTTTCCATATGCAAATTAGTATCGATACTTTTTGCCCAATATCGATACTTAAAAAGTAGCCGTTTGGTATCGATATATCGATACTTTGGTATCGATCCGCCCATCCCTAGCTGGGTGGGGACTCGTTGATTGGGGGCTTACACCCACTCTCAACAGGCCACTATACACTCTGGCTTTTTAACGCACCTCACTAGATAGGGTATACAAATTGGACATGTCTTTGATCTAATATCGATAACAAATAGTGGATAGTAATGACAACAAGGAAGTGGCAAGATGGCAGATTATAAAGTCCAATATGACTATATGAAATCGGACATTCACTGATAATGACAAGAATGACAATTGTTATGATAAATAACAATAACTACCAATTACATTATTACTATTTTGTATAAGCATGCTGTGTTAATGATATGAAATGGTAAAACCTCCTTGTTTGCCAGTGCTGCAAAAGTCGGTTGATTGTATGTAGACAATTGTAGCAACAGTAGGATAAAACTTAACTCACAAATACATATAGGTATATATTTGTGTTCTGAAACTAGTATAGAATACTCAGAAAGGATTGTACTTTGTTTATTTAATGTAAATGTAAAATAAATTTATAACTGTAGCATCATGAATTGCAAATGTAATGTACATGAACAAGGGGTCGGCACTTATAAGCTTTTGCTTCAGTCGACTCCCTTTGAGCTTCCATTAACTGTATGATTGTGAAACTCTGGAGAAAGAGAAAATGTTAATTGCTCAAATAAACTACACAAACAAACAAACAAACAAATACGACATGTTAGCATCGTGCTAATGCTAACGCTAGCTAGCGCTAGCTATGACTGCCGTTTTTTCGCTTCCCCTGAACAATCTGCGGTGAATAAATATCCATATGGACCTGATTTAGACTTGACTTTATTTGTATGAGATAAATAAGTTTATATTTTGCCAGAAAATTACTAAAAAGAGGGAAAAATTGTGTTTCCCAAAAGATACTGTTTCCCCACACAATGCCGTCTGTATCTATAGGAAATCTATGAACTTATATAGCAACGTTAAGCACTTTTGTTTACATTTGACAAGAACGAAACTTAAGCCATGTGACTCATTTGCATAAGATCCACTGACACTAATGAAGCTGTCTGTGGTGGACTAAAGCATTTTTTTTTTAAATATTTGACCAGAGCATTGTGTCATTTCTGAGACAGAGCTACAGCAGCAGAGATGAAGGTGAAAGTTTATTCATCATCTGTCTGTGTAGTTTCACACCTCTGTGCTTCCTGTTTGAAACGTTCACAGTCAGTGATAATTGAACGGTGCAGTTTATAAAGAGTGGTTTACTTTTGTGCAGTTGCTCAGATTCTATGTGTCCGGTTGTTAAATTCGTTGCAGTGCAGGAGGAGCACATATTGTACGATGTAACTTCCTGGTTGTTCTCTCCACTGGGTTAGGAAGGTTCAGATTGTCCGACGGGCAAAAGAAGCAGCCGGGGCTCCTGTTTCAAACTGCAAAAGGTGCCTCAAGGTCGACCTCATGCCGTCGGCCTCAAAGGTTAAGGAGACTGAGAAAGAGAAAGGAGCTTATGAGAAAGGAGCTAATGTATCTTGCCACTTTTAAGATGCAATGAGTTAATGTTTTTTTAAAGAACAATTGATGCCCAATCGCGAATACAAGCGGCCGAAATGAGTTTCCTTCGCAGGGTGGCTGGGCGCACCCTTCGAGATCGGGTGAGGAGCTCAGTTACCCGGGAGGAGCTCGGAGTAGAGTCGCTGCTCCTTCACGTCGAAAGGAGCCAGCTGAGGTGGCTCGGGCATCTGTTCCGGATGCCTCCTGGTCGCCTCCCGTGGGAGGTGTTCCAGGCATGTCCTAGTGGGAAGAGGCCTCGTGGAAGACCCAGGACACGGTGGTGGGACTATGTCTCCGAGCTGGCCTGGTGTCGCCTCGGGGTCCCCCCAGAACAGCTGGAGGAGGTGACTGAGCGTGGATCGTGAAGTTTGGGCATCTCTGCTGAGACTGCTGCCCCCGCGACCCGTCCCCGGATAAAGCGGAAGAAAATGGATGGATGAATTGATGCCCACTGTTACGGAGCTTTGTTTGAAGACATAGCAGCTACTACAAGTATTAAGTATTACGTCTATATTGAGTGTTGCCAGATGGAACTCCCTCCCAGACCAAAGACTGGCAGCAAAACTGATGAGAGAAAAAGGCAAAAAGAGCAAATGGCCCATTAGGGAAGGGAACCTCTGGGTACCTCACGATTCGATACGATATGCGATACACGGCTCACGATAACCTTACGATACCCCTATACTGCGATAAGCGATCTATTGCACAAAAGTAACCAATGATTAATCACAACTTTTAAAAAGCGACATACTATATGTTGTACAAACAAACTACATATTATACATGTGCTTTGTTGCCTTTTTCTTCAATAAATAAATACATGATCCCTGACTGTCAATGCCATCACTTCATTTGCATTTAAATAAACAAGAAACCACAGTCCTGTTTCAGAAGGAATACATTAACCATAACTTGATCTGTTTATATAATCATAAAAATAACTATCATTAAAAGTAACATCTATGTGAATATCTATATGAGTGTTTGGTCAAAGTGCTTGAACTTGCAGTGCTGCCCTCTACTGGTCTCACTGAATTCTTGATCACCATTGGCCTCTATTCACCGTGGAAAGTTTGGAGCACTGCAGCCTCATTAATATGCATGATGTCAGTAATTAATCTCTTACCTCCTGCCTTAACTGAGCGTTTTATCTCCAGTTCGGCTTTACCCAAATCTTAAAGCTTCTCGGTACCAGTGTGACACCTCATTTGAAAGCTAAGACCCACAAAACTGACAGTAACTATTTTGTTACTGCATTTATGTCACAATTTTGAAGCGTTTTTGCCGTGTTGTCGTAATTTTTTATGTCACTCTTGTTACTTTTTTTTTGTTGCTTTCTCAACACTCTTAGGTCGTGGTTTCGTCGCTTTTTTTGTTGTGTTGTTGTTGCACGTTTTTGTTTCTCTTTTGCCACATTTTTGTCTCGTTTTTCATTGCTTTTTTTGTCATCTTTTGCGGCTTTTTTGTTCCATTTCCATCACTTTTTTGTTGCTTTTTCTTCACTCTTAAGTCGTGTGGCACTGTTTTTGTTACTTTTCCAGCATGTTTGATTCACTCTTTTGCCACTTTTTCCTTTTAGATTTGGGCAAAGCCAAACTGGACAAACTGGTGCTCGGTTCATGTTGTGTTTATGACTTTAATATGACGTCATCAATATTATCGATATCAGAATAAAAAGTATCGTATCGTCCCGCAAGACATCATGATACATCGCAAAATCGATACAGCGCTCCATACAGACATTTCCTTTGCTGAGCCAATTCATGAATCCAGACGGAGATCACAGGGACCTGCCGCGAGCTTTCAGTGTCTGCAAACCACATGCGCAGCTCGACGGCCCCGTGGTGAACACACTTTGAGCGCAGTGGTGGTCACGGTCTGGAGATGGAAACGCCGGCTGGAGCACTTCAGCAGTAGAAGGAGAAGCGGCCAAAGATAACAGGATTACTCAAACCTGCGCGAATGGAGTTGAAATATCACTCCGGGTACGTTTTTTGACAAGGGAACATTATCTTTGGCATCACAGTCTCGGGAGACCGTAGATTCCCGCTTGCCAGGGAGTCCGCTTTTTTTTTAGCGCTGCGTCTTCTGAAAAAATAGGTATAAATGAGAAATGGAAAGAGAGATTTCAGGCCATCACATAAGTCCTATTTACACATCCTGTGCAATGTCCTACCCTTTCAAACTTCACTTACAGTGTTAAAGTAATAGAATGCAGAGGGGCATAGACAAAGAAAGAAAGAAGAAAAGAAAGAAAGAACAAATGTGTCTAGTTGCAAAGGAGGAGGTCAGTTAGTCGCAGCTCAGTGTCTGAATGGCTGTAACATACCACGTCTTGTTGTTGATTCTGAAAGGCTTTATTGTACAGCCCCAGATTCACGGTATTGATCTTTGACCTCCTTTGGTCGGCATCCTGTTCATGATCTGACGCTTAAGCCTTGTTGTCATCTGAATAACTCTTTTATCTCGGCCTTAAATCACACACACGTCAATTGTCCCTTCCGGCGTCTCAGTCTTGACCTTTCACCGCTGCAATCCCCGCCCTTCTTCTGTAGTAATTATCTGTCTGACTGCCATCTCTTTCTCTCTCTCTCTCTGTCTTTCATATCAAACAAACCGGCCTCCATGGTTGATCTCCACATTCAACCAGGTCTGTTTATTGAAGACATAAAGGGCGTAGACGCTTTTTTTGTTTGTTTGGGGTAGACACAACTGTCTACTTTTTGTATTTGAAGAAAGGGGCACTTAGCATAAGCGTTGTCTTCATTGTGCTCCTTTTCAATCATGTATAAAAAAAGCATGTATAGTTGTTGAAATGTGAAAACATGTAACTAACATGACTGAAATAAATAAATAAATAAATAAATAAACAAGTGTTGTTTTATAGTTCTTTGTATTTTCAAAAAAAAAATGTTATCTCTTAGCCCCCACCAGAACCAAGCACATGTTCTCCCATTTGGCTTTATTCAAATGTAAAAGCTTTAAAAAAAAAAAAAAAAGATAGCAACAAAGCAAGGATGAAAGCGCAGACAAAAATGTGACAAAAACATGACAGAAATGTGGTGAAAACATGACAAAAAACAATGAAAAAAACAATGAAAAATCAATAAAAAAAACAATGAATAATCAACATAAAAACAATGAAAAATCCACAAAAAAACATGAAAAATCAACAAAAAAGCAATGAAAAACCAACAAAAAATATGAAAAATCTACAAAAAAATATGAAAACTCAGCAAAAAAACTATGAAAAATTAACAAAAGAAACTTTGAAAAATCAGCAAAAAAAAAGAAAAATCAGCAAAAAAAACCAATGAAAAATCAACAAAAGAAACTATGAAAAATCAGCAAAAAACTATGAAAAATCAACAAAGAAAACAATGAAAAATCATCCAAAAAATATTAAAAAATCATCCAAAAAAACCAATGAAAAATCAGCAAAAAACTATAAAAAATCAACAACAAAAAAATCTACAAAAAACTATGAAAAAAAAAGACAAACAGGAACAAAACAATGAAAAATCGACACAAAACAATGAAAAATCGAATCACAACAATGAAAAATCCACAAAACGCTTTTTGATTTGGGTAAAGCCGAAATGTAGAAAATACTCTTGGCTCAGGCTGGGGGGTAAGAGGTTAAATTAATTTACACTGTTCAATACTGTTCAATTGTGGGTGTGATTTGCTGGGATAGTAACAACAAACAACACATACACATCAACATGCCTTTCCTCATCCTCTGTCTCAGCCTTTTTTAATCCTATAGAATGTCTTGACGTCACACATCCACTTCATCTTCCAGCTCTACCACTCACCATCATACTTCTATTTCCGTGCCGCTCCCGCTCTGACCCTCTCTGCCCTCTCCCCTGTCCCGCCCGTGGCCCTCTCAGCCTCCCGTGTGATCCTCTTTGTTTCTTTTCCCCCCTCCAAATATCAGTGCCTTTCTTAGACCTCTTCACATCTCCTTTAGGGCTGCCACCGGCCGTATAATCTCTGATCGCGCCTTCCCCAGGTTTTGGTTCGCCCACTCGCCCCTCCCCCTCGCTGGTTCCTGACCTCCATCTCCGTGTGATCATCCCTCCAGAGTTGAGGCCATCTGTTCCTGCAGGAGAACCAAGAACACCCCCCCCCAAACACACACATACACACATACACACACACACACACACACACACATACACATACACAACACCAGCCAGGATGCATGTATTTACACAAGCACGTGCCAAGTTATTTGTGTGTGTGACCACAAATTTCTCAAAACTGGCGTGTTTACATATTCATGACGCTGGAGGTAAAAGAGCGCTGTGCCATATAAGGTGTAATCTCGTATATGTGGCACGAGTGACGGATCAAACAGAATCCATATGATAGACGCATATGGATAGCATGTTGATGACGGCTAATTAATCTGATACCTGTTCGTGCGGTTGTGTTTGCGAGACACCGTCTTAAGAGTTCAAGCCCTCCGTGGTCTCCCAGCTCTATTAGGAAGTAAACAATGTTTATTCAGGAGCAGCTGTCTCAGGGAAATGTTTACACACACATGCGCAGACGTACGCAGTGCCACGGAGATGAAACCGGAGAGTCTGATTATGGCTTTTGCAAACTGGAGAATGATCGTATTCACGTGCAATGAGGTTATCTGTTCACCCACTGGATTTATATTCATTTATGTACAATGCTGTATGTTGTTTTGTTCTGACACTATATTACTCTTTTACATAGACTAGTCAGTGTCTGTCTGTCTATCTATCTCACTATCTATATCTATCTCTCTATTTCACTATCTCTCTCTCTCTCACTATCTATATCTATCTCACTATCTATATCTATCTCTCTATCTCAGTATCTATATCTATCTCACTATCTGTATCTATCTACTGTCTATATATATCTCTCTCTATCTCACTATCTATATGTATCTCACTATCTATATCTCTCTCACTATCTATATCTATCTATATGTATCTCTCTATCTCATTATCTATATCTATCTCACTATCTATATCTATCTCTCTATTTCACTATCTCTCTCTCACTATCTATATCTATCTCACTATCTGTATCTATCTACTATCTATATATATCTCTCTCTATCTCACTATCTATATGTATCTCACTATCTATATCTCTCTCACTATCTATATCTATCTATATCTATCTCTCTATCTCATTATCTATATCTATCTCACTATCTGTATCTATCTACTGTCTATATATATATATCTCTATCTCACTATCTATATGTATCTCACTATCTATATCTCTCTCACTATCTATATCTATCTATATGTATCTCTCTATCTCATTATCTATATCTATCTCACTATCTATATCTATCTCTCTATTTCACTATCTCTCTCTCACTATCTATATCTATCTCACTATCTGTATCTATCTACTATCTATATATATCTCTCTCTATCTCACTATCTATATCTATCTCACTATCTATATCTATCTCACTATCTATATCTGTCTCTCTATCTCACTATCTATATCTATCTCACTATCTATATCTATCTCTCTATCTCACTATCTATATCTATCTCACTATCTACATCTATCTCTATATCTATATATCTATCTCTATATCTCCACATCTATATCTATCTCTATATCTCTACATCTATATCTATCTCTATATCTATCTCTCTATCTCTCTACATCCCTCTATGTATCTATCTCTTAATTATTGCACTGATTCAATGTTTCTCCATAGATTTATTATGGAAGTTGTCATTTCTCTGGCCATTTTATCAAAATGCACCCCCCCCCCCCCCCCCCACAAATATCTCCACGCAAGTAGCACATACAGACTTCAGATTTCCTGGCCTTTGACAGAGCAATATTTTAAAGGTTTTTACAGAGGAATTTTTTTTTTTTTCACATATTCTTCCACTACTAAACAGCTTTTTTTTTTTTTTTTTTTTTATGAAAATCCCCTCTGAAAAAGTCTTTGTAACTTATATGTCAACACCCACAATGGCACTAATTTAGATTCTACTTCTATCTTCCATCGCTCAATAATCACTTGGGTGAATACAATGCCACAAAATCTGTTTTTTTGTTGTTTACAATACACTCTGTGATGGCAAAAATACATTTACTCTACAACAATAAAAAGTCAGGTACCCCAGCTTTAATATAAGCAATTTGAGACATTTTTAGGAGTAAAAGGCCTTATGTTTATATGAAAGCATAAAATGACAGAAAACTTGCGGCATATTTTTCCCTCATATTTATGCCAGTAATCTACAGTATAAGTTACAAATTTATATCTCTACTTATTTAAAAAGTGACTCTATTCACCTCCAGTGTCTCGCCTTAAAGGAACAGGCCACTGTTTTTGCATACTGAGATGTTCTTACCTGAGCTTAGACGAGTTGATGAAGCGGATTAAAAGGGGAACTATATTGTAACCTTAGGAGCACTTTGATGTTCTTGCAGTGAAGTCGAAGTGCTCTGTAGCTTCTAACTTCACCCCAGTTTGGAGCTATAGGAATATCCTGGGAGAGGCCAAATGCTAACAACTTCTTTGGTCTATTTGTGTGACTGAGCGCACACATAAAGACCAGACAGGTACGCATCAACTTGTCAAAGCTCCGGTAAAAACATATCACAGTATGGGAAAATGGTGGCCTGTTCCTTTAAGACATGGTCTATTCCCACTCTAGACATACTTTAGCCTTTATACACTCAATTTCGTCCTGATTTGATCTTGATCCTGGTGATACTTGGAAATAATTGTGCTAAAAGGTTTGAGAAACATTACCCTATAGACAAAAGCTTCCACGAAGATGTAAGAGAAGGCAATGAGTCCACAAGAAACCACTATAGCAGTCTTGGCCACCGTGAATACATTTCAATAAAGGAGTATTGAGAGTCATGGGTACCATTGTATAGAGGCTGTGCATGAATGCCCCTAGCCATAGACTTCTAACTCAAATAGACTGTGCAACTGAATGTGAACTCCCCCCCCCCCCCCAAACTATGAAGGAAAACTCGACTGCTTTCCTTAGAAAAACATGTGAAGCCAGAGCCGATTTGTTCACATCACTGCTCCGGGCTGCTTTGAAAGGCTGCCTATTATTGAAGGAAGCGAAGGCATTAGAAGTCATCTGGAAGCTGGTATTTGGCTTTAAACAGTGACTATTTTCTTTAACCAAAAGTCAAAATAGGAGAAAACACAAAGAAAGCATTGTGCTAGTCGGGGAGTCACAAGAATTTGAATGCTTTGAGATAAAACTTTTGAGAACATGAAACTTTTTCCCGTATTGGCAGATAACAAAATATTGAACTAAATGATGCCTTTGTGCCCAAAATCTAACAGTCCATTCTCATTTCTTGGCATCACTGATTGTTCCTGATTTTCCGTAGCAGCTGTGCGTATGCGTCCTCCGGGTGAATCCGCCGTGAGCGCGGAGGCTTTCTTCACAGGAATGACCCAATTTATCACACACTGCTCGCGCACTGTTGATGGTTCTAATTAAAATCTGTGAACAAATCTCAAATAAAAGCTGGTCGGGTGGTAATCATATTGAGCGTGTGTGATTTCACCCATTCATTTCATCTTAAACCGGGATAATCCGCCATGTTTACTGTCAAAAAAGCCTGTTTTGAGATTGTCTTTAATCATATTGCTGCCTCCTTTTGTCGCGCTGTATATTCAGGCTGACTTAGCAAGCGCACACACAAGTCTAAATACAATAGTATAAACACTCTTTGTTTGTAATGCGCCCCATAAAAAGCCATGATTATGTATTCTTCATTAGCGTCTATGGGAGTAATCCAGTGAAAAGGCCATTGCACTGTGCACAAAGCATACAATTGATTTAATTCAAAGGCTTCAGTGCGGGTCTCCCTGTGTGCCTCATATTGGAAAAACAGTAGGGCGGCCACAAGCAATTCTGTTCCTAGGCCTAAGTGTATTTTAAAGAGACACATTTGTTTAAACAGCCCACCTCTGTAACCGCACCCCTGCTATTAGCACGTTTCACAATGGAGCCGGATTGTTCTGACAGAGCAGGCGGCTTTCATGCCTGTGAATGCAATTTCCGCCAACCACTGAGAGTACAATGTGAAACTACAACACAGTCAAGGTTGGGGAAAAGAGTAAACCTGCAATCGGTGCACGACACAAAACGGCAATGACGTAGTGCAGGTTTGTCGCGTGTGTTGCTCTGTCACTTCTTTTGCGGATGAATCTAATCTAATTCATGAAGAATGGGTCAAATGCAGGGACAAATTTCTCACCGGAGATGAATAAAGTCTGACTAAATTTGTTTCCTAATTGAAAACACTCTGTTAGACTGAATCATTTTTAAGAAGCCTGTGGACACACATTTTTTTTTTTTTTTGGCTCTGAAAGAACTAATCACTATGAATACAGTAATAATCACGGGAAATGCTAATTCCTGTTGCCCACTCAGGTGATGCTCTTTTTAAGTGAGATTGGTTCCAGGCTGTTTAACATTCATACATTCATAAAGATTGAGTTTTGGTGTATGAGAAGTTGAGGTGTAACGGTACACTAAACTGACATTGCAGTTCAGTTCAACTATTGGGAGCGCACAGTTTGGTATTTTAATGTCCAAAAAACACAGAATTGTAAGTGGTAAATGGTCTCAACTTGGCTGATTTTATTTTATTACTTTAGGTGATTCAATCATATTCTGTCCCAGCTTTAATGAGCTGCCGCTAGCATGAGCATACTGTTTGTTTCTAAATTATCTATGGCTGTGTCCGAAATGTCCACCCTAGTCCCAAACCCCTCATTCACTACATAGGCCCCTCACTATATAGTAGACTATATAGTCCACCCATTCTTTTGGCGATTTGGACAGAAGCCACTACTTTCTCCGAGCTGCGTGACGTCATGCGCGCTGTGTTTTTTAAATTTTTATTTGACATTTAAATTAAAATTAAAACTATCATCACAAAAAAAAAGAAATCTCTCCAGAAAGTAGGTCAGCCCAGTGTCCGAAGCGCCAGCAGAATGAGTGACTACATCTGCTAAAACCGACCGACCCCCCGACCAAACTCATGAGACAGTGGAATATTTATGGATAAATACGAGTCAGGTATGTTATACTGTATTTAACATGGATTTTACATGAATGGCTTGGATTATTCGAGAGAAAGCTATCGGGCTCGAGCTAAAGGTAAGCAGCTAGCGTTAGCATTTTTTCACCGAAACTGTTTATATTAAAGTGGTTTATTCATGAGAAATACGCAACACGCAATTGAAACAGCCGATTTCATTCAGTCGTGTTATGTTTAGTCCAAAGACCTGTTGCTCATCTACGACTCTCGCAAGGGATTGTTGAGTGGATGAAGAATTCCAAATCATAATATACAGTCCTACAATCCCGCATATTGGTCCTTGGAGGCGGATACAATCCCGGATACTGTTGCTAGTTGCGATATCTTACACGGTGATCAAAATCTCAATTTTAACCTCTGCAATTGAAGGGGTTAAAACTGTAACTTCAATTGAATTCTCCAGGTTCTGTGCTTTAAAATGAGGTGCAACGTGTCTCGATTAACTGAGGTTTATCTGGTGATCCTTGTGTTTAAGAAACTTGTAAATAACCAATTTTCATTGTGATATTTCTCTGTTTCTCTGAGGCCTAGGAAGTTGTGGGAGGATTCGTTTTAAAGCCCTCACTAAGCTCCTTCCAATACAACACGGGAAGTCTCTATCACTTTCGGTCCGGGAGATATCAGCTTTTATCGGCGCGAGATCGTCCGATAGCCGATATGTGAAATCTCCAAATAGCTATCGGCCCTCTACTCTCCGGTGAACTGGCCATCTCTGAAGTCCCGTCGCAACATCCACTTGGCCTCATGTCTTTTCGCTCTGCTGCTGCTAATAATTGGAATTCTGCCCAAAATACACTAAATCTGGAATAACTGATCTTACTCTCTGCCTTTCAACACAGGCTCAAGGACGTTTTTAATCACTCGTATGAATGTTTTACTAATGAATGTCCTTGTACATACTGTAGCAAATTGTTTGTTTTGTATCCCATTCCCTGTCCCTTTAAGTGCACCCTAAACACATTCAGGCCAACATTGTAAATAGGAATTTGGTTTTGATGTGATGTGATGATTGCCTGACATGAATAAATACAATAAATAAAACCTTTGCAATGACTTTGTTTTGACTGCTTCTGAATATCACACTATAGCTGATTGCTTGTTGGCAATAATTTTGAATGTATGTATATTGTCTCTATGGCCCTGTGGCCAGTATGAGGTATTCCACTAAAGACTGTATGAACTGACAACATAGTCAATTCTGATGCATTCAGACCAGTAGATTAATATTAATTAACCCGTCTTGTTTGAAGATAAATTCAAGGCTGAGTTCAGATGGAGTGTATGTCCATGTGTGGCCACTGTACTGGCTGTAAAGGCGTCATGGCCTTCGCTTTTAACTGATATTTTTTCCTCAGAGCGGCAAAGAGAATCCAGCTTTTATTCTATCATTCTTTTGATTCATATTTTGCTTTATCCATATCTCTAAACTCCAATAAAGCCGTCATTTATACTGTGATGCCTCGGCAAAATGTTTGTTAATTAAATATTTCAGTGAAGTGAACTTATATCTTTGATGTTGTGACTGGTCTTACAGAAGATGAAAGGCCAACTTAAATGAGCAAAACTTTTCAAAACTACAAGAATATAATTAATATGCCGGCACAAGGCAAAGATAAACTTGGTCTCCATTAAAATTCAGAGCCGTATGCAAATGACAACTGGTGGACATTAAGACCCCCCGACCCCCGAGGCGTCTCATGAGGGGTGTAACGGTTCACGTAACATATTCAACCGTTTCACTTCAGCACGTTTGCTTTGGTCCACTTCTGAACCACTTTGGTACAATTTTGGGCCATTTAGTTATTAGCACAAGTTTATCTGCAGTTGATATAATGTCTCATGTCTCGACCTCTACCTGAGAGTAAAGTGAAGTCAGTGACTGTCCTGTAAGGGTCGTTTGTAGCAAAAGGAATTGCTGAATGAAAAAGTGTTGGATCAGTTGTCTCCAGCCTTTTTTCTCCTGCAGATTGGTACCAGACTTGATTTTGTTTCCATAGACCTGGGGCGTGAGTGCATGGTTGAACTGTGTGGAGAGAACATGTGTTGGTGTTTTGATCATGTTTCGGCCGTGTGGAGAGCCCAGCGCTCTTACACCGCTATTCTATGTAGCGCGACCCCACCCGACCACCCTTCTGTTTCCACCACACACACCCACATTTGTCGTGGGTGGCGCCCCCAACAGAGGAGCACGCTGTACAGATCGTCATTAAAAGTTTTGTAAGCCGCAAAGAGAACAAATGTGGACAAATGCCAAGCTGAAATAAAACAGAAAAGAACCCGCTAAATACGAACTATGAAGGCAAGCTACATGCAAATGTTATACTAATACCAGCTAAAGTTGTGCTAACAGTAGCTAAATGCTAATATTGGCAAAATCCTCTTTTAGAACAGAGGTATGATGTTGTGAAATTGTAAATCCGTATGACCTGCGTGTCACTAGTGAGGGCTGTTTACGCTCCCGTTGCTATCGGCAGCCAGCAGCCTGTTCACGTCACGTCGGTGCGATTCAGCGGTCCCAAAACTTAGGCTATATCCACACGAAGACAAAATACATATTTTTTCAGAAACTTTCTTTGTAAGCACGAAGCCAGCTTAGTAAATGTGTGAGTCCACATGGGTTGATTCCGGTCTGTGAAAACTGCACAATTCATCTTCCAGGCCTGTGTGAGGCGCTGTGACGCTAACACAGAAAATAGAACAAGATCTAGCATGTGCAGTAAACTTTTGTGGAATGTAAACAGTGAAAGTGAAGCTGATTCAAGATTTTTCTGATCTCAAGAAGAGATGAGGAAGGTGAGTTTTTCTTCAGACGTAACGGGACAAAAGCAGAAAAACCTGTGAGTGACCGGACTTTTACTGTTAGTCCAAAAATACAGACTGACTCGCCCGTGTTTTCCTACTTGTCACCTATGGCTTGTGGACTGCAATGGAGCAAAGAGGAGCTGAGTTAAACCATCATAGATCCATGAATAAAACTCATTATAAGGTCAGTAGTGGTGTCCGCTATGGAAACCTCGCCAAACCTGGTTGACCAGGCATTGGGCCGATACGCGCCTGGCTGTGGAACAGTGTCTTTAGAAACCAGCGCCAGAGCATAACCTTCGGTATATTCGAGGGTTCAACTCACGGTGGGATAATTAGCGCTGAATGAAAGTGCAAGAAGCTGAAGCGTGGAGTGTAATGGTCAAATCTTTGGTTAACAGACTCTTCCTGATTAAATGGCAATTATTCTGTGCCCCTTTGCTTCCTAAACGTGTCAATGCTTTTGCTTGGAGATTGAATATGTATTGCATGTTGAAGAACTTTACTTCAAATCCCTCCTAAACGATCTAACCTAATAATGCAGTTTATAACAAAACAAACCCCCTCTTATTGCTGATAACTCGGAACAGCTCCACATCAGTTGGACACAGAGAGTGCGGCCTGTTGCAGAGCAGAGCCCCGTAAGCGCTGTTATAAGCCCCTCTCAGGTGTCTGGATTGTTGTGTACTGGCCCAAACACGGTAATGAGCTGCTGGTCCACTAGCAAAACAAAATCTTCCCTGCTCCCACAAATCCCACAGACTCACCTCTCTGGGCCAAAGCTCAGTTGTAGGAAAGTCCACCCTTGTCCTGACTGAGTTTATGCTTGCCTGCTGCAAACAGCCTCAGTGAAGCTCAGACTTTATAATCGGATACTCCTAGCCAGACAGTATAGATTTGTGTATTCGCATATATTGTGTTTGGGGCCCCTTTATACAGGCGCCTGTTTATCTTACTGTAGAAGAATCATGTGCAGACAGAACATTAAACATAATTTAGAGAGGCAGCTCAATTCCCTCTTAGCCTCCCCCAGACAGACAACTAATAAAAGCCGCTAAGGAAAGCTATTTTCATTTACATGAGACAAGCAACTTTCTCAAAATTCCCTCCTGTTGTCACGCTGAATTTATATTTATTGTCTTGATATAGAGCAAAAATCACACTAAACTAAAATGTCGATCCTTTTACTTTCCAGAGAATCGTCTTGGGGGTCTTCAGATGTACGCAGTGGCACAGTGTCTTTGAGCGCAGATGGGGAAAATCACTGGTAAAGGAATTATTACAAGTCAAAAAGAAGTTGAGGACTGCAAAAAAAAAAGAAAGAAAGAAATGCATTTGTTTGTATCAGCCCTCTGTTTTAAAGCATTGCTGATGGAAGCTTGGTGCGTCATTGTTTTTCAAAATCATGTCAGATCTTTAGATTTACGGTGCTTTGCAAATTCAAATATATGTTTTCATTATCTTTAATGTAACCAGGTGGTAATTTATGGTTAGTAGTGTGTTTTCCCCAACCTGAGTGTGTGCATGAACGCACCCCCGGAGACGTGCCATCCCCCCTCCCACAGTGCCGCCTGACTCACTGATTACTATAGTAAATCTATAGATTTATCAAAGGTGTGCGCGCCATAGCGTTTCCCAGGCTGGGGCGGTAGGCTCGCGTTTGTGCAGCGCGTGTACAGTAAGTAGGCACTTTTAAATGCACTTAGGGCTGTGCCATTTCGATTACAATTTTCGATTATTACACTAAACAATTACAAAATTAGCATAATAAAAAAAGGCGCTGGGATTATTTTCCCTTCGCATTTCACGTGCCATGGCTCATGCTTTTGCCTGAGATAAAAACAAGCAGCGCTGTGTGATGATGTCATCAGGCCGAGCTGCTCAGTTTACTTGTGCAGGTGTGAGGGCTGGCCAGCAGGGGGCAGGTGTGAAACAGAGACCTCTCCTTAATCGAGGCAGACTTGAAATCATTTGTACTTTCATGACTGTTCAGAAAACAGAAAATATTCAGCATAGTTTTGAATAAATATATAAATAAAATAAAGCCTTTTTTTTTTTAAAGGCAACAAATAATCGTTTGAATAATCGTGATTTCAATTATGACAAAAATAATCGTTATTATTTTTTCAATGATGGAGCAGCCCTAAATGCACTTGACAAATTGTGCGTTTGTGTGCTTATTGTTTTCGGGATGAAGTTGGTTGAGCAGAGCATGCTTGGTGAACAGGGAGCTGCTAAAGGCGCCCTTAGCCCCATTTAGAGTAAGGTAAACAACTTCATTGTTGCAATGTTGTGGTCCTGATCGTTTTCATTTTCAGTGTGCTAACTCTTGTGTTTTGCTGCTTCACAGTTAGCCACTGCTGCCAAAGTTACGCTCTCTTTTTGCTCTTGGGAACAGTGTAATGGTTTTTTTATGCTCTCCCTCTGTATTTTTGTTGGTAAGCTATGAGCTGCGAGTTACTGTTGTGAGATTGGTATAATGGTTATTTGCTGCCAACACTCGCTAAAGCTAGGGTGCCCTGACTGTGCGACTATACAGATTACAGACTATACAGTATTTTCATCCCCCTACATGTTCCAGCCATGTCCTAATGTGTAGAATGAGCTCAGACCTGTTCACCACAACTGCCTCTAAAATCCTGCACTGTCACTCAAAAAGGTGTTAATTCGGGCCCGAAGTGCCGTCATGCACGAGCTTAACATGGAAGGTGCAGTTACACGTCTGACCTGAGGTGGCAGTAGTGAGTAAAAAATGGTTAACTTGCCTCTAGCCCCTTTAAGCACTTTCGGCATTTTAATACAACGGATGGCAGCTATAGATTCCTAAATAAAGTACCTATATTTTCTATTGTGAACCTGAAATAAAATGTATATATTTCCCCACTATTCCTGCCTTTCTTCACTTATAAGCCAGGCTTACAGTACCAATTAAAGGGGGATCTAGCCGCCCACGATTACAGAATGTTGAGAATGTCAAAAGGAATCGCGAGCAAAATAAACTCGAACGCCACAGAGATCACCGATTCTCCATTCTTATCGTTCATACGACAAAGGCGTTGTTTTTATGATTTTTTTTTTATGAAACACATTCCAAAAAAATCACGTACTAAAGTCTGTAGCTTTACATGGATAGAGCTACAGAGCAGAAAACAAAACAAAAACTCGTAAATACCTTTTGTTGCTGCAGACAATGTCAAGATTAGCGTGGATCATATTCAATACACATAAAATATGCTTAGTAGATTGACAAAATATTCAATTAACACTTTATGATTGTGCTTTATGATATCCTTTGCTTTGTGATATTGCTTAGAATTTACATATGGCTTCAGAGTCTTTTCTCAGTGCGGCAGTAGGAAGCAAAAAGGCTTATTGGAGAAAACGCAACAAGCATAATTACGCGTGTGCATTTGGCTTTCATGTGCGTGTAACAATGAACAAACGGCAAAAGCAGGTTAGTGCGTTACCTTCACCGCAAAACTATGTATCCAAAGTGCTGAATGTAACAGATAACACGTATAGAGTTCACAAAGGAGGGGGATTTCAAAGGATAACATTATCTATCCAAGAGCAGACATCTCATCTTCTACATCCCCAGAGTAAAATACACAACGGGATCTGTGGTTTTCCTTCCCTGCTGACAATAAGTTATTCCCTATAAGCTAGTGGGATTCAAGAATATTAATCCTTCGTAGAGTAGGCTCAAAGCTGCAGAGAGCCTCCACACTGACACGTCTGCAAATCCAAATCCCGTAATAAAATCAGCCGCTACATTTGTGAGCCATGTTGACATATAGAGGATGCACATTTGCCCTTAAATCATCTTCTTTTCCTGCAGCGCTGAATGTCACAACTCTGAAACTTTCTGCTAATGACCATGACCTTTATGTAATGCCAATTGAATGCAACAGAGGAATCGATAGGCTTCTGGTAGAGCTATTGATGTATAGATTTAACAGGAGCAGTAATGGTCTGTATGGGACGCGGCTGTCGCCAGGCAGAAGGAGAGTGAGGTGGTGTTTGAACGACTTGAGGCAACCTTGGATTATTAGCAATAAGGGAGGTTTTTTTTCTGCTGCCTGGCCATTGTCACGCCTCCGCAACAGATAGCAAGAGAGGAATAGCAGGAAGGGAAAGTCGCTTTAAAACTTCCTGCTTTATTGGAGGGAGAAGATGATAATCCAGATCATTTACGACTGAAAAATAATCCTATCAAAAGCAGTGATGCTCTTTCGAACGGCTGTTAAGGTTTGAACAGGAGGATCTCAATTTGTGAAAAGAGACATATCTTATTTCAGTCAATTTTACCCAGAAGAAAGTAAGTGCTTTATTTGTAATTGTACAACCATACAATGAAACAATGTTTGGGTGTTAGTCCTGAGCTGCTGCGACTGAGCCGCGCCACCACTGTCGGCCAACCTGAGCAGCATGTTTTTGGAGGTCGGGGAACCCGTAGCATCCGGAGGAAACCTTGCTGGCTGCCCTCAGTCTCCTCTAATCCTCTGAAACGGTGCACCGCCTCCTGGGTTTGTCCCTGTTTCAGAGCATGGTGTCCTGCACTGGTCAGCTCCTTCACCTCCTCCTGCTTCTTCCTGCGAATTTCCCTTTGTCCCTTTTTTGTTTCATTTAGGACCTCTTGTGACGCCTCCACTGGTAGGTGTGGGGGGGCTCTTTGTGCCTCAGTGTTTCAGAAGAAGAAGTAATCTCAAATGTCTTTAGCTCATAAGCTAGATGTGTTTTTTTTATTTTTTTTTATGGCTAGTACGGACTCTCTGCGGTAAAAAAAAAAAACTCCACTGAACCTCACAAAAACACGGCAAAGATGTTCATAAGTAGCCAGTGAAACAATGTGGATCACAGAAACCACAAATGCAGTTCACAAGAATAGGAAAAAAAAACTCAGCTGTACCAAGAGAGAGGGAGGTTGCTGCTTGTGAATGTGGTGGTATGCACTTCCAATCATTGCTAGATCCGACTCTATATTAGGGGTGCATCTCACCTTCGGCCCACCGTTTCACCTCTGATGTCACGGAGCTGCTGCGTTTGGCCTGCGTCTCGTGCCAAACTCGGCGTTCAGTTGAGGTTAAGGCTGCGCAACTGAACCCTCTTTCGCTGTATGCGTCCTTGAGTTCCGTGTGGTTTCCATTCATTGAATTGAGTCAGATCTGTCCATGCATAACGCTGTGCAGAGCTGTCGTATTCAGAGAGAGGACCGGATGATTCATGTGCGGAGAGCTTCAATCGACACAATGTTTTCACAGTGCTTCCAGGAAATGAATGTGTGCATGTTCCTCCTTCTAAAACAAATATTTTTACGGTCCTGTTCCTACCTCCTCTTCTGACTATATGGTTGTGGTCATGTTGATCTGCTGGTCGCTTGGTTAAATCAAACACTGACCAGGGCGCAAGGGCTCTTGGACCCGAGCGTGTTCCTCGCTGGTCTCACGAACTGACTCCTCCACAAACAAGGTAACAAGGCTCTCACCATTGGCGTAGCCCTAATGTGTAATGTAATACTTTGTACCTGTCCTGGTCTCCTCTGAGTGGAGTTTGGCCCTGAGCGCCACATTGTGCAATAGGACTATTGTTGGAAATTTCTTATTTTATTCATTGTTTGAGCGGATGCTGATATGAATGAGCATGAATGCAGTTGTGTTTGAGTTAAAAAGATTTAAAAAATAGATTTACAAATTGAAATGAAAGTAAATTTTATATAATAACTTTTAATTTTGTCAAATTTGACATAGTCCTTTCGAACCTGTGACCTTTATAAGCGTGGGGGAAGCAAATATGTGTGGTTCCTTGGGCCCAGAATTCAAGGTAGCGTTGTTGTAAATGATTAAAGTAGCTAAATTGATTCAAGTATACCACCTCGGCTGCGACATCTACAAATCGCCATGACTCCCGTGAACAAACTCATGAATCAGTCCAACAATGGAGCGGGTGACCCAGGTGAAAGATGTTTGCACTAAAGACCTGTGCTGGAGTATGCCAGTCCTGTGTGGGGCGGCCTCTCTAAGAGCCTGTCAGTGGAACTGGAGCAGGTGCATCCTCTATCCAATCTCTGAGTTAGAGGCGGGACATGGCCACACCAGACCCTCCAGAATATCCTGAAGGACAGTTCCTCTCCTCTGCAGACCCTCCATTGGATACCAGCTCAGGCACCGAAGACCATATGCAGCCAAGAAGAGCAACACAAAAAAACATGACATGTCTTTTATCCCTCGGGCTTTAATGTTGTTTTACAAAAAAATATATATATATTGCTGTTTTTATTCAACCGTGAATGACACATTTCAGGCTAAACATTTTGTTCTTGCGCATGCGGACCAGGTCGTCGAGGCACCTGCCTTCGGCTGCCACCCAGTCCTCTCAGCACCCGACCCCTGTGGATCCCTCTGCGGCTGGTGAGTCCGCAGGAGGGCGGGCCCACGTCTCCTCGGGGCAGAGGCCCAGCCACCAGACGCTCGCTTTCGAGCCCCGACCCCAGGCCTGGCTCCAGGGTGGGGCCCCGGCTGCGCCATGCCGGGCAATGTCTCGGTCCTTGTTTGTCATACATCCATAGGAGTCTTGTGAGTTGCTCTTCGTCTGACCTGTCACCTTGGACCTGTTTGCCATGGGAGACCCTACCAGGGGCATAAAGCCCCATGCAGACAACATACACTGTAGCTCCTCGGATCATTCGGGCACTCAAACAACCCCAACACGTTAAGGTAGCAGCTCACGGGGTTGAGTAGCAGCTCACAGGGCATCTGTTTCGGATGCCTCCTGGTCGCCTCTCGTGGAAGGTGTTCCAGGCATGTCCTAGTGGGACAAGGCCTCGTGGAAGACCCAGGACACGCTGGAGGGACTATGTCTCCGAGCTGGCCTGGTGTCGCCTTGGGGTCCCCCCAGAACAGCTGGAGGCGGTGTGCATGGATCGGGAAGTCCGGGCATCTCTGCTGAGACTGCTGCCGCCGCAACCCGGCCCCAGATAAAGCGGAAGAAAGTGGATGGATGGATGGCATTTTGTTCTTTCAAAGTTTAATAAACCTAAACCTAAAAAGGATTCACACAACACGTTTTTCCACAGCATAAATATCAGTTCCATTATAACTTAATGTGATTTAAATAAAATAGTGTGCTATTTATCGATCACGTCTTAGTTATTGGGAGTTGTCTGGCTGGTGTTATTAAACTTGCACGTTCAAAAGAGCCAGTTTTTTGAACAACTCTTTGAAACGAGCGGATCTCAAAGATGCGTAAAATCCCGTCACTTATCAAAAGGACTGGAATGCAAAATACTTCCTCGATCCTTACTATGCATGGTGAGCTTTGGTCAAAATGCCAGCGACAGAGAGATTTATTCATGAAGTTGGCACAGCAGTGGGCAGTGTGTTCTTTAAAGTTACCCATGTCAGAACCAAAAATAATTATAGGCCTATTTTAACAAATGGGCTTTGATTCTGCGCCTTTCAAACATAAAAGCCCAACATGACAAAAGGAACATTGTTTGTCTTTGCCTGATTAATGAAGGGGTCACCGTGTTTGTCGCTGACTTTCTCGCCCGAGTTTATTTTTGTCAATTTAAGCGTAAAATATGAATACCAACTCTGCGGGGCCAAATGGTAAATCAAGTGGTGGCATGTGGCATATTTAGTGAAATTGCAGGGTTGAGTGATGATTCATTGTTAAAAGACCAGAGGAATAATCAAAGTTTGAAAAAAAAAAAAAAATAGGAAAAAGTGGAGACAAAAGCTTGGAAACATAAAAGATGCGGAAAATGTTTTATTTGTGACAGGAAGAGTCAGAAAGCTTAAAAAGCCCAAACACGCCCACCCAGTGTCGCCCTCAGCACTCAGATGTTGACACAATAAAAATGCCTTTTTTTTCTCCCCCTCCCTTCCGATTTGTTTGGTGTCGAACGTTGTTGTGATTTTCTCCCTAACCCCGTGAACCCCGCTCGAATGGTTGTCTTTGCTGTCTTAAGTAGACTGACTCTCGGGTCGCTAAGAAGTGGATGCCTTCGCCGTCTCGCTTCGAAAGATAATTTGGCCTTTGCATATTTAGCCACTTTAGCTCGAGCCGGGAATTGACTTTTGCTGGGAAAACAGGGCAAACAAAACAAAAGATGCAGGCGCGTGTTTACGGTGAGGTGAGCCGGTATACTTGCGCTTTAACGGGAACCATCTGCAGCAAAGCATTCTGGGAGGGTGTTAATTGGAGAGCGTTCTTGCCTGCACTACTCCGCTGTGTCAACATTGCGAGTTGAGTTTATCAAAGTCAAAATGAACGCTGAGCGCGCCGAATCTCTGCAAATAAAGCACGAAACACGGATTATCAAACGAAGCCGAGCCTGCCTCATTATTAGTAGGTGACGCGGAAGTCAATCACAATCAAGCTTCGGAAACGAAAGCGGGAGGTATTATGGTCTGCGTTTTCTCCAACAATTGAATTTGTAAATGCAACCATCTGTTGTTTCAGGCATCTCTTTTTTTTTTTTTTTCTGTGTGTGTGTGGCTTTACTTTACAGCACTGTGACAGCATGGTAGGATGGAAATAACACGGTAATTGGGATAACAAAGTGTGGCAGTGTGCCTGTAGGTGGGCACTGCCACTCGGAGTGTTGATGGCGATTGGCTGTGTGTGCCGGCTGTCACCTGATAAGTAGCACTTCCTGTCTATTCTGTGACCTTCCCGTATCCGATCCTCCGTGTTGGTGGCTGCTGCTCGTCGTCGCTTTCCATTTCGGGGAGTGTTGATATTTGGCTTTCATTGCGAGGTTCACTAGCTGAAGTTGGTGTTAATTAGTTATTCAAAGAAAAAAAGTATAACCTATAAGTTATTCTATTAAGTAGTTACTTAGAGTATCAAATATTAAGAAACTGGGCTAGATCAGAAGTTCTAAATTCGGCTCTAGGAATGGAGTAATGAAAACTGAACACAAGATTATGTTTAAGTGGTACCAAATAATATATTGTGATGAATAGGAAAAATAAACAAACATGTTTAACAAACAATATTCGAATGGCCATTCACACATTTCACAGTGCATAAACTCTCGATATGTACACTATTTACACTCCAAATTCTTCTTTCTACCAACGATGGTATTAAGGCAACAGGTGGAAAAGTTCATACGGGCCCACAACTTCCACGTTGAGGTGGCAAAGTCCAGGGGGTTTGGTGAGGGGAAGTAACAGTTCATAAAGGGACCGCGATGAACGGGTTGCGATGTTGGCGACCAAAAGAAACAAAAATAGAGAGGGCGGCTGCTGAGGAGCCTCCTACCAGCCCGGGGTTCGGTTGGGTGAATTCAGTTCAGCTCATTCAGTTCAGCTCATTCAGTTCAGCTCATTCAGTTCAGCTCATTCAGTTCATTTGGATCCAGGTTCAACATTTGGAACAGGCTCTAGCTCGGGCTCTAAGCTCGCCATCCAACCTGGCCTGCATAAAAGGACAGGACCAGTTAAGTTTCTAGTGCGCACAAATACATTCAAATACTAAATGCTAAATAACAAGCATCAAAGTAGCAAAACATTTTCCTTATTGTACAATAGATTGGTTCAATCATAAATCAGAATAGATAATACAATAATTGTTCTATTAAAATATTCATCACTTTAATAATCTCAAAATGTAAACACCGCATCCACAAATAAGGTGCGTAGCAGACTCAGTGGTTGACTGGACTGCATCGTAAAGTGCCTTGGATGCATAGCATTAACACACATCAAAACATTAACCATGTGCTAAAGAAGCAGCAGTACATTCATGATAACACAAATCAGAACCAATGGACAATGGGTTATAAGTGATTTGCCTCAGGTGCACTGTGGAGCGGGTCAGACTGTTTTTAATGCAGGCTAGCTGATACCGTAGAAATGCGTTAGCCTTGCATTAGCCTAGCGCCACGTAACTCTTCAAATATAAGAACTGCTTGAATTACAAAAAAAATATGTCCAGAAATCAGCAACACTCTGGATAACTAAGAAATGAGGCCCAATGTCAAAAATCCTGAAATATCCCTTTAAGCTCGTGCACGACGGCACTTCGGACCCGAACAACTTTTTGTGTGACAGTGCAGGAATAGGTCTGGGCTCATTCTACACCTTAGGACATTGCTGGAACATGTAGGGGGAGGAAAATACACAATTTTAACCATTTTAAACTCTGTATAGTCCCTTTAAATACAGTTACGTGAAAAGTTACATGATCCAAGTCTAGCTACACAAAATTATACATGTCGAAATTAAATTGTCGAGTTTCTAAGCGGATAAAAAGGGATATTTAAGGTGTAATAATACCGTAGGAGCACTTAGACTTTACTGCACAGACGTTGAAGTGATCCTATGGTGTAATTATACCTTACAATATACCCCTTTTTATCCACTTAGAAAATCAACATGTTGTAATTTTGTGTAATAAGACTTGGAGCGTGAAACTTTTCATGTAACCGTATTTAAATAGGGGAAACGTGGAAGAGCTTGGTCGCTTCTAACTTCACCCCAGTTTGGTGCATTAGGATGAATATGCTGGGAGAGGCTAAATTCTAACAACATCTTTGGTCTTTTTGCATGACCGAGGGCACACACAAAGACCAGACAGTTACGCATCAACTCGTCTAAGCTAAGGTAAGAACATATCTCAGTATGGAAAACGGTGGCCTGTTCCTTTAAATAAGTTATACAGGTAAGACACTCTTGGTGAATTGTACATCTGTAGATTCCTTTGGTCTTGGATTTATCGTCGCCACCTGCCTTTTTGTTATCCCCTTTTCTTGCCTTGAAGAGCATCGTGTGTGCTTCACCGCGGCTTCTGAGAACTGGACTGGGGTTCGCAAATGGTAACTCGAACGTTTGGACAAAGAATGTCCAAAGGGCTGGGAATCATGGACTGTGAACCTGTCTCAACAAACCCTGACACAAATTATGGTTAACTAATGTTGTTTTTAGAAATTAGTAGTAGTAGCAAGCATCTGTAAAAATATGTAGTGGGTCAGGGCTGATAAATCATATCGCCACGAAACAAAGAAGACAGATGTGCCCTTTTTCTATAAGTAATGTCCATGTAATGACCATAATTACACACTTGAAGGTTCCAGCATTTTTTCCACCATGCTACTATGAGCTGTAAAGCGCTGGTTTTCAACCCTCGTGGCTACGCGATCCACCTTCAACTATATCATGCATAAATGTGTGTCTACTGCAGCTTTTACAAAAACAAAACATTTAAATCTTGTTGGCATGCTATATTGAAAAGGCAGTAGGGAAGACTTCTTCAAGTTCTGTGGATTTGGACATTGATTTTAAGGCAAACATTCGGCAACTGTTGAAACATTCTATGTTCTTCTTCAGAATCTTGGGTATTTAAGGCATTTCATATCTTGAACTAGCCTGGCTAACACCAGACTAAAATCACAAGTGATATTTAGTCTGGGGACCACCAATGCATTTTCTCGTAGGAGAGGTGTGGTTTACGATACTGTCAATGGTCCATACTCGTTTATTGGGCGATACGAAAAAAAAAAAAAGTATCTTGCGTCTGCACGTAGCCATAGCCAATCGTATCATCGCATGAGATGACGTATGACGTACCCGCTGTAAACTTTTGAGCTAAACTATTTAGAACACGGTGTAAAGCTTGATCGAAAAATACCATCGTGTCTGCTGCTGTCATGTTGGATCCGTAAATAAACTTTTTTTTATTTTTTTATCCGTAAATAAACTACAAGCTTCCGTGCGTCATCATCTTGCCGTCCTTCCTCGCTCTGTGATTGGTTCCCAAATCCACCGGAAAATTTGGGCCATGGTCCCCAGGCTGTTGTGCAGTTCGAAATAATTCGAGCGCACACAGCAGCCTGGTGTTAGCCAGGTTAATCTTGAACCACAACTATCCCCAATTTCTGAAAGCACAAAACATAATTGAAATGAGGAACAAAAACCTAAAACCAAAGTTGCAGCTTTCACAGTTCCTAATAAATATTGTGGATACAGAATTCCAATGTATTGCTCTTTCAGAACTTCATCAGTGTCAAAGACTTGCTTGGTTGCATGATTGCAGCGTTTATTTTGAATTAAATTGAAAATTAACCAATCAGAATCCTTCAGCTGTTGAAGGAACAATATCCCAGTGATTATGTGGGTGGGTGCACAGAATACTTGTATAAAAAAACAAACTTGTAAACTGCAGCTCGGCGTCATGATCGTCACCTTGAAGTTACCTCAAAGATGCACACAGAGCAGAGGGGGGAGAGACTTGACAATTGAAGCAATTTGTCTGTAACAAGGCGGTGCCTCACACGCAAGAAGGGAGCCGCCGTGACACCTGCACCCAGGCACAAACAAACAAATGCAGACAGAAGACGGAGACAGCCCGGGTCATGAGAAGGCACGCTCAGAGAGCCTCATCTTCCTCACTGCTCCAGAGCTGATCAGAGCTGCTACAGTGTCACCTCTCTCCCACAAACCCCCCTAGAGACCACTCACTGTCACTGCGCTGAAGACAGGCCTGGCACAGCGCTTATATCCTGCCTCTGCAACGGTGGAAAAGTGAGGAAACTGATGGCAACACTATTAGGGAATACAGTATTTGCACATTAAATGAAAGCTCAAAACTTTAACAGACATTTCCAGTTTGCAGTAGCACTTACACTAAAACTAACTTTTTTACAAACGCGGACGCTGACACACTTGCCCTCATCCCTTTTCTTTGTTTCGCTATTACTTCAGGCATTATGTGTCGTGACTAGTTTGATATAGTTGTTAAAAATAAATAAGGGGGGAGCGCGAATGCTGCGAGAATTCCATTGTTCTGCTCCAATATTTGACAGCAGCAAAGCATCACACTATTAGCTTAAGCGTCTGAAAGAAAGCAAACAGTTGAAGGAAATGTAGTCTGCATTAGGGCCTTCAAAAGGCTGACAATATCAACTTTTAATGGAGAGGGAATGAGAGGGAAAAACATCTCTCTCCAAGCATAGCAGTTCAAAGTGTCTAATTTTACATCTTGTTTTACAGTTTTCGGGTACATGAAGTGAAAAACAGCGACGTGCGGTTAATATTACATTGTTTCCCGGCTGAGAGGGACACGGAGTTCCTTTCATCTCTGGTAAGGCCCTGGGAAATGTGTGATTCTTATACACACACACACACACATACATGAAAGTTGCAAAAAGAAAACAGTGCTGCCTCCTCCTTGTACAGTCCCTCTGTTTTGACATCTCCAGGCAGCGTGCCACAGCTGAGCTAATGGTGTGGTAAGCGATAAAATGTAGGTTTATGAGGGATTAGTCGGCGACGCGTGTTTACACAAAGAACGGGCGCTCGCATAACGCGCACGAGATTCCCCAAGTTTAGCCCTTGCATTAGGCGTGTTTACGACAGCTTTGAGTGGGGCTTACCCTTGCTTTTGGTACAGCCCAAGCCCTCCCTCCCTCCCTCCCATCCCACCGCCACCAGCACAACCCCCTTACCCCTATACCCTCCCCTTCAGCTCTTCCTCAACCACCGCCACCGAGAGACTTTAGGGGGGGCGTAGTTAAAGACAAATTCTCAAGCACAGATGGCCAGGTCACCGAGTCTGCTGCAAAGGGGAAGTGTGCGGGGTCAGATGTGGACCGTAGCAACAGTTTTCTATCGAGCCACTTCAGAAGAAAACGGGAGGAATCTTTCAGAGAAGATGGATGGCAATAAAGAGCCGGCGATCTGGGGGAGACAAAGTAGGGCAGAGATTGGAGGGCATGGCCGGGCGGTGTGCAAAGAAACGTCCAGGAAAGAGGAGGGGATAAACGCGATTGAAGGGGCAAAGATGCAAAAAAAAGAAGAAAAAAAAAGACTAAGACGGTCTTAGAAGAGGAGTCAAGAAAGAGAGTGTTCAGTCCAAGGGGGTTAAAGTTACTATATATACACACCTCTGGAGGTTATAACAAGCTTTAGAAAAATGTCTGAGTGGGAGGATGGGAGTGGGGAGTGCAGTAGTTACAAAATTGCTGATCACTTTCAAAGCTTTGCATTGAATTTCCAGGCACATGCAGCTCATGGTTTACTAAATGCACAGCGAAATCAATGTCATAAATGTCAGGTGGAGGGCAGGGCCAATACAACTCTATGGGAGAAATGCAGTTTTTGTAAGAAATCTGTTACATAGTGTAGTACTGCTTAATTGTACTTCGGTATTCAAAATGGTGGCAACCTATTAATAAATAAGCTGAGTTCCCCTCCAGCCGCCCAGCACACATAACCCGCAACTCCCCGGGTATTTTGATATCATTCTATCAATGCCAGTATGTTGCTCCTAAAGACTAAAAAGGAATGAACATAATGTATAACACAAGTTTGAACCTCAGCAACATACACAAGGTTACACAAGCTGTTCTCATTGTTTGATATTTGGCTCAAGTATCAATAAATACGCCCACATGAAGAAAAATCATATGTCTGTCCATCTTCATTTCTAGAAATAGCCTTACATTGAGGCGTCATAGTTCAGGAAACAAAAAGTAAAGAAACACCATGTTAGGGCTGCTCGATTATTGAAGAAATAATAATCACAATTATTTTTGTCATAATTGAAATCACGATTATTCAAACGATTATTTGTTGCCTTTAAAGGAAAGTCTATCTTTATTTTATTTTATTTATTTATTAATCAAAACACTATGATGATATTTTATGTTTTCTGGACAGTCATTAAAGTACAAATGATTTCAAGTACGCCTTAGTTGAAGAGAGGTCCCCGTTTCACACCTGCCCCCTGCTAGCCAGCCCTCACACCTGCGCAAGTAAACTAAGCAGTGCGGCCTGATGACATCATCACACAGCGCCGTTTGTTTTTATGTCAGGCAAAAGCACGAGCCATGGCACTTGAAAAGCGGAGGGAAAATAATCCCAGCGGCCTGAAATAACGCAAGTCGGCTTTGCAAAAAAAAAAATTTGAAAAACAAAGAAAAAAAAATTGAAGAAAAAAAATGTTTTTTTGGATTTTTTGCGATTATGCTAATTTTTTAATCGTTAACTGTTGTAATCGAAATCGTAATCGAATTTCGATTAATTGCACAGCCCTACACCATGTTAGTGTTTTTTTATTGGCGCTTCCTATTTGCACTGTGGTAAATCTTCACTCCATGCATTACTGATCTATTAATAATATCCCAAATTGTGTGCGTTTTAGAGAGCGGAAGCGCACTCACAATGGCTGACAAGCTGCAGCTCGGATCTCTGAGGGCCTATCGCCCCAAGTGCTTGTCATAAGCAGTTTCGTGCTCTCTGCCACAAAGCATCTCATTTGGCGAAAAAAGAAGAGGAAGGTTTTTACCTGCGTCCGCTGACTGTCTAAAAAGTATATTTCAATCTGGATTCCTCGCAGACTCCGTGGTGTACTTTGGGGTAACAAATCAGCCTTTCAGCCGCCCAACACCTATAGGGGTCTTTTGCAAAATGGTAATGTTCGGGAAGGTGCATATCATTTGTCTCAGCATGGAATGTGAAATCTCCCCTAGCTATGAAAACACATATTCAAAGTGACAGATTATAATGGAGTTTTTGTATCTGAAAGACGGGTTGTGTTTGATAGAGGATGCATGCGGCTTAACAAACACTGGAATCTTCTTAAATCTACACTAATCTGTTATCCCCTCAGTGCGCCGTTTCTGGCTCCTGGCAGTGGGCGGGGCCTGTGTGTGTCATGTCTGTGTGCCTGAATGAATGACTTCCTATATACGCCTTTACTGAAATGTATTGCTGTATAGGAAGTGTGTACAACATATTTAAATCCACATCTATACAAATAATTCAAGCACAAAAGAAGCAGCGGATCACGGTTGTGCTTCCATCTCTCTCTTTTCTCTTCCACATTCTCTCCATTCACTTATTTATTTTTTTCCTGATAGAGCTGCATTTTGTAATAACACTGCATTATGTAATATTCTAATTTTGCAACAACCAATTATATAATGCAATGAAATGTGCGGTAACACTTTTTGATGACTGTGCACTATTAAAGCTAAATGTTTTTAATTGTTTCTTAAACCAAAACCGTTCTCATCATGTGTTACTCATTTATAAGCAGCTACATAGTGATGACCTTGATTGTCGTAGCAAATTGTTTTTTACTCATTAATTGTCCGTGAGAGTAAATACTACCCTGATAGAAAAGACAAAGGGACAGAGGGATATTGTACATCCAATTACACAATGGAGATCATTTTTTCCACTCAAACTTGGCTGTAAATGCTGTTTAAGTGGTGCTAGCCCGCAGTTAGCTTTGCCCGTTAGCCTGTTAGCTTCTTCCTCGTGATTCCGTTAGTGTGTATTGGGGTCTCCGGGTCGGTGCAGGGAAAGCTACAATTGTGATTTTCTGGCCAGAGACACCAGGGGGAGATGAAAGGCCCCCCATTCATCCCATTAACACTTGTATTACCCCCAGAGGATATATTAAAGTAAACAAGTTAGCCAGGACTGCTTTAACCATTTCTGACTTGCCCCTGACCATAACCTTTTCACCGTCACCATAACCGAGCACATTCTCTCCAGTTCAGTTTTACCCAAATCTAAAAGCTTCTCGACTGGAGCTTTCTGCCTATAGGCCAGGATAACACCTCATTTGAAAGCTAAGACATAAGCTCTTTTTGGTCTTATGATTCTGTCACATCTTTGTGGCTTCATCACAGTACTCTAAAAAGTGAAAGGCTTCCAAAATGCTTCAAAAAGCGATGAAAACGTGTCAAAAAATGTGATGAAAAACCTTACAGAAAGCAAAGAAAACAACTTGACATAAAAACAAGGACCTCCGCGACCCGGCCCCGGATAAAGCGGAAGAAAATGGATGGATGGATGGATGGATGGATAAAAACAAGGAAGAAGCTTAGATAACTTTCGTCTGTCTTAGCTTTCAATGAGGTGTTACCCTGGCCTATACTGTAAGCTCTAAGGCAGGGGTAGGCAACGTCAGGCCCGGGGGCCAAATCCAGCACTCCAGCACAGAAACTCTGGCCCTCAAGGTGATTTTGAGAAACATACTGACACAAATCAGAAAGTACTTCAACATTTTCAAGGTTAAAAGGGAGAAATACTGTCAATACACCCAATTAGGTCATATTATGTACAACTCTGGCATTTGTAGAATGTGCACTGGAAAAAAAATAATATATATATATATATATAGAAGAAATGACAGAACTACTTGAATTAAGAGATTCAATCTAAAGTTTGAGTAGATTTGGTCTGGTCTTAGATCAGATAAAACATCTTATCGCCAATGGAACAAGTCATTATTCTCTTAACTCAGATTATATTGTATAATTTCAAGTGAAAAACAAATCAGAGTAAAATTTCATTTGTTTGATTTCAAAGTGGGTTTTATGCTTGTTCCATTGGCATTTGTATCTGTATCTTAGATTAGTCCAAACAGACTCAAATTCAACATAAAGAACCTTTATTCAAGCAATTTTATGTCATTTATCTCATTTAAGAAGGTAATTTTTCCAGTGTAGTGCTTTACTTTGGCCTAAAACTGGCGGCTTCAGCCCTCAGTCTTTTTACAATGAAAAAAATTGGCCCTCCATTAAGAAAACTTGCCTACCCCTGCTCTAAGGTCTCGAAGCTTTAAGATTTGGGAAATATTGTATCTGCACTCTTTGATTTTTCTGTAACTGTGAATTATCGTGTGTATGAATTGTGTTCTTCAAATAAACCTGCCTTGTACTGAACGATTAACTACTCCAGGAAGTGCAGTTACTTCAAAAAAGTGTCTCAAATACATGCGCTTGAGTAAATGTTCTCGAGCACTACACTCCCCCTCCTCTTTCCCTCTCCCCCTCGCTACTCCCTCCTCTCCGTTCTCCTTCTCTCTCCCTCCCCCCCCCCCCCCCTCCCTTTCACGTGAATTCAGACAAGACTGTATGGGTAATGAGGCCGCATCTGTTGTGTTCTCAACTGCGACCAAACACCAATCAAAGATGATTATGATGTTGACAAAGTTACCCAGCAGATAGCACTTATTCAGCCGCGGCAGGAGTCGGCTGCTTTAAAAAGAGGCAGCGGAAAAGAGAGATTTGGTTTTGTTACTTTTTAGAGAAGCCAAAATAACACACTTGAAGTTTGTGTGCTTAATACAAAACAAAGCAAACAAATGGACGTTAATGAACGATGTTGGATAAATATGTATAAATAAAGGATCGTGATTGCTTATTAGGCCTTTTGATATGACTACAATGAAACCGTTGGGTCTCAGACGCATTTTGCATATTGTTTGTACGATTTGCCCTTTTAAAGTCTAAAATTATCTGTATTAATTAGCAGAAGTTATGTATAATTTATTTTCTAAGCATATTCAGCATCGACAAATGAAGTGTTTTGGGCTTGTATTTCGGGTTTGGTTTGAGTTAACCTTCTCAAACTAAGTCGGAAAGTTTGCAGTCTTGGGTCAGAGCAATGTCCGCTGGCTGCTCTGCTTAAAGATCATGACACTAGAGGCTGCCATTGCTGTAGTACCTTCATATAGCCACTAGTCTCCCATTAGAAATCATTACACTTTAGACATGTTAAAACAACTTTAAAGCCTGGTACCTAATTTGTTGGAACTTTCTACAGCTAGATATTCCATAATGCTGGGTTAGTTACAATTAAAGGGACCAGGCTGGTTTTCGTAAGAAACATTTTAGAATCTCGTACTTAATGAGGGCCGGACTGTTAGCATTGGAGCTGCGCGAGCTACACATCACGCAAGGGCGGAGTCTACAGTGAAGATCCCGCCCTTATGTCCTTTTTAGGAACATGCTTCGTCAGAGCTGGGGAGGGGGAGTCTGTAAATCCGCCATGTTTTCCCCGTCGAACATGGTCATTGTGGACACGGGGAGGAGTGAGGAGGAGTTGTCTATTATTGTTTACAGTCTTTGGGTCAGAGGCTGCCCACTGTAACCCGAACTCATGCAATCAATCAACTGTTTTGTATCGCCCAATATCACAACAGGAGTTGCCTCAGGACGGCACAAACATTTAAACAATGAAACAAAAACAATAAACAATGTAAAGGGCAATGAAGTTATCCAGGTAAACATAATGTCCAAAGAAGCGTCTGCAGCAGGTGATGACGAGCCGCGTGGGCGTCGCTTGCCCTTAGACTACTCTATACACGGCAAGGAAAAAAGAAAAAGTGAAACCTCGAGGAGAACTGCTCCCATGGACGGACAGGCTGTAGATAGACCCAGGGTTGATGGGAGTCCCTCAGAAGACGGGCCAAGACCACAGAAGAACGTCCAGTCCTTGTTGGAGATTCAGTTGTTGTTGTCCATTCCTCCCTGGACAGGGCTGAAGACTGCGATCCTAACGACCAACCATCTGAAACAGAGGAGGGGACACCATGTGAACAGTGCTGAATTGAAGAAATGCTGTATCATAATTAACAACTGGTGCCAATTTAGTGCAAACACAGTCATAATTGTAGAAGCATATTTTATATAAACATATTGGTTGATATAAATGTCTAAATAAAGGTCCAAACCTTAAAAATAAGTTGCTAGTATGATAATTGGTAACTCGTGTAAATGTTGTGCCTCTACCACTACTAAGAGTATCCATACATTGTCAAATTTTAAATTTATAAACATATTTGTTGATATAAATTTCATAATAAATGTCCAGATCCAAAAAATAAAGGTTGTAGTAAGTTTCTAGTATGATGATTGGTAACTGGTGTAAATGTTGTGTCACTACATTGAAAACTGTAGAAGTTATTGAAGAGTAATATCCATAAATTGGTATATTTTGGTATGGATTTCAAAATAAAGGCTCAGACCTGAAAAATGAAGGTTAAGTTGCTGGTAAGACAAAGTATGCAACACAAAGAAGCCCCTTACGAGAGACCAACAGGCCCGGTTTGAATCGTGAGGCCGTCTTTCCGTGGACCCACCACCTGCAGGAGGAGCCATAAGGGGCTTGTGCAATGTGATTTGGGCAGCTCCAACAGCTGCCCCCACGACCCGGAAACAGAAAAGTGGAAGAAATGGATGGATGCAATAAGAAGAGGATAGTGCTCAGTGTACCGCACTTCCCACAGCAGTGTTTCTCCTAAGGCAGCTTCGCTTTAGGCTGTGGGTTAGAGCTTTACCTAACTGACCTGATCATACGCTGATTCAAAGAGGTACGCAATACTTATACTATACTATTTTGTATTGTTAAAGGGACTATACAGGGTTTAACAATGTGAAAATGTAGTGTTTTCCTAACCTTACATGTTCCAGCAATGTCCTAATGTGTAGAATGAGCCCAGACCTGTTCACCACAACTGCCTCTAAAATCCTGCACCCTCAAAAAGCTGTTAATTCGGGTCCGAAGTGCCTTCATGTGCTTAATGGCCATACCGCCTTTGCTATGCCCAATCCCGTCAGACCTTGGAAGCTAAGCAGGGAAGGGCTTGGTCGGTACTTGGATGGGAGACCGTTTAGTAACACCAGGAAGCCCAGCGAATGTAGTTAGTGAGTGAGTGGTTGGTGGTGGTCGGAGGGGCCGATGGGCGCAGACTGGTTGCCTCGCTTCTGTCAGTCAACCCCAGAGCAGCTGTGGCTACAATAGTAGCTTACCACCACCGGGTATCGAGTGAATGAATAGTGCAATGTCAAGCGTCTTTGAGTGTCCAAAAAAGCGCTATATAAAACCGATGCATTATTATTATTATTAATATAGAACCTCCAGTTACTTGAGGGGGAAGTAGTCAGAATAAAAATGACAACTTCCATCTAGTCCCTTTAAAGTTCACCGTTTTTCCATGCTGTGATATGTTCTTACCTGAGCTTAGACGAGTTGATGCGTACCTGTCTGGTCTTTGTGTGTGCCCGTGGAAGAGCGTGGTCGCTTCTAACTTCACCCCGTTTGGAGCTATAGGAATACATTGGGAGAAGCCAAATGCTAACAACATCTTTGGTTGTTTTGAGTGACTGAGGGCACGCACAAAGACCAGACAGGTACGCATCAACTCGTCTAAGCTCAGGTAAGAACATATCACAGTATAGAAAAACGGTGAACTATTCCTATAAAGGGACTAGATGCAAGTTTTATACTCACTACTGCCCCCTCAAGTCTTAGGCGTAACTGCAGGTTCTATATTCAGCTTTTTTAGACTCGTATAGTCCCTTTAACAATAAGAATAATACAATAGAAAATAGTATAGTAGTAAGTATTTGCAGTTAGGCGCATGTATTTGGTTTCACAAAACAATGTGTTGACCATATACCAGCGACAACAAAGACCTGGCAGGATTACACTGTAAATACTAATGTTCTCTCAGACATAGCCTCGATAGGTGCCTAATGGTTGGCGCACATGCTAAAAGCAGTGTAATGCCCAGGGGTCATCCAGGGACAGTGTTAGTCCATGTATTTATGCACTCAGAGTTCCTGCAGCCCAGGCCATTACACTGACCTCTAGGGAGTTTGAAAATGAAGAACTGTATGGATTTGACTTTTAAAATTTAATATAGAGATGTTGCTTTCCATGGTTACGGGAGCGTCGGCAGTGGCGCTTCTAAGAATACGCCGGGATAAGGAGACACTCTACAAAACCATCCAGAAAACAAGGAATTTCTTTTTTTTTTGCTTTATTCGTCAATCCATTTACCCTCACAGTTTGCTTGTAAAATGCTCAGAAATAACTACGCATCAAAAGGATCGTGGAAATCCGGGGAGACCGCTTTACACAACAAGTTGTTATGTTCCCTCGCTACAAGCCTTTTCAACTGAGCTCAACGATTCATGAATTGGCTTAATCGTTGAAATATTGTGCAAAAAAAAATAAAAAATCTATGAAAGATTGTCTAGTGTGTCCGCAGCTTTAGTTACAGTTATAAATACTTGCGGGTTGGTTCATCAAGGTTCTGCAGGCAGTGGTACTTGAGGTGTGTTTTACTCAAGAAAATAGCCACTGAACCGTGTGAGCACACTGCATTCTATAACGCCATTCATTTGGAGTATTCATTATAGCTATTCAGGTAAGTCCTTTTGAGGGACGGAACATTGAGAATAGTGTAAATGGTCTTTGGAATATACTCTCCAAAGCTTTTTAGCAGGAAAAAAAAAAAAAGGTTCAGAATGAAGGAAGAAGAAAAAAAAGGGTTACCTGAGTAAAGCTCATCTGCAGCAAATTTATAAAGAAACTCTGTGTTGTTGCTTTGCTTTTTTTTGGTCTTTTTTCAAAGTAATTAAATCCTTTGATGGGCTCTACTTTTGCTTTGATTTCAAGGCATTTTTCTACCATAATGTAATTAAAGTTTGTTTTTGTTTTTGTTTTTTTACCAAAGACTTCATTGATTTGTTGTGGGCAACCAAGGTAATTGAAATCTGCCCATGCTAGCTTTTGTTGCTTTGTTGTGGTAGAAATCCTACATCTATCTTCTCGGAATTGAAGTCTGGACGTTTGTCGCCGTGTGTTTTGTCATTTTAAAAGTCTCACTTTACATAAATTTGATGCAGGAAATTAATCTTTCCTTCCATCTACTTCTTCTTTTTTTTTTAGTTCCATTTCTGTATCATCCATTATTAATGCGCCGTTCTGTTTTATCTCTCTCCACTCCAGCTCTAAATGGATATATGTTACCTTCCCGCTCGTCTATTTACTCATATTTTTATCGTCCTGTCCACTCTTTAAGCAATACTTTTCCGTTTGGCTTATGGTGAATCGCCCCTGTTCCACTCCATTATAGAGGCAGATAGGATGACTGTTTTATATATTTACACGGCAATTACATCCCACCTGTGCCACAATGCCATCAGCAGCTTGTGCGATTACTTGCTCTCTCACGCTTATCACCGCATCTGATATTAAAACGAAATCAATAAGGAATCAGAGCTTACCACCGCGCCAACATGGGAAACACGCTCGGGAAGCAGCGCCGCGGACATCCTTTTGATCTGGCATGAAAGCACAAAATGGAGTGTTTACTTGAGAAAACTGCAAATGGCTAAATCCTCTGTGTATGATTGGATTTCATAGCATCACTGGCAAAACCCATTAGAGTCATGTAAGGCGAGTATTTCTAAGAATTTTCACACAATAGCCTATACATTTTTTAGTGTTTGGATTACTCATTATTGAAGGGCATATGACAGGTGTTTATGCTTTTTAAAAATATTTAGTTCAATTTATTTATTACAAACACATAAAAACAACATTAAAGGTTTTATGTGGATTTTTTATTTATTTATTTTTTGCGTAGTTGACCCAAGAAGTGACTTCCTGTTTCCATCCAGCACACCAAAATAAAAGCACCGTCTTATTCATTAGTTCAACTTTCTTTCTGCCTCACTATTAACAGACCAGACACTTAAAATGTGTGTATTTATTTATATTCCTGTTCCTAGTATTAGTACTTGCTGAACTAATCAATGAGACGAGCTGTGTGCTTTTATTTTGGCGAGCTGGATCGAAACAGGAAGTCACTTCTTGGGCGGCGTTGTTATGATTTAAAGTTATGCACAGAGCCAATTGACCTCCGAGTGACAGCTACTGACAGAAAGTGACATAAATAGAGGTAAAGTTCAATAGCAGTTTGACTCACTCATTTCCCATAGATACAGACGGCATCTTGTCATAGAAGGGGGCGTGGCTTCGCTGAGGAGGAAAAGATCATCTTTGAAACACAATTTTCCACTCTTTTTAGCGATTTTCTGGTGGAATATGAAGTTATTTAACACACATAAATAAAGTCAAGTGTAAATCGGGTTGATTCACAGCAGATTGCACAACAGTAGATTGCACAGCAGTTGTAGCTAGCGTTAGCACGGAGCACGATGCTAACATGAAGCATCATGTTAGAATTTTCTGTTATTTATGTATTTATGGGCTGTTGAACTACTTTCCAGAGATGCCATCTTTATACGGACGGCATCACTGGACTTGTCCATAATAGTTATGTTTGAAAACAAAATCTAAACTTTCTCTAATTATTCAAAAACTACTTAAACAAATGCTGAATTATGAATGTAGTTTTCTACTAAATAAAGATACAAAGACATGGGGAGGGGCAAAGTGGTTCAACAACCCATAAATACATAAAAAAAACGGAGAATGCTAACATGATGCTTCATGTTAGTATCATGCTACATGCTATCGCTAGCTACGACTGCCGTTTTTTTGCTTCTACTGAACAATCTGCTGTGAATAAACATCCAAATGGACCTGATTTACACTTGACTTTATTTGTAGGTGATACATAAGTTTATTTCCACCAGAAATTGTCTAAAAAGAGTGAAAAATTGTGTTTCCCAAAATATTCTGTTTTACCCCTCGGCGAGGCCACGCCCCCTTCTATGACGCGATGCCGTCTGTATCTATTGACTTAGCAGGGTTAGCACGGCAACAGTTTAAAATTGTTTGCCTCTATCTATGTCACTTCCTGTCCATTAATGAAGTGAAACTATAAACATCACAAATATGGTCAAACTAAAGATTTTTTTCAAAATCTTAAATAGAATTGTGTTAACTAGTTTTTGCAAAAAATGTGTCTAATGTGTCAAATGCACTTCAAGGCTCTTTGGAACTGGTCCACTGATCATAGCCTTATTGTGTAAAGTTTATTTTCATGTATCCTCTCGTCTCCATCAAATCTTCACAGTGGTATTTTCTCTTCACAGTTTTTTGGATGAGATCTACTTTTGGCATCTTCCACTTAATCTCTGGCTCCGGCATGTCAGGAGTATAACAGGGAGCCTAAACCGGGCACGGGGATGCACAGAAGACAATGAGTAGGAGCAATGCTGTGCTCCGCAAAAACAGCGAAGCCTTGCCTCTTTGATCTCTGCTGGCTGCTCCACTAAACTAGATGGCACGCGCAGCTTAGCACCTGTGCCAGTGCTGTGCAATTGTTCAAATATGCCAGATACAGGGTTCACCGTTTCAGTTGAGAATTCCTGCTTTTCCCCCAGACTCATCAGCCTAGTTTTAGCTAAAAATGTCTCATAAAGATGTACTGGCATTAAGGCATAACACTGTGGCCATTGTGAGGTGATTATCTCTTCTTCCTTAATCTCTTGGTATGTTAGACTGAGTTATGGCAGAAAAGGGGACTGAAGAGTAATAGCAGATGTATTAACATGTAATGCATCTTTATTATTTACTTTATTTTTTTATTTGCATGTTCAAAGTAAACACAAATCAAAAAAATAAAGGTCTTTATTCTTCTAATGTTTACCCAGATTATTTTGTTGAAGGTTAAAATTGGACGGCTTCATTCTAGATCAGTGGTTACCAAGCGTTTTGTCTCGTGTACCTTGTAATTGTCCTCCATGTATCACCTTCCTCGAGGTTGTGGATGATTATTTGTAAGATGGACAATTAAAACTACTACTTATTAGTAAAAAATACAGTGTTTTGTGTTAAAATAATGCTAAAATTGTTCATATTCAAGCAAAATGCTATGTTCCAAGTATCCCTGCTAAGTCCCCGAGTGCCCCTGGTTGGGAAACAGTTTTCGAGATTAATCTGTCACAAACTGTTCATGCTCGATGGTTCTGTTTGGTTTTATTGCATGGATGTTTTATGGAGATCAGATAGATGACATGGAATCATGTGCCATAATCTTCTGACAAACAAGTCTTAGCGGATACCCCACAGCTGTCACTGTCTGGATTATGATGTCTTTACTCAAACTGTGTTGTGACCTTTGAGCCTGTGATTGGTTGGTTAATGTTCCTCATTATGTTTGGCACACATAGCACTATGCACATACCTTTACTAAAGAAATTTAGATATGAATAGGTAAATAAATAAAAATAATACATTTTATTTATAATATATTAATACACATTTGCCAAACAAATCTCAAAGTGGTATCCTAAAAATGACAATAAAAACAAATTAATAAAGGTGTGTGTTTGAAAAAAAAAAGTAAGATATTATAAAAGAGTCTATAGAGACAGCATCTCGTCATAGAAGGGGGCGTGGCCTCGTCGAGGGGAACATATAATTTTTCCCTCTTTTTAGCCATTTTCTGGTGAAATATAAACATTTCTATCACATACAAATAAAGTCAAGTCTAAATCAGGTCCATATGGATGTTTATTCACAGCAGATTGTTCAGTAGAAGTGAAAAAAGGGCAGTCGTTGCTAGCGCTAGCTAGCGTTAGTATTAGCACGGTGCTAACATGAAGCATTAGCATTCTCCGTTCTTTATGTATTTATGGGCTGTTGAACCACTTTGCTCCTCCCCATGTCTTTGTATCTTTTTTTAGTAGAAAATTATATTCATAATTCAGCATTTGTTAAAGCAGTTTTTGAATAATTAGAGAAAGTATAGATTTATTTATATTCAACAAATGCTGAATTATGAATATAGATTTCTACTAAATGAAGATACAAAGACATGGGGAGGAGTAAAGTGGTTCAACAGCCCATAAATACATACAAAAACGGAGAATGCTAACATGATACCACATGTTAGCATTGTGCTGATAATATGGGGATTTTTTTTTAGCCTTTATTAAATCCAGTACTAATTACTGTGCTATTCGATGCAATTCAATGATTCATTCATCCTGTTATTAATGTTTGGGTTTTTTTTTACTCCAAAACTACATTTTGCCTCCTAAATAGCAGAATACATATAACCCTATACACAATGTGCCAATGCAGTGATGTGTTTCTCCTCAGTTCAACATACTGAGCCCTGCTTAGTTGTGGCTTAGTTCTGGTTTAGTCCAGATTTGGTCCTGGCTTAGTCCATGTTTAGACAAGCTGTTGATCGGGAAATAGCCGCTCTATTTGCGCATTACGGTTGTGCATGCATATTTAATTAGGTCAGCCATTTAGTGACCTCTGTGGTACACTGTAGTTCCCTAAGATTTTCTGGAAGGGCATTCCAGAGCTGCGGGGTGTCCGCCTTACAGGCCATGTCTCCCATGGTGCGAAGATTGGTTTTGGGTGGAAGGAGGCGGTGACTGGCGGTGACTGCCTGTGCTGCGGAGTCTTGTGGTGGTAGTGTGGGAGGGTCAGGAGTTCGGTGAGATATGATGGGGCAGTCCCGTGGAGGCATTGGTGGTTGAGGAGACAGATTTTGTACTGTACTCTCTGTTGGATGGGGAGCCAGTGCAGTGAGCGGAGGATGATGTGCTCATACTTCCACACCCTCATCAGGACCCTGGCAGCGCTGTTCTGGATTTACTGTAGTCTCTGAAGACTCTTGCCAGGAATCCTGAAGTGGATGCACGGTGTTTGGAAATGTTGCGCAAGTGAAAAAATGAAATCTTACAGAGGTGTTGGATGTGGGCTTCATATGTGACCCACATTTGTGACAGTGGATGGCAGTTTAGAAAATTGGCCAAGGAACGAGTTACCAAATGGGGGAGGTGTGAGTGCCAATAAGGACTCAGTTTTAAGGCTGGTTTATCTAGAGAAAGTTCTCAGTCATCCATGCCTTTACCTCCTCCAGGTAGAAATAAAGACGTAAATCCCTCCACCAACCGATGGTGACCAAGATTTTCTCCTGCAGAAAGTGGAAAACAATTTGGTCTTCTTCACACAGTGCAGCTGTTTGAATTAACCATGTAGAACGAGGTTATCTGTCTCGCAGTGAGCTGTATAATAGAGCCCGGAAGTCAAACTTGATTAAATGCTGTACCAATTCTACAACTTAAACTCAATTGGTCTGCTTTACAGTCACTGACAATCCTGCTGAGACTAAATTATTGGAGACTATGGGCCAGGTGCTAAATTGCGACTTGTACTTAAAATGAGCTATTGAGTGCTATTTTGTGGGCGTGTTACACCATTAGAAACTGTGTATTTTTAGTGCTGCAAATGTGATATGTAAATGAGTTTTCTGCACGAGGCTGCGCAAAACTGCTGCTGCTCTCACATGCCTGAGTGCCTTAGAGGAAAGAGCCGCATAAAAGTCATGATGGATAAAATGTCGATTGTTGGAACATGCATGACTCGACATTGGAGACGCCCCGGGATGAAAGGAGGAGGTGAACAGCGGAACACAGGTTGTGTCTCCTTCAGTATCATCAATGCGCCGCACACAGACCCGGAGCTCTCCATAAAGACTTTAAAAGGACGTGGCACAGACTTCTGAAGCTGCATGATGGACAGCTGCTGTAACCGCTCCAGTTCAATGGAATAGCCTCCAGAAGAAAGCCAAGGCAAAAGACTTGTATCGTGTAGGTTACTTTCTTTGAAACCCATCGTACACCATCACGTACAACATCATTGTTTAATCTTTGGAAATGAGATAGATACAAGCATTTGAAAACATTTTTTTTTTTTTTTTGCTTATCTGTCCTGCATAAAAGTTTACACCTGCTTCTCAAACGTGCTAATGTTTTGCTTTATTCCTCGAAGTTGTGATAAATACGATGGCACCTGCTAAACAATGTAATATTAATTTTCTCTTGTGCATTGTCTTGCATATTCATTACATTTCAGGTGCTGAATTAATAAAAAAACTTTCAGCATTTAGAGGCGTTAATCTCAACTGCACTTAGTTCTTCCTCCGCTGTAGCACTATCGTGTTTGCACATTGGCAAACGCTTAGTAAATCAGGCCTGATCTGGCATAGTGTCTTTCGGGAAAAAACTGCTGCATTTCCACTACTGCAAATAGTAGAACAAACTCTAAATCAGAGTTCACTTGTGTACACGTGAGCGGAAGAGCGACCAATTTAAAGGTCATTGTCACTGTTAAGGAGTGTGTATCGTGCACAGCCTGACCCAGCATAAAGCCAAGGCAATTAAAGTCAGGCCACGGACAGGGGAATCGACAGAGCACAGTAGTGGAGCCTTCCAACACGGCCTCCGCCGCTCCAAATAAACACAGGCTGAGGCAGGGGCTGAGGCAGGCTGGCACTGAGAGGGGAATAGGTTATGCAAATGACCCTGGCCTCCGATAGAAGAGAGTCAATGGAGTTCCTGAGCACTGACGGGAGCAGAAAGTTAACACACAAACAAGTCATTGGAGCTGGAAAGCCATTTTCCCTTCACTCTGCCTGTCGATCTGGCAACCTGGAGTGTCTAACACCCACTCTTATTTGGAGATGAGCTTTTGACCTGCTTAGGAAAGATGTTGAGCAGCCATTTAATTGCACCTTTGGTTAGTGAACCAAGATTCTTTGAAGAAGCAGATTTAACTTTCTCAGACCAAGAATGGCATTATGGCAATTGTGTCAAGAATATGGTGACAGAATAATGTACCGATCCTAAGGTGAAATATTTATTAACCTCAACTCTTGAGGAAACATTTATGAAATCCTCCCATAGAATAGAAAACCACCTCATAAAACATGCACAATGTTCTGGACCTGGTTGTCACTCTTTGCAGGTCCACAGTGGCATTAAAGGAAGGGCAATGAATCAAACAAGGAAAGCGAAAAAACACCTCACCTTTACACTGAGTATGATCCTTTCTGATGATCATTTCAAACACACAGTGTATCTATGACCTGTTGTGTTGGTTACAATATGTGATCGATCTAAAACGGCTTATTCCAAGTGTCCCTTGGTATGTTGAGCTGCAAATTGTCCTGCAAAGACCCTCCTCTCCGTGCTTCCCATTGAAATCACCATGGTCACTCGTGGGCTGGAGGATGATTGTAGCAACAGTCGGACATCAATGCTCATATTAGAAAAGCCAAGGTCTAGTGGATGTTTTTGCCTCTCAGTGCTTTGTAGAGGAGAGTTTACTATGGAGTGTTTCCTGGTTACATAGGGCCAGTGTGCTCACAGACTTAAACTTACCGCTGACAACATTAAAACTATACCTTTTCAAAGAGGGAAATGTGCACATAGGTAAGCCGAGGTGGAGAGATTATCTAGTGAGAGATCTTACGGAGGATGAGAATGACTCAAAATATATTCCAAATTCAGATATAGTGAGGACAATTTTGATGGAGGCCACATGTTGCTTGCAAGAACTGTATTCGTCATGCATAAACGTTTCGATATTACATTGACCTATCAATTCCCCGACTCCTCCATCCAACTCAGTGTTATCTCGGCCTTAAATATGCAGCCGCCTTGAGAGGGAGTGACAGGACGGCTGGGTGTGTGCGGGCTATATTTTCATGCCATTCTGGTGGGAGAGACTTGGCCTGGTTTTCAAAGCCCGGTGCCAGATGGTGGGAGCAACTTGCGAGGCAAAGGAGGAGGAGGAAGAAGAAGAAGTACTGAGGAAGAAAAAAAAGAAAGCAGGCCTGACTTCATAATGCCACGACCAGATGAGAGACATAACCTAAATCACATACACTGCGACGTGCACAAGCTTTGGTTCGAGTTTCCTGATCTCGGCTTCAAAAAGAGCAGTTTTGAAGGCGTTTGTTTGCTGGAACAGAAGACGACTCCGGAGCGCTAACGTTGCAGGGTACAGTAAACACGAGCGTCTGTTCATCCCACAGAGAGCATCTGAATTTTGCATTTACTACACAGCACGATTAGTATGTACATTTTCTATGCATGTCTTCATAAGGCGAGCATTAAATGGGAGGCTGTGGGAACAAAAGCGAATGTGAATTTCAATTTGCAGCACCTGTTATTGGTCCGTGAAGTCACCTCAATCAAGGGCCAACAGACAGGCAGGCTTGGAAAACACGGAGGAGCTTCACGGAAAACAGCAAACGTTCTGATGTTGGCCAGCGAGGGGCCCTCCTTTTGTTTTTGAGAGCGGAAAAGAGGCTCAAACATGCGCACAAGAAAGAGGCAAGGCATGTTTATTTATCTCATACACAAGTACACAAGTCAGCTCAATGTGCCTAAACAAAACTCTGTTAGAGGCAAAAAATGAAATCTTTGTGAGCTGTGCATCTAAATAAAGCAATATCTATCAATGGTGGAGTAGCGGTGCCATGCATTGGTCCGACAACCCATTAGTCCGACGTCTCATTATTCCGAAAATTTACCATTGAGCAGAGGTGCCATTAGTCCGACATCTGTAACCCAGTTGTGTTGTGGATTAGAGAGGCATATACAGCCATTGGCCCTAATCTTAAAGGGACAGGCCACCGTTTTTCCATACTGAGATATTTTCTTACCTGAGCTTAGATGATTTGATGCGTACCTGTCTGGTCTTTGTGCGTGCGCTTAGTCACACAAAACGACCAAAGATGTTGTTAGCATTTGGCCTCTCCCAGCACATTCCTATAGCTCCAAATGGGGTGAAGTTGGAAGCTACCACACCCTCCCGTGGGCACAAAGACCAGACAGGTTCTTATCAACTCGTCTAAGCTCAGGAAGGAACATATCGCAGTATGGAAAAACGGTGGCCTGTTCCTTTAAGGTCAGTGGACTCTTGCCTGAACCTAATTTTATTTTTCAACCTCTGCTCAATGGGACATTTTCGGAACAATGCGACTAATGGGCCGCCCCTGAACTAGCAGGCTATTTGCCTCATCATGAGAGTAAAGCTCCACTTTGCTCCCTAGAAGTTCTGAAACATACTACACTACTTTGAGTTACTTTTGGCAAAATATAAACTGAATATAGTAATAATGCCACCGAGCTGGTTTCACCTTAAAGCAGAACAAAGTAACTCATGCCCCTAGAGGCCATAAGCACCACTGCAGGTGTCGTAACATGTTGCATTTTTTTTATTCATTAATTGTCCGTGAGAATACCCACAACCCACTTACACAATGGAGATACTTCTTTCACTCAAAATTGGCTGTAAATACTGCTAAAGTGGCGCTAGCGTTGCCCGTTAGCCTGTTAGCTTCTTCTTTGTGATTCTATTAGTGTGTAGTGCGCCTCTGACCCAGAGCAGGGGGAGATGAAAGACCCCCCAATCATCCCATTAACACCCCCAGAGGGGCTACGAAAAGGATTTATTAAGGTAAACAAGTTGCTTAGTTCTTCTTTAATTGCATCCTCTTTTATTGTCTGTGAACAATAATAAGCCGGTTTAACATTGCATATGCTCTTAAAGGAAACTGACCACTATGTATGCCGGATCTATATACGTAGTATATCATTACTAATGCAAGAGGGGGAGTTTGGCAGAGGTTCGACATCTCTTGAGTGCAGTATACTGTACAGTATATGGCCCTGTACAATGTGCACTGTAGTGACAAACAGAATGGAAAGCCATGCACTAAAGCTTCAACCATGAAAATGCACCGGGATACAATGGAAGGTGCACAGAATGAGAAAAGTCATTTCATGGCATGTCAGGTCAAACATACAGCTCTCTGTGAAAGCAAGTTATTGTGGTTCACAGGCATTCCTTTCAGATTCATTTTGACCTTCAAATATTTGTCCACTACTTCAAAAAAATATCTTAAAGCTTAGACCTCCCGTCAGACACCTTGTACCAAAGTACCGCTCAAAGCTGAAGACAGAGGAACCCATAACTAAATCCATCAAAATATGGAATCATGATGCAGCTGAATCATTAAGGGGATGTTTCGAGCTAACGGACTGGGATCTATTTTTTAAAGACTGTAATGACCCAGACACGCTCACAGAGGTACTGACAGCATACATCTTATTCTGTGAGGACAATGTTACCCCAGTTAAGCAGATCACTGTCTACCCAAACAATAAAAAGTGGATTTCCAGGGGCATGAAAAGGTGCCTGGCACAGAAGAGGAAGGCATTTTTGCAGGGGGATAGGGTCGGGGCCAGGGAAATGGAGAGAGAATTCAGAAGGGAGGCCAGGTTGGCAAAGATCAATTACAAGAACAGGGTGGAGCAAAAGCTAACATCTGGGAATGTGAGAGAGGCGTGGCAGGGTCTTAATATCATGATGGACAGAGCCTCAAAACCTGCAGGATCGAACTGTCCGGATCCTGCCTCCTTCACAGAGGAACTGAACACCTTCTTCGCCCGTTACAACAGCCGCAGCACACCTTGCACCTGGCCCCCTTCAACCTCAAGCCCTGCCCCCCCTGCCATCGCTATCACTGTCAGCGAGCAGACGGTGACTTCCATCCTGGGCAAAATCAACCCCAATAAGGCTCCCGGCCCCGATGGAATAAGAGGAAGGGTTCTTAAGGAGTGTTCTGCTCAATTGAGTGGTGTCCTTACCACGCTATTCCAGCTCCTGCTGGACAGCAGCTGCGTCCCCAGCCTGTGGAAGGAATCAAAAGTGATCCCAATCCCCAAGAAGGCACACGTCAAGGATCCTAGGGACTACAGACCGGTGGCCCTAACATCAGTCCTGTGCAAATGCATGGAGAGAGTTGTGGGACAACAACTAAAAAACATGCTACAGGACAAGCTGGATCCCCTCCAGTTTGCCTACAAGGCAAAACGGGGGGTTGAGGATGCAAGCCTCACACTTTTGAACACAGTTACCCGGCAACAGGACTCGGCTAAACCATACACCAGGATTTTATTTATGGACTTTTCCTCTGCTTTTAACACTGTACAAATGGACACACTGCTGCACTGCCTCACCAACCTTGAGGTTCACCTCACATTGATTTTATGGATTAGACAGTTTTTATTGGACAGACCGCAACATGTGTTTTTTAATGGTTTTAAATCAAGCACACTGGTTTTAAAAACAGGACTTCCGCAGGGCTGTGTCCTGTCTCCCATCCTGTTCTCCATCTACACCAACGGCATCAGCTGTAGCAGGAGTGGGATGACACTGCTGAAGTACGCAGATGACATGGCCCTGGTCGCGCATGTGGTGGATGCTGAAGCTCTGTCCCAGTATCAGCAGGAGGTGAGCACCTTAGTCCAGGTGTTCGCTGAAAGCTCACTGGAGCTGAACATCTCAAAAACTAAAGAGCTGTGCTGTGGGCCCAGAGGAAAGCTTCCACCTGCCCTCAACCAACCACTCTGCGTACAAGGTCAGCCGGTGGATCAGGTGCAGTCCTTCAAATACCTGGGAACTGAAATAGATGTTGGCCTGTCCTTTAAACACCACGCAGATTCTGTGTTCAAAAAAGCACAGCAGCGCCTCCATCTGCTCAGAAAACTCAGGTCATTTTATGTAAAAAAAGACATTCTAACACTGGTCTATAAATCACTCATAGAATCCATAATGACCTTCAGCATCACATCATGGTTCAACTTTTTGACAGTTAAATCCAAATCCAAACTCTCCCGCATCATCACTCAGGCCTCAAAAATCACCGGTACAGCTCAAACCCCTCTGCCTGAACTTTACAGTCGCTCAGTGCTGAGGAAGGCCACCCAGATTACTGAAGACCCCTCCCATCCACTCTACAGCTCCTTCACGTTGCTCCCATCAGGCAGGCGTTTTAAAGTCCCACTGGCCCACAAAGACATCTATAAAAAGTCATTTGTTCCAAGGGCAATCTCCACTCTGAATGATCACAAATCATAGTCCTGCTGTTCATTATTGTTATGTTGATTTTAAATGTGCCTGTGTTTTTATGGAAGTGTGTGTGCATGTTTTTTGAGCCTGTCAAAGACGAATTTCTGTCGCCTTTGGAGACAGACAATAAAGTTCTTCTTATCTTATCTTATCTACTATTGAATTTTTGACTTTTGTATTTGATCTTAAACATCCAAGAAGCATAACTCTCTTGCTTTTATCTTCTACGATTACTTTTTTTTTTTGTAGCTGCATCCATCAAGTGCTTTTTGAAGCTTTTATTTTTTTCACTGCAACACACATTAGTCTAAAAGAGTCCACCTATGCGGAATACACAAATGTGCGATTGTGCGTGTAAAGCGTTCGGTCATATTGAGTGGTGGTGGTGGATTTTGTAAAAGGAGTGCAATGGCCGAGGTGTGCCGGCCGGCATATGGTGTGGCCAGACAGCTTAGGCCCTATTTGGTGAGGCAAAGGGGTACTAGTCAGGTCAGGCAGCCCAAGCATGAAGATTGTGCTGAGATGACCTCCAGAACAGATGATCCTGTATGCGAGCACCACACATAACTTTGTGTTGTCCTCTTGAATAAACACACACCAACAGCCTTAGTGGGTCTCCCTATTCACTGGATCAGCTTTTGAACAACAGGTGAGGGATTTTAAGGCCTGATGTGAACCTCAAATGAATGGGATTAGACAAATCCACTGTCTGGTGTTTTGGACAGAACTCGCAAAATGACCAGACTGGTTTGGTGACATCAATTGGGGATTTTGAAGGACTTAGTTGGTAAATGGCACTGGAACTGTTTTGCAAAGAGATGGTGTCATAGTTTGAAATTGCATAAAGGATGTTTTGTCACTGTAGCTTTGCACTCGTGTTTTGAGTTGGTCAAGGCAGTCTTTAGGGAAGACCGGGGCTATTTGTCACAAAGGGTGAAATGTCACATTGCTTTTTATAGCCACACAAGAGGGCACTGTATGCTGGTACTGATATAAAATACATGTATTGGTATAGATGGCACATAAACTGTGGGAAAACTGTGTGTCTAATATGTTTTCATGATCACTTTATTTTAACATTAGCTTGTATAGAGGCCATGTCCTTTGGTTAATTTTATATTTTTTATTATAAAGCATTTTACAAAAAATCAATAGTTAGTTTAAAGTTCAAAATCTGGCATTGCATTACGACTATTTTAAAACTTATTTTGTCCTTTTAGCTGAAAAAGCCACAAAGAAAAAGTTACAAAGGTGTATCACATTTCATGTTAGCCTTGAAGCTAGAACCTGGAAGATCCTAGGATTTCCATGTCTCCCTGTGTCTGTTTCCTCTGTGTACTCCGGTTTCCCCCACCACTAAAAACATGTGCAATAGGTGAATCCTCCAGCCAGGTGTTTCTGACCACTATAGCCTGGCTCCACATCATGGAGATGGGCCCTCAGGCGCTGAACTGCCGCTTCCCACTGCTCCCTACCAGTAGAATCGAGGGATGGATAAAAGCAGTACTAAGTAACTTGTTTACCTTAATAAATCTTTTCCGTAGTCCCTCTAGGGGTAACACAAGTGGTGAGGGGATGATCATCTCCCCCTGGTGTCTTTGGCCAGAAAACCACAATTGCAACTTACTGCCTACGGGTTGGAGGCCCCAATACACACTAATGGAATCACCAAGAAGAAGCTAGCAGGCTAACGGGCAAAGCTAACTGAGGACGAGCACCACTTAAACAGTATTTTTAGCCAAGTTTGAGTGAAAAAAAAATATCTCCATTGGCTAAACCAGACGCTGCTATATGTTAGCTCTCTGCTCAAAACAAGCTGCTTTCTAGCTGCAAGTAATTTAGACACAGATAGAACAAATATGGCTGAACTGTTTTTAGATTGTGTCCTCTCTGTGCTCTGCTCCAACTTTCCCTTCTCCTCTGGTGCGCAGTTTACCCTGGTCAGCGCTCATGTGTGGATGCTCAGACCGTGTAGTACTGCCGCCAAAAGGCAATTAAAGTAGTAAAAAAGCCAGAGTCCTCTGAGTAAGAGGACCCCGTGTGCAACCATGGTTAGGTTAGGAAAGGCTGGCTTAGACATGTCTAATGTGTGTTTTCTCAAAAGCCATGGAATACATTTGAATATTATTAAATCATCATAAATAATAAATACATTGTATACGACTAAGTGCATACTTGACCAACAACTAAGTATTTCTAGCAGTAGGTTGCGTTCATGTTATAGAATGATATTCAAGTTGGCGGGCAGGTATCACAATGTCAAAATGTTTTCCCTGATCATTATTATTATTAACAAACCTGCCTCATTATTCTACTGGCCGGCATCATGCACACCTTTTTGAATATTGTCACCACTTTTGGACACCTTTATGAGGATAATTAGACCATAGTTCATATGTGCTGGAAGAAATGACTTTGAACTTTGTGACCGTTTTTGTTTCATGTGAATTGGCCCAGAGAATTACAGAAAAAATAGCAATGAACTAAGACTAGAAATTAGCATTTTGACAGTTACCATAGTTACCGCCATGGACGTTTCAGCTGCTCCACCTCAATTTGAAACTATAGATACAGATGGCATCTCGTCATAGAAGGGGCCGTGGCTTCACCGAGGGGGAAAATAGAATCTTTAGAGAATTTTCCACAATTTTCCAACATTTTCTGGTGGAATATGAACTTGTGTATGTGTGATAAACCCGGATATTTTCTCACAGCAGATTGTGAGAAAATATGAACCACTTTGTTCCTATCCAAATCTTTGTTTAGTAGAAAACTATATTCATAATTCAGCATCTGTTATAGCAGTTTTTGAATCATTTAATAATTTAGTAAAGGGGGAAACAATTTGGAGAAAAATCTAAACTTTCTCTAATTATTCAAAAACTACTTTAACAAATGCTGAATTATTAATATAGTTTTCTCCTAAATAAAGATACAAAGACATGGAGAGGAGCAAAGTGGTTCAACAGCCCATAAACACATAAATAACGAAGAATTCTAACATGATGACAAGCTACGACTGCCGTTTTTTCGCTTCTACTGAACAATCTGCTGTGAATTAACATCCATATGGACCCGATTTAGACTTTGCTTTATTTTTATGTGATAAATAAGTTAATATTTCACCAGAAAATGGCTAAAAACTGTGAAAAAGATTCTATTTTCCCCCTCCGCGAAGCCACGCCCCCTTCTATGACACGATTCCGTCTGTATCTATTCACCTTATTTTGCCCCCGCCCACTTTTGCGTCTTTTTGCTTTGTCCCGGCACTTCCGTTGTCCAGTCCAATCTGATGTTCAGTCGATTTATTTGTGTAAAATGTCCAATGTTCATTTGCACCAAGTCAACACTGCACCATTTCTCTGCGCGGCCGAAAAACACCTTTTTTTTTCGTGTAGTGACTGATTTTATGTGGACCTCTCCCATGTCCCATGTTAACAGATGAGAAAAGGGGTGGGCGCAATTAATGGAGGCGCCCATGCGAGCCTCCAGAGTAAGGTGAATAGGCTCTTTAGCATTTTATGGTGTCACCTGAATGCAACCCATTGATCCTTGACCTATTCCCAAGACTATTACGGTTAAATAAAATTGATTAGGATTATTATTATTGGCCACTTTGAACATTTTCTGGTGTGTTTGGAGCATGTAACGTCCCACACAGACACTGTAATTCAAGTGCTGAAAAGAAGTGAATGGATTTAATGTGCTGACTAGATTTTTGTTGCAGTGCAGAGTTGTTGTTTTTTTGATTTATTATTGTTATTTTTTAAAGTAGACATTAAATGACACAATGGCCTTTAGCATAAAGGAAGCTGTCTACTCACTGGATACTTTCCAATAAAATGTTTTACAGTTTCAGCTTGGCAATCCATATACTTATTACTGCTGCTACAAATGTCTCCATTTTCATCATAAGTTTATAGTATTTCTTCTAATTATTTTGTGTGATCTACCACTCGCGAACATGTTTTGCTATTCATGCGCTGATTATTTTGTGAAGGTGAGTCTCTCCCCAAATGAATCAAAAATGAAACGTGATTGAGGCGCACCAAATTTTAAGAAGAAAACTTTTTTTTCCCCCCCAAATTGCTTTCAATCTAGCCTTTCACAGTCGTTTCATTTCGCTAATGGGCCAGGGACACAGTTTTGTTACTAATAAAGTAAATTATGTGAGAGAAAAAAAAAACAGTAAAAGTAAATATAGGCCTAGAAACAAAATGAGGAAACGGTTTCGCTGACAGTGACCAGCTAATTTGCTTTTTTTCCAGCTACGAGCGGCACAGCATGGAAGCATTCACCAGTTGTAACTCAATGAATAGTGTCCCCATTGTGATAGGAAAAAAAAAAAAAAAGCATTGGACGCGTCAATACGAGTAACGCTGACCTTACATCTTCCTGCTTCAGTTGTCAAGGCAGTCTCTCACTTTATCCAAGCCATACTCGCTGTACTCTTATAGGCGCTGTCTCCATCCCCCCCCCCCCTCCAATTCAGACCTGGCCCTGCGAGGCATTGCGGTGCGCTGCAAGCTAAATGTATTTCAGTCGAGAGGCTCCGCTCTTCTCATTTAGCCCCGTACGACAAAGGAAGATGAGTTGCATTTTCAGACACATTCATATCCACCCCCCCCCCCGCCCCCTTCTCTCTCCTCCTTGTGCACTGTCTCTTCCCCCGTCCTTGCTATTAAAATCAGTGGGTATTTTTGTTCCCATTAAACGAATTATACCCATTACTCTGGCTGACAACTGTGCATTGAGTGTGCGCACCCCGATTTAACATTGTTCTAATTCCTCTCAGTATTATTGCAATAAAACATTCATCATCATAATTAACCGTTTTGACGTCTAATTTAAGTTAATTAATTTGAGGGAACGGATGCTAGTGTTACATCGAGCCCTGTGAATTGCTATAAAACGTCTGCTAATCTCCAGAAAAGTGGCCAAACCCCGCTCTTAAATTCCCCCGTTAAGCCCAAAATGATATTGTTAGCATTGTAAATTGTGTGCATAAGAAAGAAAAGGCTTTCCACAATCAGGCTATTGGTTTTTGTTCTTATTACATTTCTGTTATGGATCCCTTCAGGCCGTGCATTGATATACTGTAATTTGTGCGTCTAAGCTTTCCACGTTTGCCCAAAAGGCTTTTTCTTCCTGTTTGATGTGAACTGTGGGCAGATACGGTTATTGGCACATTGTTTCTTTATGATGGGGCAGGCCCTTTTTGCGTACCGCGCGCTTGGTATGCACGTATTGATCGTGGTTTTGCAACTCGGGCTCAGAAATATGCGGCTATTTTCTGCACTGCTTGTTTATTTGCACTCTCCATTGAAGTCTTCGCCTCGTGCCATTTCAAAACCGATTCAATAAAGATGTTGGCCTGTGTGGGATAGAGCGGTGGATTTGTGTTGTTTTGAGTAAGTGATTGTTGCTTTGGGCTCAAACAAGGAAACAGATATATTGGCAAAATAACAAAGAGTTGTTGGGTTTTTTGTGTGTGTCTTTTTTTTAACGTTTTATAACATTAGCTCACTTTTTTTTTGTTTAAAGGAAAGCAAAATCCAACATGACACTCAAGTAAAAGCTACTCATTTTAGTCTACCCAGGAACACATTATTGCGATCAGTTAGGGCTGTGCAATGAATCGAAATTCGATTACAATTTCGATTATTACACTAAATGATTACAAAATTAGCATAATCGGAAAATAAACGCTTGCAAGGCAGACTATGTTATTTATTATAATTATTTTCCCTTCGCATTTCACGTGCCATGGCTCATGCTTTTGCCTGACATAAAACAAACAGTGCCGTGTGATGATGTCATCAGGCCACGCTGTTCAGTTTACTTGTGCAGGTGTGAGGGCTGGCCAGCAGGGGGCAGGTGTGAAACAGAGACCTCTCCTTAATCGAGGCTAACTTGAAATACTTTGTACTTTTATGACTGTTCAGAAAACAGAAAATATTCAGTATAGTTTTTTTTTTTTTTTATCGATAAATATATAAATAAAACAAATATTTTTTTTTTTAAAGGCAACAAATAATCGTTTGAATAATCGTGATTTCAATTATGACTGAAATAATCATGATTATTATTTTTTCAATAATCGAGCAGCCCTACGATCAGTTCAATTCCAGATGCCTATTTCTTCCATATAGTCATATTGTCTAAAGCCATACCACACCAAGTCATTACAGTTCGAGGCAATGTTGTGGAGAATACTTTCAAAATGTATTTTGTGACAGAATACTGAGCACATGAAGCCTAGGCGTTAATTCAACCTGGTAGAGTCATTTCAGCATCACCTACTTCCAGCCAATGAGTGCTTCCACCTCAGCCATAAGTGTTATTTCTCCATCTGTGAGATCAATAAAGTATCATCTTATCTCTTATCTTATCTTAAGCGCCGCACCTCCTCATGGTTCATTCGCTTCCCAGCTCTGTTACGACCCACCTCCGCCCCATCTCCACCTCTTTCGTCCACGGCTTCTTCCTGCTGCATCTTCACGGGTCTTTCACACATGTGTACGTTTATTGCACTGCCGTTTATAAATGCTTGATTTGCTTATTTACCACGCATTAGACAAGAAAAAGGTGCTTAAAGGAATAGGCCACAGTTTTTCCGTACTGAGATCTGTTCTTACCTTAGCTTAGCTGTCTGGTCTTTGTGCATGCGCTCAGTCACGCACATGTTGTTAGCATTTAGCCTCTCCCAGCACAGGTGTAGTGCCAGACTAGGGTGAAGTTAGAAGCGACAAAGCTGGTCCCCGTTTTCCCTTATTTAAATACAGTGATGTGAGCCTTTGTATGATCCAAGTCTATAGTTACACAAAATCAAACATGTCGAAAATCTAAGCGGATAAAAAGGGGTATTATATATTGTATAACATAGCTCTTTACTGTGTGGACCTCGGAGTGCTCCTATGTTATTATGCCTTACAATAAAGGGGAAATATAAAGGCTCATGTAACTGTATTTAAATAGGGAAAACGTGGAACAGCTTGGTAGCTTCTAACTTCACCCCAGTTTGGTACTATACCTATGCTGGGAGAGGCTTAAAGGCTCAGTATGCTTGTCACACAAACAGCCACAGAAGAGAGAAACAAAATTATGTCATATTTTGAATGGGTATAAATGACCAGCTGACTAAAATAACTATGTGTTACTCACTTGTTGGGAGGCCAGAGACGCCAACTCTGCGACAGGAGCAAAGCTGTCGTTGAAATCGCAAAATAAATGTGGCAGTCAGGAATGTCAACCTTGAAAGGAGGCAAGAGCCTGATTAAATACATTAACCCTCCCCTACCTTCTATCACTATCGCTGGGTGAAAATCACCCATGTGCCTGTAGGAAAAAGTGTGTTTTGGATTAGGAAAACACCCAGGCCATCAAAGATATCCCAGGACACTCAGATAAACCATCATAATGAAAATCACATAAATGTATTTGCTCGGGTGAAAAACACCCGGCAATAGTGTTCTAGGGTTAAAGAGTAACTGTTCCGAAATATAGTACGTTTGTTGTAGTGATGATGCCATCGCTCCACTTCTGTGTCCAACGGAACTTTAGCCCCGTTCACTATAATGGGATTTTGCTGATTTGAATCTGATTTTTGTGATGACTGCAGGCTCTTTCTGATCACACAGAAATATTACATTTACTCTGGATTTTCTTTAATGCGTTTCTGGCATTAATTGTCTTTTTTTTTTTTTTGTCCCATACACAATAAAGGTTTATTTTAAAGCAGAACTAAGTAACTCATGCCCCTAGAGACCATAAGCGCCACTGCATGTGTCGTAGCATGTTACAGTTTTTTACTCATTAATTGTCTGTGAGAGTAAATACTACACTGACAGAAAAAGAAAAAGGGAGAGAGGGATATTGTACATCCAATTACACAATGGAGATAATATTTTTCACTCAAACTTGGCTGTAAATACTGTCTAAGTGGTGCTAGCCTGCAGTTGGCTTTGCTCGTTAGCCTGTTAGCTTCTTCTTCTTTGTGATTCTATTAGTGTGTATTGGGTGCCTCCTACCCGGCGCGGGAAAGCTGCAAGTGTGGTTTTCTGGCCAGAGACACCAGGGGGAGATGAAAGACCCCCCCTGATCATTCCATTAACATCTTTATTACCCCCAGAGGGACTACGGAAAGGATTTATTAAGGTTAACAAGTTACTTAGTACTGCTTTAGAGATATCAATTTGAAACTTTTGCTGTAGATTACTGATATAACAAAAAAATGTACTGCGAGACTTTTGTCATCTTATGTTTCCATATGAAAATAAAGCCTTTTATGGCTAAAAATGCAAGAGATCTGAACAATGAATTACCTGTTGCGGATCACGACTTACTTCCATCCGGTGTTCTATTGCGTGTTCACTGGGTCACAGCAATTTATTTATAAAAAATATCATCCCGCATACACGACACGTGGCTTCCAAATGTGTCTGACTCACATGCCGGCTGCACCCCAGTGACACCATTAAATGATGTTTAATGTGGGACTCCGTGAGCAGCACTCGGACAGGTATATTTATCATACATGCTAATAGAGTGTGGAAACAGTCATTTTGTCTCGCGTGCCGGATCATTAATTAGAGCTGCTTCCTCTGTGATTTGTTAGCGTACTCACACGGAAGCGCACAGTGATAAATACTTGTCCACAGCTGAATGAATTGTCAGACTGTGATGATAAATTCCTGTTAAAGGTTTGTGAAGGAGAGAGCAGGACCACGTTTTTGTCACATGAGGCAGCCTTATGGATTTGCCGCCAATGCCATAAATAATTAGTATTTCAGCTCATTTTGGTTTACAGATTCTCTGCTTTTTCCTATTACTTTGAACATGTAATATTTTGTATTCTAGGCAGTTTTTTTTCCTCTGTTTCATCATAATAATCTTGTCTCGTGACTGAATTCCCCCATTCGCCATGCATACTGTATCATATCTCTCGCATGTGTGTCAATGCGGTGTCTTGTTGCCACTTTCAGATAAGCATTAGCCGTGGGGGAAATTTCCAGGATGTGGGAGGGTGCATTCATAGTAGTGACCAGAGCAGGTACAGACTATAGTGTGTTGTGTTCAGGGGCCTCTGTCTGTGAGACTTCCGCTGCTAACTGCATTAGTTCAGTCTTAGTCACAGCTGGAGACCCCGCCGAGGAGAGGCTTAGCTGCAATGAGCCGCCCAGGAGAGAGCAAGTGATCAACGCTGTTTACTGCTGTGGGGAGTCATGAGGGACCTACATGCAGAGGGGGGTAGGGTTGGGTACCGTTAAACAATACCAGTCTGGTATTGGGGGGAAAAAAAGAAAAGTGTAGGTTCTACGGGTATTGAAACAAATGAATGTATCGCAAGCTGGTACAGAAAAAAAGAATGAAAAAAATCTTTAGATCCAAGTTTTTATGCGGTTGATCCAGGCAGCATTAAAGGGAATGTCTTGGTTGTTTCAGCTTAAATAAAAAAAAATTCCCACACAATGTTTCTACATTTTTGCCCAATATTTATTTATTTTTCTCCCTATAATTTTACCTTAAAAAAAAAATAAAAAAATGTACATATATTTTTTGCCCAATGTTTGCCCCATTTTTCAACCATTTTTCAACCATTTTTTTCTATTTCCCCGCCTGTTTTTGCCCCATTTTTTTTTACTTTTGCCACAATTTCTTCCAATTTTCACACATTTTCTGACATTGGCGATGAACCCAATACTGTAAATTTGCAGATCTTCCTCACATTATTATTCTGTTTTCTGGTATATATATATTTAAGTATTGGTATCATAAAAAGTATCGTTAAAGTACCGACACCCAGCTCTAGATATGGTAACTGAAATGTGTATAAAATAATGTCACGTATGGAAAAACAAAACACACGTTGGCTTGTTTATCGTTATTGGACACTGAACACTAGTTCAGGTATAAAAAATAAAGGGGCAGATTGTACTGGATTAAGATTTTGTAGTACTTGTGTAGGTTAGATTCACATGCATTACTTCAGATTCAGTGTGTGCATTTGACCTTGTAGTAACATGGCACATTTGCTTTCGATCACGGTGGTCTCTCAGACGCTCCAGGATCAATTGTTTTGTAGGTTTTCTGGTGAGAGGGCCCGTCAGCAGTGAAAAACCTCCAAACAATTGATCCTGGAGCGTTGTAGAGACCACTGTGATCGAAAGTAAAGGTGCCATGCTGACCACCCATACAGCCTCTGGGTCACTACAAGGTCAAATACGCACAAATATCCACTTTTTTTGTGCCTAGAAAGTTGCATAATGCGCCTTTAACATGAACAGAATGACTACACCCATGTTTGGGGCCATAGGAATACATTGGGAGAGGCCAAATGCTCACAACATCTTTGGTTGTTTTGTGTGACTGAGGGCACACACAGAGACCAGACAGGTACGTATGAACTCGTCTAAGCTCAGGTAAGAACATATCTCGGTATGTAAAAACGGTGGCCTGTTCCTTTAAACCAACCAAGCCTCATAGTTCAACACACGGGCAACAACACACTGAAAAGTAGAAACATCACTCTGTTATACCACGAGTCTCCATGTGACTAAACAGCACTGATATGAATGCAGTGACTTACTGTAATACCATCACTGACTCCTGCAAACTTTCTGTGGTCCTCCAGTCTGTACCGTTCTATCTCCTTAGTCCGCGTTCCAGCGCTGTGTCCTCAAAATGAAGTCCTTCAGTTTTCAAAGCTGCATATTCCTGCCCCTGTTCTGGGCAATGGTCCAGGCTCGGGCCAATCCAAACTAATTCCAGTTTTTAAAATGAAAAACCAATAGAGGCAGGGATGGTATCTGAAAGCAAACTAAATTCCTCGATTTCAACAAAGTTCAGCAATTCAAGGATAAAAACAAAAAATCGTATTGGTTGATTTAGCTAGTGTCACCTTGGAAACGTGTAAACCCAGGCTTCTGATTGGCTCATGTTCTGCTGCATTTGTCTGTTGCTTTGAGCCTGCAGAAGTGAATATTAAATCTCTCCGGCCTCGGCAACAAAGGGCAAAACATCTGATTGGATGACAATATAACGTTGTAAGATATAGAGAAAATAACATTAGGATCTATAAAATACATTTGGGTTATTGTAAATTGGTCAGCAGCCGGCAGAGGGGACTTTGCAGGCCTTGACAGCGCACCACTGCATTAAATTACAGTGTCAACAAATGACAATTGATATTTGTACCATGTGTTAAGTCCACGCTGACATTTCAGAAGAGCACAAGCACTTTCCTTGTGTCGATGCAACACGAGGCAGACACTACATCAATATAATTTAAGGCGAGACACTGCAGGTGAATAGGGAGAAAAATTTATATTTACAGATATCAATTTGAAACTGTTGCTGTCGATCACTATGTCCGACTGACGTGGACATAGTATCGCCACAATGACAGAAAAATGTGTTTTGAGAAAAAGGCCCTTGAAATGGTCTTCTCCCATATAAGTCTATGGGGGAACATTGAATCAGCGCAATATTTAAACATGTTATTGTGAAGATTAGGCATATTTTTGGTTTCTGGGTGAAAGCTTGTATGTTCAGAGACCAATTTGGCCCAAAACCTGAAAACTAAAAAAATTGAGTTTTGCCTGTAGTGTCTCCCCTTAAGATAGAATAATATGCTTAACCAACACAGATCATTAAACTATCCAAATATGAGAATTTATGGCATTATCAAACAATAAAACATCATTTAAAAATCATATATGCATGTTTCACCTTTTTTTTAACAAATGCCAAATCAAATAATAATAGCAGCATATTGCAATTGGAGCACTATTACTAGTAAATAATGCAGCCCACGAACACTACAACAGTGCAGGTGCAGACTACATACTGTTCTGTGCGACAGTGGGGTTCCTGGACTCCAATAAACAATTTGGCATCGATTCACACAACTCCAGAGTGTCTCACTGCGAATGTTTTGAGAGCGATGATTAAACTATATGGGTATGACTGGGTGCAGCCTGTCATGACTGTCAGATGTCACTGCGTCTGTTGCGTAAAATCCATTGACGTTATAAGGAGGACATGCTGAGTTCCAGACTGTGTCGGGAGGTTCAAGGCGGCTTTGTGGATGCACGGGAGATAAAACTATTTAAATGTGTGTGTGCAGCACAAAGGAATGTGCGAGTCAGCTTTGGGAGTAAACAATGGATAAAGAAGTCTCGCTTAAATGTCACGGGGGCGTTTGACCTTGTTTGACAAATTAAGGAGCAAATAAATAAATCGGCTTGAATTACATCACAGTAGAGGAGTCTATTGCACAGGCACACACACAGATTTCAAAATATTAGGCTCAGAGGTATTTCGTTTTACAGAAAGGAAAAAAATTATATATAGTATATGTAACTGTGTCAGACTATAAATGTAACTGTGTCAGACTAATGCACAAAACATTGTTGATTTGGTTTGAGATCATAATATTACAATGGATTGTGCATGTAATATGTGATTTATTGATTATCAATCAATCAATCAAACTTTATTTATAAAGCGCTTTTCATACCGAAAGAAAAAATTTAAAACAAAACGCCTGGCACAACCTCCCATATATATTATGTATTAGGATTAAATAAATAGATTAGTCAGTTAAAAGCTAAGCTAAAAAGGTGGGTCTTGAGCCTGCTCTTAAAAACATGAACGTTCTCTGCAGCCCTGAGCTCCTCCGGCAGGTCGTTCCAGAGACGAGGGCCGTGATATTGGAAAGACGCCTCACCATGAGTCTTTTTGTTGACTTTAGGAATAACTAGGAGACCCCTGCCGGAGGAGCGAAGGGGCCGTGAAGGTTCGTAAGGTAAAAGCAGTTCTGAAAGATAAGAAAAACCAAGACCATTAAGACATTTAAAAACCATTAAAAGAACTTTAAAATCGATCCTGAAACACACAGGGAGCCAATGCAGCGATTCTAAAACCGGTGTAATTTGGTCCCGCCTCCTGGTCTTCGTCAGGACACGAGCTGCTGAATTTTGGAAAGTTTGTAAACCTGAGATACTCTTTTTGGGAAGACCAGAAAGCAGGGCATTACAGTAGTTGATACGACTGGTGATAAAAGTTCTGGTTAAGCTGGAGAAAGTTTTCTGCCGTCCAGGATTTGATGTCTAAAATGCAGTTAAAAAGTGCATCCATTGGCCTGGTGTCATCAGGAGACATGGAGATGTATAACTGTGTATCATCAACATAACTGTGGAAGTTGACTCCATGTCTCCTGATGACATCACCAAGAGGGAGCATATACAGGTTAAAAAGCACTGGGCCTAATATTGAACCCTGGGGCACACCGCATGTAATTTTGTGGACCTTAGAGGAGCAGGTATCCACGCTTACCATGACTGTCCTGTCTGTGAGGTAAACCATTTGTGGACAGCATTATAATGTACCAGCTGGCTATCAACAAACATGCTTCCACTGACATGGTTTTCAGCTGCATTCATTTTTTGTAATTCGGGTAATCATTGCTTCAGGAGTTTCTTTTTTTACATTATGTGACAAGTCATATAATAATTAACACTAAAAATCCAAAATAATATCTGAAAACATTATTTAAATTTATGTAAAGGGTGAAGGCCTGTGCTAAATCTGATTTACTCGTGTTAGATCCCTTTCACCACTCGCTCCGCAGCTTAGCATTATCTAAAATGGAAAGATAAGGTTATCCCTGTATATGTTGCGTTACATGGACGTGTCAAGATATCATTTACTCTTGAGATCCCATCTCAAACGATCCACCAATAAATTCTCTCTTCAAGAGAATAGTGAATATGTAAAATCCCAAATCCTGCTGAATTATGTAGAGCAAGGCATAACCCTTATGGCAGCGGTGAACTTTAAAACAGTGCACCCTCTTTAAATGCAGGAACGTCAGCTTTATTCAGCTGAATAAATAAATAAGCAAATCCAAAATCCAGAGGGTTTTGAATATTTCATTTAGCTCAAGTGGTTGGGGATTTTTGCTCCTTCTGTGTCTGAAAGAGCAGTTTATTTCTCAATATAAGCATTTAACATCACTAGATCAACACCCCACTAGAGATATCAGCCTATGATTATTAATATATAATGCATGAATATAAAGTGTAACATTTCTATATCTGGATCATGTGCTCAGAGAGTCACACAAGACGCATTTACCTCAGCGCTGTGCTGATGCACAATAATGTAGCCAATTATAGCCACAATTACGCTGCAAGAGGGCTCTGCAGGGGACCAGCGGCACTTGTTTTTACATTTGGTTGAACGTCTTGTACCTTCTCACTTAAGCCACACACTTTAAACAAGCACTGGCACACTTATTTGAGAGTGCAAAGACGAGATGGTTTAATTCATGTCACAATGATCGAAATATGCCTGTTTTAAATATATTGGCAAAATAACAATGGGAAAAGGTGCATTCAGTGTTCTGTACATTGGAATCCATGTTGGGCAAGTTACTTAAAAATGTTAATATAATCTATACTAGTGGTTACAGTTTTGAAAAAATAATATGTTTGTCTTACATATTACTGTTTCAAAAATGTAGCCGAGTTACACTACTTTGAGTTACCTCTGAGTTACCTTTGGCAAAATATAAACTAAAAATAGTAATCATGGCACTGAGCAAAAGTGCAGTTGAAGATTTCCTTTTGCTTTGCCCGTTCTCTCGTGTTTTGACGACATTAGCAGCACATAGCAGCTGCAGATCTTATACACCAGTGTCCAGTGATGGGTTATTTTAAAACTGTAATATATTCTGTATTAGTTATAGCTCCATCCATCCACCCATTTTCTTCCACTTGTCCATTGCCGGGTCGAGGGATCATTGCACCAGCCCCTATGGCTTCTCCTGCAGGTGGTGGGTCCATAGAAGGACGGCCTCATGGTTCTAACCGGGCCTGTTGGTCTCATAAGGGGCTTCTGAACCGCTCGTTTTTCTGACCCGTCACCTTGGACCAGTTTGCCATGGGAGAACCTACCAAGGGCACGAAGCCCCCAGCTCACATATCACTATTGCTGAGTTACACTACTTTGAGTAACTTTTGGCAAAATATATGCTGAAAATAATAATAATGCCACTGAGCAAAAGTGTAGTCAAAGATTTCCTTCTCTTTCCCCCATTCTCTTTGTTTTGTTTTGACGACGTTAGTTTCACACAACTGCTGATCTTATACACCAGTAGACGTTATTTTTTTTCATTCATACATTTAAATGCACTGGTTACTTACTTGAATTGTAATGACTAATGTACTCCGGTACGTTGTGTAAGTAATGTGCTATATTCCTTAGTTACTGAAAAAAGTAATATATTTTTGTAACTCATTACCTTTGTAATACGTTACCCCCAACTCTGGTAGTATCCGGGCTCTGAAATGATAAGAAACTTGCTAAAAATACTAACTGAATATGCTTTGTATACTTGATGATGTAGGCCTAAGTGTGTATCTGCTAAGTGTCTATTCTATGTCATTCATTCAGTGCACTGAGTCTTTGTATTTGAGCTTCCACTACGGCTTGGCAGCAAGTACATTTTTTTCCTTTGCTGTCATTATCCGTGAGCATTATCTCTCATATATCTCCTCTCTTTTTATAATACAATTCTATAGTGTAATTTGTACAATGCATCCTTCTACTCTTTCGGATATGTCTGCATACCTGTTTGTGGGCCGTCACTTACGTGCATGTGACCACACATTAAGACCACCTGGATACACTCTCTAATTTTAATCTATTCCATGACGAAGACGGGAAAGTGAGGTCCCGGCAATAATAAAGGCTTTTTATTTAAGTCAGAGCGCCTCAGATCGCCTTCTTCTTCTAAATACTGGTAGTATCCAACTTGATTTGGCATGCAGCACTTCATTTGGGGGTAATTTGGCCTTTTTTTTTGTTTTGCTCATACATTTAAATAAACTTGTAAACTGTCACGGCTAATATATTACCGTGTGAGTAATATGTTGTATTCCTTGAGTGGAAATGGGCCCACCGCATCGCATGCCTTTTGAAAACTCCCCTGTTCAATACTAATAGTGGTCTTTTATAAATGCAAGCACACACTCAGCCAAGCATTTTTTATCCTTCCTCTTCTCCTGTTCCCTTTATCTAATCTATGCTTTATTGAATGTGGTAATTAAAATGAAAGCCCTTATATTGCACTATAGCTTTAACTTGTTTGAGGAATTTTATCCCCTCTCCCCCCTTCCTCCTGGTTTGCCTGTGCTTGTGTGTGCTTGTGTGTGTGTGTGTATATGTGCTCTGACACACTGCATTATAGTGGGACCTCCGTAACAGGGGAATAGGGCATGTCTGCTGATGTCATCGGGGTTTAAACCGTGGCTCTGGGGAAGTGGCATGCACAGAACACACACAGGCCGCCGCAGACGAGCCGAGAGACGTCAACACGAAATTCTTCCCGCTCCGAGCCTATGGGGGGGGGGGGGGGGGCTCAGCGGATTAAATACAACATGTAACCTTGGAGACCTGCCTGTGGTTGGCTCAAACGGCTCGGCGCACGGGGCCCTGCGAGGATGTCTGTTGTTGTGTTGCTCCACTGCTAAGGTCGATAAAACCCCCACATCCCTTGTTTATGCGTAAAAAAGACCTAACTTCCGCCACCCGGTGTTTGATATGCCCCTTGTTTTCTCTTTTTATACACATTAGGGCCTCCAAGCTGGGGGTATATTGAATAGTCGAAAATCAGGAAAATAGAAGATGGCCAGTGGCTTCGTTTCAACTCAATTACAAAGTGCTTTCATTGATTTAAAGTCCTTCTAAATCCTCCCACTGCATTTCCTCTTTCGGTTGTAGCAGCTAAAGAATATATTTGGCTTTTAAGTGATTATTTAGTATCTAGCTCTTTTTGAAAACTTTTCTATATCTACTGGTTTTTCTTTACCCTTTGCAAAGCTAGCTCCTTTTTTTTTACTACAATCATATCAACCTTGTGGCTTTTGTGAATGAAATACAAAATGATTTGGGCGACAGTAGAGCAGATTGCAGTGGTTCAGGTCCTACCTGACTGACCGGGGCTTTGTTGTGATGGTCGACGACTATTCCTCCTCCTCCACCGCACTGTCATCTGGGGTGCCACAGGGTTCCGTCCTTGGCCCGGTCCTGTTCTCACTTTACATGCTGCCGCTCGGGTCCATCATTGCCAGACATAATTTATCCTGCCACCTTTATGATATTGTTCAGGTCTATAAGCCGAATGCCCATCTCGAGTCGCTTGTTGTATTATGGGTAGTGAAATTTCTTTTGGCTACTAAACAATATTGATAGTTAGCGTAAAGCAATGAAAAAAAGCTCTAATTTGGACAGTTTTATCCGCTGGAAAGTTGATGATTTTTGAAAACTTTTCTATATCTACTTGGTTTTCTTTACCCTTTGCAAAGCTTACTACTATACTATGCTGTTACCTTGAAAAAATGGTATGTCACTTCTATAAAGCGTTTTTGTCGTCACCTTGGAGCTTGGTACAATATTAGCTTAAAGTCTATTTATACAACCAGGGCTGCGTACGAGACAGACAGAAACTGAAAGAACTGAACGGCCGTTCATATGTAGAGATGCTTCAAAAGTGACGACCAGTCCTTGTTCACATAGTTGGAATAACTATGTGAGAAAAACATTTCTGACCCTTGAAGGCGACTGTTGGACAAAGTCCAGGGTCTGAATCTGTGGCCTTATGTCGCTGGTTTGAATGAGAAATAAAAACAACATGGAATCCCTTTTTTTTTTAAATTTGGCAATAAGGAGTTGTACAGTAGATGAAATCTTGGTTTTATTTGTGACCAGAGAGATCCACATACATACAGGCTATGCCTCTAAATTTATTTATTTGTATATTTTTTATGAGTGATCTGGTGGTGTACAACTAAGCTAATCGATCGCTAATTTGACAGATGGAAATGTGTCCACTATATTTAACATCAACACCGTTTTGAAACTTTTCCCTGTGATTCCAAGACAATTAAAAAAAAATGATAATAAATGTGACGGTGTCTGTGTCGGGCTGATCCCAGGTTCTGTCGTTCCCCTGTCCGCTATGGTCCACTATGGTCCACTATGGTCCGCTATGGTCCGCTATGGTCCACTATGGTCCACTATGGTCCACTATGGTCCACTATGGTCCGCTATGGTCTGCTCTAGTCCACTATGGTCCGCTATGGTCCACTATGGCCCACTATGGTCCACTATGGCCCACTATGGTCCACTATGGTCCCGCTCCTGCCTACGGAGCCGCCGTCCTGACTTTTCCCTCGCTTTCAAGATATTGACAACATAAATATTTGCAAGAAATGTCACTTGAGACTTATAGTCTTTAAACCAATGCCCGTAAGCCTCACAGTTCACGGTTGTGGCTCCGTTTACTTCAATGGCGGAGTGGTTTTGTTTGGTAGCCAAAATTAGGAGCCTGATTGACCCGCGCATGCGCAGTCGAGATGGGCATTTGGCTTATTTACCGGTGCTCCGTAACACTGCCTCTGCGCTTGACTCCCTCCATAGCTGCCTTTCGGACATTAAACAATGACAATGATGAATTTTCTCCACCTGAACGAAACTAAATCCGAATCATTCCTACCAGTTGCTCCTTATGTCATTTTAGCAGTAAAATAACTTCAAAAGGGGTAAATCATTGTTATTGGGAGAATCGTGAGAATCTCTGATCAATTACAAGGCCTCGATGTCCTGGACTTTGGGAATGGCTGCTTTAAGGCATCTTTCTTTTTCTTTTCTTTTTAACTCATTCTCTTGGCACGTTGCATCTGCCCCCAAAAAGTCCAGTTAAATACGAGCAATCGCACTGTTGTTCACGGTCAGGACTTTGGCAGGCAACGTGAATGTATTGAATAAAAAATAACAGCACCATGTTAGGCAAAAACAATGTTCACAAACACAGCTCGGTTTCCCTTATACTGGGACAGATACTATGTCATTTAACAAACAGTGCTCCACGCCTAAAGGCATCAGCTCTTTGCCATTCACCAAAACATCAGTGCCTGGAGACCCATGATTTTCTGAAACTAAATTGGACTTGCTCTGCAGGTTCCTGCTCTTTTATTTGATATGTTTTTAAATAGTTTGAGTAAAAATATAGCTGGGTGCTTCTTTTAAACTCCATCATCAAACGTCTCCATTGATTCAAATCCTGCAATAGCATTTTTCTTTCTCTTTTTCCCCTGTCTTTTTTAGCAGCTAAAGAATAATTTCTGGCCTTTATGACTAACACAGCTTCTCTTCAAAGCACTTCTTTAGATTGTGATTCTGTTTCAAGTAACTCAATATTTTAACAGTGTTGGAAAAGCCAATGTAGCTGTAAAGGAACATTTGTATTACAGAGTCTGAAGGGCTGATTTAATATTTAGTTGCGACCAGCTGCTCCCTCATTTAAAATGTTTGTTAATAAGTCGAAAAGCATATTATTGTGGGAAAAAAAACAAAAAAAACATACTGTATTTTTGCGACGTCCCCATTGACGAGCAGTTGTTATTTCCAAGTTTGTTGAAAATGAATCTTCCAAAAGTATGTTGACAGGAAGGGACCACCTGCAGTAAAACTTTGCGCAAATGATGTTTTCTGACCACCTGTTTTTGCCATTGTCAGCACATCTGTGGATGCACTGAGGAGAAAAACATCTCAACATAAACTGCTCGTTAAGACCAAAAAATAAAGAAGATGCAGGCAGAAAGAAAGAAAGAAAGATGCCCAAAAGTCAACGTTCAACTTAAAAGCATACGTATGGTAAGCACTGGTTCCTCCGGTCAGAAAACTACATGGTTCATCGGTTTAGCCTTTATTACGATTTACAAAGCACCCATTTGTTTAGAGTCACTGTCTGGTGGGGAAATGTGGCTTGAAAGGTTTCTCATAATGGGCTTGAATCTAAAATGTTGTGTCTCTTCTTTAAGTTAGAGTTAGGAAGAAAATTGGCCAAAACTGAAATTTCTTTAAACTCCAAATAAAGTTTCAACCAACTCCAGATAAGTTCTGCTAATTTGTGCTACTGTCAGTAACCAGCTCCCTGCCATCCACTAAGTTGGTTGCACATATTCTCAGAAAATACAAGGTCTTAGCTTTCAAATGAGGCATGGCACTGGACTATTGGCTGTGAACAAAAACGTGCCGAAAAGGTGATGAAATAGTGATGAAAAAGCAACAAAAACATGGCAAAAAAGAGGCAAACTTTCAACTAAGACATTCCGGAAAAGCAACAATAACGCAATCAAAAATAAATTTAAAAAAACACAATAACACGACAAAAAGCAGAGAAAACCAACATAAAAGAGCGGCCCGAAGAAGCAATTAAAACGCAACAAAAAAGTGTCCAAAATGCGACAATGAATGCCGCGACAATGCAACAAAAATGTTTGGATCCGTTTTGTAGGTCTTAGCTTTCAAATGAGGCTGTCAGCTGCACACTCCCCAGTCAAGAAGCTTTTAGATTTGGGTAAAGCCGAACGGGAGACGATGTGCTCGGTTAAAGGAACATACTGAGATATGTTCTTACCTGAGCATAGACGAGTTGATGTGTACCTGTCAGGTCTTTACGCGTGCGCTCAGTCATGCAAAAAGACCAAAGATGTTGTTAGCATTTAGCCTCTCCTCCGCTCATCTATGGCAGTGGTTCCCAAAAGTGGGGTCAGGACACCTCGGGGGTCGCGAGGCCTTGGGTGGGGGTCCCCAGATGATTTTAAGATGAAATAAAAAGAAAAATGCTACTGTTTTCAGTGCATTTTTGTGTGTAAAGCAGTGTATAATTTGTGAAATTCATTCAAATATTCCAATACATAAATACACATTATCTTGATTTTAAATTTTGTCTGTTGTGAAGTAGCATAAGAGGCAACAACTTTATACTATGGGGGTCCCGAGTTGTTTACGTCTACATTTTTGTGGTCCTGGCCAAAAAAGTTTGGGAACCCCTGTTCTATGAGGCCAAACGGGGGGTGAAGTTAGAAGCGACCAAGCTCTTAAATACGGGGTATCGCTTTAATACGGGGTATCGCTTTAGATTAAGGTGCTTATTAAGTATAAGTATAAATAAGCATTAACAATCATTGAGGGTAAGGGTTAAGGTTAGGGTTAGTTTTAGGGTTTTCTATGAATAAGTGTATTATTAATGGCCTATTAGAATATTAACAGATTAAAGCATAATAAGCAGTGTGTTAATACTTTACAAACAATATTATTGCTTATTAGCACCTTTTTAATACTTAAAGGAACAGGCCACCGTTTTTCCATTCTGAGACATGTTCTTACCTGAGCTTAGACGAGTTGATGCGTAACTGTCTGGTCTTTGTGTGTGCCTGTGGAAGAGCGTGGTCGCTTCTAACTTCACCCCATTTGGCCCCATAGAGGAGAGGAGGAGAGGCCAAATGCTAGCAACATCTTTGGTCTTTTTGTGTGACTGAGGGCACACAGTTCTTCCATGCTGTGGTATGTTCTTACCTGAGCTTAGACAAGTTGATACCTGTCTGGTCTTTATGCCCGTGGAAGAGCGTGGTCGCTTCCAACTTCACCCCCGTTTGGAGCTATAGGAATATGCTAAGAGAGGCCAAATGCTAAAAACATCTTTGGTCTTTCTGCGTGACTGAGGGCACGTGCAACGACCAGACAGGTACGTATCAACTCGTCTAAGCTCAGGTAAGAACACATCTCAGTATGAAAAAAACGGTGGCCTGTTCCTTTAAGGTGGGTTCTTATCTGGACAATAACTTGATAGTGACTTGCAGTGGCCCAGCAATCAAAGTATAAGGTTTGGATTTGTACTTGCTGACCTTATTTAGCTTCTGGGTTCATTGTACAGTGAATAAATGTGGGTCTTTTTTCCCCCTCTAGTTTCATTTTCAACAACGAAAAAAAAAACTCCAGGCCAATCCTTTAAAACACAGGACAAAGACACTTATGAACCATTTGCGTTCCTCTTGACCACTTCTAATTCAACCGTGTTCCTTTCAGCTGCTGTGAACCCTGCGTGCCTCCATAAGAATTGGAAGAAAAAAAAAAGACTAGAGGCAGTGTAATATTGCACTGGATGGCCATAGCCTTCAGTGTGAAATCACCTGCTCTGTACTTTAAATGAAATAGTGCACAATACTCCCGTCGCATGCATATTGAGAGTGTCTCTTTGAATAAATACTCTTTTGGCAAAAACAAATCCCAAAGCTAAAATGAATCCCTGCGTTTGTTTTTTTTTTGTGTGTGTGTGACTTCTCTACTGCATAAATAAAGGGAGCGGCGTGCTGTGACGGAGAGAAGCCGCTTTCTCGAAGGTCACAGAAGATGTTGAGTGATTAATAAAACACGTTTGTGTGCTGAGGCAGAAATGGTACTAACAGCTGTGTACACTACGACACATCCGCTACAGTTCCCCCAACACAGCGGCGCTTCCCTCTCCGCTCCCCACTTAGCACATCCATGGCAGATCTCATCCCATGATGTAATGGCAGGCAACAGCCACTGCGAGTGTGTCTCATGGAGCTGAAATACTTGGGTTTAATGATTCTAGTTTCACTTTTCAGCCTCAGTGTATACTTGGCGTTTGATCTTTAAACATTCGGAGCACAATAAGGAAATGTGAAGCTCTATGTGGCTATAATGTAACAAGTGCTACAATTTCTACCTGTCATTGACTCCTCCACAGCTGGTAGATTTATATAGCGCTTTACATCAAGGAACCACTCGCCTATTCTCACTCATATATCACTAACACAGTTCTATCACAAAAGGCGGTATCGCTTTATATTAAGATGTGCTCATTGAGTTGTAATTAACATTAGGGTTAGGGTATGGTACAAGCATGTTATTCCTGGCTTATTAGCATGGTAGTTGATAATAAATTATGATCAGCCTCTTGATATCTTTATAAGCATATGATTAACCCTCGGAATGACCCCAATTAAAATCAATCTTTTGTTATTCTTCAAAATCTTTAGAACGAAGAGTTGTTGAGATATTTTCATATTCCAGGGACACACGAACATGTTGTGACACCTGATTGACCTGATTGACTGATAAAAAAACATGAAATTACTCTTTTGTTTGAAGCAAAATATATCGTCTTAACCAAAATGAGAGGAATGTCTTTAGTTTATTGCAAAAACGCTTTGATTTTAATTGGGGTTGTTTTTGACCCCACTTAAGGAAGAGTGGGGTAGTGACAAAAAAACTGCAATTTCTTAAAATGTATGAAAAAAATAAATGTCTCAAACATGTTTTATGAGGAATATCTGGAATATGAACATATTACAACTTTTCATTTTAAAAATGAATAATGACCCCACGGGTTGTTATTCGTATTATGGGTTCGGACAAAAGCTTATTAATACCATATTAACCTCTTAAACCCCACCTGAACTGAGTATATTTTCTCCATGTTTGGCTTTACCTGAATCTCAAAGTTTCTTGAAAAAAAGTGTCAAAAACATGACTAAAAACTGATATAAATAAAAATAAAAATAAAAAAGTGACACAAAAACCATGACAAATGCAATCAAAAGTGGCAGAAACATGGCCAAAAAAATTCTGAAACACAACAAAAACATGACAAAAAAGCAACAAAAAAGCTGTGAAAAAGCAAAAATAAGGCAAAAACATGGCAAAAAAACTGCGAAAACCCAATAAAAATGTGACAAATATGCAGCGACAATGCAACCAAAAAGTTTAGTAATATCAGTTTTGTAGGTCTTAGCTTTCAAATGAGGCTTTCCAGTCAAGAAGCTTTAAGATTTGAATATTGCTGAATTGGAGAAAATGTGCTGGGTTAAGGTGGGAGTTAAGAGGTTAATCAATCAATCTTTATTTATATAGCACTTTGCATACAACTCATGTAACACAAAGTGCTTTACAGATTTAAAAACATTCTCTCACACCCACGTCCACATACAAATACAAACACATTGTCATTTTCACACTCCCCCCACCCACCTCCACAGAGACACAAACACATCACACACACTCAAGGTAAAACAATGGACATAAGGCTGAGGTAAGGCTGGGTACAGATCAACCAGGTAAGGAAACACCATCCATCGGGAGCGGCTCCTCGGCTGCAGCCACAGGGCACCAACACAGGGTGCCCGGAGGAGGCGCGGTGGAAACACCACACCTCCATCCAGGCACCCACAGGACAGACAGCACCCCAGCAGCCACAGCCAATCACCGCTCCCGAGGCAGAGGGCTCCTCCAGAGGAAACTGGAGGAGCCCTCTGCCTATGAATTACCATTTATCTCTTTGGTTTTAACAACTGCCCGACCTCCTCTGCGACTCTTCTCTTCGAGCAACTACTTGGCCGGTTGAAATCTCATGTGTGCTTGTGCCTGAATGACAAGAGTCTGAGTTAAGTCGTTGCGTACGTGTGTAGTGATGCAGCATGTTTACACACAGTGTCACCTGCCAACAGCAGCCGGCCGTGCCTTCTCCCTCCGAGGGCACCGGGCCTGTCTCCTCTTGTCTCCACACGCTCCAAGTGCCACAGGGCCGACACCGGGGGCGAGGGTGGGGGGGGCTCCTGTTGTGACTGACACTGTTATTGCACAGTTTCCTCCTCCAAACCCCCCTCTCAAATTTGGTGACTGTACAGAGTGGAGCAAGGCCGCGCTGATATGTATATAGCACCGTGTCCATGGAAAGTTACACACACGATGGAATAATATGTACCTCTGGTCTAACCCTCACCTTAAAGTGCATGAAAGGTTTGAATGCTTTTTAAAATATGACTCATTTAGATTCATAATAAAAAGTAATACTTATAATTTTATTTCAGGGAAGCAGCAGTTTTAATGAAGAAATTCTGGGCAGAAGACTTTTTAAGGTATCCAATCCAATCCAATCCACTTTATTCATATAGCACATTTTATAAACAAGTGTTTCCAACAAGTGCTGCACATAAAATCGGCAATATAGAATTAAAAAATAAATAAATATAATAAAATCAAGTGAAACCAAACTATACATTCAGCTAAAACGATAAAATACTTTAAAACATAAATAAGATGCAATAATCAAAGAAATTTAATCAAATTTGTTAAAACAATAAAAGAAAATTAAAACAATAAAAGAAAAGAAAAGACGCAGAGGACCACACAACTCAGGCGGTGTTAAAAGCCCGAGAATAAAAGTGGGTTTTAAGACGAGATTTAAAACAAGGTATTGACAGGAAGTGACGTAGATAGAGATAAAGTTTGACAGCAGTAGGGCTGAAACTAACTAATCGATTAATCGACAACTAATCGATCATTGAACTAGTCGACATCTATTTTAGCAATCGATTGATCGTTTTCTGGTTCACACACTCACTCATGAAAATGTAGCATTTTTGATGAAAACCTACTTTGTTTTTATAGTTAGTCTATGTCGTGTTCTGGATATTGTAGATATTATCTGTCTGTGTCTCGTCCAATCAGAAGCAGAATTAAGCGCTAAGAGCCTCCAACAAACATTCACTTTAAGCTTACTCCATCAACATGTCCTTCAGCAGCGCCACTTTTTAAAAAAATGGGAAAAAAAATAATTTTCCTACAACATTCACAGCCAAGCGATTCATCGATTAATCGTAATAATTATTGATAGATGAGTTGTTTACAAAATAATCGTTTGTTGCCGTGCCGACCATGTTATGTATAGGGCTGCAACTGTTTAAAATTGTTTGCCTCTATCTATGTCACTTCCTGTCAGTGTCCAATATGGAAATGAAACTATAAACATCACAGAAATGTCAAACTAAAGAAAGCTGGGCAAAATCTTCAATATAATTTGGTTTTAGCAAAAAATGTGTCTAATGTGTCATATGCACTTTAAGCCCTAAACATATAATCTCATCCATGCATTTATTAAAACATCCAGACTCGACTACTGCAATAGCCTCCTGTACGGTCTCCCTTCCTCTGATTTACAAAAGCTGCAATATGTTCAAAACTCCGCCGCTCCTCACCCACCCACCCTCCGGCCTCCTCACCCACACCCGCTCCAGAGACCACATCACCCCCGTCCTCCCCGTACAACAGCGCATCCATTACAAAGTTCTGCTCATCACCTACAAAGCCCTCAACAACCTGGCCCCCCCATACCTCACAGACCTCCTACAACCGCCCACCGCCCATCCCGTCGCCTCCGCTCTGCCGACTTAAACCTTCTCAAACCCATCACCGAATCAACGCACCGAACCTTGGGGGAAAGAGCCATCGCCATCGCCCCCCACCCTCTGGAACTCACTCCACATCAGAAACTCATACTCAGTGACCACCTACAAAAAGCTGCTCAAAACTCACTTGTTTCAGCTCACCTACAACCTACAATAGCTCTCCCATCTTTGTTTGTTTGTCTCATTTGTAAAGCGTCTTTGAGTCTAGGGCTGCTCAATTATTGAAAAAATAAAAATCACGATTATTTTAGTCATAATTGAACGATTATTTCTTTTTTTATATATTTATTTTATTTATTTATTAATCAAAAAACTATGCTGATATTTTCTGTTTTCTGAACAGTCATAAAAGTACAAATGATTTCAAGTACGCCTTGTTTAAAGACAGGTCTCTGTTTCACACCTGCCCCCTGCTGGCCAGCCCTCACACCTGCGCAAGTAAACTGAGTAGTGTGGCCTGATGACATCATCACACAAGTGAAATGCGACGGGAAAATAATCCTAGCGGCCTGAAAAGCAAGTCTGCTTTGCAAAAAAAATACAAATAAAATAAAAAAATAGTTTTTTTGCGATTATGCTAATTTTGTTATCATTTAGTGTAGTTATCGAAATCGTAATCGAATTTCGATTAATTGCACAGCCCTATTTGAGTCCCTTGAAAAGCGCTATATAGACTTATGTATTATTACGTTATGTACCTTCTAATACACATTATTACATTGTGTTTGTGCTACATAGGTACAAGTTGTTGCATGAAGTAACTGTCCCTCTGACCACCACCATGCATTCACACATACACATCACTCATCCTATTGTACATGTTTTAGTGTTAAGGGAAACCGAAATACCCGTCGGAAGCGCAGACACAGGGAGAACATGCAAACTCCAGGTGGGACTCGAACCCGGGACCTTATAGTTGTGAAGCTAACCGCTGCCCATACATACATATTGTTACAAAGCAGAATTTACTAAATTTAGTTAGGTACAATGTATCAACCAAAATGAAAAATGTTCAAGATTTTCTAATAATAATAATTCCTAGCTCTTTGCCATTGCCACAGTGAAAGAGAGGAAAGCTGACTAAAAGCCTTTGTTTGTGAATACACCTGTCCATAATGATGTAAGATTGATGAAGTAGCTGTTATTGCTGCTGGTGTTTTACCTCAGTTCACTTATACACAATAGTATTCCAGACCAGTGGTGGCTAAACATAACACAGATTACGGAATCAAACACAATTATGTTGAACTCAGTCCTGGCTTTGATTGTCCATTGGCACTTTTATTATTATAGACTTGGCCAATAAAAAATACAAAAAAAAGTGCTTGTTATTGCTTGTCCCTATTACGCCTCTGTGAATATTATCCCATCAAAGGCTCTCTGACGACACATTGGGAAGGAGACAAAGCGCCCAGAGCCAAAAGCCTGGAAATCCACCAGGAATAGTATGCTCGCGTTTAACAGCCTTGTCTTTAGAGTGTGGAGCTGTGCAGGGAAATTGTCGAGAAAAGGCAATGTGCGAATGCCGCGGCCTATGTTTTTGAAAAGGAGGCTGTCAGATTTGGTGCAATGGACTCGAAACAATCCTCATATTTAAATGACAAAGGTTTGTGCAGAAAAGGGCTTGTGACTTTGTGAATAGCTCCATTTCCCGGGCCTCCGGTGGGGAGGGTTCATGAGGTGAAGTGGAAGCCACCCACATCCCTGCCATATGCACGGTGTCATCTTGGACTTAGAAAATTGGCTCCACCGCTCTGGCCAGATGTACAATGATAATGACGAATAACCCGTCTGCTTAGGCAACCGACAGTTTCAGCAGGTCTTAAAATCACCAACTTCATTTTTAGATAGCAATATTTTATCTTTAAAACCAATGATATCGGGCCGAGGTCTCTCAGCTCGTCTGGGGGATGCCCTGGCTACTTGGATAAGGAAGACTTGCAAAAGGCTCCATAGAGACTGACCAAGGGAATGTGTGTTGAATGTCATCAGGACAGGGCATTATAACTTGGCCCTGCAAGCATTAATTTACTAAATTTGGTTGGCAAAGCTAAGACAACTCAACTGTAGCAAACCTGGACCATTAAATACAGTTATTGTAATCTGTAAACATGAACTATGTAATGGTGTGTACTTGGAGACATTGAGATGGACATTGAGGCAGATTTTTGTGTCATTAGACTCTAGTTTGGGGTAGAATCCATATGTGACTAAGACAATTCTGAGTTAGTCCACGAAGACTGATGAAGACTGATTTTTTTTTCTCGTTTTGCTAGATTTAGTTATTTAAAGCTACTCAAAGCGATCCCGTTTTGCCAGTCCGGCACCGATGCATTACCAATAAGCGCCTCTAGATGCGCCACCATCGCAAACAGCAGAAGAAGACCCACGCTGCACCTCGGACCTCCCTCACCCGTTTATTATAATAGATCCAAGCCCTCACCTCACAGCACACCCCCAACACACGCCTCACCCCCCAAATGCCCCCCCCCCCATTCCCCCCCCGTACCATTTTAAACACAAACACATGAACAAGAGACGCAAATGTTCGAAACAGAAGGCACCGCAACAGTTAGCGGCTAACAGTTTAGCATTATGACAGAAGTTTACAAAAAGATGGTGCACTGACAAACATCTGACCGACCTGCTCTGATGCAACTGTAAGCCTCGTGAAATGTCCGTTTGTTTTTTAATTAAATATCTACATGAGCTGTTGGGTCTTTTTCCTCCTTTTTTTCCTCACAAAGCAAAGCAGCACCGGAGGAGAGGCTGAGGCGTTCAAGGGTTGCGGGGAAAAAAAGTACTGCACTGTAAACTTATTTCTTATGGCAGTTTTATGTTCTAAATCAGTAGTTCTCAACCTGGGGGTCGGGACCCACAAGGGGGTCGCGAGACAAATTATGGGGGTCGCCAGATCATGTAGATAAAATATACATACTTTTTTTAGCTTATATTTTATTGTTGCATGTGTGCTATTTTACCAGAGTGCCATTATATGTTCGTAATTTGATGAATTTTGCTTTAGCCATTTGCTTTTTTCTTTGTTTTTTAAGAATTATGTAGGCTAATGTTCCGATTTCTCACAGTGTGACCCGGGCGGGGGGTCACGAACCCCCTTAACTGTTATAATGGGGGTCGCGGCTCCAAAAGGTTGAGAACCACAGTTCTAAATGTCCAAAAAAGTGAGACGTTTAGTTGCAGTTTAGCAAATAAATGTAAATCTGAAAATATTTACTGTGCATATCTATTTATGCGGATGAATGAGATTTCCGTAGCTCATTGAATGCAATCAGAGCAGCATGTGGTTTAAACGGTGTGGAGTGTGTGAGGGGCATGGGCGACAGGGGGAAAGCCAGGTGAGGGGAGTTGGGTGGTGGTGGAGCAGAGCAGAGTTCACTACTCCACCTACTGATGAAGATATTTCAAAAAGTCATCGCTTAAGGCAGCTTTAGCTTTCATCCCTGTAATGATTCTTGAAGCTTTTTTAAAAAACACGGCTTTCTGTCGTCTCTGTCTTCATTCGGTGAGGGTTTATGTCACACTAATTGTGATGTTTATTGTAATCTTTTAGCGTGTCCTCAGTATTCTCTGTGAGACGCTCGAATGCCCAGTTTACGTGTTGACACTCCATTGCAAGCAAACATTTTGGTGATGTTACATCAGGCTGTTTTCAAAAACCCAGCTTCTCCTCTAATGTATGACCTCACACGGTCAGGTCTTGTGCGTTAGATTCTCCAGGCTGATGCTGGTGTGGTTTTCTGTGGGGCTTTTGACGTCCCAGCTCCTCAGCGCGTCTGGACCTGAGGTAGAACTGGTGCCACGCTCGTATGGCTGTTCCTGAGACCCCAACAATCTGTTTGTCATTATACTTGTGAGTTGTTTAATACACTTGAGAAGATCAGATAAAGGTCTAGTCCCAGGGGACAACAATGCAGTTCATACACAGCCTCTGTTGACATTTTTAGCATCTAATTTTGATATTATGGGGTCTACAGCTGTCAAAGTATGCTCGACCCAACCCTTTGCTGTGATGCTTTGTAGTATGATGGCTATGCACACGGTCTTTGATCATCACCAGCCATACATTTTTGGTGTCTAGTTACATCAGCTTATCCTAACGTCAGGAACACGGGTCTGGTTTTGATGACTGAATAATTGCTATGTAGAAGCACCGACTCTCAACTTTCATCACACTGCGCCTCCGACAAAGTTCAGAGTCACTTCTTAAATTTGACTTTGATCAGGCCCGTAAATCACAGCCCTAATGAGGGGCTGCTTGGACTAATAATCCCATGTGAGCCTATAAATCTCTTTACGTCAATTAGAGGGAGTCAATGATAGCACAAAGAGACAGAGGTGAAACTGTGTCCTCAAAAGGAAATAATATTACGCAATCACATCAAAATATCAGAAAGTATTCATCAAAGTACTCAAGTAAATATAACCGTCCCGCTCTCGTGTTTTGGTGCAACAGCATATTCCCAAGAAACTGTGTCAGTGGCACAAATTTGAATAAAAATGCTTGGTTTTGCCGCAGTTCTTTGCTAATCAGGAGTTTTGTGTTGCATCATAATTTTCGTCTGACGTTCCTTGCCTCATTATCCTGTTTTGATTGCAATCAAAAGAAAATACCCATGTACGGAATCTGTGTTTTTTTGTCGCTCACAATCTGGAAACAAGATGTAAACATTCAGAACAAAGTGACTCGGAAGTATGTCACTACATTCCTATTTGCAAGTCAAATGATGTTGCAATTTAGACAAAGGTTTTGGTTTTGATGGGAAATAATGACTTTATGTTGGATAATTATGTAGTTGATCCTCTCCAATGTGTTAAGAGTGGGGCAAAGTTGGGTGCGGGGTTTGAACCTGTGACATCATGGGCATCCATGATTTAATGACGAGAGAGGGGTAGGAGAGCACATGCTACATCCGCTACACCCGGATTTTGGTATTTACTACTTTTATAGCAGTAGGTACAGCATTTTTGGCTAATGGGCCTGATAAATAAGTATGTTCAGTAACTCTCTGTTGAGTTTCAGAAATATTCATTGTATTATTGAAGAGTTTTGTTGTAGTTTCTCGCACTTTTGCCGGTCTATGCGAAGTAACTCATGCCCCTAGAGGCCATTAGCACCACTGTTTTTTTTACTCATTAATTGTCCGTGAAAGTAAATACTACACTGACAGAAAAAACAAAGGGAGAGAGGGATATTGTACATCCAATTACACAATGGAGATAATTTTTTTCACTCAAACTTGGCTGCCAATATTGTTTAAGTGGTGCTAGCCCGCAGTTAGCTTTGCCCGTTAGCCTGTTAGCTTCTTCTTCGGAATCCCATTCATGTGTATTGGTGGCTCCGACCCGGAGGCAGGGTAGTTGCAATTGTGTTGTTGTTTTTTGGCCACACCAGGGGGAGATGAAAGACCCCCCCAATCATCCCATCAACACTTGAATTACCCCCACAGGGACTACAGAAAGGATTTATTAAGGTAAACAAGTTACTTAGTACTGCTTTACCCTGTGCTTTGATTAACAATATTTCAGCAGGGAGAGGCATTTATTTTGCACCTGAAGCCACATTACAGCGCGGTAGGGCATCCTGCTCACCCCGCCCCGGTGTGCTGTACACACCGCAGACAGAGGTAGAGGAAGACAGTGATAGGGGTTGCACCTGTCCCAGTATTGTGCAGATGAGTTGGATACGTCCAAAAGGAACTGCGTGAGAGTCTCCATCATCTCCTCGACTTCATGTTTAGATTTGGTTCTGAGACATCAGTGTGTTTTTGGACCCTCTCGTATTAATGTAGGTGCATTGCTATTGATAACATGACGCAATATTCTGTATGACCATAGACATCTATAAATTAGGCACACTGATGTACAAGCCGCAAGGTTCAAAGTGAAGGAAAAAAGTAGCGTCTTATAGTACGGGAAATAGTCCTGAGATAGAATCAACTCAGTGCTTTATTCTGATAACCCTTTGCAACAGATACAATTGCCCGTGCCTAGGATCATATTTCACTGCAGGTTGCTCTTGTTATACAGCAACATAACCTGAAGTGTTCCGCTGTATGCCCAGAAATACAACATTTTTATGGAAACCAATGTAGACTGTTTCTTTTAGGAATGTATGCACAGGTTGGCAGGTGTTGTTGTGGGGAGTACATTTATAGTCACTGCTTGTGTGTGCGTTCCACAGTACATGTGTGTCTGGAGGCCTCTGTCCTCTCTGCCCATCTCCCCAGGCAGGAGACCCCTGTCTAGCCTGCCATTTCTCAGTCTGACAGCTGAGAGCCAGACAGCGGAACGGAGAGCGGGGAAAGAAGGAGCGCATGGTGAATTTGAGAGAGGTAGACATAGACAAGAGGTGGCTACCGCGATCTATAACCCTCCTCTCTTTGGGGACCAGGTGTTCTCTTTCCGAGGGGGCATGACTGGGTGAGTGGGGGAAAAGAAAAAAAAAAAACACATAACAGCCTCTGTGCGTGTTTCGCTTGGCATCTGTGCACCTGCATCTATGAGGAGCAGAGGTAAAGGGTTAGAGACAAGGCGTCAGGTAAGGTCGGTCTCCGGAGGGCGCCGGCTTTGTTGGTACACCACCTACAGCAGACCCTGATGCCCTCACAGCACCGCGCGCCTGACACATCTCCTTGAAAACAATGCCAGGCTTTGAGTCAGCAACTCATGCATTTCCCTGAACTCGGCTCATCTGGGCCTTTCATGTATTTCTCCACTCAGCTTTAGCCATTTTTAGCGAAGACGGTATCACTTTATTTCACTGTACCTTGATACATTGTACCTAGCTAAATTTAGTACAATAATGTGCTCTGTAACAATGTGTAATAACTTGTACCAATGGGTTAGATAGTGTAAATGGTCTATGAACGTCTGATCAAAATGCTGATAACCAGGTCTGGTCGGGATATTGTCAGACAGACCAATCAATAAGGTTGATGATTAGTTGTTGAACAAACTTGTTTTGCCCAAAACTGCACGTATTATCTGTGTTAAAAGTCAAGAGGTACGTCTGGTTAGGGGCAGGACATCCAAGTATATAATGACAAGACAGGAAGCCATAGACAGACTTCTAATGTTTATGTTTGTTGAGCTGTAACTTGTATTCTTGTGCTATTGATTAAATAAAGACCTCTTCGAACGAACTTATTTTCCTGAGGGTCATTTTGAAGTCTCGGACCGGAGCAGATTCAATCTTGACAGTCCTATTACATTATGTACCTACAAACTACAAATACATAATATTATTCCATTGTGTATCTAACCCATAGGTACAAGTTACTGCACATTGTTACAGAGCAGATTACATTGTTAGGTACAGTGGTACTGTAAAATAAAGTGTTACCGTGAAGACAACTGTAAACCTTCTTTTTATACCAACTACCAGGTTAATAGGTTAAAATGTACAGGTATTTTGTAAAGAACTACTTTTGGCAGTCAGTTAGAACCTTAGATTTCCAGGTATATGTACGTTAATTATACGTTTAATAAATAAATCATGTCTGTAATATTTCAGATGTGCAAGAACAAAACTGTGACGATACACTGCTACAATTGTAAGAAAAAAATAAATACATATTTTTTGTTCGAAATATCTTGCTTTGGTTTGATGCCTGACGAGGGATGACAGCTCTTTAAAGCAATACTAAGTAACTTGTTTACCTTAATAAATCTTCATTTTCCCCCTGGTGTCTCTGACCAGAAAACCATGCTTGCAACTTGACTGCCACCGGGTCACAGCCACCAATACACACTAACGGAATCATGAAGAAGAAGCTAACAGGCTAATGGGCAAAGATAACCGCGGGCTCGCACCACTTAAACAGTATTTACAGCCAAGTTTGAGTGAATTGAATTATCTCCATTGTGTAAATGGATGTACAATATCCCTCTCTCCCTTCATCTTTTCTGTCAGCGTAGTATTTACTCTCACAGACAATTAATGAGTAAAAAACCTTAACGTGCTACGACACTTGCAGTAGCGCTCATGGCCTCTTGGGGCATGGAACGGTTTTCGAACCAGATCTCAATTGTGAAAGGAGACGGATCTTTTTTTCCAGTCAATTTTACCCAGAACTCCTCTGAACAAACACAAGACTCAGCCCATCACTGGAGCAGGCCACACAAGTGAACACCTTTTTGCACTAAAGTCAAAGCTAAACGCACTAAAAATGATTTGTCAGACAGTTGCAGCCTCTTTTTATTAGTTGTAGCGCAAGAATATGCCTGTCGTCCTACCGTTTAGCGGAGAGATGCGTGCAAGTTACTGTGAACATTTTTGTTTTTTCAGTATAAAATCCTTCCACAATTACGCCGTGACCATCTTTCCACCCTTGTTCTAAAAAAGCTGACCCGTTGCTTTCCCCTCCTGTCCTGTTCCCCGCTATGGCTCTCTGTAACGTGTGCTCTTTTCTCATAGTCATCCCCGCTCGCCGGTTAGCCTGTTTGTCTCTGTCAGGCGCGTTGTGTTAGCGCGGCGCTGCAGGCTGAGCTCTGTCCTCCACTGGGTTGTTCCCCCCCTCGAGGTCAGGGAGTGAGTCAGAGGCCTGATTCCGTCACCGCGGGTTACCAACTCACGATTTCCCGCCCAGAATATCAAATGAGAGGGAATGGTGGCTGGGGGCGAAGGGTTTCGGGCCTGCATGGTGAGTCCACGGTGAGCCCAGTGGTGCATGTGTGTGTGCCATTGTGGGGGCCGGTTTGTCCTGATCATGCAGAGCGCTCAGTGACATCTCCTATCTCTGTTTTCAGGTCTGCTGCGTGGTTCACCCGATCAGAAATCATATATTCATGAATGAATGAGCTGCTGGTCTTCAGGCTTTCTTTCAGTCTGAAACAGGACACAGAAATGCACAGGAGTTTGACTCTGAGATGTGTTTCAGATTAACAGCACACTGATCTGGGGTTGGTGATATTGCATCCTATTCAAGTACGATCCACACACAGGGAAAACTAAATATCAAGCATGGGTTTAATCTCTTAACCCCGCCTAAACCAACCACATGTTCTCTTTACACAAATCTAAAAGCTTCTTGGAAAAAAGAAACTTCAAAATAGGGACAAAAACGAGATGTAAAAAAGGAATGAAAATGCAGCAAGGTCGGTGACAAAAAGCATCAAAAACATACAAACACACTTCCCATGGAAAGATTGAAACAGTTGAGATTTTAAAGGGGCTAGACGCAAGTTTGCCATTTTATGCTCACTACTGCCATCTCAGGTCATACGTGTAACTGCACCTTCTATATTAAGCATGTGCATGATGGCACTTCGGACCTGAATTAACACCTTTTTGAATGACAGTTCATGATTTTAGAGGCAGTTGTGGTGAACAGGTCTGAGCTCATTCTATGCATTAGGACATGGCTGGAACATGTAGGGCAGGGGTCACCAACGTGGTGCCCGCGGGCACCCAGGGGCCCTTTGGGGCATGTCCAGTAGCCCTTGGGACTTTCTCTAAAGTGTAAAACACTTCATTTTCTTGAATCTAATTCGTAAAATTTCAGTTATTTTGGTTCTTGTGACTCGGTATGAGTTTAAAATAAAGCTATTTTAATATAATATGGGGTCAATATCCTATAAGTGAACAGTGTACGTTTAAGTCTTTAGGATTTGTTTTTAACTGGTAGCCCTCGAACAACTTAATGCTCTTAAAGTAGCCCTCAGCTGAAATAAGGTTGATGACCCCTGATGTAGGGGGAGGAAAATACACTATTTTAACATGTTTAAACTCTGTATAGTCCCTTTAATATTGAGTTTTTGAATGGTTAAAATCGGTCCAAGGACGGCTGAGAAACACCCTGTTAAAGTCTTCAATCCGAGAACCAGGCAGTTTGTATGGGTATGGAGTGAATGAATAATGCAATGTAAAGCGTCTTTGAGTGTCCAGAAAAGCGCTATATAAAACCGATGCATTATTATTATTATTATTAAATGCACACGTGATTAAAAGCGATCGATCTGCAGTCACACGCGGTGTTTCAAAACTATATATTAGATACTATATTGGATATATTTAGGCATTTGCCCCTTCCCATAACGTTAGTGCCTGTAGAGGAGAGAGGAGTTAATCAGAAAGGAGAGTGTTTAATAAAAGATGCATTATCTCCGTTTCTAGAAAAAAATCTGTGATTTTGATCAAAACTAGCCTCTAGCTTGGATTTCTCAAGAACCGAGGCATTCAAATGTTTTCACCTACAGAGAGCTTAACGTCGTCTCTTTCAAGCCATTGCATGTGTCCATAGCTATAACATAGAATACGCTTTGGTGCTACAAATATCATGGAAAATGGTCTGGATTGTTGGCACGGCTATATCCCCAAAACAGTGCGGCGTTCAATATGTTGAAAGACTTGAAAATATGTGTCTTGTTTTGAGCTACTTTCCTTATTTGTCAGACATGTCAGACTGGTGTTGTTTGAAATAAGAAAGTGCAGCTGCCAATGGAACAAGAGCAGTTTTCTTACCCCATTGGCAGATAAATCAGCCTGTAATAAAGACAATATGTATTGAAACGAGTCAAACATCCCAGAACAAGTGAAATAATCAAATGCCTAAAACTAAATCTAAAAGACAATACGTTTGAATATGTGTTGTAGGGGATATGAAATGACTGCAAAGGGAAATGCAGTAAATGGGTAAGTGTTGTGTGAGGTTTATGACAGGTATTTGTGAAACTGTCTGACTCTGATGGATGTGTCTGTAAGTGGGGTTTAATGCGGGAGGAAGTATAGAGCACTGTGATATTGTTGTTTTACCGTCCATTATAGAATGTGCATTGTTAATTCATTTCGTATCCAGGGACTACGGATGCAAACGAGCTCTTTAGCTGTAATCTGGTGCGGTACATTTCTGTCTCCATGAGCTTAATGTGCATTGTCCCTTATATAAAGATTAAAGTAAAGTCTGTACAAAACTGCTCAAATTTACAATACTAGACATATGAGACATTTCAACTCATCTAGATATACATTTTTTTGGAGTGCAAAGACCTTGTACATTTCTACTTATGCAAGATGAGTCACTTTTTAGATTAATATTCTTTTAGTTTAACCTCTACGAAAAGCTTCAATAGTCGAAGCCTTTATGCAAACTTTGACCACATCAAGAGCTACTTAAAACACTTTTCGAAACAGTTCAATGTACTTTTAATTACAAACAAGGATTCATGATGATAGAGAAATGGACTTTAGTATCGAAGGTTATGAGGTTATAAGTATGAACAGAAGATACAAGCACAGTGCGGGTGTAGAGGTGTTTGTAGACTCAAATTATGGTTAAATAATGATTGAATGGATGACATCTGAGGCCATGGTTCTCCACCGGAAAAAGGTGGTTTCCCCTCTACAGGTCGGTGGGGAGTCCTTACCTCAAGTGGAGGAGTTCAAGTATCTCGGGGTCTTGTTCACGAGTGAGGGACGGACGGAGCGTGAGATCGACAGACGGATCGGTGCGGCGTCAGCAGTGATGCGGTCGCTGTATCGGTCTGTCGTGGTGAAGAGGGAGCTGAGTCGGGGGGCAAAGCTCTCGATTTACCGATCGATCTACGTTCCCACCCTCACCTATGGTCATGAGATTTGGGTAATGACCGAAAGGACAAGATCGCGAATACAAGCGGCCGAAATGAGTTTCCTTCGCAGGGTGGCTGGGCGCACCCTTCGAGATCGGGTGAGGAGCTCAGTTACCCGGGAGGAGCTCGGAGTAGAGTCGCTGCTTCTTCACGTCGAAAGGAGCCAGCTGAGGTGGCTAGGGCATCTGTTACGGATGCCTCCTAGTTGCCTCCCACGGGAGGTATTCCAGGCATGTCCTAGTGGGACAAGGCCTCGTGGAAGACCCAGGACACGCTGGTGGGACTATGTCTCCGAGCTGGCCTCGTGTCGCCTCGGGGTCCCCCCAGAACAGCTGGAGGAGGTGTGTGTGGATCGGGAAGTTTGGGCATCTCTGCTGAGACTGCTGCCCCCGCGACCCGGCCCCGGATAAAGCGGAAGAAAATGGATGGAATGTCTTACTGTAGAAATTGCAAGGGAAAAATAGTATTGTAATTTGTATTTATAGCGCTCCTAGCTCTGATATAGATGTTTTTCTAATTGGATGCTCAAATCAGAAAGTCATGTTTGTGGGGGGCGATCTTAACATTGATCTGTTAAACCCAAATAAACATAAAAAGACTGATGAATTTATTACTTTATTTACCATAGGTTTGTTTCCTCTAATGACCAAACCGAGTAGAATTGCAACCCCTAGTGACACTTTAATTGACAGCATTTTTTCTGATGAAATGGAAAGTAATACTGTTCCAGCATCGTATATTTCTTTTGTGTTATAGTTCTTACAGCCTTTTCTTGTTCTTGGTAATGCTTTTATATTGTCCGTTTTATTTTTAAAATACCGCCGGGAAGTGCCACCGTTAGGCACTTCCTGTCTCACGTAAGAAGAGAAAGTATCAAAAGAGTTTGGGAATGTGACGTCATATCACTAAGCATTATGGGATTTGCAGCAATTGTAAACTAATGGAGATTATAAAAGTTAAAATACTGGAGTCATTGTTCACATTAACAGTGTGTTAGATGTATTTACCTGCAGTAACTCAGCAGCTGACGGAGTTGTTCCACGGCTTTTTTCTCCACTTTTGATACTGTTTTTAGCTAATGTTAGTCAATGGAAATGTATACTAACAGCTGCAAAGATGGCGGATCTCCATGGTAACTGTGGAATATTCACCTTTTTCCGCCCCGCATACTTTTGCCACTTTTTGCGTTGTCTCGGCACTTCCGTTGTACAGACACTTCCTGTCGAGCCCGAAGCCCGTTCATTTAAACGGAGAAGAGGGAAAATATTCTCCGCTCAAATCTGATGTTTAGTCGATTGATCTGTGTAAAATGGCCAATGTTCATTTGCACCAACAAGTCAACACTGCACCGTTTCTCAAATGTGACGAAAAAAAAGAAAGAAAAACAAGAAAAAAGATCAGGTGAATCAGTTTTGTAGGTCTTAGCGTTCAAATGAGGCGTCACACTGGCCTATAGGCTGCAACCTTTTACATTTGGGTCAAGAAAATGCACTCAGTTAAGGCGGGGGTAAGAGGTTAAATTATGTTGCTACTTTAGCTATTCCTCTAAGTTACACAAGCAAAGCACAAGTATCACTTTTTGTTGCGTAAAAGTAGTTGGAGACCCCCCCTGCCCAACAGACCCCATTTAAGATCAGCCACATTCATGTGTATGGGCCAAAACAAACACAAACAAGCATGTGACTTGTATGTTAATCATGTGCTAATTAGGCATGCTAATTGCTACATAAATACAATGGCTAAACATCAATACTTGCTAATATTCTCTAATCAGGCTCCGCTGATTGTCTTCAAGTTTTTGTTTCATCCTTGCAATCAAGGAGCCATTGTAAGACGCCGCCGCCCTGACATCACATACAAAAAGCTCAAATTTACACTCTGTTCTATATTATATATTTGCACCATCCATTTGCAGCGTCGCCGTCGCACTGCCGCATCAGAAATCTGTCATTCAGTAATGGTTATGATTTGAGTAAGGCTTAAACAGCCTCTTTATCCATGCAGCTAACGTAGAGCACCATTAGCATTCATTTATCTGGGGCCGTGTTCTAGTCGACCTGATTAATGAAAGGCACTTCCTTTTGTATTTTCTCTCTCCCTGCCTCATTATTTAGTAGAGCTTTATTCAAATGCACTGCTATGTTTAGTATTGGCTAACTTTACCTACACATTCTACCCAGGCAGTTTCCTTTATCAACCACACCGCAGCCCTAGATAAGATGAATTAAACAATTTAGCGTGGACTTAAGTGTAAAGTTTGTGGCCATTAATCTAATGCGATGCCCCACAACACTGTAAAAGAACAATGGAGAAGTTGCACTGAATAGCACTTGACTCCAAAAGACCTTCATCTACAATTTGAAATGATAAAACTGTATTACCAAAGGCAGACATATGGATAAAATCAATTTCTATAAGTGATTAATAAAGATCGCGGTTCCTGTGGCCTCCGTGACTAAGGGAAGGTCATCTTGGGGAAAACTCGCAAGCACCTGTCTCCTTTCATTCTGAGCAGCTGATAAGAAAAGTGCGGATGAAGGTAATTTTGGCCGGGATGGTTTTTTTCCTGGTCCAGGAGTTATCGGACTGTAAAACATGCTGTCAACTGCATCTTTAATCGGATGGAAGACAACTGCAGTGCTGCAGGAGAAGCTTCTCCGGTGCTTTGTGTTAACCGTAAGATCTCGCTTTCATGGAAGAGCACTGGTGAAGGAAGCAAAAAAAAAGGAGAGGCTGATGCATCTGCTGCTTTGATGGGGTACGTCAAGAAGGTTTGGAAAAAATGTATTTGCATAGGCAGAATGACAGTGTGAGGAGAGAGAGTGCGTTCATTGTGGCTGCCTATGATAAAAGGAAGTGAGTGGCTTTGACAGACATGAAGGTCTTCTCACTTTTATATAGCACCTTTCTACCTGCTTTAGGCACTCGTAGCACTTTACATCAAGGAATCACTCACCCATTCACACTCTCATTCACACACCGGTGTACGCAGACTCTGGAGGCAAGGTGGGTGAAGTGTCTGGCCCAAGGACACGACGACAAGGGCTCCGAACCGCCGATCCTCCGATCACAAGACGACTCGCTCTACTCCCACATGTCAAGAAATACTTCAGTGTGTTGTCGTACAGGTTACAATGCGTACTTGTCAGTCCCCCATAAAACATAAGTAATGTGATTACAATGAACATATAATAATATACAGTTGGATTTCCATAATTTCCATAACAGTACACTCAGATATAAAGGTCTTGCTTTGTGGCTCAAATGAAAGCAATAAATGAAGATTTTTTTCTTCTTAGTCTTTGCAGATCACATTTTTACACCGTAAGATCTGATACGTTCTGTATTGAGTTGCCTTGTGTACGAAGAGCATTGGAAAAAATAAAGTTGCCTTGCCTTACTAGTGCCGTTTGTTTGTTTATTCATTCATTATGTATTTGTTTGTTTGTTTTCATTCTCACTATAATAATCAGGGCCTGACCGATATATATTGGCCAGACGAAATTATCGGCCGATATTAGAATCTTTTCAGTGTCGGGTATCTGATAGAGACTTCCCATTTTCAACACCAAAGAGCTCAATCGGAGCTTTAAAATGAGCCCCCCCCCACAACGTCCAAGGCCTCAGGGGGGCGGGGAAACATTTTGGTGAAAATTGTTTGTAGACCTATTTTACATATTTTCGTTTATAAACTTTTGCGTATAATTTCATAGCCATAAGAGACAGAGAATTACTGTTTTTTGTTTTGGAATCTAATGATTTTTGTCTTTCAAACAAGCTACTAAACATAATTATACAGCGCCCCCTGCTGTCACAGTTCAACACTGACACATTTTAGAAGCTTAAGCAGTTATAAAATTTGGCCAAAAATATCAGTGGTGCATACCGGCATCGGCCAATCAAAATACCCGATAATTGTTTAGTTTAGTTAAGTGTGTTGAAAGGAGGGTGTGCAGTTGATTAAAAAAAGATGGCTGCCAGATTTAGCACTATGCTCATTTCCATCTGTAATCGTTTGACCAATGTTTCTATATATTTCTATGATTGAAACCTTTACAATAAAAATAAATGCTTAAAGGGATTATACAGAGTCATGTCCTAATGTGTAGAATGAGCCCAGACCTGTTCCCCACAACTGCCTCTAAAATCCTGCACTGTCACTCAAAACATTGTTACTTCGGGTCTGAAATGCCTTCATGCACGGGTTTAATATAGAAGGTGCAGTCACACATATGGTCTCAGGTGGCAGTAGTGAGTATCTAGTCCCTTTAACTTATATATCGGCCTTTATATCGGCTATCGTCCAGACCAACCCCCTTTATATTGGTATCGGACCCCGAAAATCCATATCAGTCGGGCCCTAATAATAATACAGGAGATTTGTGCGTGGTGTGTGTGTCTGTAATTATGGCAAAATGAATCTACAGTTGTAAAACCAGCTCATCTGTCATTTTTTTAGTTTATTTTTTCCACCTTTCTCTGCCCATTCAACTAAAATAATAATTAGCAATTGTGTGTAATCCATGCATAATTAAACATGGTTTGTCCTGACAGATGAGTCGTTTCTGCATTAATGTAATTAGGAATCATCTGCTGGCACGTGCGACGCTTCACTATGCATTGCACGCCGCGCGTCTGAAAACCAGGACTCGCGGTACATAGCTGCCATTGCGGCGTGCCATCACCACCGATTAGAGCCTAGCATATATTGAAACTGATTCCTTCTGACAAGTAATTACTCCTCTCTAACTCGTCGACACTGTGGCATCACCGGGACATCTACTTGGCACGGGCAACAAGCACAATGTCAAACATGCCTTACCTGGAGTGCATAACATGAGCAGTTGTAGGAGGGAAGTTTACTGCGCGTGGAACCCTGGCGCATTGAAGAGAGAGAGCGCGCTAGTCGTCGGGGGCAACAGGGGTATGTCTCAGGTCAATGGATTGTTGCAGACCAAGCGGCGGGCAGTAGATAAGGAGAGAGATGGGAGGAGAAATGGGCATCCGAGCACACAATGTAATAGCTGTCTGCCTGAGCCTGATGAGGTGGCCTGGGAGTAGACCCCGGACAGCTGCGGAGGAGAGTTCTGTGTGTAACCAAAGGAGATGGTGAACCGAGGGAAAGGTGGGAAAGAAATGCATATGTGATACTGGGCATCTTGCACTTTTTTGTATCGACTAAATAACTTGGAAGGCAGTAGAGTAGCTATACTAGATCATTGTGTGTGTTTAATAAAAATCACCTGTAAAACTGAACTACAATGTCATGCTGTACCTCTACACACTATCCACTGAATTCGAGGGCACTATCTATTAGAGATGCATTGACCCAGCTTTTTTTGCTTCCAATACCAATAGTGATACTGGGGATTTGAGTATCTGCTGATATCCGATATACCAAGAAACAGGATATCTATCTATCTATCTATCTATCTATCCATCTATCCATCTATCCATCCATCCATCCATCCATCCATCCATCCATCCATCCATTCATCCATCCATCCATCCATCCATCATCCTTCCTTCCATCCATCCATCCATCCATCCATCCATCCATCATCCTTCCTTCCTTCCATCCATCCATCCATCCATCCATCCATCCATCCATCCATCCATCCATCCATCCATCCATCCATCCATCCTTCCTTCCTTCCTTCCTTCCTTCCTTCCTTCCTTCCTTCCTTCCTTCCTTCCTTCCTTCCTTCCTTCCTTCCTTCCTTCCTTCCTTCCATCCATCCATCCATCCATCCATCCATCCATCCATCCATCCATCCATCCATCCATCCATCCATCCATCCATCCATCCATCCATCCATCCACTAATGGAAACACATTTAACAAGAATTACTGGACTTTTCTACAGTAAATATCCTTGAAATAAATTGGTCGGATCATTACAACTTGTAGCTACGTAATAAATAGCCTATGTCAGATCAGTTATTCTCTAAAGCAGTACTAAGTAACTTGTTTACCATAATAAGTCATTTTGCGTAGTCCCTCTGGGGGTAATACAAGTGTTAATGCGATGATTGGGGGGTCTTTCATCTCCCCCAGTGTCTCTGGCCAGAAATCCACACTTGCATATTCTCTGCCTACGGGTCGGAGGCTCCAATACACACTAATGGGATCATGAAGAAGAAGCAAACAGGCTAACAGGCAAAGCTAGCTGTGAGCTGGCGCTACTTAAACAGTATTTACAGCCAAGTTGGAGTGAAAGCAATTCTCTCCATTGTGTAATTGGATGTACAATATCCCTCTCTCTCCCTTTGTCTTTTCTGTCAGCGTAATATTTACTCTCAAAGACAAATAATGAGTAAAAACTGTAACATGCCACGACACCTGCAGTGGCGCTTATGGCCTGTAGCAGCATGAGTTACTTAGTACTGCTTTAACAGCATTTCATAAACTAAAATAGAAACACTTGGCCACTACAGCAGATTTTATTGTATTAGGTGATCCACTTTAGGTGACCCAATCATAGTTTCTGTCCCAGCTTTACATACATAGCATGCCGTTGCTAACCACGGCATTTTGCGGGGTGATCAAAAATACATTTGTGGAGGTTAAATCTAACTCAGCATTTGAATTCTCCAGGTTGAAGGTTCTGCACTTCAAAATTAGGTGCAGCATGCCCATATTCACTGAGATTTAGTTGGTGAAAGTTGTGTTTTTAAAACAATGAAAGCCAAAACGAAATCTGTGAATCCCTACTTCCTATGTTCATTAATTCATCAATTTGTTTTTTAATTTACATACTGTATACTACTTGGGTACATCTAGGTATTTACACATATTGTAATGTAGATAAAGGCAGGTCTGGCTATTGTATGCGTCTCCATATTCCCTTATCTTTTTTCTCCATCCCATGAATCCACAAACAAAACAACACAAATCATATGGGAGAGAGCATTGTCTCACTTTCACTCACTCCTCCACTCTGTCTGTGTCTGCAGTGCTTAGGTGAGGTGAGGAAGATGCCGCTGTCCACAGTATAAAGATACAGCTTCACCGGTGAAAGGTGATAGGGCCGGCCTGTGCAAACGCCGGCCTGATGGGCTCTCCGCTCAAAGTCTATTTAGCCAGAGTAATGAAGTGCGTCTGCTGTCGGCACAAATATGAGCTCGGCAGATAGTCAGACAGACGCTCGGCCGGCCACCTCGGCTCACCCTGAACCGAGGCAAGGAGACGAGATGATTCAGCGCAAATCATCCCCCTGTTTGGACCGACCGGGCACCTTGATGGACACCCAGAGCAGGCCGGGGTCAAAGCAGCTGATATGAAGACCCACCCACAGGTCAGTGTGCTCGCCCTGTGCGCCGAGATTAGTCATTATCTCGGAACGGATGGGCGTTGAGATGCACTGTTTACAAACAGATATTGGGGTCAGTGGATAGGGAAACAAAATCATAGTTTATCGCAGCGTTTGGGAGATTTATAATACTATTATTCCCTTTTTCCGTGACAAACGTTAACATTTAAAGCCATTTAAATAATGTAAAATGTTGTAAATGTATAAGTTTAAATGTTATGGAGATGTGTTCAAGGAAAAAACTACATACGTATTTTTTATAAGGTACCGCTCTGTCAAATGCTTCACTGATCTCCATTTAAACAGTTTCTTTCCCCAAGATGTGATCACACAATCAAAGCACTTTAAATATTTGTATGGATTTTTTTGTACAGCATTTTATCTTAACATTTTTAGGTGGCATTTGTTTGTTGGTTTTATGTTGTGTCCATTTGTGTGCAGACATTGCACTTTGAGCTCCTTGCACATTTTTTCCAATGTGGGTTTACACTGTAAATGGCTAATAATGTGAATCTGAATATTTTGGGTGAAAATTAGATGTACATTAAAGGCTTATAAACCAAACCAAACAACAAAAATAAGATCTTCTGTCTTCAGTCATCGTTATAAGGGTTATGTAATTTACAATAATGCTAGGAGAATATGGAAATGTGAAAAACTCTACAAAATGATATAGTTAAAATGGATAGTAACATCTCAATTACTGTATATTGTCTATGGAAACTGTTCTCTTTTTATAAAACCATGATACTTTTCTATTGGGTGACCCTAACTTTCTCCTTGGTCACATGGTATGGGAGCTCCTCTGTTAGAAACAAAAATGCCCTGAATCAGCTGGTCAAGTGGTCAAGTAAAGTCATCGGCCTCAGAACAGTTTGGACTCTGTACAACAGACAGTTAAAGGGGCTGGATGCAACTTTTGAAGTGGAAAAAAAATCTTAAAGTGGGGGTATTATGCAAAATCGACTTTTTCAAGCTTTACATCATGTTATTATGTCATTCCCTCATTAAAAACATGCCTGAAGTGTTGCCTTGGCACATTCACGTAATTTTGAGTAATCTGTAAAAACTCTGATGGCGGCCATTTTAGGGATAGGTTTGCCTGAGTCCTCCTAGGAACGCCCCCACCTCCTGGAGACGCCTCCGAGCTTTCGTCACCAGCCGAGTAACCAACCACTGCTCCTCAGCAGAACCCCCTCCCCACTGATGCCACAGACAGCGTGTGGAGGGGGCGTGTCGGAAAGAGTCAGAGGTTCTTAAAGAGACAGAGGCCTATTTCAAGACATTCGCTACAGCCATTTTGAGAGAGCAATTTTATACAAGGCAGTTATTCTAATTTACTGCATTTACAGACCAACAGAAGGTTTGGTCATCATTGTAGTGGGATATAGACTGGTGCTATGTGATTGAAAAAAGCATAATACCCCCTCTTTAATATTTGTGCATATTTGACCTTTCAGTGACTCAGTGGCGTTATGGGTGCAGCTTTGCACCTTTGCTTTCCCTCACAGTGGCCTTCATGACGCTCCAGTATTCATCCGTTTTAGGGGTTCGTACCAGAAACTTGCCAGAAACCCCAAAACAATTGACTATGGAGCGTCATGTAGGCCACTGTGAGGGAAAGCAAAGGTGCCATGCTGCACCCATAACGCCACCGAGTGACTAAAAGTTTGAATACGCACAAATATCAAGTTTTGATTGTTCACCTAAAAAGTTACATTGTGCAGCTTTAAAGAGGATGACACGAAGCATCCTAAAAGACTCTGAGCACCTTTTGCATTGGGAGTTTTGTTTGCTTCCTTCTGGGCATTGGTTTGTTTCTGTTGCCATTTCCTTGATGAACAAGTCGGGATCAAATCGTCCCTGACAGGGCTTTTTATCTCTTTTTTTTATCATATGGTCCAACTGACTTAAACTTCTGTGGTATCTTTAGTAAAAGCACATCCTGTTAGTATCTGGAGCACTCACTTTCTTTGTATAATGTATTTTAATAAAATTACCTTTACAGGTGCAAATAAAGCAACCTAACCTAACTTTAACACACACTTCATATCTTATAACATAACGAATACTGGCTGTTTGATTTCATTCACATTATAGGGTTGTAGTTACTATGAGTAATTTGAACTATCCTGGTGCCTGCATGCAAACACCCAGTCCGGGTCAAATCAACTGATATGACTGTCAGCGCCACCTATGGGTCACTGCTCTCGCTTTGATTTCTTTGTAAACTGTATTATCTCTGGATGGATGGCTTTTAGACATTTTAAGTACACAGTTTACTTTGGAGTTCAGTCTGGCCTTGAGAAGCATTTCAAAGTTAGAAGTATAGGTCTTTTTTTTTTTTTTGCCGTGACCTATTTCAATCAAGGTTATGTATGCACAGACAGCTCTGTTAAAAAGAAAATAAGTCTCCAATCGTTGCCCTTGTTCTTTACTATTTTTAAAACTAAAATTGAACATTGCCGCCTGTGCCGCGTTAATTGGCTGGAGCTGTAATGCAGAGCAAGATTTAGTGAAGAACCGGATTCCTCCAGGGGCGACTTTAGCCTTACAATGATTATTTAGTGAGGAGATGGGTATACACTGATAAACACCCTCGCATTCAAGAGAAAAACTAGCAGAGAACCAAAGATAATTTGAGCTTCCCAAAGAACCGGGGTCAACGGCACACTATATGTTATTTTTAAATTGTGGCTACAACCAAAGTCAGGCTCCAGACGCCGCGTGTTTATCTACATCTCGTGTCATTCACTCGCGGTGTTTATTTGCAAAAAGTATTTAACTAGATCAGTATAAACATCTCAATTTGAGCATAATAATCCAAATTTTAGTTGTTTTGACTGGTTAAGAAGTTGTTGGACATTTGTCCTAGATTATTTCACTTGTTCTGAGATGTTTCTGACTCGTTTCGATACATTTCGTCCTTATTTCAGGTAATTTTCTTTGCCAATGGGGTAAGAAAATTGGTCTTATCTCATTGGCAACTTTACTTTCTTATTTCAAGCGAGATTTACCCTAGAACTGGTCTGAAATGTCCTCAAACAAGCAAAGTAAACTTGGTCCGATCAGGAAAAGTGTCTAAATGAGTGAAAACCGCTCAAAACAAGATACATTTCCTCAGTTCAAGTCATTTAAGCCAATGCTTGATATTTACTTTTTGTAGTGTGTGGTCCCGGTCATTGCTTTTGTGCTGGTGTTGTGTTTTGTTGCTAATCATAAGTGCAGTGAGAGGATGGCTCACTCTGTGGAGAAGATTCCAAAATAAACGACACTGCCCGATACTGTATCTGTCGGATGTATTTTTCAATCTTTGTCCCCCGTCTCCCTGTAAGACCCGCGACCTGTGTTTCTGGAACTACGGCTTAAGATTTTCCCCGTGATGACTGATCTTTTATCTCAGACAAACTGTGCAGTGTATACACCAGGCTTCTCCATCTAAAGTTCTTTATATACACTATAAAGTAAAACAGATTCATGTCAGTGCATCTGTGATCGATATGAATGATGGTATGGCATGGTTAGCACTCTGTCCTCACAACAAGATACATGGATTCCCTGATAGTGTCGGCTTTTCTACGTGAGCTCACCCAGAGTCTGGACACAGATGCGTCACTGTGTCAGATCAATCAAACACATATGCCCCTGAGAGCAAAAAAAAGATTTACATATTTTGATTTGACTAAATTTGTCAAATAATATTGAAAGGGTTAAAATAAGTTTGAACAAAAGCTTTTTTGCACAACCCATGATACATTTTACCTATCTAAATTCAGTACAATGTAATGGGCTTTGTAACAATGTGTAATAAGTTGTACCTATGGGTTAGATACACAGTGAAATAATATGTATTTGTTGTTTGCAGGTACACAATGTAATAAGGCATAATTCTAACTCTAACCCTAACCTTAAGCCTTAAGTGTCCTATTACATTATGTACTTATAAGTACTAATACAAGTTATTCCATTTTGTACGTATTACAGTTATTACAGTTATTATGTAGTACAAGTTATTACAGATTGTTACAGAGCACATTATATTGTACTTAATTTAGTTAGGTACAATGTATCAAGGTCGTGTAAAATAAAGTACTACTGCTTTTTGTTATACCTAGTGTCTTTCTAAAAGAACCTTAAAACCTATTTGGTTAAAATAAGCATTTTACAATACTAGCTCGATATAGGTGAATTATGTGAGTCATAAAGTAATTTTTCCTGTATTGAGATATCTGACATTAATCAATCAATATCAGATCAATGTAATTTAAGAGAGTTAATATATTAAATGAAATGTTTTATTTCAGGTTAATGATCATGGTTTGGCCTTTCTTTAATAAGTGCATGTAATTGAATGTAAAGTGACCCTCCTCACATATGTTTTCACTGGTGTGACATTGTGTCTGGGATATGAGTGTGTTACTGAGCAGTGATGGGCTCTGTTTTATCTGTGCTCACACACAAAACCTTTTCTTCATAACCCCTGAGTTCTTCCCTCATAATGGACTCTAGTGCTACAGCACAGACTCAGGCCGACTGTGTCCTCAGCTGATGCTTCTTCTTCTTCTTCTTCTGAACCTCCGCTTTTCAAACACTGGACATTCAGCTCATCTTCTCTCAGCTCCAAGGCTGAATCTATTGTCTGTAATTAATACAACATGTTCTCATTGTATCAATGTCCACTCCAGAGGACATAAATGTGCTGGGTCTTAGGAGGATAGGACGTATTTGGACGCAACATTGAATATTAAGTGGAAGAGTGTTCCACAGTGTTATCACTTATATTATATTTAATGTTTCCAGTTTCATTTAATTCATTTCCAGTATTAAGACATTTGTGGCTACAAATTACAAAAGCTAATCACGGACTGCCATTGTATGCAGTCAAAACAGAAATACTTAAGGGTATAAAGTGAAATAATTGGGTTAACCATCATCAAAACATTGAACAACAGCCTCATTGTGACCTAAATGTGTTTAATTATTTGCCAAGACGTATATACAGCTCTGTGCAGACAAAAACCATTATGATGTTTGCCCTGGAGAAGATGGTGCTAAAAGGGATGTCTGTCTTTATTTTCTTTGACCTCATTTTGCAAGTAAATAGTCCTGATAGTTTGTGGGGTTGGATTTGAATCAGTCCCCCCCGTAGGGCGTGTATCCAACGGCGCAGTGTTTCATCCGTCACATGCTTTGGTCTCTTTGTAAAGTGACCGTATCCCGTGACAGATCATCACTGTATTTAGGCCGATACGCATTCCCCCTATGACCTCCCACATCCCCCCCCCCCCCTCCCTCCGCCCTTTCAAATTCTTAAGTCTTTGGTGTCTATAAGAAATGATTCCAACCCATATGAAGATCACACCGGAGTGAACTATAAGGATCCAGATGTAGGCTACGTTTTTGATACGGACAGACGGCTGGAGACCCAAAAGAAGTCAAAAAATAAGTTTGTTTTTTTGATGAGCTATTGGGGTCAGGGAATGAGGGAAGTGGAGCAAAACCGCGGTGGCTGCATCTTGAAAGGCCCCCATAAGAATCACATGGGAGGGCTGAAGATCGTTTTATGACAATCCATGTATGTGTCCGTCCACGCTTCAAGTCGGTCTGAAATTATAAACAAGCTTTTCCCTCCGAAATGAGATCGCCAAGTCAGTTCGGCCGCATGGGATCGAGTCGTTTGCACTGGCCCCGAACCTGAATAAATTGAGAGTGTCATAGGACAAGATAGACAATAGTCATCTCACAGTGGAGAAACGTACTCATTCTTTGCAAAATGTGATCTGCTCCAATGACACTACAAATGTCAGACAATACTCAACTGTTTAAGTTTAAAGGTGCGAAAACCAAACTTATTTCTGCGGAATTGACCTTTCTGTGACACAATGGCTGCATGGGTGGTTAAGCTTTCCATCACGGTGGCCTGTACAACTCTCCAGGGTTTTGTAGGTTTTGTGAGGGGTCCATCAGAAGTGAAAACTCTACAAACAATAGGCCATACGCTGCGAGCACAACATGATTTCTTTGGAGGCACTGATCTTCCTGGCTTCGTTATTTCTCTATGAGTCTTCGTCTTGTCTAAAGCCGGGTGTACACTGCACGATTTTGTCCGTCGTAGCTGAAAATCGTAGGTCGTACAGTGAGAAAGGTTTAAAATAGAACACTTGTACGACCAAAGACGAGCTGCGATCGACGTTGTGTTATATTTTGGAAGGCTGGTCTCAGATTGAGCCATCCTCTCGCCGCAACGAGGATCTGTGTCAGTGTCCCGTCAGAGCCAGAGTCATAAGCAGCAGAGGCCAGGCGTGAGCGGGTCCGGCTCCGCCTTTTACACAAATTTCCACGCACTTTTCCGTGGAAACACACACCTGCAGCAGCCTGATATTCACTACGAAAAACTTTGATCGTAGCTAGAGCTGAAAGATGTATCATCATCGTATCGATATCGAGATGTGAACATTCAAGATATTAATATCGAAAAAGCAAGGTATAAACAATATAGATTTGCATCAATAAAACTGATGTTTTAATTTTTCTGAAAAATACTTGGTTTTCACCGAACCCTTAGTTACTATATCGTATCGTATTGATATCGAGATATCTGGCATAAATATCGAGACATGAAATTTTATCTGTATCGTTCAGCCCTAATCGTACCTATGATTCTCTCTTTGAACCATCGCACACTGGAGACGAGTGCAGGCTCACGATTTTAAAATCCCCATGTTGTTCAATGTGACAATCAAAACATCTTAAAGCAACAGGCCACCGTTTTGACATACTGAGATATGTTCTTACCTGAGCTTAGACGAGTTGATGTGTACCTGTCTGATCTTTGTGTGTGCCCTCAGTCACGCAAAACGACCAAAGATGTTGTTAGCATTTGGCCTCCAATGTATTCCTATAGCTCCAAACGGAGGTGAAGTTGGAAGCAACCGCGCTCTTCCACGAGCATGCACAAAGACCAGACAGGTACGTATCACTCGTCTAAGCTCCGGCAAGAACATATCTCAGTATGTAAAAACGGACAAAAAAAATTTGCACAGTGTACTCCAGCCATAAAAAACAAATAGTTCAAGATTCCAATGCAGGCAGTGAGTTACTGGAGGACAGTCCCAGCATCATGTTAAAAAACATTGCATCATCGCGTTTTTTCTCTTGAAGCAAACCGCTTACACTAATTAAAAATTATAATAGCACAAAGATTTTGAACGAGCCACTCACAAAATAATCGACCTGTCTCGTATAAATACTTTTTAGTTTAATTTGTGTGGCAATGTTTCTCAATGCTAGCCTTTAGCTCTGAGATAAAAAGTCTTAAATCAATGAACACAAGTAATTACATCCAACGTAATGTTTTCAACACGTAGCCATCAGTATCTCTCTGTCTGTGATGTTTTCTTGAACTATTCATTGATTTGTGACATCGCTTTAAGGAACAGGCCACAGTTTTTCCATACTGAGATATGTTCTTACCTGAGCTTAGACGAGTTCATTTGTACCTGTCTGGTCTTCACCCGTGCCCTCAGTCATGTAAACATAGCACAGACGGCGTTGAAGTACTCCTGTTATTATTACGCCTTACAATATAGTTCCCCTTTTTATCCGCTTAGAAAATCCACATTGTTTAATTTTGTGTAACTATACTTGAATCGTGTAACTCTTAACGTTACCATATTTAAATACATGGAAGAGCTTGGTAGCTTCTATCTTCACCTCGTTTGGAGCTATAGAGGAGAGGAGGAGAGGCTAAATGCTAACAACGTCTGTGCTGTGTTTACGTGACTGAGGGCACGAGTGAAGACCCGACGGGTACAAATGAACTCGTCTAAGCTACGGTAAGAATATATCTCAGTATGGAAAAACGGTGGCCTACTCCTTTAAGCTTATTGGGAAAACAGCAAGAGAGGAGGGCAGCGGCACACAGAGATCGCACTCGGAAATAATTTGAATGCATTTAAGCCCCGCTCCTGGAACCGCCACCTTAACGTGGTGGAGGGGTTTGAGCACCCAAATGATCCTGGGAGCTCTGTTGCCGGGGGCTTCGTGCCCCTGGTAGGGTCTCCCATGGCGAACAGGTCCATAGGTGACAGGTCGGACAAAGAGCGGTTCAGAAGCCCCTTATGGGAGACCAACAGGCCTGAGAACTGTGAGGCCGTCCTTCTGTGGACCCACCACCTGCAGGAGGAGCCATGGGGGCTGGTGCTATGTGATTTGGAAAGCTCCAACAGCTGCCCCCACGACCCGGCAATGGAAAAGTGGAAGAAAATGGATGGATGGATGGATGGATGGATGGATGGATGGATGGATGGATGGATGGATGGATGGATGGAAGCCTATTGATCCTGTAGCATCATAGCGGCTACTGTGATGGAAAACAAAGGCGCCGTGCTCGACTCTCATACAGCCGCTCGGCCCCTACAAGGTCAAACATGCACACATTTTTGCAATGCACCTTTAAATACTGTAGTGTAATACATGAAAGTAGATTATTAGTGTTATTATTATTATTATTTTCTCTTGTCCCTGTTCCTGTCATTGAGGGTCTGGCGTCTCTCCAAGCTGCTTCAGGCGTGACTCAAAGTTTACCACGGATAAACAAGCCGGTCAACATATACCGACATCAAATAAAGAATCTATGTGACAGAAGTCGCCTTTGTGCTGCCGACTCCACTGACCGAAGTGTGTTCTGTTTCTTTTCCACGCAGCGCGTTAAGTCTTGAGAGACAAAATCTTCAAAGTCTAGAAAAACTGACTGATATTTCCTGTTCAAATGCAACAGAAGACACAGCGGAAGAGTTGAATGACACTGTTTATTTATCAGCACTTGACCTGCGTGTGTTTGTGTGTGCACACTCCACTCTAATGAACGCCGTGTGGAAATGCAAAAAAGTTGAGTCTGTTTAAGTTATGTTGGGATAAATCTCCTTCCTGTACATGTACACATAAGTAGATAAAAAAAAAAGATACACAACTGAACGGGTGTATTTGCTACACACAAGAAGGCCCAGTGAAAAGGTGAAAAGCAACAATAAGAAATGTCACCAACTTATTCATCGCTCAGTGCGACAGGATTTTGCTTTTTTGGCCTTATTTGTATTGATACACCTGTAGTCGACTGATGTAGTACCAGATTGAATGACATTATGAAATGTAAACTAACCAATGGTTACACAGTTTTCAGAAAAAAAAAGGATATTGTATATATAGTTTTATATATATAGTTTTATATTCATTTATAAGCTTTTTAAAATAGCACAGTAAACACTTTTCACACATGATAAAAACCACTGAGGGTGTCTGATTGTTTATGTATGAGCCACCGCAACCCGGTTCTGGGTCGTTTCACTTTCTGGGCAGTCAGCTCAGGAAGGAAGTCGCTTGAAAACATTCATAATTGTGAGATTTTATTGATAAACTGCACATTTAAGCAATATTTTGTTCTCCATGTGTCCTTCCTGAAGTGGCTAAACTGGAAAAAAAAAAAATAAGAAAGAAGGCTGCACCCGACTGGAGAAGCATTGCCCTGTCTAAGTGTAATACATTAGAGTCTGCACACGTGAACCACACAGAGAGAGAGAACGGAAACCAAAAAAGAAGAAGTTATAGAAAGACAGTCAAGTCAAAAAAACGCAGATACAGAATTATACTACTGCACATCACCAGCTCTGCCCCTGCTGTACATCGCCTGCCCCTTCACTGTCCTGTCCGGGGCGCCTGACACACACTCCGAGTCTCTGAGTCTCTGTACAGTTGTAGTGACCGTAAAAATAGCTAAAGGGTTCCGTGTGAATTTTGTACAGAAACATTTTTTTTTTCCTTTTGTTTTGTTCTTCATGTAAACAGGCACACACAGATCTCCAGAGGCCCACCCTTGTTGTTTTGTTTTGTTTTTTTTCTTAAATAAAAAAGGAAAATACTTGAGAGGCAAAAAAAATCCCTCAATCCTTGGTGTGGGATGGTTCTCCTGCAGTTCGTCGTCTGTTTGCTGATGACATTGTGTTGTTCACCGATGTGTCTCGGCCTGATCTCAGTCCTGCTGAGAGGAATGTAAGGCCTCAGATTGCTCCTTCTTCAGCTCCTCTGTTAATTCCTCTGATTCCTCCCCCGGCGACCACTGCGCAGCCCGGGCTTTTGTTACACTTGGCCACACGAGATAATGAAGTTTAACCGAGGCAGCAGTTGTCCAGGTTACAGTTTCCTACTGTCTTTTTCAGTCTCGCTCACATCAGCGTCGCTGTTTTCAATACAGTGATTCACGCCGTTTCCGACAGGTCCACGTGGAACGAGCTAGCAAATCCTTTTGCGGGCTGCGAAGACACAAGAACACGTGTTAAGACAAACGACACTGGTCCCTCGAGACGCTTCATGTTGAAACACCGTCTCCTGAAGGATACATGCCACAAAGGAGTCTCGCTACCTCCATCTAAAGCTATTTATAGCCCACATATGTCTAAAAAGGGCTTCTGTAAAATGGTCAAAACTAAATTGGGAATTTGCAAAAACACGTCCGTCAGTGGAGATAAATGGGGAGAATTTGGCAGCTGCACAATGCATGGAGAGAAAATACACACAGCATTAATTGGTTCATTAATTATCTATAAATGTGTGATTAAACATTTATGAACGCTCTATCAAGGCAGCCTTGGTGATCAGAGCGATACTGAGAGAAGATGGGGCTATTTTTAAAAGTAGAACATCGGGTCTGTTTGTTAATAGAGCCTCAGCCTGTGGGGCCGTATCTTCTACAGACTGGCAAACTACAAAACCTTCAGCTTTTGCGGCGAGAAGTCAATTTATTTTAGCGGGCTACGGAAAAAAAAACACACGTAGATATTGAAACAAATAAATCTGTGAGTTTTAAGGACGAGTGAATAAGAAGGGCATTCATCCTAACCCTGGGAGGCAGAGGAGATGAGCAGTCGCACGCGGCTGCTATATTTGGAGCGAAACGGGCGCCACCACCTAAAGGCTAAATAGCAATTATTTTTCTCACAGTCTCGACGCGTACGCGGGAAACTGCTGTTTGCTCAGGCTAAAATAAACAGAGATATCATTCTTATCATTTACCTGCAAAAGTACAACGGGAATCCAAGGAAATTTGGGGGAAAGTGTTGAATATAAATGTGGAAATAAAATTGTATTGAGCGTTTTACTCTCGTTTTAACCCCCCGTGCATTTTCTCCAGTTCGGCTTTACTTAAATCTAAAAGCGTCTTGACTGGAGCTTACAGCCTATAAGACAGTGTAATGCCTGATTTGAAAGCTGAGTAGGGATGGGCGGATCGATTCCACAGTATTGATATATCGAAATCAAACGGCTACTTTTTAAGCATCGATATTGGGCAAAAAGTATCTATAATAATTTGTCTATGTAAAAAGAAAGCGTGGCAGCAATTTTAAACATAAAAGGACGATTTACATCTTTGTTCTGAGCCAAAACAGTCCACAGCAGCAGGGGATTGAACTGAGCCAGCCATATCATTCTGGTTTAGATTCTGTTTGTCATTAAAGTATTCATTTTAAACTTATTTACGTATTTAATTTCACATTAACATTGATTAATTAATAAGTAATATCATTTTAATGTACCTATTATTAATGTATATTGATTGAAATACATTCACCCATATAATATGACCAGTATCGGTATCGGTATCAACAAAAATGACCACGAAAGTATCGGTATCGTATTGATGTGGTATCGCCCATCCCTAAAGCTAAGACCTACAAAAGTGATCTAAGATTTTTCCTTGCGTTGTCGCTGCAATTATGCCACATTTATGTCACGTAATTTTGCTATGTGGTCGCGTTTCTTTTGCTTTTTCATCACTTTTAATTTTTTGTCGCTTTTTCGCTGCTATTTTGCAGTGTTTTCACCAATGGCCGCTGGTTTCTCTGCTTTATGACCGACGCGACGTTGGGGGCTGCCATTGCCCGCCATTGCTGCAGTACCTCCATATATGGGCGGCAAAACAAGCTAGTTTACCAGTAAAAAGCTTTGCACTTTCCACACATTCTAAGCAGCTGTATAGCCTGGTTTCTAATGTTTTGGGACTTTCTACAGCTAGATATTCCTCCTGTGATAACGCTGGGTTAGCTACAATTAAAGAAACCAGGCTGGTTTTCGTAAGGAACATTTTAGAAGTCTCATAAAACTATTGAGGGCCGGACTTTGATTGACAGGCCGTTAGCATTAGCTCTAATGGTGCGATTAACCGAACTTCTTACAACACGAGGGCCAAGTCTACAGTGAATATCCCGCCCTTATGCCCTTTTTAGGAACATGCTCCATCAGAGCTGGGGAGGAGGAGTCTGTAAATCCGCCATGATTTCCCTTTTAAACGTGGTCATTATGGTAAACGGGGAGGAGTGAGGAGGCGGAGTCTATTATTTATTATGTCTGTGGTTTTACCCTTATTTACGTCTTGCTTTTGTCACTGTTTTGACACTTTCCTCAAGAAGAAAATGTGCTCTGTGAAGGCGGGGGGTTATAATATTGCAATAAATAAATAAATAAATAAATAATACACCACTCCCATGCGGCTTGTCTATATTTTTAGCCTCTCAGATTTGGAGATGGGCCCCCCCGGGCGCTGCACTGCGGTCGCCCACGACTCCTGACAAGTTTCCCTGACACACTACACGAGGAATGGGTCGAAAACAGCCGAAAGAGACCATTTTAACCCTGCAAATGCATTACCGGCACAAAAAAAAAAAAAACCTCACATGTTGCTTACAGTCTGTTCTTTTCTGTCACACTTTAAAACATAATCTCAAAATTCACACACATTGGAGTTGCACAATCAACAGTCTGCATGCAGTTTCATGCAAGGTGGTGGTGGTGGTTAACATGGAAGTGAATTGACTGGAAATGACTTCTCCACTGAATGTGCGCATCAAATCCATTCTCTTCTCTTAGAGCTAATGGAATATTCATGTAATGTACGGAGGGAGCTGGAAAAGCTATTGAAAGCAGCAAATGTCCATTTCTCAAGAATCCCTTTCAGCTCCTTCAGTAAGTGTCTTGGAAGTACGGCACGTTCTTATTTCTTTTAAATATTTTTGAATATAAATGAGTGTAAATGTAGTTTTGTTCTCATCATTTTTTAAGACACTTATCCTGTTGCTGTAGTGTTTAGCCCATGAAAAGCAGGTTTATCATCAGTGGCTGTATCTTTAAATATCAAAATAACACCATGTTTTTAGTGGTTTTAATGCCTGTGTGTTTAAAGTGATGGTCCGTAAGTTTGAAAGTTTTACAATTTGAATAGAATGTGTACAATTGACCGCCTGGGTCTGTAATTTGACGTAACAAGTATTTTTTTGTTTTTTTTGTTTTTTTCTAGAGTCCCTCCCATTTCTGATTTCAGTGACCAATCAGAATCCACGGGCTACCACTTTGACCAATAAGACAAGCTCTCCTGTGAACGGGCATGTCTGGTCCAGTCAGGAGGGGAGGGGGCTGGGACTTGATGTTTTACTTGTAAATTTCACTCTTACTTACTCTCTCCTCACTTTGCAATCGTACAGACTATCACTTTAATGATCCGAACCCAACCCCTTCTCTCTGGCTTTGGGTTTGAGGTTTTCTCACTAAACATAAGAATTGTTCTTATTTATCGGCTATAATTATTAAGAATTAGGAATCAGTGGGTATCTCCATCAAATATCAAAATAACCTGAAATTCCCTTGTTTTAGTGGTTTTAATGCATGTGTGTTTAAAGTGATAGTCTGTAAGTTTGAAAGTTTTACAATTTGAATAGAATGCGTACTATTGACACCGCCTGGGTCTGAAATTTGACGTAAAATAAATAATAGGAGGGGACCAGGACTTTATTTATTTTTTACTTTAAAATTTCACTCTCAAGGCTGATTCATACTTCGCAAGACGCAAGAACTTCTTGTTCTTGCACCCTGAGCTGCAGAACAAAATAAAGTCACTTTTGCCTTGTAGCCATGGAAACAGTTCCAGGGCGACAAGGCAAATTGATTGGACCAGACATGCCAGTTCACAGGAAAGCTCGTCTTATTGGTCAAAGTGGTAGCCCGTGGATTCTGATTGGTCGCTGAAATCAGCAACGGGAGGGACTTATTCTACGTCAAATTCCAGACACAGAAGTTCGTACGTCTCTTGAAGTATGAATGAGCCTTTTCTCTCTCCTCACTTTGCAATCTTACAGACTATCACTTTAATTATCCGAACCCCCTTCTCTCTGGCTTTGGGTTTAAGGTTTTCTCATTAAACATAAGCATTTTTATCGGCTATAATTATCAAATTAATCACAGTAAAACAGCTCTGCCCAAATCAAGGGCTCTTGAATTCACCAGTGGGAACTCTCCAAAAGCAGCTCAATTTCCCTGTCAACCTTGTCCCCAAGTTGCCCCCCCATTCAGAGCCAAAAGATCAAGGTTTACTTCTTTCAGAGGAGATTACGTGCACCATTTTGAGAACCTTCACCCACTAAACAGCTCAGAAACAAATATTTTGCATTTTTGGAGTGCGTGAAAAGAGCTTTCTCAAGTTGACTCTCTGATTCAATCCAAAACAACAACACAGGCGGCAATAGGTCAAGGATAAAATGCTAAAAGGCGTACTTTTCTGTTTTGTCCTGAGAGACGGACATGTTTGGCCTTTCTTAGGCATTGCATCATCATCATCATCATCAATGTGAGGCCGGAGGTCTCTCTCCAAGCATTTTTTTCTGTAAGCTACATTTCTGTGTTGTACAAAAAAACTGGATGGGCTTAAAACTTGAATTGAGAAAATGAATCTTTAGTTTACTTTGCTTGTTTGTTGACATTTCAGATTGGTTCTCAGGAAATCTGGCTAGAAATAAGAAAGTAAAACTGCCAGCGGAACAAGAGCAATTTTCCTACACTGCAAACAGTAATTTACTAGATTAGTTTGTCTCAATCTGAGCACAATAATCCAAATCTTAGTTGTTTTGACTAGTTAAATTGGGCATTTGATCTAGATTATTTTACTTGTTTTGAGATGTTTCTGACTCATTTCAATACACTTGTCTTTATTTCATGTTGATTTAACTGCAAATGGGGTACACTACAAAAAGTAAATATCAAGCATTGGCTTAAATGGCTTGAACTGAGGAAATATATCTTGTTTTGAGGGTTTTTCACTCATTTAGACATTTTTCCTGATCTGACCAAGATTATTTTGCTAGTAAATCTGGCTTGAAGTAAGAAAGTAAAACTACCAATGGTACAAGACCATTTTTCTTAAACAATTGGCAGAGAAACTTTCTTGAAAGAAAGGCGAAATGCCCGACTAAATCTTAACAGGACAAATCAGCTCCAAGACTTGAATTGAGAAAATGAATCTTTAGTTTACTTTGCTTGTTTGTTTGTTGACATTACAGATTGGCTCTCAGGAAATCTTGCTAGAAATAAGAAAGTAAAACTGCCAATAGGACAAGAGCAATTTTCTTACACTGCAAAAAGTAATTTACTAGATCAGTTTCGATGTCTCAATTTGAATCCAAATTGTAGTTGTTTTGACTAGTTTGAGATGTTTCTGACTCGTTTCTCTGCCAATAGGGTAAGAAAAATGTTCTTCACTGGAAAAAAGGAAATCTTACCTGAGACAAAAATGACATAAAAGTGCTTGAAATAAGACTTTTCATGCTAATTTTGAGACTGTTTTGACTCATCTTGAAACAAGATTGCCAATGGAACTAGACAGATTTCTCTCGTCTTTAACTATTTTGTCACATTTCAGGTTTTCTGTGTCTTATTTTAAGCGTTCAAGTTAATTTCTCTTATTTTAAGCAAGTAAATGCTTGTTCCATCGGCAATCTTGTTTCAAGTCAAGTCCAAACCTACTCAAAATTAAGCATTAAAAGTCTTATTTCAAGTACAAATTAAGCATTTTTTCTTAGAAAAGATGGTATTTTTTCTAATTGTCTCATTGGCAGTTTTACTTTCTTATTTCAAGCAAGATTTACCAGAGAACCAGTTTGAAATGTCCTCAAACAAGCGAGAATAGAAAATCAGAAAAAGATCAGAAAAAAAGGTCTAAATGAGTGAAAACCCCTCAAAACAAGATATCTTTCCTCAGTTCAAGCCATCTAAGCCAATGATTGATATTTACTTTTTGTAGTGTACCCCATTTGCAGTTAAATCAACATGAAATAAAGACACAATGGATTGAAAAGAGTCAGAAACATCTCAGAACAAGTGAAATAATCTAGGAAAATGACAAATCAGCTCCAATTTGAGACATTTAATCTAATCTCGATATATACTTTTTTTTTTTTTATATATAGTGTAGTCAATGTCCCCTTTTCTTTGTACAAAACATTCCTGTTAAACTTCTTTGGCAGCGCTTCCTGTAGATATCCAAGACAACATTTTAGAGCAACATTATAAATATAGCGTGTGGGCTGCATTGGTTCACCTTTGAATGTATTCAGTAGGGAAGTCATACTCAAGCAAGTGGTTCAAATGGTTACAGATGTCCTATTGCATAATCCTGCTATACCTCTTTGGTCTGTAGTGAAAACACATATTGTCCTGGAAAGAAGAAGTCCACTGCTGAATTGTTTTAGTGTCTCTGTCTGTGAGTACATAAGATGAGGCCTGATTTTTTGATTTCGGAGTCAATTGCAGTGGACTCTTTGTCTCCAGAGCTGTGGGTGTGAGCCTTCGCTTATGAGCATCAGATAGACAGGGTTTCGATATATGTTCCAGGGGAAAATTTTGAAAAAGCAAGAAAAAAAAGCAAAACAAAAAAGGCAAATCCAATTCAATTTTGTCGTTTATTCCATATATGTTACATGGTTACAGACATTGTTTTACTGTTGAGGGTTAGGATTGGGAATGGAGTTAGGGGTGCTTTGAAGTGGGGATTTTCGGGAGGGAATTTGCAACATTATAGAAAAATCCTCCAACATTGAAGCAAAAAGAAGCGGATTTGCACTTAAAAAGGGACCCCATCGTTTCACACCCGATCCGCGGGGAGTGAAACGCTGGTGTTTCTTTAAATGTGAGTCCCACTGTTTTTGTTTTAATGTCAGACGTTTGAATTGATTGACTGAGAGACCTACATCGTTTTATAACATTATATTGCAACACTGTAAAACCCAATAGTGCATCTTGATAGAGAGACTACGTTTGTTAAATTATTATCAGAATTAGACAAAGATAAAGCACGTTTTCATTTTTTTCATTTTCTACAATTAATTTAACATTAGATTTTAAATAATATTCATAGCATTATTAATCTTTCTACTAAAAAAAGAAACTAGTAGCTTGTGCACTACAAAAAGTAATCAAAACATAAGTAAATATTATTGCTTGAAATAAGTATATTTGCCTTTGATATGAGTATGGAAGTAAGATAATCCGCCAGTGGAACAAGTATTTTTGCACATAAAACAAGAAAAAAGATGTGATGCTTAAAATTAGACAATAGATCTCATTTTACTTGAAATACAGGTGAAACTCGGAAAATTAGAATATTGTTCCAAAGTTTTTTGTTATTCAACTTAAAATGTGAAAGTCACATATGACATAGACTCATTACATGCAAAGTGACATTTTCCTTTATTTGTTATAATTTTGATGATCATGGCACTTACAATCCATTTTCAAAATGTTCTAATTTTTTTGATATCTTTCATTTGGAGTTTTTACAAGCTGAGCCATAATAATGAAACTTGTAACAAATAAAGGCAACGCATATCTCACTTTGCATGTAATGAGTCTATCGTGGTAACACTTTGTTTTACACTACCTTGATACATTACACCAAACCAAATGTTGTACAATGCAATCTGCTCTGTAACCGCGTGTAATAACTTGCACCTATGTAGTGCATACTCAAAGGAATATTGCGTATCTGTACTTTGGAGGTACATATTGTAATAATACATAAGACCCTTAGTGTTAAGGCTTAAGGTTAGGGTCTTATATGTTATTACATTATGTACCTCCAAAATACTAATACATATTATTCCATTGTGTATGTGACACATAGGTACACGTTATTACACATTGTTAAAGAGTACATTACATTGCACTAAATGCGGCAGGTACAATGTATCAAGGGTAGTAAAGTATTGTAAAGTATCGTTTGACAGTATAAGTAACAGAAATGAATGCACTTTTTTAACGATATTCTAATTTTCCGAGTTTCACCGCATGTTTTTCACCCCCATCTTAGCCAAGCACATTTTCTCCAGTTCAGCTTTACCCAAATCTAAAAGCCCTTCGACTGGAGCTTGCAGCCTTTTAGTCGTGTTTTTGACGCTTTTTTATTGCGATATTGTTGCTTTTCCAACACACTTTTGTTGCTTCTTTTCTTTTTTTTGGGGGGTCACTTTTTTGTTGTATTTACATCCTTGTTTTCGTCACTGTTTTGACATTTTGTTCAAGATACTTTTAGTTTTGAGTAAAGCCAAACAGCGAGAAAATGTGCTCGTTTCAAGGTTAAGAAGTTAACTGCAAAACTACTCATTCCATTGGCAGATGTTTCTATATCAGTCAAGTCAAAATTACTCATATTAGGGTCAAATATTCTTAATTGCAGTAATTTTAGCTTATCTGGATATTACTTTTTTGTAGTGTTTAATGTTAACAATATAGCAATTAAACATAAATAGTAAATTAACATGTCAACAATTTACATAGAAGTTATACTGTATGTGTAGGAGCAGAGCAAACTTTGTATATGGAAGTTAAAAAACTCAAATAATTTGGGGCAATACCTTTCCCCAATTCATTTGAGTTTGCCACAGATTTTGGGGGGTTTTACAGTGCATTTACATTCATCAAAAATATAATTTTTACAAATAATAATAAAAAAAAAATACATAACAAACTTCTTAAAATAGAAGAACATAAATATTTGAATAAGTCCAGATTGGAATCAAAGAAGCCAATCCCTCCTCCACTATTCGGTTAGTATCGATACTGGACCAGACCGAAGTCGAGCGGCCCCAGGGAGGTTTCGTACTGATACTCACAGAGAAAGGTGGGTTTGTACGGGAGCGTCCCCCTATCATACTCTTTCCTCTCTAGCGTGCTGGAGCTGTACTGCGGGCTCTGATGGACAGGATGGTGAAGGCTGTGGTGTGACTGAGATCTCTGACCGTCCTTGCCAAATGTGGAGAATGACCTATCGTTGGTCGAGGAGGACAGCGATGAGGGGATGGAGAGCTGCTCGGACAGGCTGGCGGGGGCGGACGGCTGCGGCGGCGGCGGCGGTACCTCGGTGTCGGGCAGGGCGGAGTCCATGCCCGGCACGTGCAGGTTACTGCGGTAGTCGGGCCCCTGGCGGCCGTCCGACGCCACGAAGGAGGGCATCCAGCAGCGGTCGGAGTGTCCCAGGGCCTTACACTCCTCGGTGCAGTTGGAGAAGAGATCCGCACCTGAGAGACAAAGAGAAAGAGAGGGGGAGAGGGGGGTTAGTGATGCAGGAGAAACAAACTAGTTTAGATGCTGTCTCCCATCCCAATACCGACCGGGCCCCTCCCTGCTTAGCTTCCAAGGTCTGACGGGATCGGGCATAGCCAAGGCGGTATGGCCACAATGTACTGCAAGTTTTGGTCATTTTATGTTTGTCCATAAAAACTCAAAGCTGTTCACACTGAGGTGGACACTATGTTTGAACCACAGGACAACTTAATGTATATTTATATTCAGAACATTTTACAATTAAATGTGTGTTTAGTGTTTAGTGAATGAGAGGTGTGGCTGCATTATACAGGTGTGATGCTGTGTATGTGTGTGTGTGTGAGGGTCAGTGTCAGCGAGTGGGCATATCCTGTTTAATTTTTCTGTTTTGTATTTACCTGTACTTTGATTACCTGTAACTGTATATTATTCATGTATCCAGGGACTGCAGATGGAAGCTAGCTATTTAGCAGAACACCTGTCTTTGAGCTTAATGTCTCTGTGCACTGTCCCTTCAATAAAGACTTAACTAAACTAAAATAAAAGTAATTTCCCGTATTTTTTAGGGACGGAATCTGAATAATGGATCGAACCAAAATTAAATATATAGTTTTGTTTTGTTGACATATTAGTTACAAATACTTTTTCTCAGAGGGGATTTTTGATATCTTTATAATCTTTATCTTTAAAGCAGTAGCACTAGGTAACTCATGCCCCTAGAGGCCACAAGCGCCACTGCAGGTGTTTCTAACTAATTAATTGTCCGTGAGAGTAAATACTACGCTGACAGAAGGGAGAGGGATAATTTACATCCAATTACACAATGGAGATTTTTTTTTTTCACTCAAACTTGGCTGTAAATACTGTTTAAGTTTCGCTAGCCTGCAGTTAGCTTTGCCCGTTAGCCTGCTAGCTTCTTCTTCATGATTCCATTAGTGTGTATTGGGGTCTCCGGGTCGGTGCAGGGAAAGCTGCAAGTGTGGTTTTCACCAGGGGGAGATGGAAGACCCGCCAATCATCCCATTAACACTTGTATTACCCTCAGATATTACGCGCAGATTATTGTTTCATTGAGGCACTTGTTAGTCGATGTGAGATACTGTATTTGTTTTTTTAATTGCATATTAAGTAGGTTGCTCAGTTTGGTTTTTCTGGGCAATAATAAACAAATCCATCTTCCCTGTATTAGTGTGTGATGAGGTGGTCAGAGCGGCTGCCGGCTGCACTCAAAAGACAAGGTCGCAACACAAATTTTAGCACAAAGGCAAATGTAATTATTTTTTTTCTCTTTTTTTAAAATATGCACTCTTTCAAACGCCAGTCTAAGCATATGATTTGAATCTCTCTCTATCTCTCTCTCTCTCTCTCTACCTGCGTGTATAGGGGAACCGTGAGATGCAAAACCTATTCATCTGGGAGGCAAGGTCAGCATCGATGAAGCAAACCGTTTGTATTAGCTGTCACCACATTCATTCCCAATGTACTGAGCACAATCAGAACGAGGTGGTGTTGTAAAAACATCCCGCATTCCCCATCCCCACCCCCAGCCCCCTCGTGTTATCAGCTCATTGCCTTCTGACAATAGAAAAAACCCCAACAACGAGAGACAAAACGCAAATCCATATCGAATCATTCTCACACAATTATCTCAAGGAGCAAGTCACAAAAAGAAGAATACTCCCGAGCGGCTTAATCTTGCGCTAATGTCAATCATCTCTATACAAAATGACAAAGTGTGTAATCGAGGCGGCGTTGATGCCAAAAACAAAACGAGACGCACAAAAAGATAAAATTACCATCTGAAATGATATAATAGCAAAGGACAGACGCTCACAGACACAGCATAGACAATGAGGTACCAGTTGTGTTAATTACAATCTGTTAGAAAGAAGAAAGCATATGTGAGCGCGGGATCACAATCCACAAACGCTGCCGTCTCCTCTGAGCTTTATTTTTCTTCTTTTTTGTTGTTGTTAAATTGCCATTCATTAAGTCGATGAATCCGAGTCAATTTTAGAAGGAATTGCAAACTGTATCCAGAGACGAGAACTTCTGTAAGTGTTCCTTATCCAGACACTTCTTGAACAAAATGACTGAGAGGCAAATCATTTTTAACTGTTGCCGTGCCAACCATGTGATGTTAATGGGAAATGAGTCAAACTGCTGTGGAGCTTTACCCCCATCTGTGTCACTTCCGGTCAGTAGCTTAAAAGGTTAAATAAAGATAACTTTCCTGCCCAAGATTTCGTCATTAAAATTGCTGATTCACTGAAATAAAATTATAATTATTACTTACAACCGATGTTATCCATCTAAATAAGTCATATTCTCAAATGCATTAAAGCCTGTCATATGCACTTTAACTTAAAGGGACTATACAGAGTTTAAAAATGTAAAAAATGTGTATTTTTCCTCCCCCTACATGTTCCAGCCATGTCCTAATGTGTAGAATGAGCCCAGATTCACCGCAACTGCCTCTAAAATCCAGCACTGTCACTCAAAAAGTTGTTACTTCGGGTCTGAAGTGCCGTCATTCACAAGCTTAATATAGAAAATGCAGTTACACGTATGACCTGAGGTGGCAGCAGTGAGTATAAAATGACCAACTTGCATCTAGTCTCTTTAAGTTACCCTAACTTTTAAGTAGAACTGAAATAATCATGGCCCAATCAGGTAAAAGGTGAAATTACTACAGCGGGAGGTAAAAGTATGTGAACCCTTTGGAATTTCTCACATTTCTGCCTAAATTGGTCATAAAATGTTGTCTGATCTTTTAATAAAATCACAAGAATAAGTAAACACTGTCTGATTAAACGTATACCACCCAAACAATGACATCATAGTTTTATTGGCCATAACATGTAAACATTCACAGGACAAGGAGGAAAAAGTAAGTGAACCCTTGGATCCTCCAATAACCAATAAACATCCAGACGTTTCCTGTAGTTGAAGATTCGACAACTGACTCTAAATGTCTGCATATATTTGTCTAATTCGTTCTTTCCTTAGCCAGGAGGTTCACTTACTTTTTTTCCCCCTGTCCTGTGAATGTTTACATGTTACGGCCAATAAAAATATGATGAGGTCAGACCGCATTTTATGAACAATTTATTCAGAAATGTGAGAAATTCCAAAGGGTTCACATACTTTTCCCTCCCACTGTACATGATTATTGAACTGTTCGAGTTATGTTTAAGTGCTGAGGAAATTGGACAGGAAAAACATAACATGATGTGGAAATTGTGATATTTACAAATGGTACGATCATTCTCAGTATAGCTTAAAGGGGCTAGATGCATAAAAAAGCCATTTTATACTCACTACTGCCACCTCTGGTCATATGTGTAACTGCACCTTCTATATTAAGCTCGTGGATGACGGCACTTCGGACCCGAATTCACACCTTTTTGAGTGACAGTGCAGGATTTTAGAGGCAGTTGTGGTGAACAGGTCTGAGCTCATTGTACACCTTGAAGGGCATGGCTGGAACATGTAGGGGGAGGAAAATACTTTTTTTTTTTTTTTTTTAACTCTGTATAGTCCCTTTAAACTAATTGAAACATGTTTAATGAATTGAAACACAGAAGCCTCTCATGCCGCATATTGTTTTACTCCAGTAAGATTAACCTTCCTCCATATTAATATTATTCAAATACGTTGCGATAAAGCTGTCCCAAATCAAGCTGCTCGAGAATTGAACATTAAGCAGTAGACACCGAACAGTTTCACAAAGTCGGCCGACCGGGCTAAGTAAAATCTTTAAATAATCAATGTTTAAATGTCGCTGAACACATTTCAAGCTGAGCAGTGACGGTTAATGGTGTGATACTATAGTCAATGACAAGTGTTACCTCTAAGTGGCTTTATCTAAGGAAACACTATCTAAATTTACACTGTTGAAGCTGAGTCAAAAGAGGCTAAAGGTAAAATCAACTTTGAATTAGAGAATAACCATAAAACAGTGTTCAAAGATAGGGATATGCAGCTTTTGTAGGGAGGTAGATACTGATATGGGCTCTGTTAAAAAAAAACTAAAAAAACAACGCAGTGCAGGATCACTAATGTTGGGTTCCCTGCAGCGGCAGAGGCCCGTGGATCAAAGTTTCCACTTACACCAATCTATTGTCTCGATCTTCTGTGCTGATAACTCTGCCGTTCCTCTATCGCTAAAAGGACAGTCTGCAAAACGCTGTAATTGAAGTACGTGTGTGTAAATAGAAGTGGAGACGCACCGGGAACACGGCGTACATCAATACGAGCACCTGGATGAGTAACTCGAGGACCTAAAATGGATGTTGATAGGCGGGACGCTAAAGATCGGCGGTTTTGGGGGCGGAGTGCCATATCGGGATGCAGTTTTAAGAAGCGTCGCTGCTCTTTCGAGAAGGGCAAGGCAGAAACCATACCTGCAAATGTGCAAATTGTAACGCTAAGTGCTGCGATGACATTTCCGAGTGATGACACCAGTGCCTCTTTTACTTTAGACATTAAAAACATATGGGTAGGTAGCGTTGTATGAAATGCTAGGATAATGCGTAAACAAAGTGGAAACAGTAGGAGTGGTTTGCATTTTACCATGTTTTTTTTAAGGCGAGACACTGCAGGTGAAAAAAAAAAAATGTATTGCTTGTTTTATGTAATTTTATGTTTGCAATTTTCATATTAAAATAAGACATTTTTGGGGCCAGATCGTGTGCCTGGCGTGGTATAGGTATGGTTATCGTCTATGTGCCTGCGTAACTTGCGAGAGGGCGCTTATAAAAAGAGAAGAGGTCGACCGAGGTGGTGCTCTGATGGCAGCCTCACATTCATTTTCTCGATTACATTGCCCTGTCTTGTGTTCTTCCTTAAAGGGACTATAGGGAGTTTAAAAATGTTAAAATTATGTATTTTCCTCCCCCTACATGTTCCAGCCATGTCCTAATGTGTAGAATGAGCTCAGACCTGTTCACCACAACTGCCTCTAAAATCCTGCACAGTCACTCAAAAAGGTGTTTATTCGGGTCCGAAGTGCTGTCATGCACGAGCTTAATATAGAGGCTGCAGTTACGCATAAGGCCTGAGATGGCAGTAGTGAGTATAAAGTCACAAACTTGCATATAGCCCCTTTAAAATTTTTAAAATGAAGTATTTTCCTCCCCCTACATGTCCCAGCAATGTCCTAAGGCATAGAATGAGCTCAGACCTATTCACCACAACTGCACTGTCACTCAAAAATTCGTGTCCGAGCTTAAATTATTGAACCTGTAATTACATGTAAGACCTGGGGTGGCAGTAGGGAGCATAAAAATGACCAACTTTAAGCCTTATATAGGATCTCATAGGTCAAACTAAAAACGAATTAACCCCATCATCAGCTAAACAATGTTCGTGTCCCGATAGAAAGAGATGTCGCCTACAGCCGGTCCTGCTGTGGTGCAGCGGGTCGGCGCTCGCTCGGCCGTAATTGCATTAACGTGACCAAAACAAAAGCACATATTCACCCCAATCTTTGTTTTTCTGTGCTTAAAGCTCAATAATCAGGCTAGAAACTAGATATAAAGAAATCTGTCTGGAAAAATAAAACAAAAAAGATTCAACATATTGTTAAGTCCAAGACTAGAAAGTTTGGAGTCTGTAGGAGCAAAAAAGCCTAAGCCCTGAAGTTTTTTAACATGTGCACATGCATGAGAACATTTCTCCGGTCTTTCGTACTAGTGGCTCCCAGAAAGGAAATTACCATATTTTGATTGCAGTGTCATCTCAGGGATCCTTCACAGGACACGAGGATGTATAACATGTCAATATTTTAGAATTAATGCATGAGGGAAAGACGGCTTTGCAAAGCGATTATGGAGCTACTTCCAGGATACCTCCACCTCACTAGCGACAAAACATCATGAAATAAGCATTGTACAAGCTAAGTTTTTACTTTTATATACTGTGAAATGAAAACTAAGATGTTAAGGGAGAAAAGTTGCTACAAATCTCCACATCGACTGCATGAAAAAACGGTGTTTTCACCTGCCGTGCCTCGCTTTAATGTGGCATGTATATTAAAAACATACATATTGCAGTTGTAATTGTTGCTGTCATTTGGATGAAATAGCAACGAGCATAAAAGTAATAAAGTCGTACCGCTGTGACTTTCTTTTCTTGGAAACTCTACAAAGTCTGTTTCATTCTCGTAATGAAGCTGCTTCCATACAGTAAGTAATCATTATGAACTCCCCCTGGGCTGTACATTTGTTTGGAGGTCAGTGGAGTGATTCATTTTTCATAACAGATGCCCTTCCGGACACAGCCTACTCCATTTATCTATGCATATAAACAGGTTACATAATCTAATACTGAAGATAGATAACTCTAAGGTCACAACCATTAAGAGAGAACACCTGTTCAGAGGAGGCTCCCTGTGTTGGCTCTATATTAAGAGAATGACCCAAGTACAATTAGACTGCTTGCTTACAGCTAATAACATGATGTTCTTTGCAAATGAAAACCACTGAAGGTGAACAAAGTTAGATGCTTTCATTACTCAACCCTGGCTATGTTAAAGGGTTTTTAAGTGATTAGAACAGCAATCTTGTATTTTCATTTAGAGACAGTGGGAAGTGTATCTGAGAGGAAGATGTTTTCATTTGGAGTGAACGTGCTAGATTGTAGAAACAATTTAATGAAAGCGAAATTGTGTAATTTGAATAGCTGCTATTGGGCTGAAATTATTTAGTTGCAGTAATATAATTTCATTTCATTCCACACACAAACACAGCATTCAACATCAGCTCAACACTCGACACAAAACACAGAACACGGTCACGGACAAAAGGAGGAACACACTGGTGTGAGGCTACGGTGTCCTTGTAGTTTAGCTATTCATACTTTAGACTAGATTATTACATTCATAAGAAAATGTAACTGCAAAGACATAAATATTCCATTTATTTAATTAGGGCAGGGACAATGCACTTTTGTCATGATCCATTCGATAACATGCCAATGTTTGCCAGATACGCATTGTGATACATAATATAATAATATTCTATTGCACAAAGTATATTATCTTTACAGCAGGATTATTATGTGAATATGAGGTGGATTTTCAGAAAAAAAAGCAGCGTTTTGCCGCTTGTGATCCAGAGAATACTTTTATGAGGCCCAATGTCTCCTTTTTTTACTATATGTCCCTCCGTTCGTAAGTTTGTGCCTGGACCTCTCCTGCTGCTGCCTTAAGCAGGAGGGAGGGAAAGACACACCAGTCCCATTCATTTAGGAATTATTAAAACGAAAGATATTAAATGAAGAACTCCATTTTAAGTCTCATCGCTGCCCTTTTGCAGCTCTTTCATATAGTGGTGGGACTCGATAACATGTTTTACTCGACTTAATTACAGGTCTGTAATTAATTCATTGAATTTTAATAGAAAACCAAAAACAACAGTTTTTGGCACCTAAATTATTATGTGTTTAACAATTGCAGTAAACATAAATCAAAGTGCCATTTCTTATTTTGACAAGGGTTAGGGTTATTGTGGCTCAGAGTGAGCTGGCTGGAGCGTTTGTTTGAGACATTAGCATCGAGGACATCTCTGTGTTGACCCCAGCAAGTCTTGCATTGAGATGGTATTTTAGACTAGAGTAACTACAATGGAAGGAGAACTATTTTTTTGCACAACCTGCACACAGCAATACAGCTGTCTATCTTCCCATCAGTATGTTTTTTAAAACAAAACTGAGTCCCCAACGGGCCGAGTGAAGCGTCCCCATCCATTGCTGTTGTGGCCGGATGTGCGTCAGATATATGGGCGTACCAGAAGCACGCAAATAGAAAGGTTCCGGCTTGGGGGGAAATCCGATTCATTGCGTTAAAAAAATTAATGCGTTAAAATCTTTGAATGAATTCATTGACATTAACGCGTTAAAGTCCCACCCCTAGTTTTATATAATGTTTATTATGAAGGAGACAGAAAAAAACGGTAAAAAGGTAGCTGCCCCAAAAGGGCTGTTGCCCGGGCAACAATGGTTTGTGCACATCACTGGCAACAAAGATGTATTTGCGATGTATTGCACAATTATATTTTGTCCCAGCCCTATTATTTGATATCCGTGCAGGGGTCATGGTAGAACAAGAATCTTCAACCACCATTTTGGGAGCTATACACCAAAAACTAACGTTATAATGTTCCTGGTGAAATAACTATCAAACCACATCCAGTTTCTCTTTGACTTTCAGTACCTGTATTACCCCATTATCAAGCCGTGAAAGTTGTAGGTCGTTGAGTAAAATCTCTCAGCTGTTGCCTATGCGTGTTTCTCGTTCTCACAGACCAATAGTTCACTTGAGTTAGAAGCACGTCTGAGCCAGAATTGATACAGCGTTGAGACGTGAACAGGGCGGACCATTAATGCTAACACTGTGCTAACTTAGCCTCTGACTTCCTGGTTCACGCGAGAGGAAAATGTGCTATATTTAGACACAAATGCAGTTCATCAAATTAAATGCAGTACCTCAAAGCATAAATGTGAAAATGTTCAGGGACAAAATTAGCCAAAGGTCTAAAGGAAGACTACATGATCGATTTTTGTTGGAGTGAAATAAAGAGAGGAAGATGATTCACCGTGGCCTTCTACAAAAGAAGACACATACCCTGTTTCCAAGAAGCTGTAAACTTTTAAAGGTTGGTAAGGTATTAAACTTAATACGTGTCTTCTTTCTACTCTTCCGCTGACATTTATAATGCAACATTTTGTCACAGGCGATCGAATAATTGATGTTGTGCAACTTGTCAAGACTGCAAAAAAAAAAAAAAACACCCGAGTCTATACAACATGACGCTTGAATAAAAGTGTTTTCGGAAACTTTCCCCTCTGTTCGCTTTAATTTCATGGCTTGTAATAATCGTAAATGTCATCCGGAACACAAAAATATCAGACAATACAACTCAAAATACTATGCGGTTGCTTTCGGTTATGCTAAAGGCTAAAGCGACCGGGCCCACACATGCGCTCACTGCCAAAAGACCAAACAGATGGACGAGTTACATAGTTCATCACGAGAGACAGAGAAGGGAGTGAGAGAGAGTGGTGGGGGGGGACAGCAGGTCGGAGGAGCACCAAGTCAGCACCACCATACGGAGATGAGAGTGGAGACCCGGGCGGCCACAGATGGGACCAGGGATAGTCCAAAACAGAGAGTGAGCAAATGAGGAGAGCCGGGATTTACGGGAGAAGTAGGAGGGTGTTGTTTACCACGCGCCACAGTCAACAGAGGCTATTGAGAAAGGGCTTCAAGAGGCCTTCTGTATCGAGTGTGTGAGGTTTGCAACAATTATGGCACGGTGGAGTGTGTTTTAGTCTTAACAATGCGCCAACCAAGGAACTCAAATTATGCAGAAGAATGCTAAATGTTTTGAGAAAAGTGGAATTGTGCCTTTTGCTTTTTTTCCATGAATCTCTTACCCCCGCCTGAAACAAACACATTTTCTCCAGTATGGCATTACCGAAATCTAAACACTTCTTTGAACAAAGCGTCAAAATAGCAATGAAAACGTGGGTGACAAAAAAGGGGTGAGTTGGTACAGGGGAACATAGGTGCTGGGGGACATAGGTACAGGGGACCATAGGTACAGGGGACCATAGGTACAGGGGACCATAGGTACAGGGGACCATAGGTACCGGGGGACATAGGTACAGGGTACCATAGGTACAGGGGACCATAGGTACAGGGGACCATAGGTACAGGGGACCATAGGTACAGGGGACCACAGGTACCGGGGGACATAGGTACAGGGGACCATAGGTACAGGGGAACAAAGGTACAGGGGAACATAGGTACAGGGAGACATAGGTACAAGGGACCATAGGCACCGGGGGACATAGGCACAGGGGACCATAGGTACAGGGGGACATAAGTACAGGGGACCATAGGTACAAGGGAAAAAAAGGTACAGGGGAACATAGGCACAGGGGGCCATAGGTACAAGGGGACATAGGTATAGGGGACCATAGGTACAGGGGAACAAAGGTAAAGGGGGACGTAGGTACCGGGGGACATAGGTACCAGGGAACATTGGTACAGGGGGACATTGATACAGGGGAACATAGGGCTGACCCCCAAAAGAAGTGACAACAAAAGCAACAAAAATGTGCAAGGAAAAGCAATAACAATACAATAAAAAGGTGACAAAAACATGCCTAAAAGAGGCAAAAACATGACAAAATTGTGACATAAACATGGCGATAACGCAACAAAAAAGTTACGATCAGTTTTGTAGGTCTTAGCTTTCAAATGAGGCGTTCTGGCCGAGAGTCTGTAAGCTCCAGTCGAGAAGCTTTTAGATTTAGGTAAAGCTGAGCTGGAGAATATTAGCTTGGTTAAGGCGGGGAGTAAGAGGTTTTAAGCTCCAGCCACTTTCAGAACAAGAAAGTACAATCAGCAATGTTCACATTTTGATGGAAATGGATACAACTGATTTGATATAATGACTCATCCTTTTTCTCTAATACCTACAATCCATATTAAACCGTGGCAGATGGATATAGACAGGGAGATGAGGATTTGGAGAAAGGGGATGCGACATGCCGGGCAGATTGGCGTTTTATTTAACATATTGTCGTTAGTTTTTGAGCTGCTTTAAATACACGGATCTGTCTGTTTTCGACCCCTCGTGACCAGTCGCAGTCTGTGAATCCGCTGCCAAGGGCCCGCTTTTTCTGTCTCTCAGCACATACTGTCTCTGGCTGTGGGTCAGTGCTGCTGCGTGGAGGCAGAGAACAAAACAAGCAACCTCAACATTTACCAGAGAAAGTGTGCCAGGGAGCAGGGCAAAAATAACCCTGCTTATGGGCGGCCAAGGCTATGTCATAGTTACTGTATATAGTGGCAATATAGCATAGTGCACTTTGAAACGAAAACGTCACTCCAGGTGTGGACAATAAAAGTGGAAAAGTACATCAACTACAACTTAGAGTAAATGTGATCCTTTTGATGTAGTGAAGAAAAAGAAAAAAATCCTGCCTTTGGTAATAAATGATTAGCACCAGAACAGTCAAGAGGAACCATGAACGGTTTTACATAATAAGCTTGATCCAAATGCCTAACAAAGATATTAGGCATGGAGTCTCTATTGAAGAAAACATTTTGGGCCCCGGGCAAATTAATTAGTGACCAATGCCCTCATACAAGTCAAATGGCTACAAGTCAGGAAAAAACTTTCATTTCATTTAGATCCAGATTCAGTTCATTTGCCATTTGCAGCTTAAAAACCACATTGGAAAAAAAGGTGCTCAAAGTAGCTCAAAGTCCACTGTCAAACATTCACTCATAAAACATAAAATACAGTCTGAAAAACAAGCAAGCCACATAGTTAAATACGTTTTTTTTTTAAAAAAGGTTACAATAGAGTTTAAAGGAACTCTACGGACTTTAAAAATGTTAAATCTAATCATTTTCGTCCCCCTACATGTTCCAGCCATGTCCTAATGCACACGTGTCAAGGTCAAGGCCCGCGGGCCATATGCGGCCCGTGAGAGGATTTAATGTGGACCTTTGAGGAGCATGAATTCCTGAGCATGTCAACAACAACAAAAACTAAGTCTCTAGCCCATTCCTGTGCGAAGTTATGGATTTTTAAAGAAATAACCCATTTGCTCAATCCAGCCACTAGGGGGCAGCTTGAATTAACAAAAGGAAAGAATTCCACACATGTCCAGCAGAGGGGACTGACATAATAGGAGATCAGAATATAAACAGCATATTATAGCCACGTGGTAAATGGTCAGTCTGCCTCGGGGCGGCTGTGGCTACAATAGTAACTTACTGCCATTGAATGTGGAGTGAATGAATATTGACTTCATGTGGCACTTTGAGAAACATGTGACACAGGCTGATGAAGCACAATAAGTGTAAGCCGTTATTTATGAGGCCACAGTCCTTTACAATATATGTGGCCCGCGACCCGCCGTATGGGCTGAATTTCGGCCGTCGACCCAAACGACACCCCTGTCCTACAGTATAGAATGAACCTATTCACCACAACTGCCTCTAAAATCATGCACAATCTTAATATAGAGACTGCAGTTACGCGTTCAACCTGAGGTGGCAGTAGTGAGCATAAAATGACTAACTTGCATTTGTGAAACGTAATTAAAAGGTAAAAAGTAATGAAGCCTGATCAGAGTGCATTGTTCAAAGTCATCACAGCTTGTGGGAAGAAGCTTCTGTTGTGGCGACATTTGCCACATTTGTTGGCACGAAGAGAGAAGTTCAAACAAGTCCCTGGCAGTGTTTTTTTTTTCTTTTTCCTAGGATAGTTGGTACACAGTGCGCATTCATCATCCAATCAGAGATGTATTAAGATGAGGCACCCGCCCACTGTCCTTCAGGTTAGTGGCTCGGGCAGGGTCAGGGTTAAGCTGAGTGTTTTGATATATTTCACTCTCATTACTTGTGATGGGTTGATGTGCCAACTATCCGAGGGGGAAAAGAAAATGTCGCTCCCTGGCAGGATGCAGCGGGTCCTTAACGATGGCTAATGCCCGGGACTGAAGTTCCACACCGATAGTCCTACTGGCAGAGCGGACAATGCAATTTAAAGCTTTATTTTTCCAAACCACACCGTGATTACAGCAGTGAGAAGACTTTCTTTACCACAGCGGTAGAAATTTCAAACAATCTGCTTATTTATTCTGTTCATGTCACAATGCAACAAGAAAAGCCACCACAATAATCCATCAAACACAACAGCAGCAACAATACATTCCATAACAAGAAGAACAAGAGTATTGTGTTCATTAGTATTAGTATAAATGAATTACAATGATTGCTTCTTCCATAAACAATGCCTACCAGCTTTTTTTTTTAAGGGTGCAGGTTGTATACATAACAAAATGTAAAAATGCACAGGAACAAGTTATATTTATGTTGTCATATGACCATAAATCAGTGTGTGTTTATTAATTCCCACCTCGCCGCTAACCTTTACCCTTTTAATGGACGTCCTGCAAATTAATTTCCGTCTCGGACACTCGCGGGTGTTGACCTCAGGCGCGGCAGATTTATCGGTGCCACTGCACAGATAAGGCACCGATTTCCCACAATGCACCGAGCCTCTATGTGTTGCAAGAGGTGAAAATAAATCAGCTCAAAGAATAGACCCACGGATGCAAAATGTATAGCGCACCTGCACAGATAACCCTTACACTGAGCTAATGTGGGGAGCCATTTGCAGAGAGTCGGCTTGATTTCCTATTTCGGAGCTTGCCGGTATATTATTAAGCCAACGCAGACGTGTAATGTACTTGGGAAAATGATGCGTAAATATAGTCAAGCAGCGGGGGAACTCGGGCTCCAACCGAACTCCTGCCTGAATTTCGCCTGTCGTAGCGCTCTTTGAAGACGCCAGGATCATCACATGAGATTGCGAGGACACCAAGCGCACGAAAATACCCTACGAATAAACAGATATGTAAATGCAGAGTAGGAGGAGAGGTGAGAAGACGACACAAGTGGCGCCGTTTGCAGCCGCGAACGGGGAGAGAAAAAACAACAAGCAGCCGACAGCGAGCGGGGGTGACAGGCTGTGGTAGCAGGTGCGGCCCCGCCACCGATACTGAACTGAGCAAACAGACACTGACATTGTATGTGCAGAGAGATCGAGCGAGACGCGGACGCAACCTTGCTGTTAATACGCAATTAGCGCCTGTCCAGTTTTTTTTTCTCTCTGTACTTTATGTGTTGATGTATTTCCAACCATCATGTTAGTGTGAGGTACATGATCGCGGTATACTGACAGCCAGACAGGAAACTTTACTGTACTTGCTTTGAAGGGCCTCATCTCACCGGAGAGAGTGGTGGAGACGTTGCGGAGACTGCTGTGTCTGGCACGTCAAAGGGGGTGGAGAGAGGAGATGAGGTCTTACGATGAAGTAATACACTGCGAGGTACAACTTTCACTGCTGATTGAGACCAGTCATAATCAAAAGCACTTTATTCTAATGGTGCCAAGCCAGGAGACCATTTCTGTCTGGTCTTTGTGCCCGTGGAAGAGCTTGGTCGCTTCTAACTTCACCCTGTTTGGAGCTATAGGATAATGATGGGAGAGGCCCAATGCTAACAACATCATTGGTCTTTTTGCATGACTGAGGGCACACAGTATCCATACTGTGATATGTTCTTAACTGAGCTTAGACGAGTTGATACGTATCTATAATTGGCCTCTCCCAGCTATAGGAATATGCTGGGAGAGGCCAACATCTTTGGTCGTTTTTTGCGTGACTGAGGGCACGCACAAAAACCAGACAGGTACGCATCAACTCGTTTAAGCTCAGGTAAGAACATATCTCAGTATGTAAAAACGGTGGCCTGTTCCTTTAAGGGCCTATCTCAGAGTCTATAGATAGTCTTTGTGAAAACAAAAAGGTTTGATTCTCTGAGAGTTCTGAAGCACTTGTGTTGCTATTTGTAGTCCTGAAGTTTCTGTGATGTCCCTGCAACGTCTCCAAGGCCTGTCGGATACCAAGGAGATCCCAAAGAGCCGTGTGGAGTCTCCTTGGTATCTGACAGGTCTCGGAGACATTGCAGGGACGTCACAGAAACGTCTCACAGGTTGAGGACAACAAATAGTATTAGCGAAAAAACAGCTTGAGACTGCACTGAGACCTCTCAGAAACCGCGCTGAAATCTAATGTGTTCATTTTTACCGAGACTACCTGGCGACTCGCCTTATCTACAGGGGACGTCTCGGCGACATCTCCGTGACCGGCGAGATAGGCCCTTAAAGGAACATGCCACCGTTTTTTCACACCCTGATATGGTCTTGCCTGAGCATAGACGAGCATTTGGCCTCTCCCAACATATTCCTATGGCTCCAAATTGGGGTGAAGTTGGAAGCTGCTCCACAAAGACCAGACAGGTACGCATCAACTCGTCTAAGCTCATGTAAGAACATATCTCAGTATGGAAAAACAGTGGCCTGTTCCTTTAAGACAGAAATGGTCTCCTGGCTTGGCACCATTACAATAAAGTGCTTTTGATTATGACTGGTCTCAATCAGCAGTGTTATTCTTCACAGTCTATTACTTTTTCGTAAGACCTCATCCCCTCTCTCCAATAAGCCCAGCTGTCGTCTACCTGCTGGCCTGCATTTCATCTTATCTCGGAGCGTTCCGAGGAGAATACAGACACACAACGTCAATATTTGGACAGCAGCAGAAAGCGTCAGGGGAGCAACACCGCATCCATGGACGACTGTAGACCACCGATTCTACGGTGAATAAAGCGCCTCCCACAAACACGCAACCTCACCGCATCCAGTAATTAAGAAAATGTTCTCCGACCGGCTGCTATACCAGATCACACGTAGGGTTCTTCTGGAAAATGGCCATGGGTGGAAAAGCAAAGACAGTCACTTGCCCCAGCTCTGTCCTTTTGATTAATATCACCTCTTATATATCATAAAGCCTCTGGGCCTGGATGACCACGGCTTATTAATTTTGGTCCGAAGGCGACTTCTCTGTAAAAGCCAGGAGCTGTAGACGATATACTGTATATAGTCCTGGCACACACTGTTACACAACCGGGCCTTTTTTTTTTTGTCGTTGATGATGGGCCATTCTTAACTCTTCACTGAATGTCACTTACAATTACAAAATCTACCCGGGTCCTGCAGTAAAAAGGAGTTCTTTTGGACGGTTTGCAGTCGCAGTAGTGTAGTATTCCTGAAATGGGCCAATGGAAAAACATGCTGCCACAAAGGATGTAGCCTGTAAAACGTGTGGACAGGACCTTATGGGAGATTTACGACGCGGAGCCCTGTGCTTTCTGAAGCAGAAACTGTTACTAATGGTCAACATGTTTAAGAGGCCCCACTCTGGTCTTAACTGCCTGTGCTTCACTTCTGTCATAAATATCCAAGGTCCACTTTGAGCCTTTGAGAAATTACACTTTTTTTTTGTTTTTTTGTGTGTTCTTTGTATATTATTTCCACATCCACGCAGTCATATTCTCTCATTTCAGGGCTGGAGCACTCACGGACATTCCAGCTCATTTCTATCAGAGAAATTCTTCATCATGTTAAAAGCAACGGTTCTTATGTCCCGCATCATAATTGCCCCTGATGAATAGCAGCATCCCAACACCAAAAAGATATAGAGTTGTCCAGGTATTAAAGCAATGGAGGTCTTGAGATGTCGAGGCTTTTCATAACAGCTACTATTTTAGAGGCTTTGTGAAATCATGACCACTTAGAACAGGGGTAACAAATTAAATTTCACCGAGGTCTGAATTGAAAAAAAAAAAAAACTCTCAAGTAAAGGTCTGCAACATACAATATGGGGTTAATTCACCTTTTTAAAACATAAATGACTGTGATTTGTGCTCTTAAATAGCACAATGCATTGCCTCTATTATACACAATGTGCACAAATGACAGTGATGTGTTTCTCCTGTTTGCTCAGTTCAACACACTGAGCCCTGCTTAGTCCAGGTTTAATCCAAGTCTAGTCCTGGTTTATTCCTGATTTAATCCAGTTTCAGACCTGGTTTAGTCCTGGTTTAGTCCAGGTTCAGGTCCGCCGTTTAGTGACCTCTGATTTAGTATCTTCACTTGGGCCTTTTCCGGTAATGCTCAGGATCATCAGAAAATTTAGACTTTATTAGAGTTTGTTTTATATATGTTATGCTTTAGTAATTCAACATTTTGGTATTTTCCTGATGGTTCGTACACAGGTTATGATCATGATTTAGTCCAATTACGGTCTATTTTAGTGCCTTTTTAGACCGTTAAGCCCTGATCTGATCGTCTAGGTCTGGAGGTTGCTTGGAATCATCAGCTATTTCATACTTGGTGTGAAAGAACCACAGTCACAGAACACTGTGTACTAGTTTTGGTGTTTTTTTGTGCCCTTTCTCCATCTTTCAACAAAATATGGGTGACCTAGAAACTTGATTTGTATCTTGTGTTTCAAAACTTGCCTGGACTTGGGTAGTACGTGCAGAGAAACGGATTGAGAAAATGGCATTGTAGCGAGATGAGTGATTGGTGCCTGGATGGGTCACACTAACACTAACCAAAGAAATATGCTCAAAATGTTGTCCTCCAAGTTTGGTCCATCGACACTGCACTCATTTTTAAATTGTCTATGAAGCCCACTGATGAGCAGCAAATTGCACTCATCGATAACATCGCATGGGGGGGGTGGTGTCACCATTGATTCCGCCTGTTTCTCATCCATTTTTTTGCAATAGACAACTCAACGAGGCCACAATTAAAACTATTGACTTTCTTTTGAGAGAAGTGATAGGAACCGTTGCACACTCAGCAGGTGCTTCACTAAAACTCAGATTCTTGTTCATTGAACTGTAGCTTATTCATTGAAGGCGATAGCTGAAGCTCTTAGTATGCATGCCTCAAGTTTAATAAACCCTCCGACCTCTTTTCTGAAGTATGCAACTTTAAAAAGATTTGATTTTACATTCCCTACGTTGAACCCTGTAATGTAATACAACATGACAGGAATAAAAAGTAAAGAGATATGACTGAGTTCAGTAAGATTATTGTATTTTTATTAATTGGTTTATTTGATGGGACAGTGCATGTTAATGAACATACATGGGTCTCATGCATGTAAATAAGCCACAGCCAGCCTTTCCATCCATCGTCCCCCATGCGCCCTCTCAAACACATTCTCATTCATCCTGGCCTAATATACATGTTTTTAGTGGTCAGACATGGGGCAGAACATGCAAACTCCACACCTTCTAGCTGTGAAGCGCGAGTGCTAACCGCTGCGCTACCGTGCCGCCCATTGTACCAGCATTTTTGTTAAAGACTTTTTACTTGTTCATGAGGCTAAAATGCACCAGAGTGCAGGCAATTGCTGAAAACTTATTATAAAATGTAAACATAAACACTGTAAAAGAACATTTAAATAAAACAATATTTTAAAGGGACTATACAGAGTTTAAAAATGTTAAAGCCAAGTATTTCCTCTACATGTTCCAGCCATGTCCTAAGGTGTAGAATGAGCTTAGACCTTTTCACCACAACTGCCTCTAAACTCCTGCACAGTCACTCAAAAAGTTGTTAATTCGGGTCTGAAGTGAGCTTAATATAGAGACTGCAGTTATGCGTAAGACCTGAGGTGGCAGTAGTGAGTATAAAAATGACCAACTTGCATCTAGTCTCTAGCCTCTAAAGTAAAATACGTCAATCTTGGTCTGAGGGCAGCATTTGTATATTAAGACATAACAAGTGCTCAGTTTAAGATAAGGGTTAGGGTTAGGCTCAGCTTGAGGTGATATTACCTGTTTCTTTTTGTTAGCATAATATCTTATCTGAATTTGAACTATGTCGATATGGTCTAATTCCATATCTCATTTAAAAATATATATCTATATATCTTAAATATCGATATATCGCCCAGCCCTATTCTGGACAACAGCTAATTACTACAGTCCAACATGTTCTGTTGATTTATTACGCTCAGACACGCTGCAATAAACTCACAATAATTTTGAAAAGTCATTGCTGAGAAAAGCGAGAGTTAACCACTCTGCCACCGTGGACACTGTTCTCCTTTGTTCAACACAGCTGCACGGGTATGAAAAAGAAATGCGTCCATATACCATAGGGGATGGATTGTTCTGCATGTCTCAACGTGGTATTTTTAGACAGAGGGTCCTGCCTGGTCATCGCATAATCCCTAGAGGCCAGAGTTTCAAAGCGAGGCGTGCTAACTTCCTGTGACAGCCCGGTGACATGGGGAACGGCAACATGCAGCCTGCCACTAATTCATAATCAGCCATCTAATACGGCGTTGCCACAGTGATTTAATTCTCCCATTTGTCACGGCTGTTGTTCGCACCAAAACAAACGTCCCGATAATGATCATTTCCAGGCCCCCCCACCAGACTTTCACAGCTGATCGAACACTCCACAGGCAATTATTCTTGATTTTTTTTTTTTTTTTTTTTTCGTTTACCGTGATGGAGGTTTTTCTTTTTGTCTGTCAATTTTATAGAAGTGTTCTCTCTTCACTGATGAAGTTTCTGCTTAATAAGAGCAAGACGATTTTTTTTGTTTTCTTCTACTTAATACCAGTATTCACGTGTTAAGATGTCTGATCTGCAACAACCACTGTCTAAAGAGAAAGCCAGAATGAGCCACAATCAGAAAAGAGTGTACTTATTATTTTAATATCATTAAAGGAATTACTGTGAGGGGAAAAATGACACGGTAATGATAATATGATGGTGGTATTGCTTTTTAAAAAGAAAATAACGGGGGATCTGGGAGCTACTACTGGGGTTGGGTACCATTTAACAATACCAGGATGGTCACTTTATTTTACACCACCCTTGATACACTGTACTTGGCAAATTTAGTACAATGCAATATGCTTTGTAACAATTAGTAATTAGTTGTACCTATGGGTTAGATACAATGGAATAATATGTATTTGTAGTTTGTAGGTACATAATGTAATAAGACATAATTCTAGCTTCAACCCTAACCTTAAGCCCTGACCCTAAAGTTTTGGTCTAATGTCCTTTACATTAAGTACTTACAAAGTATTAATACAAGTTATACCATTGTGTATCTAACCCATAGGTGCAAGTTATCACACGTTGTTACAGAGCACATTACATTGTACTAAATGTAGTTAGATACAATGTATCAAAGTACTGTAAAATAAAGTGATACCCAATTGGATAATGTGTAATAGTACTCCACAGGTATATAATGTAATAAGACATTAGACCAAAACTCTAACCCTAACTTTAAGTCCTAACCCTAAAGGTCATATGTCTTATTACATCATGTACCTGCGAAGTATTAATACAAATTATTCCATTGTGTATGCACACATAGTTACCAGTTATTACAGATTGTTACAGAGCACATTACATTGTATAAAATTGTGTTAGTACAATGTAACACAATGATACACTGCACCTAACCGAGCTGTGTTAGATGCAATGTATCAAGGTAGTGTAATATAAAGTGTTACCAATAAGGTCATCGAAAGCAGGTACCAACAAAAAAATACAATCCAGGGACAGCATTTTTTGCCCCCCAAATTTCTTTCCCAAATGTTTTCACATTTTTGCAGATTTTTCATTGCTTATATTGTTCCTCTTATCTCCCCATTTGTTCCCCCAATGTCGCTCCCATTTCTCCCTTTTTTTCTGAATTTCTGGCCCATTTTCCCAATTTCTTTGGAGATTGGAGATGAACCCGATATTGTAAAGTTGCATATCTTCCAAACATTATTGTTCTGTTTTTTGATTCTAGAGGACAAATATTTTAGTATGTTGGTATCGGAAAAAAGATAAATAAATGTAACGCCAGCCCTAGCTTCTACCCCATGGGGAGAAATAGAAACACATTTTTCTTCAATCTGTTCCATTTTAGATGCCATATTTACAGCAGCCGCTACTAACACAGAAGCACGTTTGACGGTCAATCAAAGCAATATAAAAAAAAAAAAAACACATACAAACTGCATAACACGGTTGCTCTTTCCCTTTAACTTTCCGCATAATGAAGAGGAGTGGTGGAGGACAGGAGCAGGTGCCTCTGTAGTCAATCTCTACAACTCCTGGCTCCTGACGCAGCAGACAGGCGTTCTCAGGAAAGCCATTTGCCGACTTTTTAAAGTGTATCTGGTGATATCCCCGCAGCCTCACACGCGGTGTCCCTTTGATTTAAAACCACGTCAGGAGAGTTATTTTCTAAAGTGTCAGACGTGCGGCCGAGCGGGAAGCAACGGCAGGTGTGGTTGATGATATGCCAACTGGAAATGGTCTCTTCTTGATTTGAAATATTCGGAGGTGCGCGGAGAGGGAGAGGAAAAAAAAAAAGGGGGTATAGCGTGCGCCGTGCAGTCCCGCGAGGAAACCGCCCCCCTGTAACCCTGCTTTGATAATTGCCATGCAAAAGGTTCCAGAAATGAATTACTGATCAGCCGAGTGTTGCGGAGGAGAGAGCCAACGTGTGTGGGGGGAGACAGGATGAAGGATGAGACCGTGCCACAAACCACCACCAAGAACAAGTGCGCACACCCGAAGCACACACTGAACACACAAGGAAACACACAATATATGGGCCTTTCAAGTGCCCGCGCTCCTGAAGGCATCCATATTGAACAAACCGGTTGCCAGAACCACACTGTTATTGTACCATTCTTCAAACCGCCTATCAGGAGAGAGCAGGGTGCCAAAACATGGAGGATGCGTTTCACAGCGTGTACCTTCACAGTATATTGGTTTAAAGGTGATTGAAAATGTCACGCTCGGAGGCATGCACGTGGAATCATTATCTGTTTTGGGGGGGACTTTTCCTTTTTTTTTTTAGCTAAGCTGTGATTCCTCCAGATTTAAAGCTGCAATGTGTAACTTTTTTATGTGGGAATGAAAGGGTATAATTGTGCGTGTTTGACCTTGTAGTGACCCAGAGGACAGCATGACACCTTTACTTTCCATCACAGTGGTCTCTAGGACGCTCCAGGATGAATTGTTTGAAAGGTTTTCACAGCTGACGGACCCTCTCACCAGAAAACCTACAAAACATTTGATCCTGGAGCGTTGTAGAGACCACAGTGATCCAAAGTAAAGGCAGGCATGCTGACCCCTCATACAGCCACTAGGTCACTACAAGGTCAAATATACTCAAATGTCAACTTTTATTTTCACATAAAAAGTTACATAATGCACCTTTAAAAGCATGGAAGATTTTCTGAAGATATTTCATAAAATCACTTTTGCATACATATAACATGCCAACATATTAGAGTCAAATATTGGTTTCACACATAGCAATTGTATCAGAAAGCACAATGAGCCCTGGACTTAGGTTTGCTTGATCCATTTAGGCCAGGGGTGTGAAACATACGGCCCGCGGGCGTTATCCGGCCCGCGAGATGAAAAGTAAGTCTCTAGCCCATTCCTGTGCAAAGTTATGAATTTTAAAAGAATAACCAGAATGCTCATTCTAGCCACTAGGGGCACTAATTTTTATTTTTATTTTTAAAGGAAAGAGTTCCACACGTGTCCAGTAGAGGGCACTGACATAATAAGAGCTCAAGACATGAACAACACATTATATAGCCACGTGGTAAATGGACAGTCTGCCCCAGGGCGGCTTTGGCTTCAATAACTACATCCGGGTTAGCGGAGATAAATGCTAACGGCACAGCAGCTACGCTAACCCCGGAAGTAGTGACATTCGTAAATATCACTTTTTTAGCAGTAGGAGTCTGAGAAATAAGTAGGTTCAGTAACTCTCCGTAGAGTTTCAGAAATATTGATGGCTGTTTTTAAGATTCTTTTATGTTTTTTTCTCGCATATTTGCCGGTTTGCCAGGACCCGGAAGCGGAAAACTTAACAAACCTAAAGAATGTAATTTAACAAAAATAATGCACGCCATATTATGTTCTGTCCACGTTTGTTAACCGGGATACTGTATATGCAATAAATACGTTTGTGTGCTATTACTTTGGAAAAATAGACAAAATGTGTATAGTATTTAAAGTGATCCTACACCAAAAACATGAGTATACTACTTGTAATACAGTAGTGGAAGAGGAGAAGAGTGACTTCTATATCGATATTTTGCAGTTACTCTTTATGCAAATACTAAGCACACTTCTGAAATGCATGTATTAGGCAGTTGCAAAGGCTGTGAATACCTATGTGGTTTGGTTTTGGCCGCTTGTGGCATCTGCGCGCTGAAGCTGCAGAGACATCTAAAAATACCCCATTGTCCTGGTCCTGGAATCAGCATAAAATTCATCTAGACACACAATAAACACAGCCTACGAGCCACATGAGACAATCAGCAGTATTCCTTCTCCCTCTCTATATTTACACACTCAAACAGTCACACATACATAGGCAAATGAGCTACAGGCCTTTAAGGACCCTGGGTACACCTGGACGCCTGCCAAGCATTAGCACTACCACTAGGCCGCTCCTAAAGTGAATCTCATCTCAGTTTCTCTTAGCCCTGTCTCAGAGGAGAGCTGCTTTTTAATACAGACATCATTACCTATCCTGGTTTTCTCTTGCTCTAAACACACAAGGACGCTGGGGCATTACCAACAAGTATCACACGCACAACTACACAGTACTACAGGACAATAGCAGTCAGAGGTGGGAGATGTAAAGGTATGGTTACATTAGTGTTAACAATACGGTAACTTTTTGAAGGTTTTCTATTGGACATTAAAGTAGCTAGAGTTAGACTAGCTATATTATTTGAATACTTTTATGGGCACTCCGCATGTTTAGCAATCACGTTCTTAAAGCAGTACTAAGTAACTCTTGTCCCTAGAGGCCATAAGCGCAACTGCAGGTGTCGTAGCAAGTTGCGATTTTTCTTACTTATTAACTGTCCGTGAGAGTAAATACTACGCTGACTGAAAAGACAAAGGGACAGAGGGATATTGTACATCCAGTTACACACTGGAAATATTTTTTTCCCCTCAAACTTGGCTGTAAATGCTGTTTAAAGTGCCGCTAGCCTGCCGTTAGCTTTGCCCGTTAGCCTGTTTGCTTCTTCTTCGTGATTCTATTAGTGTGTATTGGGACCTCTGACCCGGTGGCAGTCAAGTTGCAAGTGTGGCTTTCTAGCCAGAGACACCAGGGGGAGATGAAAGACCCTTCAATCATCCCATTAACACTTGTATTACCCCCAGAGGGACTACGAAAGGATTTATTAAGGCAAACAAGTTACTTAGTACTGCTTTAAGGCGATACACTGCAGGTGTTTTTTTTTTTTAATTTATTTTAATTAGAGATATCAATTTGAAACTTAAAATTGTAAAAAATGTATTGCCAAATTTTTGTCATCTTTTGTTTCCATATGAAAATAAAGCCTTTTATGTCTAAAAATACAAGAGATCTGAACAATGGATTGAGCCAGGTTTAAATGTATGGTTCTATTTCGTTGACATATTAGCTGTTATTTTGGATATTTTGTTCTGTTTCCAAATAAGATGTTACAAGCTGTTAAACAATTGAAATTATCTTTATTAGGGATTAGATATTTACAAAAATCCCTTTAAACCCTATTGCACTATGTGGTATGTCCACACTCATATTTGCTGCTACTGCAAATACACTCACGCTGTTGTTCTATGTCAAATTATTGTTGTCTTTATCATAGTTTACATTTAATCTTGTTACACATGTCCTTAAGTCTTCATAGTGTATTATTTATCTACATTTATATGTTTCAGTGTGCATGATGGAATGACATCATCATAACCATGGCAATAAAACCAATTCTGATTCTGAAACAAAACAAATGCATTTTGAGAAATTGGTCCTTGAAATGACCATGTCCCAAATACATCTATGGAGAAACAGTGAATCATTAAACATGTTTTTGTGAAGAATTGTTTTGTTTTTTTTGGTCCCAGGTGGAAAGTTCATATGTAATGAGATCAAATTGGCCCAAAACCTGAACATTGAATTGTTTCGCCTGCCCTGTAGTGTCTCCCCTTAACACATCACTGTTCCTGGATTATTATGAAAGCTGGGTTATTCCGGATTATTCGTGCCTAATTAGATGCTTAAACCTATTAAACCAAATACGCCGCAACTAAGTGGCCACTGTACTGCCCAAGCTGTATCTCGGGCCTTCAATAAGCTGAAGACGAATGGATTAAGAGCTGCTCGAGTAGTTTTATCAACAAATACTTGACTGAGTTATTCTTGAAAAATAAAGGTCAACGACTTCTCCTTCAGTACAAAGTTTGTCAAGTGATCTTTGGTGCACAGACAACGTTATACCTACAGACACACGCGCGAGCGTACTCCGGGCCATCTGGGTTTGTTTACAAAAGTCTGCAGAACTCGAGCGTCTCTCTTTCCAAAATACCACTGGTGTGATATTACCTCCCGTCGAGTGGTAAGCTGTTCCTTTACTAAATCCAACACGAGGAACAAATGTTGGGTGTCCTCGTGTGAGAAGCAGGGACCAGCGCTGACTGCGGGTGCTCCTATGCCGGGCCTGTGCCAAATGAACGCGGGGCGCGGGCCAAGAAACGCTCAAGAGTGTGCACGGACGACTTATAAGTGGATAAAGTGAAGGGCAAATTTGATATCACACACGAGCCGCAGTCTAAAGTGAGAGACAAATGCAAGGTTTGAGCTCGTGGCGAAAGTTTACTTTTTTGAGTGGGTTGATCTGTTGGGTATTAATTTGTAAGAGTGTCGTGTAGAAACTAAGGCAATAGTAATATTGTGTGCAGCTGCCGACTACTAATCATGATGTGAAATCTTAGTACAATGTGTTTTGCTTCATATAAATATATATAGTATAGCACTAAAAGCAACAGCAACACCTCTGGATGTGAAAGGCCTCCTACACACACATGACCGCCCAAGAGTTCACAAATGTTTTTCTTTAGATTTTTATGGATATCAAATGAGAACAATCTATGACTCATGCTCACTAATACATCACCTGCCGAAAGGGCCGATCGCACTGGCCTGGAGACTAGTTGGAGACTCAAGTTCTTATCTGTCATGGAGATGTCTCCGAGAAGTCTCCTGGAGATAAGGCGACTCTCCAGTTCAAGTCTCCATAGTCTCAAGCAGAGGACAACATTATTTGTTGTCTTCAACCTGTGAGACGTTTTGGTGAGGCCCCTGCAATGTCTTTGAGACCTGTTGGATACCAAGGAGATCTCAAACAGACTCCATAACGACTTTTTGAAAGCTCCTTGGTATCCGACAGGTCTTGGAGACATCGCAAAAACCTCACCAAAAGTCTCACAGGTTGAAGACAACAAACAGGGCCAGATCTTGCACCTGGTGGGTGCTTTGCGCCTTAGCCACTTGCGAAAGGGCGTCGCAAGAGAAGGTGTCTGGTCTGATATGAGCACCGCTGACATTAATTTCTTCGTTTACATTGCGCCGCCTTGTGTTTTTCCTTAAAGAGACTAGATGCAAGTTGGTCATTTTATGCTCACTACTGCCACCTGAGGTCTTACGCGTAACTGCAGTCTCTATATTAAGCTTGTTCATGACGGCACTTTGGACCAAAGTAACAGTGCAGTGCAGGATTTTAAAGGCAATTGTGGTGAACAGGTCTGAGCTCATTCTACACATTAGGACATGGCTGGAACATGTAGGGGAGGATAATACTCTTTAACTACTTTTTACGTTTTAACGTTTTTAAACTCTGTATAGTCCCTTTAAGCATTACAGGCTCTCACAGGTCAAGCTAAAAGCTGTATTAACCCAACGTGAGCTAAAAAATGTTTGTGTCTCGAGAGAGAAAGAGTTACAGCCTCCGCTGTGGCGCAAATCGGCCCCTCGCTTGTTCGTAAGCGCGAAACAAAACAAATGCACATGTTCACCCCCCACTCCCCCATAACCACTCTCCCTCCCCCTTCCCGGTCGATCTGGTTGGAGGAAAAAGTGTGTCTCCAACCCCACCTACTTCCCACGTAAAGGCGCAAAGTCTGGTGTGGCAAGATCACAAAGTGCTCTCCTACTAAGCTCGAAATGTTACGCTATACTCTGCATTTTGAGACACAAGATCGGGCCCATAGTGTTCGCAACATCACCACAGCTGCTTGAGACCACGAATACCTCTCGGAGACTTCTCGGAGACTCCGCTGAAATCAAACCTCTCCGTTTTCAATGACACTACCTGGAGACTCGCCTTATTGCCAGGGAACGTATCGGAGACATTTCCATGACTAGCGGGAACTCTAGTCTCCAACTAGTCTCCAGGCAATCAGTCTGACTTGTGGAGAATTTCCTCAAGGGAGTGGGGGTCTGTTGTTGTATTATTTCTTATGACTTAGGGAACAGTGCATTTACATGTATAACCATGTAACCATAACCCAATCTAACGCTATTTTAGCATTGAAACCACCAAAAGAGGTCTGAGAATGCACCTCTGAGAGCTCTGACATTATGTATCTGATGCAGCCTGCCTGCCTTGAAAGGTTAAGGCGCACTTCATACATCTCTAATGGTACCGCCTGTGCTCTTTATCGCAAACCCCAGCCAAGATCTCTGCCTGCGTACACACAGTATGGACTTTCAGCTTCGTATATATATATATATAATTAAAAGATGTTCCTGTTTACTTCATACGTAGATAACTGTCTCTGTGGATGAAGCAGACGGGGAGAGAGAAAGAGTGTCTTGGCTCCTCTCCAGCTCTTCATCTCAATACTAGCATGATCTGACCTTACCAATCCGTTCCATCTGCAGGGGCCAGAAGTGACACTTAGCAGCGCCGCCTTATCGCCCCTTTATTTCGCCCAGCTTCATTAATAATGTCAAGCAGCACCGCGGCACAATACTACACAGACTATTCACTACACAACACCTATCTAATCTTACCCATTTGTATTCCCAGCACTCATATGGTATTTGGCAGCCAGTGGTCTAGACAAGCGGGGGTCTTACACGGCACAATCCCTCAGAAAGAAAAGGGCAATTCGATATGAAATGAGATTTTGTATCGCTCCACTTTTTGTCTGAATCCACGTTGATCAATAAACAGGTACTAACCTAATAGCATTCCAGAGAAGGACATGGGGAGAGCTGATGATAGGATCTGGCCGTTTTGTAAAGGTAGCTTTTTCACTTAAATGGGGGGGTGCATGATCTTCTTCATTGGATTAGGCGAAAGCTGCGCAATTAGCTAATAGTTTAGACTAATAGGATTTGACTGTGGAAACCAGATGCTTTATAGTATGGTGCAGCACCCATAGGTGGCTCCACACAACCTTTGAGTGACTTTATTGTTTGGAAACGTTTAAACCTACACTGGGGATTACATGTTGATAGTGTGTGTGGATCGCTGCAAAATCCTGCTCCGGCTTAGTCATGACTTGGGTTTGTCTTGGCCAGAATTTAGTCAAGTATTTTTTGCTCTGAAGTGGTGATATAACAAAAACACACGGATTACGGGTATTGATCCATTTCAGGATGTAGCACAATCCATAAGGGCCACTTTAAATGGGCTGGATGCAAGTTGGCCATTTTATACTCACTACTGCCATCTCAGGCCATATGTGTAGCTGCACCCTCTATATTAAGCTCGTGCATGACTGCACTTCGGACCCGAAGTGACACCTTTTTGAGTGACAGTGCAGGATTTTAGAGGCAGTTGTGGTGAACAGGTCTGAGCTCATTCTACACATTAGGACATGCTTGGAACATGAAGGGGGAGGAAAATACATAATTTTAACATTTTTAAACTCCCCATAGTCCCTTTAAGACGAGACGCTACAGATTAAGTGTATGCACTGTTTGAAGCATTATTTACTCTAAAGTCTAGAAGTGGTTCTTCCATAGCCCATTCTGACTCTGAAACCGGGCGAGTGACCTGAGTATCTATGCGGCTATTACGTTCACAGTGGTTTGCCATGGCGACCCCCCCCCCCCCCCCCCCCCCCCCGAGGGATGTCAATGAAAACTATGAGCACCAGTACCACCAGTAGGATCATCACCTGCCATTTCCTCCTTTGCCCCCCCCGTCCCACTTATTTAGATGATGCCCCACTTGTTCAATGAAGCTAGATTTACATAGAGAATGAGAAATTATCCAGTGTTTCCAGGTTTTCTGACTCATTAAAGCAATCGCGCCAATATTAAGGCTTTTTTTTATTAATTAAACTGAAACGCATTTGTTGTTTCAAGTAGGCATTAACCCCTTAACCCCCACTCTAAACTGGGTTTACCCAAATCTAAAAGCTTATCATCTGGAGAGGAACAGTGTGATGCCTCATTTGAATGCTAAGACCTACAAAAGTGATAATAACTTTTTTATCATTTATTTTTTGTTGTGTTTCCTCCATGTTCATGTTTAATTTTTGTAATGTTTTGTCACTTTTTGCTCACCATGATTATTCGTCTTTGTTGCGTTTTCATGCTTTTTTTTTTTTACTTTCAGATTTGGGTAAAGCCAGACTGGAGAAAATGTGCTCGGTTAAGAGGTTAAGTTTTAATTAGTGGTGGGAATCGATTACATTTTTTAAATCGAGTTAATTACAGGTCTGTAACTTATTAATCGCAATTAATTTTAATCGAAAAGAGTGTTTGAGGCTAACGCTAGCATTAGCATCGAGGACGTCTCTGTGTTTGTCCAACATGTTTTGCATTGAGGTGGTATTTTAGACTTGAGTAACTTCGTTGGAAGGAGAACTCTTTTTAACACGACCTGCTCACAGCAGTACAGCGTCTATCGTCCCATCAGGATGTTTTTTAAAACGAGTCCCCAACGGGCCGAGTGAAGCGTCTCCGTCCATCGCTGTTGTGGCTGGATGTGCATATGCGGGCGTACCAGAAACACGCAAATAGAAAGGTTCCGACTCGGGAGTTTCCTTCTTGAGGGGGAAATCGAGGGAATTACGATTAATTGCGTTACAAAAATTAACGCATGAAAATATTTTTCATTAATTAATCAAAATTAACACGTTAAAGTCCCACCCCCACTTCTAATATCTCATGTCTGTCGCTCCATGTCCCATCACATGACTTGTCCCACTTCCACTATACTATTTGGGGTGGTCACCCGAACCACCAGGTTGGGAAAACCCTAGATTGTTTTTTTCGGCGTTGGTTTACAGTTGGTAATAAAATCCAAAAGCTAGTCGCATGGGTGAGTGGTCGGGTTGGAAAGTCATTAGTAAAATTGGGTAATTCAGCTGCATGAAAACCCCACCAAGTCCATAAGCAGTATTTGCAGCGACCACAGAGCGATTCATACCGCTGATTGAACTGCATCTCATTACATCCATTTACCTTCCATGGCTTCCCTTTTACGCTTGAGTGGCCCTATTGATTCGTGCCACTGAAGCACCAGGGGACTAGCTCACTGTGAGTCGCTGTCCTTTTCAACACCCCACTGCTGCTTAGCCAGACACAAGCGAGAGGGAAGGTAAAAAAATATATAACAAACCCCCCCCCCCCCCCCCCCCAAAAAAAAAAGACACATTTTCTTGCTTTCCCTTCAACACCTCCGAGGTTGTTCGCTCTACTCTCTCCGGCAGCAGCCCCCATCACAGTCAGGGCCACGCAGGCACAAATTAAGGAAATTAAAAGCCAGCCATCCGCACCAACAACCCAGCATTCCCCGACATCCCGTTCCCATTTGCAAAACTATTCCGAAAAGACGTTGCTAGAGGGGAGGTGCGTGATGATTCAAAATGAGGTTCATAACTCACCGGCTGAGTGCCCCCGGTTGGTGGCATCGTGGTCACTGTCGCCCTGTTCGCTGTCGCCGTGACCGCTGTCTTTGGAGCTGACGATATCCGCCTCTTGGAACGCGGAGCTGGAACGGGGAGGAGAAGAAGAAGAAGCGGCGGACGTTAGCGAGGGGGAATTAAAGGCATTAGGGTGGACTGAGTGATGACTCGAATGAATAAAGTCACGGCAGTGGTCGTGATGGCTCCAAATTGGATGTTCGTAAAAATCGAGTGCTCTAATAGGTGCTGCACTGTTGGTCTTGGGGCAGGAGCCAAATTAGAGATAATGATTTAGTGGCAACTGAGTAATCTGTGCAAGTCATGTTTTACTAAGGGTTATCAGCAGAGGCGGGTAGTACTTAAATCTGCACTATGTAACTTTTTATGCGAAAAAAAAAAAAAAAAATGTAATATTTGTGTGTATTTGGCCTTTTAGTGACTCGGTGGCGTTGTGGGTGCAGCATGGTACATTTGCTTTCCCTCACAGTGGCCTTTATCGCGCTGCAGAATCAATTGTTTGTTGGGTTTCTGGCCCGTTTCTCGTATGAACCCCTAAAAACAATTGATCCTGGAGCGTCATAGAGGTCACTGTGAGGGAAAGGTGCCACGCTGCACCCACAACGCCACCGAGTCATTAAAAGGTCAAATACACACAAATATTACGTTTTTTTTTTTCACCAAAAAAGTTGCATAGTTCTCCTTTAAGTACAAATGCTTGAAGACATTGTACTTCTTAGAGTAGTTTTATCATACAGTACTACTTGAGAGTAAACTATAAGGAAGCGTACTCTTACTTGAGTAAAACATAATTACTTTTTCCACTATGAGTAAACATTCAAGCTGAAATTACTTCATTTTGCTGTTTAAGCTCTTAATTTCCCGCCTTTTCCGAGTGCAAATCTAAAAGGTTACAGCCTATAGGTCACTGTAACGCCTCATTTGAAAGCTAAGACCTACAAAACTTATCGAAATGGATCTTTTTAACTAGCATTGTGGTCACTTTTTTGTCATTTTTTCCCCATTTTGCTCTTTTGTGGCTTTTTTTCGTTACAATTTGTCACATTCTCGTCTCATTTTGACACTTACTTCAAGAAGCTTTTAGATTCCCCCAAAGTCAAACTGGAGAAAATGTGCTTGCTGTATTTTTAAGTCATTTTCTGAGAATTTTCTTTGCAAATATCACGATCCCCACATGATTTTATATACAGTTACTCATAGTACTCAAGTAAAACTTTCTCCGACTACATTTTACTCTTCCTTGAGTAATTATTTTGGCTACTCTACCAGTCATCAGCCATTAGTTAAATACACTTGAGTAACTGATTGGACAATATTGCACATGTGTGAAATCTGCTTTTACATGCAGCAAATGGTCAAATTAAGCCTTTTTACGACACATAACACATACATGTTATTAATGAGGTAATGAGTGGATTTCATAAGTGTTACACCAGATGCCTGCTCTGAATTATTAGCACTTGTGACAGGAGTAATATAAACTATGGCTGTAATATTCAATGACATAAATGGAACTGAAAAGCATCACATGGAGCTGAAATACCTGTTAACACGCCTGGGTCTGTCCACCAAATAGCTCAACTCAGCTCGCTGGTGTTTGGTCTAAAAGAAAAGGCACACATGAGATTGATCAAAATGCAGTACAGATGAGTGAGTGTAATGTGCACTTAATAAACGCGGAGTATATTTATTTATCAGTGGGGGGGGGGTGCACCGGCTCTCTTTGACTGAATGAGCGGCTGAGTGGAGTGGAGAGAGTGGGGTTATAGGGAGAGCCAATGAATGCGTAAATGATTGAGCCTCACAACGCTCAAACTGAACAACCTTTGTCCGTGTGTTGCCATGCCAGCTCGTGTGTGGAATACCTAAAGCGGAGGAAAGGGGCTCGCGACGGAGCTGTGCGCTTTTAAAGCACGCAAAGAATGCAAACTAAGCCAAAATTTCAATACGATGACAAAAAAAAAAGCTTCCCCCGTCTCCTAAAAGATGTGAGTTTAAGCAGCCTTTGGTGTGATACGGTAATGGAAATTTGAAGATGGAGGAGGCAGACGCTGTTTTATTTAGCTTTCATTTTGTAAGATCAGTTTAGCACACAAGTAAAAATGGCCGCACAATACAGGCCAACCTGTCCTTTCGCTATTTACTTTACTAATGTGATGTGATGGTTGACGTAAAACCCCTGTGTAACTTTCAATTAAAACAATGACAGATAGTGCGTTGGCCCCGTATTCAGTGGAGATTTTTCGTTAGAGATGAAGTGTAGCAGGTATCCTAACTTAAATAGATCTGCTCTTATAGAATAAAATAACTACGTTGTCTATGTGAGGGTTCTTACCTCACTGGACAGAATGCTGCCATTAGAGATGATATCTGGCTGCTGGTCACTGTAGCCGGTGACGATGGCCCCGCAGGGGTTAGTGTGGTCTGTGTCGGTGCTGCGGGACGGGCTGCAGGGCTTCAGGAACATCAGGTCGGTCTTGGCTGATTCTGGAGTGAGACACACTTGATAACAGTAGGAGTTCTGGTTCTGATGGTGATGAGAGCCAAATCCCCCTCCCACTCCGCCCACGCCCGACTCCTCCACGGGCACCTGTCCCACGGGCCCCACCCCAGTCGTCACGTTGGTGCTTTGGACTAACATAATGTCCGACTTACTGAGCTTCTTCTGCTTGCGTCCTCGAGCCTGTCTGCTACAGCACCCGCCACAGCACAGGCAGCATTCCCCAACCAGGAGGCACGTGGACAGGCTCAGCTTTTTGTCCTTCTGGCAGCGAACAGCGAGCACAATCATTGCCAGGAGAAAGATAAATGACACAGAGCCCAGGGCAATAATGAGGATGAGAGTCAAGTCCAGGGAAGTGTCTTTAGCCTTGGAGGTGGAGGTGCGGTCTCCGCTGCGGCCCTCCACCACACTGTCCACCAGGATCACGCTGACACTCGCGGAGGAGGACAGGGGCGGCTGTCCGTGGTCTCTCACCTCTATGAGCAGATCATAGAAGCCTTGAGGGTCCCGTTTGGGGGATATTCTTCGCGCTGTCCTCAGCTCACCTGTCCTCCAGTCCATGCGGAACATCCCCATTTCATTCCCGCGCAGGATACTATAGGACAGGCGCGCGTTCTCTCCATCATCCGCGTCCATAGCCACGATGCGCGTCACAAGGTAACCAGGCTCAGCGGAGCGCGGCAGGTGCTCCTTGGCCGTGCCATTTTTCCCTATGGGCGCAATAACGGTGGGGGCGTTGTCATTTTGGTCCACTATGATCACATTGACAGTGGCGTTAGAGAAGAGCTCGGCTGCACCAGAATCTTTCGCCTGAACCATGAAACTAAACTCTTTGAGCTGCTCGTAGTCAAAGGAGCGCAGCGCGTAAAGGTACCCTGTCTCTTTGTTTATGGATACATAGGTTTCCACAGACATCCCCTGGATGTCACAGTCCAATATGGAGTAGGTAATGAGCGCGTTCTGGCCGATGTCCGGGTCCAGCGCGCTCACACCCTGAATGAAAGCCCCGGGCACATTGTTCTCTGTCACATAAACGTCATATACCGCCTGCTTAAAGCGCGGCGCGTTGTCATTCTCATCAGATACGTGCACTTTAATGGACTTGCTGGTGGCGAGAGAGGGCTGCCCCTTGTCTTTGGCAACTACTGTTATTGTGTATGAGTCTGTGCTCTCTCTGTCCAGCGGGCCGTCAGTGACTATGGTATAGTAATTCTTAAAAGAGGATTTCAGTTTGAAAGGGACATCTCCGAGGATCTCACAGCTCATCTGGCCGTTCTCACCAGAATCCCTGTCGGAGACGCTGAACAGAGCGATAACTGTCCCCGGCGCGTCCTGCTCACTCACTGACTCAGTCACCGTACTGAAGCCAATCTCTGGCGTGTTGTCGTTCACATCCACGAGTTTGACAAGGACTTTGCAGTGCGCGGGGACTGCATTGGCTCCTAGGTCTTTAGCTTGGACATAAATCTGGTGCGTGTTGCTCTCTTCATAGTCCACTTCACCACCTACTTCTATTCTGCCAGTTCTGTCATCTATGTTGAACAAGTCCTTTATTCGTGGAGTGTTGTGGCTGCTGAAAGAATAGACCACTTCTCCGTTTTGTCCCTCATCCACATCGGTGGCGTTTAGTTGGATCACTAAAGTGCCCACGGGAGAGTTTTCCCGCAGGTTTACGGTGTACACGGACTGGTCAAACGTGGGCGCGTTGTCGTTTGAGTCCAAGACTTTGACTACAAGGAGAGCGGTGCCTGTTCTCTGCGGGACGCCTCCATCCACAGCTGTGAGCACGTAGCGGTGCACAGCCTGCTGCTCTCTGTCCAGCGGCTTCTCCAAAACGAGTTCTGCGAACTTGTTTCCATCGCTCTGCGTCTGCACGTCCAGATAAAAGTAGTTATTGTTGGTTATGGCATAAGTGCTGAGCGCGTTTGTGCCCACGTCCGGGTCGAACGCGTTCTCAATCGGGAAGCGCGCCCCCGGGATGGCGCTCTCCGTTATCTCCACTGAAATGTCCGTCTCTGGAAAGCTGGGTGGATTGTCATTGATATCCATCACTTCTATTTCAATGCGGAAAAGCTCCAATGGATTCTCTAAAAATACCTCCAGGTGCAATAGGCACGGGACAGTCTGCTTGCAGATCTCTTCGCGGTCTATTTTTTCCTTTACAACGAGTGCGCCGTTCTCCAAGTTTACCTCCAGATAAGGGGTCCGTGAACTCGCCACAGTTTGGAAACGGCGAGCCGAAAGTTTAGTAATGTCCAGTCCCAAATCCTCCGCAATATTTCCAACCACGGAGCCAGTCTCCTGCTCCTCAGGCACGGAGTAGTGCAGCTGAGACGCGGCTCCATTGATGATGGAGAGCAGCAACATTAAGCACAGCATCTCCCTCTTTCGAAGTGCACTTCAAAATGAAACAAAAGGAGGAAAAGTTAATTCCAGTTTTTACAGCAAAGCGGCATTTCTCATGTCCCCTGTCCGCGGGAAGAAAACCTGTTCAACAGCAGGAAAAAATCCCCTCCTCTGCTGCGCGTCAGTAAAACATTGTGTCGTGTCACTCGTGAGACTCAAAGCCATTTGATCCGGGAGTCTCTGTGTTAATCAATTCTGCAGAGTTTTGGGCGTCAGGGAGGACATCGCAACAGTGGAGCCTCCTATGATCTCCTCTTTTAATGAACGGGCTTCATCTAAAGTCACACAAAAAAAAAAAAACAACGAGGAAGAAATCCCATACGAGTAAAAAAAAAACAAAAAAAAGATCCGAAAACTTTCTTTTACGCTGGGCAGAAAACGAAACAACTTGTGGAGGGAAGGAAAAAAATGCGACTTTCGCGTCTGTGTGTGTGGACCAGTCTGTGTGAGAGACTGGGATCACAAGCACAGAGCTGGTGGATGCGCGCGGTTCGGCTTCTGTACGGCGAGTGAGAGCGGCGGGGTTTGGTTTTGCGCACAGCTCCTTTCTCCACCAACCAATGGGAGGCTCAAACGGCGGGTGTGATGGCACCTGATTGGGGCTCCGCGACGCCAGCCAGCGCTCACATCGGACGGGACTAAACAAAACCGGTTAAGCGCGAGCGGCTCCGTCTCTCTCCTGTCTCTCTCTCCTCCCGGCCGAACACGAGCTGTTATGAGGAATTAAATGGTTTACGCATTTAGTGAATAAATAAAAAAAACAAAACAAAAAAGTGGAATATTCGTTCCACTGGCCAGGCGCGACGTTAAAAGTGGTTACAAAAATCCATACTGGTGTCATATTGCAAACTCTTTCATTTGAGGATACACAGTGTTATGCTAATTTACAAAATGAAACGCTTTGGTTCAGGGCGAATCTCTCTCCTGAGTTATACAGGCCTTCTAGAAACCGCTGCAAATCCCACCACATCAGGACCACACCAAAAACGCAACATCAGTGCAACAGATATATCTTTGAAGCCACATCTGAAGCCCCACGTTCATTAGCGCGCGTGGTAAGTAATAGTGTTGTCAATATAGCTATTAGATTGCACATGAGTTGCTTTTTATCCAGAGCGATGAAGCGTCATGGCTTTGGTCCTATACATCCTCCTAATAGACCGGAGCCTATTAGTTCACCCTATCTCCAACTGTCTTATCATTAACCCCCTCGCATGTGTTGGCCCCGGCTGCTCATGGCTTGCATCATGCTCAAATCTAATTCATAACTACGTTTAATTAAATATGCAAATGGGGCCAAAACTTGCGGAATGAGACGCGCGTTGCAGGGGCCCGGCTATACTCCCAGTCAGTGTTTCGGATGACGACAAAAACGCGAAAACTGGAGTAATTGAGTGTAATTAGCGTAGGTCTAATTTGGAGACGATTTGGAGAAGTGTCGGGCCCTAATGCGAGGCGACGTCCCCATTGTGGCACGGATTCAACAACGAGTTACAGGCGAATCCTCCATCTAACCATAAAAGTCAGGAGAAACAAAGAGCAGACGTTAGATGAATTTGGAAGCCATATCTGAGTCGTGGCCGTGTGACTGACTCGAGCTGACAGAAGAGTGGGATCTCAGGGAAGAGGCGAGAGAGAGAGAGAGAGAGAGAGGGAGGGAGAGAGGGAGGGAGAGAGGGCGCGCGCATGGCACCGGGAGATGCGCGTACACGTCGGCGGCTGCTCTGATCCTCCCTCTCTCTCTCTCTCTCTCACACACAGCCGTGGCGTGTGTTACGGAGACCAACGTCGCCCCCTCGCGTCTGCCCCTTTCCTTCCTTTTGAAATGCATCCACGTGGGCAGTGAGAAACCCGGGCGACTCGTCTCCGCAACAAAATGACGTCGACAAGGATTAAGATCGTGCGGTTTGGGATAGAGAGTGGTAATTTTGTGTTGTTTTGCTCAGAGCTTGATAAGTGAGGCAGCCCCTTAGAATGTGACTCAGGCCCAGTATTTCTGTCAACAAGGCGACGATAGGAGTTCTCTAGAATTTAACCTCTTAACCCCCACCTTAATTAATTTTATGTTGATGTCCAGAGGAGAAGGAGCGACAAAACAGAGGTTAGGTAACTTTGTGTGAACGAGCAAGAAAAATAGTGCTCAAGACAGAGCGAAATAGTGCTCAAGACAGAGCGAGTCAAAACAACACTTAAAAATAGTGCTCAAGACAGAGTGAAATAGTGCACAAGACAGAGAAAGTCAAAACAAGACGTAAAAATAGTGCTCAAGACAGAGCGAGTCCAAACAAGACTTAAAAATAGTACTCAAGACAGAGCGAGTCAAAACAAGACTTAGAAATCCAGTCACAAATCCTCCGCAATATTTCCAACCACGGAGCCAGTCTCCTGCTCCTCAGGGGGGTCAAAACAAGACTTAGAAATAGTGCTCAACACAGAGTGAAATAGTGCTCAAGACAGAGCGAGCACAAACAAGACTTAAAAATAGTGCTCAAGACAGAGCGAGTCAAAACAAGACTTAAAAATAGTGCTCAAGACAGAGCGGATCTAAACAAGACTTAAAAATAGTGTTCAAGACAGAGCGAGTCAAAACAAGACTTAAAAATAGTGCTCAAGACAGAGCGAAATAGTGCTCAAGACAGAGAAAGTCAAAACAAGACTTAAAAATAGTGCTCAAGACAGAGCGAGTCAAAACAAGACTTAAAAATAGTGCTCAAGACAGAGCGAGTCAAAACAAGACTTAAAAGTAGTGCTCAAGACAGAGCGGATCTAAACAAGACTTAAAAATAGTGCTCAAGACAGAGCGAGTCAAAACAAGACTTAAAAATAGTGCTCAAGACAGAGCGAAATAGTGCTCAAGACAGAGAAAGTCAAAACAAGACTTAAAAATAGTGCTCAAGACAGAGCGAGTCAAAACAAGACTTAAAAATAGTGCTCAAGACAGAGCGAGTCCAAACAAGACTTAAAAATAGTGCTCAAGACAGAGCGAGTCAAAACAAGACTTAAAAATAGTGCTCAAGACAGAGCGAGTCAAAACAAGACTTAAAAATAGTGCTCAAGACAGAGCGAATCTAAACAAGACTTAAAAATGCATATAACTGAAAGTATTTTATCTACACTCTTGCCTCTTACTGTAATTGATTAATTCTATGTTGATGTTTTTATTGATTGTATTTGTTTTCTTATATTTATGCAACTGTGAAGCACTTTGAATTGCCTTGTGTATGAATTGTGCTCTACAAATAAACGTGCCTTGCCTTGCCTTAACCCAGAGCCTTGACTGTTTAGTTTATAGTCGATTGTGTAACACCCCATATAAAAGCTAAGACCAGCAGAATCAGAACAGTTTTTTTTATTGCCTTTGGTGGGAACAGGTTCACAACAGGCCATGTGTCCATTCTGGAAGAGACACAGAAAGGCCACTGGCTCGAAGGGCCACCAGTCCCGCCTCAACCGAGCTTTACCCAAATCTAAAAGCTATAAAGAAAAGCATCAAAATAGCCAGAAAAAAAGAGGATGAAAACATGAGGAAAAACACGGACAAAAAAAACATGACAAAAAAATGATAGAAAAAATAATTTAAAAATATGACAAAAATGTGGCGACATGACGAAAAGTTTCCACCACTTTTGTAGGTCTTAGCTTTCAAATGAGGCGTTACATTGTTGCTCTCCAGTCGAAAAGCTTTTAGATTTGGGTAAAGCGAAGTATTAAAACAACATTAATCTAAAAGGAATTCCGTGGAGTATGGTGTGCCACAAGGTTCAATTTTGGGACCATTATTATTTATTACTTATAATAATGATTTTGCTTCTGTTTCTACGACCACCTTTCCCGTTCTTTTTGCTGATGATACCAGTCAAAAAAATTATAATAATAAAAGCCGAACTGGGGAAAATGCACTCGTTAATGTTAAGGCGGGTGGTAAGAGGTTAAAATATGCTAATTTGGGCCAGGCTGGTCAGAGTCCAGGGCTGTTTTTCAGCCCCGGTTCACAAAGTAGGATTTTTTCTCGGTACAATCGTACAACGTATATCATATGACACAGAATATAGATAAAAATAAGCTATACAACTTTAAAACTATAAGGCTACAATGACATGCATTAGAATATTAAAATAAATAATAACAAATATGAAGAATTTGACATAGAAAAACAGCGGGATTGTGTTTGCGGATGTGCAGGTGCATAAAGTGATGAAGCGATAAAGCGATGAAGTGATAGTAGCGGATTTAAGTGTGGACACACCTCTCATAGTGCAACAGAGCAGATTACATCCATGAGTCTGTTGCTAAGATATTGGGTCTTGTTTTTGTTCATGAGTCTGTTGGCGGAGGGGAGAAAACTGTTCAGGTGGCAGGATCTATGGGTCTGAATGGACTGTAGCCTCCTGCCTGAGGGGAGAGGGGTGAATAGTCCGTGCCCAGGGTGAGAAGGGTCAGCTGTGATCCGACCCACACGCCTCCGGGTCCTGGAGGTGAACAGGTCTTGGAGAGATGGGAGCTCACAGCCAATCACCTTCTCAGCAGCAGCACAATGCGCTGCAGTCGGTGCTTGTCCCGGTCTGTAGGGCCGGGGAACCACACGGTGATGGAGGAGGTGAGGGTGGACTCGATGATGGCCGTGTAGAACTTCACCAGCATCTTGGTCGGTAAGTTTTCTCAGCTGCCGCAGGAAGAACATCCTCTGCTGGGCCTTCTTGATGAGGGAGATGATGGTTGGCTCCCATTTGAGGTCCTGGGTGATGGTGGTGCCCAGGAAATGTAAGGAGTCCACTATGGAGATGGGGGTGGGAGAGTCTGTCTGAGAGAGGGTGGGCGCGGGGAGACGGTGGGGCTGTGTCTTTCCTGAAGTCCACGATCATCTCCACTGTCTTCCGGGCGTTGAGCTCCAGGTTGTTGTGGCTGCACCAGGACGCCAGCTGGTCCACCTCTCTCCTGTAAGCTCTTTCCTCGTTTTTGTTGTCATGTTCTTGTCACATTTGTGTGGCTTCATCACAGTTACATTACACTATAAATGAAATGCGGCCAAAACTCAAACAAGTTTTGTTGGTCTTAGCTTTTAAATGAGGCATTACACTGGCCTATAGGCTGTAATCTCCAGTCAAGAAGCTTATAGATTAGGGTAAAATGCACTCAGTTAAAGTTTAGTTAAAACTACAGATGATCTGATGTCCAGGTCTCACAAGAAAACATATGAACAGTAGGTTTATAACATTGATAAGCTGCCTTCCTGTTGCAGATGTGGTCTACTCAGCTGTAAGGTGCACGTTGGCTTTGAGGTCAGTTCAAATGATCTTCACTAAATCTCTTGCCTTGGTCATCATGAAGTAGTCGGATTTTGACAGCATTGAATATGCGAATGATCTTTCTTTGTAAAAGCTATGTACGAATAGCAAGGTCCGAATTGATCAAAGAATTACTAAGACCTAAAAAGTAAATTTGCCTCGTTTAAAGGAACAGGCCACCGTTTTTCCATACTGAGATATGTTCTTACCTGAGATTAGACGAGTTGATGTGTACCTGTCTGGTCTTGGTGCGTGCACTCAGTCACACACAAAGACCAAAGATGTTGTTAGCATTTGGCCCCTCTCCCAGCATATTCCTATAGCTCCAAACGGGATGAGGTTAGAAGCGACCACCTCTCTTCCACAGGCAACCACAAAGGCCAGACAGGTACGTATCAACTCGTCTAAGCTCAGGTAAGAACATATCTCAGCATGGAAAAACGGTGTCTGTTCCTTTAAAAAAAAGAAAAAAACAGTTGTGTGTAAATATTTGTAGGTAAACAATAAGCGTGTCACTATGTCATAAATGCAAAGAGGCTTGTCGTAATGGGGCGTTCCACTTGATCTCAGAAGTCGGAATTTCCAAGCTCCGACTTGGACATTTCCACTTGAACGCACAACTACTCCGTAATTCCGACTCGGAAACTCGGACAGAATCAGCTAAGCCGAGAATGAACAATTGCGCCCGACGTGACATGTAACGCATGTAAAGCTTCAATAAACCGCGTTATTTGGCAGATGTTTCCCAAACAAACCTGTTAGATGACAACGTGAAATGGATACGCTTTACTGCTCTGCTGCTAGCGTCTTATTAACGGTAAAAACAAAAAAATGTAAACTACTAGTGCTATAAAATCACTGTATTTACAACAATTATAATAAATATTACAATGAAGTTTCTCTGTAAACTGATTATGATGCTCGAACATGCCCATGATCTTTCCTGCAGTCTTCACTAGATTGGAGATTTGTGTCTTTAGTTTGACCGACAGATTTCCAAACCAGCTAGTGATTCCGTATCTGAGGACTGACTCAATTGCTGCTCTGTAAAAGATTAGCATGATGTTCCGAGAGACACCGAACAGTCTGAGCCTGCGCATAAAGTGAAGGCGCTGATGTGTTTTGCTGCAGACTGTGGTGGCTTGTGTGTGCCAGCTCAGATCCCTGTCAATGTGAACTCCCAGGTATTTAAAGGAGCTCACCTGCTGTACCATATGGCCATGGATGGTAACAGTGCCATGGTCTACGTCTGTAGAAATGGTGACCGACCCCAGGCCAGTCTTACTTGGATTGATCTGCAGCTTGCGTTCATCACACCAGGCCACCAGGTCTTCTACAGCAGCACTGTGAATGCTTGAGTTGGAAGTTTTAAGTCAACAAACTGAGTAAGACTGTATCGTCAGAAAATGTGACGTTTTATCCTGGTCAGATTTCCCGACTTCTGACATAAGTGGAACCCAACATAAGAACGGTAGCTCCCATAGTGCTCCATATTGTGCCTCACGGCCTCGCAGAAAATACGAGTTTAGCTTCCAGTTCCACTTTGGAAATGGATTACTATCAGTGACTGCATTTGCAAACACATCACACATTTTACAATAAGACCCATTATGTCCGTTCACTTTTGCTCAAATAACACAGACATAGTTTCTGCAGTAAAAAATGCCCAGCGCTCTTTGAGTCCTTGGTTAACTGCATTTGGCCGCCTTTCTCTTTCATTCCGGGCCGTTCCTTCTTGAAAAACAGTAGTGGCCATTCCTTTTTCGCCAGCGGCACATCCATAATTTATTGGCTCCAAATGACAAATGGGACATAATTTTTGACAAATGATATCATAACTGGCTGTGATGTGAGAGGCTAACAGACTAAGGCCGGTCTGTAGGTAAAGGCTCAACAGGCCATTAAAATTTCATAATATGAACAAAAAGGCAATTAAGATATCATTAAGAGGGTTAGCACCCGAAGGATAGAGCGCAAGTCTATTACAGTGCCCTTCAACAGGCCGTGCCCGTGCCGTCGCTGTTCACAAAATGCTCTTCTGAGACCACAATGGAGCTGAGTTGTAACCCAATGACAAACTGTAGTAAAATGAGAAGAATGGTGTCCTTTAACATGTCAGCGAGTCTCTGGTATTTTGGATTTAAGGATACAATCACTGCCGGAGAATTAGCCTGTGTTTTTAAACGTACTCCTGGTGGCGGGTCGAGGCGGAGAGCACCTTGTTAAATGTGGAGATGTTAACTCATGGAGCGCACGGGAGCCTCTGGGTTGTAAATGTGAACAAAGCAAAAGAGATAGGAAGTCAATAAAGAGGACACAAAGTAATAATACAGTGGAAAATAGAAATGGGAGAAAATATAATTATGCTCATGATTACTAAAGCTGCGTGACCCCTGGGTTCAACACTTTCTTGTAAGTGACAGTTGATGCTCTAGCCTTATATTTGAAAAAAGTTGTGTTTCACACTTATGACAATTATCAAGTCTGAAGGTTTGTTTTTTTTCTATTTATAGTTTATACTTAGTTTGTACTTGTCACATCGTGCTTCTTGCAATTTGGTAAAGGGGCTAGATGCAAGTTAGCAATTTTATGCTCACTACTGCCACCTCAGGTCATATGTGTAACTGCACCTTCTATATTAAGCTTGTGCATTTTAGAGGCAGTTGTGGTAATTCTACACATTAGGACATTGTTGAAACATGTAGGGGGAGGAAAATACTTAATTTTAACATTTTTAAACTCTGTATAGTCATAGTCGACCAAATATAGCTTTAATCAAAGTGTCATTTGTCAGGCTGAACGATATTGAAGTAACTTACGATATTATTGTGATATTTCACTAAACTATTTCAACACGATATGTACTATTCTAATTAACCTCTGACCCCGACCTTAACCGAGCGCATTTTCTCTCGACTGCAGCTTACAGCCTGTAGGCCAGAGGAACACCTCATTTGAAAGCTAAGACCTGCAAGGCTGATCTAAACTTTAATGTTGCCGCACCTTTTTGTCGCTCTTTCGTTGCTTTTTTTATCACTTTATTGTTGCATTTTCATCCTCGTCTTTGCTACTATTTGGTGCTTTTTTTCAGGAAGCTTTGAGATTTGGGTAATGCCAAACTGGACACAATGTGCTTTGGGTTGGGTTAAGAGATTAAACACAAATCAACTAGTTTTTGTAGCAAATTGTGTCGGAAGAAGACATAAAATAAGACTACATCATGGCCAAAACAAGAATAAAATTGAACAAAGTAAATATTTAACTAAAACCAAACTTTTACACATTGCAATGAAGACTTAAAGGAACAGGCCACAGTTCTTCCATACTGTGATTTGTTCTTACCTGAGCTTAAGAGCTATAGAAATACATTGGGAGAGGCCAAATGCGAACAACATCTTTGGTCGTTGTGCGTGACTGAGGGCACGCACAAAGACCAGACAGGTACTATCAACTCATCGAAAAACAAATCTCAGTATGGAAAAACGGTGGCCTGTTCCTTTAAGTGATGTTGCGATATATCATGGCGTCTTGTGATACGAATATTGCATCACCTAATATGGCAATGTGATATTTTTTGCGATATATTGTGCAGCCCCAGATATTTGAACAATCCAGTTGCCAACGTAAGCAAGTAAGTGCTTTATTTGTCACTACACAGGCGCACAACGGAATAGTGTTCAGGTGTTTGTCCTGAGCCGCTGCGACTGAGCCACGCCGCCACTGTGGGTCAGCCTGACCAGCATGTTTTTGGAGAGGGAAACCAGGCTGCCTTCAGTCTCCTCTGATCCTCTGAAACAGTGCAGAGCCTCCTGGGTTTGTCCCATAGACTGTAGAAAAAATGGACGTCTTCTGCTCACTCCTCCCCGTTTACCAGAATGACCACGGCCATGGGGCAATTCATGGCAGATTTACAGACTCCCCCTCCCCAGCTCTGACGAAGCATGTTCCTAAAAAGGACATACGGGCGGGATTTTCACCGTAGAATCGGCCCTTGCGTGACGTGTAGCTCGCGCTGCTCCAATGCTAACAGTCCGAGCCTCATTAAGTACGAGATTTCAAAAATTCATATTACGAAAACCAGCCTGGTTTCATATATTGTGATTAACCCAGCGTTATCTCAGGAGGAATATCTAGCCTAGTCTAGTGTTGAAACAATTGAAACCAGGCTTTAAAGTAGTTTTTAACGTGTCTAAAGTCCAATGCTTTTCAATGGGGGCCTAGCGGCGATATGGAGGTACTTCAGCAACGGCGGAGCAATGGCGGCCCCCACGTTTGTGGTCAAAAAGCAGGGCAGCCAGCGGCCATTGGTTTGTCCCTGTCTCAGAGCGTGGTGTCTTGCACTGGTCAGTTCCACCTCCTCCTTCCTCTTCCTCCTGCGCTTCTCCCTCTACGCCACAACAGTCTTTCACCATCTTCTGGGAAGAGCTTAGCGGTTGATCTGTTTTATTCTCCAGTGAACGTCCATTAGCCAGAACAACTGCTGAAGGCATGTGTAGCTTAGCTGTGAGTCTCGCCCGGAAACCTCCTTGTTTGTCCCTGCCTTGTTTCCTGTAGCTCCTCTTGTGCCGCCTCCACTGTACTGCAGGTGTGGGGGCTCTTGGCGCCCCTTCAGTGTCTCAGAAGAAGAAATTTGTAGGTCTCAAATGGGTTTAGCTGAAAAGCTGCTGTTTACTTTTTAAAAGCTGCTTTCTTCAAGACCATTATGGATTCTCTGCCATAAAAAAATCCACCGAACTTCACAAAAACACGGCAAAGACATACAAAAGTATCCAGTCTAACAATGTGGAACACAGAAGGCACAAATGCAGTTCACAGAAAATAGCAAAAAATGCAGCTGTACCGAAAAAGAGGGAGGTTGCTGCCTGTTTACACGTCGCCATGACGGCAAACTACTACTAATAATTGAAATAGAAAGCTCCAACATGTATGTATTTATTGTTTTATTTGGAAAGGACAGTGGACATGGACGTTCCTTCAACTTCTTTCTGCCAACAATCAGTCCAGTCGGGCAGTGGTACAAATACATATTTAATCTCTGGTTATTGAGAGCTCAACAATTCTAAGTTTGAATGATGAGATTGTAATATCAAGGCTTCACCCACACTATGGAAATACTGTACGTACCATTTCTCCTCTTGTCGGTAACTTCCCTGTTTGTGAACTTTGTTTGTGTATTTACTTTTAATGAGCACCACTTGAGCTTGCTGTAAAAAGCTGGAGTCCTGGAAGTCCAGTGCACGCTTGAGCATGACGAGCTTCACGCACAAAATGGATGGCTGTGCCCTGAGCCCAAAGTGACTGTGTGTGTGATCAGTGTCCATCGCAGACAGCTGCAGGGTGACTCCCCGCCCCCACGGCCATTACTCAGTCTGATGGATGAGGGGACAGGCGAGGGAGTGGTGCCTCTGCAACTGAGGAAGGAAGGGAGGCAAGGAAACGGCGGGGCTCAAAGGGAGAAGTGGCGAGTACATTAGGGCAGGAAGAGTGAAGGCGCGTGAGAGTGCGGCTGCGAGGATGGAGGAGCGGGGCCTCTGGAGGGTGAGGTGTTAAAGTGACAAGTGCAGGATGGGTGTGGGGTGGGGGTGGGGGGTGATTGTGATCTAGGACACGGCCATGACAGCAGCATCGGTCCAGATAAGAAATGGAGGAGACAGAGATGAAGCTGATGATGCTTACGGTAATTGGTTTATTTTTGCGCAAAGAATCTATCATCATTTCCACGTACATTTGCGGCTGTCAGGCCAATGATTTTCAACTCGAGACTTCACTTTAGTGTTTAGCATAAAACTTGTTCAAGAGATTAGATAAAAGCTGTTTGACATCGCATGCACAGAGTTGGAAAACTTACATTACAGGGGTACCCTCCCCCTCCCCAACTATAAACTTCACAAAAGTTTGTAAATGATAGTGCTTGCAGCAGAAGCGTAGTTCAAACCCAGGGCGAATCACAAATGAAGACGGCCGCCCTCCTGCATGTTTCCTGACAAGAAATTATAGCTCCTGACAGCTTTAAATCACAGCGCACAGTTGAGTTGGTTACTGGCACTGCTGGGATTGTTTGAATCCACTGTCGAATAATTCATTTTAGGCAATGATAAGAGAATTCAGGCTTTCAACACATACTGGAGTTATTTACGTTTTAGATGGATGTGTTGCTCTGGTGTTATTCTCTTTCCCGGAGCTGTCGGTGAATCGTAGATGACCTGAAATCGTAATCACAGTAGACATGTGTTACTGTACTGTACTTGCAGCTGGAAAGATCATGTTAGCTTTCAGCACTAACTGGATCTGTATGTGTGAATACATATTTATTTTATCCATTAAATATGGTTTTATACCAGTACTTTAATGCTTGGTTTTCGACACCGATACCTGAACAATACTTTTTCAGATACTCAAATGTTTGTTGTGTAGAACCAGAAAACAGAACAATAATGTGAGGAAGATCTGCAAATTCACAATATCAGGTCTCCAATGTCAAGGAACGTGTGGAGAATGGGGAATAATTTGAGGGAAATTGGGAGAAATTGTGGCAAAAAAAAAGGAAAAAAAATTGCGGGCATCTCCCCCCAATTGGAAATAAATTGGAGGGAGATAGGCAAAGTATGAGCAACAAATATGATTAACAAAAATAGGGAAACAAATGGGGAAAACGGAGAAAAAAAATATGGGCAAAAATAAGAAAAAAATTGGAAAATGGGGCAGACATTGGGCTATTTTTAAAAAATAAATAAATAGAGAAATGGGGAAAAGATTAAAAGAAAATGCAAAAATAAAAACATTTATTTGAGCAGAAACAACCAAGTCACTTCCTTTAACACTGTCCATGTATCAACAGCATCAAAACTTGACCAAAAGAGTTTTTTTCCCGGTATCTCCTTTTGATAATTGAATTTTTCTAACACCATAGTTCTTTAATGGTACCCAGCCCTAGCAGGACTGCTGAGTCAAAATACATTCTGATAAAAAATAATTATAATTGCTAAAGCCCATTACAGTTTGGAACTTTTAAAAAATATGTATTATTTTTATTTAAAGGGACTATACAGAGTTTTAAAATGTTCAAACAAAGTATTTTCCTCCCCCTACATGTTCCAACAATGTCCTAATGTGTAGAATGAGCTCAGACCTGTTCACTACAACTAAAGCTTAATAAGTTTAATATAGAAGGTGCAGTTACACGTATGACCTGAGGTGGCAGTAGTGAGTATAAAATGGCCAACTTGCATCTAGCCCCTTTAATCATCAACATATTCTTGTGAGTGAAGATTATAAACTGCAGCATCCCTTTGCACGTGTACCTCTGCAGATGCGAAGGGAGCTGACCAAGAATGATATCAGATACAAACAGTAAATGAAATCACAACACTCACTCAAAGCTCATAATGAACAGCACATACAAAAAAAAATGTCAATACTCTTTGGCACTTCTTGTTAAACATCCCGATTCTTCTAGTTTTAAGTTTCCAGTTTATGAGATACGGGTCCGGGTGAGAAGACCCCTTTCGGTGTTGTCACTGTTGATACTGTCGCACTGAAAACAGCTCAATAAGCAATATGTATGTGTCTGCGTCTGGCCTCTGGCTGTGATGTGCTCTGCTCCGGGTCTGTTTGGGTTATGCAGCACTCTCGTCTCTCGCTCTCTTCCTCCATACTGGCCTCGGCGGCGTACACACACTGGCACAAAAAAAAACACCACCGCATTTGTGCAGCTCTCCCCAGACAGTGGGCCAATCTACGCGCTCATATTCATCTTAGCTGGAACTGATCTATCCTCCGACTAATGCATTGGCCTTTCCCAAGAGGTTACGCAAGGGCCCCCATCATGTTCCTCCTCCTCCACCACCACCACCTCCTCCTCTCTATCTCAGAGAAAGATTAAATCCGCGCAAGTCGGCATGGACACTTTAACAAATACCAACCATCAATATGCGCGCATTTTAGAAACACTGGCGAGCCTTGGAGTGATTGACAGATAGACTGCACAGACACATCTTCTTGTCAGAATTAAAGTGAAAATGCTGGAAAGATGTAGACTGAGGGGATTGGTATCTATCAAAATCCTTTTTAAAAATTGATGAATAGTCTAAATGACTCCAGAGGCCACCTGCCCCACCCTATTCCCCCTTCAGAAAATAGATGTTTATGTTCAATATCCATGCTTTTTCCCTCCTCGCTACACCCCCACCCCCAACAACCACTCTTGGCTCGTAGCTTCTAAGATTGTTTTGTTATGTGGTCGGCATAATAAGTCACAATCGATCGGTAATATCTTTGTGCGTATGCACGGGCGTGTCTCGGGAATGTCCATAAAATCTCTGATGAGCAGTCTGTATTGGAAGACAAGTGGATAGATAAATGTAACCCGATATGATTGCTCGTGTGATAAAAGGATTCATGGTTTAATGAGTGTTCCGAGTACAGCAGCAGTAGTTTCTGTCTGACAAATCATGTAATGGCTTACTTGTTCTGGTGGTTTGTGAGCAGTTTTAGGACTTTAAAGTTCTGTAAACCATTCTGATTTCCTTATTGGCTCAATGTCTACCAGTGTGCAAGGCCCAGACATGTCCTTTACTTTCTGCAACTTCTTAACCACAGCCTTAAAGGAACAGGCCACCGTTTTTCCATACTGAGATATTACCTGAGCTTGATGCGTACCTGTCTGGTCTTTGTGCGTGCGCTCAGTCACACAAAACGACCAAGGATGTTGTTAGCATTTGGCCTCTCCCAGTATATTCCTATAGTTCCAAACACGGGTGATGTTAGAAACTGTTCTAATGCGTTTTTGACACTTTTTTGTCACATTTGTCACTTTTTTGCCATTTTTTGTTGCTTTCTTGTTGCGTTTTCATCCTTGTTTACGTCTCGTTTTCATCGCTATGTTGGCGCTAATTTTCAATAAGCTTTTAGAAGAAGCCAAACTGGAGAAAATGTGCTCGGTTCAGGTGGAGGTTAAGAGATTTTTTTGTTTTTTTTCCTTAGAGACAGTTGCATTAAGCTTCTAAGTCTAAATAAAGGTGTGAGACACAGTTAAAATCTCTCTTAAACACATACAGTTGAATGTTTCATCCATTTGACCAAAGGGCTGTGGCCCTCAAAGCCGTACAAACACCCCTGCTGTACTGGATACTTATATGGAAGAATTTGTTATTACACATTATCCACGTCGAAAGGAGCCAGCTAAGGTGGCTTGGGCATCTGTTCTGGATGCCTCCTGGTCGTGTTACAGGCATATCCTATTGGGACAAGGCCTCGTGGAAGACCCAGGACACCCTAGTGGGACTATCCTGGCCTGGTGTCGCCTCGGGGTCCCCCTAGAACAGCTGGAGGAGGTGTGTGTGGATCAGGAAGTCTGGACATCTCTGCTGAGACTGCTGCCTCCACAAACCAGCCCCGGATATAGTGGAAGAAGATGGGTGGATGGATAGATAGATAGACATTATCCCAAGCTTTAAAGCATGGGATAATGTTGACAGGCAGGCCAATTCTCATAGGGTTTGGACATTTGCAACAGAAGACCAGGAGATGTTGGGAGATGGATGCTGAGATAACAGCATTAAGAAGACCAAGAAACGGCCTAATGTGAAAGAGGACAATATAGTAAATGGTCAGAGAAGAATTTAAAAAAAAGTTAAAAGTTATTCTAGTGGTTTCTAGTGTGATTTTTCTCAGGGAATGTGTTTCAGAATTATTTATACTCTCTCTTGATGTGTTGAGGGTAGGGGCCAGGCAGAGATGATGGTTGACCAGAAACTCACAGTCAACACTGGAGAGAAACACGTTTCACTCTGGCTCCCGGATGGGAAAGTTCTGTTACAAACCCATCATATTGTCTCTATCTCCTTGTGATGTGTTAATATCTTGAAGCTTATGTTTTCCTTGCTGGTTTTCTAGTAAATCGGTAGTTTGCAATTACTGAGCTCTGAGTTTCCAACGTTACTATGTTAAAGCAATACTAAGTAACTTGTTTCCCTTAATAAATCCTTTCCGTAGTCCCTCTGGGGGTAATACAAGTGTTAATGGGATGATTGGAGGGTCTTTCATCGAGGGGCAAGAGTTACTTAGTACTGCTTTAAGCCCTACCTACCTCGATACCAATACCTGAACAATAGTCTTTCCGATACCTATACTAAGATATTTATCATCTAGACCCAACAGAACAATAATGTGAGGAACATCTGCAAATGTACAGCATGGAAGATCTGCAAATGTACAGTATCGGGTTCATCTCCAGTGTCAGGAAATGTGTGAAAAATGAGGGGAAAAATTTGGAAATAATCTTAAAGGTGCCCAGCCCTAGTCATAAACATTCCTCACTAACAGCTCAAATGACTGTTTATATCTAGATACGTCTGGCTGCAACTGTTACGACTGTGACAATGAGCTTAGATCTCCCACAAAGAAAGTGATGGTGAATATAAGGACTAAATAAGAAGCCACTGCTGAGTTGATGACCTCACTCATTACCTGTGATACCTGGGTCACCCGCCTTTGCCTTCACAAGGGCAGTGTGAGGGATTTATTTGAGAACATTCATTATTTACAGCAAATTTGTAGCATAGATTTTCCTGACCTTGTGTGTCAGATTTGTCTATATATTGATGGAAAGGCTTGTCCTGCCCCTTCATTATTGATGAGAGAGGCCATATGCTATGATTTCATGCTCACTTCCTTGTGTCTTGGACAAATGCCTTTCATTTTACTCTTCTTTCATAACGACACAAATGGCTTCAAAGCGTTAGTGTAAATGTTCGTCTAGGGCTCATGCACGCGAAAACATCTTTGTTTATTCTTGCTTTCGAAGTTGGTGACATTGGATTGGTTCTGCGAGAAAGTGCTTTATGCAACGGCCTTCTTTTTTTCTTTTTTTTTTATCTCCGAACCTCATAATCGCCGAGGTACAGCTTGCTCTTTTGCTGAATTAAAGGCTCAAAACTCCTGGCAGTCAATTAGGGGGGCTGTTGTGTGTGTCAACCAAGCGCGAAGAGTTTGCTTGCTGATATTATGGCTAATTAGCTCAACCGGGCTCCCCCAAGACGCACAGGAAGGCACTGAGGTATTGTTGTGGTTTCACTGACGTTCCCGGGCAAAATCTCTTAAGTCTTTTCTGCCTAATCCGCTCCTCGAGTTCTCAGCTAAACATGCAGATATCAACAGAGGCTCGGTGTCTTCTAGAGGAACAAGACGTGCTAGAATAATTGGAGTTCCGTAATTTCTGTATATATTTGAACTGCCACTTATACAAAAGAATATATAAAGCAGAGCAGTAATTCCTTAATCCTTTGGGTTATTGAAAAATGTGCAAGCTGCTCTTCTTTTATAGCACAGTTCAGGAGCAACAGTAACTTATCCTTTACTTTCTTTATTTCCTTTTCTTTTCCTTTTGTGATGATTGCAATGATTGTGTTTTACATGTGCAGACCCGAGAGCAAACTTTGCTCCTGGGGGACATTTCAGAGACAAAATATGTCTTGGCGCTGTTTAAAGGGACTGTACAGAGTTTAAATATGCTAAAATTATGTATTTTCCTTCCCCTACATGTTCCAGCAATGTCCTCATGTGTAGAATGAGCTCAAACTGCCTCTAAAATCCTGCACTGTCACTCAAAAAGTTGTTACTTTGGTCCAAAGTGCTGTCATGCACAAGCTTAATATAGAAGGTGCAGTTACACATATGACCTGAGGTGGCAGTAGTGAGTTTAAAATGGCCAACTTGCATCTAGCCCCTTTAACAGTAGACTGATTTACCTGAATTAGGTCTATGTTTCCTGGGATTTGGGCTGTGAGCTTATTGAGGTCTGATGCTGATTTTAATTTCCTGAACTTATTTCGTAAAGTTCCACTAAAATGTTTATTTCAGAAGGGATTGTGCTATGTTATGTTAAAGCAGTACTAAGTAACTCATGCCCCTAGAGGCCATTAGCGCCACTGCAGGTGCCGTAGCATGTTGCAGTTTTTTGCTCATTAATTGTCCGTGAGAGTAAATACTACACTGACAGAAAAGACAAAGGGAGAGAGGGATATTGTACACCCAATTACATAATGGAGATGATTATTTTCTCTCAAACTTGGCTGTAAATACTGTTTAAAGTGATGCTAGCCCGCAGCTAGCTTTGCCAGTTAGCATGTTAGCTTCTTCTTCGTGATTCTATTTGTGTGTATTGGTGGCTCCAGTCCGGTGGCAGTCAAGTTGCAAGCATGGTTTTCTGGCCAGAGACACCAGGGGGAGATGAAAGACCCTCCATAAACACTTGTATTACCCCCACAGGGACTACGAAAAAGATTTATTAAGGTAAGCACGTTACTTGGTACTACGTTAAACCCAGGTGTTCAGTCAAACCAAAGTGCTGCCCGGCCCGTACAGCGACTCCTCCTCGGGAGTGTGGCCGTGTTTACCGCTGCCCTCCTCCGGGTCTTTCGCTTGAGGCTTTTGATGACTTTAACCTGCACTTTGCTCAATAATATGGGAGGGCATTCTGCTGTCCCCGCCCCTTTGTGCAGTACACACTGTGGACAGAGGTAGAGGATGACAGTGGGACATAGGGTTCTTTTTTGTGTTTATTTTATTTTATTTTATTTATTTGACAGGGACATGTACAGGAGCATTAATCAGCATATGAAAAGATGCTTTGTACCAGACTTTAGCTCTTGGAGCTAATTTCCATCTGCAGTCCCCGAGACAGACAATTACAAAACACTACAAAAAGCATAACAAAATACAGTTCATAATATTTAGTATTTACATTGATATACAATTTTTTTAAAAGTACATTTTATTAAAAGGAAAACTTGTTCCTCTATAGTCTATACCACCCCTACCCTTCTCAGATGTCAAATTTAGTTGTTGCTGTTGTTGTTTTCTTTAATGCTGACATGTTTGATTTCCCAGAAAATGTTGTTTCACACCCAGGCAAAATCGTTTTAAGTCTTTGCATAATTTTGTGTAGATGAGTCTGGTACAGAACTTTCAGTTTGGATTTGGAGCTTGTTATTGCATCTTTCTCACATCGGAGTTCTTTCATCTGAAATAACCAAGTGTTTTTGGATCCCCTCGTATAGGTGCATTGTTATTGAGGACATGACACAACATTCAATATGACCATAAAAATCGATCTATCATTGTATAAGCCGCAAGTTTCAAAGTGTGGGAAAAAAGTAGCGGCTTGTAGTACGGAAATGACGGTAACATCTCAGCTCTCGCCGGGTGTCATAGAATGGTAGTTAGTGTGATATGTTCTTCACAGCTTCGGGGTGAAGAAAGGCTTCCCAAAGATACAAAGGGAGTCAATATTGTTGCACTGGCAGCACACCTCCCAGTAATCTCTCTGCTCACATCTACATTAGAAGCAGTCAATCAGTATAGATCGGTGGCAGTGAATAAACTTTGATTAAGAATAAAGCCAAGTGAGTGCCTTAGATCCCATGTCTTGTGTTTACCGGGAGCTCATGTCTCTACTGATTGTGATCCACACTCTGCTGCTTATCAAACACAAGCACTGCAGGAATGTGTGTGATGCCAGGAAGGTTTTCTCTTTTCTCTCCTGGTACATCTGATAAAGAGAAAAAGAGTGGAGGCAAAACATTGGCTTATAGAAAATTGAAAAATGATTTCCACACACAATATCTGCAGTCACAAAGGCACTCAGAATAGTGTGCTACCTGCCTATATGTTAAAAGTATTTAAGAAAAAAAAAAAATTCCCAAGGTCCAATTTTGTGTAGGCTGATATAAAATCTGTGTTTGTGCGCAAGGCCAATGACTAGGAGCAAGTGAAGCACAAAACAGCTCTTTCTTTTGAAAAGGAAAGAGAAATGATGAAACAGTCCTGACACACTGTAGTTTTGGTTGGCTGAGTGGGATGAAGGGAAAGCTAGAGACGCAGTACAAAGACCCAGGTAGAAAAATCAGGGCTTTTGAGTGCGGCCTTGCCAACGTGTTCCCGTCAAACAGGGTAAGTGGCGAAGCAGGAGGAACCCTTTGGAGAGAGACGTTAGTGCATCTGGTTTGTTATAGATTAGCGTTAACCCTGCTGTGTCTGTGGTGGACGCGTTGGGCTCTTGCTCGATGCTTCATCCCACTATTTAAACTTCAGAGCGTTGTTTTGTTGCATGTTGCATGTTGAGGAAAAGGCTCCGCTAAGGGCCGGGTTTATCGGCAGAAAACGTGGCGGACCCAGTAACAGTAGTTGTATAATGTAGTGTATGGAAACATTTCTAAATCACTTTAACACATTAAGCTCACATTAACCCTTGTGTCATCCCTGGCTACTTTGTCGATGTCTGTCATAGTTTTATCAAATGGTCTGAATTTTCGGATCAGGATTATTATTATTTTTTTGTTTTTTTGTTTTTTGATTAAGTAATTACAATGTTATGAGAAAGAGTTAAGACTTGGGCCCAATTTGTTTCTCTAATATTTCAGTCATAAAACATATTTTTTTCAATAATGTGGGGTTCTAGCTTTAGTGTAATTTCTGAGTAATGCCCTGATACTAAATGTTTGTGTTTTTTTTTTGGTTTTTTTTTCCTTTTTCAGTCTGTAGGCCGTGTTTACGGAAAAAAAAAAGTGAAATCCTGAACAAACAACAGTCATAGAATATCATCATAACATCTAATTCTGAGGATAACTCGGACTATCTGATCAGTTCCCAAGTGGAAATAGTACAATTTTTGAATGTTCTCATATACGTTTGAATGAGAACAAATCGCTACACTCTTTTGCTTCTGTAATATTTAATTCATAAAATAGCATTTTGAAATAAATGTGGGTTCTATCTTTCGTTTTTACTTCATAAAAATGCGCTGATAGTAAATTTACCATTACTCGAAGGATTTGTTGAATTGGGAAGTGGTAGAGGCTCAAAGGTAGAGCAGATGTTGTCTTTGAAAAATGTTTCATTTTTGAATGAGAGCAAATAGTTACACTCGTGGTCTTTGGGCTCATTTATGACCCCGGCAAAATCCCATTCATTTCAATGGACATGAGCCGATCCTGCAGGTTTTTCTGTCTTTGACCTTGTGACAGTGAGACCCACATAATAAAAATAAAACACTTTGGCCTGATACATCTAATGTTTGAACTCAATATTCTTTTTCCCACAATATTCGGTTTATTAGGGCATCATTAGATCCACAATCAAAATGTAAACTAAGTCCAAACAATTTATCAACAGTCCTTGTCAGCAAAGGCAAAGCAACAATAATCCCTCAGTCGTGATTTCGGACACAAACACTAATCTTCTGGAGTTAATGGCGGTTCATCGGACAGAAGGGTTTCAGAATCCATTGTCCTCATAACAAATCAAATAAACAATATCGTGTAGCTCTGCTAAATGGAGCTAATGGACTTTTCAAAAGAGAGTTCGTATAGCACAGCCTCTTTCCTTAATTAAACGCACAATAATGTGAGGTAATGCACAGTACTACGCAACCGCAGTCACTATTAACAGACCTTTAGTAATCTTTTCATCTCCCTTCGGTGCTACAGTCAGTCACTCCTGCAGCCTCCCAAAGCCTCGGTGCCATTATCACAACGGTAACAATCAACAAGAGCACAAACCGTCAGCTGTCAGGCCAAGTGTGAAGTTTTAATTAATTACATGGAGGGAGACGAGGTCAGCGGTGCGCACTCCACTGAACGGGCAGCCTTGCCGGTCTCTACAGGGGATCAATAGGGCTTTACACGCACAGTTATTAAGGTAGTCGGGACTGGCCTATTGTGTGTCTACAGCCAGCCTTGTCAGAGCTCAACAGGTGTAAAGGATGTCGCCTTGGTTTAGGTTCTCAGCACACGGAGGTAGAGAATGGGACTTAATGGAGCTAATGGTTGTGAAGAGGTAAGAGTTAGAAGAGGGGAGAGAAAGAGGAGAATGATATGAGATGAGATACTGTTTGTTGGCAGAGCCGGTTCTTCCTATACGCAAACTACGCAAGGTGCGTAGGGCCCCCGCAGCCGCAAGGGCCCCGCATCTCAGTCAAACTACGGTGTTGTTTCACTGATTAATCAACGCGTTGTTACGGGGACAGGCTCTTCCAGCGCGCACTCACTCTCCGCCTACTTCGCCACATATAAAACCAAAACGGAGCAGTCTGCTGAAGTGAATGAGCAGGAGAGACCGACCGCCGTCCCCCTGTCTCTTCCAAAGTGCGAGTGCTTCTCCGCTCGTGTCCCGCTCGGCCGTCTGTCTCCTGGTGCTTCGCCTCATGCGCGGCTCCTCCGCGGCTGCATCATGTCACCCGTGTCCGGGCGCTGCTCTCATGTTTTCTCTGCGTGGACTCTGGGCTGCAACTGTGGGCCTCACTCTCATTTAAACTCTCTTCTTATTGTGTCTGGTGAGTCTGGAGCATCAGGACAGTAGTTTGACGAATAGACGAGAGTAAAAAGCCGTTCTCTGTGGCCTTTTTGTTGAGTTGATGGTTCTCATGAGCACAGTAACTTACAGTAACTCTGGTTCTCTGAATGTGCACAGTCTAAAACGGGTTGGGCTACTCACAGGCAAATTCTCAGCGGTAAGAAAGAAACAACCGCCAGGAGCAGGTTTCAGTTAGTTTTAAATCAGCGGTTCCCAATCTGTGGGTCAGGGACCAGAGGTGAGAGAATGGGACCATTTGCCATTTACTATTTTAAAAAGGGAAATAGACTAGTAGTAGTCCTAAATACCAGTCTCACAGTGGCTTAGTGGTTAGTGGTCCTCACACAGGGGGCAGGGCCTGAATTGAGGTCTGTATGTTCTGCTTCTGCCCTGGAACAGTGGAACTGTTTTGACCATAAATGGATTCTCTCTTCGTCGAATAGCCATGGGACGCTACTGTAGGGCCCCGTGTGGATTTTTGCTTAGGGCCCCAGAAGGGCCAGCACCGGCTCTGTTTGTTGGAATGTGTGGCGGTGAAGTTAGTTACATAGATAGTAACGAAACTGCTTTTTCAGGTGTTGGGTTAGTCCTGAGCCGCTGCGACTGAGCTGCCATTGTGGGCCAACCTAACCAGCATGGAATACTGCCTTCAGTGCTCCTCTGAAACGGTTGCACCGCCTCCTGGGTTTGTCCCTGTTTCAGAGCGTGGTGTTCTGCACTGGTCGGCTCCCCCAACTCATCCTTCCTCTTCCTCCTGCGCAGCTCCCTCCGCTCCACAAAAGTCTTTCACCATCTTCATGGAAGAGCGTAGCAGGTGAATATAGTCCGTTTTATTCTTGTGATATAATGTTTATGTGGCTTCACTGTGAGTGTACGTTTATTAAGTGGTGACGTCACAGCTTTACTCCCGGGTCCCGGGATGTGCAAGAAACTACAAAAAAACTCTTTAATACCACAATCAATATTTCTCAAACTCAACAGAGAGTTACTGAACAGACTTATTTATCAGGCCCATTAGCCAAAAATGCTGTATCTGATGCAATGAAAGCACTATTTACCAGAATCGGTACTTCCGGTATAGGTGAGATAAATGCTAACGGTGCGGCAGCTACGCTAACCCCGGAAGTACCGAATTTAGTAAATAATACTTTTTTAACAGTACGTGCAGCATTTTTGGCTAATGAGTCTGAGAAATAAGTAGATTAAGTAATTCTCTGTTGAGATTCAGAAATATTGTTAATAGAGTTTTTTAATGTTTTTTTTTTCTTGGTCTTCTAGGACCCAGAAGCGGAAGTAGTGACGTCACACTTAACAAACGTCTTGCCAGGATACCTCCTCATTTGTCCTTTAGTTGTTTCCTGTAGGGCTTCTTGTGATGCCTCCACTGTTCTGCAGGTGTGGGGGGCTCTTAGTGCCTCTTTTGTGTTTCGGAAGAAGAAATTTGTAGGTCTCAAATGCCTTTAGCTCATATAGTCGGCATCGGGTCATACAAGGGAACATCAGGTTTTTTCACCCTTTTTAGTCCATTAACATACTATTTATCACACACAAAAAAAGTCAAATCTAAATCCGGCCCGATGTTTTCTCACAGCTGATTGTTCAGTAGAGGCGAAAAAAACGACAGTCACAGCTAGCGATAGCATGTAGCCTGATGCTAATATGAAGCATCATGTTAGCATTCTCCGTTTGTTATGTATTTATGGGCTGTTGAACAACTTTGCTCCTCTCCGTGTCTTTGTATCTTTATTTAGAAAACTATGTTCATAATTCAGCATTTGTTAAAGTACTTTTGGAGTAATTTATAGAAAGTTCACATTTTTTCCCTTCAAACATGACCATATATGGGCGATTCCAGAGACGCTGTGTGTATCTACAAGCTAGCTGTTTGTTTACCTTTCTAAATCTGGGTCCTTCATGGCTAGTACGGACTCTGTGCAGTAAAAAATCCACTGAACCTTACAAAAACAAGAGCTGTACAAAAGTATTCAATAACTAAAAACTACAAAAACTAGTAGATCAGGGTATGTCCAGGGCCATCTTATGCAACTCGAGCTGTTTTGTTTGAAAACATAGAATTTTTCAGCATGCTACACATCTACAAGCAAATAATATGTTTTAGCACTAAACACATTATTTTCTTATGCAGCGCTTTGTTGTTTTGGTGCCTTTTTAGACAAGACTGTGAGTATCTAGAATGAATAAAGAAAATACACAAACAAATTCAATGGGAGTAAATCTGGATGGATATGGTTTTAGCACTGTAATATCAGTCTTGCTCTTGCTGAGGTCTCCACACACAAAGGCCCACTTAAATAAGGGAGTGGTGAGGTAACATTTGTGCCTGGACTGGCTCTTTTCAAAGGCTCTTAACCATGAACAGACTGAACCAGCTCTGATTCATGAAAAGAGTTATATCTTTCTTTTTTGTCAATGCAATTTCTAATGTTAGCACTGAATGAGCACAAGAAACAGCACAACAGAGCAGACTTTCTTTTGTTGTTGTTGTTGTTGTTGTTGTTGTTGTTGTTGTTGTTGTTGTTGTTGTTGTTGTTGTTGTTCTTTGGCACATCAGCTGAGATTTTCGTTCAATGTGGTACAAACTTTATTAACATATTTCAAAGGGTAAATAAACTATACAGGATTTTTAGGTATTGGGGTAATATACTGTTTCTGTTCTATAGCCATAGTTGAGTCAACCTAATAAATGATTATTTCTGACAGGACATTCAGCTGAAACTTAACATTTTCTTTTCACTGCATATTTAGAGATTGATTTTTTGTGGTGGAAAAGTAGAGCAAAAAAACTAACGCCGCTAAAACATTTGACCACAAAACCAGGAAGCCTCTTTGAATAGTTATTTTCCCGGTTTGAAGGTTTTGCTTAATGAGTTGTTATTTTTCTTATTTTATTTTTTTCCATCTCAGTCTGAGTGAACTGAGAGGAGTTTGTACAACTGACCTTTACTGTGGCAGTAAATTTAGAGTAATTGAAAAGAATATTAGGCAGTCCAGCATTGATGGATTTACAATCAATAATATAATATATGTGATCTCATACATATTCAGCACTGACCTATCCTGAAAAAGAGAGCATTACTTTATTTGGAATCGCATTTATCTATTATTTTAAATCCAAGTTATTACTTCGGAAACGCTGTGGTTGAGGCCGTGCCATCCTCATCAGTCAGCCTTGGAGGATCGTTAGCAAAAATGAAGTGGCTTTGTTGGAACAGGATCAAGACCTTCACTTTATTATGAAGTGCAAAGGTATGAAAACACTCGAGACATGATGCTGTGCATCACAAACAGGAGGAGAGTGAGAATGGGCAAGCAGAGAGAGGGAGCTGGTTCGAAGGGCCAGATGCATTATTCATCGCAGTAAAGCACACAGCTCATTGATTTAATGGAAATACGATTCTTATCTTTAGATCTCTCAAGACAAAGGCCTTATTTCTCACCATATGTCACTGTCTGATTGGATAATGCTCTGACCGACAAGCACAGACAGTAAATGTCATCCAGCCGTATATCGCAGAGGCCTGTAACAGGATAGTACCTTTCCTAACTCCAGCACTCACTCCGCTATGGGCACGCATGTAAATCTCCTTCTATCCAGGGCACGGACGATATGAAATATGGCATTATTCAGATTATTCAGAAACCATTCACATATTGGTTCAATGGATAATGTATTGCTCTGTGCACTTTCAAAATCTTCCCTTTTTGGGTATAATTGATCTGGTGACACCCAGGCTCAGTGAGTGCAACATAAAGGAGGAAAAACAAAAACTAAAAGCTTAACATCATTTCATGGGAGATGATTTAACATAAATTAAAATAGGTAAAACATAAGGATAGCAGCTGGGAGTGGAGGCGTAAGGCTGGGGATGAAAAAAAATCCAATTTGAGTGAATTTTCCATTTTATTTTTTCATTAAAACGTTTACTATTTAATCGATTCATGCACATAAACAAAACAGACTTTTAAAACCTCCACTCCAGTGTCACTTAACTCACAAAAACCTTCCATTGTTCTCATCCAAACTCCAAAACTAGGTTACTGCCAAAGGATTGGCTGTAAACATGATGGTTGTGAAATAAAGTATACAATGTGATTAATTGCCCAGCCCTAATCGGACATTTGATTTTTACTAACAGGTTGTTTTGCAAAGAATTAGAAGCCGTGGATCATGAGATCAATTACTAGTAGCCTGTGCTGCTGACTAAGCCTTCTCCAAATTGATGAGAACATCAAACACATTTTGGAAGTGTTCTAAGACCGTAGATCTCGAGACAGTACTTGTACTTGTATTGTATCTATTTACAAAATACTGCCTATTGTCCCATTAACCACAATGGGATAATAGGCCACGGCTGTGCTACTCCACCAAACCTGCATAAATGGATAATGCAGTTCTCTTGTTAAACTTAATAAATGTATGCATTTAATTAATGGCGCCTCCAAAACTGCAGTTAATTTGCTGCGGCAGCCCCTGAAGACGGAAACTGCCAAAAGGAAAGAAGATTGCCTCTAGGTATTATTGCAGCACTGAATCAAGCTGCTTTATATGTATCCATAAGAAGTGTTAGGGATGTTTATTTAATACATCTGTGCTGTAAGAAGCTTGTTTGTGATTAATTGAATTAACCCTGTTTCTGTTGTCGCAGATGGACTTATCTTGTACAAGAGAGCACCTTGGAGGTTTGCATTTAGGTCCAGGATTTGCTGTATTTGGGGATAATAAGAATGCATGGTATTTTTAAGCGGTTTATTCTGACATGAAGTTTTCGAACATGAAGGATTATACTTGGTAACTCTGGCTGTGGAGAAACCGCGCTGGGTGTGTGTCAATATTGACAGATCCAGTTAGATGTTTTGCTCTGGGGGGCTTAGCCAGTCTGAGACGCACTAAAGCGAGAAGAGCCAGGGGGCCATGCTCGACTGTCTGACTATTTATTGCTAACAGAAACCCACTCGGATTCACTGTTATCAGCAATGCATAAACACGCGTCGCTTATTAGCATGCGCACGCTGATGAAGTGCACACACCAAATCAGAACCTGTATCTTCACCTCAGTGGACTTAACCGTTTAAGACAAGGGACCAGCTCAGACCTATTTTCCCTCCATTTTGCCTGTGGGCTTTCCTGAAACCAGGCTTAACCCTTTCAGAAACGAAACACATTTAGCTCTGATCCCTCTATCTCTCCGTCAGGCGCTTTCCCAACACGACCCGAGGCGGTTTCTGCAAAAGGGCCTTTTTTTTTTTTTTTTTCATTTGTCCGTGGGTTCATCTGCAGGTGGGTGTAATTCTCCTGTGGTACTGCCTTATGAAAGCGTGAAGTGGTAGGTGCAGAGTAAATGACACTGAGGGGGGTGAGTGATGGGCTCCGGATGGAACAGATTCAAAGACATGAGAAATGGACCAGAAAAGAACAAACTACGAACGACGATGTCTTATTCTCATAAACCGTGTTCCCGGATCAGCTCTCTGTATCATCATCAGATATGTAGTACCTGTACAGTGTATATTTTATCTTACCATTATTAACCTCTTACCCATACTTCATATTTTAGGATTTTTGACATAGGGACTCATTTCCTAGTTATCCAGAGTGTTGCTGATTTCTGGAGATGGATTTTTGTAATTCATGCAGTTCTTATATTTGAAGAGTTTCGTGGCGCTAGGCTAGTGCTAGGCTAGCGCATTTCTATGGTATCAGCTAGCCTGCATTAAAAACAGTCTTACACAGTGCACCTGAGGCATATCAAATCACTTATAGCGATATAAATGTTTGTGTCGATAGAATAATGTTTGGAATATAACTGAACTTGCATCACATGAATGATCGCATTTTGAGGGACTATTTTCTAGCAGATCACTCCGCCGCCACGTAGCTTATACAACCACGAAGTTGATGCTGCTCAAATATAAGGTATTTTACATGCAAAATGGTTAAAATTACTCTGTCGACTCAGACATTTATATAGTTAGTCTGGTGTTGTAAGTGATTTGCCTCAGGTGCACTGTGGAGCGGGTCAGACTGTTTTTAATGCAGGCTAGCTGATACCATAGAAATGCGCTAGCCTTGCACTAGCCTAGCGCCACAAAACTCTTCAAACATAAGGACTGCTTGAATAACAAAAAAAATATCTCCAGAAATCAAAACACTTTGGATAACTAGGAAATGAGGCCCTATGTCAAAAATCCTGAAATATCCTTTTAAAGGAACAGGCCGCCGTTTTTCCATACTGAGATATGCTATGCGACTTTTTATTTTTTATTTGAGTTGAATCGACCCAATCACTTGCTTTGATGCCGTCCTTGGACCAACAGCATCAAAACTGTATGTGTTTTTGTTTTTTTTGGTACCTGCTTTTATTATTTTTTCCATATTGATCGTACCTAAACCTTTTTTTTGATGCCATACTGGTTTAACCGTACCCAGCCCTTTTCAACACAAATAGAACACAGCATGAGAGATGTTGCTTATATTGACAGGATTTGTCAAATGTTTAACTGCGATATAAGACTTTGCACGTCAATAAAGATGTAGGAGTTGCAGAAAGGAAGTCCTGCACATCATCAATCCTTGCAGAACGTTCATTTACAGAACTGTAACATTTTGAAACATTGCAATTATAAACAAAGGTTCTGCAAGGATTCATGGTGTGCAGGACTTCCTTTCTGCAACTGAGATACAGCACCTTATATGTACAAGAATACTGCGTACACTACTGCGACAGCTCATTTGTCAGCATAAACACAATATATCCCAGTCCCGGCCTGCTTGGGTCTGCAGCAGCCCTCAAAGCTTCGATACACAGGTCAGCCCTGCTTCAGAGACCCAGCAGTTACCCCACATTACTCCCAGGTAATTACAAGACTCAAATCTCTAGGTTGAAGACACACTTGAGTGGCTTTGATGACTCCCTATCTTTTTCTGTTGCGGTGCCAAGAGTGGGAGTGCTAACAGGTTTTTTGACTTTCTTCTGCTCTCTCAAGAGTTGGAAACAAGTATTACTTAAATTATTAAACCAACAATTACTCTGTGTCATAAATCGTTATGTGGTGGCGATCCGGTTAGTTTGCAAATTCTCTGGCTTTGGGTAAAGTGCACATTCTTGTCAGAGTTCATTACATGGACAGAGCCCTCCTTAGGAAACTGAGTGTGCTGTGCCGAGGAGGGTTGTTTTTGGAGTGCATGCATGTTGATGCTGCCTGGTATTTGTGTGTATGCATATGTACCATAGATATATTAATAATAAGAGATAGATGATTACATATTCAGCCCCATTCATTGTTAAGTAACCGAGTCGTCTGCGAAACTTACATGGCTGCTCAATCTCCTCCTACGCAGCCTGTTCCTTAAAAGGGCAAAAAGGCGAGGTGGGCGGAGCCTCCACAGAGCTCCAGAGCTTGATTGACAGGCTCTAGGTTAAAAATATTTCTTCTACCTCAGCGTTGTCACGTCGGTCATAGCGACTTTTAGAAAAAATAAAACTCTTTTGCTCTTTTGGAGTCACCCCTGGCCACAAGGGGGTGGTGTTACAGCAATGTCAGCTCCCCGCCATGAAGACCACAGAGAAGGACATTCCTCGCCCATTGATATGTACAGTATGTATGTGCATAACTGTTTGAGCTCCCACAATCATCGGGACAAATAATGGTTAAAGTCCCCACGTTCTATCTGATTTTATTTATTTGATCTGGAATTTTTAAAAGTGTTGAAGTCAAGAAACAAAGCCATGTCTATGAGGAGGCATAGACATTGTTTCTTCTTTTATTTGTCACAGAACATTTTCCATCCCTGCATTAGAGGGATCTTTCAGTTCATTTATTTATTAATTTGAGCAGCATTATCGTTTCAACATGCCATATTTTACAGGAGAAGAAGCAAGATAGTTGTGCTCAAAAGGAGTAGGAAGAAGTTCTAAGAACTTAAATAAACCTACCCCTCATTTCTCATGCATCTAAAACATCACATCCACTTTCAGCCTACACTCAAGCAAGCAACACACGCACGAGTCTAGTGTGCATTAAAATCAATTGTGGTGCCTTTTAAGGCGAGACACTGCAGGTGAATAGGGAAAAAATGTATATTTACAGATATCAATTAGAAACTTTTGCCGTCGATCACTGGCATGAATGTGAGAAAAAAATACATTGCAAGTTTTCTGTCATTCTATCTTTTCATATAAGAACAAGGTGTTTTATGCCTAAAAATGCCCCAAATTTCCCATCTTTTCGGCGACGAAATCTGAATAATGGATAGAGCTACATTCAGATTTATGGCTTCATTATATTGATGAATGAGCTACCAAGACCAAGACCAAGACCAAGTTTTTTAGTGGAAAATTTTGCAAAAAAAATAATTTTTGCCTTATTTTTTGACATTCAAAACTCAATAAATGGGGCTAGGGATTAAATAATAAAAAATCACTCTGAAAAAATCTTCCAAATATTGTTCAGTCCAAGGCTGGAAAATTTGAAGTCTTTAGGTCCTACTGACGTGGACATAGTGTCGCCACAATGACAGAAAAATGTGTTTTGAGAAAAAGGCCCTTGAAATTGCATTGTCCCATATACGTCTATGGGGGAACATTGAATCAGGGCAATATTTAAACATGTTATTGTGAAGATTAGGCATATTTTCTGTTTCCGGGTGAAAGCTTGTATGTTCAGAGACCAATTTGGCCCAAAACCTGAAAAAAATGAGTTTTGCCTGTAGTGTCTCCCCTTAAAGGGGCTGGAAGCAAGTTCGCCATTTTATACTCACTACTGCCACCTCAGGCCATATGTGTAACTGCACCTTCTATATTAAGCTCGTGCATGACGGCAATTCGGGCCGAAGTGACACATTATTGAGCGACCGTACAGGATTTTAGAGGCAGTTGTGGTGAACAGGTCTGAGCTCATTCTACACATTAGGACATGGCTGGAACATGTAGTGGGAGGAAAATACTTAATTTTAACATTTTTAAACTCCTTATAGTCCCTTTAAATATGAAAAAAGAATGTGACTCCTTTATAGAACTATCAATCTCATTCCAGATCTCAGGGCCTCTAAAGGCCATATGTACATAGTTCACTTTACAAATATATGTTTTTGTTTATGGTCATGGAAATTAGAATAAACAAACTGTCCTTGTCTTCAGGTCATCTTTCCGGATGTTCCAGTGTATACGCTGCCAGTTTTAAGACATTTAGTCCCTCCTGCTCCAGGGTCGATGGTTTGGTTGAACTTTCCTCACTGTCTGCACGGTGGACTCACTAGGCTGGGGTTTGAAAGACTGATCTTGCGCAGCTTCAAGCATTCAGTCTCTGGTCGTTTATTTATTTTTTACCTGTTTTAACTTTTTTTGCGGAAACTCGCCATGGACATTTTGTTTCTACTCAGTAGCATCAGGCCTATGTGACACAATCGAGCATGTTGAGACTGCACGATGAGAAAGGCGTGTTGTTTTGTTTTCTGCCGCTCTGGATCACAACAGAGTGTCTTTGCTATTGAGTGGTTTGTTCGATGGATGTGAGAAGGCCAGGAAGAACACAAGCTATTATGATGAAAGGGAGCCGTACAGAACGCCCTCTATGCCTCTTGTATGTGCTGTAGTTTGCTTAACTGCTACACTTTACAGGCACATTTCTCCATAAAGCATTCAACAGCTTCTTGCAATGATTAAAAGCATAATCTCTTTTCAAGATCTATCGCCACCAGTTGCCGCGCAGTTCCACTGAATAAAGCATCTGAATGAATTAAACTTGTTGGTATTTTGTGCCGTTTTTTCCCTTTTATTCTCCTTTTCATCTGCTCGCGAACACTTTCATCAGGAGCAGATGCTGAAGTCCACTTGACACATGAATTGTGTTGCATATTGAATCTGTGAAGAGTCTATCAAGCCCTTTACCGCCACTTTCAGTTTTCATTATGGAGCCTCATCATTGTCAGCGTACTAATAATGAGCCTTTTCTGCACAGTCTAGTACACACAGTGGACTTGCTGTGAGGGGTCAGGGGAGACATTTAAGGACTCATTAGAAACCATTTGGGTTGTCCATGAAAAAAGTAACAAAACAGCTTCACGAAGTTGCATTTTGCGTTTTACACAGTAGGTGTTCAATCTATTATAAGTGATTTTCGCAGGACTTTAGCTTTGGCTTCAGCAACACGTTTGGTTCATGTGGCAAAATCAATAATGGATTGTTCAACACTAAAACATATTGCTTGGAATAGTGTCTCTGTGTTTCCTCATACAAATGATACGTCGTAGCGCCCTCAAGAAGAGAAAAAATGATGGATAAAAAAAACTGCTCCGAGTTACTGTACAGGCTTTTATTAATAAAAGCACTATAACAATCCTCTCCTACGGTTGAGACCTGGTATTACTCAAACATGCAGATATCTAACCTTTCGGCGCTAATGCATCAGTCTGCACAACAAAGTAACGCCGACACTGTGCGTGAGTAAGTGATCAATGTTTTCATGTGGTTATTATGCGACGACTGTAGCTTTCATATTTGACAATATCCACACCAAATATGAGCTCATCTTGAGCCTAACCTATAAAGCTAATAGATAGCAATAATTTACTGTACATGTATGGGGGGATGGTGATGATGTGGTTTTTCTGCTGATCCAAGACGCTGCTGTAGTCAAGTCCATGAAAACTGAACCAAAGCTACCACAACTATTTGGACTCGCAACTATTCAAACCATTTCTTTGCTTTTTAGTAGCCTACAGTGGGCAGAATAAACCCTGTAGCCGACTATATGTATACTATACGTCCATCCATCCATCCATTTTCTCCCACTTTATCCGGGGCCAGGTCGTGGAGGCAGCAGTCTCAGCAGAGATGCCCAGACTTCCCAATCCACGCACACCTCCTCCAGCTGTTCTGGGGAGACCCCGAGGGTACACCAGGCCAGCTCGGAGACACAATCTCACTGGCCAGGAGGCATCCGAAACACATGCCCGAGCCACCTCAGCTGGCTCCTTTCGACGTGGCCAAGAGCAAAGGAGTTACAAATGACATACAATGACATACACATTATAAAAAACAGTTACAAGGTAAAACGTTCGACTCAAGTGCTCTCAATCTGGACTTAAAAGCGTTGAATGATATAAGTTCACTTTTTCCCCAGTCTTTTTGCATCAGGTTCCGTGAGAAAGAGCAGAGTGAACAAAAGCCCCTTTTCCCAGTTCTGTGCGAGCAAATAGAACAGCGAGCAAGAAATGATTGTTTAAATGCAAACAGTAAGTAACACTCCTCCGTGAGATTAAGTTACAGATGTAGCAAAGACCAAGCATGGCCTTAGAAATAACAGTAAACCAATGACCCAGCCTCCTGGAGGACAAAGACGGCTCTCCAATACACTTCACAGTGATGAGTCAAGGCCCTACAGTTAGAAATGAACCTCAGAGAAGCACAAAGTACAGTGTCAATCTTATGGAGATGCATTCATGTACAACAGGTCTCCATCGTCTAACATAGCTAAAAATGTGTGACAAGGTGCTTTTTTGCCTCAATTGAAAAACAACATTTATTTCAAAAGAAAACGCCCAATTTGAGTTTAAGTTTTTAAATCATAATTTTAATGTTACTATGTTCAATTATATTATAAATAAATAAGCATGCCAGCGTGTTGAGTTAGGAGTGTGCAAAACGTGTATTATGCCTACGTTAGTGGAAATTACCGGTAAACCTATAGGACAAGGAATGTGTTTTTCTATCTATATATAGCTGTCTAGCCACCATGACAGCTGACGGATACGTGGCTTCACAGACAGACGGTCTGTCTCAACTAACCCCACCTAGAATAGCAGCTTTTACTTGGAATTCGGGCCGCCTATCCTTTTTAAGATGCGCCCTGTACATACATCATTTGCATACTAGGATAAAAAACCCATGTCTATGGTTGTTCTTTGTGAAGATGTGACTATATTTTGTACTCTTCTCCCAGTAAATATTCGATCCACTTAATTGTCTCCATTGTTCTTCACACCTCATGATTTCAAGTTTTTTCACAAGATTGTCTATATGGGGCTTGAAAAGCCATGGAGTCATCAATCAAAATTGGTTGTTTTCAGGTTCAAGAATGTGATGATGTCACCGGACCCAGTGGGGAGCAGGAGCCAGTTTTTCCTATGAACTGCATTGCACTTTCACAAGTCGTATCTAAAAAGAAAATTGATGACTTACAAAAATCATCATTGACACATGGAGGCCGCGCTGTTTAGGGGATTTAGCTGTAGAGTGCCAACAATTCAGACCGTTTTTCATGATATTTGTAGCACCACGGCATATTCTATGTTATAGCTATGGACACAGGCTATGGCTCGTTTGAAAGACGAGACTCTAAGCTCTCTGTATAGGTGAAAACAGTTTAATTCTTCGTGCCTCAGTTCCTGAGAAATCCACAGCTAAACAGGGGCTTGTTTTGATCAAAATCACATATTTTTTTTCTAGATTCTGAAATAATGTGTCTTTAATGAAACAATCTCCTTTCTTATTAACTCCTCTCTCTGACTCTCTCCTTCTCTCTCCTTTCTGGACGGACACTAACGTTATGGGAAGAGGCAAATGCCTAAATATTTCCGTTTCAAGTCAATTTTCAAAGACAACATTGTTGACACATTTTGAAACACCACATGTTGCCGCAGATGGATCGCGTGTGGATTTAAACAGCCTGGTTCTCGGATTGAAGACTTAACCCGGATGTTTCTCAGTCGTCCTCGGATCGATTTTGACCATTTCAAAACTCTGAGAAACGTTAAAATCTCAACTGTTTCGATCTTTCCATGGGAAGCCGCTCTGCTTTGTCAAACGTGGCTGGTCGCACCGTTCGAGATAGGGTGAGGAGCTGAGTTACCTGGGAGGAGCTCGGAGTAGAGTCGCTGCTCCTTCGAACGAAAGGAGCCAGCTGAGGTGGCTAGGGCATGTGTTTCGGATGCCTCCTGGTCGCTGTTCCAGGCATGTCCTATTGGGAAGAGGCTTCGTGGAAGACCCAGGACACACTGGAGGGACTATGTCTCTGAGCTGGCCTGGTGTCGCCTCGGGGTCCCCCCAGAACACCTGGAGGAGGTGTGTGTGGATCGGGAAGTCTGGGCATCTCTGCTGAGACTGCTGCCTCCATGACCCGGCCCCGGATAAAGCGGAAGAAAATGGATGGATGGATGTTAGTAACGCCAGCCAGATAACTCACAATATCTAAGACTCGATCAATAAAAGGCACACCTTTTTTATTTAAATAATCTAAAATTAGAACATGCTTTGAAAAAACATCTTTGTGAATAAAATCTTGCACCATAAAAAGAGGCTGCGACTTTCTGACAAATCATTTTTAGCGCGTTCAGCTTTTACTTTAGTGCAAAAATGTTTCACTCGTGTCGCCTGCTCAAGTGTTGGGCTGATACTTGTGTTCGTTCAGGGGGAGTTCTGGGTAAAATTGACACAAAAAAAAAGATTCTGACTCTTTTCACAATTAAGATTTCAAACCATTCACCTTAAATGGACTATACGGAGTTTAAAAATGTTAAAACTATGTATTTGCTTGTACCATATGGAATCAACTGACAATACATTAAGGACTGGAATGAATTGTCTTGTGTTCATTGTGTTGTTTTCTCATGTGACCCACTGTGGTGTTGACTTATATTCTGGTCTGTTTTAGAAGCTCCTCCCCCATCAGAGTTTTCAAGTACACCACATACAGCGTATTCCCTCTGGTTATGTGAGCAGCATGTTGGTATTTCAGTTCTCTTAGATATTTGCGCCGCTGGAACACGAACGGAAATGAGATGGTGCTGCTTAATTAGAAAACTCGGATGTGGGGACGATGTAGTCACGGGCTACTGATCATCAACACTTGCAGTATGTCCCCACTCATAAATTATGGTCAAAGAATGCTATGCACACATGTATAAATAATGCACAATATGCTGTGGGATACAGAGATGACGCCAGTGATCAGTCGACTCTATAGCTAAAGGCTCTGTGGTCACATGACAGCCTCATACGGCATGTGCTCGACCTTATGTTGTTGTGCTGATCCTGTGTGTGTTACAAATGTTATTTTTATACTGTCATCATTGAAGGTGAGACACGATTTTTCACACGGTGGTCGAAGTGGAGAATTTTTGGTGGTTTCCTCCCTTAACATCTTAGTTTTCACATCAGAGTATAAAACTGACAAAGCTTACCCAACACGAAGCTTATTTTATGATGTTTTGTCGCAAGCCAGGAAGAGATATCCAGGAAGTAGCTACGTCGCTTTACAAAGCCGGCTTTCCCTCATGCATTCATTCACAAATATTGACATATTTTACATCCACGTGTCCTGCAAAGGGTTCATGAGATGACGCTATATTCCAAATATGGTATTTTCACTTCTGCAAAACACGTGGTACGGAAGAGTGGAGGAATGTGTTGCACATGCACACTCAGTTTAAAAATGTTAAAATTAAGTATTTTCCTTCTCCTCCATGTTCCAGTAATGTACTAATGTGTAGAATGAGCTCAGACCTGTTCACCATAACTGCCTCTAAAATCCTGCACTGTCACTCAGAAAGGTGTTGATTCGGGTCTGAAGTGCCGTCATGCACGAGCTTAATATAGACGGTGCAGTTACACGTATGACCTGAGGTGGCAGTAGTGAGTATAAAATGGCCAACATGCATCTAGCCCCTTTAAGGCTGGTTTTCTGAAAAGGAAGATTTTTCTTCACTCATGCAATAAAAAAATATCCATTATAGTAGCTTTCAAGTCTTGGGCTTAACAATATTTTGAAGGTTTTCTTTTTCAATATGTGATTTATACAGCCTTGAACCCATTAAAAACAAGCCAAAACTTGAGTGTTTCCAGATTGTTTCACTTGAGCTTATCTTATTGAAAAAGAAAACGAGATCCCTCTGAAAAAATCTTTGTTGCTAATATGTCAACAAAATAAAACCAAAGCCTGGGTCTATCCATTATATAAATTTTGTCGCTGAAAATATCGTCAATTTTGGAGATGGTGAAAGGCTTTTGTGGGCGGAGGGGGCTACAGGTGGAATAGGAAGGAAGAGGTGGGGAAGCTGACCAGTGCAGGACACCACGCTCTGAAACAGGGACAAACCCAGGAGGCGGTGCACCGTTTCAGAGGAGACAGAGGGCAGCCAGCCAGGTTTCTTCCGGATGCTACAGTTTCCCCGTCCTCCAAGGCACTATTTCGCTGTACGCTTATGTCAATGAAGCACTTCTTACTTTTGGCCATATGCATAAATTCATTATTCTTATATGAAAACATAAAATGACAGAAAACTTGCTACACACTTTTTTCTCACAATCATATCACTTATGTTCAGCAAAAGTTTCAATTTGATATCTCTACAATTTATGTTTCTCCCTATTCACCTGCAGTGTCTCGCCTTAAAGGAACAGGCCACCGTTTTTCCATACTGAGAATTGTGCGTGCCCGTGGAAGAGCGTGCTCGCTTCTAACTTACACCCGTTTGGAGCCATAGGAATACATTGAGAGAGGCAAATGCTAACAACATCTTTGGTCTTTTTGCGTGACTGAGGGCACGCATAAAAACCAGACAGGTGTGCATCAACTCGTCTAAGCTCAAGTAAGAACATATCTCAGCATGTAAAAACGGTAGCCGTCTATCAGTGAAGATTTTAATGATGACGATTAATGGGCAAAGTTGACTTTATTATACATGGAGCCTTTAGTATTGTGCCCACTCTTAATGCCATTGGGGTTCTGGAGCAATGGGCGACTACACTGCTGCACTTTAGGACCCATCCCTGCATTCAGTGTTATATATTGTATAAAAAAAAATACAGATGTTTTGATTTGCTTCTCCTGCGCAGACCACTGAAACTCCATACTTTGTCCCCACTCCTATGATGTGCTGCTGCTGATCTTTGGCTGTTTGAACACTGTATACAGGGGCCACCATTATCAGTGATGGCTGCGTGCATGTGCCCACCATTACGTGTGTCCCTGCCTTATCATTTGCCGACTGGATTTGTTTCTATTTGACATCACAAGACAGTTTGATGGACAGTTTGCGCCGCCGCAGCTCGTCGGTCCTCTGATCAGTGTGTGTAGAAAACAGCTGGATGGCACACACATTTTGGGGTTAATTGCTCGGACATATCTGTGAAAGTGGCGTGCGAGTGTGAAGAATTGTGTGTCCGGGCATCAGAGGGGTTTTATTTATTGAACATGAGCAACAGAACAACGGGCTATCATTGTTTGTTAACGCAACGTGCCCTTCTATTGTGTTACCCGTGACAAGCATGAGATGTGTTAAAAGAAGCAAGGCAAGCTCTGTTTAATTTCCAACAGTGGGGGAAAATATATCTGCTTTTATGCTGGGAAAAAAAGTTGATTTTTGTGCGTATTTGACCTTGTAGTGACCCAGCGGCTGCATGAGTGGTCAGCATGGCGCCCTTACTTTCTATAACGGTGACTCCAGGATCAATTGGGGCGTTCTCCTCTTCCAAAATTGTGTTCTGAAGCGTAGGATGGAGCTCTTGACTGAAAAATAACTACTAGGTCATACGTGTAACTGCACCGTCTATATTGAAGGGACAATACAGAGTTTAAAAATGTTAAAATTATATATTTTCCTCCCCCTACATGTTCAAGCAATGCACGGAGGTGTAGAATGAGCTCAGACCTGTTCACCACAACTGCCTCTAAAATCCTGCACTGTCACTCAAAAGGTTTTTGCTTCAGGTCCGAATTGCCGTCATGCACAAGCTTAATATAGAAGGTGCAGTTACACGTATGACCTGAGGTGGCAGTAGCGTGTCTGAAATGGCCAACTTGCATCTAGCACCTTTAAGCTCGTGCATGGCGGCACTTCGGACCCGAAGTAACAACTTTTTGAGTGACAGTGCAGGATTTTAGAGGCAGTTGTGGTGAACAGGTCTGAGCTCATTCTACACAGATTAGGACATGGCTGGAACATGTAGGGGGAGGAACATACATGATTTTAACATTTTTAAATTCTGTAGGGTCCCTTTAACTACAGCATATACCCATGGTCTACGTGAGGATCTCCTTAGTATTAAAGCACATATCCAGCCAGTATGTCCGAATAAAGGACGATTATGTGTGCCAGTGGACGATGGTTATTACAGGTTAGCTCATTGTTGATGAAAAGTCCGCAATAAACCACAAATGCGTCAAGCCCGGCTCAGTGTGTGATCCTCTCAAAGGCTGCTTTAGTTACCGCTTTATTGACGCTACTAGTGCATAATTGTTTTCACCGGATCTATGCGTGCGAGCTGCTAAGCAGCTAGTTAGCTCTGGCGAGCGGTTTGCAACTCAGCTTCGGACTTATTGACATGGCTGGATGTTCTCACGTTGAAAACACAGATAAAGTTGTATTGGGCAGAGAGATAATCAGAGGCTGTCGGTGCTTATGAAATGGCTGCTTTTAGTCTCCCAGGGACAGCTCACAGACACCGGGGGCAACGGTTAGCTATCCCGCCCGGCCTTCGAGGCTCCGAGGGGAGACTGAACAGTTGGGCAGTGTGTGGCCGAAAGGGAGGCATGGAGGTACGAGCCTCCAATGTAGGGAGTCGGTACAGTCAAAGTCTGGATCATAAAATATCAGCTACAGAATTGTATTCCTTTTTTTAGAAGGAGATGAAGCAAGGAGAGCGAACGAAAACCCTACGGCAGACAGAACCGGAAGTCGCTCCCCCGTCCATCGGATGAAATTTTGGGAGAGCAGAATGCCTGAATTGTTTGGTAGATTTTCTGAAGAGAGGGTCTGTCAGCAGTGAAAACCTCCCATACAATTGATTGTGGAGCGTCCTAGAGACCACCGTGATCGAAAGTAAAGGCGCCATACGAACCATTCATACACCCGCTGGGCCACTACAACATCAAATACGCATAAATATCAATCCCCCCCCACACACATCAAAAGTTGCAAAATGCACCTTTAAAAGATGTCATAACCTTTGTTAATTTGGTATGAATATAGTGTCTTTGAAGCCACGGATACATTTGTGCTTAACTAAAACCCGTGCAATAAACAGATGTCGAAGAAAAAAGCAATCATGATTAGAAGCGAGCCGGCCATTACCGTGATTGCAATTTAAATCACGCTGGCTTATTCTCATCTGCCGTTTAGCTCTCTTAAAGGCAAATCTTCTCAATCATCTGGTTCAATTATGTGCTGATTGTTAGTTGAGTTTATGTCCTCATCATTGGCCGCTAGTGAAGTGAAATTGCGCAAACCCAAGCCTAATTGTATCGGAGTAGATTGCCAGCGACCATTGAGCGAGCGCGGAGAATATGTTTCCAGTGCGGAAGCATAAAACAGTGATGAGGGCAACACAAGAATAATTTAATTGTTTAGCCTGAGCCAGTCGTTTGAATTGTTGTAGCAATGAACAGCGGTAATTATTACAGATGAGCTACTTCTCAATCAGAGTGAAATCACCAGGCTGACCAGTGACAAACACCTCAGCGACACTAAAATTAATCAAGTAAATGAAGTGCAATGTGGCCAAGTGAAGATGGTTAGCAATTCACACTTTAGTTATGTGTATCAGAGCAGACTATAGAGGAAGTAAGGAAGTAAGGAAGTGCTTTATTTATCATTGTACAATCAGTGTTGGGGAGAATGCTTTGAATTTAGTTACTGAATACTGAATACTTGCTTCAAAATGTATTTTGTAATGTATTCCGTTCCTTTGTCTAATCAGAGTACTGTATTCTGAATACTTTTAGAATTCTTTCACATTGATTGTGATTATATGTATGTATAAATGTGGCGTACAATTACAAAAATGAAGACTACGATTGTTGGAACACCTGTTATAAACTCACTTACCATTAATAATGAACTCAAAACACTCTTGACAAATGGAGCAGCAGATAAAGCATCATGTGACGCTGTGGCTTAAGGTGTTTTAAATCTTTTTTTTTTTTTTAGGAAGAAAAACAGGTCATCATTGAAAGTTCTTTCTTAATAATGCTGTGCAATATTGAGCTAAAATGTAATGGTTGATACTGGGATGTATTCCCTTGATATTTGGAAAGTACAGTATTCTGAATTCTCTCAAATGAAAGTGTAACTTTACTAGAATACAGTTACTCAAAATGAGTATTCTAGATACGTATTCTTAGAGCTATTACGACAATCGCGTGGTGCGCTTTAATCGTGGAGAATTGGCCAGACCTGTCTGGAAAATATGAACGGTGCAAAGCTGCAGCGCCTGTCAGGTCAATCCCAGGGAAACACTCGGCCCAAACAAACAGGAAGCAACATGCGGCATGTAGCCAGAGCACCCGGTGATTTCACGTGTAAAATCAGCTACAAAGTTGCGCTAACTCGTCTATGGGCAAAACATGCGCGGAGCTGCCAGAGGAACAGGAGATGAGGAGTTCATACCTTCAAAGAGGAAAACTATGATCGCTATTTGGACCATGTGGATTTGTTTTGAGGCTGAAGCGGTGGATTAGCTGGACTTCTAACAGTGAATTGTAAGTTTGAATGTCTTTTTTACTAAAAAAATGCGCTGTTTACTCCTATTTCTTAATGTGCATATTAAGTTTTTAGCGCTTCACCCCGTGACGTTGTGGCCAAACAAACATGACATTCAAACATTCACATTTGTTGCGTCTCCTTTGCAGATGTCTGTGTGTTGCTTATCCAGGTGAAGGGGTGATATGGGGATGTCGTACTGTAACGCTAGAAGTGTGGAGTTTGTTTTTGGTGATGAGTTAGCTGCAGTTTTCAGTTTGGCCACAGCGTCTGTTGACAGGCTCATTTAGGAAAGACCATATTTAATGTTTTTTTTTTCTTTTAAACGAAAAAATAATCTTAATTTTCTTTTTTTTTCCATAATCGCCCAGCCCTACATATTCTAAATACATGTATTTAGTTACTCCCCGACACTGGCCGCCGTTATGGGCCAACCTGGCCAGCATGTGTTTGGAGGCAGGAGAAACTGGTGCACCGCTTCCTGTTTTTGTCCCTGTTTCAGAGCGTGGTGTCCTGCACGGGTCAGCTCCTCTACCCCCTCCTTCCTCTTCCTACTGTGCAGCTCCATCAGCTCCACAACAGTTGTTCGCCATTTACCTGTGAGTCTTGCCCGGATACCTTCTTGTTTTGTTTGTTTGTCCCTTTTTTGTTTCCTGCAGCACCTCTTGTGACGCCTCCACTGTGCTGCAGGTGTGGGGGGCTCTTGATGCCTCTTGAAGCTGGAAGTAATCTGTAGGTCTCAAATGACCTCAGCTCATGTTTTTTTTTTTTTTTTAACCTTTATTTAACCAGGAAAGTCCCACTGAGATTAAGAACCGCTTTATCTGTGGAGTCCTGGCCCCAGAGCGGAACCTTTTGTACATATTTTTAGTACATAAGCGATCTGTTTGTTTACTTTTAAAAGGTTTCTAAAAACCTGGGTCCTTCATAGTACGGAATCTCTGCAGTAAAAAATCCACTAAACTCACGAAAGTATAGAGTAAAACAATGTGGAACACAGACACTACTAATACAGTTCCCAGAAAAGGGTAAAAAACACAGCTGTACCAAGAGAGAGGGAGGTTGCTTGATCGTCAACTGCAATTTGAATGGTTGTAATTAAGTTTTTTTCAGAAAATCACCAATAGTTCATGCTCTTCTGCTGGTGTATATCATCCACATATCCAATTGCACAACATATAAATCCAATTCTATAAACAAAAGTATCCATTTGTTATTTAACCAATTCTTTACTTAAAATCTTGATTTTAATTTCTCTTCTGCAGAAATCCAAGCACACATCAGACAGCGTTTGGCCATGGATGGGTTGTAAATAATAAATGGGTTCCTAGTGCCAAACATGGGGAACACTACAGCCAGTGGTATTCATTAAACGATGTACATGCTTAACAATTCCTTCTCAGCAAATCCATATGATAAAGTCAAATATAGGTCATGCCTCTGAAATGTAACAGCGCAGATTTCAAATCCAACGCTTCTGCTCATATACGTGCACCATCACTACGTTTACATATGAAGTCTAATCTGACTATGTTGTTTTTTTAGCAAAGAGCTAGCCCAGGTGCATTCAGACAAAAGTGCTGTTTTGGAGTTACTGTGATGTCCTACGGATCTTTAACTAGACACCCACAGTTTACGCCAGGGTTTCCTCAGTGAAATTCAAATCCACCTATATCACTAATAAAAAGGCCTATTAGCACTCGGCGGCTAACGGCTAGCGTTATATGACACTATGCAACGATAGGCTAAAGCTCTTTGTGGAAGAGAAATTTCGTAAACTATAAATTCAAGTACAGCTTTAAAGGCCGCTTTATATGTAGCTGGTGTTTTTAGTGACTTTTTTGGTGCTTATATCTTGTCGTCATGTGATCGATCGGAGCTAATGTTAGCTGTGCCTCATGGCTCAACACACATTCTCCACACTGATGCAGCCACAAAGGTTAGCTCTTCTCCCATCCTTGTTTCAATAGGAGTGCGCGGCTTTGTTGAACAACAGCAGTAGTCCATTAGAAGCAGCTAACATGATGTTTTCTGACAATAGGTTGTTTTTTTTGGACAGCCTGACAGTTAGTTTCTGGGGTATGGACAGCATGCGCAGTTACCTAAGCCCAAAACAATACAGATTACAACATTTAAAACAATACGCCTGGCACAACCTCCCATATATATATTTTATATTTTTTATATATTAGGATTAAATACATAGATTAGTCAGTTAAAAGCTAAGCTAAAAAGGTGGGTCTTGAGCCTGCTCTTAAAAACATGAACGTTCTCTGCAGCTCTGAGCTCCTCAGGTCGTTCCAGAGGCGAGGGCCGTAATATTGGAAAGACGCCTCACCAAGAGTCTTTTTGTTGACTTTAGGAATAACTAGGAGACCCCTGCCGGAGGAGCGAAGGGGCCGTGAAGGTTCAAAAGGTAAAAGCAGTTCTGAAAGAGAAGAAGGACCAAGACCATTAAGACATTTAAAAACCATTGAAAGAACTTTAAAATCGATCCTGAAACACACGGGGAGCCAATGCAGCGATTCTAAAACCGGTGTAATGTGGTCCCGCCTCCTGGTCTTTGTCAGGACACGAGCTGCTGAATTTTGTAGAAGTTGTAAACCTGAGATTCTCTTTTTGGGAAGATCAGAAAGCAGGGCATTACAGTAGTCGATACGACTGGTGATAAAAGCATTAGCGTCTCCGTGTTGGCCCAAGAGAGAATGGGGCGGACTCTGGCTATGTTCTTTAGATGGTAAAAAACGATCTTTGTGATATTCTTTATGTGTGGAATAAATGCCAACTCAGAGTCAAAAATCACACCCAGGTTCTTCACCTGTGAGGCAGGATTAATAGACAGTGACTGTAGTTTGGGTTCATGTGTGTGATAACTACGCTCTCATGTCTCTGTCTTTCCCTTCATCACACAGGCACAGGTCCAAATCTGATTAAAAATAAATCAGGCGATAAGAGCTTGCCTCCCGAATGTCACCTACACCTTTTCTTGATTTTCACCTTGCGTCCCTCTGCAGTTTCCGCTGGGATTCGGCATCCGCATATATTCATTTGGAGTCTCACTTACTTCTTATTTTCCCTGCATAATCTCCCCTATCTCCTCTGTCACCCGCCGCATTATCGGCTAATAACCTGAAATTTGTTTGTCAGTCCGGTGCTGCCTGTCCTATTAAAAACCCCAGCAGCCCTGTTCAGTTTATAACACTTCGTATTGAGCCAGATCACAAGCCAATTGAATCTTTGTCAAATATTTGTATTTTCCCCTCGTCTGTTTGATTTAGCTGCCAATGCTTTTGCCGCTACCTTCAGTAACCCTGCCACAGCTCACTGCCCTGCAATCTAGTTTCCAGATTTACTGTGTAACCGCTCCTAATCACAACAGGGAGCAGCAGGATTCCCAAAGCGAGGGCCAGGCAAGTTAACTCGGCACCACTCAAGGTTATTCGCAAATATGAAGCAGGGATTTGCCGCAACAATAGACTTTATTATGAGAGCCTAAAACAATGTTCCAACAGTGTGAATGAATTACAGTGGAAGCGTGTCATAACCGAGAGTCAAAGAGGGCTGCTGTGTCTATTCAATTGAAAGAATTGAATAGAGCAGCAGCCCATAGCAGTGATCTTTGAATTGTATCTAATGCTGGCTGACAGGTGCAACTGTAAGTAACCCCAAGAACTATTTTCTTTCTATGAAAGTAAACCATTGTTGCATGCCGTGAGTTGAAAATTCATTCATATTCACAACCAGCAACTCAACAAAGAATAGCATATGCAATCGCTATACTTGCATTTAGTCAGCTCTTACACGTAAAATATGCAGTACAACCCTTCCATAGGTATAAGGCAAGGAGAATGAAATGATAGATTGTGTGAAATACCCCTGTGTGCTTATGCTCCACACTACATTTTGAGATTTTAAAGTGTGTAATTAAACGAATAGGCCACAGGTTTTCCATACTGAGATATGTTCTTACCTGAGCTTAGATGAGTTGAAACTTACCTGTCTGGTCTGTGTGCCCGTGGAAGAGTGTGGTAGCTTCTAACTGCAACCTGTTTGGAGCTATAGGAATGTACTGGGAGAGGCCAAATGCTAACAACATCTTTGGCCTTTTTGCGTGACTAAGGGCACACAGTTCTTCCATACTGAGAGATGTTCTTACCTGAGCTTAGACGAGTTGATGCGTACCTGTGTGGTCTTTGTGTGTGCCCATGGAAGACCGTGGCAGCTTCCAACTTCAACCCCGTTTGGAGCTATAGGGCGGCACGGTAGCGCAGCGGTTAGTGCTCTCGCTTCACAGCTAGAAGGTCCGGGTTCGATTCCCACCTGCACAGGGCCTTTCTGTGTGGAGTTTGCATGTTCTCCCCGTGTCTGCGTAGGTTTCCTCCGGGCACTCCGGTTTCCCCTACCACTAAAAACATGCACAATAGGCCAGGATGAATGATGTGTGAGTGAATGTATGGTGGTGGTCAGAGGGTCCGTTGGCGCAGACGTGTGTAGTCGCGAAAGCGCCTCTGACAGTCTCCCCCAGGGGAAACTGAAGCTACAAACGTAGTTACCACCACCGAGTATGGAGTGAATGTACAATTGTCTCATGTAAAGCGCTTTGTGACTCTATGTCTGTGAAAGGCGCTATATAAATAAAGATCTTCTTCTTCTTCTTCTTCTTCTATAGGAATACATTGGGAGAGGCCAAATGCTAGCAAACCTCTTTGGTCGTTTTGCATGACTGAGGGCACCCACAAAGACCAGACATGTACGCATCAACTCGTCTAAGCTCAGGTAAGAACATATTTCAGTGTAGAAAAACAGTGGCATATTCCTTTAAAACTGCAAGGGCAGGACTCTCAGCTAAGCCACACAAATCTTCAAACCCCATTGTTCTGACTTATGTTCGTCCCCTGGGGAATGAGATGGATTTGTCTGCTAAGCTCTTCCTAGAAGATGGTGAAAGACTGTTGTGGAGCGGAGGGAGCTGCGCAGGAGGAGGTGGAGGAGCTGACTAGTGCAGGACAAGTTGTACAATTGCACAATGACAAATAAAGCACTTCTGACTGAAAAATAAAAGCTTGTGGGACTGCACGGTTTCAGGTTAATGTGTAATTGCAATTAGTGATGCATGGTGTTGGAAATTTGATTAGATACCAATTTCCTTTCTAGCCTTTCTATATGACAAACCCCGACATATTCCACACTCTTACTGTTTGCCTGTTTGTGCATGTAATGCGGAGGAGCATTCCCACTGTTTTGCCAACTGCCTCCTTCAGTGTGCAGCCGCCTGAGTCCCACCAGTATTTCTCAGGTGCAGCCAGTATGCCCGAGTTCTGAATAGCTCTCATCTGTTCCCTTTACGAGTGTCGGCGCTGCGTTACCCCCTGGCCAGCTGTATCACCACTTTCTATTACGCTCCGAACGGGAAGAGGGGGAAACAGGGTTATAGCTGTAAAAGTCTGCCTCTACCTGATTCTGATCCACAACAGCCATGGCCAAAGACACCCCAGGGAACATACAAGCTCCCACAAACATAGTGCAGAACACATTATGTTGAAAAGGCCATTTCTAGGGCGAGACTTGGTGTTTTCCTTTTAGATGTGTCATCATTACGAGCAGTACTGTAGTAAGTTTTGTTATTTACTGCTATACCTTACATTTGTTTTTCTTAATGTTTGTGTAGTAGGATTTTTTTACAACCTTTACAAAGATCGCTGTTGCTTTATAATGTAATAATATGTGAAGAAGCTAAGAAATATTGTGTTTTGGTCTTTCTTTTATTTACTTTATAATATAATAGCAGCTCAAGCATTTGTGCTTCATTTTTTCTTCTCTTGGGATGTTTTATGAATTGAACCATGTTTTGTACTAATAGTTTATTTCATGTCAAATATTTAAAGAGGGGGTATTATGCTTTTTTCAGCCACATAGCACCAGTCTATAGCACACTACAATGATGACCAAACCTTCTGTTGGTCTGTAAATGCAGTAAATTAGAATAACTGCCTTGTATAAAATTGCTCTTTCAAAATGGCGGTTGCAAATGACTTGAAATAGGCCCCTGTCTCTTTAAGAACCTCTGACCCTTTCCGACACGCCCCCTCCACACGCTGTCTGTGGCATCACAACACTCCGCTCGTCTCCACAGTATTGAAACTACGATCGGTGCATTTTATTTTTTATTGTTGGAAAGGAGCTACTGTTTATCACTTTGTGAACAATGGCCACACAGGATATTATTTGGAGACGAACCTTCCACACCGGACGCTTGGAAGGGGCTCTTGCCTGAAAAATAACTGCTGTTTGGAGGCTATCTCTTTGCATCTGCCATGCCCTATGGATCTCTAACTATACCCCCATGGACGACACCAGGATCTGCAGGAGCCCATACGATTCAAAGACGGACATTATCTGTGCAGGTGGACAATGGTTTTTCGAGGTTACCCCGTTAGCTTGTTATAATCGACTACAGCTCATTGTTGATGAAAAGTCTGCAATAAACCACAAATGTGTAAAGCCAGGCTCATTGTGTGATCATCGTAAAGGCTGCTTCGAGTAGTTGCTGCTTTATTGACGTTATTTGTGCATAATATGCTGCCTGTTTTCAATGAATGTTGTGAAGGTGAAGGTTGTTAGCTTGTCGCGGCTAATAGTGCCTTAGCTCCGGGAGAAAACCACTCGGCTACGACTCACTGTAGATGAAATGTGAGCAATAAACTACACAATCAACAAGCCAGGCTCCGTGTGTGATCGTCATAAAGGCTGCTCCAAGCAGTTGCCTGTTTTAGTGACGTTTTCAATGCATAATATGCTGCTTGTATTCAGTGAATTTTCCCGTTAGCTTATCGCGGCTAGCTTGTTAGCTCCGGGAGAAAACCACTCGGCTACGACTCACTGTAGATGAAATGTGAGCAATAAACTACACAATCAACAAGCCAGGCTCCGTGTGTGATCATCATAAAGGCTGCTTCAAGCAGTTGCCTGTTTAGTGACGTTTTCAATGCATAATATGCTGCTTGTATTCAGTGAATTTTCCCGTTAGCTTGTCGCGGCTAGCTTGTTAGCTCCGGGAGAAAGCCACTCGTCTATGACCCATTGTAGATGAAATGTGAGCAATAAACTTCCAAATCAACAAGCCAGGCTCCGTGTGTGATCATTGTTAAACGGTTCTTTATGTGTGTGGTGGTTTTATTGACTTTATGTGTGCATATTTCTCGTTTTCACGTGATGACTCGAGGTTTAGCTTAGCATTAGCTTTCTCCGGAGGCTCTGTGCATCATCAAGGCCCAGCGCAGAACCAGACACTGAAATAAGTGTTCTTGTCACCGGTTTTAATCCTGGGTGTTTCGGTAACAGAAACACTGATGTGTGTCGTTGTAAAAGTTTCAGAACTGCTGTAACTCCGGTTCACAACACATGAAGCTAATCCTCCATGATGACTCTGTTTACATCTTAGGGCTAGACACTGCGGGGAGGGGGTTCTGCTGAGGAGCAGTGGTTGGTTACTCGGCTGGTGACGAAAGGTCGGAGGCGTATCCTGGAGGTCGAGGGCGTTTCCTGAAGGAATCAGGCGTTTTATCCCTAAAATGGCCGCCATCAGAGTTTCTACAGATTACTCGAAAATACGTGAATGTGCTAAGGCAACACTTCAGGCATGTTTTTAATGAGGGAATGACTTATTAACATGATGTAAAGCTTGAAAAAGTCAATTTTGCATAATACCCCCCCTTTAATATAATACTAATAAGTGCATAGTTGTCAAGCACTGCACCATCAACATTTTTGGTACAAGTCGAAAATATGTTGAAGTGACAGTCTTTTATTCAGCTCCTTAAGAGTATGGAGCTCCTGCAGGCTGCATATTGTCGAGCAGATGCTTTTGATGTTATAAACATCTTTCATTAGGAGATAATATCCATTCAGATAACATTTATCTTTTCCACACCGTCTTGTTAGACTGATTTACCTCTTCTATACCTCTTCTTTACCTCTTTTACTTCTATAAATTCAGTGGGTCAAAACAAAACAAAAACAAAAGTGTTTTATTTGTCATTGTGCAGCTGTAAAACTGAGCTGCCATTGTGGGCCAGCCTGGCGAGTGTGGTTTTTGGAGATCGGGAAGCTGGAGAACTGCCTTCACTGCTCCTTTGAAATGATGGGTTTGTCCCTGTTTCAGAGTGTAGTGTCTCCTCCTCCTTCCTCTTCCTCCTGCACAGCTCCCTCCGCTCCACAACAGTCTTTCTCCATCTTCCGGGAAGAACGTAATCTGTCTTTTTCTTTGCATTTATTTCTTTAAGTGAATACATGCTCAATTAGCCAGAACAGAAGTAGGGATAGAGGCTTGTGTGGCTTAGCTGTGAGTCTTGCCCAGATACCTCCTCCGTTTTCCTGTAGCGCTTCTTGTGACGCCTCCACTGTGCTGCAAGTGTGGGGAGCTCTTGGTGCCTCTTCAGTGATTCAGAAGAAGAAATGTGTAGTTCTCAAATGTAGGGCTAAACAATACCAGTACAGTATGGGGGGGAAAAAAGTTAACTAAATTTTCTTTTTACCCTCACTTTTGATTATTAATATTTTCCCTATTTCCCTCCCAAGCATAGCAAAGATATACAAAAGTATCCAGTAAAACGATGTGCACAGAACACAGAAACTACAAAATAAAACAAAAACGCTGCTGTGCCAAGAGAGGGGGGAGTTGCTGCTTGTTTACGCGTCACGTCAAGTCCTCACCTTGCATTCCCTTTTGCTATAGCAATAAAACTTTCATAATCCATACAGACGGCATCTCGTCATAGAAGGGGGCGTGGCTTTGCCGAGGGGGAAAATAGAATCTTTTGGGAAACACAATTTTTCACTCTTTTTTGCCATTTTCTGGTGGAATATGAACTTATTTATCACATAAATAAAGTCAAGTGTAAATCAGGTCCATATTGATATTTTCTCACAGCAGATTGTTCAGTAGAAGTGAAAAAACAGCAGTTGTAGCTCGCGCTAGCAAACCGTTAGCATTAGCCCGATGCTAACATGTAGCATCATGTTAGCATTCTCTTCTGTATTTATGGGCTGTTGAACCTCTTTGCTCCTCTCCATGTCTTTGTATCTTTATTTAGTAGAAACTATATTCATAATTCAGCATTTGTTAAAGTAGTTTTTAAATAATTAGAGAAAGTTTACATTTTTTCTAAATTGGTTTCCCCCTTAACTGTTTTCAAACATGACCATATATGGGCGACTCCAGAGATGCCGTCTGTATCTATGTTGATTGTCTCCAGGAATGCCTCACCATTTGAAACACAAATCAAATTTATAATGTATTGTTAAGTAGTATATATTTGAGGACAATAACATAGCTTCACCACAGTAACCACAGTCTTTATTTAAACAGCTGCAGAGAGAGGGGGAGCAAGGGGAAGGGGGGTGACTTAGAATTAATTTGCTTGAAGAATCGGGATGTGATTCAACTCAATTAGTGTAGCTTTATTTATCTCTTGTGGGGCAATATAGGCACAATGAGAAGTTCAAAGTATACTAAATAGTACAGTAACAGAAAGTTGGGGCAATTCATTCAATAGAAGAGCATTATTTGTGCCTGTGCAAATTAAGTGCAGATTTTAGTGCAACCGTTCATCAATAGTCGGACCCAGACACAGGGAAGTCTGATTGTGTCACGTTATTGTGTCCTATAACCTGGACAATGCAGTCGGCATCTACATGGGAGCCTGGAGAACTCTGGAGGATCCTCATCATCTGCTGATCACGGTATAGGAGCTCTTACCAGGCTCCACTGATCAGGGACAAAACCTTCACAACATTCTTGCTGTCTTCTTCTTTTGTTCTGTACAGAGATGGAGCGGCACTAGCAGATACAGGTGAATATCAGTGTGCTCTTCATAAATGTGTAGTAGAAGGTGGACATGATGTGTTTGCTGACATTAATGGAGTTAAGCTTCCGCAGGAGATACATCTTTTTTTTTTGCCACTTTTTGACAATCTTACTTGTGTTGGAAGTGAACCTCCAGCACTCTTCTACCATTTCCACTGGGTCACCATGGATAGATGTAGTGAAACCAGAGCTGTGTGTTTGTCGGAGAAAGTAATGACCTTATCTTTGGTCTTTTTAACATTGAGCTGGAGATGGGATTTGTCGCATCAGTCAAACTCAATGAGGCTTGAGTTGTGCTGGTATGATGTGTCTGTGAGCAGAGACATGGACACAGTACCTGGAGTCAGGCATGTTGTACAATACAAAATACAAAATTCACACGTTCTTGTCGTCTAAACCTTTACTGCAGTTTGTGTGACTGCATTGCATTTAGTGCAGATGAAAAATCCACTAAGAGGAGTCTCGCCGCGGCCAGGTGTCTCCATGTTTATTCAGTGACACAACTGGATATTTTGTTTTAGCTGTTTTTCAAGCTAGCTATTGATGTTTACCAAATCAGATCATCAAAAAAAGGCGTGAGGCCCCCTCGTTAAACACCTGACTATACTGCATTCACGTTCGAGAATTTGATGATCTCAAATTCAGTCATAATAAAGAAAATTTCTAAATGTTTAAATTAATCATTATTTGGACATGATTGGATTCACAAACTGTCATATTAATCTTATGGTTGGAAGTTCTTTCTAATGACCAACATCAATCACATGTTTTTGAATATTGTCACCACTTCTGGATGCCGTTATGAAGAGAAAAAGGGCCTTAGTTTACACGGAGAAGACTTTGAACATTGTGACCGTTTTTGTTTCGTTTCAGACTGGCCCATAGTTACCATCATGAAATCCGTGTGAAATCATATCGCTAAGTGTGACAAAGTGGGTTTGTCCCATTATTTTGGTAATTTTGCTTTGTTTGTTCATTTATTAAGCCAATAATGATTACTCTTAACATTGCCCATTTAAAACTTGGTTTATTTGTTATTTGAGTCAATATACACATTTACCTGTACTACATGGTGGGAACAAAGGGAAGGCGTGGTCTCTGTCGGCCATTTTGAAAGCGTAGGCTGAACCATGTGGCGGGGGAAACTAGTTCAAACTTTGTTTTGAGTTTCCTTTTGTGTATGATTTGTTGTTTGTATTTTGCCTTCATTCATTTGATTTGAATACTTATAATTGGTGATAAACAATCTACTTGTTTTAGGTAAAAATATATAAACTTACCAGCTAATTATATATATATATATATATATATATATATATATATATATTTGAACTTACCCATCACGCTAATGGTACTCGCCTTTGGGCGGTCCCTTCCCTTTGTTCCCACCATGTAGTACAGGTAAATGTGTATAAAGCGCTTTGTGACTATATGTCTGTGAAAGGCGCTATATAAATAAAGATCTTCTTCTTCTTCTTCTTCTTCTTCTTCTTCTTCTTCTAGGAGAGGTATACAAGCCATTTTGCTCATGCATGTGACATGTTTGTCACTGAGAAGTTCCTTTTGTGTGGAGAAATACATTTTGCTTGGTGAGAGTTTCATGTTTGTCAAGTCTGCCTGCTCATTTCGACCACTCGTGGCCAGCTTCCCCACACTAAGTATTATGGGATTTGCAGCAATAATAAACTAATGGAGATTTTCAATGGTAAAATATTGAGTTACTGTTCACATTAAACACTTGGAGCCACAGTGTGTTAGATGGATGCAGTAGTGACTCAACAGCAAACTGAGTTGTTCCACAGTTTTTTTTTTCTTCTTCACGTTTTATACTGGAAAATGCTAAAAACCACAAACATGGTGGATCTCCAGGGTAACAGTGGAATTTCCCAAACTCCATGCGTTTGTGACATAAACTTCTTCCGGGTCCAAACTGTTGTGAGTTTCACTGATAAACACAGCAAAAAAAACAACAACACAGCTTCATTTGAATCTCCTGCTGAAATAACAACAGATAAAAGGCCAAAAACGGTTTTACACCTAATTACAATAATAGAGCTCACCATTTCTCCGGCAAAATGAAGATATTTTTGTAATTAGAATAAGTCTTCATTGTGTGTAGAAATAAACAATGTCGTAATTATTGTCAGAAAAACATGACAAAAGAAGTAAATGTAAAATTAATTTGCGATCAGATGTTTACAAAAGAGCCTTGTAGTCAGCTCTACAGCAGGTTAAAATCACCCATTATAGAGAAGAGGGCTAAAGTTCTGTTGGACCTGGAAGCACAGCGATGACATCATCACTTAACAAATGTAGATGATTCTCAGTCATGTGACTTTTAGTTGAAAATATTTAAATATAGATCAAAATGGAACCTCAAATGAATGGAAGAATCAAATCTATAGACTATAGAATGTGACGTCATGTGAACACAACCTATTGATTGTCACACTGACCGTATGTACATATGAATGTAGGGACTTGTTTCATAAAGTGAAAATGCATTTTGACACTATTTCACTTGTAAGACTTAACAATCAAACCCACACCTAATTTGGTACCCTACCAATTCTTCAAAACTATTTCTTTCAAAAAAATGACTATTTCAGCCTACAATTATCAGTTAAAATATTGTAATTTAAATGTAAATGTGATTAATTATGCAGCTCTATCTTCAAGCTTAGATCATTTTTAGTCTGTCCGTGAGCAGGGGAGCAGGAGAGTGTTCCGATATCTCCAATGTGTAATCCCTCATACCCAACTGGACTGCTCTGCAGCCGCGCCGGTGGTTGGTAATACAGGCTCAGATTTGTGAGCTTATCAAAACTTTCCTGGCTTATATGCATAACTCCAATTTTGAGTGAGTGAATCTTTGAGCGTAATAGTTAAACCCCAAATCCCTTTAAGAGGGCTCTTTGTGCTCCTACAAGAGGGATTCCTCATTATTGCTGCTTATCTCAGGGATGAAGCTGCCTAATGTGAGCATGGTTCGGAAGATTTAGTGCGAGTTCGCAAATTCAGTTTTGGTGAGAAAGTTTTAGAAACGAATTACAAACTTAAGAATTGTTTGTGATTCTTGGAAATGATTTAGTAGTATGAAAATCTGTGCAGTTCTTATATATAAGAGAAAGGTAAATTAAAACATAAACACTAGCTGTAGCCTGCACAGTATTTTCTATACGCCAAAGACATAAACAGCCTGACATTTCGCCAAGCTCAGTACACACACACACACACACACACCCCACATCCCGCCTTTCTACTTTGATTTGGTCCTAGTCATTAAGGCTCCGCGCGTGCACCTCCCAGTGGGTCTCAGCAGGGTCTCGGGACCCTTCCTACCCCGTTCTCCCTCCTGACCCTCCTCATTTTAATCCTCTCCATTATAAATACATGGAGAAGGTAATTATCAACCATCTGGGTCCACGGGTCAGCCCTATTACACCATTAACATGTCGCCCCGGTCTCCGGCGCCGGGCTCACCTCTGCCACAGCGCGCTGCCACCTGGGCACCAATAAGACTGGGTAATTACAGGCTGGCCTCACAGTCACCCATATAAATACACATTCACACACTCTTATGCGCCATGTTTGCTGGATGTTGGGCAGCTAGAATATCAGTGCCATACATGCTACAAAACAAAAGGCGGAACACAATCTGTGGAATTGAAGCTGAAGCAAAAGTACACGTGCATACATCCAATCAATCATGTTCTGACTGAAATGTGTTTGAGTGCGGAAAAAAAACACAACACATCTGTCATCTCTGCTTTTTTAGTTTGAAGTTTGAATCAACAGAATGGGTGCTGAAAACAATGTCGCCCTGTGCTCACAATCAAGATGACTTTAATTGACAGAGATACTGTACTGTGGTGTTATGTGGGACACACGTGTAGAAGTAATGCATGTGTTGTGTGATATAACAGGTGTGTGCTCAAATGAAACACTTGATACTGAGGTGCAGGTCTGTGCCTGCACTTGCTTGAAGGTGTCACATTTGGCCCACATTTAACAAGCCACTTTATTTTATATCATTTGATGAAACAAAGCTGAGGGAGAATCTTATGTGTTTGGTCCTGAGCTTGATTATATTTTGCACAGTTTTGCAGTGAGTTGCAGCATGATCATCTGTGTTAGAGACAGAAGCCTAATTTGACTTTAAACAGCTCGAGTCGCAAACATGGAATGGTACATGTCTTAAGCTGGGGCCACACCAGAGGAAATTTAGCACAATTGAATATGATTTGACTGAGCCCGGGGAGGTGTGGCCCCGAGAGTTTCACACAAGCGATAATTTGTTGCGGCGCTCCTCATGTGCGACTGTGTTTCCACTATTTGTAGTAACAAACATGTTTGATGATCATGACTCGCTTGCGATTTGAGCAACGCTATACTGTGGCAACACCCAATTAGGAAACTCACCACCGTGGAGCTTCTCTCTGCTCCAACACTGCTCACATTAACCCAGGGCTTGACTGGCCATCAGGAAACCGGGAGTTTTCCTAGTGGGCTGACGTACTTCTTGGCCAGTCAGAGCGCACGTATGAGAGCAGTTACGATTCTCACTCCATGTCAAGCCTCAACGACCCGGTCATATTAATTTCTTCCTAAACTTCATACAGTCTATAGGTCTGTGATGCGTGGTCCGCTCCCCACAGTTACATGGTCACTGGGCCTGACCCGGAGCAGAGCCGATATGGCAGTGCTGGATGAGAGGAGAGCGGCACATGTGCATTATGCCACAGCACCTCGCCCACGGCTCACCCCTCGAGTGTGGCACACATCTTTACACTAAACAGGTGTGTGGTCTGGCATTTATCTGAACTGTTTATCCTGTGACTTCGTGCAATTGAGAGATTGTTGGAAATAGACCCTTTTTCTGTGTTCTTTGCACCTTGAATCATCCATCCATCCATCCATTTTCTTCCACTTGTCCGTTCCCGGGTCGTGGGGGCTGTTGGAGCTGCCCAAATCACATTGCACCAGCCCCTATGGCTCCTCCTGCAGGTGTTGGGCCCACGGAAGGATGGCCTCATGCTTCAAACCGGGCCTGTTGGTCTCTCATAAGGGGCGTCTGAACCGCTCTTTGTCTGACCTGTCACCTAGAACCTGTTTGCCATGGGAGACCCTACCAGTGGCACGAAGCCCCCGACAACAGAGCCCCCAGGATCATTCGGGCTCAAACCCCTCCACCACGCTAAGGTGGCGGTTCCAGAAGGGGACCTTGAATCATGTTTAAGAAATTACAAAACATTTAAAAATGTAGTAATTTTAGTGATGGGCTTTAGTAATGCAATTCAATCAGTTTAATGTACTGACCCTAAATCTGAGTGAACGTCTGACTTGATTTCCAGTTTATAGACAGAGAAAAGTACAGGGCACACGCCGCGGTAAGCAGAAACATGACCTGCACATAGTCCTACCTGTAATAGCAGGGCAGGAACATTGTATTCTTCCACTTTCCTTTTCACAGCGACAGATGTGACACTGAGGAAGTACAGGACTGTTCCTGTAAATAGGCTGTTGCATGGAAGCCCACAGTGCCTTTAAGACCTTGCCTTTTGACTGCAAAATTACCACTCTCTGTACCTGACAGCAGCATTCCTGTGATACCACACGTAGTCCTGGCCCTGGTGTGCTATTAGAGGTGGAAAAAAGACGAAGCTCCACTGAGCATTATATGCCACTTTCTCTTTACTTTTTATCACGCTCAGTCCCAATGTTTTGCGACTGTATAAATATGTAATGACACAGAGTAGAATTCATTTGTAACGCTTGTCACTGACGATCCCAAAGGCAATTACAATCAAATGAATGCAAGGACACGACTGGGATATGCACAAATACTATATAAACAGCTCGTGTTCTATTGGCTGTGTTGCAGCTCTTATTCCTTGACATCTCCTGCTCAGACGTTGATGAATTTGATTGTCTCTCGGACTCTAAACATTGAGCTGTGATGATGTTCTCAATTACTATAGGGTTAGGTTCTTACTATTTCGCACTGTTTTACCAGGTCTGGAAATCACTGCTGCTTTAAAAACTGCTCCAATATCTCACACGATAACGGAAAACGTAGGAACAATGGGATACAGTTTTTAGGTGACCGAAATGGACACAGCATTAAGGAGAGCAAGTCTCTGACCTTTCAAAACATGTTGGAAACGTTTGTGTACATTGGACATCTCGAATGTCGTGTTTACGAAACACGCAGTTAATTATCTTGTCATTTTGGTCAAGAAGTGTCTGCTAAATACAATGTTATTACATCCATCCATCCATTTTCTTCCACTTGTCCGTTGCCGCGTCATGGGGGCAGCTGTTGGAGCTGCCCAAATCACATTGCACCAGCCCCTGTGGCTCGTCCTGCAGGTGGTGGGTCCATGGAAAGACGGCCTAATGGTTCTAACCAGGCCTGTTGGTCTCTCATAAGGGGCTTCTGAACCGCTCTTTGTCTGACCTGTCACCTAGGACCTGTTTGCCATGGGAGACTCTACCAGGGGTACGAAGCCCCTGACAACAGAGCCCCCAGGACCCTTCGGGTGCTCAAACTCCTCCACCACGTTTAAGGTGGTGGAGAAAGTTACTTTTGCCAGTACAACGCTGTTTTCACCAGGAGGCTTTTAGATGGCCAAGTCCTGGACCCAGCCACAGCAGAAAGTCTTTTAACTTTCCAAAGACTCGTGTAGTAACATACCAAAAACAAGGTAATTTACTACGTCCATGGAGGTAAATGGTCCAGGCCTCTGTGCCATTCCGCTGCAGGGAGCTCGTATGGGTCGATGTTTTGGATGTCCGCAGGCTTCTCCAAATACCGCTGCTTGTTCCTGTAAGATGCCTTTTATTTTGCCTTATCTTTTGGCATTGCTTTACTTTCTTCCTTTTCTTAGATATCAGATATTGATGGTATGGTTTTATTATGTGTGTTTGTGTTTGAATGGATACTTGGATTTCTGCATTGGAGGATGAATAAAAATCTACCTTCGCTATAAAAAAAAAACATTTATGTAGACCTGTTCGAACAGTAAGTTTTGTTAATGAGATAAATTGACACAAACATGGAAGTAATCGCCTCTTTCTAGTCCTCAGCTCAGAAGACAACCATCTCAATCAAATTAATTCTTGGACACACACACACACATGAAAAGCACATCACTTTGTTAGAAGGTGACTGACAGAGGCTCTGGGCTTTCTCCCTGCTTTTAAGTGTGTGTTGAATACTCTCTGTTCTGCGGTGTCTGTTTACACCATTTCCTCTCCGAGATTATGCATATGTGTCATCCATATGCATGCCGCCTGTGTCTATCACCGCCTTTGTCTCCCCTAGTGCCGCCGCTTCGTATTAGCATTAGCTTTTCTGTATGCGGCTGAAGTTGGGCCGGAAATGAGAGATGGGATAAATGAGGGGGAAGGGGTCACCAGCGTCACATATTGCCACACGAGGAGCACATGGGAGCGGCAGGAAAGATGGAGAGGACAGAGAAGGAGGGAAGCCAAGCGAACAATTGTCAAGTTGGCAAAAGAAAGGAGAGAGAGTGGAGGTCTAATGCAAGAACATGGTTAACTTGGGAGGACTTTGAACTGCAGCCCAGTCGAGCATATACTGTATGTTTAACATTCACACACTACACACTGTCAGGAGTCAGACTTTACTCTAGTAAAATGTACTTTTGTCATATGGAGGTTTTATTCTTTTCTCTCACCAACTTCATCCAGTCTTCAAACATATTCCGCCTATTTGCCAGGCAGTGTCCAAGAAGCTCCTCATAGGTTTTCCACTTTTCTACACATGCCTGATGTCACATTTCAGATTTGTTTTTTGTTGAACACAATCTGAAAACATTTAGGCATATGAAGTAAAGTAGATGCAGTATATAGAGGACAACCAAGTCCTTTTCTGTAATCGTGTTTTGCATGTGCAATTTTAAAAGTGTGTACCAAACAGACAGTCAAATACTTTTACTATCTTGCTTTTTGACGGCCCTTAGGTTCATCTCCCAAAGTAACAGGTGTACTGTACTAATCACAAAACAATGCAGTTTATGGCAGGTGGCTTATGTCAACATACTCTTGCACTGTGGGTCTTATATCACTAAAAAAAGTATTACATCAAGTAAGCCTTAAAATAATGTTAATTTGAGAAATGATGTACCCGCGCCACTGAAATTCATTAGGGGGACTATACAGAGTTTAACAATGTTAAAATTAAGTATTTTCCTCCCCCTACATGTGTAGTGTGTGTAGAATGAGCCTATGACCTATCACCACAACTGCCTCTAAAACCCTGCACTGTCACTCAAAAAGTTGTTACTTCGGGTCTGAAGTGCCGTCATGCACAAGCTTAATATAGAATGTGCAGTTATATGTATGACCTGAGGTGGCGGTAGTGAGTATAAAATGGCCAACTTGCATCTAGCCCCTTTAAGACAGTATGAAGTTCAACATGTATCCTGAACCCAAAGCCATATTTCTGCAAAAAACTCCTTGATAAGAGTCTGTAAACCAAGACCGCGATGGAAATGGAGCCAAAAATACACTTGCGTGAGTTGGACAAGCGGCTCGGGATGCTGACGTTAATGACTGATGGGAGGAATGCAGCACGAGGAACATGTCCTGGTGACTTTTAGGTATGTAAGGTATTTTAAAATAGTGTGTTTTCATCTGCCACAGACCCGCCTCGTTGATGTGCGAGTGTGAGAGGTGAGAAACATGTCCCGAGTCCCGATGCTAGGGCTGTGCAATTAATCGAAATTCGATTACGATTTCGATTATTACACTAGACGATCACAAAAATAGCATAATCGAGAACAAACGATTATTAAGGATGCCCTCCCGCTCGTCCATCCAAAGCGCAAAAAGTCCGTCCTGTGTGGTTTGTGTGACGCGTCTGATCAGCTGAAACACCAGCGCAGCGTGACAGAACTGTAAATAATATCTACTAATGTTTTTTATACCTAACTCTTGAGATAACGCCAGAACAGCTGTTTAGAAGCCTTGACATCCTTTGCTCAGGCACTGGTTTTGTTTAGTAGAAAAGTCTAAAACTCTTCTTCAGGAGCAGATCTCAAAGGAGCTCAAAGCAAACTCTTATTATTACATGCCACTGAGATGATTGTTTCTGTTCCCTTTGCATTTCACGAGCTACAGGCTCATGCTTTGGTTTGACATAAAAACATTAGCGCTGTGTGATGACGTCATCAGGCCGCGCGGCTCTGTTGGACAGGTGTGAGGGCTGGCCAGCAGGGGGCAGGTGTCCCTATACGATTAGTTTAGAAACGTGAGCATTTAAAAAAATAAAATAAAAAAAATGCTTTTATTGTCCAAAGAAAATGTAGTCCATTGTTGTTTTTTAAAATAATAATAAAAATGAATACATAAAATATATATATATATTTTTAAGGCAACAAATAATCGTTTGAATAATCGCAATTTCAGTTATTACTAAAATAATCGTGATTATTTTTTTTTTCTATAATCGAGCAGCCCTACCCGACGCTACAACTGTGGGCATCGGCCAGCAGGACAACTTTAACCACGGCCCTTTGTCGTGTGACAGACATGCTCCTCCAGTGTCCCGGAGGCACTCGGCTGCTCCCGGCGCAGAACCCTGATCGTTGACCTGGTTCTGTCCAGGACATGGTCAGACCGAAGTCCTATAGCTCTAGCTCTACAGGACTCATTTAGCAGGGTTTAGCTCTGAAACTGACTGAAATACTGCCCACTCTTCATAAATGACTTCATCCAACCAATTTGGTCTAAAAATGCCTAAAATACATTTGTCAAACTGTCCAACTACATCCTTCTGCTTATACCAACTTCATTATTTTGACATGCGGCTAAATTCATCCTTATTAGTCTATCGTTCATATATTTATTTTTTTATTTAGCATGTCATTTTTTTAATAGAATGAGAACAAATTGTATTTTTTGACCCGCAAAAGTGGCATTATATGTCACTGTGATGGCAATAAAAAGGTATTCAAATTCAAATTCAAATTCACTTTATTTATCCGTTAGGAACTTCATTTGCAGGAGAAGTGCCAGTACGGGCCCGATAAAAACAATACATCCACAGACATTCAACAACATACAGCAATAATAAATACATTAAAAAAAACAGTATAGTGGGCCTTCGATAGACCAAGGTCCACAAAAAGTCTTAATTCTGACCAAGCCAAAGCTGAAGCTACCCTGATCACATTCAAATAAATGCAGTTACATTTACCTGGAAAAAAGAGTAGGTGGTGGCACAGCGGTTAGTTTTCTTGACTCACGGCATGTTTGTGAAGTCATTTTGGCAGCCTAGGTAAAAGTCCAATTATTTGCGTGCAGCACTTGTTGTCTTCTTCTAGATCTCTGTACATGTCAAAGATTTAGGAGCTAATTTTTTTTGGCAACAACTAGTCTGAAAATGACAACATCGACTGAATAAATGACCATGTGGAGGGAGAATAATACAGGAATATTGAACAACACGAGTGAGGGGGAGCGCCGCGGCTTTGAGGTGCAGAGAAAATGAGGGCTGTGTCGGTGACAGCTCCAGTGTCAGACAGATTTACATAAGAACCGATGCAATCTGTGAGCCGCCAGAAGCAGGCTTTAGAGCTGACTCAAGGAGCTCAGGAGAAGGGTGTGGCAAACAGGAGAGCTGACCTCCTTTTTTTCCTACGTATGGGTTTATCTTAATAAGAATATGTTATATTTCTTTCATAGAAAATGTGCGTTTTCACATTTCATCCAGAATTAGAGAAAGTGAAAGAAATAAAGGCATTAAAAATGGGTAAATAGTAGTATTTTTATTTGTGAATGTGCAACAGTCTCTTGCCTAAATGTGCCATGTGCCAATCCTTTTTGTTTCCATATATCTAGTATATATAGATATATATAGATACAGTAGACACATTCATAAAACTCCAAAATCCATACACACAAATTCATCTCTGTTGGCATGTAAGAGTGAACGGATCTGTATCATGTATTTTCTGGAGGTTTTTTTTCAAACCCGAAAGACAAGTCAGTTAACTCCGCCCCCTCTCCCCGAGTTGATACAACTTTAGCAGTAGTAGAAATATAATATCACAGCAAAAAGTGAAGTTACTTCACAATGCAATAAGGAGTTGACATTTGCAACACAGCTTCATAAATGGCTAACACGTGTTTTGATTGACTCATTGACCGCTCCATCATCGCTGGTTATAAGAGTTTAATCCACTTTGGTTCTGGCCAAGGTTCACCAAGCATCCATCAGTGAAGTGACAGTCACAGACAAACACTATTTTGGCTGATAGTTGCTGAATCCCGGAAACAACTTCTGGCGAGTGGCCTCTTCTTTAGGAGGATTGAATAAAGTCCTGTACCTCTCGTAGCCAAACGTGCATTTTTGCCACATTAACGTCAGGTAAGAAAAAAGTACAGGCAGTGTCCAGAGTAGGTTAGAAAGAGCTCCTTCTTCACAGCTTTCGGTGCACACATGTCATCTGTTCGGACGCTCTGGCGTTTTTTACATCATAGTGTCAAACAGCTTTTTTCTGTTGTAAGAAAGAAAAAAAGAAAAAGAAAAAATAAACCTGAGTGTCACAAGTCAGTCGTTCACCAGGAGACGGCGGAGCAGCTGCTCAGAGAGCAGGATTCAGGAGGATTGCTTAGGACTGCGTGAATGAAGTCAAAAAACACTCTGGGGGTGTTTTTGATAAGGAATAGCTGAACAACATGGTTAAAAGCTCCATAAAGTCGATTTTGCATGATATAGGAGCTTTAAACCAATAGTGCCCTTAGTCAGAGAACTCGAGTTGTAATAGTTTATTTTAGCAATTTTCATTCTTAATTTACAAAATCACATCATTCGTAATGAAAACTCAAAAGGAGTCGGCAAAAGTAAGAAAGCGTGTAAGTGCCTTCCCCATATTCACTGTGATTAACATTCATGCCTTTCAGAATAAAGCAAGTGACGACCAATTCAAAACATTATAGTCTTATCATTTGAATAGAAACGAGTCCCCAAAAAGCCATCCACAGCACTGAAGATGTACATGACTGAAGTGCATGCAGTCCCCGATGATGGAAATAATAATAGTAATAGCACACATTACATTAGCAATTCCTGAGTTTTACAGGTACAAAGCACTTTACACGTCGTCCAGAACAAAATGCTCTCTCTCTGTGTGACAGTATAATTTAACCTCTTACCCCCTCTCCTTAACTGAGCACATTTTCTCCAGTTCAGTCTTATCCAAATCTAAAAGCTTCTTGACTGGAGAGTTTACAGCCGATAGACCTGTGTAACGGCTCATTTGAAAGCTGCAAAATTGATATAAACGGATCTTTTTCCTCGCATTGTTAGTGTCACCGTTATAGCTGTTTTTAGAGGTTTTGTGTGTTTGCATCCTTATTGTGTTTCTGATGTTTATGTGGATTATTTTCAGCCATTAAAGGGATCTTTCAGGATTTTTGACATAGGGCCTAATTTCCTAGTTATCCAGAGTGTTTTTTTTGCTTCATGCAGTCCTTGTAATTGAAGAGTTTTGTGGTGCTAGGCTAGCGCATGTCTATGGTAACTAGTAGCCTGCATTAAAAATCTCTTCAAAATCATGGGGTAGTCCTCCAAAACGTTGCCATATCTGATTTGCAGAAAGCTCCTTTGTGATTTCCACATATAGTAATGCCGGCCGCAGGTAAACAAACTACTGTAGATCCGGAAACCTAGCAGATCGCTCCGCCGCTGCGTAGCTTACAACCAGGAAGCTGATGTTGCTCAAATAAAAGTTATTTTAAATGCAAAATGGTTGTATTTCAAAAGAAATATTATTATTATTATTAATAACACATACATTTATATCAGTAGTCTGGTGTTGTAAGTGATTTGCCTCAGGTGCACTGTGCTTGGGTCAGACTGTTTTTAATGCAGGCTACTAGTTACCATAGACATGCACTAGCCTAAAACAATAATAATAATCTCCAGAAATCAAAAACACTCTAGATAACCAGGAAATGTCAAAAAATCCCGAAATATCCCTTTAAGCGCACTCACACTATCCAACGTATGCTGTATGTGAACAGTAGAAGACAAGCACATGTGGTCTTTTCATCTCATGGTAACAGTTGTCTCTTCAACACTGGCCTTGGTCCATGCTGCCTCCAGTTCAAAGTTGCGAGGATCTGCTCTAGCCACCCACATCCTCAAACGGGAATTGGAACTAAATCAGTGGAATTTTCAGTATTCTGCTAGAAAGGTGGTCTTGTATTCATGAACATATGTGGGGGGTGGAATATAAAGCCCTCCCAGGCCAGACCGACTGCTTCCTCAGTGTTTGCACCATGTGTTGCATCCGCGCGCTGCCTTATTTACCTGTCAATCTGGACAGTTATCACATAATTCTCTCAGTTTAAGCGTAGATGACAACTGTTAACTTTAAATTTGGCCATATCTTATTTCATCTTCTCTCAACTGTTTCTCAGCCTTTTTATTCTGCCTTTGCTCTCACTACAAAGAAAGAGTTCTGCGCGGTTCGAGTTGTGTATAACCTCGCTTTACATGGCTGATGTCTTTTATTTCTTCAACAGAAAAGGGAGGCCTGATCCTTGTGCTGCGATTTACTCCACTGAATGACGATGAAGAAGTCTATTTTAATGCTTCCTCTATTAATCACCCTAAAAATAAAACCAGGGAAGTCTGCAGTTCACGAGGAGTTCACTGGACTAATACCACGTTTCAATGGCATTTGTGATGTTTTTAAAAGTCCCAAGCCAAACATAGGAAGAGAAAAGCAGCTGTAAGATAAAGTACTAAGATGAGCGATTGGTGGATGATGCTACTGACCAGAAGTCTGTGAAACTCACCGCCTAGTCTGTTTACATCACGTTTAGTACCTCAGCTTGCTTTCGCCCAGGGATGATGATTCTAAAATAGTACCTGACAAAGGTGACAGCACCAAGTTGAAAAGATCCAAAGCTGGGTAGGTGCACAAGGAAAGGCTTTTGTGTCTCTTTTTCTCTACATTGTTGAATCATCTGTTTGAGTTTCCTCTCTGCATTGCCACTCAGTCTGTCAGCATCTTCATTTCATCGTGACAAACATATGGTTCAATTTAAATGTCTATCTTTGTAGTTTTTGTCAATCCTGTTCATTTCATTGTTTCATGATTGCACACACAACGGTATTATGTCTTAAGACAGATGTCTTCCCTGAAAGGCTGAGTGAAGGTGTCATTTCAGGAGAAATGTGAGAAGCTTTCGCTGCTCTCTCTGATTGCCATAAACACATTGTTCGACTCGGGTCATGGAAACACATAACATACAAACACCCAAACTCATTCATTCTCCCATCCTGTCGCTCTCCCTCACACACACACACACACACATCATGGTGTGCCCCACTTCTGTTTAGGGAAAAAAGTAATTACTTTCTCTCCGTGCCTCGATGCCTTCAAAAGCCTCAGTGGGGCGATTCCCCGGTGAGCCAGTGAAATTCACTTAAACAGCTTTTGAGAGAGTAAGCAGTCTTATTGTTGCGCACTGAAACTTTGATTGGAAAGGCAGAGAGAGAAAAAAAAATGATAGGAAGAAGGCGAGGGGAGGGTGCATTTGGAGATTTGTAAATAATACTTTTGGTTTATTTTTTTATGGCTATTCTTACAATGCAAATGACCGTTTTTTTTTTATGTCTGTTCCTTTGTTTACTCATTATAACTTAGTTTGATGTGATAATGTCATTGCAAATATGTTAATGACAATATTACAGCGAAGTAGCTGTTTTGTAAAGAAAAGTTGGGAAAAACAGAACAGACAGTTGCTCATGGCTCATTTGTACAGCTTGGTTAAACAATAAGGGGGAGAGAATTTTACAAGTCAACGCTTTTTCATTCACTTCATGGTGCTGTTTGGGGTAGACCTTCCGACCACTCACTCACTCACACGCTACCTAGTATTCCATTTTGGTCTAGCATCCAGGCACTAACCATGCAGGTTATTAAAGATGCATTATGGAACTTTTTATTTGAAAAGAAAACCCTTGATTGTTGTACGCAATTGACTTTTTTTGTGTGGGTGGTTAGCATGGCATCTTTACTTTCGATCACGGTGGCCTTTACAACGCACCAGGATCAATGGAACGTGTGCGTAACCATGGAGAGGCTGCCAGAAAAACAATTGATCCTGGCGCTTCAGTTTATTGAAGAAAAAGAAAATAAGGACATTTTCATTACCATGCATTTTGTAGTTGTCTAAGATTAAGAATAGTCACAGCATCGTTACTATTTAAGATTGTCCTTTGAATAAGACAAGTTTGTTGATTTAGTTGTCAAAACTAGAAAGCAAGTAAACATTTCTTCTGTCTCATGAAAGGTATGAGCCTTTTCCAAAAAATGTATGTTTGGTTCTTGATTTACCTCAAACTTTACTCTAGTCTGAATCATATTTGGAACAAACCTCTGACTCTGACCACACTCACACCAGTCTTACATCTCATACAGTATTTCCGTTTAATAACCACGGGTTTAAAATATTGCTGCAGCGCCAAGCTAATATTGAAAACCCCATCACTCCATTGGAAATCGATGTCCTCTCAATCTTCAACAATCAATCTTCTTCGCTTTTATTCGAGCCAAAGTCTATTTTGGGATTCGTTTAATCTTGACTTTGGCTGGTCCACCTGCAAGACGCTTCTTCCTGTTGGGACGTCTTTAAGTGGCTTCAAAGTCATCGCCCCAGACAAGCGATACCCCACTGATTCCCACACAGAGGCAGCTAACAGACGGCCCCAGCAGCGTGTCTGTGGACTATATCAATGAACAAACATCATTCTTAATACTCTTGTTATTCCTCCTGGCGCGGACTTCAAGCGATGGAGCCTTTTTTTGTGTAACGCCCTGTGAAGCCCCAGCAGATTAGGGTATTAGGAATACTACTGTGTCACCAGAGTGCAATTACTTTTTTCTTATAAAGTTGTGCAAATAATGTGGTGTGCATTAGCAGTGGTTTGAATGACCCCTGTACAAGTTTAAGGGGAAGGTAAGGACAATTGATAACATGTAAAGTGATAATACACCGTTTTGACATAAAGAAAAGTTAACAAGACTGTGCACCTCACTTTTGTGAAGCCAAGGGACTCAAACTTTAAAGAAGTTCACGGATTAAATGATTTAAAATACAATGCAATATGCACTTTAGGCAAATGTTCTTCAACCGTCATCTGTACTTGGCAGTTTAAAGTTGCACTATGCAACTTTTGATGTAAAAAAATCAACAGTGAAAACCAGTAGAGTTCAGGAATGTGATGTCATGTCGCTAAGCATTATGGGATTAGCAGCAATTGTAAAATAATGGAGATTTTGAAAGTCAAAAATGTTATTGTTCACATTAAAACACTTGGACCCCACAGGGTGTTAGATGTATTTACCAGCAGTAACTCAGCAGTTAATGGAGTTGTTCCACGGCTATTTTCTTCACTTTTTATACTGTTGGAACTGGAAATGTATGATAACAGCTGCAAAGATGGTGGATCTCCATGGTAGCTGTGGAATTTCCCGAACTCTATAGCCCATAAGCGCCACTGCAGGTGTGGTAGCATGTTACGGTTTATAATTCTTTAATTGTCCGTGAGAGTAAACACTACGCTGACAGAAAATACAAAGAGAAAGAGGGATATTGTACATCCAATTACACAATAGAGATAATTTTTTTCACTTAAACTTGGCTGTAAATACTGTTTAAGTGGCGCTAGCCCGCAGTTAGCTTTGCCCGTTAGCCTGTTAGCTTCTTCGTGATTACATTAGTGTGTATTGGTGGACTCCGACCTGTTCTGGCCAGAGACACCAGGCGGAGATGAAAGACTCCCCAATCATCCCATTAACACTTGTATTACTTCCAGAGGGACCACGGAAAGGATTTATTAAGGTAAACAAGTTTCTTAGTACTTCTTTAAGTCTGAAGTGTTTAAAGGGGGGGTATTATGCAAAATCGACTTTTTCAAGCTTTACATCATGTTATTATGTCATTCCCTGATTAAAAACATGTCTGAAGTTGCCTTGGCACATTCAAGTATTTTTGAGTAATCTGTAAAAACTCTGATGGCGGCCATTTTAGGGATAGCTTTGCCTGAGTCCTCCTAGGAACGCCCCCACCTCCTGGAGACGCCTCCGAGCTTTCGTCACCAGCCAAGTAACCAACCACTGCTCCTCAGCAGAACCCCCTCCCCACTGATGCCACAGACAGTGTGTGGAGGGGGCGTGTCGGAAAGGGTCAGAGGTTCTTAAAGAGACAGAGGCCTATTTCAAGACATTCGCTACAGCCATTTTGAGAGAGCAATTTTAAACAAGGCAGTTATTCTAATTTACTGCATTTACAGACCAACAGAAGGTTTGGTCATCATTGTAGTGTGCTATAGACTGGTGCAATGTGATTGAAAAAATATAATATATATAATACCCCCTCTTTAAGACGTTTTACCTTTCATGTCATCAGCTTTTTATTTTCCTAAAACAGTCTCAACTTGTTCAAAAATGAACCTCTATTGTTTAGTGCAGTGGTTCCCAAAGTGGGGGTCGGGACCCCTCAGGGGGTCTTGAGGCCTTGGGTGGGGGTCCCCAGATGATTTCAAGATGCAACAAAAAGAAACTACTGTTTATTGCATACTTTTGAGTGTACAACAGCCTATAATTAGTGAAATCCATTCAATTATTCAAAACAAACAATTTAAATACAAATAAACTGGATGTTTTTCTGGCCTTAAGTAGCGCAAGAGGCAATACCAGCCAAAAAAGTTTGGAAACTCCTGGTTTAGTGAGTTTATGTGCCGACTCAGTTTACCCTATTATAGTAACTTGAAGTATAGATGAAAGCATTCGAACCTTTGTCATTGATGGAAAACTCCTTCATGACTGAGAGCTTACACAAGTACATCAACCATAAATTATCTAAAGTGGATAATAATGAGAATCAATTTGTTATCATCTGTCCCGATCTCGAAAAGCACCAGAATAGATTTATTTGTCCTTGGTTTATAACCAGAAATCTCAAGTTGACACTGTGTTTTAAGGCAGAACACAAAACAGAACAGAACACAAAACCTTTTCATATTGCTGTATATAGGCGCTCATATGATCTAATACACCTGGGGAAATGGAAAGGCACCAGTAGAACAAAGTCTACAAAGTAAGTCTAGAGGGACATGGTTTACATAGACGCTGAACAAACACACCTGTGGGTGAGCTGTAATCTGAATACCTCATTTGCCAATACCTGAATGAACTGTCACTAATGAACCTTTAGAACCAAAGGAGCTTCCCCCTTCTGCTGCAGGATCTCACTTTGTTCTTCCCATTATGTTCTTTCTCGTTTCATCTCATGGTGCATCCAAGAGAGCCAGTGGTATTGCATGTCGCACTTATGTTGGAGTGTCATTTGAACAAGACTGACTGATAAATCAATAGCAGCATTTGTGAATAATTCTTTCTGTGCCTTGTTACTCCTCTGGGGAAGAAAATAAATGGCATAATAATGAATCTGGGAATCTATGAAACACGCCCATATCTATTGCTTGACAGTACGTTCTTAAACTAACCTAATAATAATTGTGTGAGCATATTTCTCACAGTCAGTCTACCCCAGGGCAGCTGTGGCTACAAAAGCCCTGCCCTGGGGTGATTAGCTTACCATCACCGAGTATGATGTGAATGAATAATGCACAGAATTTAAGCGTCTGGATAAGCGCTACATAATACATTATTATTATATGCCCTAATAGACCCTGATGTCAGCATATCTGCCTCCGTGCACTAAAACTTTTAAACTGCATTAACATTTATGGTTTAAAGCTGTCTGTTCTTTCTGATCAAGCACACTGAGGGATCGAGCAAGCTAAAAAAAAGGACTATACCTTATAGGGCTGCAACTAACGATTATTTTGTAATCGATTAGTCTAATGATCATTTTTACGATTAATCGATTAATCGCTTGGCTGTGAATGGTGTAGTAAAGTTTTATTTTATTTTATTTTTTTATCACATTATAGCTTAAGTCGCGCTGTTTAACCCCTTACCTTCCACCTGAACCGAGCACAGTTTCTCCAGTTTGGCTTCACCCCAATCCAAAAGCTTCTGGAAAAAAAGCTGTGAAAATAGCAACAAAACTGAGACGAAAACAATGATGGAAATGTGACAAAAAAGTGAGAAAACATTGACAAAAAAGTGACCAAGAATTGATGAAAAAGTGGCAAAAATGTCACAAGAAATGGACAAAAAATTGACGAAAAAATGACAAAAATTGGACAAAATGTGACCAAAAAAATTACAAAAATGTGATAAAAATTTGACAAAAAAATTACAAAAAATGTGACAAAAATGTGATAAAAAATCTGATGACGTGAGGAAACAGATCCTCTTGGTTCAGGCGGGGGTTAAGGGGTTAAGGAAGTGCTGATGGAGTTTTTTTTTAAGGCTATTCATGAAACTTACATTGTACAAACCACTACAGACCCTAAATATAAAATCAAAGTAGGTTTTCATCAAAAATACTACATTTTTTTTGGTCATTTTTGCTCCATTTTAGTCTGTGTGAGCCAGAAAACGATTAATCGATTACTATAATAGTTGTCGACTCTTTCAATAATCGATTAGTCGTCGATTAGTCAATTAGTCGTTTCAGCCCTAATACCTTAACGTAACTGTGCCCCTCATACAGTATTATCAATCCGTCCCAAAGGGCAGCTGTTGAGTTATTACTTTGAAGAAAACACAAGTGTGCAATCTCTATGTTACATGGCCTATATTATGCAAAGTCTACTTTTTTTTTAGGTTTAAACTGCATGTTATAACATCACCCAAAACAAACCCAGAGTGGCATTCTGTTTCATTTGCCAACCTGTCAGTAGTCCTGCATATTCATTCTGTCTTTCACACTCAAAACGCAAGCCCACGCGTCTGTGTACGGCTAGACGTTGGCTCGGCTCCTGGGAGCAGCTTAAGTGGGCAGTGACCTGCTCCGTTCTTCAGGTAGCCACACGTGCACGGATACGGGAGCGGGTGAAGACAAAACAAGATGTGATTCCATTGCGATAAACTGTGATTAACTCTCAATAATGAATCACATGCATGCATTTTGACAGCCCTAATTGACCAATTGCAAAACCCCGTCCAGTCATACGTCATGTAAACGTTGCTATCAGATATTCCCTGGATATCCTCCCAGTGAAACTCATGGCCGGTTAAATCAAGAAAGCTGTCGTTGGTGGACTTTGTTACAAAAAAGCTGTTTCTCCCGCTGGAACATCTGGCACATTTACTTTTTAAAGTGGGGGTATTATGCAAAATTGACTTTTTTTACAAGCTTTACATCATGTTATTATGTCATTCCCTCATTAAAAACATGCCTGAAGTGTTGCCTTGGCACATTCACGTATTTTTGAGTAATTTGTAAAAACTCTGATGGCAGCCATTTTAGGGATAGGTTTGCCTGAGTCCTCCTAGGAACGCCCCCACCTCCTGGAGATGCCTCCGAGCTTTCGTCACCAGCCGAGTAACCAACCACTGCTCCTCAGCAGAACCCCCTCCCCACTGATGCCACAGACAGTGTGTGGAGGGGGCATGTCGGAAAGGGTCAGAGGTTCTTAAAGAGACAGAGGCCTATTTCAAGAAATTCGCTACAGCCATTTTGAGAGAGTAATTTTACACAAGGCAGTTATTCTAATTTACTGCATTTACAGACCAACAGAAGGTTTCGTCATCATTGTAGTGTGCTATAGACTGGTGCTATGTGATTGAAAAAAGCATAATACCCCCTCTTTAAAGGAACACTGTTTTTCCATACTGAGAGTTGATACGTACCTGTCTGGTCTTCTTGCGTGCCCGTGGAAGAGCTTGTTCGCTTCTAACTCCCTCCCTGTTTGGAGCTATAGGAATACATTGGGAGAGGGCAAATGCTAACAACATCTTTGGTCTTTTTGCGTGACTGAGGGCACACAGTTCTTCCATACTGTATGTTCTTACCTGAGCTTAGACAAGTTGATACGTACCTGTCTGGTCTTTGTGCGTGCCCGTGGAAAAGCGTGGTAGCTTCCAACTTCACCCGTGTTTGGAGCTATAGGAATACATTGGGAGAGGCCAAATGTTAACATCTTTCATCGTTTAGCGTGACTGGGGGCACACACAAAGACCAGCCAGGTGCGTATGAACTCGTCTAAGCTCAGGTAAGAACATATCTCAGTATGGAAAAACGGTGGCCTGTTCCTTTAAGTTCTACAGGAAGTGCTAAGTTGCTCATAGAAGAGCCTTGATATTTCAGCCGCAGGTGGATTTGTTATTGTCACTGCACTGATAGCACACGGTAGATCACAGCTTAAATACATCATGTCTATGCTGGAGAATAATAACTTTCATGTTACCTCACCGAGCGACAGCCTTGCGGGGGAGACAAAGCCACTGCAGCCTCTCTTTCCTCCAGCACATCCAGGACCAGTGGCAGACCCCAGACTCGCCATATTTGAATCAAAAGTGGAGTAACATAAGAAGAGATCGACTTGCCAAGAGCATTACTCGTCCATATGATAGTTCTGATTTGTTCCGATTTCCTTGAGCATAGCGGTGCTTTAGCCGCAATAGTGAAGTGCCCTCTTCGTTGTGTATTTTAAATAAAATTCCTCCACTGCACATTGCACCCCATTTTGCCTCCAGCTTCTTGACGGAGCTAGCATACATTGGCCAAAGGGGCGGGGCTTTTGTGAAAGGTCAATTGTGTATAAATTATGAAGAAAGACAACACTTTCTTTACAATTAAGGCTCTAAATAGATTGGGGTCAGAAGAATAAGGACACAACTCTCAGCTATATTGTTTCCTGAATTGTTGTAGCATCATTTGAATTACTTTAAATTACATTTTTCTTCATTTGCAAATAATTGTGCAGACCGACTTCCCCAACCTTTGTCAAACACTTTACAATTGTGCACTGAGTGACTGTAGATGTCTGTCATTGAAAAACAAGCTTTTAAAATATATGCCAATCAAGCAGTTAATGCACAAACATTCATTTGTATACATTCAGATTGATTTGACAATGATGCCGTAAAATTAAAAGCACAAAAACTGTACATTTAGAAAATACCACACACCACAAGAGCTGCTGGGGAGGATATATATGCGAGGGGTGAGCTCTGCCTCTTTCCATCGCTTCTTCCCTTTGATCAGTGTGACTTCTCGCCTGCAAAGAAGTCCCAGAAAGTGAGACAGGTGAAAAGAGACGGAATAAAGAGTTATGAAGAAACACAGCGAGACGAACGCGAAGGCAAGAGGCAAATCAAAATTTAGGTGAAGTATGGAAGAAGGTTGAAGGGTTGGAAGAAAAAAAAAAGAAGAAAAAAAAAAGCATAAACAACAAAAAGAGAAGCTGAGTCATGGGGAGAGATTGGAACAGATGAGACAGACGGCTGCAAAGAAATTGTGACTGAAACTTCAACAGTGCTCATTACCATCAAGAAAATGATCAAAGTCTGTTAGCACTGAGCCAAATTGCATATTTGTGTGTGAGCTATATAGTGATTGTGCCTCAAGGAGAGAGTAACGGATGCAGCGGTGCCTTTGATGAAGATGTTATTATGAGAAATAAAGAACTTCTTTTTTGCGTGTCTATAATGTCATGGACAACACACAGGGACGCACATTTAAAGGTTATTGGAAATTAACGACCATTAATTGGAGAAATTCCCACACACTGCTTGACTTTATCCAGCCATTAAGAACGTTTCGGTGCCAAGGCCATCATCAGGCCTATACTTTTACAATTTATCCTATTAATGAATATTATGATACTGTGACCCCTCCTGGAACCGCCAACTCAATGTGGTGGAGGGGTTTGAAGAAGAAGATAAGAAGATCTTTATTTATATAGCGCCTTTCACAGACATATAGTCACAAAGAGCTTTACATGAGACAATTGTACATTCACTCCATACTCGGTGGTGGAAAGCTACGTTTGTAGCTTCAGTTTCCCCTGGGGGAGACTGTCAGAAGCGCTTTCGCGACCACACACGTCTGCGCCAACGGACCCTCTGACCACCACCATACATTCACTCACACACATCATTCATCCTGGCCTATTGTGCATGTTTTTAGTGGTAGGGGAAACCGGAGTGCCCGGAGGAAACCTACGCAGACACGGGGAGAACATGCAAACTCCACACAGAAAGGCCCGTCCAGGTGGGAATCGAACCCGGACCTTCTAGCTGTGACGCGAGAGCACTAACCGCTGCGCTACCGTGCCGCTGAGCACCCGAATGATCCAGGGGGCTATGTTGTCGGGGGTTTCGTGCCCCTGGTAGGGTCTCCCATGGTGTACAGGTCCTAGGTGACGGGTCAGACAAAGAGCGGTTCAGAAGCCCCTTATGAGAGACCAACAGGCCCGGTTGGAATCGTGAGGCCGTCCTTCTGTGGACCCACCATCTGCAGGAGGGGCTGGTGCAATGTGACGTGGGTAGCTCCAACAGCTGCCCCCATGACCCGGCAATGGAAAAGTGGAAGAAAATGGATGGATGGATGATGCTTTGATTACTGCATGTACCGAAATGAGTAAGTAAAACAATAGTGTGCAATAGTGATGGGATTCATGGCTCTTTTCTGGGAGCCGAGTGTTTGGGATCAGTTCATTTCAAAGAGACGTTCAAAGGACTGGCTCTTTTTGATATACGTTTTTAATAATGGCAGCCAGACAAGATCATAATTTCGAAGACGCGTCAACTAATAAAGCGAGACTATTTGTCAAATCATTTTCAGTGCAAAAAGCTTTCACTTGTGTCGCCTGATCTGTTGTTAGGCTGATTATTGTGATCGTTCGGTGGATTTCTGGTTAACGTTGACTGAAAAAAAGACTTGGCTCATTTCCCGATTGAGATCCGGTTCGAATCGTTCACCTCTAAATAGCTGCTCAAAAGAGCCGGAAGGTCATGAAAGTCGCATCAATAGTGTGCAACCATGTCAGTCACAGATGTTGAGTGTAGTTCTTTGCTACAACAGGAAACGTTTTTGAAAGACTAAGGGCCCTTTTGTGGGGAGTCTGTTCCTTTAAAGGGGCTAGATGCAAGTTCACCATGACGGCAATTCAGACCCAAAGTAACACCTTTTTGAGTGACAGTGCAGGATTTTAGAGGCAGTTGTGGTGAACAGGTCTGGGCTCATTCTACACATTAGGACATTGTTGGAACATGTAGGGGGAGGAAAATCATTATTTTAACATTTTTAAACTGCGTATAGTCCCTTTAACATTAAATAAGTTAATATTATTTATTTCTGAACTTTTGAACTTACTGTTTAAAGAGATGTCCAATTAATGGCTCCTCTGTTCAATGATACTGTAGCATCCCAGCTGAATTATTGAAGCATACAAGTGGTACATTTCCATGTCCATCTTTATTTCCATTCTTTATGACCACCGTAAGAGCTAAAAGGTCAAACACAAGCAAATTATACTCATGAAACAATCTTAAGCATGAGCATAAACATACAACAGACCATTACCTTTTTTCTCCCTTCAGCTAGGAGCCAGAAGTAAATCGGTAAACCGTAAGGCATTTTACACATTCTCCCACCATGATGATAAAAACATTTAAGCACTTCCTACAATGCCGGAAACTACGTAATTTGTACAGGAAGTACTTCAAAACAAACCATACTCCGCTACACTCCCGCCAATCACGAGTTTAGGATAAATGAGTGATTGGCGCGACAAATACATTTTTAGAATGAGACATCGGACTAATGGGTTGTCAGACCAAAGGCACTGCTTATGCAGCGTTATTAGCGGTTTTGCGTTAATCGACACAGGATTATGAATCACGGAGCTCACCTACTGTCAATGTATTTTTGGTAATTTACCATCAATGGGAAAAAAGCTTCCTCTCCTGTTCGCCGCCCGTGAATTGTTATTGAGGGCAAATAAAGAAGTCTGATTTCACGGGCTCGTTTCAGTTTTCTGATGCCGCCAACATGGGCACGGGACCCAGACTGATATTCCTCTCTATAATAAATATAGAGTGGAATCATTCTAGTCTCACCAGGCAACACATGAGGGGCGGCAGTCCTTTAGCTAACTTTTGTGGCTGCATCAGCGCGGAGAATGTGTGTTGGGCCATGAGACACAGCTAAGATTAGCTCCATTCGAAAAAATAACCATTAATAAAGTCACTAAAGCTTATGTGACATGACGAGTGGTATAGGTATGTTTAAATGAAATTGCCAGACAACGCCATCCAGTAGAACTGGAAAAAATGTGCTTTAAGGCACACAGGTTCGACCCATAAGGACAGAGGCAGCATGTTCCTTTTTCACAGTTTAGTTTATTTTTCTATGTTGTACTTTATCATTCTGTTCGCTTCATACTTTTCGTTCGCACTAGACATTTCACAACGTTACATTCAGTTGAACAGTTTCACTTTAAGTCTGTCGGTTCACAGTATTTTCGTTTGGTCACAGTAGCTTTCCGTAGTACAAACAAAACGAAAACATGACAACAAGAACAAGGCAAAGCAAGACAGCAGCATTGGGTCCACCTAAACGTAAATACAAAGAAAGTTAGCTGCGGAACAGTCCTCCTACAAAAGGCTAACCACGAGGCAAGGCAAGCCTACCGTCGCACGCCCACATCGAACTCCACCCGGCCGGTGCGGTGCTTCGATAGCCTCCCGGTTACGCGAGGCCCCCAGCAGACCCCGGACCAAACACGTCGGGAGAGCCATGCGGACGCCATGGAGTGGTGCGCCTTAAACACACAGCCACCCGCGACGCTAAAATACAACTTGCGTTAGCGGCTAAACCAATACTGAAAAGAGGACGAACGAACCATAGCTACCTGCACCCGTAGAACATTGCGCACAGCCTCTGGGCCAGCCCAACCAGGCCGGAGGACGCCAGGGAGGAAGACAGAGGAAGTGCGTGTGAACCAGGGTGGGCTTTTATACTTTTTACGCGCTGGCGCCATCTGCTGTTCATTAGTTATTTTAAAATACATTAAGTTTTATTGGATTAAAATGCATAAAACTGATTATGCCACATCTACCCCCCCAAACTGCATCGGCGTCCCGACGATGAACATTCTTACTGTAGCACTACACAAACATTCAGGCAACGGAAAGGGCTATGAGGCTTACGCTTCCCGAATTTAAAACCAAGGACACCATGGGACCAGTGTCCGAACATAACGCGGGCCACGGCAACAGGTCACCGGACGTCGCAACAATAAAACACCACCCACTCTACCCCACCTGACCCACCGGTCGACGTTGTGAGGGGCCTTGACGGCCACGAGCTGAGGGAAAGGGAACTTTTTAAAAACTTGGCCTCCACACGGGCTGTACACGGCTTCCCACGTATCAGTAACGGCTGCCCTTGGGGCTATCGGTAGTAGAGGCACACTCATCTCACGCCTACCCACCGCTACAAGGGGTATGAGCCCCAGAGATGCCAGGTACAACGTAACACGAGGCCAAAATGCTGTGTCTGTCCCCACTAGCGTCCCATGTTGCTATAGCTGCTGTCTTGCTTCTGCACAAATAAAAGTACACGTTACTGCCACAGAATTACTTTCTCAAATTAACAGGGTTCTCACAAAATGAACCGCATTGCCAAACAAAACAAAATACACAGCACTATAGTAGCTTTTAGCGAAATTTTCAGTGCAACTACACAGAACAATGCTTCAGTACCAGTAGTCCTATATTGCCATTCAAAATAGATGCACAGCAAATAAACACAAGGAAATATTGCAAAAACAAACATGCAAAAGTACACAATATAATGAGCCAATAGGGCTGGTGAAAACATGTTTTTAGCAGCAAACACAAACAAATCTCTACAAAGCGGTCCTGTAGCTGTTGATTTTGTTACCAATAGATCTTACTGAAAGGAACATTGTAGCCTCTGAAACCGAATGGTCCTGCCAACGATCGCCAAAATGTGACATGACGAGTGGTATAGGTATGTTTAAATGAAATTGCCAGACAACGCCATCCAGTAGAACTGGAAAAAATGTGCTTTAAGGCACACAGGTTCGACCCATAAGGACAGAGGCAGCATGTTCCTTTTTCACAGTTTAGTTTATTTTTCTATGTTGTACTTTATCATTCTGTTCGCTTCATACTTTTCGTTCGCACTAGACATTTCACAACGTTACATTCAGTTGAACAGTTTCACTTTAAGTCTGTCGGTTCACAGTATTTTCGTTTGGTCACAGTAGCTTTCCGTAGTACAAACAAAACGAAAACATGACAACAAGAACAAGGCAAAGCAAGACAGCAGCATTGGGTCCACCTAAACGTAAATACAAAGAAAGTTAGCTGCGGAACAGTCCTCCTACAAAAGGCTAACCACGAGGCAAGGCAAGCCTACCGTCGCACGCCCACATCGAACTCCACCCGGCCGGTGCGGTGCTTCGATAGCCTCCCGGTTACGCGAGGCCCCCAGCAGACCCCGGACCAAACACGTCGGGAGAGCCATGCGGACGCCATGGAGTGGTGCGCCTTAAACACACAGCCACCCGCGACGCTAAAATACAACTTGCGTTAGCGGCTAAACCAATACTGAAAAGAGGACGAACGAACCATAGCTACCTGCACCCGTAGAACATTGCGCACAGCCTCTGGGCCAGCCCAACCAGGCCGGAGGACGCCAGGGAGGAAGACAGAGGAAGTGCGTGTGAACCAGGGTGGGCTTTTATACTTTTTACGCGCTGGCGCCATCTGCTGTTCATTAGTTATTTTAAAATACATTAAGTTTTATTGGATTAAAATGCATAAAACTGATTATGCCACACTTAGTTCGCTTCATATACCGTCGCCCTCCTATAGTGTTTTAGCTGGAGCTTTATCACTGAGGGAAACTCGGCGCAAACTGTGGGTGTTTAGTTAAAGATCCATAGGACATCACAGTGAACCCAAAAACAGCAGTTTGGTCTGACAGTACCTTGACTAAATTTAGCCCATTGGCTAAATGGGGCTAACTTTAGCCCAATCAAAAGAAATCCAAGTTTGGGTGCGGGTAGAAGGCGGAAAGCGAAATGCAGATGAGGTAGGTGTTTCTGGATGCTAAAACAGAATGTGGTGCTTGCACATTAGCACAACGAAGTGTTTGAAAGTCCTAACAGAGTTGTCAACTCAAGCAACAACATCCCCCCCCCCCCCCCCCTTTTTTTTTTTTCTCCTTCTTCCTAATTAAATGTAGGATTTGAATTTTTCAATTTACAAAAAAAGTTTTCTGTTAGTTCAGGAGCTGTAAATTCTACGCAGTGAGAAATCTCAAAATTACAGTGCTTTGCCATCTGTTTATCCAGACTAATCTGGAATGTTGTGAAGTCTCACACCGAGGCAAGGGATATATTTGTACTGCAGTTCTGATGAAACTGTGGACAGCAGCTGGAGTGTATGTAGAGATCTGTAACAGATGTAAACAGCTAGGGATTGCCAGACTTTTGTGTAACAAATTTTGATGTTTATGAATGTGTTGCTAGTCAAATAAAAGAGTTATGTCTAAAAGTGTTTACTGTAAGCACTGTAAGCACACAAAGATGAACAAAGTGGTAACTTGGGTCAGTCGTAATTGAGCAACGAACTTAACGGTTCTTATTCCTGCCAATTAAACATTAGAATCCAGATGCCCAGAGGAAGCAGTCATTTAACCTCAGCCATGATCTCTTTTCCCCTGTCCATCACCTTTAATCATTTAATTAGATAGTCTCATGTTTGACAAAATGAATTTTCACAATGTTATCTAATCTCCTGACATTGCCTGGGCAGTGGGAACATATTCAGGCAGAGCTCCAATGAATCGTCTCAGACATTATGGGGACAAGTGGTCTATATGGTGGTCCATGCTTAAGGACAATAGTATTATATGATCTCAAGCTCACTGTTGAACAGACTTTTTCCATCGTGGACAAAGGTTCTTAGGCCGTCACCTGTACTCTGTACGTTCAGTGTTGAATGGTTTGCCCGTGGTTACTGACCTTATAATGAGTTTTACTCATGGATCGATGATGGTTTTACTCCACTCCTCTTTGCTCCTCTGCAAGTAGAAAAACACGGCCGAGTCAGTCATGTTTTAGGACTGACAGTAGAAGTTCGGTCACTGACAGGTTTTTCTGCTTTAGTTCCGTTACGTCTGAAGAATAAACTCGCCTCCTCGTCTCTTCTGTAGATCGTAAATCCTTGAATCTGTTTCATTTTCACAGTTTACATTCCACAAAAGTTATATTATCTGTGTTAGCGTCACATCGCCTCACACAGGCCTGGAAGATGAATTGCGCCATTTTCACAGACCTGAGTCGACCCATGTGGACGCACACATTTACTGAGCTGGTTTTGTGCTTACAAAGAAAGGGTATATTGTGTGGATATAGCAGAGTCTTAGTTCCCCACACACCAAAGAGCACCTTCCCCGCAAAAAACTAATTTTGTTTTTGACCACTTGAGCACTTTGTCTAGTTTTTTTCGTGAACCGGAAATGGTTGGCCTAGCCATCAACCCCTTGCCCCCTGCTGGCCGGGACTTGTGCCGCTCCCCTGCTGCTGCCAAAGGGCATTCGGATCGGTGGCTTTCATGTCGACTGGGACAAGACTGGTTTACCAGGTTTTGGGGAACTGATCGGATTAGACTTCACATGTAAACGTAGTGACTGACAAGGGGAGGGTGAGAGAAACTTGAAGATTATAAGACCGCAGCAGATCATGACATTTTAAGCCTTCTTATAACACCGAGTTTTTGTTGCAGAGGATGATTTGAATGAAAAAGCAGGTACTGGTCAGTGTGCATGACTTTTCTGAATAGTCCTGCCTTATGTTGCAACCTTATAAAGCCAGTTTGTTTAGCTCGAGCATTTCATTATCACTAACAAGCTCTGGTCCATTGCCATCAAGATTCAAATGTTGCTTTTAAGAACTGACAATTTGTGGGAATTTATTTTTTATTTCCCTATATATTTTCCTCACTAACAAGGGTTGATTCTTTGTACATAAAACAAATGCAGCGCTGAGAGGACCGGCAGTAGAATACATAATGATGCAGTGCTTGGAAGCTACACATGTAAAACATAAGAAAATGGACTTGTAGTGCATGGTAAAACATGCTGCGGGCCACTGTTATGCGAGCAGAGCACAAAACGATACGCAGCCTGTGGAGACAACTGCTTTAATTAAAAGTTGTATAGCTGAATTGGTCACGAAATGTAGCAGAGGGCCATAGCAGTTTTCTTCCTATTAAAGCCATGTAGAATCATGTTCGGTCAGAGGACAAAGACCTTTACAATCTTAACCAAATTAGTGTACTCACCTGACAGTTAAACCGATATGATAAAAGGAGCCAGGGTTTCAAATAACTTAAAAGAAAAACAAAAAGTAAGAGACCGGGGAACATGTAACAAAACATTGAAATGTTTTTGAGTTGATAATAATGATTACGCTTAAATTGTGCATTGCCTGTGAAGTTTTTCGAAATTCCCTCTAGTTCCCATGAGCAAGTACTTATTAGGGCTTGACTGATACATCGTCCGGCCGATATATCAGGCCGATATTTGGGTATTTTCGATATTGGCTGATAAAAAGGCTGATATCTCCAGAACCGAAAGTCATGGACACTTCCCCTTAAAATGAGCGCTTCCACAATTTCCTCGGCTTCAGGGGGCGGAGAAACACTGTGGTGAAAATGGGTCACAAGTTTGTACACCTGTTTTATGTTTTTTATGTTGTAGACTTTTGCATACATCATTTCGGAACCATAAGAGAACCTTTTTTGCTTTGGAATCTGCTGATTTTTGTCTTTCAGTCAAGTTATCTCTGAAGTACATACTGTACTAACAGTGTTGGGCAAATCACCTTAAAAGTGTAATATATTCTATATTAGTACAGTTTTAAAAATGTTAGATATAAGACTCACTATAGCCATAAAATGCCTAATGAAGAAAAAACAACAGGCTGAATCGGCGTAGGCTAACGTAGCACACTCATGGTTAGCTACATGAAGCATAAACAACAAACTATGTTAACGTCACATAAACCGTTCAGATATCTATAGCATAAAGAACATACTTAACTCTCGATCTCACTCCAAATCACTAAATCCATTGAAATCTTCATCCTCGGTGTCACTTCTGAACAATCGCCTTGGCAATGACCTGGGCACAGAGGTGTAACTGTTGACAAGCCTCTCCCAGCAGCACGTTGTTCAAGTTCTCATTTGCGAACTCGTTCCTCAAGCTGTGGCCATCGAGCTTTTAACCCGTGATTAGCTTTGTTTTGTTTTCTTCTCTAAGCGTAACCTCCGAAATTTAGATTTGAATATTTTTTTTCAAATCATGTATTAGTCGCTCCGGAGTATAAAAAAAAGTGCAACTTATAGTCCGGAAAATACGGTACAAAAATGTTTCAAAAATGTAGCTGAGTTACGCTAGTTCGAGTTACTTTTGGCAAAATATAAACTGAAAATAGTAATAAAGCCACTGAGCAAAAGTGCAAAGATTTCCTTTTCCTCTGCTTTTTCCCTCATTCTCTGTGTTTTGTTTCTTATTCACCAATTTCCAACTTGGTTTGGTGCTGCATTTTATTTTTCAGTTCAACACTGACACGTTAAGAAGCACAGGATTATAGATAATTGTTTTTTTTGTTTTTTTTAATCGGCCAAGAGTATCAGTGGTGCATAATCAGCATTGGCCTTAGAAAAACCCACATCGGTCGACCTGTCGATATGTCTTTGATTGGAGCCTTAACTATAATAATAAATGTTTTCTAGGCTATTTGAAAGATTAAAACAAATACATTAAATTAATTGACTTCAAATATCGGCCTATATATCGGCTATCGGCCATGCCAAGCCCCTTCATGTCGTATTGGACTCCAAAATCCATATCGGTCGGGCCCAAGTACTTATAATCAATGTTGGAAAATGGTTTAGTTGTACTTTGCCGATACAAATGCTATCATAAAACCACGGAATAAGGTTAGTTAAGGTTAGGACCAAACAGTTGCGCCTTTCAAACTCTCACACAAAAGGTCCAGCACCTTCTGAACAAAACAAACAAACCACAAAAAGATGAGAAAAGCTAGATTTTATCTTTGTGGCAGTGCAGCATACTGCCCAATTTAAAAGAACAAAAGGCTTTGTTTAATTCAAAATCTGTAATTGGCTCTTCTTCTTTGCTGCGTCCCATTCAGTTGAGGACTCGTAACGATTGCATTCTGCTGGTATAGGAAAATCTCCTCAACAGCCGGTGATGGTACAGGCTCTTGTGACCACTAATTTCGGTCGGCTTTGTGAAGGGATGGCATTTTTAATCAAAAAATGTAATCAACGAAGCCATCGGGCCGCTTTGTGTCAGCCATTCAACCAAAGAAGAACGGGCCCGTGAAAACGCTAATAGCATATCTGATGACTTTATCTTGGCTTTTTCTTTTTAATTATTTCGACATTTTCCTCGTCCGTTAAGACAAAAGGCCCCTGCAAGATGTTGTCTTGTTTTCTTTTCATGTGTTTGAGACTGAACACAAAGATGCACAAGAGAAGGGGGAGGGGCGGGGGGGTGGGGAGAAAGAGGGGGAAAAAAAAAGAAAAAAAAATGGAAAGAAACAAGGTCCCGCGTGGATACCCCTCGAGTTTCCTCATGCCACTTGGGACGTCTTCCATCTTTCCCTCGCCCACTTTGGGGAGCGCCATCTGTCCCTGAAGACTTTGCAGTGCGCTCCCTTAGAATAACTAGGGCATCAGGGGAGAAAACTTCACAGCGTAATTAAAGAGGGTTTTGTGGTTTTACAGAAACCCGTCAATGCTAGCGTACATGCTTCTTTGTGCTTGTGTTTGTGCGTTGCAACTGAGAAAGACTTTTGGGAGTTAAGTGATTAGTCGCAACCTAAATGTGAGCCCTGTTTTAAGTCTTTGATAAGCGGTTCTTTTGGGGATGATGCAGTGCTAGCTCCTTTTTTTTTAAATAGCACACACTACTCTTGCGTTTATTTGTAGGATAAGCCTAAAAAGTATAGGAGGTGTTTTGTTTTATATCTGCAGTACTCGGGCGGCACTATATTATGCTGTTATCATACCTCTTTCAGTTGCTGCCTCTTTGTGGCCTCATTATCTTTAGTACACTGCTTGCCATTTGTTTTATCCTCACCTCTTCATCTCTGCACGCGTTTCCACTGTTTGTTTTTCGCTTCTCTTCATTGTTCTAATGACCTTTTCTGTGCTGAGCTGAATGCCTGCAGAAAAAAAAAAAGTTCCAGACTCTGTGAAATAAAGGGGAGTTCTTTAATCAACCAGTCCGTTATATTATTAAGTCATGTCAGTTTTGCCTGTGCTCCGTGAAACTTCCCACTCCACGGGGTCTTGCTTGAGTTCTTCAGTTTGATTTGTTCACAGCGAGAGGATCCCAGGTTTGCAACCCTGATGTGGTGTCTTTTAGTGTAGAGTTGTTGTTTTTTTTTATATTCTCTCTATGGTTGAGTGGGTGTCATCTAAAAGTGTCAGGTTTTCCACTGTGCAATCTAATACTGCAGCAATGCACTCTTGACCAGGGTCCAGGCTCTAGATCTGGAAAATGCCCCTTGATTATTGCACTACAGTCACTCAGTGTCCCAGAGGTTGTCCTGCTATGTTAAAGGATTGTACAATTATTATATTTGTTATTAATGCAGTGTAATGCATTCAGATCATTTACCTCAGCATGTGTCCTAGGGATGTCCGATATCGGAAGCCGATCCGGGCATTTTGAGAGTATTGGATTAGATTTAAATTTGCAGGCCAGAGCCCCTGCTGATTTAGGACCGCAGCCAATATACAGACGGCATCGCTGGATTCGCCCATATATGGTCATGTTTGAAAACGGTTAAGGGGGAAAACAATTTGGAGAAAGATCCAAACTTTCTCTAATTATTCAAAAATGACTTTAACAAATGCTGAATTATGAATATAGTTTTCTACTAATTAAAGATACAAAGACATGTTGACGAGCAAAGTGGTACAACAGTCCAATAATACATAAATAACAGAGAACGTGCTAATGCTAAAGCTAGCTACGACTGCCGTTTTTTCCCCGCTCCTACTGAACAATCTGCTGTGAATAAACATCCATATGGACCCGATTTAGACTTCACTTTATTTGTATGTGATAAATAAGTTAACGTTTCACCAGAAAATGGCTAAAAACTGTGAAAAGAAAAACTGTGTTTCCCAGAAGATTCTATTTTCCTCCTCGGTGAAGCCACGCCCCCTTCTATGACGCGATGCAATCTGTATTTATGCTATCGCTAAGCTAGGCTACTATCGCTAACCTGCCGCTAACAACTGCAGCTTGAACGCTCACTGAGGACAATCAGCAGCCATTATAAACATAACAATGGCAGAGACAAGTTCCTTGTTACCTTTGCCTGGCTGCCATTAGCTTTTACAGAGGAGCCGGAAAGAATCGAGTCCAACAGCATGAGAGTGCTCACGTTGGTGCGCACGTTTGTGTATGCATAATAATTAGCCATGTCGTCCTGCTAGTGTGTTTGTCTTTTACAAAAATCAAAGAAACAGCATTGCACACTCATAGCCGATGTCAAAAAGTGGATTTATTCAAGATTACATTTCGGCATAGCCTTCTTCAGATCTTTTTTTTTTTTCTTTTTCGAACCATAGTGCATGTGGAGTGGACCAGCAGGTTTATGCCTTTTACAGGCATAATGCAATAGACCTAAATAGGGTTCAGAAGCAGATAGAGCTGAAACTAAATATCTGCTGCTTTGCTTTGTTTTGTGAAGTGGCTTAAAATGCTGCAATTATAAAACTGTTTTTGTTTTAATGTAAAATGCTAATTTCAGCCTTTAGGTATATTACCGAAGATTACCTTCCAATTTAACATTCAAAGCTAAATCCCAAACCTCGGGCATACTTATAGAAAGGCCTGCAATAGACTACTATTTAGCCTAAAATATAATATTAATATATGTAATATATAATGATATGTATTGTATAAATCAGATCGGTGTGTCGGCCAGCATGAAGTGTCAAAATATCGGATCAGGAGCTCCATAAAGCGGATCGGGACGTCCCTCGTGACGACTTTCCAACCTAATTCCCAATTCTTGAAACAATAGACCAGGGGCTGTCAAATTACAGAACACAGAGGAAAAAATATTTCAGCAGCCAGTCTCTCATTAAGTCAGTCGGTCCACTCTCTGTTCCCTTCCTCCCATCTTCCACCTCCAAATCCTCATTTTATGGCTGTGGAAGTGGCGAGGTGGCTCGGCAGAGGTAGCACTCACTTTGCAAAACATGAAAGAACACTTTACATAGCAGAGTCCCGCCGGTATTCCCTCCCCTCTTTGCGCACTTGCTGTCAAAATATTGACAGAGCGAGGGTGAAAGCGAGGATGCATTTTTACCCCCATGTATCAAACACTTTGTCCTTTTGAATTATTGACACTGCTAGAAGGGGTTTGTGCTGGACACGGGGCTATCCTCAGGTTCTTTTTTTTTTTTTTTTAACACATCCGGTGTGCTTGTACCTGTGGAACCAATCTGTAGCTGCCGACATGGCTGCCTCAAAGCCTTTTCAGTGTTAGAACAGCGGTGTACTGCTCAGGGCTAAAAGGGAAAAAAAGACTCCTGGCCTCGGGGCTAGCAGGGACATTCAGAGTGTTTAGCTAATGGCAAATTGTAGAGGGGTTTTGAGTTCAAGTACACAGGATTGCAGTGGCGCCAAAGTGCCCTTAGGTGCGCAGAAAACCCTCTTCTTTGGGAGAGTGTGGGGACAAACACAGAAACAAGTTATGGCACAAAGTGACCTTATGCTTTTTGGAATAGTTTTTATGTGGTGCTACGCAGGCAGACGGATAGAACTTCATTCCCACCACATGAACAGCGTGAGTTTGTGTGAGTTTGGGGGAACTTTCCACAGCACGTACTATGTGTTCCCATCTCACAAATCAGAGCTAATTGCAGAGTGCTTTGATGTGTATCAGGTTCCATTAAGACTCATGCACTTCATCCTCCAATCAACAGCTGATTGATGAACTTAAATAACACGCTTGATCTTAGGGCATGCAAGCTAATTTTCTGTTCCATAAAAATGAATAGTTATCAAGTCATTATTAGAAAAGTAAAAGTTGTGAATTTATTAAATGTCTCAGAAGTAAAGCAGATGCTCGTATACACGGTCACATTTAGAAAACAGTCCCACACTTATCAAGATTGTTCCACAACTGGCAACAGCTGCATGGTGTTTTTGTTTACCCTATGTTAAGGGCCTCTCTCTGCGGAGTCTGCTACGACAGGCAGTCTCCGTAACATCTCTGCAACTCGGATTGGTTGCGCGCACCTGGAGACAAGATGGAGACCTGAGTTGCCGCTTGTCATGGAGATGTCTCCGAGACGTCCCCTGGAGATAAAGCGAGTCTCCAGGTAGTCTCTGTGAAAACGAACAGGTTTGATTTCAACGCAGTCTCTGCATGGTCTCTGAGAGGTCTCTGCGGTCTCAAGCAGTTGTAGCAACATTGCGAACACTATTTGTTGACCTCAACCTGTGAGACGTTTCTGTGAAATGAAGCCTAGGCGTTAATTCAACCTGGGAGACTAATTTCAGCATCACCTACCTACAGCCAATGATCGCTTCCAAGAGGGCCACACCTCCACGTCAGCCATCAGCGTAAGAGCTGCACCTCCGTAGCAGCCAATCATCGCCATCGGTCCTGCTTTAAGCCTCCAGCAATCATGGATCATTTGCTTCCCAGCTGTGCTGCAACCCACCTCCGCCCCATCTCCACCTCGTCTGCCCACAGCTTCTCCCTGCTGCTTTTGTCAGTTTGAGTCTATCTAGGTTGAAGTCCATGCAATGTCTCTGAGAATTGTCGGAGACTTGACCAGCGGAAACTCGAGTCTCCAACTAGTCTCCAGGCCCGTGAGCTAGGCCCTTTAGTGACCAATATGTTTGTGTTTGCATGTCTTATTTAATTATTAGGGAGATGTGTTTGACAAGGGAACATTTCACAGAATCGTTGTGGTTCATTGGGAGCGTTAAACATTAAACTCATGGACCAATTTTCTTTCTTATAAATCACCGCTATTTTGCTCCTGCTATTAATTGTTAAAGTTATTTCTAAATATGGTGGGTCATGTTGCAGATAGTGTTCTTCCACAGATGTGAAGGGTAACGCTGGAGCAGCCCTTGTGCTATATTAATAAAGCCCCGGTATTTCAACTTCAGCTTGTGCACCGCGTGGGTGGCGTGCTAACTTCTAAAAAGAGAATAAATTGCTCGCTGAATAAAAGGACCAGCGTGATGTGGTTAAGCAGTGCTTTGTCTGACAGTCATCACTGAAACCTGTCAGGAATCTTGCGGATACTCCAATCGAGTGTTCAACCTGTCAATCAAGTTTGACTGTGATGATAACATTTATTTTGAACAAAAACGACTCTGTTGACCGATACTCATCACCAATGCATCTATCTTTCCTTAAAGTGTCATTTTATAGTACGCATCTGTCAGTAGTCTTGAACTTATACATTTTACAATACAATTTTATACAGCAGGTACTACTTGCTTAAAATTATGGCAAAAATTGTGTGTAACTTTGCGAAAACCCCTAAATATATCACTATTTTCCCAATTGTCCTTGCTTTTACCTTGTCCTCACAGCTATTGCAACACAATCTGCTTGTCTTGCTACGGTGAGAGCAAATCTGAACCCCTCGGACCATGTGCGCTATCGGTGAGTGCAGCCCGAGGGTACGGTATGGCGCGGCGATAGGAGCCAGGTGGGGCTGTGACATTTAGCTAACAAAGAGCAGCGTAACGTAACCCCTGCAGGCGTGTAGCGGGGCCTCCAGTCGATCACTACGCCATGTCGCGCTGTATCAGATGAGCCGCTGACATTTTTTTCATTATCACACCCACAGTCACTCTCTCGGAGTCGTGCTGCGAAAAGTCAACTCCGCATCCACTTACCTAGCAATGCATTTACAATGAGTCACGAGATCCAGCAGGTGCCAAGAATAGAGAACAGAGAATATTGGCAGCCTTTTCTCTACGCTTTCATGTGCACTTAGCAGCATCTACGGGAACTCTCGGAATGGTTTGTGGCTGATATAAGAGTGTAGTTCTTCGATTTTCCAATTGTGCTTGTATGTCAGGAGGGTAGGTGCTAAAACAGTTTTCTTTGGGCTTGGATTGTAGTTTAGGTGTGCATGTATTATTTGTTTCTTATGTTTGTTTATATTTACAATTTTTTTTCAGGACTCTACTCTACTATTTGTATGAGACCAGCTGTGAATGTGAGGCATTGCCCGTACAAAGACTATTTGACTGTTATTTACAGATAGTGCCATTGAGATTCAGGGCCAGATCTTCCGACTGGAGCAAGGACAGCGCTGCTCCAAAGGTGATGGTCATCTTCCAAGGGCGCAGCTGTTGTGCTATGTGCCTGCGCCACTGGCAAGAGGCCGTCGCTTATGAAAAGAGAAGAGGTTGACTGTGGCGTAGGTTATTACAAGCTGCACTGGGAGTGCTTAATGGCAGCCTTCAAATTCTTTTCCTTGCTTATATTGCTCTGCCTTGTGTTCTTCCTTAAAGAGACTAGATGCAAGCAGGTCATTTTATGCTCACTTCTGCCACCTCAGGTCTTACGCATAACTGCAGTCTCTATATTAAGCTGGTGGAGGCGGTTGTAGTGAATAGGTCTGGGCTCATTCTACACATAAGGACATGGCTGGAGCATGTACATGTACTTAGTTTTAACATTTTTAAACTCTGTATTGTCCCTTTAAGCATTAATGGCTCTCACAGGTCAAATTAAAAGCTGTATTTATCCCATCAAGAGTTAAACGATGTCTGTGTCCGGTGTCCCAAGAGAAAGAGATGTACAGTCGGTCCTGCTGTGGCGAGGGTCGGCACTCGCTTGGCCGTAATCGTGACCCAAACAAAAGCACATGTTCACTCCCACTCCTCCACACCCCCTCGCCACTTGCCGGCCGTGGAGTCTGGTTGGAGGAAAAAGGCTGTTTTCCATGACATCGCCATTGACCATAGGTGTTGCTCTAGCCCACGTACTTCCCACTTAAATGTGCTGGGTCTGGAGCTGCAAGATCGCACAGGGCGCTCCCATTGTGTGCAAACCGTTGTATAGCGTTCTATACTCTGCATTTAGAAACACAAGATCAGGCCCTCAGTATCTGATAATCAAACATCTTCCTCAAGTCCTCCAGGGAGGCAGCTATGTACAAAAGTGTAATGATTTACATACCAATAAAACCCTCTGTTTCAAGTTAGTGCAAGTCACCAAGACACTTCCTTTGAATAGAGACTTTCCATATAGGATAGAGACTTATTATGTATAAAACATAGATTTGCCTGCAGTCCACTTAAAACCCTCGTTGACCTCCCTTTCGTGTCATGACCCACCACTTGAAGAGATAGATATGTAATGCTTAAACCCCCCTCCTTATCTCGAACAATAGTAATCGAATTAGTAAGTACCTAATTTCTATGCAAATTGTAGCCAGAATGGTTTTCATTAACATATGAAAGTGCACCTATATATGCACTCCATGTTGCAATATCAAGGAATAAGTGCATCATTCCTCATTGTCCTATTACTTCCCCTGAATCCTTCTAGGCATGTGCTGACACGCTGAGACTCAGCTCCACCGCGCTCTGGCTGAATAATTTCCGATGACTTCCTGGTGTCTCGGCGACCCGAGGCAACTTCATAAAAGCAAAGATCTGAGACATTAATTCACATGATTTCATTAAAGATGTGTGATTGCGTTAGCCCCATTCTGCATCGTTGTGTACTGTACGTGTGTGTCGCACCTCTTTGTGTAATTTGATTCCGGGGATTTCCAAGCTTATTTCGTCACTTAATTAACTAGAGATGAGTAAAGCAAGGCTGCTTGTGTGTTTTGCTCTTTTTTTACTTGTGTTGTTTATCTCCCGGGCGCAGAGGTGCAAAGTCATCTGGTGGTCCTTGGCGAGAATACATTTAAGTCTTTGCTAAACCCTTGCAGATTAAAAGTTAACAAAAACCCGACACAACAGAAACATAATAACGTGATAAATAATGTATTGGCATATAGTGTCCATTAAGACGACATAAAATCATTGTTGGTTGTTTAGAAGCCTGCACTTTGGAAAATTAGACATCACATAAGGAAAGCTCATCTCTTTGTCCAATATTTTCATATACATGCGTTTCTGGTGACATCACACATAGTTCCGGCCGCCATTTTGAATACCGAAGTAGAATTATGCAGTGCTACAACATGTAACAATAACTCTACTCAGGATGAAAATGAAAGACAACTGATTGACAATGGCCTTTGTATGTACTTGTAATCATTGCTCAAGAAGATAACAGTAAAAAACACAACAGAGACGTACATTTATGTGATATAACCAGCAAATGTGGCAAACGTAGCAGTCAGTCGTGCTACAGCAGGATTTACTAATCAAAGAGGAAACAGAAAACCTTTCTCTGTGATTTTTACAGTTTGTCATGTCAGAGTCTGAGTCAGTAAGCTGTTCAAGACGTTAGCATGCTACCAGTTAGCAACTGTCAACCATTGACAGTCGATTCAATCAACTGTCATTGGCTTCAACACGATAATCACATGTGGCTCACATCTATGAACACTGAGGAAATACTACAGTAACAGCTCAGCTCTGACCTCTGTCACATGTTGTAGCCAAGGCTAGATGTTTGGTGTGTGGTTCAGGGCTTTTTCTTGGTGAGGTCAGAGCTGAGCTGTTGAAGCTAAATGCTAGCCGGTAGCATGCTAACATCTTACACACTGACTCACTGGTTTCTTCACATGAACAAGATATTTCCTGTGCCTGATATTATTAGCTTGCTCTGTACTGATGTAAATAGACATGAAAAAGACCTTGGGAATTGGGGCCAGAATGTTGTTTGGATAATATTTTTTCAGCTGTTGCTGAAAACGTGAAATTTGGAAAGACTATACAATTTTTACTCTCTAAGAAAAAGTTGCTGCCAGGCCAGGTGCCTATTTACAGTAAACTTTCAAATTTAATTGGGCCGTCTTTTTGTATCTTTCTCGCTTATGGTATTTTCACATAAAACATGTATGCCAGCCCCTAACTAGCTTGGCATCCAGACTAATCTCCGATGTTTATTAATTAATAAACAGGAGACTAGTCTGGCGACCCTGTCGTAGAAAAGCTACTGCTTGAGGCGGGACTAATGTGGGACAACCGAAGCGCATAGCAGCCAATGGGAACATAGCAGATGTGACGACAGAAACAGCGACAAGAAAGTTGTAGTCATTAAGTAGGACATTAACAATGGCGCTTCCTGCCACACGGAGTTCAGTAAATGACTTCTGTCGTTTATGTCAGAAAAACTTAAGAATACAAGCATATCGGAGCATTACGTGCAATGGTTGCTTGTGTTGAAAAACTACAAAACAAAGGCGCAACATCGTGACGCCCTTTCAGGGAGCTGCTCTGATTGGTCGGTAGGCTCCATATCGCTGCGTCACTTCCTTTGAAAGCGCGCAATGGAGTGTTGCCAGACACTCTTCTGTAAAGAAGCGGAGTCTGGTTGGCGAGACTAGCCCCTAACAGGCATACAATCAGGCGCACTCACAAGAACGCTGCTGCTACAACAGTCTGACACAGCTCCACTCTGTTTCTCCCAAATATACAACTAAAAGCAAGTGATTCCAACTTTATCCAGCTTTTTCCACCTCGCAATGTTTAATATCATATTGAGTGCACATGTTGCAGCTGACCAATTAACGGCAGAACATGTGGCCCACACGTGACCAAAGACAGTGGACATGCTGCAGATCCCGGGATCAGCTGAAAGTGACACATTGCAAACTCCCGCCCGCTTTGATTAGTCCAGCCTGGTTTGACTGAATGTGTCGTCCAATTCATGTGGCTTAATCCCAGACTATTAAGTGTTGCTAAAAATCATGCAATTAAAACCGCCACTGACCAAACCCAGGAAGAGTAGTCTTTGCGTTGGTAAAGACTAATGGGGATCCTTCAATAAAGAAAGAGAGAAAGAAAACCAACCTTGCAAACAAAGGTTTAAAACACAACTCATTAAAAAGTAGTTGGTGCCCTCTCATATTTGGACTAGTCTTCTTGTCATTCACTCACTAATAATAGTCGACCCATTAGTAGCAGTCATAAAATATTTGAAAAAAAGACTTGACGCAATAAGGTGTTTGGAAGTATAGATACAGACGGCAATACAAGGGGGCGTGGCCTAACCGAGGAAGAAAACCTCTCGTTGGAATCACAATTTTTCAGTCTTTTTGGCTTTTAAACATATTTATCACACACTAATAAAGTCAAGCTAAAATCGGGTTCATGTGGATGTTTCGTGGCAGTTTTTGCTCAGCAAAGGCAAAAACGGCACTTGTTAAAGCAATACTAAGTACCTTGTTTACCTTAATAAATCCCCTTCGTAGTCCTTCCGGGGGTAATGCAAGTGTTAATGGGATGATTGGAGGGTCTTTCATCTCCCCCTGGTGTCTCTGGCTAGAAAACCACAATTGCAACTTGCAACTTGACTGCCACCGGACCGGAGCAACCAATACACACTAATAGAATCACGAAGAAGAAGCTAACAGGCTAACGGGCAAAGCTAACTGCGGGCAAGCACCACTTAAACAGTATTTACAGCCAAGTTTGAGTGAAAAAAAATGATTTCCATTGTGTAATTGAATGTACAATATCCGTCTCTCCCTTCGCCTTTGCTGTCAATGTAGTATTTACTCTCACGGACAATTAACACGGTAAAAACCAATGCAGCATGAAGCTAACATTACCTTCACTTGCTTCCTGGTTAGCATTGAAGCATTTTGAAGTATTTATGGGCTGTTGAACTATTGTGCTCCTCGCCATGGATTTATATATTGATTTAGTAGAAAAGTATATTCATAATTCAGCATTTGTTAAAGTAATGGTGGTGAAATGGGAGAAGGTTCAGGTTTTTCTTTTCTATGTTTCCCCCCTCTGGCTGCTTCAAACATGACCATATGAGCAGTTCCAAACATGTCATCTGTATCTGTACTGTTTCAAGATTTGAGTCTCATATTGAACGTTTTGTTATTCTCACAATGAGGTCCGTCCTCTACCTATTTAACTTAATTAGTGCGATAAATTAGCCATACTGTATCTGGTCCAATGCCATCAAAACATATCTTGAAGTAGCCGTTGCAGCAGCAGTTCTTGTTAGTGCAGAACATCAATGGTTTATATCCGCTTTGCCGTGTGGAAGTGTCCATTACAACTGCAATTAAGGGCATTTGTTTTCAAAGCCTACGCACTGGAAGTCTGAACACCGCACCCAGTGTTTCTTCTCATAATACCGTCAACCTCCACAATTGCCTCTGCCGTGTACTAATTACACCCAATTATTGTGGAGACAGGTAGAGATATCAGGCTCTTTCATCAACTATTAGTTTCAGCTGATTATGAGGAAGCCCATTGCATTTACCACTCTCCCCCCAAGGTCTAATTGAGTCTTGTATGAATCCACCCTTGTTTATTTAGCCCTGATTACACCTGGGATAAAGGCTTCAATTAAATCCAAAGCCGTAATGATCTTGTCTCAAATGCCAGCCGAGTTCTACCAATGGCCTCTTGCGCAAAGGTCACTGGCACTCAACGCCGCGCTTTGTGGCTTCCCATTCAACTCCTTTTAAAGACTTAATTCCTCTAGAAATAATGGCCTTGTCGAAACATCATGAATACTTGATCATAGACTTTCTTATGTGCCATCAGGGAAGGGGGAGGCCACGATATTAGTCATTCAAAAGAAACTAAAAGGCGATGTTTATTCTATTGGTGTTTATATCATGGTGTGCCTCAGGGCTACATCTAGCAAAAGGCCCATTAGCATGCCAACAACAACGGCCGGGGTTGTGTGTGTAAATGTATGCGTTTGTTGTTGGTGCTGCGCATGAAGAGAGTGCTCTTGAACGCATCACATTTGATCGCCTTGTTTTTCCTGCGGGGCAGTGCACCGGAGCAGAAGCATGGAGTGCAGCCTATTGAAAAGGTACCCAAAGCTGATTGCAGTGTCGGTGTGTGCTTTGCAAAGTGGCTCTTGGTTTTGATTTTGTCTTCTTAGCTCAGTTGTGTCATCTTATTTACAGGCACGCAATACGGCAACATGCACAAGATCAAGAGTTCCCCAATTTATTTTAGGTCGCAACCCCCAATAAAGCATTCCACAAGGGCACGGCTACTTTAAATTTACCGTTATGCGAGAAATCTTGAGCTGCGGGTTGTGGTTTTCTTTCTTTTAAACTTTATAACTTTCACAAAATTATCTGGACAGAGGATTTTTCCCGATCAAATTTGGCTCATTAAATCTGCTTGGCTTAATCAGTGGCATCTCAACATAATGAACCATATATAACTTCAATATCAATCCAAAAGAACTGGTATATATGTTCTTGAGGGGTTGGTGTCCCTGGTAGGGCCTGTGTGGTAATCCCATCCTACTACAACTACTACTACTACTTCTACTACTACTACTGGGGTAGACTGACTGCCAATCAGCGCCATCGGTCCCTCTGACCACAACCAACCAGTCACTCCTACATCATTCACCCAGGTATTCCCCCGTGGTCTCCCGGATTGGCAGCTCCGGTGGCCGGGCCTCTCCACCAGACTGAGTAAATAATGGGGCTGTCCTCGCCTGTGGGAGGAGTCACAAAGGCTGGTGCAGAGTGATCCGAGCATCTTTGAACAACTGTTTGTTTATAAGTTTTGGAGCAAAATATGTGGTTATGGGGCTGGCAGAATCTGTCAAGGCCACACAGGAAGTCATCTTTTCATCTATGATTTCCTCAGGTTGCATCAGTGCAGAGCTGTCACTGACACATCCTTCCCAGTGCAAAACACAAGGGGTCTTAACCAACATTTCCCACCTGTCAGACGCTCCCCTTTGTTTTTCCATAACATCATTGTTGACTTGACATCATGCTTATACATACAACTGCCAATTAAACTTGCTTTGACGCCCGATAGAGTCGTGATGCGGGCTGCCTTTCTTCTCCCTTGTCATCGGTCGCCTTTGCAATCATGTCTTGTGCCTCTAATTGTTGCTTGAGCATGAAAGATCCCCTGCTGCGTGATTCGCTACCTTCATTCATGAGAGTCTTATCTTTTCATTAAAGTAAACTTATTTGCAATGATGGTCAAAGTACCATGACTTCAGTAAGTATTGGCAATACAAGTTACATTTGTCAGTTCAATTGTTACTTAAGTGAAAGTAAATTAAGTATTTGCTGTTGATGGACTTTTGCAAACATCTTCTGATGTGGCAGTTTCTTTGATGGAGCTGGAATGTTCTTTTTGCCACACATGACATAGTTTTACCACAGATTCACAAATCTTAATGCAATTAAAAAATGTGCAACCCATGTTTCAAATGTGTGTGTAAACAATGTAATGTACTATTTTAGATCTGATATCCTTTGTGTATTTCTGACTTAAGTAAAGTTCACTTTGTTATTGAAATAAGTTATATTACTTTGTGGCTGTCTAATTTTCACTATTTGACAAATGTGCCAGTACTTTTAACGCATTATATGACACACCTAGAAAAGATTAATTTCTTTCATTACTGCTCGTCCCTCTGTAATTTCATGGGAAGAATTTCCTTTCTCTGCCTTGTATAAAGCAGTGCGATCTTCCATAACTTTGTAGGCGTTTCTACCTTGAGTTCCAGAATTGTATGTCTTGTGGAGTAGGTACTTGTGTGCAGAAGCGGTCATGTAGGTTAACTGAGGTCTAAATGGGAAAAATAGAAAAAGAGACCAAGGACTACATCTTGAAATACCAGCACTTAAATACTACATGCCTTTAGATGACGGAGTAAAAGGACATCGTAGCTAACAGTGCTAAAAAACACCTTGATCACATCTTGAATACAACAAAATGAGTGAGACATCCGTTGTAAAATAGTGGTTTCTAATGACAGTGTTAGTGATATCTCATATTGACAGTGAAACGTGTGTAACAGTTTTGTAGCACTGTGAATATTTCTGCCCTTTGCCATTCCAAATGTGCTTCTCCCGCTGAAGCAGATGGAGGTTTGGGAATGCGACCGGTATCTGCGTGGAGATGTGTCTCTCACAAGGATGTGGCACCTCTCGCTTCTTCAGTTAATTCCGTTAAAGCCACTGGGACGCTTAATAAGAAACCGCGGTGCCTGGATGTTTGTCCCTCTGGCACATTAGCTTTATATGTGGGCGGCGTGTTAGGACCGTGCATAAACACACACATACTTAGAGGCGCACAGCTCGGGAAGTTGTGATAGCTGTGAAGACGGCATACACATTTAGATGTTGCTGCTTTTTGATGTGGCTAGAATGGAATTGTTTTTCTTGTTTATTCATTAATTTTACTTTGGTAAACTAGATCTGTTACTGCAATCACTAAACCAGTACAACAAACATCGAGGAATGAACCAAGCTTAAACTAGACCTATACCAGTGCTAAGTGAAGACCAAATCCTATCCAAAAATTGTAGTGTATAGCTACTTGTGATGTAGGATTAAACATGTGTAAGTTCATTGCACTGCCATTTATTAATGTTTAATTTGCTTTTTTACCACAAATTAGACAAGAAAAAAGTGCTTAATGCTCACCGGGAGAACAGGTCATGTATCTGCTGTCACACATGTGCAGCGGCTCCAGTCTGCAGGTTGCACGGGGAGCATGTTTGAAGTTTTCATCTTTATTTTTATGTTGGAAGAACGGTCTTCTTATGAACCATTGGAAAATCGCAGCATGACTTTGCATCCCACCCGACAGAGGAGTTTGTGAAAGTGTGACAAACTGCAGCATGTAGCAGCTAACTCGCTAACTTAGCTTACTGCTACTGCTAACAACAACCAGCTTTCATTCTAACGGATGAATGAAGTAATTTGCCACTTTGACGTACATTTCATCATTAAGGTCCAGATCCAAAAAATAAAGGTTGGTGCCACTACAGTAAAAAATGTAGAAGGTATTGAAGATTATCTGTACATTGCAATATTTGAAATTTATATCAATTTCAAAATAAAGGTCCAAACCTTAAAAGTAAAGGTTGTTGTATGTTGCTAGTATAATAATTCTTAACTGGTGTAAATTTAGTGTCACTAAATTGAAAACTGTAGTTGCTATTGAAGGGTAATATCCATAAATTGTTATATTTTGGTATGGATTTCAATATAAAGGTCCAGATCCAAAAAATAAAGGTTGTAGTAAGTAGCTAATACAATAATTGATAACTGGTGCCAATTTAGTGCCACTACAAAGAAAACTGTAGAAGCTATTGAAGAGTAATATCCATAAATTGTTATATTTTGGTATGGATTTCAAAATAATGGCTCAGACCTGAAAATTAAAGGTTGTAATAAGTTGCTAGTATGATTATTGGTAACTAGTGTAAATTTGGTGCCATTACAGTAAAAAATTTAGAAGGTATTGAAGATTATCTGTACATTGTAATATTTGAAATTTATATCAATTTCAAAATAAAGGTCCAAACCTTAAAAGTAAAGGTTGTCGTATGTTGCTAGTATAATAATTGGTAACTGGTGTAAATTTAGTGTCACTAAATTGAAAACTGTAGTTGCTATTGAAGGGTAATATCCATAAATTGTTATATTTTGGTATGGATTTCAAAATAAAGGCTCAGACCTGAAAATTAAAGGTAGTAATAAGTTGCTAGTATGATAATTGGTAACTAGTGTAAATTATGGTGCCACAACAGTAAAAATGGTAGAAGGTGTTGAAGATTATCCATACATTGTCATATTTGCTGTACCGGAATACAGGTATTTGTATATAGTTACATGTATTCCGTCACTCCACAACACTGAAAACAAGCGAGTTGAATGAATATTTTCAGTGTAGCCAATATTGCAATAACAATACATTGTGCAGCCCTCATGACAGTCTATAATTTACCTGCGCTAAATTCAGCTCTTTAGCGGCTGCCAAAGCATCCCTCTCTCCCCTCCTGTCCCTCCTGCACTGCCCTCTCCTGCCCCGCGTTGTAATTGTCTACTGAAAGAGCACACTGTAAATAAACCTAATGCAATATTCTCTCCGTCCTGTGATATAGTGCAGCATTTGGCTCGCCTTAGAACCGAGTTTTGAAGTTGAACTCTGGGACTCGGCGAGATGAATCACGGGCTTTTTCTCAAACAGTTTTCAAAGTTCGAGTCGGCAGCAGAAAAAGGGACATAATGTGTGTGGTTTGTGTTTAATTTGGACCTCATGTCGGTAATAAAGTTTGATGATGGTGATGATGATAATGATGATGATCTTCCAAATGGTTATTCATTTTCTTAATGTTAATGTTTTGGCAATACATTCAAAGGCAAAAGTTGGTAAATTCTGAGCATGCGGGGCGACAAAGAGATATAATAATAATACTTTATAATTGCAATTTTCGTCACAACATCCTCGGTAGTGGTAAGCTATATGTTATACTATACTCACCATTCACCCAAGCCACCTGGCATTGCCTCACTATCTCCTATTCAGGTACCGACCAGGCATAGCCTCGCTTCCTAGATCTGACAGAATAAGACATTTTCAAAGCAGTATTGCAGTATTACATACCTGACACATATTTAGTCCGTTGTTTACGCTTCATGTAGCTAACCATCAATGTGTTAGCAAACCGTACGCCTATTCAGCCTGTTAATTATTTCTTCATTAGGCATTTTTTGGCTAGTGTAGTAGTACTTCTAATACTCCAGAGCGATGTATCGAGTTCGGGAAATTCCACAGTTACCATGGAGATGCGCCATCTTTGCAGCTGTTAGCATGCATTTCCATTGACTAACATTAGCTAAAACAGTGTAAAAAGTGGAGAGAAGAAAGCCGTGGAAGCTGCTGAGTTACTGCCGGTAAATACATCTAACTAATGAACAATAACTCCAGTATTTTAACTTTTAAAATCTCCATTAGTTTACAATTGCTGCTTATCCCATAATGCTTTGCAATATGACATCACATTCCCGGAGAAAATGCAATAAGTTTGGTATAGATGTATACCACACCTCAGCATATTTATCTTTATTTGTATCATTCTGCTTTGTTGCTTTAAAGGTGCATTCTGCAACTTTTTTAAGTGAAAAAAAAGTTGGTATTGACCTTGTAGTGACCCAGCGGCTGTGTGAGTGGTCAGCATGGCGTCTTCGCTTTCGATCACAGTGGGCTCTAGGACGCTTCAGGATCAATTGTTTTGTAGGTTTTTCTGGTGAGAGGGTTCTTGGTAAACCAGGGTGCTGAAGGCGCTGTAGCACCCCCCGGTGGATAGTTAGCGAACTGCAGGCAATATTAATAAATAAATAGGAAATATGCACAGAAAAGGCGTTTTAGGGGTAAATTTTGTCCGTCAGCACCCCCTAACTAAAATATTTCGCCACGCCTCTGAATACACACTAATATCAACTTCTTATTTCACATATAAAGTTGCATAATGCACCTATAAAAATACGTTTTGCAATACGTCTCCAGCTATATGTGGCTAGATAAGGTTAAGGTAATGTTTGTCTTTTACACTACCCGTGATACTTGAATGTACGATGTAACAATGTTGAATAACTTGTACCAATTGGTTACGTAACGGACTAATGTGTATTTGTAGTTTGGAGATACATAACATAATAAGACATGACCCTAACCCTAATCTTATGTCTTACATTTGTCTTACAAATTCCATTGTAAATTGGTTCAAGTTATTGTTACATAGCACTCAATATTGTATTAAATTTGGTAGCTACAATCTAGGGTAGTGTAAAATAAAGTGTAATGTAGCTTTTATTTGTTGCTGAACACAGAGTATACACATGAAACTGAGCCTGTTGTTGGTTTCTATAAAATCTCTCTATTTTTTTTTACAGCGTGAAGTATCTGTAGGAAGAGTACCCAATATTGTTTTATTTACCCAACTCTCCATCTCCCTGTTCTATTTATCCATCTGCAGGCTTTAATTTGAGTGTGCAGCTGAGCCACCTGTGAAGAATTACATTCGACAGCTTGGTCAATGGAGGCGGGAGATGAGAAACACAAGCCGTGCATGAAAAGGGAAAGCGAAGGAACGCGTTGGCAAGAGAGACCAGTTAAAGGTGAGGACATTTATTTATTTTTATCTTAAAAGACAACGCCAAACAGCCAAAGATTAACCTGGAAATGACAGAAGCTAAGTGAGGCAAAAGGGCACTGGCATAATATATTCAAAGTAGCAACCAGGAGCGGTCCAAGAATGTGTCAGTCGTTAACAGGCGCTTGTCAACCAGCCAAGCAGTCATAATCCATAACTCCATCCTCTCGCCGTCCCCTATAAATGTATTTGGAACCCGTTTTCATTAACCTCCTGGACCCCGAGTGAGTTCACCGCACACAAGTCTGTTTATAACACACACAAGCGCAGGTGCACGCCGCACGGTCATGCACAAGTCTCCGACCCACTGTGCAATTCTAATGAGAGGGGTTTATTTGTGCGTAGCCGTGTAAAATGGTTCACCAGCCGCTCCTTAATTTGTGCAAAGTGTGACCTGTTATTGCTGCAGCATATTTGAATCCACGCACGGAGGAGGCTGCTTCACTCACTGGAACTGTTAATACATCAAGGAAGGAGTTAATGAAAGATAAGACTGAGTTGAACCAATTAAAATTGTAAACAGTATTTTATTGTATGGGTGCATAGAGTAGTCAAATTATGTCATAATGTCCCACAGTTTGAGTGGCACAATTGAGTTTTGGCAGTTTTCCCGCTCAATATGGAATGATTAGGGTTCTGTTTAAAGTGGATAGGTTTTCAGTGGGTCGCATTTCCTGGAAAACCTTTGTTTGGATATTTTATCCCCTGTGAAAAACTATAGAAACACAGGTGAATTTGAATGATTTTTTTATTTATCATGATTTCAGCTTTTGTCATCCTAGGGCTACGCCCTGCCAACAAGAGCAAAATAACAGGGATGACAATAAAAATATAAATTAATTCAAAAGTGAAAAGCAGTTTAGGGCATTAGCCACATTTTAGAGCAGGGCAGACGAGTGTCACCGCTCCCTATAAGCTCATAACATGGTGTACATTGGGCCAATGTGACTGAACGGCATTGCACAAGTATATTTCGCCGCTGTTTTATCAACACAGCTAAAAAAATTGCCACTCGATGAGAAAGAAGAGTTATGTGGCCAATGCGACTGATGACACAACACACATAGGAAGACTTCACGTTACATACATACATACAAATGTAGTAAATTTGCTGCAGACTTAAGTTCAGATCCTGACAAAACATTAGTGTCATGTAGTGTTCTCCGGTGCCTGTGCTCATAGGTTGCAAAAAAGAAACTGAAATATACAAATATTAATGGTGCAGTTTTGAGCGCGAGTTTAAATGTGATGAGCTACCCCTCCTCTCCGTTTGTGTGTATGTGTGTGTTTGTGTCTAGCTTTTTTCCTTAGGGCACCAAAAGCCGTCGTTCCACATAGTGCGACTCGAATGCGCACGCCACGCGATCTACGTGCACGTATCGACTCTACCCCGCGTACCTTTCTGTTTCCACCGCACACACACCTGCATCTGTTGTGGGCGGCGCCTGCACAGAGGAGCACTCTGTACAGATTGTCATTAAAAGTGTTGTAAGCTGTGATGAGAACAAATGAGGTCAAATGCTGCCTTCTGGTTGGGGTTATGGAATCATTCAGAGGTACCAAGCTTCATGCAAATGTTATGCTAACACTGGCTAAAGCTGTGCTAATAGCGACTAAATGCTAATATCGGTAAAATCCCCTTTTAGCACAGCGGTATGATGTTGTGAAATATTAAATCTGTATTACCTACGTGTCAATAATGAGGGCTGTCCACTCTCTCGTTGCAAATCAGAGGCAGCAGTCCGTTCACGTCACATCAGACTCGGATTAGCGCGCATTGACCCACAGCCAGAGGTCTGTCCCAAAACCTATACCTGGTCAGACCGGTTTGGCACTGGCCTTTGTTATGGAAAAGCTCGACAAAGCGGGTTGACCAGGCATTGGGCTGATACGCGCCTGCATGTGGAAAGGGGGCTAAAATGGCTTGCAGTGGTCCTGGGGCAGACACACTCTAACTAAATAACTAAAAATAGTATTTATTTGTGTAATGAGATGACTGAGTTTTTATAGCCTGTCTAAACGATTCACATTTTACAGTAACATTTAAAACAAACGATCAACCAGTTAAATTTGTTGCTTCACTTCTTGCCTTCATGCAGTCTAGTTTCCTTTTATCTCACGACCCTAATAGCGACCTCATAAATCTCTGTCTGTCATTTGTTTGCTCAAGACTCAGAGGCGCCCGCCCTCCGCAATCCATGTTATAATCTCTATTATCTCCAGGAGCTGCAGTTAGTTTATGGTATATAGTCCTGCCCTATAGCCTTGATCTAGACCTTGCACTCCATTAGTCTATCTGCCATAGTGCGTCGTGACACCATCGATGTGTGCCCTCCATTCTGGTCCAATCACTCCAAACACACCGCTCTGCATTTCCGAGAGTAACGTCACCACATCGAGCGGAGTGCCAGTGTGGTTTGCATAGCGTTCAATTTCCCATATGCATCTTCCATTTTGTCCTTTTTTTTTTTTTTTTTTCCTTTCCCGATGACAACTGTCTGCGCCACTTGCGTTTCTGGAGTGTTTCTGCTTGTTTAACTTTTCTTAGTAGTTTTGTATGACAGCACGCATGAATGAATTTGTATCAATGTGTGTTTTGCTTGTGAATGTGAGTGAGATGGAGAGAAAGAGAGAGAGAGAGAGAATGGGAGAAATAGCAGTCTGTCATGCCTGAGAAGGAGCCAAGCCTGTTTAAATTGCCTTCTGGCTTTCGCGTTTCTCATCTGCAAACTGGCGCCTCTTGTTCTGTCTCTCTCTTCCCGCTCTCGAACCCCCAGCACAAGCGTTTCTTTGGCTTTGTATGTCCGCCTATGTCTTTCCGCCTATTTGGTATGTATGCCTTTATGCCTGCCTCCCTCGACTCTCCCCTCTTTTTGCTCTTCTTTCGTTTTTTTTCTTCTCGCTGTCAGATCCTGTCAGTTTTCCTCCATGATGCACCTCTGTACTGAGAGCGGCAGCGGTATTAGCTCCCCCCCCCCTCCCCACGTCCGCGAGCGCACTGCCAAAATCACACCGATGCGCTATGTGTAAGCCTAATCGCAGAACTAAACAAGGGGCTTGGCAGGCCCACTTGTTGCTAATAGAAACTGTGTTATAACTCAGAGGATTTGAACATTTCCCCTTTAAAGTTACCACGTTGAAATGGTGGGAAACAGTATGGTGCAATCTAAAAAAAAAAAACATTCTACAGCATGTGACAAAACGCCTGCTACTTAAAGGCACTGTACCTGATTATGGTTATGGAATGGGATTTGTTTTGTCCTCATTTAGTATATTGTAAACTCAGATATTAGTGGGGGAAAAAACAGTTTTCTAGCATTTCTGTGATTGTGACCTTGAAAAGTGACATTGAAAGTTGTGAAATGTGCCAATAAACCCGTCCCTGTGAAGCATGGGGTGCTACAAATCTGAAATGTAGGGCTTAGTTTCGATCACACAACTAACATTTTGATTTAGTGGTTTCCTCTTTCATTGTTTGTGATAAAACAAAACACAGGTGGCCTTTCATGATAACACATTTGAGAGTGAGAAACACATTAGACACACATAAAAAAAATACAGTTTTCTTTAGTTTGACCAGCTCTGTGATGTTTATAGTTTCACGTCCTTTGTTAAGTGTGACGTCAGGATTTCCGCCGGCAAGAAAAAAACATAAAAAACTCTTTAAAAAAACCATTAACTTCCGGGGGTTAGCGTAGCTGCTGCGCCGTTAGCATTTTTCTCCGCTAACCCGGAAGTACCGATGTACCGATTTTTGTAAATATTGCTTTTATAGCCAGCTTTTTGGCTAATGGGCCTGATAAATAAGTATGTTCAGTAACTCTCTGTTGAGTTTCAGAAATATTGATTGTGGTATTATGGCGTTTTTTGTAGTTTCTCGCACATCTCGGGACCCGGAAGTAGAGCTGTGACGTCAACAAACATATTGGACACTGACAGGAAGTGACATAGATAGAGGGAAAACTTTTTCACACTGTTGCTGTGCCGACCATGTTACGTCAGTGGGAAACGAGTGAGTCAAACCATTATAGATACATCGGCATCTCATCATAGAAGGGGGCGTGGCCTCGCCGAGAGGGAAAATACAATCTTTTGGGAAACACAATTTTTCACTCTTTTTAGCCATTTTCTGCCGAAATATAAACCTATCACATATGAATAGAGTCAAGTCTAAATAAGGTCCATATGGATATTTATTCACAGCAGAATGTTCAGTAGAAGCAAAAAAACGAGCTCTAGCTAGCGTTAGCATTTGCATGATGCTAACATGAAGCATTATGTTAGCATTCTCTGTTATTTATGTATTTATGGGCTGTTGAACCACTTTGCTCCACTCCATGTCTTTGTATCTTTATTTAGTAAAAAACTTTATTCATAATTCAGCATTTGTTAAAGTCGTTTTTGAATAATTAGTGAAAGTTTTGATTTTTCTCCAAATTGTTTTCCCCCTTGTTTTCAAACATGACCATATAATTATGGCCTTTTCCAGATCTGTATCTATGGAGCTTAACGCTGTCTATGTCACTTCCTGTCAGTAGGTTATAAACTCAAATAAAAATAACTTTTCTGCTAGACATGTCTTCCTTAATTTGCAGCTTATTACTTACACCAGATGCTCTCCATCTAAATGAGTCATGTTGTAAGTTTATAAAAGCATTAAAACTGTCATATGCTCTTTAACGTTAGAAATTCTTGTTTTAAAATGTAATGTAACCTGTTAACCTCCGCATTAACTGGGTGCATTTTCTCTAGTTCAGCCTTACTCAAATCCATAGGCCAGTGTAACATCTCATTTGAAAGCTAAGACCTACAAAAGTCATCTAAATGGATTTTTCCCCCCTCACGTTGACGTCACTTTTTTGACGACATTTTTTGTTGAGTTTTCATCATATTTTTGTTTCACATTTTCAATCACTTTTTGTCACTGTCCTTTGTCGCTTTTTTTGTTGCTCTTTTCTTGTGTAGGGTAGTGTCAAACTGGAGAAAATGTACTCTGTTCAGGTGGGAGTTAAGAGGTTTAAAAAAGTAAAATGTATGATATGTGAAATAAATCAATACGGTGAAACATTTAAACATATTTTGGTTAGATTTAAGCTTAAACACATGTGCAAAATTGTGCGGTGACCTTTCAGTGTTAATAAGACACAAACATTCTCTTCAGCACGCGCTAACTCATTTACACGCCAGTAATAATATAAATAAACCATTTCTATCGATTAATCTGGTGCAACATGCTATGAATTGAAATGCACAAATGTTAAGCAGTACCGCACGGTCTCTGCTCCCACTCCCTGTAGCCCCTGAGTGATTTTATGCAAAACAAAACTTTAAGTTAAAATACCCATTTCACAGCTAGCAACAGTAATTCTCAGGCGAGCTGATACCAAAAATAAACCAGGAGCATGCCAAAGTTATTGGAGACATGTGTGTTTGACATCTGAATAAAGTTTCAATTACAAGAGTTGCTGGCGAAATTGAACATCTGAAAAACGATCTTTAAAGGGGCTAGATGCAAGTTAGCCCTTTTACTTTTATACTCACTACTGCCACCTCAGGTCATGCGTGTAACTGCACCTTCTATATTAAGCTCGTGCATGACGGCACTTCGGACCTGAATTAACACCTTTTTGAGTGACAGGATTTTACAGGCAGTTGTGGTGAACAGGTCTGGGCTCAATCCACACATTAGGACATTGTTGGAACATGTAGGACAGAAGAAGGCAAGTTTTCAATTTTTTTCATTGTAAAAATTGTAATTTTAGGCCAAAGTAAAGCACTACACTTGAATAAAGGTTCTGTATGTTGAATTTGAGTCTGCTTGGACTAATCTAAGATAAAGATAGAAATGCTAATACCATGGGAACAAGCATGAAACCCACTTTGAAATCAGACAAATTGACTTTTACTTTTAAAAAGATTTGTTTTTCACTTGAAATTATACAATATAATCTGAATGAAAAGAATAATGACTTGTTCCATTGGCGATAAGATGTTTTATTTAATCTAAGACCAGACCAAATCTACTCAAAGCTTAGATTGAATCTCTTAATTCAAGTAGGTTTCTGTCATGTCTTCCTTAAAATTATTATTATTATTCCAGTGCACTTTCTACAAAGGCCAGAGTTGTACATAATATGATCTAACTGGGTGTATTGACAGTATTTCTCCCATTTAACCATAAAAATGTTAAAGTAGTCACTGATTTGTGACATAATGTTTCTCAAAATCCTCTTGAGGGCCAGAGGTTCTGTGCTGGAGGGCCGGATTTGGCCCCCGGGCCTGACGTTGCCTACCCCGATGTAGGGGGAGGAAAATACATAATTTTGTCATTTTTAAACTGTGGATAGTCCCTTTAATTAACTCTCAGCTTAGGGAACGACATTATTATCACTTCTTATCACTTCTTCTACTGTTTCAACCTGACACTATTGATTTGCACATTTGCTGCGGTTATTCCCTCACCTTCAGTTTTGAGCCGCATTCACTGTCCCATGCCTTTTTTCTGCCTGTTCCTCCGTGCACAGATAGCCTTTAAGCAGCCACGTGGAGATGACCAATGTGAGAGGGCGCATGTGGCCTCCTTGTGTGTACGTGTGTGTACATCTGTTGATCCACTGCTAATAGCCCCCATTTGTTTGTCCTTCAGAGTAATGGCCTCCATAAATCACATCATATTCTCCTAAGCGTTTCGGCCCTTCGCTGCCTACTACCTCTCTTCCAGCCTTGTGCCCCCAACCCCCCCCCCCGGTCCCCTCTCCTCCCCCTCCTCCTCCCCTCACCATCCTCCAGTCTGCACCCTCACACCTATCTCTCAAGGCCCGTGAAGAGGCCAGAGGATCGAAGACCTGTTGTTTACGAGCACTCTTCTTCTTTTGCTCCAACCCGCTCTGCTATTCCCCTCCATTGATTGCCACATTAGCCAGAACCACGCTCACTAAGCTTTTCTCTTTTTTTTTTACCCCCTTTGTTTTTCTGTCACCAAGGTTGTTACCAGGTTTTATCGTTTAACGAGGTGACCGCATGTCCACCACTGTGGTGATTAGCACCGCGCCACCGTGTCATTGGCTACAAAATTGATTAATGGCAATAATCATCATGTCGTGGGAAAGGTCTACTTCATCAGTTCATTCAAGATGAGGATTTTTTTTTTTTTTAAAGGCACATTTTACTATGCTGTGTGTCCACCTTATTGGGGCCGCTCATGTAGAAACGAGCGATTTGCCGGAAGTGGTGCTCAGCTGCTTCCATGATTGTTTGAATGATTAGCCCCTGTAACTTTTAAAAAAGATGTCCTTGTGCTGCTGTTACGCTGTTCGCTGCTTACCAGAGAAAGTGACATGTGTGGCTCTGGAACATGCTCCTGGAGTAAAGCTGGGCTTACACTGTGACATTTTCAGGTTTGATTTGGAACATGCCAACTGCGACTGACTCACACGAAGACAGCCCGAGCCTCATTCAAGGCAAACACTGTTTACACACGACTGACCTGCTCACACAAGACATCTTTTTTAGGTCTTTTGTGCATTGTCCCTGATCAAATAAAAATACTTTCAAATTCACTGTACGAGTGACATGAACCGAGCCCTGTGAGGCGATACAAGCTGACCTGAGTCTCTCATACAGTGCATTTTAAATGTATTTAGCCTATACAAACATATTAATGATTTTCAGGAATAAGTTCATTGTGAGCAGCTCGTAGTTTCGTCTCAGCTTTGACAGCTCGTGTTCCCACATATGTGTACGTCTCTAAAGCTCATAAAAAGGGGATTAGAGCGAACGGTCTACATGCAAACAAACAGCAGGCCGGGTCATACCGAGCCTGGGAATACCCATGCTGCTGTGTGCGCTCCAATCATTTCGAATCATTTTCAGTCTGGGGGACCATGGCCAAAATCTTAGCATCGATTTGGGGACCAATCACAGAACGAGGCAACACCATCTTTCGATCAAGCTTCAGGCCCTGTCCATACGAAATCAAAGTGAGGACTAAACGCAAAGATATTTCATCAATCCAGTGTGTCGTCCATAGCGAGCCCGGCGTTTTGGGGGGGTGTAAACAAACATTTTCCAAACTAGGTCCCAGAGTGGAAAGATCTCAAAATGCTGTTTACGTGGTTCCATTGTTACGACGTCTCCGCAACTTTTACTAAAACGATGACTCACAGCACCAGTGGTGTCAGTAAATAATAAATAACAGATAAACGATACATTTTTGGGCTCGATATTTATCGTCTGTACATTTATTACTATTTCCCCCTACTTTTTCTTTGTAAAGCTTTGATTTCTAACTGAAGCTAATAGAGTTACATTATATTTCATGTTTTTAGCAGCTTGTGTGGTATTTTAGGATATGATTATGCGCTTTTAGAACAAAGGTTTACTGCCATTTTTATGCCTGAGAGTTGACAGTATCTAGTAACATTAGAGTCAATAATATCGTTTATCGCGATTCTTTCCTGCCTCAATATATCGAACTTCAAATTTGTTATCGTGACAGGCCTACATCGGATACAATGATTCGATTTGCTGTGGCTACATATACTAGACATTCGTGCTTTTTAATTCTCAAGATTGTTGCAAACATATGCATAGCAATACAGCATATCTATGTAATCTTCTTACTGTTTAATTACTTCCCTCCCCCCTGTTTTGTGGGCTGTTGCTGTGTTGACAGAGGGTGGCGAGCTGACTGTCCTTGGATACTTTAGGTGCGATATAGAATTCTGAGTGTTTTAAAGCGCTGCATGCTCTTCAAGCCAAGGTTGTTCTCTCCACGATACCCCCCCCTCTCTCTCTCTCTGTCTCCTTCTACTCCTCTGACCCTTACCGTGAACCCCTTCAAACAGAACTTCTTTGTACTTGGAGCCAGGCTTGTGCGCACTGCTCTCACATGCATAGCAGCGCCAAATGCTACCTATTCAGAACAAGCCCTTATCTATTGAACTGCTCAACAAAGAAGACACAGACTTTTTTTTACTCGTGGTTCAGACAGAAGATAAGAGAGTTTGCAATTTCGCCCATGCGCAGTGTAGTACCTTTCCCACTTCAAAGTGAGCTACTATGCAAGGGGCTACGGTCAGCATTCGGAACATGGTTAAGAAATATTTACTCGGTGTGAACATTTTCCACTCACCTAAAGCCTTATATACTGTTAAGAGTGGAGCAGAGGGGAGAGGATTTGTTGGAGCATCAAAGGAGAGGGTCGGAGGTTTTGGAGAATAAATCCTAGCATGGGGTTTTTACTGTATATGTGAACCCTTGGGAAATTAACATAATGAAGGCTTTTTATATCCATAGAATTAATGGCAATGGTATTTATTTTCCTCCTTGATCAATTTAATGTCCTTTTCCCTCAAAGCTTCTTTCTATGTAACCAGGAACTTCAGTGTTTACCTCTCGATCCATAGCACAGCTTATACCTGAGCATCGTCTGCCGATGTCTAACTACTTCTAGCTGAACGAGGGGAAGGGGCGAGGAGGGGCTTAATGAACCAGGAAGAGAGGCCAAGGGACATTTTCAACAAGCCGTTGCAAATCAATGTCATCATGTGCTTGCAAATATAGGGTAACACTTTGTAATAACTATATCTTAATTAACTTCAATAAATCATAAACTAACACTTAATTAATCATGAACTATTCATTAATAATGTGACTCATACTTAATTAGTACTTAGCTCTGATAATAATTAATGCTTAACTTCCAAAGAATAGCTCTTCAAATATTGTGGTTATTCATTAGCTTTTAATACTTAATAAGCTATCAGCTAGTGGTTAATTATGGCCTGAATGAGACATTTCTGTATTAGTAAATAATTTATTTGGACACTATAGCAAATATGTGATAAAGCAGGATTAGTGTGCAGCCTGAATTTAAGGCAAATAAAGGCCAACATTTTTGATAACAGAAAATGAAAGATGAAAACACTGAATGTAAAATGTCAGTTTTGGTCTGAACTCATTCCTAACATGTTTACCTCATCCCAGTTCTCCACAGGGGTGAGTTTATGGGCACATTTCACAACTTGCAGGGTCACTTTTCTGGGTCTCTTGAACAGAAATGCAAGTTCATGAAACTGATACTGTTAGAGGCACATTGTTTTTTCTCACAGTTGTCTAAGTTTTCAATATATCAATACAAACAAATTAACACATTTTGTTCCATTACTTGAAATAAAAAGATTTTAAAAAATCAGGTACGGTGCCTGGTTCCTATGAAGAACTTTGTGGAACTCAGATGCTCAAAAAAAAAGATGAATTGAATTGAATTGACATGCAAAGTGAGATATGTATCGCCTTAATCTGTTATCATTTTGATTATTATGGCTCAGTTTTAAATTAAAATATTTTAATTAAAAATATCATATATTTTTTTATATTTTGCCATAATCATCAAAATGATAACAAACAAAGGCTTGACATATGTCACTTTGCATGTAATGAGTCCATCATATATTAGTGTCACATTTTAAGTTGAAGTACAGAATTAAATGAAGTTTTTAAATTTAATTCCAATTGTACGAGTTTCACCTGTAGATTAAAACAATAAAATCAAGCTGAATGCCCATCTCGGGTCGCCCGTTGCATTTTGGGTTTTGGAATTTATTTTGACTACTAAACAATATTAATAGTTAGCGTTAAAGCATTGAAGAGAGCTCTGATTTGGACCGTTTAAGTTTTTATTTATATGGTTTTAACCTTTGTAAAGTTGATGATTTAAAGCGTTTTTGTCGTTGCCGTGGAGCTTGTTACAATATTAGCATGAAGTCTATTTTTACAACCAGGGCTGCGTACGGAGATAGACAGAAACGGAAAGAACTGAATGATCGTTCATATGTAGAGATGCTTCAAAACTGACGACCAGCCCTTGTTCACATAGTTAGAATAATTGTGAGAAAAACATTTCTGACCCTTGAAGGCGACTGTTGGAAAAAGTGCAGGGTCTGAAACTGTGGCCTCATGTCGCCGACATTCATTACATTTAAACTGAATGAGAAGTAAAAACATAGAATCTTAAACAGAAACTAAAACAAAATCTTAGTTTTAATTGTGACAGAGATCCACGTACACTAGAGTGCGGATCGGGCCGTTTTTGTCTGTCCGAGCCCGGCCCTCGTCCGACAGAGCAGTGATCAAATCCGAACCGAGCCCGACAAGCATTAAGATATTTGTGTCCGAGTCAGACCGAGCCCGACACATTTAAAATCACAATATTTCCATAAGCCTAATGACACAGTAGGATACGATACTGTTTGTGTGGAAAAAGTCAGATTTTATCCATCAAAAGGCATTCGTAACGTCAACACAGATGAGCGGAGCACGCACGGCAGCACGCACGCACGCACGTAGGCTACGCGGAGCAACAGTTTTACCTGTGCGGTCACTGCACGTGTTTCGTTGTCACAGCAGTTCACAACTTCTTAAAAGCATTACTGCGTGCGCACTGCGCAGTGCATAAGCGGGTTTAAATGCCGCATCTTCTATTTATTTAGTTTTTTGACAAATGATCGCTTATAATGCATGAAATGAAACAGACCCATTTTATTTTAATTTTTTATTATCGTGCTGATGTGTCCGAGTCCGACCCGAGCCCGAAAATATGTTCTAAATATTTGTCCGAGTCCGACCGAGCCCGTCGGGTTCCGACGGGTCCCGTCGGACGTCGGACGGGTTGCAGCACTCTAACGTACACATATAGGCTATGCCAAATGTACTTTATTTGTATATTATTTTACGAGTGATCTGATGTTGTGCAACTAAGCTAATCGATCGCTAATTTGACAGACGGAAATTTACCGACTATATTTAACATCAACACCGTTTTGAAACTTTCCCCTGTGATTTCAAGACAAATTTAAATGATTTAAAAAGTGGTGGCACAGTCAGGCTGATCCCAGGTCCTGTCCACTATGGTCCGCTATCGTCTGCTCTAGTCCACTATGGTCCACTTTGGTCCGCTATGGTCTGCTCTAGTCCACTATGGTCCACTATGGTCCCGCTCCTGCCTACGGAGCCACCGTCCTGACTTTCCCTCGCTTTCAAGATATTAACAACATAAATATTTACCAGAAATGTCACTTAAGACTTATAGTTTTTAAACCAGTGCCCGTAAGCCTTATGGGTCACGGTTATGGCTCAATACACTTCAGTGTTCACGCTCCGCTACCCGGACTCGCTCACACATTTCAATGGCGGAGTGGTTTGTTTGGGCCGAAATTAGGAGCCTGATTGACCCACACATGCGCAGTCGAGATTGGCATTCGGCTTATTGTCAACCCATTAACTTCCTGATTGCCACAAAGTTCTAAAAGTACCAGGCTGTGTAAACGTGACACTTTTGTTGAAAGTGTCACGTGTTGCCAACTGTCAATCTTCCCTTTGCCAGCGAGATCATTAATATGTTTGATGGACATGTTTTTATTTATTCATTTTTTATTTATTTTTTCATGAACTTGTGCGTGTGCCCTTTTAGACAAATGCAGACTTTCCATTATGCAGAAAATGTCAACGTCACATCTGCAGTTTGATGCTCTGACAAAAGAGCAGATTTTTTTGGTTGACCTTCAAGCATGGATGAGATCCTCGTTCAGTCTTGCGTGGCACAGTTACAAACTCCGAAAGATCGTTATTTTTACCTTGACTTCTCTGTGAAGTTTTGACAGCCGCGTTGCCGCTCCTCGTGTGATGCAAGCATTGGTCTTGACAGTGACTTCAGATGTAAAAAAAAAAAAAAAAAAAAAAAAAAAGTTAAATAAAATGGCATGTTTAAAGTAACTTGTGTCTGGCCCGAAAATTACACCTATTTTATTCAATTTCGCCATCACAAGAAAGAAACCACAATTTCAGCTTTATTCTACATGGACTTGGAAGCAAACCATATGATTTTCTCAAAGATATTCATGAAGGTACAAATGCAATTACTCTCCTTTTTTTGACATTCAGCACTTAAAACATAAACACAGGTCTATTTTTATAACTCAGGGGAACGCAGTATGCTTTGTATCACTGTTTAGCTCGGGTTTGGCTTTTATATGCAAATCAAGTATGTCGCACCATTTATTGCAGTTTATTTGTTTTGATAATTCCTTTACACCAGATGGATTTGTTTCAAACAGTTGACCCATGAATCAAACATCTTCACATCAAACACTATCCCAGCGTGTGTGTTTTTTCTCGACGGGCCGGGGCCCTTCTCCCGGGGGACGTTTGTATAGCGCTGTCCCAGATACAGGTTGTATGCAATGGGAGAGACCAAAGTGCACGGATGCAAATCAGAGCATTACAAAGTGTCAAGCCTCCCGCCTCTAAATGGGTCGTTCCTCCCAAATTTCTGCAAGTTTCAAATGATTGCACTATGCACAGCCTCGTTGAACTTAAGGTAGGGCCGAAAAAGTGAAGCTGAAGGATCGAGTATATCAAGAGGAATGCTTTTAGGGCTTGTGTTTTTCGCTGGGATTAATTATGTCGTGATGGGCTTCTCTTTAGAGTTGGATGTCATGACACTTCTTAAAGCTGCAAAGCTGTTAATGCTGCGCCAAGTGCCACTTTGATTCCTTTGAACAAAAAAAACTCACACCCCACAAGCCTGGGCCAAATCAAAGTTTTGGGACAGAGAAAACTAGTTGAGAAACATCCATTGAGATTCCTGTAATAGTTAAAGGAGTAGATACGTTGCATGGAGACTTTCGGCCTGGGTTAACCTTAAAGGTGCACTATGCAACTTTTTATGTGGAAAGATGAAATCATGAGATGTGAAAGAACAATCTGAGACAATGGCGTGGATTAAGAATATTTACTGGGAGAAACGTATGGAACAAGTTTCACAAAGAACAAACATAGACATGGGGTTTATATCCTATTATGCAAATTAGGTATGTGCAGGGCGGATCCTAAAACATGATTGGCCGGCCTAAATTCCAAGTAAAAGCAGCTATTCTCGGTGGGGTTCGTTGAGACAGACCGTCTGTCTGTCAATCCACGCATCCGTCACTGTCACGGTGTATGTACAGCTATGTATAGATTAGAAAAGCACATTCCTTGTCCTATAGGTTTACCAGTAATTTCCACTAACGTAGGCATAATACACGTTGCACACTCTTAACTCAACATGCTGGCATGCTTATTCATTTATGATATAATTGAACATAGTAACATTAAAATTATGATTTCAAAAGAAAAAGTTGATATTTGAGCTTGTTTTACCTTGTAGTGACACATCAGATGTATGAGTGGTCAGCATAGAGCCTTTGCTTCCCATCACAGTGGCGCTCCAGGATCAATTGTTCTGAAGGTTTTCACTGCAGACGGATCCTCTCACCAGAAAACCTACACAACAGTTGATCCTGGAGTTATAGAGACCACGGTGATAGAAAGTAAGGCGCCATGCTGACCACTCATGCAGCCACTGGGTCACTACAAGGTCAAATACGGCCGAATATATATTTTCTTATTCTCATAAAAAGTTACATAATGCACCTTTTTGGAGCTTTTAGCCATGTTGTAATGCTAGTTGTGAAGAAGGAGCTCTTTCTAACCTACTCTGGACACCAGTTCTTTTTTCTTACCTAACGATAATGTCACAGAGAAAACGTGCGTTGGGCTACGAGAGGCACAGAACTTTATTCAACCTTATTGAAGAAGAGGCCACTCGCCAGAAGTTGGAATTTATTTCCGGGATTCGGCGACCATCAGCCAAAATAGTGTTTTTCTGTGACCGTCTCTTGATGGATGTTTGGTGAACCTTCGCCAGAATCAAAGTGGATTCACTTTTATAATCAACGCGAGTCCCGTATTGTAAACACCCGATAGAGCGGCCGGGACAGAGCGGTGAGTCAATGAAAGTGAGTGTTAGCTTGTGTGTGTTAGCGTGTGTGTGTTAGCCATTTATGAAGCTGTGTTGCAGATGTCTTCTCCTTATAACTGCATTGTGAAGTAAATTGCTGTGATATTTATATTTCTTTTACTGCTAATTTTGCATGGGCGGATTAGTTTGGAGAGAGGGGGCGGAGTTAACTGAATCATAGCGTCGCGTGTGCAAAACACCCCCAGAAAATACTTATATTTCTTTCAAAAAGTACCTCTCCATGGTGGTAGAGGTACAATATATCATATAAATGCCTATAGTTTACTTTGGGATGGCTAAAGTAGCATGATACAGATCCTTTAAGTGTGGTAGCCTCAGCATGTACTCTTTATGTGACAGTTTTGCTTATCATTGTCATCATTATACGTATGTCTACACAAATATGATGTACTAAAATATTCAACCGGAGTCACATAAATGAAGACGATTTTAAAGATTAGCCTGGGAAGCTGCAGCCTGCACATTTATAGACATAAAAGAAAATGCTCTGCTGTGCTGTTGGCAGATTTGAGAGCTGTCAATCACGGTAAAAATGTGTGTAGTCTGACATTCAGTTTTCTTTAAGTATATTTTTAGCCAGTTATATTCTTACAGTATAGGGAGGGAAAGAAAAAAAACAAAAAACGTTCCATTTTGGCCGCAAGGTGTGAGCTACATGCTTATTATTCTTTGCAACATTTACTCCCCTGATTTAAATTCTGCTCGGACTATGGAAGAGTTAGAGAATCCATGCATGTGCAACCCGGGATGAAGTCCGAAATAAAAAATAGAAGTCATTCATGAAATATTATTTGTGTTATCTTGCAATCTCTTACGCTATAAAACAAACCAATGCCCATAAAAATATATAAATATATAATTTTTGAAATGATAAAAAATATAATACAAAATTCTTCCTTCTTCTCCTCCTCCTCCCTTCCTTCCTTCCTTCCTTCCTTCCTTCCTTCCTTCCTTCCTTCCTTCCTTCCTTCCTTCCTTCCTTCCTTCCTTCCTTCCTTCCTTCCTTCCTTCCTTCCTTCCTTCCTTCCTTCCTTCCTTCCTTCCTCTTCTTCTTTCTTCCTCCTTTTTTTCATCCTCCTCCTTCCTTCTTTCCCAATGCCCATAAAAATATATAAGAACTCTAGCTGAGGTTTTTTTTTTTTTTATGATTAAAAAATATAATACAAAATTCTTCCTTCTTCCTCCTTCTTCTTCTTCTTTCTTCTTCTTCCTTCTTCCTGCTTCTTCTTCTTCCTTCTTTTTCCTACTTCTCCTCCTTCTCCTCCCCCTCCCTTCCTTCTTCCTCCTCCTTCTTCTTCCTTCTTTCTCCTTCTACTTCTTCCTCCTTCTTCTTCTCCCTCCTTCTACTTCTTCCTCCTCCTTCTTCTTCCTTCTTCTTTCTTCCTTCTTTTTTCATCTTCCTTCTTTTTTCTTCTTCCTCCTTTCTTCTTCCTTCTCCTTCTTTCTTCCTCCTTCTTTCTTCCTTCTTCTTTTCTTCTTATAAATGATAAATGCATTTTCACAACATTCTTTACATTATTTTACAGTCAATTGTAGGTGTAAGTATTTGATTAAATATTATTTTTGTTGTAACGGGGTGGAATATTTTGGCCCTGCACTGAACTCTTCCCTCCAACAAACCAATGCCCATAAAAATATATAAGAACTCTCTAGCCCAGGCAATATTTTTTTTATGATAAAAAATATAATACAAAATGACTCTAGTGATTACGATGTGACCAAAGTACCTCTCCTTCCCTTTGTGTTTGGTTCACCGCTCCCTTGGCTGCTAACAACAACGCCATCAACATAATACACACAGTATTTCTCCAGTATCAAATATTCATACAATCCCACAGTCCTTATGGCGGCCTGAGGCTAAGCAGCCGTACATCTTCATAGAACACATTTAGCTCTTTGTTATATTTACTGTAGCCACATTATGAAGCAAAAAACCTCATTGAGCATATGTGTTTTGACTGGCTGTAAATCTGCTGCTCTGAACCAACTGTATCTGTTTTCGTATTATGGGAAAATACCATACATGCTCATTATGTTGCCTTATGTCGCTGCGTGTCACTGAAACTATGGGCACAAACAGAACAAACGCCGCCTTTATCTTTACTTTATTATTTTTTTTGCCCGAACTGGTTGGCTTGACTCCATTTCCTATATGCATGCCCTGCTAACTCTATAGCTACTGGCTCATGACTAAAATAATAGTGAAAAGAAATGGCATGAGAGAGAGGAGAGTAAAATCTGCTGTAATTCTGTCCCAGTATTCACGAGTCCTCTGGGCTAAACCCAGCGGTTCTTACTTGTAGCTTCCATTTGCACGCTCTTATACCCTCCCAGTATTTCTCAACCATTTTCTCTCTCTCCCATCTTCCTACCCTCCTTCACCCCACCCTGTCTTTCCCTTAATCCCGTCCACAGTAGTTGAGTGACAAACCTAATTGGAGCACACAGAGGGTCCGGTGGGAAAAGCAAGACATGAAGCAAAGGAGGCGCTGGCTTCTGTAAAAGGCACAGACGCGGCAGAGACAGTGATGGCCAGTCAAATGGACTAGGGGGAGACACACAATCAAAGTGGAGTGAAGGCATGGTGATTTTGTGTGTGTGTATGTGTGTGTGTGTGTGTGTGTGTGTGTGTGTGAGAGAGAGAGAGTGCGGTGAGTGATACCTTGTTTAGTTTAAATGGCAGGTTCCTAACTCTGTGTCTTTAACCAGGGTCCCTCTGGAAGATCAGTCGCCCTTCAAATGTGTTGCTAATAAGGCATGTCTCGGTGTTTACTTCTCATTGAATCACGAGCAGTTACAGAATGAGGTACACATGTCTCAGTATGTGCGAAGAATTGCACCACCTGAAGATGCTCCCTGTGAAAAAAGGCATGAATGAAATGAGACATCATGAAATAGACTGGCTTCAAAATGGTGAGGCAATATCATTTTGATCAGCTGGAACAGGTATCGATTACAAATGTACAAATGTACAAAAGTACTCGTTGCAATCTTGGTGATATCTTTCTTCCTTCTTCCTTCTTCTTTCTTCTATCGTCTTCTTCCTTCTATCTTTTTCCTCCTCTTTCTTCCTTCTTCTTTCTTCCTTCTTTCTTTGTCTTCTTCCTTCCCCTCCTTCTTCTTCTTCCTTCTTCTTCTTTCCTCGTCCTCCGTCTTCTTCTTCTTCCTACTTCTTTCTTCTTCTTCTTTCTTCCTTCTTTTTTTCTTCTCCTTTTTTCTACTTCTTCCTTCTTCTTCTTGTTTTCCCTTGTGTAAAATCCTTTGGGTGAAAAGACTCCAAGACCCAAAATTAGAGAACCACTTCTCTAAACCAGTCGTTCCCAAAGTGGGGATCGGGACCTTCATAGTGAAATTAATTAGTGAAACTAAGCCAAATATCAAAATACAGTATCCAAACTAACAGCATTAAACCGAATTTTAAATGTTTTGCACCTTCAATTAATATAAATACAAAATACATTTTCCAGAACGGGTCCAGAATTGTTGGTTGAGGGATTTTGGGGGTCGTGGCCTGAAAAGTTTGGGAACCCCCAGAACACGACTTGAATGAACTTTTTCTACAAACATTTCCTATTCAATTCATGTCTAATAAGGATTTATTTATTATTATTATTATTTTTTTTTCTACGTATTTATTTTCATTTATATAACACTGCATGTTAATGAACACACATGAGACATGCATGTAAATGTGCACGCCGGGTTGTTTTCCTGCACTCACAAAGAAACCCGGGAAAAACCTACACATGCACAGGGGTAAGATGCATATTGCTTTTAATATGCTGATTCTTTTTTTTCTAAAACTGTTGTGCTAATCTGGACTCTGGTAAATTTATGGACGTATCTACTTTGCCCGTCTATTGTTTTGTATATTGGTTTTACGTCAATAAACTAAACTAAACCAACTAAGCTCCTTAAGATGCGCTGCAGCAGATTATTATACGTAATAGCAAATTGTATTGTCTTCCCTGTCAAACACTTAAATGTAGATCGACAGCTGTCTGTTGTGCTACAGTTCTGACGGAGTTAATGCCTCTGTTGCCAAAGGCGATACCGAGACTGGTGTAAAAGTAGAGATTAGACAACCGCGGCGCAGACACGAGCTCTGAACAACCCGGTCTGTGAGCGTTCACGTACGTGTGGGGGCAGGGGGGGGCTGCTGCAGGCTCCGGCTCAGGTTAGACCATCAAAGACCTCCACTGAAGTTCATGCATCTCTTACTGTCGTCACATGATCTCAGGCAGACTGTACATTCAAACACATCTCACATAAACAGTTAGCATGCACAACGTATAACTGCATGTATGTCTTTCCTTACAGAACTCCAGCTCATGCTAATATTGCACATATGAAGCAAATAGAAACATACATCTGCTTTCACCTATATGCTCTGTCAGTGCTTGGCATTTCAATTAACAAAAACAAAAAAAAACAAAGCAGCTTTTATGTCAGTGGCTAAAAAAACACTGAAAGATAAATGGAAAAATGCCACAGAAGGACGTTTAATGAAATAATTAGCTGTCAAAAGGCCGGCTCAGGAGCTGCCAACAAATCCATCTGAAGGAAGTCTGAAATCCCCAGGTTTGAAGTTCTAATCCCAGCTTTCAGGGCCAGCTTGATATGAGTCCTACCTTTTTTTTTTTTCTTTTTCCCTTTTCACTGCATTTTGCCTGGATTAATTGACAGATTTGACACTGGGAGAGAAAGCTATTCAGGGCTGTGCAAACTCTGTGGAAATGTGAGCCTGAAGGAATTGATTTGAGTTGGAGCCCTGCCGATGTATAAACTACGGTGTGCAATTTAGGACATTCTCAGAAAGAGGTTAGTCATTCTCACATGGACATTAGGGTTAAAGTCACACTGAGCACATGAGAACAGGGTTAAGGCAAGGGCAGGACAGAGTATAAATAAAGACTAAACTTATCCTTTACAAAGCTTATTTTATGAGGCGGAGATATCCCGGAAGAAAGACGGCTTTCCCACGCACATTCATTCACAAATACAGGTATATTTAACATCCATATGTCCTGTGAAGGGTCCCGGAGTTATAAAAGACGCTATAATCCAAATATGGTCATTTCCTTTCAGGAAGCCACCCATACTAAAGACCGGAGAAATGTTCTTGCGCATGTGCTTGCGTTACAAAGGTGAAACGAGCAAATTCGTGAGAAGTCTTGCGCCAAACCGGATGTGCATCAGCGTCCGCCATGATAAGAAACGTCCGAATTGGGTCAGTTAGGAAGGAGTTAGGAAAAGGAGCCTCAATGCCAACAATCCCCCCACCCCCCTCTGCCCACCCTCGAGTGATTCATGCGCAACCACTGTTGATTGACAGGAGCACATTTAATAATAAAAATAATACAAAAAAATAAGATTCTGCACACTTTTGTAAAAGTGACAAAATCCTTGTTGTCGCCATCACAGCTCAGTCACATGTCAGTGTGTTAAAGAGCCGCCTCAGTAAATGGATTAAACGAAGGCAGTTTGTGCTTTCATTTGGTAGAAACTTAAGCCACATGGATCATTTGTATACTGTAGTTTTATGAAACAGGTATTGAGATAAAATAAGGCTAAAGGGAAATGTGAAGCATCATTTGGATTTTTCTTTTTATTTCTCCTTAAATGTCTTTGTTTGGACACTATGTTGTTGTTGGACACCGTACAGTAGGGGGCGACATGCGCTTTTGTTTGGCCTGCACTCCACCAATAACTTTAAAGAAGAAGAAAAACAGCTGTTGGTGATGTCACTTCCCCGTTCCCCTCGGTAAGGACGGTCGAATTGGGCAAATAGCTCTGAAGCTCTAGTTCACTAACTGCATAGAGATTTAACAGTTGACACCATGAAAGATTAAGGATTAGTTGCTAGTGTTAGTACTTAGAGGCAGCCAAAATGTCAGGGCCAAACCTCAAAATGAGGTTTTTGCTTCACTCATGCAACGACCTCACCGCTTTAGTAGTTCCTACAGACTCCGAACAAATATTTTGAAGTTTTTTTCGGAGGGATTTTGAATATTTTTGAATATCGAATTCCTAGCCTGATTTATTGAGCACAAGAATAAACAAGGTGAAATTAGATTTTTCTTATGAATGGCTTATTCAAAGAGATCCAAAAGAGAAAGATCCAAAATCCCCTCCGTAACTGATTACTAACTAGTAAAATTACAATAAATTTAAACCTAGGCCTATCCACTATTTATTAATGCCATTGTTAGGCATAAAATGTCTAAAATTACAGAAAACATACATTTTTTCCTCATTTGAATGACATTAATCTACAGCAGAAGCTTCAGATTGATATCACTCAGTCATGTTTTTTTCTCCTATACACCTGAAGTGTCTCTTAAAACTACACTGCGGAACATCAGCCATATTTACCAGGTTGATGTAATGCATTTAAAAAAAATTATCATCATTAATATTATTATTGTTATTAAAAATACAATAATTTTTCCTGTTTCCCTGTTCCCTGTTTCCTCCACCAAGTAATGCGTATATTGCTCTAATCAATAGTCTACGAGTGTCCGATATCGCCCTGTCCAGTTGGAAAGTGCTCAGTGACCACAGTGAGACTGACAGGCCGCTCTTCAACATAATGTCCTTCCCTGAACCCCGTCTTATCGCAGCACTTTTTAATCACTGGTGGTAAATTCAAAGCCCGGGAAAACCTTCTTTAGCCGTTTGAAGTTTCCAGACCTGTTTGCGTGAAATCAATCGCAGGCACCTTTTTTCCCCCCCCTCTCCTCACTTCAAAGCGCTGTCCTGTCCCATTGCTGCTGCGGCCGCTCTAACCCCCAACTCTCCGTTCCCATCTACAACTCTGGAACATGGGCGCCTCTTGGTTTCGAAAGTGAGATATTCTTTACTGATTGACAAGTCCGGCACTCGAGGTTCTGCCGTGGGCTGATAGCAGTGACTGAGCCTGAGAATACTGGCAGTTTTTATATGTGCACGTTCAATTTTGAAATTAAAATGACTTCACCTAGAAATTCAATAAACCAATTCAAGATCCAAACTAGAGTTGGTGTTCATGTAAATGTTCTTTTTGTTTGTTTGAGGGCTAGTTTGTGTTAGATAATCAGGTTACAAAGATGTTCCATGGCTTTCTGTTTGCTTTCTTCATTTTGGCTTATGCATCTCCATGATTATAATTTCCTGCTCTCCAAAGCAAATTTCTTTTGTCCAATATTGGCTATTTAAAAAACAAACAAAAAAACATACTTATGAACAATAGGGCCTGGCCGATATACTGGGCCGACATTTTGGTACAATTTCCAGTCTTATAGTTTTTGGAACGAGCTCAGTCAGAGCTTTAAAATGAGCCCACAACTTCCTAGACCTCAGGGGAGCGGAGAAACATCACGGTGAAATATATTTTGTGTTGCCGACTTTTGCATATAATTCCGAAACCATAAGAGATAGAGACTAACCGTTTTATTTTTTTCATTTTTTTTAGAATCGACTGATTTCTGTCCCTACCAACTAAACATGAAGACACAGCGCCCCCTGCTGTCACAGTTCAACACTGGCACATTTTGACGCATACACTTTTTTTCTCTTAATTTTTTTGAAACATTTTTTTTGGTTTATTTGGTCGGGACAGTACATGTTAATGAACATGGGTCTCATGCATGTAAACAAGCCACACCCAATTGTATCCTTGGGCTAATTTCCATCCGTCGTCCCCCATGTTCACTCTCAAACACACTCTTTAGTGGTAGGAGAAACCGGAGTACCACAGGGCCGGCCCTAGCCCTAGACAAGAATGAACAAGGTAAACCAGGCTATTTCCTGGGGTCTTGTTTGCCGTCTGGCCATTCACGGCAAACAAGTTGCTGATTGGCGGCTAAGGCCTAGCATGTTGTTGGTTCAATTAACATTAACATTAGCCAAAACTTATCATGGATGAAGTCGTCGAGGATTGTTCTCCATGTGAGTTTATATTCAATTCATATTTTGTGAATTGGACTACAGCTGTCGTCACGTCCGAATAGTATGGCAGAGCCAGGAAATGTTGGAAAGACTGGAATCTCTCATTTTCAACACAAAAGACCGCAAGTCTCTGTCTCTCTCTGATCCAAAGTTATGTCAAAAAATCGGCAATGTCAATGGCGGGAGCATGGGGTTCAAAAATTTAAGCGCCCCCTTCAGCAGATGGCACCCTAGGCGACCGCCTGATTCGCCTATGCCTAGGGCCGGCCCTGGCAAACATGGAGAACATGCAAACTCCCCACAGAAGGGCCCCGTCCAGGTGGGAATCCAACCTGGGACCTTCTAGCTGTGAAGCACGAGCTCATACCACTGTGTCATCGTGCCATTAGATATAATTCTATATATTTCTATGATGACATATTTACTATATAAATGGTTAAAAGGACTATACAGTTTAAAAATGCTAAAACTAAGTATTTTCCTCCCCCTACGTTCCAACCATGTCCTAATGTGTAGAATGAGCCCAGACCTTTTCACCACAACTGCCTCTAAAATCTTGCACTGTCACTCAAAAAGCTGTCACTTCGGGTCCGAAGTGCCGTCATGCACGAGCTTAATATAGAAGCTGCAGTTACGCGTAAGACCTGAGGTGGCAGTAGTGAGTATAAAATGACTAACTTGCATCTAGTCTCTTTAACTATAGACTATTTGAGGAAAAAGAAATTACCTCAAATTAAATGACTTACTTATATCGGCTGTCAGCCATGCCAACCCCCTACATATCGGTATCGGACCACACGCACAATGTACTTTATTCCAGAATTAAGATGATGGTCCATAACAGGGATTTAGCCCCCGCCTCAGTCTGTTTTTATCTACGGCACTGTGAGATTGCTGCTTTTTTTTCTTCTTAAGTGAGACGCCGTTTGCTGATTATTCTCCTCTTGTAGTTGAGGGACTGTTAATGGAACATAAAAATAACTGACCCTGAAAACACTGGGTGCATTATTTAACTACTCAGGGCCCCGCGGGAACAGAGGGTCTGCACGCTAACAGCTAAACATTAAAAAAACCTGTGATAAAATGGGACATTTCAGTGGTAATGAACCCTTGCTTACCTATTGCACGACACAACAAGCAGTTCCTTAAAGGGTCGTCGTGCTGATCTAATTGGTCTCTTGTGCACAGATGCGTCTCGAATGCCTAAAGGCTCGGCGTCTATGCGTCTCCGCCATGTAGTTATCGGACAAACAGGTGACAGTAAACCGTAACGTGCCAGAAAAAGACAAGCAAAACAAGACTACGTGGACGTCACAGGTTCACAGAGAAGTATTCCCTCTGTAGGAGCTATTTCACCGAGACTTCATAAAATATTAATGACAAAGCTCTTTTGTTTTCCGCCCCAAAACAAAAAAAACAACAACAAAACAATGCAGACAAATGAGCGAGTCTGGGAACAGTGAATCTGTACAGGAGGTTGTTTGTGGCGGCTGCATCTAGAGCAGGTTTGGGAATGTGCTGAAAGGAGGGGAAATGACAGTACGGTATTTAAAATGACAAGGAGAGTACCTTTCAAATAGTTTTTTTTTTTTTTTTTATGAAAGAAAGGGGGAAGAAAACACAATCCTCCAGTTACTTTTTAAAGCCATTATTCAGGCCTAGTTTTGTAATTTGTTTCTTTGGTTTTATTTTAAAGCATGATGTGGGCCACTGTTACGCATAGGAAATAAGAAAAACAGCACTATTGTAGTAGTAGGTGTCTAATGGTCAGTGTTGAGCAAGTTGCTTAAAGCCACACTGCGTAACATTTTACTCAATTAAAAATATTGAAATACAAGCATTTATTTTATGTCAGATCTTTTCATAATTGAAAAATGCCTCATAAATGTACAATCAAGCGTAAGCATTTGCTGCGAGTGGCTCAGCTCTCCTCAGACATGACTGTAACTTTACCGGGAGTGGGTACGCCTCCAGCTCGTTTCCTTGGAGATGTGACTAAAGTCAGCAGAATTAGAGTTTTATATTGGTTTGGTTCTCATGCTAGTCAATTCTTTGATTACCTACTGCATTTTGTACTGATGGAACAGTATAGTCCAAAAAGTTACACAGTGTACCTTTAAAAATTGTAATGTATTATGATTTTCATCTGATATGGGATCCGCCTCTGGAGAATTGGGACAAATTTAAACACACACCCCCAAAAAACAAACAAAAAACATTTCACTGTTTCAAAAATGTAGCTGATACACTACTACTTTGAGTTTTTATTTTAAAAACTGAAAAAAGTAATAAAGTCACAGAAGAAAAGAGCAAATTGTAAATTATCCTTGGCTATAAATGTTGTAGTTTGGTTCATGTTTATTGTTCACACATGTCCCTATCAAATAAATTAATAAATGCATTATACATTACCCCTAACACTGCTAATGGTTGTTGTTGTAGATGGGAGTATAAGATATAACATGTATAATGTATTTTTAGTTATTCAAGCAACCTCTTATTAAAAACGGCTACAATAGCTGCTAATTAACTTCAGTTGCTGACCTATTGTATAACTATTCAAAAGATGGTTGTTGTGTCTTTAGTCATTGTAGACTTCTCCTTCCAGATGTATTATTAAGTATATACTGAACAGAATGTTGGTTTGACCTGAAGTGGAAAAGTGTGAAAAGTACTGTAATGGTATGTTTAAAAATAACGACGACAAGTCACAAATGCCACGAATCCGCGTTTGTGACGGAGGATCATGATTGTGGATGGAATTTGATGATTCAGGGCAGAGGCTTCATTAATGCATGACGAATATTGGGCCATAGTTTTTGTGTCCTTAATAAAGTCTTAAAGCAGTACTAAGTAACTTGTTTACCTTAATAAGTCCTTTCTGTAGTCCCTTTTGGTGTAACACAAGTGTTAATGGGATGATTGGGGGGGGGGGTCTTTCATCTTCCCCTGGTGTCTCTGGCTTAGAAAACCACACTTGCAACTTTCCTGCACTGGGTCTGAGGCGCCAATACACACTAATGGAATCACGAAGAAGAAGCTAACAGGCTAACGGGCAAAGCTAACTGCGGGCTAGCGCCACTTTAGCAGTATTCACAATAGATTTATATAAAGGCTAGATTGTCTCAAGGCAGAGTCACTTTCGGCATAATGGGCGGCCATCTCGCCACAGGGAAGCTTTCTGGTGAGCTCAAGCAAGTGAGTGATGAGCACGTACACAAATCCTCATATCTCGCTCTGGAACATGTTGAAATAAAGATTTTCTTTTTGTATTCATATGTTTGCAGTGTCATACCTACATTATTGAGGTTTATAACAAACCAAACCGTTTGAAAATCGGTTGAAAACTGAGCAAGTTATGGTTATTTTAAAGTACATGTACCAGAAAACACAATGTTATGAGTGAGCGAGCTCACTGTGGCAAGATGGCCGCCGTGTGTGGACGTCGCCCTCCATTGGCGACATCTAGCCTTTATACATGACTATGGTATTCACAGCCAAGTTTGAGTGAAAAAAGTGATCTCCATTGTAGGGCTGTGCAATTAATCGAAATTCGATTACGATTTCGATTACAACAGTAAACGATTACAAAATTGCAAAAAATCGATAATATTTTTTTTTAATTGTATTATTTTTCAATCTTTTTTTTTATTTTTTGCAAAGCAGACTTGCGTTATTTCACAGCACTGGGATTATTTTCCCTTCTCTTTTCACATGCCATGGCTCATGCTTTTGTCTGACATAAAAACAAACGGCGCTGTGTGATGATGTCATCAGGCCGCGCTGCTCAGTTTACTTGCGCAGGTGTGAGGGCTGGCCAGCAGGGGGCAGGTGTGAAACAGGGACCTCTCTTTAATCAAGGCGTACTTGAAATCATTTGTACTTTTATGACTGTCCAGTGTAGTGTAGTGTTTTGATTAATAAATAAATAAAATAAAGATACTTTTTTTTAAAGGCAACAAATAATTGTTTGAATAATCGTGATTTCAATTATGACAAAAATAATCATGATTATTATTTTTTCAATAATCGAGCAGCCCTACTCCATTGTGTAACTGGATGTACAATATCCCTCTCTCCCTTTGTCTTTTCTGTCAGCTTAGTATTTACTCTCATGGAAAACTAATGAGTAAAAAAATGCAACATCCTACGACACCTGCAGTGGCGCTTATGGCCTCCTATAGGTAGAAATAAATATAAATAAAATCGCTCCCACTCTCATCTGCAGTATTGTCAGAGTTCATGCATTAGCCGTGTGGGCATGTCGTTTTGTTCCTTCATTTAGGCCATATTGTTTGCTTCTGATTTGTCCTGTTTAACCTGCGCCTCTGCTACACAACTCTGGCCTGTTGCTGCTCGCTGCCCTCTCCATCAGCGCAACGTGGGTTTCTATCAATATTAAGCACAAGCATGAGAGAAAATTCCTACACCAGGGGTGGCCAACCCGCGGCTCTCGAGCCGCATGCAGCTCTTGGCCAATCAGAGTGCGGCTCTTTGCATGATTGGAGATGTTTAATACAATGCGGCTCTTTGCAAAATAATTGGTAAATATTTCCCATAAACTGTAACAGTCTTTGACCAAAAATCCAACCATTGTCCTACAGACCCTGTTTCCATCTCTACATGAATGAGAGTCTGTATCTCCCTCCTTTTCGAGGCGGTGTGTAAAAGGAGCCCGTGCAGCCTCACTCACAGCGGGATGTAGGTTGAACAACAGGCAGGCAGATCGTGGTACTAGGATTAGCTTCTGTGCTTTTCAGATTTCTGATCAGCTACTCTTTATTTGATGTAATTTGGCCACATATTCACAGAAAAAGATCAAAATTAGGAAAAGGCATAAAGTTATAGTTTATTGTGAATAAATAAAACGGTCACATTCTATTTAATCACAATAAAGTACCGCCCCGGGATCTCGCTAATGGTCGGTGCCTTTGTGGCTCTTCACAGGATCAAGGTTGAAAATTTCGGCTCTTGGTCTCCGACTGGTTGGCCACCCCTGTCCTACACTAACAAATACTGTAAGAATGCTCTCACACTGAATTACGAATCACCACTAATCACCACGAGGGTGAATCGTGACATTCGTGAAAACATCCTCCACAAACATCACAACTGTCACGAGCCTAAGCCCTCTGTTCAGAACCTTACTAATATAATGATGAAGTAAGAAGCAATGTTGCGAATGTCACGGACGATGAAAAAATGCCATTCGTAACGCCTCGTGGTCAAATGCATTGATCATTTCTAGAGACTAAAAACACATTTAATATCTGTGGCGCTCTGCAGGAGGCCGTTTTTTTTTTTTTTTGGCACTTTCATCTTGTCCTCACTCAAACCTCTGCACTTTCACATGTGCGTCAGAAAACTGCAGCCATTCAGAGTGGGAGAGCGCCGGCCGTGATAAAGGGCTGCAGGTGTCCAGCTGTGTCTTCCTCCTCCTTGGTTTTGAATCCTCAGTTTCTCTGCACCGTGACTGTTTGTATTCTGCTCTGAAGCCCAAACCTTGAGCTGCTGTAGGGTCCGGTGCACTCGCTGACCCAAACACACACACACACACACACACACACACACACACACACACACATGCTGTCTCACATTCTGAAGTGTGACATATCCACTGGCTCGCTGGGGAGCAGGACGGGACTGGTATTCTGAGCACAGACCGACTCTTCCCCCTCTCTGCCTGCTCCTCCTCCATCAACACCAGGGGACCATATTTGTGTGTTGTGCCCCTCGATGGTTGGTGGGTTTCGGAGTCCATCTGGCTCCGCACTTGCCTACACTGGAGCATGTGACGATGCTTCAAGCTCGATTCACCAAATCTGTGTTAAATGTCGTAAAATGTGTATCAAAAACTCCTCAACGTTTTAAAATTGCTTCACGTCCTTTCCTTTTGGCGTGTCTCTCCAAAATGTTAGTGAGTTATTTGCATGTCCCACGGGGCATTATCATTCTCTTTATAATTTAACCACACAGTGTTGATTTGATCTGTTCCTTTAGGGAGTGCTTTGAGCTGAATTTATGCTCGACGGTGATGTGTCAAGACTGTGCGGACACATTTCGTCGTCCTCACAGACCACGTCCCTTTGCTCGGCAACTGCACCTACCAGATTTTTTCTGCAACCACATTCAAGAAAATGTTTCAACAACACCAATTGTGCAGCAATAAATGAAGGTCAACCAGGAGCTTTTACGAGTAGCTGGGTTGCAATATATTGTACACCTAAAAAGCAATCATACAGATACAATGATGATGTTTTTCTGGTCTTGCGATGCTAAATTTAAGTAAGTGCTTTATTTCGTTATACATTGTACAATATGTTGCGTTCAGGCGCTGGGTTAGCCCTGAGGCGCTGTGACTGAGCAGCATGTTTGTGGAGGTTGGGGAAAGTGGAGTACTGCCTTCAGTGCTCCTATGGAACGGTGCCCCGCCTCCTGGGTGTGTGCCTGTTTCAGAGCGTGGTGTCCTGCACTGGTCAGCTCCTCCACCTCCTCCTTCCTGTGCAGCTCCCTCCGCTCCACAGTCTTTCACCATCTTCTGGGACAAGCTTAGCAGACGAATATAATCCTTCATATTCTTCAGTAAACGTACATTAGTCTGAACAATAGCAGGGATAGAAACTTGTCAGAATCAGAATTGGTTTTATTGCCACAGCCGTGAACAGTTTCATAACTAGGATTTTTTTTTTTTTCATTCGATCGTGCAACAGGAAATATATAACATATAACTTAAGATAAATAATAAACTATAAGGATTATTATTTTTTTTAGGGCATGCGTAAGAAGAATACATTTAAGCTATGATAAAGACAACAACTTAAATAGAACAAAAGCATGAGTGTATGATGTACAGGTGCACTGAGTGTTAGCAGCAAATATGAGTGTGAATTGTGTGGCTTTGCTGTGAGTCTTGCCCGGATACCTCCTTGTTTTTCCCTTCTTTGTTTCCTGTAGCGCCTCCCCCGTGCTGCGGGTGTGGGAGGCTCTTGGTGCCTCGTCAGTAAAAAGAAAAAAAATGTGTAGGTCTCAAATGTCTATAGCTCTTCAGCTAACGCTATCTGTTTGTTTACTTAAAAAATAATAAAAAATAATAATAATAATCTGGGTCCTTCATGGCCAGTACAGACTCTCTGCAGAAAAAAAAAAATCAGCCGAACTTCACAAAAACACAGCAAAGATGTACAGAAGTATCCAGTGAAACCTTGTGAAACACAGAAACTATCAAATCAGTTGGCAGAAAAACGGCAAAAAACGCTGCTGCACCAATAGAGAGGGAAGTTGCTGCTTGTTTACGTGTCGCCATGATGCCATAAAAAAAACGTGCAACAGGTGCATCCTCCAGCAATCCTTTTTTACAAGATATGTGTCCCGATAGAGTTCAGGACGGTGATGTCATATCGCTAAGCATCATTTGCAGCAATAATAAACTAATGGAGAAGATTTTATAAGGTAAAAATACAGGAGTTATTGTTCATATTAAACACTTGGACACCACAGTGCTTTGGTTGGATTTATGTAGTAACCCAACAGTTCTCAGAGTTGTTGCACCGCTTTCTTTTCATACTGGTTTTAGCTAATGTTATTCTATGGAAAATGTATGCTAACAGCCACAAACATGGTGGATCTCCATGTTAACAGTGGGTTTTCCCGAACACTACACTCAAAAGTGGTTGGCCAATGCTGCCTTTTAAATAAAGGGCAACCAAATTTTAGAATAAGCCATCAGGTGTGCACTGTCATATGGCACCACGTCAGTCGAGAACACGGCTCAAGGAAGTGTTTAGCCATGAAACGTCAGGTTTTGTTTTTCTTTTTTTTTTGCACGGATATCCAGCTGTCTATTTATCGGACTTCATCATATCATTACCTCACATTGTAATCGTCTTAAAGCACAGTTTGCCTGCTGCACACGCTCGCACAGAAAAGTGGGGTTGCTGATATGGAAAAGTTTTCATAAATAGAAACATAAACAAAAAAAACAAAAAAAACAGTTATTCTTGTCAGTGTTTTGTTACCAAATCATCACTTTGGCATCATTTTTTCCTAAACTGTCACACACAACAGCTTTAATTTTACCATATTCATTTTTTGGGTTGATTTTCAAATGGAGACTCCATCTGTTTCTATTTAGCACCGCCATTTTTTTTTAAAGAAACAATTGTTTGGATTGCTATTCTTTTGGCAGTGTGTAGCTAAGTGCAAGAAACGTGTGCACCAAGACAATAGCCCATCTGTTGACTATGAGCAGGTGTTGGACATAGATTTAGTTGGTAGCTCCTGGTTACAGACATAGACATATTTGACAGGAAAAAAAAGTCAAATCCAAAGAGGAAGAGATGAATCGGGATTGCCGTGCCCGTGTGGGACTTGTGTGTCGGCTTCATTCAGACTGAGTTTTGATTTCAGCTGTAGATACAAAGTGTGAATCATTGTACTTTTAAAACACAAAAACAGGTTTGACAACAAAAGGGGAAAAAGCTTTTCTTGCCTTTCATCTCACACCTTACGTTGCACTTATCTTGGCTTTTCTACACCCATGGAACTGAACACAATAGGATTAAAAATAGCTCAGTTTAACTATTCATTTGCTCTTATTCCCATGGCTACACTTAATATGCTGCTTCACCATACTTAAGTCAATTCACTTCAACCTTAATCTGTGTCATAAATAAATTAAGGCCTGCAATGTCACACTTGTCTCAAATAAATAATTTATACAAAATAACATAATTGGGGTTGCAAAATGCCAGAGATTATCCAGCGATGCTCTTTGATTGTAGATTCCAAAATACCTCACAGTTAATGAATGAATGAATGTTTGGTTTTGTTGCATATTTTTGCGGCTACAGTCCACAGTCGAAAAATAGGGCAAAATTAGTCGCAGTGGAATCAAAATCACTGTATGAATGCCTAGAAAATCACAAAGGCTGTACTTCTCGAGGTTGTTCAATGTAATGGCCTCAGCAGAGAACTTTTCCGTTTCCAGAGGGTTTTTATACATAAAATCTTCAAAATTAGTAGTTTAAACCTTGGAATGTTCTGGAATGTTCTGTCACTGAGTATATGTTCATCAGTTTAACTTTCAAGGTTCATTTAGTCAGACACGAGGATGAGAGATGTTGAAATCTTTTACCTTTTACATGTTTCAGCCGCCATCTGCAGGCCCAGAGGCGTAGCTTGCCATAAGGCAAGGCAGGCAGCTGCCTGGGGCCCCCAAGAGTCAAGGGCCCCCATGTGCCAACCCACTATTCAGAAGCCTGCAGTAAACACTTGATATGTACTCAGTCTTCCTCATGATTTTGGTGTTGTAGTTACATCATCTCTCCACCAATGCTCCATGACGCTGTTCATCCCCATCCTGCTGCTGCTTTAGTGAGTCATGGTCCGCTAATGTTAACTTATAAAGAGCAGTGGACAGACGTTTTTACACATGCCTCCACCAGATTATATTTCTAATAGTGAAAGCAGTTTATTGTAACACTCTTCATGACCTAAAGTAGTGGTTCTCAACCTTTTGGAGCCGCATTATAACAGTTCATTAGGATCGTGACCCCCGCCTGCGTCAGACCATAGGAAAAACAGGGACATTAACCTATATAATTCTAAAAAAAACAAACACAAAACAATTGCTAAAATAAAATGAATAAAATTTAGAACAAGTATTGGCACCATAGTATAATAGCATGCGTGCTACAATACCATAATTATAATATTAAAATATATATATTTATCTATATGCTCTGGCGACCCCCCAAATTTGTCTTGCGATCCCCTTGGGGGTCCCGACCCCCAGGTTGAGAACCCCTGACCTAAAGAACCTCAGCCTTCTGTTCTGAGGAAATCTTATGCAGAGAACTGGGAGTGGTCTGGTGGTCAGGTGGTCAGGTGGTCAGGTGACCCACTCCTGCCCAAATGACGTCCTCTCTCCCAGTGCGCAGTACTCCGAGCGGCCACCAGAGGGCCCCTACCGACATTCTTGGTACCCTTGCTACGCCACTGTGCAGGCCGTCCTCAGAAGTATCACCGGCATGCTTTCTTCCGAGGCGTGGCCAGTCTGACACACTCCTTCGTTAAGATTGATGGTATCGATGCTCCGTTTCCTGATCCAGCGCTTGAATTTGTTGGTTTCAGATCTGACGACCTGCGACTGACTTTACTCCGGTCTCCTAAAAACACTAAAAGCACTAAAAACATGTTCAATAGACCAGGATGAATGAAGTGTTTGAGTGAATGCAGAGTGGTTTCTGTTAGTCTCTCCCAAGGGGAACTGAACACCACCAAGTGAATGTATAATTATCTCATGTAAAGCGCTTTGTGACTATGTCTGTGAAAGGCGCTATACAAATAAAGGTCTTCTTCTTTCAGGCGCTGGCTTTTTTAAACAACATTTTCTATTTGTTTTGTTTGGGAGCCTGTGGAAAGATTCAACAAGTTTAACTACACTATTACTGATGTGTCATATGTTGCACATCAGTAATTGCTCTTGCACATCACCTTTGTTAAAGGTGTGACCTCAAAGCAAGCTGCACAGAAGGTCAACAAGTTCATCAATAGCATGTGAAACTGTGAAAGTAACATTGAATCCATTGATTCCGTTCACAAATGGATTATTTCCACTCATTCAGTAAAGTACACAGTAATAATGATGAGTTGATTGAGAAATAACGCAGGCGCAGGGTTTGGCAAATTGAAAACCAGGTCTCCTTTTGTAATAACGGAAATTGGAAATGATGAAAGTCACCTCAAACTGATGCGAAAAATGGATAATGAATACAAAAATGGAAGAATACGTAGCAGCATATAATAACACATTTGTAAATTACTTTGAAAGTGTATAAAAATGACAACGTTGACATTAATGGGCTTGCTGTCTGTCTGATGTAAATGGTCTCAACTTATAAAGCACTTTTCCACATTCATTAGGCACTCAAAGCGCTTTACAGCAAGGAACCTGTCACCCATTCACGCACTCATTCATACACCAGTGTACGCAGACACTGGGGTATGCGGTGAAGTGTCTTGCCCAAGGACACAACGGCAGTCCTCAGCATAGGTTTTTGAGGTTGTGAGCCTTGCACATCACATCACATCACAACTGTGTACACATCAACAAGATCATGCAATTTTAAGATATTTAATCTAATAAAGAGTGGATTTGATGGAGCAAGATATTCTGCATGGCTAATTACTCTAATTGCTTTCTTTTGTAATAAGAAAAGCCATTAGCCATTAAGACATGTCGGGCCCGATCTTGTGTGTCTCAGAACGCAGACAGTAGCGTAACATTTTGTGCTTAGTAGGAGCACACTTTGTGATCTTGCCACTCCAGACTTAGACACTTTTTCCTCCAACCAGATCGACTCCGCGGCCTGGAGACGGGTTGCGGGGGAGTGGAGGGTGAACAGGTGCAGTTGTTTTGTTTCGCGTTCACGCCAAGCGGGCAGATCCGCGCCACAGTGGACGTCTCTAGCTCTTTCTCTCGATAAACATTGTTTAGCTCACGATGGGGTTAATAAAGATTTTAGTTTGACCTGTGAGAGCTTAATGCTTAAAGGAACAGGCCAGCGTTCTTCCATACTGAGATATGTTCTTACCTGACCTTGGAAGAGCGTGGTCGCTTCTAACTTCACCCCCGTTTGGAGCTATAGGAATACATTGGGAGAGGCCAAATGCAAGCAACATCTTTGGTCGTTTTGCGTGACTGAGGGCATGCACAAAGTCAAGACAGGTGCATATCAACTCGTTTAAGCTCAGGTAAGCACATGTCTCAGTATGGAAAAACGGTGGCTTGTTCCTTTAAAGGCACTATACAGAGTTTAAAAATGTTAAAAAATTAAGTATTTTCCTCCCCCCACATGTTTCAACAATGTCATAATGTGTTGAATGAGCTCAGATCTATTCACCACAACTGCCTCTCAAATCCTGCACTCAAAACGGTGTTACTTCGGGTCCGAATTGCCGTCTTGCACAAGCTAAATATAGAAGGTGCAGTTACATGTATGACCTGAGGTGGCAGTAGTGAATATAAAATGGCTAACTTGCATCTAGCCCCTTCAAGGAAGAACACAAGGCAATGTAAACGAGGTAATAAATGTCAGCGTTGCTCCCATCAGAGCAGTCACCTCCTCTCGTGACGCCCCCTCACAAGTGGCAAAGCACATAGCTCCGCCACTCGGAAAATAATTCGCCAAGAGCCTGCGCCCCTCCATGAGCCAGCACAAGATCTCGCCCGCCGTTTTGTGGACACAGTTTGCTGATCCAGTCTGCAATTTTCCAACAAATAATTCAAGGATTCCTAAGGTCATTGGTAGGTACAAAGAAATATGAGAAAATGTAATTTATGTGTCAATAACTGGAGATGAATTACATACATATTAGAGTGTACAAACAATGAGATATTGGTTTTCAGAGAGACATATCTGCCGAAGTATTATTGTAATTATCCATCCATGTTCAAGTCGGTGCTGCTGTTTCAGTCAAAAAGCACATCTGTAGCCTTGGTGCCTTCTTAAAGAGGGTTCTCCAACTGTATCAGTGAAGAGCGTTCCTTTGTTTTGTTTTGTATATCACCTTGTCTGTCAGCAAGACATGTTTAGGTTTGTGCTCCATACTGTGTATTGCTGGGTTGCAGGTTCGAGAATGTGATGATGTTACCGGACCCATCGGGGGGCAGGAGCCAGTTTTTCCTATTAACAGCATTACACTTCCAAAACTCGTAGCTAAAACGAAAATGTATGGATTAGAAAAATGATCATTAATATCAGTCACTGGGTCCATGATCTCTCTGTACAAGACCAAACATTTCCTCCAAGACAAAATAATTGTTCCTCTATATAGATACATATATGGTATTTTTTGGAAATTAGGAAAAAAAAATTGAAACAAATCTAAACTTTCTCTAATTATTCAAAAAACTACTTCAACAAACGCAGAATTATGAATATCGTTTTCTACTAAATAAAAATACAAAGACATGGAGAGGAGCAAAGTGGTTCAACTGCCCATAAATACATAAAAAAACAGAGAATGCTAACATGATGCTACATGTTAGCATCGTGGTAATGCTAACGCTAGCAAGCACTTGCTATGACTGCTTTTTTTTCACTTCTACAGAACAATCTGCTGTGAGAAAATACCCATATGGACCCGATTTACACTGGACTTTATTTGTATGTGATAAATAAGTTTATTTTCCACAAGAAAATGGATCAAAAGAGTGAAAAATTGTGTTTCCCAAAAGATTCTATTTTCTCCCTCGGTGAGCCCACGCCCCTTTCTATGACGAGATGCCGTCTGCATCTATAATAGTATAGGCCTTTAGAATGCTGTGATGTCACCTGCAACCCAGCATATATGTTGAAGAGCGAAAATAATAAATGAATGAAATGATCAGAGTCTAGTGAAGGTCTTCGAAATGCAGAAGAGCTGCACGTCACGAGGTGCAGGTGAGGGGGCGCGAGTTCGGAGTTGTTTTAGGAGGAGGCTTACTCAAACATGAATGAATGGTCCAAATCTATAATAGAAAACGCAATCTCAATGGCCGCCGCCATGTTTATTTCTCATACCGACTTTGAAGCTAAGCAGGGAAGGGCCTGGTTAGGACTGGGATGGGAGACCGTTTGGGAACACCAGGAAGCCTGGCGACAGTAGTGAGTGTGTGCGTGGTTGGTGGTGGGGGCTGATGTGCGCAGTGGACTGAATGAATATTGCAACACATTGTACACCGACGAGCGTCTGGAAAAGCGCTATATAAGACTTGCCATGTTCATTTCCCAAAAATCCGCGGCCGGCCCTCACGTGACCGTCCCACCGGCCGCGGGCATTGGCCACGGGTCCATATGGACCGCGGTGCTGCTGTCCGAGGACAACCCGCCGTCACAACAACGCAAGTGCGATGTGTCATCATCACTCACCGCTAAACTGGAGCTGTAGACGCTCCGCACAGGTACAGTTACCTCCTCCAAAACACATCTGCGTGTCTTTGTTTAAGTTTCTCCTGCAGTGACCGAGGCTGTGGTTCATTATGGATCCAGTGCTGTCATGTCAGAGGCGCGGACACATGCGTAAGATCCAATCCTGGCCATATTCCGTCTCCAAAGTTTTGTCTCCGAAAAAAAGTACACACAGAAACACGAGCTTCACATGAAACGCGCTGCTCCGAGTGCTTCAGCCTCCGTGTGCGGAAAGCGAAAATGAAACTACCACTTAACGAGCGCATGGCCTGCACTGTAGCGTTTTTTTTAATTAATTTATGTATTTTTTAACTTTGCTGCTGTACCATTTCTTTTCTATTTTTTCTTTACATTCTATAAAGCGGCTTTGAAAGCATTGCCAATTGTATTCTAAGGATATACATACTGTCTAATACAAAACAACGTATTCTTTTTTAGATTGCACTTACACCGTGATGCACCAAACCACGTGTCCTGCACTGTGAACCGAACCGTGACAGCTGAACCCCTAATATTTATCCATAGGCCTACATGTTCCACTGTCTCTTGAATTCTATTCCCTGAGTTTATCGAACATATTGTCGTTGTAGTTTATAAGAAAGGAGTACAGGTGCATCAAACACTCCAATTGCAGTTTGTTTGAAATTATTTTTAGCATTCATTATTTTACACATTTGTAGTGGCCATAGTTTTAGGAATGGGTTGGGAACCACTGGTCTACTTACTGCGGGTCTACAGCTATTCTAAGTGACGGGTTATAGGGACTATACTGGACATTTCTTTGTAATAACTCATAATCTCTGAATATCAAATGTGGAGACTAGCGAGGGCCGGCCGAAGGCCGGGTCTCAGCTAGTATATATATAACTACGGGTATGTTTTTAATGCTTGAACAAAAGCTCACAGGAAAAACAGGCAACGTTGCAGACACTAACACATGCAAAACACTGCTGGGACACAGAGCCTTTAATGAACCTGTGTGAATCTGACGACCGAATCCATCACCGCTCTCCCTGCCCTATCGCTGCTCCCTTATCTCCCTCAACGGCACTCTCTTTATCTAATCACAGCGACGACCCGAAGTTCTGATAGTTTGGTTGGTGGCTCAGGCAGCAGCCAGCCCTGTGTGCGCGGCGGTGGCGGCAACGCTTTGAGTGTTTCTGTATGTGCCGGTGTAAAAAGCGAGTCCCGCAGTCATGGCCTAATTGGAGTGCATGTGGCGGGGGAAGGAGCACCGCGAAGTGCTAATTTGATTTGTGTTTGTGGCTCTCTGAGAACGGCTTGATGGAACTGATGCAATTAGAGGTAACGCCATTGTGTTTATGCTTCTCTTCTTGCAGGATGTGTGCTCGTGTGAACGTGGACTTGCCGAGTATATACCGAGGACAAGTTTGTTTTGTCTGACGCGCCTTCAGAAGCGACTGCCGGAGCTACTGGAGGTCTCTCCCACTCTGTCTGCGCGTGGGGGGAGAGAGCTCCAGCGGCTCCGGCTCGAAACTACAGTGCTGCCTCAAAGTTTGCCGTCAAGTGGCAGAGTAAGCGCGGTGGATATCCTGTCTTAATTGATTTGTTTGTGTTTGCTGATTGAGATGAGAGATGCAGCCATGGAGTGCAAATGTTCAAATTATGAAAAGCAGACTGCATAATTACATCTCAGAATATTTCCCTATGGGTGTCTCCCAATGGGGCCGCTGTGAAGAGACGTAGGGAAAGAAAGTAGACGGTGGCAGTGGAGTGACAGACGTGCATTCTCGCAAACTACTAAATGAGAAAAGATATAAACGATATGAAGTTTAATTAGGAGTTTCCAGTCACTCTCGCGGCTCGGCGTGTGTGCTCCCAGGAGAGTTTTGGATTAGATCTAAACACGTTTAAATTAATCCGCAACCTGGGATTAGGATTAGGAGTCTCAGAGATTTATGACACGTTGCATAATGGATTTACAAGAGTTTACTGGTTTATATTGATATCCCTAAAGGAATAGGAGTGTGGATTTGACTGGAGAAGGACACAGAACAGTCAAAGTGGATTATTTCTATTAAATCTGTGAAGGGCGCACCTCTGGCTCACACACATGTCAGGGATAAGAATTTTCTCCCTGTGTTCAAATTGCCCACATGTATTTTCTTGGAAATGTAATTTCGCCTGGTCGATGATTAATGTATCATTTCATACTGAAATGAGAATGCCAGCGAGGTGCCCAGGAGGGACAGCCATGTTTTATTGGTTTCAAGTTGTTTTTTTTCTTCGTATAAACAAAGAAAGAGAAAATGAAACCGAGACTGGAAGCACATATAGCACCTGTACCATCTGGAAGAAGACCACGAATTAACATTAATTTACCGGTAATAGTTGTACTTTTTAATAAGATTTGACTTTTAATCTGTAATGAATAAATGAATAAATAATGCGCCTGCAACTTTTCTCTGTGTTCATACCATGAGTGTAAACGATAGATCTAAGAGTGGGTCCCATTCAGCCCCATTAATCGTCATGATCCCGAGTGGTCTGTGGCCTCCTACGAAGCCTGTACCTTTAAAGGGACTATACGGAGTTTAAAATTGTTAAAATTATGTATTTTCCTCCCCCTTCATGTTCCAGCCATGGCCTTATGTGTAGAATGAGCTCTGACCTGTTCACCACAACTGCCTCTAAAATCCTGCACTGTCACTCAAAAAGTTGTTTATTTGCGTCCGAAGTGCCGTTATCCACGAGCTTAATATAGACGGTGCAGTTACATGTATGACCTGAGGTGGCAGTAGTGAGTATAAAATGACCAACTTGCATCTAGCCTCTTTAAAGGGCAAAAATGTGGAAAGCCCTGCTCACTGGCTACAAGCCTCCACAGTGCTCCAGAGCCGGTCACTTTCTATTTGTTCACACATCATACACAAAAAAACAGCGTGGTTAAACATATGATACATAGCCCAGCTTTGTCAAATGGGTCATAGTGATTTTTTTTTTTTTTTATAAAAAAAAAATATATATTTTGAGCCAGGCTTTTAAACGGTACAAACGAGCTCCAAAGCTACATAAGAATCCTATTTCCATAGTGTCTTTTGGAGCCACTCCTGGCCACCAGGGGGTGGTATTGCAGCAATGTCAGCTCCCCGCCACGAGGAGAAGAGAAGCACTTTCCACAGCCATTGGTGTAAACATATTAGTTTTGCTGCTGTTCATGTTAGTTGGTTATATTTACAAAGGAGAACTGCCAAATGCATTATAAAATAAGTAGCGCTGGGACTTTTTTTTAATCAATTCTGATTAATTAAATACATGAGGTTTAATGCGATTAAAAATACAAATCGAAATCAATCACACTTTACTTTAGCGGCACAGACACTTTTTCAGTTTCCTTTTTCCTGCAAGACGTTGCTTAGGGACGAACACGGCATGAAGCCAAAAACTATTTAACTGTCAAAATTGTTTTTTATTCACACAGTTAAGCAGACATAAACTTATGTAAAAAGATCATTCTCTAAAATAAATCAAACTGCTATTGTCTTTGAAGTGGTTGAAATGATCAAACAGGGCTCACATCTGCACTTAAAATAAGTTAAAATGTAGGAAAATAAATAAATGATGCTTAAATGCGATTAATTGCGGTTAATTAATTACAAAGGCCATATTTAACGTCCCACCACTCAAAATAAGTAAACCTAAATGTTTTCTTCCAGAGCATGAGCTAATGACGTAAATGCCTGTGCAAACTCTAGTCAAGTTTTCCGTGGTTCATATCTTACGACACTGTTTCACATATTGACCCACATTCACTCAAATGAGCCAGAACACTTAAACCCGTGTGCAGAGATGCAATGAGTTCCAGGACTTTCGCCGGGCATCCTCTCTGGCCTGGCAGAATGATTACCAATCAACTTTTCTGATTTCATCATTCATGCAGCAATCCTCGTGCAACTGCAATGTGGGCTGCTGTCAGATGGCATTCAAGCCTCGCATTTCCACCACGACTGGGCCATGACAAAAATCCAAGTCAACCCCAGAGATGTTACAGGACATATAGAGCCCCATGCAAGCGTCTTATCCGTATATATTCAGTATGTTCTCTGCACAAGTAGTACTCATAAACTCTGGGGCAGTTGTTTTGTTGGCTGGCCTGTTAGTCACGTCTAGTGCACTTACTGTAAAAGAACATAATCACTAAGCGAAAGCGATGGGTGCCAAAACTCTTGCCTCATCTGAATGTGGTTCATAAATATTGAACTGTAAATCACGGTATGTAAGTGTGAGCCAAAACGTCTTCGTCAAAATTACAAATAAAGCTGGATCTCAGACAAAGTGACTGCCTCTGAGCTGTGTCTTATACGAAGGACGCTATTTCTTACATTAGAGAAATCTATTCATCTTCCCTAATCAACTTAAAACATTCAAAAGATAGGCTGTCGTGCAGGTCATTCAAGTGGTGTCGATGTTTCCGCTAACAAAAATACTAAGAAATGTAATGAAAGGAAAGTAGTTCTTTAGCTCTAGAGCCTTTATTAACAAGAGGACAGCGTGATGACAGTCGCAGGAGAGTCTGCGGCATTCACAGAACACCCAGCTTATATACCACAGAAGCTGGTTTATTAGGTCTACAACAAAGAATTCTTTACCAAAGAGATAACAAATGAACATCCTGCTTCAGATGACTACTATATATATTGACAATTACTATATGCGTTTACGACTGCAATTTCCTGATTAGCAATCTCCTGATTTCCATGGTCACTCAGGTGAGCCGATGGCCAATTTAGATCATCAGAAAGTCACATGAGATTGTAAACAGACAACTATTATTTCACTTTAAGAACATAATATATTATTTCGCGTTAAGAATATATCATATTATTTTCAAAACAAGAAGACACATATTTCCACAGTAGAAATAGTGGAAATATCGGGAGTTTGTCTTCAAAAGCTGAAGACAAACTCCCCTCATGGTGAAAAAAGTGAACCCAACCTTTGAAAAACAGATTGAAGCTTTAAAGGGGTCTAATGAAACCTTTTGAATCCCATCCATCCATCTGTTTTCTTCCGCTTTATCCGTGGCCGGGTGGTGGGGGCAGCAGTCTGAGCAGAGATGTCCAGACTTCCCGATCCACACACACCTCCTCCAGCTGTTCTGGGGGGACCCCGAGGCGACACCAGGCCAGCTCAGAGACATAGTCCCTCCAGCGTGTCCCGGGCCTTCCACCAGGCCTCCTCTCAATAGGACATGCATGGAACACCTCCCGAGGGAGGTGACCAGGAGGCATCCGGAACAGATGCCTGCTCCTTAACATCCTTTGGATGTTAAGGAGCAGCGACTCTACTCCGAGCTCCTCCCGGGTAACTAAGCTCCTCACCCGATTTTGAAGGGTGCGCCCCGCCAACCTTTTGGTCATTACCCAAATCTCATGACCATGTGAGGGTAGGAACGTAGATCGATCGGTAAATCGAGAGCTTTGCCCCTGACTCAGCTCCCTCTTCAAAACAACAGTCCGATACAGCGACCGGACCTTTTGAATCCCACATTTCAAAAATACATAAATCTATAAATAAATAATAAGAGCAGAGACTGAAGGCTTTCTCAGCTGTGCAAGATCAGTCTCTCCCGACAAGGTGCTACCAACATGAAATGATCAAAGAACTAAACACAATCCGACTGTATAGATTGTGTGGAAAGCAATTGACCATTGACCATCTTGCCCTGAACTGGCTTGGCACCAACAGCTCTGGCACTTCTGTAAAGATCACTCTATCAACGTAAAGGAAAAACGGTATGAGCACAAGCCCAAGACTGTTGCTGAAAATGATCACATCTCCATTCTGTGGGACAAGCCAAACCACCCTGACCGGAAGATTGCAGCAAATACGCCTGACATAGTGATGAAAAATAATAAAGACAAAACCTCCCTCCTCGTAGACATGGCTGCGCCTTTCGACGTCAACACAGCGCTGTCAAAACTTCAGAAAAGATCAACAAATATAAAGATCTTGAAATAGAGATTGAGAGAATTTGGGGATTTAAAAACATCAACTTTGCCAGTGATTGTGGGAGCCCTTGGAGCCATGAACAAATATAGAGAACAAATACCAGGCAACATCACCATACCGTACATGAAGTCCAAAAATACAACACTCCTCGGGACAGCGCGCATCCTAAAATCTGCCAGTATCCTCAGGTTCACAGAGAGGACTTGGATGCTGGGAGACAAGAAGACTGGAATACTTGTTAAGCTACATCATACAACAACAAAAACAATAATTTAATATGTTATGGCTGGTGACAGGGTTCTGATTGCCAGTTGTGATATAGTCAAACCAATCAAACGGAATTCATAAAATTAACTCACTGATTGAACTAAGGAGAGTTACAACTTAAAAAGCAAAAGCTACAAACTTACAACGGGCTCACACTAAATCCGGTTAAGGTCCGGTATGGCCTCCGCGATCTTAGAAAGTCATTAAAACCGATGTTGCACACTCACATTGCTCCGCGAAGTCCGGGTCTGGTTACTGAGGTCGTCCTGCCGGCAACGCTAAGAATCTGCAAGAAGTGTATTTTTGCCGGATGCCAGAACCCCACGGATCAAGCTGACGGAAAAACATGAGCCAAACAGGCAGTCCGGTGTAATTCTAAATAACATCTGTCTACTCGCTACTTATTTGGTCTCTTCCGTCACCTGTAGACTAGCATAACGTCGGAAATGTAAACATTTGTCCATTACCAGTGACACAGGGGCACTAGTGTGTTGCAAAGCATCCACTTCTCTGGGGAGATTTGTTGTACCCCCAAACACGGCTTTTGTTGACAAAAACTTCCTACTGTATATACGGAGCTACTTATCACATGAGCTTGCACCAAGAGAAAACTGAGAAACTGAGAAAAATCTCTAAACATAGATCAATTGTGTCCAGAGATGATCTTGAAATGATTATCCACGCCTTTGTGTCTTCCCGTTTAGACTATTATAACAGTGTATTCTCGTGTCTAAACAGAAGGGCCCATATTACTCCCATACTAAAAGCCCTTCATTGGCTTCCAGTCTCTTTTCGTTTCCATTTTAAAATCCTGGTGTTGACCTTCAGAGCCTTGCATGGTCAGGCTCCCTCCTAAATTAGAGACTTGTTGTGTCCCCCTCTTGAAGGCTGAGGTCTCAGGATCAGAACCTTCTCATGGTCCCTCGTACTCGTTTCAAGACCAGAGGAGATCGCTCCTTCCAGGTGGTCGCGCCGACACTCTGGAACGATCTTCTGCTTTCCTTGAGCTTACTTGATTGTGTTGATGTCTTTAAGAGCAAATTGAAAACCTAGTAACAGTGTCAGTTTGGGGAAAATCAGGACTGGATCAGGACGGACCATAGTAAATGTGAGCCCGGGGTTAGGCCTTGTCCGCGGGAAGTCCAGAAAGTCCGGTCACTGACAGTTTTTCTGCTTTAGTCACATTTGAAGAATAAAGTCGCCTCCTCATCTCTTCTGTAGATTGAGAAGTGTCACATTTAAAACAGTTTCTGTTTCTCATTCAGAAAGTTGCGCTCTCAACAGTCTTTTTCCCTTTTCTTTGGTAGCGCCACAGCGCCTCACACAGGCCTGGCATATGTATCGCGGCGTTTTCACGGACCTGAGTAAATCCATTTGGACGCACACATTTACTGAGCTGGCTCCATGTTTACAGAGAAAGTTTCTGAAATATAACTGGTTTGTTTTTGTGTGGATATAGTCAAAGTAATATGAAACATAGTGCATGTAATAGGAAACCTGTTTGAGACCTTTAAGAACCAAATCCAAAACACATAACATTTCATTAGCCATTGGTGGACAAGTGTTTTGAGGTTTTAAGAAGGAGACAGAAAATGCAGGATTTCTCAACATCCATGCACAAATGGAACACAACTTTTTTTCTTTTCTGAAGGATTACACATCCAAAAAAAAATCCAATTTAGGCATTAAAAGCCCCACAGTATTCTATTTTCAGTTCATCTCATCTGACTTGCCAAACATTCAACATTATTAACTAGCCGGTGCCATGAGACTGCGCTTTGCTGCAGCGGTTCACTAACTTTGGGTTTGTTTGTACCAGTGCTACTCCGGTACGTGATTAGTTTTAATTTGGAGGAGGATCACTCACTGTAACAAATTTGACAGATGTCACTTTGCGAGACTGGCCTCGGGCTGTGGTCATAGGTCCCGCGGGAAATTACCACGCGGTGAATATCTGCAAGCAGTCAATTACAGCACAAGTTCAGTCAACCCGCTGATAATATATAAGGGGTGGGACAACTTGCTCAGTTGCATCAACATGCCACTCAGGATCGGGGAATAGCTGGGAGCCAGAATTGTCTGTATCACAGCACATTTTTATTTTCGGTTATAGCAGCGGATTGTTAAAATTCATAGCAAAAGTTCTGTTTTCATGAGCATTACTAATGTGTATAGCTGCTGGTGGAATATTCCGTGTAGCTGTAAAATAGCTGGTGTCGGAGTCTAGTGACAGGCATGACATGTACCCGGCAGATTTTGTACATTGTTGGAACATTTTCATCAAGTTGTTCCTGCTCTAGTACAGTCACTGATGGACAAAGCGCACAAAAGCTTTTCTCTTTGAATTTCGGGCCGAAATAGTCACTTTTCATGTATTGTCTGCTGCAATAATGGCAGCTCTGAAAAGTGCTGTTCAATATTATACGTTTCTCTCTTTCATTTTGTACTAACTTCAGGTGATAGAAGCTCAGTTAGAAGAGTAGTCTCATAATAAAGAGTGGCAGTTCAATCCCAGCTCCAAGCTCTAGTACAAGTCCATGAGTGCAGTCATATGTACATAAAGTAAACTAATTAGAAACTGATATATGTTTATAAAATATGTAAGTAAAGTGGGTTTGGATTTCAGTGAGTCATTGGTGGTGGAGGCGATGAATTTCCGCGACTGTAACTGTCTCTGTTAAGGCGAGACGTTTCAGATCTTGTTTAGTTTTTGAATAAGCTGTTCATACGTGAAAACATCTGTAAATTCCGGCATGTTTTTTTGTGTTCAAAGCTCAATAAATCAGGCTAGGAATTAGATATTAATAAATCCCTCTGAAAAAAATAAAGTCAAAATATTGCTAAGCCTGGCAAGTTTGGAGTCCTATAGGAGCTACTAAAGTGGTGAGGTCGTTGCGGTCTTTCGTACGGGTAATTACCAAGGAAATGACCATATTTGGTATACAGTGTCTTCTCGGGCACATGGATGTTAAATATACCAATATATGTGAATGAATGCACGAGGGAAAGCCGGCTAGCGACAAATTAGCATTGTACTGGGTAAGTTTGGTCTTTTTTTATACTCTGGCATGAAAAAAAAGATGTTAAAGAGACTAAATGCAAGTAGGTCATTTTATACTCACTACTGCCACCTCAGGTCTTACGGGTAATTGCAGTCTCTATATTAAGCTCGTGCATGGTGGCACTTCGGACCCGAACTAACACCTTTTTGAGTGACAGTGCAGGATTTTGGAGGCCGTTGTGGTGAATAGGTCTGAGCTCATCCTTCACATTATGGCTGGAACATGTAGGGGGAGGAAAATACCTAGTTTTAACATTTTTAAACTCCGTATAGAAAGAGCTCAGACCTGTTCACCACAACAGCCTCTAAAATCCTGCACTGTCACTCAAAACGCTGTTAATTCGGGTCCGGAGTGCCGTCATGCACAAGCTTAAATCATAGACCGTTAAAAAAGAATAGACATCTCCTGCTCACCCCTCCCCGTTTGCCACAATGACTACGCTCAAAGGGGAAATCATGGCAGGTTTACAGACTCCCCCTCCCCAGCTCTGACGGAGCATGTCCCTAAAAAGGGCACAAGGGCGGGATCTTCACTGTAGACTCGGCCCTTGCGTGATGTGTAGTTCGCGCAGCTCCAATGCTAACAGTCCAGCTCTCATTAGTACGAGATTTCGAAAAATTGTCTTATGAAACCCAGCCTTAATCGTAACTAACCCTGCATTATCACAGGAGGAATATCTAGCTCTAGATAGTTCCAAAAAAATGGGGACCAGGCTTTAAAGTTGTTTTTAACGTGTCTAAAGTCCAATGCTTTCAAATGGGAAACTAGCGGCGATATGGAGGTACTACAGCAATGGCGGCCCCTAGTGTTGCTGTGAAAAAGCAGAGCAGCCAGCGGCCATTGGATTAAATATAGAAGCTGGAGTTACGCGTTAGACCTGAGGTGGCAGTAGTGAGTATGAAATGAACAACTTGCATCTAGCCCTGGAGAAAACTTGATAAAAAAATCTCCACATTGACCACTGCATCTATATTTTCACCTGCCGTGTCTCACCTTTAATTATCATTATTACTGTTATTGAACTCAAACCTCTCGTCTTCATCAGTGTGACATAGATGGTTCAATAAGGTTCTATCTGCAGTGATCATACAAACAAACAAACAAACTCGGCATTAAAGGGAAGATTCACACAGCTAAGATCAGAGTATCCGCTTAAAAGGCTGAACTCTGTTACTAAGGCCTCTCCTGCTGTGAGGTTAAAGTAAAGCTTAAGCATCAACAACAACAGGCCAAGGAGAATCAAATCTAAAAGGAACAGTCCACAGCTCAAAGTCAAAAAGTGAAGCTTCAATGGGCAGAAATTAGGAGGGGAAACAGCCAAAAAGTCTAAAGTAATACCTCCTTCTGAAGCTGCCAAGAGCAAACGCATACAGCATCCTATTTCAAGTGCATTGAATAGAAGGGACTAGAATGGTTCTCTGTATCTGATATCAAGATAGGCATTGTTTTAACAGATTATTTCACTAACACTACGAGGTAACGAGTGAGAAAGAAGGAATTTCTTGAAGGAATGAAGATAAAACAAAAAACGGCATAACTGTGTAATCATTCTAAATCTGTATCGACAAAGATTATTTACTTCATTGGTAAGTGGCTTGAAAAACATTGGGGGGTGTACTCCACATAAACCTTCACTCGGATAATCACTTCTCATTAGTCAGGGTTTGCTGTTCCCAGTCTCCCTTGTAAAACTTACATGGCATATGTGACTGTGGCTCTATTGTAACGCAGCATCTGTCACATTGTATGCTGCCTCGTGAAGAGTCTCATGTTCAGACTGGTGCATGAGAGTTGGATGGATTGCAACAGACACGCGATGTCCAATACCGCTGCTCACTGCCAGGACGAAAAAGAATGAACATTGTCACCGGCCAGCTTATTAAACTCCTGCACAAGCTCCGCCCACAGCATGTACACACACACAGCAGGGCATTTAATCTCTTTAGCAAGGAGAAAACTCGCCTGGTGCGTGTGCCAATGGTTGCACAAGCAGTCATCCAGATTACTTTAGGTCAGTGGCTGTCGACTGGTCTGGTCTCTGGACCCATTATTTGTTGAGAATGACAAGTGTCAGCAGTATTAAGATTGCTATTTCTATATATGCTTCATTTTTTTGTATGTTTGCTGCGATCTACCTTTGGGTTGTGACTCACCACTTGAGAACCACCGCATAAGGTCACGTCATGTCTGCTGCACATCATCAGCCTAAATGAGAGCAGTTTGTTGAAAGGGAAGATTTCCATCCTCTTTCCCATTTGGCACCTGAACAAAGTGTCAATATCAAACACGTGGATAAATAGGCTACAACGCTGATGTCTAACAAACTTCGACATAGCTAAGTCAGTAAGTAAGTAACCAACAGGTTTTTGGAGGTAGGGGAAAGCGGAGGAAACCTGGCTTGCTCCTCTGAAATGGTGCAGTGCCTCCAGGGTTTGTCCCTGTTTCAGAGCGTGGTGTCCTGCACTGGTCAGCTCCTCCACCTTCCTCCTCCATGCCCTCCACGCCACAACAGTCTTTCACCATCTCCTGGGAAGAGCGTAGGAGACGAATATGATACGGGCGACAGTGGCGCAGCTGGTAGAGCGGGTTGTCTCATGATCGGAGGGTCGGGGGTTCGAATCCCACCTCCGGAAACTGCACACTGTCGTTGTGTCCTTGGGCCAATGAAGTGTCTGTGTACATTGGTGTATGAATGAGAGTATGAATGGGTGAGTGGATCCTTGCTGTAAAGCGCTTTGAGTGCCTAATGTAGGTGGAAAAGCGCTATATAAGTTGAGACCATTCACCATATAATGGTAAATAGTTTCAACTTATGTAGTGCTTTTCTACCTTTATCAGACCCAAAGCGCTTTACAGTAAGTAACCAGTCACCCATTCACACTCCAATGTACGCATACGCTGGAGGCAAGTAGGGTGAAGTGTCTTGCCCGAGGACACAACGACAGTGTGCCTTTGCGGGAGCTGGGATTCAAACCCACCTTCTCCACCTACATTAGGCACTCAAAAGCGCTTTACAGCAAGGATCTACTCACCCATTCACGCTCTCATTCATATACGCAGACACTGGAGGCAAGGTGGGAGAAGTGTCTTGCCGTGCCCACCCCCGACCTTCCGATCATGAGACGACCATCTGCGCCACCGTCGCCCCATATAATCCGTCTTATTCTCCAGCGAACGAACATTAGCCAGAACAACAGTAGGACTTGTGGCTTAGCTGTGAGTCTCGCCCGGATACCTCCACATTTGTCCCTTTTTTGTTTCCTGTAGCGCCTCCTGTGACGCCTGGTGCGTCACAGGAGGCTTCTAAACCGACAGATATTTTTTGCTTCTAAACCGACAGATATTTTACTTAAGATGCATTGCATACTAGTCAAGTAACTATTTATATAAACACATTTTACATTTAGATTTAACACATAGTCGACCCATTTCGACCCTTTCTGATGGCTACCGGTCTTCTTCGCATGTAAGTTATTGGCCCAGACAGTAACTTACATGAATTCCAAATGAAAAGCTTTAATTGTTCTGCGCATTGCATTTTTTATTGAGAGCATATTACCTTATCTTTTGAATAATGGAATAATAATAATAATAATAGTTTATTGATAGACAGTCTATTATTAATATCAAGCCAAGCACTTTTGATTATAAATTTGGAGCTTGGGCATTAATTACTATTTGTAAAGGTTATATCCCATCAATACTAATAAACGAATCACACAACTAACAAAGTCCAAGGCACTTCCGATTGATTAAGAGTCTTTTATGGTAGACGGGACATGGCTCACAACTACGGAGTGCACTCTTTCTTTTCATAAGCTGAGGAGAGGGTATAGGATTGTGTGGGACAGCCACTGTAAAAATCAGTCAAAATTGTATAACAGTCTGTATGAGTTAAGAACATTTGCAGTGATGGACATAGAAAGACAACTATATATTTGAAATGGAATCATCTGTATAATACAGTAGTTCTCTCGGGGCGACGGAAACTTTTGCAGTACTTTTTGCAGCAGATCTTATCCAAAGGAAGTGGCCGGTGATCGAACAGTGCTGTCAGCGTGAAGGTCAGTTATAATTTAGAGCAGCACGACCGGCCCTCTACCTTAACATCTTCCGATCTGCTCCAAGTATAAACTAATGTGTCACAGTGAGAGCCTAAATCTTTTCATCTGAACTTCCATTAATCCCACTGCGAGGCTTTGAGAATCTATTTTAAGAACGGACTCAAATAATTCTTCCTTATGGTTTCTTGGAATCACAAAAATGCCTCGCAGCGATTGCATGGTTTTACCAAGAATGCCTGCCAATATCAGTAACAACAAACATTCCTGATATTATCCATTCCCAGTCATTTTTTATGAATCCTGGCGTCCAAATATAATTAGAGCTTGCAGTGATTTGAGGTGCAGTCTACGTTTGCTGTATGCACTTCTACAAGGTTATCCATAATTAATGTTGAGCTATTTTGAAATGAGAACATCATATCTTCAGTGGTTTCCATTTACCATTACTATTACATTATTAAATCCGCCATCTGATGCGTACGGACTCAAAAGTGGACATCCATTTACAGTCGGTGGGCCTTTGAGACAAAAAATTGTTTTGATATGTATTGCAATGCTTTTTGTTGTGATACGTGTATTGTATCGGAAACTATTTATCTCAGTACTTTTGAGACAGGTATTGAAAAAAAAAGAATACAAATGTTCTTTTGACTTTATAGTAGCTACTAATCCAAATTTGGTGCTTTTGTTTGAACAAAAGAGCCAGACTTCTAAAATACTTAATATGCCATTTTCACAGTTGTGATGTACAAAGCTCACAATCTCATGCTCCCTCAGAGTCTACGGGAGATGTTTCAAACTAGAGAATCTATATACAACCTCAGAGGAACTGATCTGCTACAAAAACCTCAAGCGCACAGTAATACTAAGAGGAGGTGTTTATCAGTTAAAGGCGTTGATCTATGGAACGGTTTATCTATTCAACTTAAGGGCTCCAAAACTATTAAAGCATTTAAGAAAATGTATAAGTCAAACATGATAGAGAAGTATAGAACACTTGAATGAAAACCATTAGAAGAGAAGTCGATCGAGGATACATAGCATAATTTTTGTTTGTTGAAGTTTAAGTTTTGTGCTAAAGCGTTACCATCGTTGGTATTAAAGAAAGTATAATGTATAATGTGTCATCTTTGGACACAGAGTCACAGTTGTAAAAGGGGTTAGGCAGAATAAGTCTTGGCTTCAGCCTAAACCCCTTCGGTCAGGCATCATTTAGATTAAATTCTTAATGTATGTGTTTTCTTATTGTATAATGTCTAAGATCTTTGGAAAACATGTGACATGTGATTTAAATGTTCATAATGACCGAAGAAAATAAATTAACTAACTAACTTTTCAAAATGTTATAATCAATATCACTGATTTATATCAAAGTTTGGAAACTCAACTTGTTTTCTTATTAAATTAATTTGAGGTAAAATATCGCAATTTGGTATAATAAAAAATCATAAACGAGTATTGAGATACATATTGGATCGGGCCCTCAGTATCGTGATATGTATTCGATCGGGCACTCAGTATCATGTGACATATTAGATCGTGCCCTCAGTATCGTGATACATATTCTATCGGGCCCTCGGTATTGTGATATGTATTCGATCGTGCCCTCAGAGTCGTGATATGCATTGGATCGTGCCCTCAGTATCATGATACACATTGGATTGTGCCCTCAGTATCGTGATACGCATTGGATCGCAACAAAAGTATATCGTTCCATTCCGAATAGTTATCTTTATCGTCAATGCTTGTATAGTGAACTTCGTGGAGAAATATGTATTAACTACATTACAAATACTACAACGGTGCTCAGCAGGCAGTGGTTCCCTCATCTTCATATTTTGAACATCATTCACAAACTAGAAGCTCTGGCAGTAAAATGTGCAACAGTAGTAGTAACATAATATTTGCTTACTTTTGTCAAAGTTTTGTGCGTCTTTCACCTCCTATTCCCTTTATATCTGACAGATATACGGACTCTGCATTGGAGTATATTTCTAACCTTTAGCGTCTACCAAACACTCATAGGCGGATTTCACAAGGGAGAGTCAAGAGGTCTCAGTAGAGGATGTCTGAAAGTTCTCCACTCTGGTGCAGGTAGGGAAGTGGTGCTTTGTCCTCTTTGCTTTGTACTCATTCTCTCGTGGGCACACTCTGCTCTCCTGCCTCTTTTATAAATGCATATTTTTGTGGAATTCAAAAAATAATATGTTTGTTATGAATTTTAGGCACTGTGGCTCAGATTTCTATTGAGGATTTTTAGCTCCCAAATCTTTTACCATGCTGGTCGATACCAAACTGCTTAATGGTTGATCAGGGTTATAAAATGACATGTCAAAAAAAGGAACATATAAGGAACATATTCCTGGCAAAGTATTACTTTATGTGTATTGAGAAATGTGTCATTTTGTGATATTTTAACCTTTAGAGCTAGGCATTTGTATGATCATTGTTTGGGCCTGACATTTGCTGGTACGTCATCCTAAAAGCGACTGAGGCAAATTTAAAAGGAACATTGTGCCAGGTCAATTCCCAAACTAACTCTTTGTACTTACAAGTGAACATGAAGTTAGGCCCAAATACCTTGTTACTCACTAACTTGCCTCAGACTGTCTCTCCTTCCTTGTCATTGCCCCTGGTTCTCTGCAACCCAGTGGGAGAATTAATCCCTTCAGCTCAGTCCTGATACATCCCTGGGCTTCTTTCACTCGGTCGGGCCCATAACAGCACTTCAGGGAGCCACCAACAACCATTTGGATAACCACTCTTTCCCTACCTCCTGCTCACTCAGCATTAAACGCCGGCAGATTGAAGAAGATAACGCCGATCACTACCTGTCAGGTTCGATGGTTTTCTGCGCTTAACCTTGCAGCTAATCCTCAAGATGCACATTTAAATGTGTGTTTTAAAGTGAAAAGCTAAATGCCAAATGATCAATTGCGAAACTGAGGAGCAAAGGAGAAAACCATTATGTGAGTGTTACTTTATTGCCCTTTATTGTCCTTTGCATTTGACCCATCCTTTGATGCTGACGGGGCAAACTGATCCCAGATGTCAGGTCAGAATCACCGGAGCACCCAGAGGAAACCCATCCAGACAAACATGCAGACTTCACACAGAAAGGAATTGAACCCAGGACCTGTTTGATGAGAGTAGAAATAAAGTCACTTTTCTATTTACATTACCTTTGTAGTACTTTACTGAACATACCCGATAAACTGTTGTGAATAAAATGCTACTTTGATTCTTCAAAACAGTGTTTCTCACCTGGGGGTAGAGGAATCATTTTCAATGACAAAGGTGACGATGTTCACAGCTGTGCTCAGCAGGGGGGCAATAAGGATTATCTGAAGAACCACACTTCTTCGCCTCTTTATGTTCGCTCAATATGAGACAGCATCACTCACTAAGATACATTTCCGACCTTCACCTTGCAGCTAACCCTCAATAGGGGCGTTTATAGAGTCTGTAACAGTCAAGTGCTTCGTGTTTAAAAGTTAAATACTCTGCAAAGACACATAAACGCTGTATACAACCTTGGATGTGAGACCAAAAGCTTGCACACCTGAGGACCCAACAGGAAAGGGAAGGGAATATACGCGAGAGGCTAAGGCCAAGCATCTCTCACTTGGAGGAGCCTCAGAGATCAATACAGACTGCTGATGTCTTAACACAAGGTTAGACAGATATACAGGCCGCTCTGTGTCTCACTTTCAATCCTTATCATCACTCTTCTCTTTTACTGAAGAGCACACACACAAGTGAGGAGACAGCCACGGCTGATGTAAGTCTACTGAAACGAAGCATGAAGGTCAGAAATGCTTGCTGAACCTCTGACAAGGCTTTTCTAGTGGCAGAACTTTAAGAGTAAAGGTACAGAGTGTGTGTCAGTGGCAGAGGTAGTAACTGGAACCCATCTGCAAGCTGTAACGTAGCATTTGTGGATCGTTGTCCCCGTACGAAATAATGTGTCCTCTGCATTTGACCCCTCCTGCGACTCATGTCTTGAAGAAACCTGTTGGGAACAGTGGGCAAATGCAGTTCAGCACTCAAGTATATTTCAGGATTTTTGACATAGGGCCTAATTTCCTAGTTATACAGAGTGTTGTTGATTTCTGGAGATATTTTTTTTTGTAATTCATGCAGTATTTGAAGAGTTTCGTGGTGCTAGGCTAGTGCATGTCTACGGTATCAGCTAGCCTGCATTAAAAACAGTCTGACCCGCTCCACAGTGCACCTGAGGCAAATCACTTTTAACACCAGACTAACCATATACATGTCTGTGTTTGGAATATAACTGACCTTGCATCACATGAATGATCGCATTTTGAGGGAATATTTTCTAGCAGATCACTCCGCCGCTGCGTAGCTTATACAACCAGAAAGCAGATGCTGCTCAAATATAAGTTATTTTAAATGCAAAATGGTTAAAATTCTTCTATGGACACAGACATTTATATGGTTAGTCTGGCGTTATAAGGGATTTGCCTCAGGTGCACTGTGGAGTGTGTCAGAATGTTTTTAATGCAGGCTAGCTGATGTAGACATGCACTAGCCTGGCACCACAAAACTCTTCAAATACAACTGCATGAATTACAAAAAAAAAAAAAAAACACTTCAGAAATCCAATCTCAACAATGGGTTGAGACTGGATTATCGTAACTGTTTGCCAAAGCAGAAAACAATTTAAAACTTGTATCTCTACACGCCGAGAGCCGGGGTAAGCTAGTAGTTCACTTTGGTCACAGATACAAACAGTAATGTTTGCTTGACTGAAAGTTATATAAAGCGAGAGACACGGCGAGTCTGATGGATGCTAGTTGAGTTGGAGTAGAGATGTCCTGTTGTTTTGTACAAAGCACTTTCTGTACCACACTCATTGCCAAGAGTAATGGCCAGTGAAAGGTCCCGCTGCTCTGTCATTGTCTGCGTTTGAGATCCAGGGCCATGAATTCCCCAAAAAAATGTCTCCAAAAATCCTCACTTTTATTGTGGATCGTGTATTTCTGTGCACACTCTCAGTCTTTCACACTCGCAAATACGTGAATAAACGAAATAGTATAAATTGAATGAAGAACTGCTGAACACTGGAGTATTGATGCTCGCTCCTGAATGTCCATACGTTTCCAATGACATGTATGTACATATCTTTGTATTCAGCGATAAACAACTGCAAAGCACATATGGATTTGCTAAAAGTCTTAAGCTCTAGGTAAAGGTGAAAAAAGAGTTGTGTATGCAAGGCTGTTTTATTCCTGTGAGATTTCCTCAAGATCTATTTTCTATTAAGTTTAGTCCTTGGCTTAATATTTGCATTTCACATTCCTTTTAGAGTGATTGAGATTGTTTATATGCATTATGTTTCACAGTCAATTAAGTGGTAAATGAAGTGCACTCTTTATGGCATTTTTCTACCTGACTGCCACCAAAGCTCTTTAGTAATTCAGCTGTTTACACACGAACACGCAGCCATGAGGAATAATATGGACGTTTTAATTCAAGGACAATGCAATATGAGTAGATTCGACCAGCAGTCTTAAAGTGACTATAAAGCTAGGGTTGGAAAGGGTCGGAAAATTCCCAATAAATTCCTGCAGAATTAGCAGAAATTTGGGGAATTTTCACACATTAAAAAAACTGTAAAAATGCTAAAATAAACATGATATTTTCCACATTTTTGTAGTCACACCCCTGACCCATAGAAGAGTGAAGCTCCATGCCGTCATGTCAAAACAAAACACAGCTTTCTTCAGCCTAAACTCTGCTTTACACTCTTTCAATAAGGGGTGGCACAAACCTCAAAGTTTTATATAATGATTTTGTTTTATCACACTGTGATTGGTTAAATTCAGAATATCATGAAAAAGTGCATTTACAGACCCTTTCCAAAAATTTGAACATCAGGGAAAACTTAATTTATTTCCATAATTCCATTCAAAACGTTAATCTTCCATAGATTATAGATTCAGGGCCCAAAACGTAAACGAATTCAAGTTGTTTATTTGTACACAATTTGGGCTTCCAGCTCACAAAACCCATGAAAACAGGATTTCCAAAAATGAGAATACTGTGAAGAAATCACCATTTACTTGTTTTTGGGTCTGGTGTCCCTCATTTTCCTCTTGATAATACCCCATAGATTCTCAATGGGGGTTTAGGTCCGGCGAGTTGGCTGGTCAGTCAAGCACTGTGATGGCATGAGCATCAAATCAAGCTTCTGGCTGTATATGGGCAGGGGCCAGGTCCTGCTGGAAGATGAAATCTGCAGCTCCATACAGATCCTCAGCAAAAGGAATCATGAAGTCCTCTAAAACATTCTGGTAGACTGATGCGATGAAAGCAGAGTTTTACCAACACCTGCACTGGACATTGCCCCAAATCATGACTGACTGTGGATATTTCACACTGGACCTCAAGCAGCTTGGGTTCTGTTCCTCACCCGTCTTCCTCCAAACCCTTGGACCATGATTCCAGGTCCTGCTGAATGAAAGGCACACTTTACTGGCATCGGAAAAGAGGACCTTGGACCACTGGCCAACAGTCCAGTCCTTCTCCTTGGCCCAGTTGAGGCTAGGGCTGTCATAATAATTGCTATATCAACTTATCGTTCAATAAATCACAAATAAACAATATATTTTTAGGCTCGATGTTTTGTTTGTTTTTGTCTTTGCTTGAGTGGTATTTTAGGATGTGATTATGCACTTTTAGAACAAAGGCTTACTGTCATTTTTATGCCTGAGAGTTGACAGTCTAGTATTGTTAGAGTCAATAATATCGTTTATCACGATGCTTTCCTGCCTCAGTATATCGATGATATTCAAATTTGTTGTCAGGACAGGCCCAGTTGAGGCGCCTCCTTCGTTGGCTCAGGCTCAGAAGCGTTTTGACCCGAGGAACCCGACAGTTGTAGCCCATCTCCCGGATGCGTCTGAATGTGGTGGTTTTCGAAGCTGTGACTCCCGCCTCGTTCCACTCTTTCTGGATCTCTGCCAGATTCATGTCATTCAATTTAAAATCGTTTATTATAGTGTGAATGTATCTCAGCACATAAACATGTTGATCATACTCACTGATGTGTTCATTATAAACCAAGAAACAAAGTCTGAACGGAAATTAGTTTCAGGCAAAACATGTCTATGTTGTCAGTCATGTTTTAGAATGACTCTAATAATAATAACTTTTACAGACGCTCATAGACGCTTTGCAATTTCGTGCATAATTCATTTACTTGGTGGTTCAGACGCTCTGGGATTGACCGGCGGAAGCGCGGCTGCCAATCTGTACCATTGGCCTCTCTGACCGTCACCAACCACTCACTCAAACACCATTCACCCATTCTAGCCTATTGTACATGTTTGGTGCGGTAGGGGAAACCAACAGTCCACCATATTCTCAATGACTCCAGAAAATAAAGAGGCCTTCACTCATTTAACAGCTTTGAGAAATTTGGACGTCCATTTGTAAGAGAAGCACTTGAGTTTACTTTACTTTATGATAGCAAAAGTCTAATGTTTTTGGTTAATCCATGCTTGACCTTGTCTTTCGTAGCCCCCAGATAATGCATATTGAAAAAGAAACACACAAAAAAAACACCCCAGTGCTTCATTTCCAACAACACTTCAGCCTTTATATATCAGTTCTCTGTTGCTATGGCTTCACTATTAACAAAAAGGTGAATTAATACTTGAAAAAAAAAAAAAAAAAGTCATGGTTGCTATGGGAAACAATGAGAAGGTACCAGAAAGAGGCACCTGCGAAGTTGAACAAAATATGAAATTTCATGTCACTGCCTGTACCTTTCTGTTGGGATAATGAGGTTGAAAGTGCAGCGTTTCTAAATGGCAGGAATTCAAAGTGTTAACTCTAATTCAAGAAATATTTCAGCTCTATATTTGCTATTTATTGCTTTTCTCCACATTCGTATATAATTTAGGCAATACTTAAAGGGGGCTTAACGTCCTGTCAACATCTCAACTATGGGTTTGATAAGGAGACTAACATGTGTAATTCGCCAGTGCAGACGTGAGCTTTTGGGATGAGCAGTGCACTCCGTCGCCCGCTGTGATGCATACACAGTTGTCAGCGGTTAGCCTCGCGTTTGCAGTGACGTGGGGTGGAGCCAGAAAACGGTCTGAAGGGTTTAGCTCTTAAGAAGGATGTTGGGATCCCCCACGGAGAGACCTGAGAGTCTCCAACATCGCACACTGCAAAAGCAAAAGCGCACTTTGCTTCTCAAATCCATTTCATGTTTAATCTGAGAATCAGGATACAAAAGAAAGTGGATTTAAGTGACTTTGACTGCCATTGATTCCAGAACAAATCATTAATTAAACATTTCTAAAAGTTTCACCGGCTTCAAACCACTAACTTAATGTGATAAAATAACTTAAATGTAGCAATAACGTTATGCTTCATGCACTGGGATCAGAAATGTAATATCAAATTAAATTAATTAAACATGAATGCCAAGTACTGTTGGCAGTAATACACTGTAATTCCTTGGTGTTTTGTGGAATTCATCTGAATACATTTTCCACATATTCTTGAGCTGGACTTTAACAGCCGCATTGAACCAATAATATCAATAGCTTTTTACCAAACACTGCCAAAACCAGTATGGTGTCTCAATCATACTTAGAGTTTATGCATTTGTCTCCAGCCGGCTGGACTGCTGCCCTCCCTAAGTGAGCTGCAAGACGCATCTGTATCACGGGTGTTAGAGCCTTTTGTTCCTCGGCTCTGGAATAGCCTCCCTGTGGAGCTCAGAGGAGTGCAGTCTGGACTCATTTAAAGCTGAAGTAAAGACATTTTTATTTAGGAACGCTTTCAAGTGTTAATCTGGTGTATTTTTATAGTGTTTTTCAAATGTAGCACTTTGAGATTCCTTCGAATGAAAAGTGCACTATTATTTTTATTATTAAGACAATAGCATCTATCCGGAACGCTGCTACTCGAGTCCTGACGAGAACATGAAAAACAACCAGATTAGTCCAGTGCTCAGGTCTCTGCACAGGCATCCTGTCACTTTGAGATAGAGTGGGTACCATTTAGGGCTGGGCGATATATCGATATATTTTGAAATGAGATATGGAATTAGACCATATTGCATATATCGATATATTTCACCTTCATATAAGCTATTAAATTAGGTAATCTCAAGATGATGTTTAAAAAAGTTTATCTTAAACCAATGGGCTGCGAGGAACATGCTTCTGTCTGGTCCTTATGGCGGGGAGCTGACATTGCTGTAATACCACCCCCTGGTGGCCAGGGGCGACTCCAAGAGACGCTTGGGAGCATTGATTCTAATGGGACTTCAAACGTCCCAAGAATGGCTTAAAAGCCTGGCTCCAAAGAGTTTTTCTTTTTCTAAAAATCGCTCACCTTCAGATAACATTTTTGGTGTGGTGAAACATTTTTAACCACGCCATCAGCCAGAAATTTTGAAAGCATTTTCAGCATTTTCAGCATTTTCAGTGTCAATCCAGCTCTGGAGCTCTGTGGAGGCTCCGCCTGCCCCGTGAGTGCAGGGCTTCCTGCCTTTTTGCCCATTTAAGGAACAGGCTCTCCGAAAAAGACTATTTTACTTTTACTTTTTATTTAAGATATTTTTTTATTTAAATGCTTTGTTTTACAGTCTCATATGTGGCTTTGACTTTGACTGAACACATCATTTCACAGCTCTCACTTTGCGGAAAAAATATCGGGATATATATTGTATATCGATATTCAACCTAGAATATATCGGGATATGACTTTTGGTCCACATTGCCCAGCCCGATATTGGTGCTTTCACGATTTTCAATACCTATGACTGCACAATACTTTTTCCCATACCTACAACAGAACAATGTTTTTTGTTTTTTTCAGTATCTGCTTTTTTCCGACACCACACTGGCATCATTAAATGGTACAAAACCCCACTACATCTCCGTCATGTTCGAGCCATATGAACCATAGGCTCCGAGGAATCCCAGGGAGTGGTGTCTCCTGCTGCTTCCCAGAGTCAGGACCAAACACAGTGAGGCTGCTAAAATCTGCAAATGTCTTCCGGAAGATGCGAGAAAGGCCCCTTCATCTCGCTTGTTAAAACGTTTGGTTTTTTCCTCGTTCATCTCCTCCGACGGAACCTTTTGCAGTGCGCTAAAGTGAGAGTAAACGTCACCGGATTGGACTAAGACACAGCTGTACCCAGGCGTCACAGTTAAGTGTGTATGTGACTAGTGTCTCTCCTTGTTTACAACCTTCCCTGCCACACGTCTTCATCTCCACGTTTGATCCCCTCACTGTTGTGCAGCTCTGTGTCTAAGCCAGCGTGATGCAGCCTCACACCGAGCAGGTCTCATCCTTTAGCTCTATAGTTGTGGCTGTTTATGTTGTTTTGTGTGTATGGCTTGAGAAAAAGGGGGGGGGGGAAATGAAAAAATCCACCTCTGCCATCGAAATTTGTACTTCTTATTTATTCATCCCTTCTCTGCTTCTTGCATGTTTGTGGGTTTCTGTGCCAGTGTTTACCTCTTGCAGTCTGATCCCCGGCTTATGCACTGGTGAGTGGCAGCCGCATCCGTTGAAAAAGCTCTTGTTGGGGCACAATGCATAGAAAAAAAGCTGGCTTAGGGGCACATCAATTCCACAGGCTTAAGCCAGCGAGATGTGTGCGCGCACCGCTTCCGCATACACTGTGTTTTTTTTCCTCGATGAATTTGTGCTGTTCGCTCATATTAAATGCGACCATAATGGGTGTATTGAGCCAAATGTCAGATCTAAGCAGAGGGATTACATGGATCCTTGCCTTCATTAAACGTTCATATTGTCTCACCACATCTGACACGTGAGACAAAGTGTTAAATACAAAGGGATTTTCCCCATCCCGCAGATAAACATCGCTTCTTAATTCGGGGGGGAAGGAATAACGGCGTCAGAAGGAATTGTTCGACTTGTATTCTGTCTCCGTTTTTGACAGCCCAAACAAAACCAAAAAAAACATAGCTTGCACAAGAAGTCTGGGCGCGTTTGTTGATTTCCTTTCATTTCATTAGCTGTAAATCATAGCATTAATATTTAAGATGTGCCGCGAACGATGAGAAATGGAATGGCATTTGATAAGCCCGCGTTTGTTTACCGATTTTCACAAAGCCGTTTTAATGTTTTACAAACGCAAAGCACTCTCTCGAAAAAAGGTGGGGGGAAAAGTAAAGTAAAATGCCAAGACATTGAACACAATTTGAGCCGTGTATATGCCCTAAATCAAATATAACATACAACGAGATTAGTTCGGCTAACTCAGTCTTACTTACCGTATTTGAATCCCAGAAAGCATTCATTTTGAAGAACATCATCATTATTTCATTTCGCCGGCAAGTGAACAACACTATTTTGTTTGATTACAAGCCGCGCACTCATGCATTATAAACGACCGGATCATTTCATTACATTTCCACTCATTGCTTGGAAATGGCACACGATAAATCAGCACGCATGCGGTCCATATTTCTTATTTGAAGTTAATTTCTCATTTCAGTAGATTAAACAGCATATTTTGGAGAAAACATGGATTTCCTTCACTGGGGAGTGAGAGCAGATGTAGCGACGAGAGAAGACGCTGATGAAGGTGATTTGCTGTGCTCACACACTGTTGTTGGATGAAAATAAAATCACATTTAACTTTCTATGGAGGAAGGGAGTTTATTTGTTAGGTGTTTTTTTTGCAGACATAGTTCTCGAAGTACTTTACAGCGGACCATCATTCATGCACACTATTATGTCAGGGGTGCCCAAGGTGCGGCCCTCAGACCAGTTTTGTGGCCCACATGCTTCTTCACGTTGCCAGAGAGGGCACTTTTTTACAGCAAGTTTCATAATTCTGCACAATTGTAACATTTTATATGACGCATTAGATGCCATTTTTTGCGACAACATATTTTTATGTTTATGGTTTCACTTCCTTATGTGACAATGACAGGAAGTTAGATAGAAGCAAACCATTTTAAACTCTTGCTGTGCCAATGTCAATGTGTAACACGTATGAATTTCCGTGTATGTGAAACTTGTAGTAGGACTAGAACAAAAATAGAAATAGGTTCGTCTCAGAGGAAGGGACCAGCACTTAATATACTACAGGGCAACGATCTGCATTTATATGCCAAGCACCAAATGTATTTAGAAAAAAGAGAAAAACACTATATACAGTATATACAATATTTACAGAGTGCACTTTTGGGAAGAATCATTGAGTTCATGAGTTCATAGGGTCTCGGTTAAACCCTTAGTCAGACCGTTCATTGTCCACAACGCGCAAAGTTCATTAGTCCAGTTTAACAGAAGGAACCAAAACAAAAAGGCGAAAATTTGCAAAAGTAGGTCCAAGCGCGTGTTGAGTGAGTGGAGAACGAGTGGTTCGGCTGCAGAGCCTCCTACCCGTACAGCAGTAGATGATCTGATCCTTGACGTGAGCTTTAGACGTTATTGTCCATAGAACCAGATCCAGGGTGCAGCAACCTAGCCTGCACAGCGAAAGCTAGCATCAGTATACATGTATATTCTTTTCATAGGAATGCACCAATTCAGTACATTCATTCGCAGGCAACGATAATCAACCCATTATCTTCATTGCATTCTCAATAACCATGGTCATGGCAGTGACAGCAGCTAAAACCGAGACATAGTTGCGGCTAGCAGTCATGAACAACATTAAGTCACAGTAGCTACTTTGTAGACAATCTAAAAATAATGTGGCGACGTCTTCACATTATAAACATTTAAATCAATGGCACAACTTACGGCAGTGTGTGCCATGGAAAAATATAAAAACAACAAGAACGGCAGCGGCTACGCTGACCGGCTTTAGCACATAGCTTACCAATTCCTTTCATTTACAGCACACGAAACAACAGCGTGGCTTGATCGCGGTGTAAAGCATCTGCAAGTCGAGGAGCACACATCTTAAAACGAGTACATGAAATGTAACAAAAGAGGCTCATTTAGATATCAAAATGCGCTCTACCTGCAGCCGAACTCCGTCCTGCTTCCCACCCGTCTCCCCACTAGTGTGTGCCGCCATGTTTAATCCCGCACAGGGCTAAACTCTCGCATGCGTGACGACGGAGGTATCGCGAGATTTTTAGAGTTTTTAGAGTTTGCAAGCAGACAGTGATGACCAGCAATAGATTTTACAGCTGGGTTACAAATGGGTTTGTGTTTTTATTTAGCACCCAGTGAGGAGGATACAGTGACAAGGGGGGAGCGAAGAAAACAAAAATATAATAAACATTGTTTTTGAACAATACACAGTATTTACAAATTCTTCTTGGTAGGAGTTGTGAAAGGCAAGGCAAGGCAAGGCAAGGCACGTTTATTTGTAGAGCACAATTCATACACAAGGCAATTCAAAGTGCTTCACAGTTGCATAAATATAAGAAAACAAATACAATCAATAAAAACATCAACATAGAATTAATCAATTACAGTTAGAGGCAAGAGTGTAGATAAAATACTTTCAGTTATATGCATTTTTAAGTCTTGTTTAGATTCGCTCTGTCTTGAGCACTATTTTTAAGTCTTGTTTTGACTCGCTCTGTCTTGAGCACTATTTCGCTCTGTCTTGAGCACTATTTTAAAGATGGTTAGGTTGGGGGAGAAAAGAAAAAGAAGGGGGGGGGGGGGGATTGGACAACAGTAAGTTGAATGGCTATGATTAAGTCTTATTTTGTTGAATTTGTGTGCGAGTGTATGTGTGTATGGGTGCTGTATGAGAGTTAAAGGTATGTGTGTCCATTGTTAGAGATTGTTAGCATTGCAGATAATAAAAAAATAGAAATAAATAAACAAATACACCAATAATAATAATAATAATAATAACAATTTCACAATTTTTACATACTGAGATATGTTCTTACCTTAGCTTAGACGGGTTCATTTGTACCTGTCTGGTTTTCATGCGTGCCCTCAGTCGCGTAAACACAGCACAGACAGCGTTAGCATTTAGCCTCTCCTCCTCTCCTCTATAGCTCCAAACGAGATATTTAAATATGGTCACGTGAAGTGTTACACGATAAAGTATAGCTACACAAAATAAAACAATGTAGATTTTCTAAGCGGATAAAAAGGGGAACTATATTGTAAGGCGTAATAATACCAGGAGTACTTCGGCGTCCGCACAGTAAAGTGAAGATATCAAAGCGCGGATGAGTGTAGGGGTGCAAACGCTCGCTCTACAGCCCCAGAGTCCGGTCGTTTTCATTGCATCGGCGCAAGACCCAGCTCATTCAGCTGCTTTTGAAAAGAATGTTACTCATAAGTTCAAGTCTGAGTGGATGTGTTGACTAGGAGGATCAGCTCGGAGAAACGCCACCTGCCAACTGTACTAATGTTTCCGCCACGAGGACTGATGTTACAGGCTGTAGTTGGTCTGGTCATATTTGCTGTTGATTATGTTTAATGTCCCTCCTGGAACTGCCACCTTAACGTGGTGGGTTTGAGCACCTGAATGATCCGGGAGCTCTGTCAGGTCTCCGTGCCCCTGGTAAGGTCTCCAATGACAAACAGGTCCTAGGTGACGGGTCAGACAGAGGGCCAGATCTTGTGGCGGCGCACGGGGCGGCGCAGGCTCTTGGCGAATAATTTTCCGAGTGGCGGCGCTACATGTGCCATTCGCCTCCGCCACCTGTGAGGGGGCGTCGCAAGAGGAGGTGACTGCACTGATGGAAACACGGCTGACATTCACTTCCTCGTTTACATGCGCTGTCTTGCGTTTTTTCTTAAGCCTTAGGCTCTCACAGGTCAAACTAAAAACTTTATTTACCCCATCGTGAGCTAAACGATGTTCACGTCTCGAGAGAAAAAGAGCTACAGCGTCCGCTGTGGCGCGGATCAGCCCGTGGTTGGCGTGAACGCGAAGCAAAACAAAAGCACATGTTCATCCCACACAACCACTCTCCTGGACGCGGAGTCGATCTGGTTGGAGGAAAATGTGTCTCCACCAACTTAAATGCGCTAAGTCTGGAGTGGCAAGATCACAAAGTGTGCTCCTACTGAGCGCAAAATGTCTCGCTATCGTCTGCGTTTTGATGCACAAGATCGGGCCCAGAGAGCGGTTCAGCTCCCACAACCCGGCAATGGACAAGTGGAAGAAGATGGATGTATGGATGGATATGTTTAATGTAACGATTAGTGTGCGCCAGGGCTACGTGAATAGCATATGAAAAATGTAGACTGACATCTGGCGACGGGACTCACTTTAAGGTTCCGAGCCTAAATAAAGGTGTGGAGCTCAGGTTAAAGCTCCACTTCTCACAGTCTCTCACACTCTCAGTTTACATTTTCCCTGCATTGACCTCCACTCCATAAACACTTCAGTATCGTCGTCTAGCGTCTTACACCGCTATACAAATATTTGACAAATTTGGCAGGAGTGAGCAGTATGGATTAAGTGTTATGCCCGGGGATACAGTTTTACAATCAAACAGTCTAGTAATGAGAGAGGACACACATATTTTGAGATTTGCTTTGCTTCTATTAGCCTCTCATTATGTTCAACTTTGGATAAACCTAATTACACACTCGTGGACACAATTAAACGACCGTTTCTTGGGCGGTGGTGACGGTGGCCGGTGTCCCCGAGAGCATGAAGACAGAGGACGGCCCCGTGTCCAGGATGGCAAAGTCAAGAGATGCTGGGGTTTTCCTTGTGAACGATCAAAGATGCCAGCCTCTCGGTGTCTCGACCGCCGAGGGATTTAGTGTCTAGATCGAATAGAATGAGGGGACAATGGGGGGGGGGCGTGTGGAAGCTACAGACTATGGGAATGAAAGGCGAGAGGAAGAGGCAGAATGGCTAAGCACGGTTGAAAGGAGAGGAGAATGTGAGATGGGGAATTTTGTTGGGGGGGAGGGAAGGAGGATGGAGGATGCGGCGGACGGGGGTGAAAAAAAAAAAAAAAAGGACGTTGTTAGGGCAAAATGAACGAAGAACTAAGAACCTCAGGGCTCAAAGCTGCTTAGAAGACGATTATAACGATCACATTGGCCATCACTGCCTCTCAAGCCCCCCCCCCCCAACCCACGTTCAAACAATTTACAGTGAAAAGAGCAGGATCGCTGTGGAGATGGGGAGAGAGAAAAGGGGGGAGGTGTAGGAGGAACTGGGGCAGAGATGAGAAGTAGGTGGTATAAGCAAAGGACCTCGGGCCAGGCTTTTGCAAATCATTCCCACATCTTTTTGTCACGACTGATCACCGCCATCAAGATATTGTTTCCACGTCTCTCCGCTCACACTGTATCTATTGTAATTAGCTGGATTTACAGTGAAAAGTGTGAGTGTGAGGTGACAATGGAGTTGGCACCAGGGAGATAATCCTGAAATCATTGCGATAATTAAGGAGACCTTTGGCGAAATGGGCGAAAACATAATAGTCAAAGGCGTTTTGCGTCTCCTTTGAGCTTTTCCTTTTGTTTGTTTGAGCAATTACTGCAAATAAATCAATAGATAAACAAGTCAAAGTTAAAAATCAGTGAATTAATTTGCTGAAAAGGTGTAAGCTGTGTCCAAATCAAATCATAATTCAAGGAAGATATAACAATTGATATGAAGACTTCAGGATGCAGATGCAGCACAATTTCGTTCAAGGAAACCCTCAAAAGAATTCACAACAGGGTCTTTGGGTAAAGGTGTGCGAAAAGTATGTCTCTTCTCAAAAAAAAAAAAAAAAAGGAAAGGAAAGGTTGTAAAACTGCTAAAAGTGCATGTGCCAGGTTTTAGATGGATACAATCTGCTGTAAGTAATAATTATCATTTTATTTCAGTGAAGCAGCAAATAAATTAAGAAATGTTGGGCAGAAAAGTTATTTCTTTATTTGATTTTTTTTTTTTTTAAGCTACTGACAGGAAGTGACATAGATAGAGGTAAAGTTCCAAAAGCAGTTTGACTCATTTCCCATTGACATAACATGGTCGGCACGGCAACAGTTTAAAATCGTTTGCTCGTTTCCCCGACCTTGAAGGTCATGCGGGTCAGGTTGACCCACAGTGGCAGCTCAGGACTAACACCTGAACACTATTTCGTTGTACGCTTGTACAATGACAATAAAGCACTTACTTACGTACCTGATCAGGGAGTTAGAGTTAGGAATGGCAAATGGGGTATAAATTGTGTTTCACTCACACAGATCTCACACATATTTTAAGAAACTAGAAGGTCTTGGCTTTCAAATGAGGTATCACAGTGGCATATAGGCTGTAAGCTCTCCAGTCAATACGGTTTGAGATTTGGATATGCACAATTGCTAACCCTAACCCAATTGACTCAATTGACTTCAAATCAAAACAACGCCGCCCAAGAAGTGACTTCCTGTTTCGATCCAGCACGCCAAAATAAAAGCACCATCTTATTCATTAGGTCAACTTTCTTTCAGCCTAACTATTGACAGACAAAACACTTAAAATAGATATATAATATTTACCTATATTCTTGTAATGTTTGCAAATACCTGCTGAACTAATCAATGAGACGAGCTGTGTGCTTTTATTTTGGCGAGCTGGATCGAAACAGGAAGTCACTTCTTGGGTGGTTGTTTTGATTTGAAGTTATGCACAGAGTCAATTGCTACCCCTAACCCAACGGTGGCGCAGTTGGTCGAGCGGGCCGTCTCGTGATCGGAAGGTCGGGGGTGCGATCCCAGCTCTCGCAAATGCACACTGTCGTTGTGTCCTTGGGCAAAACACTTCCCCCTCCTTGCCTCCAGTGTCTGCGTTGGTGTATGCATGAGAGAGCGAATGGGTGACTGGCTCCTTGCTGTAAAGTGCTTTGGGCCTGATAAAGGTAGAAAAGCACAATATAAAGTATATTTACCGTTTAACCCTAACCCTAAGGTGGAAGGATACAGGTTAAGCATTTTTCTTGTCTTTTTTATAACTTCAGTTTACTTGGACAACTGTGCAACTTTTTCCATTATCACTCGGAAACACATGGGAAATATTCTCGGCTTAGAATAAAATAAAGTCCCAGAAGCGCTTTTTATTTCAGCTTTTTATGGCATTGACGTTTTAACTTTTCAATTAAGACCAACAAAACAAACATGGGAATTATACACCCATTTACGATAGCCATAAAAAGAAGCATTTTAGGGGAAAACAATGTCATCTGTAATGGCCCTACATTTTAAAGACCACTTATGAAAGATCAATATAACTTTAAGTGTTGGCTATATTTAAAAGTTTTTAAAAGCTTCACCAGAAAATCCCTTCTGACTGGAAACTATAGCCCTGAAGTGCTGCGTTAGCCAGCAGACTCCCTTGCCAGAACCTGGAAAAAGGCGCTAGTATCTGGAAGCTAACGCCGGGATGAACTGACAGAGGAGGCAGCAGTCTGCATTTCAAAACTCCTCTATTCTGAAGGTAAGCCATCTCTCAGAGGAGGCAGGAGCAGTGTAGTGGAATTTGCTGTGAGCATTTATATTAAAGAGCAGACTGAAAGGCTCTCACTGGAATATGGAGATGGCATTTCGGCACAAGAGCTTATAATGCAAGACAACAATGGACCAGTTTACCAGCAGATTTGTAAAAGTGCTTGTGCCTTTTGTGTGGTATACCCATTCATCTGTCCACATATTATCTTTCAAAGGGGAATGCTTGATTGATTGATTGATTTATAAACTTTATGTGTCTTAGTTGAAGGAGAACCGTGTTGTACCCCCCCTGCCCTCCTATTACTGACTGATAATAGAAAAGAAACAGTGTTATGTTGGCATCCTGAGTGTGTAACAAAAGATGCACTGTATTACATTTGTTTACTTTTAAGAAGCACTTAGAAAATCAGCTAAATGTTTCATCCGCGGTAGCTGTGAGTGGTTTGGATGACTCCACTCGCAAGCATTAACCGAGAAAAAAAATGCCACTTATACAGTCTTTTTACCTGCTTGCAATTGATACTTTTAATCTGTTTATCTACGAATGTTATTTCAGACAAGACAAGAAAGGTGCGTTTGCGTAAGGTGTTGGAGGGAAGCTATGAGACTGTTCTACTGTAATCAAAGCACGAATCAAGAAACGCATTTGCATTTACAACTATGTGCTCAGAAACAGCGTCTGTCAAAAAACAATCATCACATCATCGGTGTTACAGGAGATTTTAACGTTAGGTTAACGTGCAGTTCTGTCACCAACAATTAGGGCTGGGCGATGGATACAGACGGCGACGCGTCATAGAAGGGGGCGTGGCTTCGCCCAGGGGGAAAACACAATCTTTTGGGGAACACAATTTTCCACTCTTTTTAGCCATTTTCTGGTGGAATATGAACTTATTGATCACAGATAAATGAAGTCAAGTCTCTATCGGGTCCATATGGATATATTTTCACAGCTGATTGTTCAGTAGAAGTGAAAAAATGGCAGTCGTTAGCATTAGCACGATGCTAGCATGTAGAATCATGTTAGCATTCTCTGTCCTTTATGTATTTATGGGCTGTTGAACCACTTTGCTCCACCCCATGTCTTTGTATCTTTATTGGGTAGAAAATATCAATAATTCAGTATTTATTAAAGTAGATTTGCAATTATTCGAGAAAGTTTAGATTTTTCTCCAAATTGTTTTCCCCCTTAATTGTTCTCAAACATGACCATATATGGGTGATTCCAGAGATGCTGTCTGTATCTATTATGGAAGAAAAAACAAAAATCACGATTATTTTCCCCATACTGATCGATTTCGATTTTTGATTAGATTTTTTTTTTGTTTAAAAGAAAAAATATATGTAAATATATGTGCTCTTTCCTGGACGAACATGTAAACAGATGCTGCGGCCAAACTGAAAACTGCAGCAAACTCATCTGCAAAAACAAACTTTTAGCGTCACAGTACAGCCTCCCCATGTCACCCCTTCACCTGGACAAGCAACACACAAACATCTGCAAAGGAGACGCAAAAAAAATGGAATGTTTGAAGAATCCACATGGTCCAAATAGCGATCGATAGTTTTCCTCTTCGAAGGTAAACTCTCCATCCCCGTCCTGGTCCTCTGAGGCTCCTCGCGTGTTTCTGTTTTGCCCTTTAGACGAGTTTGTAGCTGATTTTATATGTAAAATCACCAGGTCCTCTTCTCTGGCTGCCGCATGTGCCGTCCTGTGCTTCCTGTTTGTTTAGGCCGAGTGTTTCCCTGGGATTGACCTGACAGGTGCTGCAGCATTGCACCGTCCATATTTTTTCCAGAATGCGACAGGACTGGCCAATTCTCCTCGATTAAAAGGCACCACGCAATTATCGTGATCAACCTTTATTAAAATCACAATTGGATTAAAATTTGATTCATTAATTGCCCAGCCCTACCAACAATGATATTTACAATCCACCTTCACAGGGCATTTTTTGTAGAATAATTTAAAGAGTCTTCTTTCAAATATTGGCGATAAACTGAATGTATAATTATGGGTGTTATCAACATGGGAAACACTGATTGATTTTCGCAAATAGACCAGAAAGAAAAACCAACAATTATAATCTCATCACAGTGCTCGCTGGTCAAAACATCCCATTAGCTGTGAAAAAGTGAACTGAAAAACGGCTCTAATTTATCATAACAAAAACAGAACAAATTATAATGGGGATTCCCAAAGAAAAAAATGAATCATTTTGAACATAATTTAATATGGAGTTTTCCTCCCCCTGCATGTTCCAGCCATGTCCTAATGTGTAAAATGAGCCCAGACCTATTCACCACAACTGCCTCTAAAATCCCGCACTGTCCCTCAAAAAGGGAGTGCTGTCATGCATGAGCTTAATATAGAACCTGCAGTTACGCGTAAGACCTGAGGTGGCAGTAGTGAGTATAAAATGAACAACTTGCCTTTAACTTCCCTTTAAACCAGGGGGTGCCCAAACTTTTTGTCTCCGAGGGCCAAAATGAAAAAGTGCCTGTGAGTCGCGGGCTAAACACGGCGATGTCAAGCACGAAACAAATTACATTTGCATTTGATTCTATCTATGCAAATAACATGCTATATTAAAACAAATGGTAGCTATGGCAAAAGCCTAGTTTTAGTAGAACAAAATCAACAATTGTAGCAATTTGCTTTGTTGTTGCTACAACACCCTGTGATTCATAAATACCAAGACACCACAACAGTGTTTCCAAAAGGAGTGAAACATCGCCCCCAATTTGACGCTGGTGGTCAAAAAGTGTACTGCATCCATATTTACCATTGAGAATGAATGGAGGAGAATTTTAACCACACACAGCGCAAAAGTAGGTCACTCTCTGGTGGGCCAACAGAATTGTTTCGACGGGCACTTTGGGCACTCCTGCTTTAAACCAAATGAACTGTATTGGAGTCACTGTAGCGTCTTTTGTTACTACATTAAATAGCGTCATATTCAGGTATAGAAAAACACGATAATTGCACTGGTCTTGAAGTTAAATAAGTAAGTTGTGTAACATTGTTTTTGATCAATACAAAATACTTTCACTACATTATCTACATATCTCCTGTAATGTATGCAAATATAGAATGTACAGCATCTTGTCACTCGGGTGTTCAACATAAAAAGACACCCGTCGATACCCACCTACAATAAGTTATATCAGCTCAATAACCCTCTCTGTCCTCAGCAGTGGAGTACCCTGCAGTCAAACAAACATCAAAACTCCTCTTCCACATTGGCGGCGCTACTAAACACAACATGGTTTGAGATTCTCGGCCCATTTTGCAGTTCAATTGAAGCTGCCGCGGATGTCTTGAGGGCTTCGTTCTGCTCACCAGCACCTCTAGAGGAGACCTGTCACACATAGCGTCATAAGCATAATCGCTGGAGCTCAGGGCTTGCATATTGAAAAACAAAACACCCACATTCCCACACCCACTGCACCTTCTGGCACTGGCAACGTGTGACATGGAAGTGCAAACGAAAACACTGCCAACTCCAACAGCACACATCACAGGCATAAGCGAAGGAGAATGTCAGCATGTTCCTAACACTTATCTGTGCAAAGAGAACATCCGTGGATCACATAAAAAGGAAAAATCAGTAATGTAGGGTTTGAAAAGGAAAGGTGTGGGGGGGGTGTACAGAAACCATACAATTAAAAAGGCCATAAAAACACCCAGAAAGCACATACCTCTGCTAAGGCACTCAAATGAATCTGAGCAAATGCTGTGATAAGGGCCTGTCTCACCTCAGCAACCTCTCCACAACTCCACGCTAACCAAGTCACTTCATCTCCAGACAACATGACAGCTAAATCGTCCGGAAGCTGCGGTGACGTCGCAGAGCTGTCTCTTTAAGATCTCCTTGGTATCCGACAGGTCTAGGAGACATTGCAGGGATGTCAGAGAACAACAAATACCTACCGCATGGAGACTTCCAACTACTTCCATATCTCCAGACATTGCTGAGACATCTCCAGAAAATCTGTTTTCATTCATTAGTTAAAAGCAAGTTCCTCTTTTTGTGAGTGAAATTACCATTTGGTCCCTTTGCCAGCAGGGGCGGATCTAGAAAAAAAGAAATCACGGGGTGGCAAGCAGGGTCAGGGCTCATTTCTGGGGTGGCAACATATTTTACAATGTCGAATATATATTTAGAATTTAATGTTGAATATTTTATGCAGGTTTTGCTTGACCGCAAAGCTACAAATAGCATTGTCCATGCACCAAGTAGCTTCTAGCACAGATGTGAGACGTCACATGACATCAATGGGGTGGCAAGACCTTTACTAGGGGCGGCAGCTGCCACCCCGTGCCACCCCTCTAGATCCGCCCCTGTTTGTCAGTCTCTCTGTGAGTCCCCTGACATACATCCAGTACTTCCACAGGCAAGTGTGAAGTCTTCATTATACCCGGTCCAAACCAGAACTAAATGATAAATCAATCACCTTTTGCATATAAGCAAAAGTACATGGTTGTTATTTCCTTGAAAATGAACATATTATGCAGCAGAAGAAACTTAAAGAACTACCCTAGTATTATCTTACCGATTTAGTATCCAATTTATGAAAGCACCTTCAGTTAGCTGCTTTATTCACATTTGGCTAAAACATTTCCTTCATCAGCACTAGTGTTGTGCTGTCCCTCTAAATTAACACAGCACAAGGCTAGCAGAAACAGTGAAACCTGATGGCTATTTTAGCACAAGTAATAACATTTCATCCAGTATCAGCTCAAGCCTTTCATTGGTTTTGTTTGACCTTGCGGGTAGATGCTTAACATTCTAAGAATGAAACTGGCACAGTCTAAAATGAATTTGGCTTGATAAGCACGAGGCCTGTACTTAGTGCCAGCACTGATTTTAAAGGACCACTGGCTCAGAAAGTCTATGCGCCTGTGTGTGCAGAAGCAAATTGTCATCACAACCACAAGCAATGTTTGGATCTCAAGTAGCAGCAATACATAAAGAACGAAAGTAGAACCAGGATTGGGACTTAACTCAAGCTTGAATAATTGTCAGAATCACAGAGCTGGAGGATTAACCTATTGTGCATGCTTTGGTTGAAATTCAGGTAAAAAATTTGGTAAATAGATACATAAAAAAAAAAAAGAGATAGCCGGTTATACATTCACCCCCATTCATAATGATTCTGAGTAACTACTGTATATTCCGGCGCAGGCACGACTTGAGGCGAGGGTGGGCACAGCCGCACACATGAGCGAAACACAAACACACGAGCAGCCCAGAGGAGGAGAGACAAGCCACAAGGTAGAAAATGGAAAATGACTTACCTTTTCACTGTGTTTTCAAGAGTGAAAGCTGGTTGTTGTTGTTGTTAGCAGTAGCAGTAAGCTAAGTTACCAGGTTAGCCGCTACGTACCGGAGTTTGTCACACTTTCCCAAACTCCACTGTCGACTGGGATGCAAAGTAATGCAGCGATTTTCCAATGGTTCATAAAAAGACTGTCCTCCAAATCTAAAAAGAAAGATGAAAACGAATCCATGGAGCATTCAAACCAAAATATAATAATAATAATAATAATAATAATAATTCAATGATTCAAACATGCTCCCTGTGCGAGCCATGGTTTGCCAGTGTTAACCTGCAGCCTGGAGCGGCTGCACATTTGCCACAGCTGATACACAAGTTACATACCGACCTGTTCTCCCGGTGAGCATTAAGCACTTTTTCTTGTCTAATTCGTGGTAAAGCAAAGCAGTGCAATGAATTTACACACATGTTTAATCCTACATCAAGATTATACACTGCAAAAATATACAGTGTATTTAAAAAGTATTTAACGTATTCAGAATACAGTACTCTGATTGGCCAGAGTAACGGAATATGTTACAAAATACATTTTCAGGTATGTATTCAGTATTCTGTAACGGAATACATTTTTAAAGTATTCTCCCCAACACTGGAAATGAACATGGCCGCCGGGCAGAGCGGGAGGCTTCAGGCCTCCACAGTGCTCCAGTGCCTGTCAATCATAGATATAGGCTTTGTTTATTTTCTGTGGCACAAAAAACAGTGTGGTTAATAATATGATACTTACCCCAGCATTGTCACATGGGTTGTAACAATTTTTAGAATTTTCAATTAAATTATATTAGCTTATTATAAATATTAGAATAATGATGCACCAATCTATTACTTTTAAGCAGTGCAAACAAGGTCTAGGGATATTTCAGGATTTTTGACATTGGGCCTCATTTCCTAGTTATCCAGAGTGTTGCTGATTTCTGGAGATTTTTTTTTTTTAATTCATGCAGTTCTTCTGTTTGAAGAGTTACGTGGCGCTAGGCTAATGCAAGGCTAGCACATTTCTACGATATCAGCTAGCCTGCATTAAAAACAGTCTGACCCGCTCCACAGAGCACCTGAGGCAAATCACTTATAACACCAGACTAACCATGTACATGTCTGTGTCGATAGAGTAATTTTAACCATTTTGCATTTAAAATACCTTATATTTGAGCAGCATCAGCTTCGTGGTTGTATAAGCTACGCAGCGGCGGAGTGATCTGCTAGAAAATAGTCCCTCAAAAAGCGATCATTCATGTGATGCAAGGTCAGTTATATTCCAAAAAGTATTCTATCGACACAGACACTTATATCGTTAGTCTGGTGTTATAAATGATTTGCCTCAGGTGCACTGTGGAGCGGGTCAGACTGTTTTTAATGCAGGCTAGCTGATACCATAGAAATGCGCTAGCCTAGCACAAGCCTAGCGCCACGTAACTCTACAAATATAAGAACTGCATGAATTACAAAACAAATATCTCCAGAAATCAGCAACACTCTGGATAACAAAGAAATGAGGCCCTATGTCAAAAATCCTGAAATATCCCTTTAAGATTAGCCTATTGACCAAGACAAATGTTGGACTAAATGGATGTCTTAACAGGTCTAAACCATATCAACTCAGAGACCGAACTAGGAAAAATCTGATGCAGGTCTAAAGCAGGTAAAGCTTGTGACTAGATTAGACGAAGCCTGCATATCAGCAGCATGTGTCGTTCCAGCTGGGAAGCCACTATCGTACAGCACACAGCTGTTTCAATCCTGACTAAATATTGATAAGAGAAGAAGCCAGACCAACTCACATTGAAATAAAGCATCGGAGAGACAGGTAGACAAGGAGAAGATGGCAAAGCTTATTATTTAATGTCCTACTTGGCAGAGAACTGTCAGAATGCAGGAGCTTAGCAGAGACTGACAGTGCAAAATCACCTCTTCTTTCTCCCCGACACGGACAAGCTTAATAAATTAAATGCCTTTACCTGCTTGCCTTAGCTTTTGATGTGGGTTATACACCACTGGGTAGCATTACACAAAGAGCATCATTCAGTCATTCATTCACAGCCTCATTACTTGGACTGATCGCTCTATCAGGGCTTTTTCAGGAGGCGGATACATGTTGCACTCACACTAGCAGATAAAGTAATATTGGCAGGATTAACATTTGATAGTTTTTTGTTTTTTTTATATTATTATTATTAATTCATTTGCCCCACAGTCATACTTGGTGGTAAGCTGCTTAGCCACAGCTGCTCTAGGGCTGACTGGCAAAACATAGAAACCATTCTGGATCTCTGGCCTCTCAAACATGAGGGTTGACTTTAGGTTTTCGGTACTACATTGTCCCTGATGAATGTGTCATGAAAGATGCACCGATCCGGCTTTTTGCTACTGATACTGGGGGTTTGAGTATCTGCCCATGTCTGATATTAACCGATTCCAAGAGACTTTCTTAAAAGTGGATTTTTTTTCCTGAGTGCAATGAAGTAAAGAGGACCATTCACTTTTTCAAACGAGATGCATATCAATTATATCTATGAATAAATTAATGACTTTTCTTCATTACGTATCATTGGCTACATGACAAGCTTTTACGTTGAATTAATGTTAACAGCTCCCAAAGTGATCCGATCATTACAAATATGATATATCAGTTATTCTAACAACAGCATTTCCATCCGTCCATCCATTTTCTTCGGCTTTATCCGGGGCCGGGTCGTCCTCCAGCTGTTCTGGGGTGACCCGGAGGCGACACCAGGCCAGCTCGGAGACATAGTCCCACCAGCGTGTCCTGGGCCTTCCACGAGACCTTGTCTTAATAGGACATGCCTGGAACACCTCCCGTGGGAGGCGACAAGGAGGCATCCGGAACAGATGCCCTAGCCACCTCAGCTGGCTCCTTTCAACAGCATTTCATAAACTAAAATACAAATACTTGCCCACTCCCATTTTATATCAGTGGTCTCCAACAGGTGGCCCGCGAGCCAAATCTGGCCCACGAGATGATTCAATCCGGCCCCTGAGCATGTAAAAAAAAAAAGAGTAAGTCTCCAGCCCATTCCTGTGCGGGGTTATGAATGTTTAAGGAAATAATCAGTGTGCTCATTCAAGCCACTAGGGGGCAACTCCAGCAGTGGTTAATGGTCAGTCTGTTTATGGACCCCAGCAATACACTCCCAATAGATTTTGAACCCCCCGGGAAATTTACTTAGAGACCCCTGTTTTATACGATCCAGTCGCTAGCATTAGCATACAGTTGCTAGCCGCGATAGTTTGTACGGCAATCAAAAAATACATTTGCGGGGTTTAGAACTAACTCTGTGACTGAATTTTCCAGGTTCTGCCCTTCAAAGGGGTACAGCATGTTCATATTCACTTTACGTTGGTGAAAGTTGTGTTTTTAAAATGGTGAGAGCCAAAACAGTTCAGTACCAGATATTTATCGATATCGTATTTTTTTCCATTATCGGCTGTGATATTCGATTCCAGTATGCGATCGGGGCATCGTTATTTTACTTCATCCGTGGAAACTGGAGCACCCTGGGAACCATTAGAAATCAGTTAACGGATGATTTTCAACCATTATCACTACCTAATTCTTAATGGGGTGACGGTGGCGCAGTTGGTAGAGCGGGTCGTCTCGTGATCGGCCGTGGGTTCGAATCCCAGCTCCCGCAAATGCACACTATCGTCGTGTCCTTGGGCAAGACACTCCACCCTACTTGCCCCCAGTGTCTGCGCACACTGGTGTATGAATGAGTGTGTGAATGGGTGACTGGTTCCTTACTGCACCTTTATTGTCTTGTGTACCCCTTGGGCCTTTCAGTGGTCGTCTGTGTACCCCCTACCTCAGGGGTGTTGCAGTTTATTTAGAAAGTAATTACTTAAAAATGGTATTTGTAAGAAAAAGGACAATGTTGCGGTCAAAATAAACCTACAAATCTTCCAAGGCAACATATTTTACTGAAAAATGCAGCTTTTCCTATAAAAAAATATGTTCAATTTCCCCCTTTTTTCAATCTGAAATAGTTTCATGTACCCCCTGCTAGGTCCTGCCTTACTGTGAAGCACTTTGGGCCTAATAAAGGTAGAAAAACGCTATATAAGATCAGTCCATTTGCTATTGTACCATTTAATACAATATATGTTTCAGAAGTTGGAGTATAAAGTTGCCAAGTCTGTCCAAAAGGGCAAATGAAACCATTTATGAACAACGTGGTCAGCTCCCCTCAGTGGAAAGTGATGAAAACTGCATTCCAAGCTATGCAACTGGGCCCAGACCACATTCCTGCCTTTGCTCCTTATCTTCTGCTAACACGCTATCAGACAAATTAGCAACGGGGTCCACTAAAGACCGCTGTGTGTGTAAGTGTGTGTGTGTGTGTGTGTGTGTGTGTGTTTGTGTGCCTTCGCAATGGGTCCACTCATCGCCTGCATCTCCTCCCCGGGCGTTATTTATGGCTGTTTAAATGATCTCGGACACCTCTCATTTGTTTAGACAGCTCCAATTGGCTTTCTGTCGGGGAAGAGCGGAGAGGAGGAGGTCTGGGGAGCAGCATAGGGCACAGGGAAAGAGGGGGAGAGGGAAGGGGAGGGGAGAGCAGACAAACAAGGACACACTTTGAGGAATGGGCCGGGAATGCAAAGCCAGTGGAGAATCTATATGTGATCTAGAAACACCTTTCGTCTCCTCTGGGGTGTTTAAAATGGACTGGAGTAAAATGGTTCTCTGGTCAGATCAATCAAAAGATGAAAGATAAAAAAAAACAACAACAACAAAAAACAAGAGAAAGCAGCGGTTATTCTGGACATGTGCATTATACAAGTTACAGGCACAGCTTGGAAAAAGCGTGTGCAAGTTGTGCAAGTCATATGACAGGAAAACTCCCCTTCTACTTAAGTGTAATGAGTGATAATGGCTCACTGTGTCGAGTTCCTTTGTCAGTGCAGTTACATGACGAAGGGAAAGTTGAGTCTCTCACCTATTCAGACCAGATCGGAATTGTCCAAACCCACCTAAACCTGGCAGATTCGATTGGGGGGCGCAATGTGACTTTCCCCAGTCAGATCAGAGCTGCATGTAACGGAATATAGTAACTGCAGTCCCTTCAGTGCAGAGAATGTGTGTTGGGCCATGAGACACAGCTATGATTAGCTCCGATCGAAAAACAAACCGGAAATACAAAAAATAACGAATAAAGCAGGGCTGGGCGATAAATAGAATGAATGCAATGGGCAGACGATTTGGAAAATGGCTTAATTGTTCCACTCTCCATAGCGAAATGACATCAGTGGAGATGCTAGCGACTTTCTGACGATCTCTGCTGCTTCACGAAGGCCGCGCATTGTGTTTTAAGAGGACACGGTGGAGTTTTCTTCCATTAAAACAGACTTTCCTCCGGTCTGTGCTATGTGTAGAATGAACCCAGACCTGTTCACCACAACTGCCTATAAAATCCTGCACTGTCACTGAAAAAGGTGTTAACTCTGGTCCGAATTGCCATCATGCACGAGCTTAATATAGAAGGTGCAGTTACACGTATGACCTGAGGTGGCAGTAGTGAGTGTAAAATGGCCAACTTGTATCAAGCCCCTTTAAGAGGTTTTACTTTTGAGAGTAGACAAGGTATATCTGAAACAGATTTTTTTTTTAAATAAAGGGTTATGTTATCTTAATTGGCCTAATTGTAGCTACATTATGAAATATTAATGAGCAGGACTCTGAGCAGTTTTCTTCATATAAAAGATCAGGAGACTTTTTAAAGTTTATTTCAAATGAAATCTATTAAAATCGTAATCGCTCAAACTACAAAAATCGAGATTTTATTTGTTTGGCCATATCGCCCAGCCCTACAAAAAAGGCTCTAAAACAACCAGCTACATTGCGGCCTTGTAAGCTGTACTTGTCGAATTGATAGTTTATTATACAATTCTTTTCCATAAAGAGCTGTAGCTTATCGTTGCATTGTGTAACGTTAGCCGTTTGCCGTCGAGCGCTAATCGGCCTCTTTAATAGTGTTTTTAGTTGGATTTGAGCTTAATCACTGGGGGAAACCCTGGCATAAACTGTGGGTGTTTAGTTAACCTCTTAAGCCCCGCCTTAAGCAAGCACGTTTTCTCCTGTTCAGCTTTACCCATATCTAACAGCTTCTGGAAAAATGCAAAACCGTTTGGTAGGTCTTAGCTTTCAAATGAGGCGTTACACTGGGCTGTAGCTGCCCTCTGCTGGCCGGGAGTTGCGCCGCTCCCCTGCTGCTGCCGAAGGACATTCGGATCGGTGGCTGTCATGTAGACTGAGACAAGACTGGTTGTGCAGGTTTGGGGGAAAAAACAAATAGAAGTCAAATTTTTAGCCTAGTCGGATTAGACCTCAAATGTAAACATAGTGACCGATGCATGTTCTCTCCATGCCCATATGATTGAGTTACGAACGCATTGTGCAAACATTTAGGTTCATATTGTAAAGTAAGTGGAAGGTATTTTATCATAATGCCTACAAAGTATCCCAAAGTGTGCTCCACTTAAGCTCCATTGTCGCTCAAGAGTCCTCGAAGCATAGCATTTCTCTGCTGCTTTTATATGTTTTTTGTAAAAGTGAAAGGAGAAGAAAGAAAGAAGCTGGAGACTCTGACGCGATGATCTTTCATGAAATAAAGTGCAAAAATCATTGTTCAAACAAGATAAAGCAAATCCCGGATATAAATCTAAGCAATTCTGATGGTCGGTGGCTTTTTACAGTCTGTTTGGTGGTGATGATAATGATTAATGTAAACTTTTCAGCAAATCCTTTCTTGTGCATCAACAGTTAAGCGCTTGGGAAGTGCAGACGGGGTTGCAAAGGAAGGCTGACGGTAGGAGTTTAGCGAGAAGCATTTACAGAAGGTAACAAGACCAAAAGCGGCTAAAGACCGCGAGCTTCTAACTCAGGAGGGATTCAATTTATTTTGTCCCTAAAGAAACCCAAACTTACTTTTCAGCAGCTTGTGTTAGGCGGGCGCCCGTGATGTGAACAGGCCAAACCAGTGGAGAAGCTAAAGCCACTTACCCAAGCATCTCTGTCACATCACTGCTTTCTCCTGCAATAAAACCCCCCCGTACAAACTCCTGCGGTTTACCATCCCATAACAATCTCACCTGCGGCTCATTAGTGACTCAAAACACTCACTCCTCACCCTCGGCAACAGCGCAACTTCTGAACTAATGAAGCGCTACCTGGTAAAGCAGCGTGGATCATTTTGGGAGGATTATCTTACGGCCAAACACCAATTAGCTTCCCCGGGCTAAACTGGCTTGATGCAACATGATTTACAACCGAGGTCCTCTTAAGCTGTGCGTGTTACAAGGATACTTCGTCATCTTCGTTAGGAAACTTTGAAGGAAAACTCAAGACATAGAGTGACTGAGAAGTGTTTTATTCGTCCTTCATATGTCTATTATTCCTTGTGGAGAAAGGCCTCTGACGTTAAAGGGACTATACATAGTTTAAAAATGTTAAAATTATGTATTTTCCTCCCTCTACATGTCCCAGCCATGTCCTTATGTGTAGAATGAGCCCAGACCTTTCACAACTGCCTCTAAAATCCTGTACTGTTGAATTGCCGTCATGCACGAGCTTAATATGGAAGGTGCAGTTACATATATGGCCTGAGGTGGCAGTAGTGAGTATAAAATGGCTAACTTGCATCCAGCACCTTTAACTATTGTATGTATTCTGTTAAAAGTGTCAATCTGCATAAATCTGTAAGAAGCAGTTTTGACACCATTAAGTACTCAAAGGACCAGATTGATTTTGTGAAGGATATAGATTCCACTTGCTTCCAAATTAAAATTCTCTATTGTGGTCTGTTTAGACCAGGGGTGCCCAAAGCGGGTCAACAAAATTGTTACATGATTGTTGAACAATTATGTTGACCCGCCAGAGAGTGACCTACTTTTGCGTTGCGTATTGTTGATACTTAATAAACTGTCTCCCATTCATTCTCAATGGTAAATATGGATGCAGTAAAATTTTTGGCCACCAGCGTCAAATTGGGGGCGCTGTTTCACTCTTTTCACAAACTTAAGGAAACACTGTTGTAGTGTTTTGGTATTTATCAATCACAGATCGTTGTAGCATCAACTTTAATATTTTCCAACTTTTATTGCAAAGGTTGTTGACGTCAACAATGGTGTATGTTAAAGATTGACTTGTAGAAGAATGTATGCTGAACTGACATGTTAAAAATGATCTAATGCGGCATGTTATTTGACTTACCAAATGATGAGGTAAAGTTACTGTAGATACAGATATTGTTGTTTACATTTTGCATTATATTGCTACAATTGTTGATTATGTTCTACTAAAACTAGGTTTTTATCATAGTTAACATTTGTTTTAATGTAGCGTGTTATTTGCATAGATAGAATTAAATGCAAATATACCAAAAAATAGAATAAAGTAACTTTTATTATTTGCAGTTTTAAGTGTTTCACACTTGACACACTTTTTCAAAAAGTTTGGGCACTGGTTTAGACGGAGATGACTGAAACAAAACACAACACAAGAAAAATTCTAGTTTGTGAACCTGTTTTCAAACAATGGCAATAAATACAATTCTGATTCCGAATCTGATATCCAACCTCCCTTTTTCTTGGTACTTATTTTACTGGATACTTTTGTACATCTTTGCTGTGTTTTTGTGAGGTTCTGTGGAGTTTTTTACTGCAGAGAGTACTGGCCATGAAGGGCCCATTTTTTCTTTTTAAAGTAAACAAACAGCTAGCTTATGAGCTAGACATTTGAGACCTACAAATTTCGTCTTCTGAAACACTGAAGAGGCACCAAAAGCCCCAACACCTTTGGCACAGTGGAGTCGTCACAAGCAATGTTAATTCTGACATATTTTAATTTTGTTTTAGTCTTTTGACGAAAATGCAATTCAATTTTAGTTGAGATTTATTCAGTCTAGTTTTAGCCGACTAAAATTGCAAGTAAATATAGTCGACTTTGCATTTATAATTTTCATTATATCATATTTAATCAGGTCTTCTGCTTCATGGAGCTGCTCCACATGAACAAAGCTCAGAGCTGCTCCTTTGGCAGAGAATTTACACGACATGAGGCTCTTTCAGACTGTCAATAAAAGTTTGGATGATTTATTTTTGTTTTTTATCGAGACTTATTTCAGTCGACTAAAATATCTGGACATTTTAGTCATAGTTTTAGTCCCATGAAAAACTTTTGATTTAGTTTTAGTGGTCAAAAATATCACTTTGACTAAAATTAAGACTAAATATTTCAGTCGACGAAATTAACATTGGTCACACTACAGGAAACAGAAAAGGGACAAACGAGGAGGTATCCGGGCAAGACTCACAGCTGAGCCACACAAATCTTTTATCCCAACTATTGTTCTGACAAATGTTCATTTATTGGAGAATAAGACGGATTAAACGCTCTTCCCTGAAGACGGTGAAAGACGTGGTGGAGGAGCTGACCAGTGCAGGACACCACGCTCTGAAACAGGGACAAACCCAGGAGGCGTTGCACCGTTTCAGAGGAGCACTGAAGGCAGTACTCCGGCTTTCCGGTCAGGTTGGCCCACAATGGCTCAGGACAAACCCAACACCTGAACGCAATTTCGTAGAACAATTGCACAATGACAAATAAAGAGAAAACATGGTTAATTTAACTCAAATTCCAAACATGGAAACAGCTGATTTGTACTCTTCACTATTTGATTGAAATTTCTCACGTCTTTTCTTTTTTTTTCTCGGTTATGTCTTACTCAATTCATAACGCTCCGTCTTCTCAATAGCACAGTAACTTGTTTTAGCACCCCACTGTTCCTAGTAGAAAGCTGTACGGCAACACTGAGTAGCAATAATTCACTGTTAAATTACTTATCTCGACAGTCGAGATGAAATTATGTTTGGTGTGACACCTCTGGCCACCGATAAGTTACTGCTCCAGTTTTAGAGACTAGATTTATGACAGATGATATTTAGCTTTTTGATAATGCTGCCTTTCCTTCTGGGGGCAACGTGGACCCATTTGAACCGCACCGCTGCTACACCCTGGTATTGTTTTCCTTCTGAAAGAGGAAAAAAGGGAACTTGTACAGATATGAACTGCCAATTGTTCACTCAGTTTATGCAATGTCGAAAGAAGGGGCGGAAGTTGGTTGATGGGCTTAGAGTAGATGTGAAGAATGGTTTAATGATTTCTGAGGAATATTACATCCCTGCATGTTTGGACCACATTTGACTTGAACCTAGCTCAGCAACTATAAACTGCATTCCAAATTATTATGCAAATGACACTTTTTCTCTGCTTTTCTAAATTGTCAACTCAAATGACAGTCAGCATACGTTTCATACCTTTAACTGTTAGATGATCATTTGAATGTGGTTGAAAAAACCTCCCATTGATAAATATATAAAAAACTCAAAATCTACTGATTAGAAACCTTCACACCTTCAGGGATCCTAAAGGGGTCGACCAGCTCTCCTCATGATTCTGGCCCAAAACATGACTCCGCCCCCTCCTTACTGACGTCCTAGTCTTGTTGGGACATGGTGGCCTTTCACCAACCATCCACTACTCCATCCATCTGACCATCCAGGGTTACACGGCCTCATCAGTGAACAAGACTGTTTGATAATGAGTCTTCATGTATTTCTGAGCCACTGCAGCCGTTTCTGTTCATGAGCTTCAATGAACAGTTTAGGGGAGGCCGGATAGAATGTTAATGCACAACTGCAGCCTTTGGAGGGTCCTACATCCTTGATGTTCGGGAGACTCCAGAGGCACCAGCAGTTTCAAATACCTGTCTGCTGCTTTGTTGCAGCTGTTCTCTTAATCTGATGTATTTGTCTGGCAGAAACTATCCTCATTGTGCCTTTATCTGCACAAACCCGTGTGTGCTCTGAATCAGGCACACATCTCTTAACAATACGATGAGTAAGCTTAATCTTTCATGAAATATCAAAGGTGTTCATTCCTCGACCAAGGCATTCGACTATTTAATGCTTTTCATCAGCAGAGAGATCCTTTTTCTCTTCCATATTGCTTGAAAATGATGATCCTTTTTCGGTAGTTTTTCCCTTAACTGGGCTTACTTAACTAATCATCCCAGACGCCAGAGACTGATGTCAGTGATTCAAAGAGCTCTGGGGATCAAAACCATCCATGAGTTTCATTGAAAACCTTTTTTTTTTTTTTTACCTTTTGACACTGAAATACAATTTGCATAATCAATTGGAACGCAGTGTATTGATATTCTGTTTTTTCTGAGCAGCTCATGTGCCGTGTACCACCTCCCCTTGGATGACACAGGCCCTGATGGAGATTGTTGTTTGCTCTCATCACTAACACATTTCACAGCATTACAAATATTCTGATGTGGACTGCGGCTCTGACACATGCACACGCTCAATTAAATCCCAGTGTTTATGATGCCATTCCTCCTTTAATGTGCCTGCGTACTGCGCTCCCCGGGCCCTCTGATGTTAATTGGCACCCAGGCATGCTGCGTTTGTTGTCGCTAGTTGATTCTGACGAGTTTATGCTGTACAGCTATGTAAACAACAGAGGGTCAGCTCATATTGAGGGCTCTTGCCTTAAGCAGAACAAATACAGTGACAGGCTACGCCAGGAAAAGTGCATTGAAACATGGCTAAAGGGAAAAAAGTGAAAAGGTGTGGCTTTACTATGCCAAATCAATAAAGAAAAACATATTTCATGCTTTAATTAGCAATAACCCGAGGCTCCCACACATCTTCTGTTCTCGACGCATACTTGTGAAATCTAAAAGTGTAAATGTCTGTTGGCTGAAGATAATAAATCTGAAATAAAATGTGAAAGAGCATAAAACATTAGGGGCCTGATCTTCCGCCTGACGCAAGGACAGCATTGGTCGAGGCGAGGCTGATATCTTGCGCCAGGGCTTTTGCTGGTCGCCTGAGGGCTTCGCTTAGGACATCAAATGGGTCGGCTGAGGCGTGTGCCACAAGCAGCGCTGACTTCCACCAGTGCCTGCTGCATTCCCTTTGCTCAAGCTCCTCTTACATTAACATCGTGCGCCACTGCCCTCCGCAGTAGCAGAACATATTCTGGTAACACTTAATAAAAATGGTAATGAGTTCATGCTTGATTTTCATGAACTTATACATGAATTAATGTATGATTTCATGATACATTCATGCATTACTAAATCATGACTCAGGAACAAACATGATCACATGTTGGTTCATGGATGACTTCAACTACTGTAAATAATGTACATGAAAATCTTTGTAATTCATCATGATCATGAGGATCACATAAGAATACTATGAATTCACTAAAATGGCAATGAAATGACAATACAATAATCAACCAATCATGACCTCCACCATCCTCATGACTCATGTGGCGGAAATCGGCACATGGACAAGAACACAAAGTATAACTTTATAGGATGCAATTTACAGCAATCATGAACTTATCATTTGCTAATCCTTAATACATTATGATTTCATTATGAATATGTCCCCTCAACTAAAGTGGTGCATAATCCTAAACTTTAACCTCTTAAAGACCAGCTCTGGAGATCTTATCTGGTTATGCTGTACTTGGAAAAATTTGTAACAAACGTTTTTAGTTTTTTTGGCACAAAAATTCCAATTGTGGAAACAATCCAGAAATCATTGGTTCTTCTTCAGGACAAAGGTGATCTTTAACAGGTTAAAAGGTTTAGGGTAACGCACCACTTTTGTTTTGGGGACATCATTTGCAGGCAGATATCCGCCATATGAGTCATGATGTTCATATATGATCCTCATGATCATGATTGATTGATCATTTATTGTCATTTCATTGTCCTCTAAGTGAATTGATGGTATTCTTATGTGATCCTCTAGATCATAGGTGTCAAACTCTGGCCCAAATTTGGCCCGCAATGTAACTATATTTGGCCCGCGAGGCTATACCAAATGACTACTCGAGCTGGCCCACCAGTATTATACATTTTTTTTCAGATTTTGCATATTTGGACTATTAAGTCATAAGTGTTGCTTGTTCCATATTCAATGTTAAAGCAAATCTTGTTTGGGTCCATATTAAAAGGTTCATTTGTTCAATGGTGGCCCGCGACTTTGTTCAAGTTTTACATTTTGGCCCACTGTGTATTTGAGTTTGACACCCCTGCTCTAGATCATGATGAATTATTAAGATTTTCATGTATATTCAATACAGTAGTTAGATGTTTAATACAGAGCTGTCGTCCATGAACCAACACATGATCATGTTAGCATATTATATTATATTTGGCAGATTGCACCCGCTATTTTACACCTGAAGATATTACACTTACTTTATCTGCTGAGACCCAATGAGGCAATCCATATGTCACATGTAAACAGGGACAGTAGGTTATATTCCTTGTTAAGCTGTTTCATACATGTAATTATGAGTAAAGTCAACCTCATAATCTTGACCAGAGAACAGCATGTTTGTTATGCTCTTTTGCCTGGAAAACCCAAATTCAATGCCTAAAGAAAAGAAAATCTTCATTGATTAACTTGCTAATGCTAACGTTAAAAAACCTTCACTTAATAAGTTCATAAACTGATACTTTTTTCTGCTCTCACAGATACAATACAGTGAAGGTGTAGGACATAGTAAATACTGACTCTGAACACGGCGTCTCTGAGAAGTTGTCAGCGCTGCAGACACAGCACCATGATGCAAGTGTTTGGTTACTGCTGCCTCCTTTGCACACATGATTGATCTTTTTCATTTACTCCGTTTACATTAAAGAGGCAGTTTTAATCACTCACGCTTGACAATGCATGTAATTACAGAAACAATTCACCACTTCCACGATGTTGATGCATATTCTCTCACCTAACACATGAAAGAAAGGATCCTGTGCTCGTAGTGTGTGATACTAGTGGAAAAAAAAAAAAGAAAGAATTACATCCATTCAATCAGTGATCAGAACTGCTTAAAGCAGAAGCATAAATTTACACAATACGGTCTAAGATTGTATTTGTAGTTTCATGCAAAACTGGCACCATTTTCTACAACTTTGAAATGACTTGATACTGATCATACTGCTTCTCTAATCGTATTGTTTTTGTAGACTTTTACACTTATATTTAGCTTGTATCTTGTGATGAATGCTTTCCTGATTATGCTCTTTCCATTCGAACAAAAGGGCAAAGATTCTCATGAGTTTTATTCTGGTCAAAAGTTTGGACAAATTATTTACATTCTATTAAATATATTTCTTCAACATAGCTTATACAAAATGACTGAAAAACTACAGGCTGAAGCTAATGCTCATGTTGCCTCCTTCAGTGCTCAATTAAAAGGGAAACACAATTGTACTGGAGATCTAAACTATTTCCACCATTATTTATTTGACTGTTCACAAATAGTGTATTTCATTAAATATGGAGTCCAATTGTAATCATCAGGTGTGTAATAAAGTACAAACTTAAACATAACAAATCATTAGCAAGATGTATATGAATATCATAATAAGGAAATAATAATGCATTGGTTTTACTCAAAGACGCTTTACATTGCATTATTGATTCACTCCATCCTTGATGGTGGTGCTGAAAAGGGAAGGAAGGGGAGGGAATCTTATTTGTATAGCGCTTTTCATATGACACACACAAGTCACACCCAAAGCGCTTCACACATGAAAGCGCAGATGGTGGTAAGCTACAGTAGCTTCCCACCCCAGTTTCCCCCGTGGAAGACTGACAGAAGCGAGGCTGCTCACATCTGCACCAACGGTCCCACCGACCACTCACACATAGGCACTGGGTGTAGTGTCTTGCCCATGGACACAACGACAGTCTGCACCTGCAGGAGCTGGGATTCAAACCCCCAACCTTCCGAACATGAGACGACCCACTCTGCCATCTGCGCCATTATCCTAGGAAAAAATATATTTCATAGAAAAGTTGTTAAACGATGGACATTCATCATCCAATCAGAGATGTATTAAAGGAATAGTTCACAGTTTTTACATACTGAGATATGTTCTTGCCTGAGCTTAGACTAGTTGATACGTACCTGTCTGGTCTTTTTGCGTGCCCTCAGTCACGCAAAAAGACTAAAAATGTTGTTAGCATTTGGCCTCTCCCAATGTATTCCTATAGCTCCAAACGGGGGTGAAGTTGGAAGCGACCACGCTCTTCCAAGCGCACGCACAAAGACCAGACAGGTACGTATCAACTCGTCTAAACTCAGGTAAGAACATATCACAGTATGGAAAAACTGTGAACTATTCCTTTAAGATTAGGCACCAGCCCACTATCCTTAGGTCCATGGCTAGGGCAGTGTCAGGGTTAAGGTGATTGGTTGATATGTATGTCGTTTCACAGGAAAAAAATATATACGCGCCCTGGCGGAGATTCACCAGGCTACCAGCAAGGCTACCAGTCTGTGCCATCGGCCCCTCTGACCACCACCAACCACTCACACAGACACTGCATTCACTTGAACGGTCTCCCATCCAAGTACCGGCCCTTCCCTGCTTAGTTTCCGAGATCTGACAGATCCGACAGAGTAAAGGCTTTATGGCCATCAATTCTGAATTTCTATGTGATGTATTGCTCTGTGAAATACATCAAAACCACATCATATACGTAGCACAATAGCTGAAGTTCTTTTTCTTCTGCAAGATGATGAGGGAACACACCCCACCTCAAAACCCGCTTGTGTTCTCTTACCTCAGCGTGACAAATACCACCACTACTTTTAATAGCCTATCAACTCTAATTGCTTCTGAGCACTTTTTGTCTTCTTTCGTAGACAATCAAATTCTTCTCAAAACCTTACACAGAGATACTTCTCTCCTCATCGACATTGCGCGGCGCTTGTGAGCGTATACGCGCTAATTGCTAATATAAAGGGATAGGTAGTGCGACTGCGTGTGCGGAGTGGTGACCTCTGCCGATGCACGGATTTTTCTCAGTGATATATCTGCTCAGACTACTCCGCAGAAAAGCAATAAGCGGCACACTTTAGAAGTAAGAGGGGATTTATCTGTGACTAACTTGAAGATAAATGGGTTAAATAGATGCTGTTCTTTGTAGGTAAATGAATAAATACAGACAGAAATGTGTTTATAGGTCAAAGCAGTGGAAGATGCCGAGTAAATATGTGTTTAAGATAGACATTATTGAGTGAATTTAAAAAGTAGTGAGTGTAATTATACAAAACTGTAATAAACTATGGTGGGAATTAACACAGATTCTTATGTTGTTATCTGTGGCCATACCGCCTTTGCTCTGCCCAATCCCGTCAGACCTTGGAAGCTAAGCAGGGAAGGGCCTGGTCGGTACTTAATTGGGACACCGTTTGGTAAAACCAGGAAGCCTAGCAAATGTAGTGAGTGAGTGAGTGAGTGAGTGAGTGGTTGGTGGTGGTCGGAGGGGCCGATGGCGCAGACTGGTTGCCTCGCTTCCGTCAGTCTACCCCAGGGCAGCTGTGGCTACAATAGTAGCTTACCACCACCGAGTATGGAGTGAACGAATAGTGCAATGTAAAGCGTCTTTGAGTGTCCAGAAAAACGCTATATAAAACCAATGCATTATTATTATTATCTGTACTTGATAGTTTAAGTGTCTCATACTTATTTGCATTTTTATCTGAACTGGATTGGTACTTTCTGTGCTCCACATTGTTTTACTGGTTGACTTTTTACATCTTTGCTGTGGTTTTGATGAGCTAGAGACATTTGAAACACTCACACACTCACACCCCTCACACCTGCAGCACAGTGGAGGCGTCACAAGAGTCTACAGGAAACAAAAAAAGGGACAAACAAGGAGGTATCCGGGCAAGACTCACCGCTAAGCCACACAAATCTGCTATTCCTACTATTGTCCTGACTTGCTGCGCTCTTCCCAGAAGATGGTGAAAGGCTGTAGTGGACCGGAGGGAGAGGAGGGAGCTGTGGAGGAAGAAGAAGAAGAAGGAGGAGGAGCTGACCAGTGCAGGACACCACGCTCTGAAACAAGGTACTCCGGTTTCCTCGACCGCCAAAAACATGCTGGTCAGGTTGGTCCAAATAAATAACAAATAAAGCACTTACTTACTTACTAATCTGCAAGCAGACAGGGATAAGAGGCAAATCTACGAAGGGCAAATGAGAGCGAGAGAAGGTTTGACGACGGTGGGTAATAGCTTACACAAACAATGCTAATAAACAATAAAACTAAACTATACATCTGCTCCTCTTAAGTGATTTTTTCCTACCATAGGTACTTTATTATATCGGGCAGACAGAGGCGTTTGGTATTCTGTTAAGTTCATTTAAATCTCCCAGGGCTGTCTCCGCAGACGGCTAATAAGCGTTTACATCATTTGCATTGTTGCCCCTCTGATAAGTTCATTGTGCTGTTATAGGACCTTGCATGGAACAAATGAAGGGCAGAAAGTTTGCGGCTGCCATCGCGTTAGCCCGCTGCCTCTGCAATCAATTCCGTTGTAATTACCAACAACGGCATGTGTCAGAGATGTTTATCTTATCTGAGTGGACGCTTTGATAATGGGCTGTTATCAGTAGAAATGACTGGTGAGATCTTTACCACCGCTACAATACACAAGGGTATTTGAGGTCAGCCTCCACAAGAACAGTACTTTATCAGATGGACTGGACTACTGTGAGAGCAAAAGTCTTATAATAGCATAGAGGAAACGTTTTGCCTTTTTGGGAGTGCTGAAATATAAGGAAATGAACTCGGAACACTATTTATTGTAATTTGTTGATTTAGTTGTAAGTATTTGGTAATAAGTAGACGCGAGGCACACATTTGATGGGTTATGTCTGTATACATATTCATTTTTGTGTAAAGAAAAAAGATAAAGAAGCAGGAAGCTCTGACCCTTGTTGTTTACACTGATGTTTAACCTGACCGACATGCACAGCATCTTGAGTACATTCAATGAAAATAGATGTAACATCTTTTTATTGGTTGTGTGGATGTTTCTTTGCCTCAAGCTCTGCTCCCTGAAGGCCATTTGCTCATCAGGTTGTTGACTTATTTCACAATGTGTTCAATGGTGAATACTTGATATAAATATGGAAATGCCAAAGGTTTAGGGCTTACGTTAAACAGTAGTACAAGCGTCAGGTGATGCAAGTTCTGATTCAGCTGAGACACTGTTGTACTCCGTATAAGTTGTCGACTGTGGAAACAGCCTCAAAAATGTATTTGTCACATTCATCTATAGCCGTATAAAATATATAGCAAATCCTACAGCACACCATTATATATATATATATATATATATATATATATATATATATATATATATATATATATATAGTTTTTATAAAGATACGTGACACATCACGAGACACAATTCAGTTTTGGGGCATTTTGAGCGGGACAGAGCTTGTCTCCAAAGTTTCCAACAATGTGTAACACATGGAAATCTGATCATATTTGGAGAAGATGTGGTAAGCTGAATTTAGGAACTGGAAATATGTCAAAGAGAGGAATCGGCCTCTAAACTTTTGGGCTGTTCTCACCTCTCTGAATGAGACAATAGGGCTCATTTACATCTCATTTAGAAAAGCCATAACTCTGTAAAGCTCCCCCACAATAGGCGTATGTATTAAACAGACTTTTTTGTGTGGCATTTGTTCGCTAAAGGATGTGTCAACAATGCAAACCAAAGCAGCGGTGCCTCCTCCCCAAACACCGTGATAAAAAGATACAAAACTTATTGTTTGGTGCTTTTGCAGGAAGCTTTTTTAAACGCTGAAGCTGCCGTGGCTAAAGTGTGGTCCTGTCTGGGGAGCAAGGCAGTGTCTCTGCCCCGCTGTCGCTGCTTTGCTCTCAAGGCTCTTCATGAGGAAGCTGCGCCACGTAATCCGTGATTAATAAATCCACTTCCAAACATGTTCGTTGTAACGTCCACGGTTCAGCTCGTCTGCTACAATCTTTGTGGAGTCCATCCAACACAACCCGGTGTTTACCCAGTATGTAAATACACACAGACAAAGTCACGCCCCTACTGCACGCTCCCAAATCTCCCAAAATAAGCCGGCTTGAACCTAAAACTTCAACTGAACGATTCTGCAAAAAAGCGAAAATCACCAATTTGTGTTGCTGGTTCTCACGACGGGTCACATATGTACGTAATGATTCCGTGTGATTCCACTCGGATATAGAAATATAGAGTGTGCATATACATATGGACATAACTGCCATTATTAGAAGCTATGGTTTTCAGCAGGTGGTCATAAAGTGAAGCCCCATCAGTTCATCTGTCATACAGTATTTATGAAGTGTGAAAGTGTTGGTTAATATTACAGAGGAATGATAAATGCAGTGGAAGCTAAGCAGAGGATTCTTGTTCAAAAGGACTCTGAATCACTGCCTCGTGTCCCAGTGGGAAATGAGCCGTTCCCTGCAGTATGTTCATTTGTCTGTGTCAGGCTGACATCACATGTGACATTATTAAAGTTGAGAGAACGTTTTAAGCGTGCAGCTGTGTGCGCGTGCCCACATCCAAACTCCCGTGGCCTCTTTCTTCTCTCCCCTGATAGTTCTATTTTCTCTCCTGGTGTCCAGCCTCCTCATCCCCCTGGGTGTCCTCGCTCCGCTGGTGTCCACATCTCTCTAAAATACACATTGTTTTATTTTAGAGTGCTGACCCATTCAAAAATCACCTGGATCACTTGCCGGATCCGAGAGGTATCTCCATTTCTGTGCTGGAAAAACATCCGCAACATGACACCAGTTCGTTCTCTGTCCATGCCAAAGCAAAGTCACCAACAAAGGCATGAGAAAGAAAAAAAAAAAAAAATAGTTTTGCGAGACTATTCTGTGATTTTACGGTGAACCAAAGTAATTATGTTTTGGCATGCACTGTATTACTTGACTTTGGAAACAAGCGACAACTTAGGATCATGTGGACTTAGAAAAACAAAATATTGAAGCAATGACTTACCAGCCTGTTGTTTTGTCAATTCAGGCGTCTGCTCCAATCCAATCCAGTGCACCCTGTCCACTCATACAGTAACTACAAAGTTATTATCCACTTCCCCTTCAGTGCATGCAATCTCAGCATAATCTGGATCTTCTCTTTGGTTGATGACAAAACATGTAATTAATTGTGTAAGAGAAAAAGAGTCAATGTTGTATTTGACTTTGGAGACTTTATTGTCCTCGTAGTTCCTCGGGGCAACCAGGCAGGAGCGGTGGGCAACCAAAGTGAAACGGTCCTACAGTGGTATGCACAAGTAAGGGCCCCCCTTTAACTTTTCGACATTTTGCCATCCTATGGACCATAAACATAAATATCAAACACAATCACAAATCTGGCCTTTATGGCAGAGTGGCATTTATAAAAGAAAACCATAATAAGGCAAACAGCAAATGGGACTTCTTATGGTTTTCTTTTAAAAATGCCACTCTGCCATAAAGGCCAGATTTATAGTGTGTGGCTAATAGTTGTTCTGTGGACAGTTTCCCCCACCTGAGCTGTAGCTCTCTGCAGTTCATCCAGGGTCATCATCTTCTTGGTAACAGTTCTGGTCAGTGCTGTCCTTGTTCGGTCAGTAAAATAGGGATGACGGCCGGGTCTTGGTAGGTTTGCAGTGATGCCAGACTCTTTCCATTCCTGGATGGTGTATTTAACTGTACTTTGAGAGATGTTCAAAGCTTTGGAAATCATTTTCTAACTTAACCCAGCTTTATACTCCTCAATAACTTCATCCTGGACCTGTCTGGTGTTTTCTTGGACTTCATGATGCTTCTGCTCCCCAATAGTCTCTTAACAGACCTCTGAGACCATCACAGAGCAGCTGTATTTGAACTGACATTAGATTACACACAGGTAGACTCTATTTAGTCATTGTTAAGTTAAGTTACACTGTATTAATCTCATCTAGAGAAATTAGTTATCTGCATTTGACCCATCCTCAGTGTCGCATGGGGCGAACTGTAGGAGCAGTGAGCTACCAGCATGGGGCAGGCGCTCGGGGACCCATCTCCATGCTGGTGGTCAGAAACACCTGGCTGGAGGTAACCTATTGCACATGTTTTTATAACCTACCACTAACCTACGCAGACACGGGGAGAACATGCAAACTCCACACAGAAAGGCCCTGTCCAGGTGGAAATCGAACCCGGGACCTTCGAGCTGTGAGGCACGAGCACTAACCGCTGCGCCACTGTGCCATTGGGTCAACATGTGATCATTCAGAAATCATCCGGCAATTTCTGAAGGATACTGGTTGCACTAAAAGGAAAGGGGGACGATACTTTTGCATATCACATGATTGTGTGTCACTTAGTGTGTGTCTTTCACATACAAATTCAATTAAATATATCTATGTTTATGGTCCACAGTATGGCAAAATGTCGAAAAGTTACATACTTATGCATATCACTGCATGCCCATAACTTCAGGATTACCTCGCATGTAGATAAGCCTTTTGTGCAAATTATCGGCCAAAAGGGATCACGAGGCAGTTGCACAAGATTCTGTAACACTGACCCCTTAATGTGATAAGATCTTAAACATTAGTTAGTGTCAGCTCTAGTGTCAACTCAGCATGGAGAACTCTTGCCTTTCTAGTGTAGCTAAACACACATTTACACAGGAGTGCATAATCACCAAAATGTTTTATTTATGAACCGGCTGCAGTCAGAGTGCTATTTACCTGCCGTAAGTGCACTTCACACCTTCGTCTTAAAGCCAACTGCTCTCTGACACAACGCAGTAGACTTAGCAGCCATCGTCGCCACTTCTTCATTCTCTCCTTTTTTTTTTTGCAAACCGGGATAGACACACGGGCAGCTGTCTGTTAGGCGTTATTGATTGGGTCTTGACATAATAGGAACACTGTGTTAGCGAGTAGTGGCTCCCGAAATGCCGACACATATGCTTTAGCAAACAAAAGGCCAGAGACGAGTGGGAGGTGAGCCACAACAGCTGCCGAACAGGTGTTAAGTGATGTCTCCGTTGTGCGACAGAGCTGTCAATAATTATAGCAGTGCAGCACACAGGGGAGCCGCTGTGGGAAAAACATGCGGATAACTGTGCATATTTAAAAAGATGCACAACTTCTAACTCTCTGTTTTCTGGATTCAAACTTTTATCAAAGGCAGAGTTTTACGTGGAAGATTATACATTCAATCCAGAAGCTCAAGGAGCAGATGGAGATATATAATGACAAAGAGAATGCATTGCCACAATTTTAGGCACTTGCTTTATAATAATAGAAACACTCAGTATACCTTACTTCCCAGTCACTGTGGTTACATGACGAAGGGAAAGTCGAATCTCTCACCTAGTCAGACCAGAACTGGATTGCCCAAACCCATGTAAACTAGACAGAATCTATTGGGGGAGGGGGCGCGATCCGACTTTCCCCCTGAGCCAATCGCCGACCGGCCTGGGCCGATTGCAGTCAGATTAGAGCCGCATGTAACTGCTTTGTCCAATCAAATTTGATTGGGCTTAAAAGAGCTAGATGCAAGTTTGCCATTTTATACTCACTACTGCCACCTCAGGTCATACGTGTAACTGCACCTTCTATATTAAGCTTGTGCATGACTGCAATTTGGACCATTTTGAGTGACGGTGCAGGATTTTAGAGGCAGTTGTGGTGAATAAATCTGGGCTCATTCTACACCGACATTGTTGGAACATGAAGGGGGAGGAAAATACATAATTTTGACATTTTTAAACTCCGTATAGTCTCTTTAAGTGTGCATGCTGACCCTACCCTGGAAACTATAATGGACTACTGCAGGTGTTCAACAAAGCCACACACTGCTATTGCAACGAGGATGAGAGGAGAGCTAGCTTTTGTGGCTGCATCAGCGCGGAGAATGTGTGTTGGGTCATGAGACGCAACTAAGATTAGCTCCAATCGATCACATGAACAAAACATAAGCACTAATAAAGTCACTAAAACCACCAGCTACATATACAGTGGCCTTGAATTCATAGTGTATTACAAAATTCTCTTCCACAAAGAGCCGTTTCATTGCATAGTGTCATATAAGCCTATATTAGCCATTAGCCACCGAGTGCTAATCGGCCTCTTTATTAGTGTTATACGTGGATTTGCCAAAGGACATTCAGATCAGTGGCTGTCATGTAGACTGGGACAAGACTGATTTGACAGGTTTTGGGGAAAAATGGATAGAAGTCAAATCTTTACCCTAATCGGATTAGACTGAACATGTAAACGTAGTGAGTTACCTTTGACCTTGCAACATTTGTATACACTTAGGTATTGAATCGCAACCATCTGCAACCACTGGACACCTCATTAGTAGATGATATATGTCATCCATGATCTATAGAAGCTGTGGAAAGCATGTGAAATAAGTTTGGTCCAAACACACGGATTCAAATGACAGCCCTCCCACTGAAATTGTCACATTTTCTTAGTTGTAATTATACTGAATTACACATTTTAATCACTACTTGTCAAAAAACATTTCAAATTATAAGAAAATGATTGGTGCACTATTACCATGAAACCCAATTATACATATCTTCTTCCATTCCCTGCCTACACAAAACCATCGCTGATAGAGGGATCACGCAGTAAACACTATTATATTTGGACATAAGCCGTGTGTCGGGTGGTTATTAACATCATCCTTCATGCCACCTTCAACAAAGCTTTGCCTTCTCTGATGTAAATCCAATAAAAGTCCAAACAGTCACTCCTTGAGTTGGATTTGAAACCATTTAATGTCCATCTATGTTGAAGCTGAAAGTTATCACCCAAATTGCTAAATCTTAGCTGGAAATATATGTGCAGTGTTGAAAATGGGCTTAAATATACTGCAGATATATGTTTTTCCTAAACCAGGACTTATTTGTGACCAGAACAGAGCAAAGTCCTATCTATGGCAAGACACAACTGAACTAATTCGAAACCTTTTACCAGTTTTATACCAAATTAAACCATGAATTAACCAGGTTATGGGGATTATCGTAACGTAAATCCTATCTGCCACTTATCCTAGTGGCATTGTTAGACACTTTGCCGGCTCCGATCTCATACTGATATTGAAAGCCAATTTGCTGTCCAGTGCAGTCCTCCCTGCATGTTTCAATAGATGTTAGCAATTCTTCTCCCTTTGTATCTGTCACGAGCAATATAAAGGAGGCAGGGTGCATTAGCATATTTGCCATCTTTTTTTCTTGCCGTTGCCACCAGTTCAACACACTTTGAAATGTGAGAATGACAGGCGCGATTACTCATAGTTGGGTTTGATGCTCAGGTCAAGTTTATTTACAGGGAGAATCAGTCAAGATAAAGACAGCTGAAACTCGGGCTAGATTAAAGTGGTCTGATGCAGCCCATGCATAAAAGATGATTGCTTCAAGACACCCACATATTCACAAACACAGTTTTAATCAGGCAGATATCACGGTCTACACAGCCATGCAGTCAACTAATGCGTACCTTGAGATTTTCACACAGAGAAATATAACTACCGTCTTTATTGCATTTGAATCCTAAAGGCCCTTTGTAATAATTGTTATTATTAGATGTTTCATTATGAAGTACAGGCACTAAATATGTTTAGAAATTGGATTTTCACACATCCAAAGGCTGTAATTATTTCACTCATTTAGGAATTAACATTGTGTAAATTTGTTTTATTTAAAGTTCAATGCTTGGAAAGTATTTTGGTGGCTGCTATTGTGCAGCATGTTCGACTTCATAACACACACGCACGCACGCACAAACACACACACACACACACACACACGCACGCGCGTACACATATTTGTAATTATATCTTAGTGAGGACACTCATAGGCATAATGTATTACCCAGAAGCAAAGCCTGAACCCTAACCCCCTAACCCTAAAACCACATCTTGACCCTCAAACAGTCCTTTAAATAAGTGAGGACCACCCAAAATGTCCCCACTTTCCAAAAACGTTGTGGTCCTCACAATGTTGTAAGTACAGGAACAAACACACACACACACACACACACACATGTTTCCATGTTTGATGGGGACCAACATCTTCGCTTGTGAGGACTATCCTTTGTAGAGGTTCTAGAGGCACACAAAAAAAAAAAATCAGGTTACTTAACATGACAGTGACTACATTTACGTACATGTCGTCAATATTCAGGTCATGGTCAATAGTCCGGTTTCTGAAACATTTGGAATAGCCCGTTTACATGCATGAGTAGCCAGAGTTACTCCTGGTAATTGTAATCAATTGGGATATCCCGATCCAAAGCAAGATGCACGGACAACAAAATAGGCTTTCACACCGACACAAATGTATAACCCTCCTTCTGAAGACTAAATGCCATAAATATATTATCTTTAATTGTTTGGGTAATTTAAAGGCCAATTATTTCCATTAAAAAATAAAGAGGAGGGAAACAAACATCAACATTACAGCATATCCATATAACTCTTTTAGTCAATAAATTAGCCATTACTCAACACATGTTTATTGATTTATGACTCACAACACTTTCCCACATGTACGCACGCACGCACACAAACACACACAATATTGTACTGCTATCTTAGTGAGGACACTCAAAGACAAAATGTGTTACCCAGACCCTAACCCTAAACCCCTAACTCTAACCTTAACCCTAGCTCTAATCTTAACCCAATTGTAACCCTAACCCTAAAACCATATCTTGACCCTCAAACAGTCCTTCAAATAAGTGAGGACCACTTTTCAAAAATGTCCTCACTCTGTTGGTTAAAAACTCACACTGGTCCTCACAATGTCGTATATAAGTACAAGAACACACACACACACGTTTCCTGATTTTCATTCTTTATGTGGTGGTATAATTTATTCAATTCAACTGTTGCCCGGAAATCCATGTTACAGTCTTGCAGCTTTTAATAAACAAAAGTGTGGTTATCTTTTCAGGAGCGTTCTGTTTGCGCCCCCACTGTGTATTTTAAAATCACATTCATCAACTACATTTATCCATCAGCGATTTAGACACAGCTTAACCACCACAGTATTCAAACAGTCATTCATGCTTCATGTGCAGGTGTGAAATCACTTGACATTGACTTTGTGTGTAGCACTCCTGGACAAACATTTACAGAAGGCTTGGTGTGTGTTTGTTTGTTTGTTTTTTTTTACTGCAGGGAGTCATTTGTTCTGGAAATTAACACTAATTTCAAACGCTAAGACAAGACAAACACACTCGTGGTGACACACAGACAGAGCAAGAGGCATTATCCCTCACCAGTCGGATTATAAATCGTCTGGTAGTTTTCGCGCTGCTGACTGGGAAGAAGCTCCAGCGCCCCAGACATGCTTTATGTTCCCTATTACACTGACTAATTGAATGTTTGTCTATTTGTAATGAGGTGGGCCGCCTCTGGAGTGTTTATTTATCTTTCTGTATGCCGGGGCGTGTGCAAAGATACAACGAAGTGTCGCAGATTCGCTTGGGTAATGAAGGCCCATGTCGAACAATGTGCAAGAGGGTCCTGGCCTGTTCAGAGTATGGATAAAAGCACACAGGATACCTTTTACAGGATACAGCTTCTATTTAGGCTCAGAAAGCAAAATATATATTCAATCAAGCTTTTATAACAAAACTGCAACTACACCAGCAACACAGATCCAATGTTAATATAGCTGTTGAGTAAGGGAAGCTGCTCTTACTGTAATTATGATTAAATGGATGATGATCAAGGGCAAATCTCCCTCTGCTCATTTGTACATAACAAATGAATTATATATGAAAATGGTCTTTTGAAAACGCAGAATAATGCACTCTTATCGCTTAGTGTTTAAGGAGTGAGACAGCGCCTGTAATTGTAAATATGGATATTGTATGTTTCTAGGCAACCCTCATCCTCGTCCTTTTATGGATTCAGTTGAAAGCAGATGAACTGTGGCTTTAACTTACTGGGGTTGGACACGGCAACCATATGAAAAGTGAGTTGCAGCGTTTGAATACCGTAAGTTCCGGACAATTGAGCACACCTGAATTCAAGCCGCACCAACAAAATGTATAAAGAAAAAGAAAAAAGTAGAATTATGCAGTACTACAGCATGTAACAATATCTCTACTCAAGATGAAAATGAAAGACAACTGATTGACAGCTGCATTTTTATGTACTTGTAATCATTGCTCAAGAAGATAACAGTAAAATCACGGCCCCAGAGACGCACATTTATGTGAAGAAACTAGCAAATGTGGCACAGACGTAGCAGATCTGTCTGACGAGCTACAGCAGGATTTACAAAAGATCTGCTTGACTCCACAGACTAAATCAACACAGAAAAGAGGAAACAGAAAACCTTTCTCTGGGATTTTTACAGTTTGTCATGTCAACACAGTCTGAGTCTGAGTCAGTGATTAAGCTGCTCAAGATGATAGCATGCTACCAGTTAGCATGCTATCATCTTGAGCTGTTATAAGCGCATTTGAAGCACCATCAGCGCACTGGAAATCACAGGACTTTTCTTATCAAATATTTCAAGAGAGCAGTGGGCTGCAGGTGCATTTACTTCTATAAAAAAGTGTGAAGAACTTAAAAGTTTATACATTTGATAATATTATTCTTTAAACCCAGGTGTTCCGTCACCAAAGCCTCCTGAGAAGTGTGGCCATGATTAGAGCCGCCCTCCTTGGGATGTCGGCACACACGGCCCTGGTTTCCTGTTGTTCGAAGCCGCTCTGCTGGGTTTGTGGTGAATCATCTGGAGCTGTTATTGCATTTTTCTCACGTCGGAGTTCTTTCATTAGAAATAGCCGTGTGGTTTTGGACTCAGGCGCATTGTTGTTGATAACAACATGACACAATATTCAATATTACCATATAAAATCTATAAATTAGGCGCACACCGTTGTATAAGCCACAAGATTCAAAGCGTGGGAAAAAAGTAGCAGCTTATAGTCCGGAAATTACGGAAACTAAATTATATTGGAGTATAAACAACACCAGAGCAGCTAAATTATAAGAAATCTGTGTTTTTTTTAGAAGAGGGACAAAATATGTCCTTTGGATGAAACTGTGTTTTGGTTAAAATAGTTAACCTATGATCACTGAAGTACAAAGAACATTCAATCTAAAGGATATCTGTATACTGCCAGGCCCGGATCTTGCTGACGGAGTTGACAAACCTCTTATTGTGATAAGTGTATGTTAATTGTAAACAATTGTAAACATGGGAAAGGTTTAAATAGTAATTTCAGAGAGTCTTCGACAATTAGTGAACATGAAATGCATACATTTATGCTTTAGTTGCGTTTGACTTTCTGAGCCAGATGTGCTATGCAATGCCACTTGAACTTTGAGGAGCTATGTGCAGAAGATACAATCGGAAATCAATGATACTTTTGGAAAAACTCCTGGAGGCGCAAAGGAGGTGAGAAGACGGCAAGAGAAACAGAAAAAGTTGAGGGGAGGAAGAGAAGGGAGACTCAGGGACAGGAGGGCGGTGGATCAAGGAGAGCACCCTCCATCAGTGACCTGTTTGGGAAATAAACATTGTCACTGTGAAGTATTTTCAGTGAAGGACACGAAGCACCTAGTTTTAGCTGGATAAAACTAGTGGTAATGGTATTTTCACTTTTTTTGTTGGTTTGCAGTGATAGATTTGAAGATTAAAGTAAAATGGACAGAGTCGATGATAATGAATATAATAATACAGTATGCAGCCTGTTCCTTTACAAAACTGTGTAGCTTAGACCTCTCTTAATAAACATATAATGATAATAAATGTAGAAGGAATTTAAATATTTAAATTTTAAAGCTTGTTTTGTCCCACTTCTCAAGAACGAAGATCTCCTCAATGAAATTCATTTTTGTTTTGGCCTGTTGGATAATGTGCAGTTCCAATTTAAAGTACATTCATCATGTCATCAGTCTATTACACGCCCTATAAATGTATTCAATTTACTGTGCATGAAGATTCAATAGTATACATGTATGCATAAAGTGAATGGTCTCTTTTCTCCATTGTGAGATCAATAAATTACAACTTGTGTATTACAAATATGCTAAATCAGTAATTTTTTTTGCCCTCCAGCAGTGGCTAATTTTATTTTATTTGACGACTTTAGGTGATCCCGTCATAGTTTCTGTCCCAGCTTTGATTAGTGGCCGTTAGCATTAGCATGCTATTGCAAGCTGCAACATTTTGTGCAGCTATAAATAATACACTTGTGGAGGTTCAAACTAAAGGCACATTCACACTTCAAAAGACACAAGACCTTTATTCGTACACTAACAAACAAAAAAGATAATTACATAATACATGCTCTAAAAGGACAGTAGGTAGCAACACTGTAAAAGACAGGCAAAATAGAAAATTATAAACACACTCAAACCTATTATAAACAACTTTAATACAGTGGTCTCTCGCTATGACGCGGTTCTCCTATCACGGCCTCGCTGTTTTGCAGATTTATTTTTTGTACAATTTTTTAGTACAGCTTTTTTACAACGCTGTACGTGCATTGTGTTCTGCGTCCTGATTGGCTAGTCGCAGAGTGAGCCCTCCTCTCGCTGCAGAGAGGATCTCTGTGGACCGTCAACACATCAGCGCACACCGCAGAGTCACAGCAACAGGCCGACTCCACGTTTACTTTCTCTGCACTTTTCCACGATACGATAGCGAGGATTGTCTCTTAGTTACAAGAGACAAGAGCAGCTCACGATGTTTCCATTCCCACATCTGTAATGTGTAATCTAAAAATCTAATTAGACAAAAAAATCACATAGTGACACCAGGTATAAGGGAGAACCCGTGTGAACTAGGGAGAAGTGTGTGGTTGTACAGCCTTAAAACATATATAATAGTTATAAAAAATAAAGTTGACGACTTTGCGGATTTCGTTTATTGCGTCTTAGGGTACACTGTATAGTCAAAAGACATCTAAAATATGTGAACGCCCCACACAGTCTGCTCAGTAAACCCCACGCCGCTCATCATCAATAGGTTTTACCGTCGGTGTCGTAGCCTCGGACGGTCCAACCATTAAAATAGACAATTAAAATCTGAGCATTGTTGCTACCATACATGCAACAAACAGCATATGGGCATTCCAAAACACTCACCAAACAAATTCAACCCTCATGGATGCCGTGGGTGAGCACAGCGACCGCCCTGGAATCCCACAGAAACTGGCACCTCGCAGCAACCAGGCCACTTCCCATTTAACCCCCTGAGGTACCTACCTGTTACAAACATATATACAACATTTAGGTTTTCCGATACAACTGACTTGGTCCTTATTGTTGACAGACCACATAATAAAACTCTGTTGCCTCAAGCGCATAATAATAAATTCATAAAAGCCCATAATTTTGTGTGCTTTCTTTGATGTTTTGCTGCACATGTCCCAAAATCTTTAGCTGAATCATTTCTCTGACTCATTAACAGACTGCTTCTAAAAAAAATACTATATTTTTCGGTGGACAATCCAACTTCCTTTTTCTTCCAATGCCATTGATTTAACGCGTCTAGCCAACTGGGCGCTAGCTTCTTGGGGGCACAAGGGCAGAAAACGGCATGGAGGTATTGATTTCTATGGGGAATGCGCCATGACCAGACAGGGCCATGCGTGTTTACTGTATGGACTGGTTGCTATCTTGGATATGTGCCTTTCTCTTTGTCCTGAGGGAATACTTGTGCACACGGGTCATCTGAGGACACAGCAGTTTCTTAATGGCCCTTGCACAGCGCTTATGTCAGCAAAATGTTAGCAACTCAGAGCTTTAGGACACGCGTATACGTGCTGCTTCACTGGCTTGTATTTACAGCTAGAACAATCTATCTATAGCCCGCGTCCTCACTCCTGAGCCTGCATAATCATATCAGAGCTGATCTAAAAAGCCACACATGTAGCTGCGCTATCTGTTTAGACACCGGATTTATTGCATTGTACTTATCCCAGATGGAGGCGAGAAGAAGATATGGCTATTTGTTGACAATAGGTAGAGGTGGGTAGCATATTTTATAAAGTGTGAAACTGCAGCGAGAATATTGTTGCTTCCAACTATTCTGTGTCAAAGCAAACATTACTGTATAAATGAGTTTGAACTTTGGAGTCTATTTCATTTCATTTCATTTCAGTGTTTTAATACATTTATAGAATGAGTTTTCACACACACACAAAAACATTTGAACAATAATTACGTACAGTATGTGACAGAGCTAATATAATACATATGGATACCGCTACAAAGATATGAAAGAACAAGGTAGAGATGATCTAATACTGTCGACTGAACTGGGTTAATTCAGTAGTGGGCATTTCGCCTCAATCGTTCAGAAGCTTTTCCTCGCCCCTATAGTCAGATGCATGGCCCTGTGCACACGGAGTCAAGCCCAGGACTAAATGCAATATATTTTATCAATTCAGCGTATCATCCGTACACAACCAGCGTTTGAGGCATCTGTAAAATAGCATTTTTCAAACTAGGTCCCAGAGTGAAAGTTCACACTGTTTACGTGGCTCCATAATTACACAGCTTTTACTAAAATGATGACATCACAGCGCCAGTGTTGTGTCTGTTATCCAAAATCTACTGCTCTTGAGTTTTACTCTGCCCGACGATGAGCCACAGGTGATATGGAGAAAAACACGGGGTCGGCCCATTAGTCCGACGCCCCATTATTCCGAAAATGTCCCATTGAGTAGGGGTTGAAAAATAAAATTAGGCTTAGGCAAGAGTCCACTGACCTTAAAGGAACAGGCCACCATTTTTACATACTGAGATATGTTCTTACCTGAGCTTAGACGAGTTGATGCGTATCTGTCTGGTCTTTGTGTGTGTGCGCTCAGTCACGCAAAACGACCAAAGATGTTGTTAGCATTTGGCCTCTCCCAATGTATCCCTATAGCTCCAAATGGGGTGAAGTTAGAAGCGACCAAGCTCTTCCACGGGCACAAAGACCAGACAGTTACGCATCAACTTGTCTAAACTCAGGTAAGAACATATCACAGTATGTAAAAACGGTGGCCTGTTCCTTTAAGTTTGGGGCCAGTGGTTTTATATGGCTCTCTAAACCACACCACGACTGGGTTAAAGATGTCGGACTAATGGCATGGCACCAAAAAACACCGCAGAGTTACTCTCCATTCTGTCTGTGTTTGTTTGTGATCGTTTATCCCGTGTGTTACTGTTTGCTTTCCAGAAGTTCACTGCGCATGTGCTATCTACAGTATTTTCTTTGGTAGCTCCACAGCGCCTCACACTGGCCTGGCAGATGTACCGTGGCGTTTTCGCAGACCGGAGTCAATCCATATGGGCACACACATTTACTGAGATGTCTCCGTGTTTACTGTGAAGGCTTCTGAAATTATAAGTGTTTGTCTTCGTGTGGATGTAGCCTATGACTGGCAAGCTACATGGTGGGGGCATTATTCACTGTCCCCCTCAATAATGGACTTCTTACAGATCACAGGAGCAGCAGGGCTTTGTTAATGCAAATGGAACCTACTGGCTCACAATCTCCCCTGCCCAGAACAAACTAATTTAATTTGTCAATTTGTTTTAGAGACAACAATTTGGTTTTGGCAGTCCTGACTCCTCCCCTCAGGAGTGGGCAGGGCCTCCAGTTTGTATGCTACCCATTTTTACATTCGACCTCAACATCCTCTATTCACTCAACTCCATCGCCAGTCCAGATGTCAACACTTTACAATCTCAACTATGGTAGCACATTTCTGGACACCCTCGAATCTACACCAACGCCAAGAGCTTAATAACTCAAAAACACTGCATAAAAAAGAAATTCCTAGCCACTCGTGTGTATTTGTGCATCTCTTTTGCTGATGCGCGCTGTCTGAAATCCCCCTTGTATCTCAAGCTTAGCGCGGTGTAATTTAAGCCGATTTGTATCTATTTCTTTCAGGCCAAAACAATGATCGGGTCAGGGTCATTTCCTTGTGCTAACGGCGCTAATAGGTTCTGTTACAGATAATCTAGCCCTAATGATGTGGCTAGGAGACCCTTATTCTGCTACTGGGTCAGAGCCACTATTGGAGTCTGCAGCCGTCAATATGTTTAAGAGTCAAAGGCGGCCTGGATCTTGAACGTTCAAATGTGCTGCTGGTTAATTGGACGCGTGGATTGACTGACAATATCGCTGCAATTGACTCTAAAAATGGAACATGTCCCGATGGTTTGGGCCTGATTGGAGCCAATGACCTGCTGGAAATTGGGAGGAGGCCTGGTGTGGAATAAGACTGATTGGCAATTTAATTTGACGGAAAATAAAATAGGAGATTGAGGACCACAAATAAGGGAACACAGCCATCTTGAACTCAATGTTAATTCAGTTGGAAAAATGAGTCAAAGGGTGGCAAAGTAATATTCATTAAATCAATTTTGAAGGAACATATGACAGGAGAAAAAAGGAGAATGTGCACAGGATGGTCAAGTATATGTATTGTCACTTCAAATGCATGTAAAAAAGAAAGGGACAGTGTGTTATGGTTCCCTACTGGTGTGACGTCGGGACCCACAGTCACCCTGGGATAACAAGCTGCGACCGTTATTGAGAATAAGCCAAAAAAGCTGAAAATGTGATCAAAATAGTAAAATCAATGTCGTCAACACATACACCGCTGTAGGCCACACAGACAAACAAAGGAAGGAGAGAGGCAGAAAGATTCATAGGTTTCAATCAGATTAAACACAAAGGAAGCAACAGCTAACAGCGATTCGGATGAGGCTGAATGACCGTCCCATGATTGAGTTTGCTCACTTTGCGTTCTTAGAGGGAAGAAAATATGCTCCACATGCACATGTTTGTGTAAAGCCTCACATAGTAGACGCTGAACAAGTGGGCAATAAGAGAGTCCAGCCACAGCAGGCTTTTGAAATGTGCATCTTGGTGATTTTAGTCATATTTAAGTAATGATTATGATGATACATGAGCTTGTTAAACTGGTGAAGACAAAAATGTAGACTTAAGTATTAGGAATAAGTTTGGAATAGTTTAAGTAATAGTAGCCTAATAGTTACGTGCATGCTGATGCTTGACATTGTTGCTGTGATGTTTGGCACAGATAAAATACTGAACATTTAGGGCTTTCCGTTTTCAGCAGTCAGTCTAGTGTGGTAGCTCCTTGTGATCCTCAGCACAAAGGTGATTAGTCAACTCTTTCAGTTTTGATTTGTTAGGTGGTCTATCAAGCGACTGTGGTGCCGGAGGATGTCTTAAAATTGTATTACTGGTATCAGCAAGGTTTTGAGTGGGTTGTGTTGATTGTGGAAGTCAGCCTTTTCCCCTTCAGTGTACTGCACATGTGCGGGATCACCGACGTCCATGTGGCTCCTGAATCACTGTTGCCCTTCTCCAGGCAACGTCAAATTTGGCCCACCAGCATAACACCTTTGGCCCCCAAGAGACTTTTGAAGAAACATTTACTCATAAATCAGAGACCAGATACGTGAAAAGGACTCTAAAATGTGGAAAATACTGTCAATATTTTCACATTTCCCAGCAAATCACCCCATTAGATCATGTATTATGTGCATAACTTATATTTGTAGAAAAAAGGTGCTTTACTTTGGGTTACAATAGCGAGTTTCGGCCCTTGGTGTTTTGGCATTGAAGAAAATCGGCTCTCCATGACACAAACTTGCCTACCCCTGCTCTAATCTTTCGCCTTTGTCTTTGGTTGTGGGAAACAGTACGAAGTCACGGCATTGATATAAACCAGCCTCATCTGTGATATAAGAAGGACCTCCTCATGCAGAACCCCACACGCGATCAACAGAACCTTGAATTTCAATTTGATGCAGTGCCTCTGGAGAAGAAAGCAGTGAAGGGTAGTCACATAAAACCTAACTCTATCAATGGTCCTGCACCACTGAAGCCGTCATGTTTGTTTTAAATTTCAATCTATTTATGCAGTCGGATGATATCACTCTTAAAAATATAGACTTTTCTTCCCATTTATTTCAATTCCTGCCTTGAGTGCTTACACTTGTATGTGAATAGTCGACCTAGCACTGCCTGATTCTTAAACCCCGGGTGAGTGCCACTTGCCATTAAAAAAGGAGATTCTTAAAGGGATATTTCAGGATTTTTAACATGGGGCTTAATTTCCTAGTTATCCAGAGTGTTGCTGATTTTTTCTGGAGATATTTTTTTTGTAATTCATGCAGTTCTTATGTTTGAAGAGTTACGTGGCGCTAGGCTTGTGCTAGGCTAGCACATTTCTATGGTATCAGCTAGCCTGCATTATAAACAGTCTGACCCGCTCCACAGTGCACCTGAGGCAAATCACTTATAACACCAGACTAACCATATAAATGTTTGTGTAGACAGAATAATGTTTGGAATATAACTGACCTTGCATCACATGAAGGATCGCATTTTGAGGGACTATTTTCTAGCAGATCACTGCGCCGCTGCGTAGCTTATACAACCAGGAGGCTGATGCTGCTCAAATATAAGGTCTTTTAAATGCAAAATGGTAAAAATTACTCTATCGACACAAACATTTATATGGTTAGTCTGGTGTTATAAGCGATTTGCCTCAGGTGCACTGTGGAGCGGGTCAGACTGTTTTTAATGCAGGCAAGCTGATATCGTAGAAATGTGCTAGTCTTGCACTAGCCTAGCGCCACAAAACTCTTCAAATATAAGAACTGCTTGATAATTACACTATGGATAGGAAATGAGGCCCTTTGTCAAAAATCCTGAAATATCCCTTTAAGTTTCTGAATTGGGTGAATCACAGGCTTGTCCTTTGTTTCTGTGTGGGCTAAGCTCGGGGCAGATACAGTATGTCAAAAGTGGCTGACAAGGTCTTTCCCATTTCAAAGACCGACGTGGCAAATATATCTCTGCACCCTGTCCTCACCGTCTACAGGCCATGGTGCTGCCGTCAATGCAGAGCTCAGCCAAAGAAGATCGAGATATGCCTATATGTTTTACACTTACTGAATAGTTGGTTTTATTTCGATGTCACTAGAGATTATATGCAATTAAAAATGACGAACGCATGCCCTCCATAGGAAGAATTATGTTACCATTGGCAACTATTTGCAAGGTGTTGGAGCAGCAGTTGAAGTTGTTGTGATAGATGAGTCGAAATTATCCTTCAGACCGGACGCTGACCCACACCTTCAAGTCCTCAGCTCACCCTCCACCAAAAAACCAAGTAAAGAAATAAATGATTTTGAGGTTGGCCCGAAGAGCACTGTCTGAGTTTATTTAGCAATGTCGACCTACTGCCAACAGCATCGGGTCAGAAAAGTATGTATCTGAGAGTTGACTATAGATACAGATGGCAGTGTGTTATACAAGGGGCCTGGCCGAAGGGGAAGGAAACTTGTGATGGGAATCAAATTTTGTTTTAATTTGTAGATGTTTTCTGGTGGACTAAAAACATATTTATAATCACATACATAAAGTCAATCAGGTCCATATGGATGTTTTGACAGCAGATTTTCCACTGATAAAGACGGAAGAGCTAGCTGAAGCTAATGTTAGCATTATATCAGGGTTGCCAGGTCTCGGCAGCCAAACCCACCCAAAAATATCAGAAAAACCCCCCCAAATTGGCAACCCTGATATAATGCTAACATTAGCTCTGTAAACTAGTTTTTGTAGCTACTATAGTTTGCAGAGCCGTGTGCTCCTGCGATGATGAGAAACTGCCCCTTTACTCAAAAGCTGCTCTTAGAGTATTGGGTTTGAGTTTCGATTTTTTTTTTTTCATCCACGGCGAGGATACAAAGCTGTCCAATTCTGTTGTTTAATCGCGAACATGGCAACCCTGCATTATGTTTGGCATTCTTTTAAGTATGAACCACTTTGCTCCTCTCAATATCCCCATATCTTTATTTAGTATAAAATATAGTTATAATTCAGCATTTGTTTAAAGGGGCTAGATGCAAGTTAGCCATTTTATACTCACTACTGCCACCTCAGGCCATACGTGTAACTGCACCTTCTATATTAAGCTCGTGCATGACGGCACTTCGGGCCTGAAGTAACAACTTTTTGAGTGCAGGATTTTAGAGGCAGTTGTGGTAAATATATCTGGGCTCAGTCTACACCTAAGGACATTGTTGAAACATGGAGGAAAATACTTCATTTTAACATTTTTAAACTCTGTATAGTCCCTTTAAGTATGGTGAAGTAATGGGTGAAGTAATTTGTTTTTCCCCTCTTCCAAAAGCTTCTAACATGGATGAATTCAGAAATGTCACCTGTATCTATAGTGATTTAAAAGTTATGGGTAAACCCAAAATCAGAATATTGTCAACATAAATTCTGGTCTTCTCCTAAAACATTTGGCTACACACATTTACTTTTAAGTTTAAAATGGTTTTAATTAATGCATATGTTTTTATGCAGTGTGCAAATAAAAAAAGTACCAAATGAAAATTAAAGTTGTAAGTCCAAGGTCAAGTGAAGTTATAAAGCACAATACACTGACATATCTATGGCCTGTATTGAAGAACCTTTTTGACAATTATGGCAATAGCTGTGAAAAACCATTTAAAAACAAACAAAAATGTGCGGCCAATTAGGCTGCTGCAAATGGTGGAGTAGTGCTTTGTCCCCACCGTTGTAGGTTCGAGTCTCAGCTCCCACAGTTTGCAGGATGTCTCTCCCCACTCTTCGCCCCCTTTTCACCCAGAGTTGTTCTGCCAAGTAATTTGAGGCAAATTGAATAGTGCAGGAAAACGCATTAAAAATACATCATGAAGTGCCTTTGCCTGGCTTTGGCCATAGCAGTTATTTAACTAAAGACAATCACATCCTGCAAATCACACATTACCCTTTACATTAAGAACTTTTAGAAACACAGTGTTCCCATTCTCTCATTGAATACAGAAAAAGCAATAAGTATTACAAGACTTCATTTCCCGACTGCTATTTTTTGTAGAACAAAATTGAAAATTGCCTGGCAAATTACTTGTGTTATTTCCTAATAAATACGTTGTCCAAATAGTCAGAAGACTAAGTTTGTGCAGAGCCCGAACAGCACCAGGTCCTTTTCAAACAGCCTTTTGATGTTTTTTGCTTCGCCCCCTCTCCTGCTTTTCCAACTGCAATTTTACTATAGCAGCCAGGAGAGCAACTGTAATGCCTTGAAAACTTTGCTCTTAAATGCATCTTTCTCATAAAGTATTGCCTTCCTCGTCTGGCTAGAAAGGAAAAATTGAAACCCCCAGACCTCGTCGGACATGTCTCTGTTGAAATACGTATACGAAAGCAGAGTCATGGGGCAAAAGTGAATCCTTTCAAAGGCAAGGCTGGCTGCATTCAGGCTGTCCTTTGACTTCACGCTGGTCAACTCGGACGACTGAACGGCGCTACAGAAAAAACATGCAACATAATAAGTGAGAATTTAAATCTCATGGATTGCAGAAGTACATTGTCGTCCTGACTCTTTGGTCCAAGGGAGCTTTTCATTTTGTAAGTGCAGTGTAATAAATTTCAACCTGGATAGACAAAAGCAGCGATTAGAAAGATTTATTGATATATATAGTATACTGTATTTGGCGATCAGACCCCGGCAGTAGACATTGATTAATGAATTAAATTTAGTATGGATGGGAAGGTTTGCGTTAGGGATGTCTCCTCTGGAGCATGGGCACTGATGGAAGAGACCGGTGAAGACGTGGATAGAAGAGGCGGTGATGGGGTGGAGTTGGGTCGCAGCACAACTGGGAAGCAAGCCATGAACGCTGGAACGCTTAAACACATGACCGAGGGCGGTGATTGGCTGCAATGGAAATGTGGCTCTTCAATGATAGGCTGAGGTGGAGGTGTGACCCTCACAGGCTGGAGGAAGGTGACGCTGAACTTAGTCTTTCAGGTTGAATTAAGCGTAGGCTTCATGACTGTAAATGATGTCCTTGCACAATGGTATAACAGGAATTATATGTTTAATAGCAAAATGCATTGATTTCTTTCTTTTATTTAAACCATCCATTCCCAAAGTCCGGGACATCGCGGCCCCCTTTATCTATCCATAAATCTGTCAGGGCCCCCCAAATCAATATAAATTAGTCTATTAAAAGGAATTTGTTATTATTTTACAGCTATAATTACATTAAAAGCAACATCTAACATCGACTGTAGCTAAATACTGGCTTAAAGTAGTAAATTGGTCCATATAAAGGATTTTTTTCCAATGTGCAGTGTTTTGTAGACAAGCCTTAGGGGAGAACCACTGAACCATTCACTTTCACATTAATTCACCCATGACAATTTTGGCCTAATAACAAAACACCACTAATTGGTACTGACCACTGGTAGATCAAACTCAACTGCAAATGTGCCAGTTTTTCTAATCAAAATTGGGACTAGAAACACAACAAAGAACAGGCAACCAACAGATGTGTCGTATGATAAGCCTCTGAGTTGTGTTTATTTTGTTCTGCATATATAGTAAAAGACATCCAGTACAGTAAGTTTTGCCCATAACGCTTCTGGCAAAATATTGCCACTGAAAGACACCTATGATACTTGAATGTTGAAAGAAATAGCTCTGCTTTTCATCTGAACTTTATTTAAAATGAAACGAGGAATAGCTCTTGACAAACCTGTGAAGTTAGAAGCATTCATGTGACCTTTTACAAAAGCCCTTAGGTCACTCATGCTCTCATGTGTCTATGGGCTGACGTTCTGCTCTCACAGAGCAGTCAGTAATAGAGCGGTGACTTTTTCGAAATATAATGATTAAATAGAGTTTTGACATTCTGCAAAAGACAGTGCATTTATTAACAGACAAAGAGTTGTCACTGTGACTAATATGACTTTATATCAGCATTTCCAATGCTTTATACAGTTGCAAGGATACTCTGGAGGGTTCTGAGCAATTTCAGTGAATGATACTGTATCAAAATCACAAGGCTTCTTTCTTTCTGACTTAAAGTCATGTTTGTTAGAATGCAGCATACCATGAATGTCCCAAGAACAGGTTATGTTTGTGCCTATTTTAAATACTTCAATCAGTGAGGATACAGGCACATTGCCATAGAAAATAAACAAGCTTGCAGGCTGACTCTATTTAAAGATAAGATAAGATAATCCTTTGTTGATCTCACAATGGAGAAATTCACTTGTTACAGTTGGCATTCAAGAAGATCACTCAGAGTGTGCAAAAACAGACAGGAAAATGTGCAACCAAAGCAGGACTAAGTAACTCTTGCCCCTAGAGGCCATAAGCGCCACTGCAGGTGTCGTAGCTACATTGTTTTACTCATTAATTGTCCGTGAGAGTAAATACTACGCTGACAGAAAAGACAAAGGGACAGAGGGATATTGTACATCCAATTACACAATGGAGATATTGTTTTTCACTCAAACTTGGCTGTAAATACTGTTTTAAGTGGTGCTAGCCCTCAGTTAGCTTTGCCCGTTAGCCTGTTAGCTTCTTCTTCGTGATTCCATTAGTGTGTATTGGTGGCCCCGACACGGGGTCAGGAAAGTTGCAATTGTGGTTTTCTGTCCAGAGACACCAGGGGGAGACGAAAGACCCCCCAATCACCATTAACACTTGTATTACCCCAGAGGGATTATGGAAAGGATTTATTAAGGTAAACAAGTTACTAGGCAATTTGTATTAGTTTTGTCAGAATGTGGCGTACAGGGCCGCTGCAAGCCATTCTGGTGCCCTAAGCAGAAATGTTTAATGGTGCATCAACCTTTATGAGCTGGGACGACTAACCACAGACACAGAGAAGGTGGCAGAGAACAGGCATTGTAGACTCTCCCTATACATTTTGGAAAATCCGCGTGAAGCTTTTGACGAAGGTTACAGGAAGCAGCCAAAACAAGTCAAGCCTCTGTCTGTTAAAATAAACCCCAAAACAATATGTCATTTATAGTCACCCCTTTGCCTCTGTCTGTTATGTTTTTCCACCGTCGTCTTTGCTTTGGTCGTGGTACCTGCAGCTCAATTACACCTTTGTGAATCCCCCCCAGACTGACTTTTATACATTAATACCCAGTCATTCATTAGTGTAAGCAGCGTGTCTGGACCTAATCCCGTCTCCCCTCTCTTGCCTTTTATCGTTTGCTCTGTATCACTTTCCCTGACAGTAATGTTCAGGTAATAAGTATTTGCCAAAGGAATGCCTTTGAGCCATAAAATCCCTTTAATCATTTCATATCGCAGCCGCCGCACAGAGAGATGGGGAGTTTATTTCTCTGGCAAGTACCCTGTCCTTAGTCATAGCGCTTGATTTCGGTAACCCCAGTTGAACCATAACTTTTTGAAACAAATTATATTCTCGAAATTACCTCAAGTCCAGACCACATTCAGTTCACTAATGTGGTGTGGAGATACTTATAAAGCTACAGTATGAATGTGTTAAAAGTGTTTTTTTCTATTGACACGTGTCTGTTGCTGTTTCAGTCAAACAATATGAACTACATGGGAAAAATAGAGATAAATAGAGGGGGGTGCTTGGAGAATCCTTTCACTTGTTAAAAAAATTAGAACATGCATAGTGCCAACAGGGTCACACGCATGACAATGACTATCCTGCTGTCATGTTTTTTGTTAGTAATTGGGTAAAAAACAAAGGGGCCTCTTGGAGGACAAATCATAAGCCAATTGATTTACCAAAGACTAAACTACGTATCTTGTGTGGCTGCCTTTTGAAACATCGCCATTAAATTAACTTTTTTACAGCAGATTTGTCGTTCTCATTGGAGTTGTATTGGCACTGAAATAGATTTCTATAACAAGAACGCGACCTATTCATGACCTTTTCTCAACTCCCCCGCCCTCCATTCGACAGGCGGGCGCCCCTACCCAAGAAAAACGTCACACGTGACCCACATGTTTTTATGTATGCGCTTTGCCCTACCTTCAACCTGTGTTTGTGTTTTGCACTTGTGTATGTGTGTGACTTTTGTAAATTATACAATATTGTGTGCTCTTTTTTCAGAGCATATTGTTACATTATATGTCAAGGCAACACCCAAGGTCACATAGTCATTCTGAATGTGGCAAACAGGGATTTTAGAATTTGGAGGCCATGACTATCAACATCATTACAAACAACTGCATTGAGATTGTTGCCCTTTACTGAGAGAAAACATATGGCATTATTTCCACATGTCACCTCAATTTTAAAGATCTTATATACTTTTTTTTTTTTTAAAAGAGCTTTTTGTAATTTGTTTTCATATTTGTTGTATTTCCACATATTTTGGTAACCCTGCATATTTAGCTACCTCCCTCTTCCAAACTCAACATGCCAGCCCACACTCTGGTGTACATCACATGGAGATTTCTTTGTAACTCCACTGTGCTTTATAGTCTAGACTCCTTCACCAATAATACGTATGGTTGTTGAACTTTCTTATAGCTGGCCTTGTAGAGCGTTAGCTTAGAAAACATAAGGTTGTTGGATTGCTCCTCTCTCTTTTCACATGGGCCGCTACATGCATAATCTGAGCCTGACACTAGCCTGGTCACTACTGCCATTCATTCTTTCTTTTTTGCCTCACCTGCCTTTATGGGTTGTTTCTACTGGCAGGCACTACCCAGCCTGTGCCTGGGCAACCCCCTGCTTACCTTCATAGTTGTCTTTTAGCGGCTTCTTTCCTCTAGTATTTGCCTTTGCACCTTCCATAAACAACACCAAATGGCAACATTTGTCCACATTGTTCTCATTGAGGCGCACAAAACCTTTAAGGCCGCTCTGTTTTTCCTTCCAGCGTGCACATCTTTGGAAGCGCCGCCCGCAACAACTGCAGGCCTGCAGGTAGTGGAAGCCCTCGCCTGTACTGGGGAGAATAGATACGTGTCAAGGCGAGTACATAGACCGAGGCGTGCAGGACACAAGCGTGTTATGCGAAATTGCGGCTTTATTTACTCGCACAGACACTTCTGCGGAATCTCCACTGGACTGCACCAACTTAAACTAACTCGCAGGGGTGTTCAACTTAACACCATACTCTGAGTCAGTTCAGCGTCCAATGGCACCTCCCTGCTTTAGCGCAATGCGAAAGTTCTCTCTGATTCCAAATCCTCAGTCATTATCTGATAGATTTACATGACAAAAAAAAAACTTTGTGTAACTTTATTAATGTTTAAAACCGCAGCCCGGGCCCCTGCTGCAGCCCAGTTAAAGCCTCTGGGCATGTAATAGTACAAATGTGAAAGTTCATTATTAATAGCTGTTTTTTTTTTTAACAGGCATCCCAAAAGTACCGCGGCCCACCGGCAAGCTTCCCGACTCTCTCGATTAGCCGGCACGCCTTTGGCAACCAGCGGTTCTCCAGCCCTTTCATGGTAAGCTCCTTCACACGCTTGATGAGTCACATTTTAGACGTATTTGAACAGAATATGCAGACCAATTAGGTAAATAAATCAAGGACACAATTTAAGTCAATCGTGTTGAAATATCTAATATGTGAAGTCACATACACAAGCGCTGAGGTTGTTGGGTAAAGACCTCTGTACGACAACATATCCAGGCTGATGGGTAGAAAGTTGTACAAGCCTGAATAAAGCACAAGGACCTTGAAAGTTGTATCGTACCCTGAACACAACACATTCCTGAATAAATTAAGCAGCATTGTATGTACTTCACAATAACCTCCAATGCACCATATTGTACGTCTTTGGCTCGCGGCTTACGGGACATAAAAAGCATCAATCCAGTGGTTCTTTAAGCTACATCGCTGTACAGTGAAATTAATTACCGGCTGTATAATCATGAGGAATAAGGTAATAATGTGCACAAAGATTAGTGTAGTGGGCCATCGCGGTTAAATCAATGGACTGAAAACACTTGTTAGTCTCTATTATTAATGGCCGAAAACCCTCTTCTATCTAATTCCATTGTGCTTTTATTACCTGCGTCGGAGGAACAGATTGGGGGAGGGACCGCGACTGTTATGGGGCCCAATAAAGCTTTAACATGCATCTTGCGTTTGCTAAAGAACTCCGAGAAACCCGAAAGCGATGGGTCAGCATTACTTAACACGGCCATTTAAATGCACAGTCTCCCATAAATACATGCATAAGAACCCAGTACACATACCTAATGTATTTCCTAGCAGTGTTTTGTCTTGTCTGCCATAACTTTGAGAAATAATCCTTTGACGACGTGTGTGTTTTTAAGTGTGCTTTTTTTCTCCCCCCCCTTCTTCTTCTTTTTTCCATCAAATGTGTACGTGCGTGTGTGCACTCGGTGTGTGTGATTCCTCTGTCAGCACAATGCGTCAGGGGCTGCCTAGGACTTTCAGAAATGCAAGCACAAGCATATCTTATTTGGATTATGTATAAAACACTGATAGAGGCCGTCTGCTTGCATCAATCAAAAGCGAGAAGGGAGCGGGGCGGGCCGGGGGACGGTAAAGCCAGAGAAGTCTGCAGGGCGAATGGGGAGAACGTACAAAGCAACAAAGGTTCAGAAGGCAGGAGCCGTGCACTGTAAAAAAAAAAAATGCATCTGCGATTCTTAGGCATGCGAATAGCTTTGCTTTTTCGTATTTAACTGTCTGACAATGGCATATGTGTCAGTCAATAACTTAGGATAATGCTTAGTTTTAAGTTTTAAAGCCAGGAGAGCAAGGAGAGTAGCAGATGTTGGACCTATGAGGGTTTGGGTTCACTTTTGGGCTCACAAGATGATAATGAGATCAAACAGTATTCAATTTTAGCTATAGCTCTATAGGTCAAGGTTATTTATAAGCAAGGATTTAACAACGAGGAGCTGTGTATTATACAGTTTTAATGCACCTCCGCGAAGTGCATTAAAATTGTACAATGCACAGCTCCTCATTGTTATATCTGCCATTGTCTTACAAACTGTTCATCTGGGCCTGTTTGCTTTGCCTGAAGCTCGCTCCACTCAGTTGTTTGTCTTTACTATGGAAGCAGCTGCAGTGGAGCAGTGTTAATTTTGACAATCATTTCATTTTAGTCTATCCATCCATCCATCTTCTTCCACTTGTCCGTTGCCGGGTCGTGGGGGAGTCTAGTTTTAGAAAAATGAACACAACTTTTATAGTGCTTTTCTACCTTCATTAGGCCCAAAGCGCTTTACATTCATACACTGGTGTACACAGACACTGGAGGCAAGGAGGGTGAAGTGTCTTGCCAAATACACAGCGACAGTGAGCACCTTCAGGAAGCGGGATTTGAACCCCCGACTTTACTATATAACTGTTTGCACATTTCCTGTCTATTTTGCACACCCTGAGTGATCGTATTAACACACTGACGCCGCGCTGTTTTTGGGATTTAGCTGTTGAGTGCCAACAATCCCGACCATTTTTGATGATATTTGTAGCACCACAGCATATTCTATGTTATAACTATGGACACATGTCATGGCTCATTTGAAAGGTGAGACTCGTAGCTCTCTGTAGGTGAAAACAGTTTAAGTCTACGTCCCTCTGTTCCTGTGAGAAATCGAAGCCAAACAGAGGCTAGTTTTGATCAAAATCACAGTTTTTTTTTTAGCGAGGGTTTTGTGAAACACTCTCCTTTCTGATTAAATCCTCTCTCCAACTCTCCTCCTCTCTGGACAAACACTAATGTTATGGGAAGAGGCAAATGCCGAAATATCTCCATTTCAAGTCAATTTTCAACGACAACATTGTTGGCACGTTTTGAAACAGCGTGTGTATCGATCGATTTTTATCGCGTGTGCATTTAAACAACTGGTTCTCGGATTGAAGACTTTAACAGGATGTTTCTCAGCCGTCCTTGGACCGATTTGAACCATTTAAAAACTCAGAGAAACATTTTTCGATCTTTCGGTGGTTGTCAAACGCGCTCCAGAGAGCGAGAGAGAAGTGTTGGGTTTACAGCTGTTCGCTACGCAACACCACGCCCCCTCAGACAAAAAGAAAAAGAAATGCAATAATATATATGAAATGGAAAAAGTTTTTGATGGTCATTTATTTAATTTCTGTTCATCACAGAGCTAGTTTTTTCCATTTTTGGCACTCAATGTGTTGAGTGCCAAAAAGTGCATTCCTCCATTGTGAGATCAATAAAGGATTACCCTATCTTATCTTTCCGATCATGGCATTTATAATATGTAATATAATGATATTTAATCAAGGTCCTCTGCTTTCTGTTTCCTCACCCACATGAACAAAGCACAGACCACTTCCTTTGGCAGTGAATTTAAAGGATTTTATTTAGTCGATGAAAATATCTTACATTTTAGTTATAGTTTTAGTCTCACAAACAACTTTTAATGTTGTTTATACTCAAATAATGCACACCAGTTAGCCTTGGAATTATCACTGACCATGGTTTAAAGCACATTTAAGGCAACCATCGCTGCCCAAAGTGCTGTACACAGGGAAGTGCAACAAATAAAAAATAAATACACCAAAAGAACTCTGCTCAGCTTGTGTTAAAAAGCCTGTGTAATCAAATGGGTCTTCAATACATCATAGAGCAGGTAAACACACTTTTTAGTTACTAGTTATATAGTTGATACATTTAAATGGTTTGGAGCAGTCGGCAAATCCTTTTATTTCAGTGGAAGCAGACTTTTCTACAGTGCACCCACTGGGCAAAGCCATGTGTAAATATGCAGAGCGGCAGTCACTGATAGATCGGAGCGGAGAGATGGGTAGTTTAAGATTCAAAGGGAATGAGGCATCGGGAAAAAAGGGAAAGATTAACAAAGGTGATGTGGTGCATGAGAATGGAGACTAGCGGATTTGTAGTGGAGCAGCAGCGGAGGCAAAGAGAAAGAGAGGGAGGCGGTGATTGATGCCACACAGACAGGGCCCGTTCTCCCAAGCAGAACCACTCCAGTACTGGACCCAAGCCAGAACACTGCGGGCCCGTCGCTTTGTGTGTGTGTGTGTGTGTGTGTGTATGTGTGTGTGTGTGTGTGTGTGTGTTTGTGGTGGGGGGATAATGTGGGCTTATGCAAAGCACTTAGGCTCTCAGTGCACATGCAGTAAATAGACAGGTGCAGGTGACGGCTGTATTTTTAGCCCAGGCCATATGCAACTGTGTGTATGTTTATGTAACAGATATGTCACATCAGTGTTTGCTCTGTTGTATAGTCAATATTTGCACTCTTGTATGCATACTTCAATGAACGAGAGACAGATTCTGGTGCTACCTGGGCACTACCTGAGATGAATCCATACGTAACTCAGCATAATGCCATGATTAATTTTCAGTACAGTACAGTGAGCAAACATTTAAAGGATCTGTATCATGCTATTTTAGCCATCCCAAAGTAAACTATAGGCATTTATGTGATGTATTGTACATCTACCACTATGGAGTACTCATTATTGTGGGAAATATAAGTATTTTCTGGGAGTGTTTTGCAAACCCGGAAGACAAGACGCTTCGTTTCAGTTAACTCCGCCCCCTCTCTCTGAGCTAGTTACTTCACAATGCAGTTATAAGGAGTTGACATCTGCAACACAGCTTCATAAATGGCTAACACACACGCTAACACACAAGCTAACACACGTTTTGATTGACTCACTTGGCCGCTCCATGGGGTGTTTACATTATGGGACTCGTGTTGGTTCTAAAAGTTAATCCACTTTGATTCTGGCGAAGGTTCACCACGCATCCATCAAGAGACAGTCACAGGAAAACACTATTTTGGCTGATAGTCGCTGAATCCCGGAGAGAAATTCCAACTTCTGGCAAGTGGCCTCTTCTTTAGGAAGGTTGAATAAAGTTCTGTACCTCTTGTTAGAGAATTAACAATGGCGTTCGAGAGGATTGATGAAGAATAGGCAGCAGTCTGGATGTCTTATACCGGAGAAGTTTATTTGCCATCGGCGCGGGACCCGGAGACATGAACTCGAGACATTGCGCTAGTCCTACCATTCAAGTCTGTCCATGCTTCCACAGAAAAGGGATAAATACCCTCTCAGAGCATCATACTGATACGCAAGAGTCTGAGCACCACAGTCAAGGCTATGACAGAGATGGTACGACTGTACAGCCTGACCCAGCATGACAAATAGCGATTTAATGTTATCCTCTAACACCTCTCATAGCCAAACGCGCTTTTTTCCGTGACATTATCGTTTGGTAAGAAAAAAGACCGGGTGTCCAGAGTAGGTTAGAAAGAGCTCCTTCTTCACAACTTTCAGTGCAAACATGACATTTGTTCAGACTCTCTGGGGGTGTGTTTGTTTTCTCCGCAGAGGCAGCACTGACACCTCGGGCACTTCCTTTTTTTTTTTTTTTTTTTTTTGTTTCTTTCTTACAACAGTAATAATGAAATCAGGCCGTACGGCATTACATTACAGACGTTGGTCTCTTCCTGTATGACACTATGATGTAAAAACAGTCGATTTTTGCATGATATAGGACCTTTAATCCCGTCCTCTGCATCTTCTTCCCTGAACTTTGCTGAACATCCTTCTCCCAGCATTTTCACATTAACATTTATAACATTTTAGCCGTATTAAAACCTTACCTTTCATTTAAACGCTACACTTGAGCTGAAATGTGTCGTTTAATCAGGCGTCCCTCTTACCCTGGTGCAGCCTAATTGGTGACAGATTACGTACGTCAAGTTCAGGCAGGGGGGGGGAGAAGAAAGAAAAAAAAACTATGCTAAAGCTATATTGAGCTTTCAAATCAAAATGATCAGCAGCACTTTGGGTGTAGCCGTAGCAGATTTAATTAAAGGAGCTGTGAAGTAATTATGATTCTGTCAAACGAGAATGCTGCAGAAAATGTAAAACAAACAAAAAAAAACATGGAAATTGGAGTGCTTTTTTTCTGCCCGCAGATGACACATTATTCACGACAAACAGATACTGTATATATGCATATACCTCCTGTCTGTCTATAGAGTTGGTATGTCTCAGCAAACACAATGCTTCCCACTGTATTTCTCCGTCTCTCTCCACTCTGTATGCCTGCTGGATGCTATATCTGTCTTTTGGAGCTGACATTCATCCACCTGTTCCTTAACCTGTGCACTCTGACATTTCACAAACCCACAAGACTAGCCAGGCACACAGATGAAAAATGTCCTCCAGTGTCCTCATATCCGCCGAGAGGGAACAAGTACTCACTAGCTGGAGAGTAAATGTAATACTTCAAACCCAGAAATAACAAAAAGTCAAGTCAAGAGTTTACCAAAAATAATAATTCTTTTACTCCTCAAGCTTTAATTAAGCATGAGACTAATATAGCTTTGGGTATCGCTTTAGAATAATGTGCTCATTAAGTATTAATAAGCATTAGTAATCATTTTAGGGTTAGGGTAAAGGTTAAGGCTATAAATAAGCATATTTGTATGTTAACAGACAAAAATATAATAAGCAGTGTGTTAATACTTTACAATCATATTATTAACTTTCCATACAGAGATATGTTCTTACCTGAGCTTAGACGAGTTGATGCGTACCTGTCTGTTCTTTGTGCGTGCCTGTGGAAGAGCTTGGTCGCTTGGTAACTTCACCCCTTTTTGGAGCTATAGGAATACATTGGGATATTGGTATATGCTAACAACATCTTTGGTCGTTTTGCATGACTGAGGGCACACACAAAGACCACACGGGTCGGGTACGCATCAACTCATCTAAGCTCAGGTAAGAACATATTTCAGTATGAAAAAAACGGTGGCCTGTTCCTTTAATGAGGTCACCTTAAAGGGACTATACAGAATTTAAAAATGTTAAAACTAAGTATTTTCATCCCCCTACATGTTCCAGCCATGTCCTAATGTGTAGAATGAGCCCAGACCTGTTCACCATAACTGCCTCTAAAATCCTCTACTGTCACTCAAAAAGGTGTTTATTCGGGTCCGAAGTGCCGTCATGCACGAGCTTAATATAGAAGCTGCAGTTACGCATAAGTCCTGAGGTGGCAGTAGTGAACATAAAATGACTAACTTGCATCTAGCCCCTTTAATATAAAGCGTTACCAAGCTTTGACCTCTTCTAATGCTAACGCCGTCTTATAGGCTACTGGCTATAACACAACATATTCCTAATTTCACAGCAGCTAATACTACAAACACTGCTGGCTACTAGGTAAACAATTAAAATGCATAACCACCCACAATTTAAATCACCAAACAAACGGCTGCCCACACGGTACACTGATGTCCTGTAATGTGTGTCTAGACTGCCATAACTGTAGTAATTGCAGCTCGAACATGGCTGAATACATCAGTGATGTTGACTTCAGTCAAATCAAATATTATTTTAATCAACCTGCTCGCTCAACACTGAGCAGTTCTCATTCACTGTGGCTCTATTTGGTGCTGCAAATAAACAGTGGTGCTGCCGAGTGTTTAATTAGTTTCTTCATGTCGGTACAAAAGCAGAGTGTTGCTGCCAGCACTGAGTAAATATCTTATCAACACAACTTGTTTTGAGCTATGGGCCAGGTCCAAGTAAACTTTACTGTGGTTTGTCTGTAAAGCAAAACTCAAAGCGGTTCTGTGTTTTTCATGTCGGTGTCTTGCATCTTTCCAATTTGTATTACTCTCTTGCTTACTGTTAATGGATTTTATTCACATTTCTTAAGGTCATACATTGACCAACATCAAATCTCTCTCGGTATATTGGAAACAGTCAATTTAAATGTTCATTGCAATTCAATCCAATGAATGAAAAATGTCAAAGGTGAACTTAGAAGTGTATTATGTATGTGCGTGTTTGAAAGCGTTACGACCTCGGGTCTCCAGCTCTTCTTTTAAACAACGTTCTGCTGATTTTATTTAAAAGTCCTGCTGAACTTTTTAGGTTTTGATCTGGAAAAGAAATGAGTCTGAAAACCAGCACATGCTTTCAAAGGAGCTTAGAATTGTCTCATCAAAAGCATTAAGTAGTCTGAGGAAAGGACATTATATAAAATACAAACCAGTGAAGATTTTAAAATATATGGAATTGTATAGAGATGTATTTACCAGTGGTGATCAGGCAGACTCGATCCATGGCTCTTCCCCCCTTTTCTACCGTTTTCGGATTATTGAGCACACCTGAATATAAGCCGCACCAGCCAAATTTAGAAAGAGTATTTCTTTACATATATAGGCCACACTTATCTATAAGCCGCAGGTGTCCCTGTTGTTACAAGGGCAGCTGAACGCGTCATCAGCTCACTGGAAATACAAAACTTTTCTCTCTGTGCGCTGTCAAATAGTCCAAGAGAGCCGTGGCCTATGGTCGCCTACAATTACCTTTATAAAAGTGTGTTAAGAACAGTTTATAATTTGATTTGATTATTCTTTAACCTGTTACCGGCTGCACCTTAGGGTTAGCAATTATTTATATCCAAATCTCAAAGCATATTGCCAGGAGAGCTTACAGTCTATATGCCAGTGTGATGCCTCATTTGAAAGCCAAGACCTTCTTGTTTCTAAAAAATATGTGTGAGATCTGTGTGAGCGAAACACAACTTACCAAAGGTTTTGGGTTACATGTGTATTCAGTCAGACTGAAGTGCTGCCTGCACAGTGACTTCTCCCTGCGCAGATTGTCCAGGGAGTTTCCCGGTGTTCGAAGTCAGGTGACTGGGGCACGTCGGAAAGGAATGGTGTGAGCGCTCCATGCTCTCCACGCCACAACTTCATGTACAGATTTGGCACTTCTGGGCGGCACAGTGGTACAGCGGTTAGCGCTCGTGCTTCCCAGGTTCGATTCCCACTTGGACGGGAGTTTGCATGTTCTCCCCCGTGTCTGCGTAGGTTTCCTTTGGGTACTCTGGATTCCCCTACCACTAAAAACATGTACAATAGGTCAGGATGAATGAAAATGTGTTTGAGAGTGCGCATGGAGGACGATGCATGTAAATTAGCCCAAGGCTACGTTCCGGTGTGACATGTTTACATGCATGAGACCCATGTGTGCTCATTAACATGCACTGTCCTGACCAAATGAAGCAATAAATGAAATGAACTTCTGAGTTTTTTCATATTGCATTATAGTGCATTGTTATAGATAACGTGACACGATATTAAAAAATCTAGGCCGCAAGGTTTAAAGCAGACATGTCAAGCTGGCATGATTTAATCCAGCCCGTGACTTGTAGAGTATGTCAAAAGAAAAGTATGTCTCTAGCTCATTCCTGTGCGGAGTTAAGGAAATAATATGCTCATTCCAGCCACTGGGGGGCACCTACCACACATGTCCAGCAGAGGGCACTGACATAATAAGAAATCAGGATGAACAACACATTATAGCCATGTGGTAAATGGTCAGTCTCCCCCAGGGCAGCTGTGGCTACCACAGAGTGTGGAGTGAATGAATAGTGAACTCTGAGACACTTGTGACACAAGGTTATTCATAAAGTGCAATACAAATGTAAGCCGTTACACATGTATTGGAAACATGTTTTCTCAATAGTATTTTCATGTTCACATTATATGGGGCCCGCGACCCGCTGAGGAAGCTGGATTTCGGCCCACGACCCAAATGAGTTAACACACCCCTGGTTTAAAGCATGTGAAAAAAGTATCGGCTTATAGTCCGGATCATATATGCGTATAAATTAATCAATCACTGTATCGATGTTGTGTCTTTTCTAATAGATGCCGATTGTCCACAGTGCAAAATCCCCATAGACACATTTACACACAAACAACCCCGAATGAAACAAAATGAATAAATAACATCATAAAGTATCTTGGCGGTGAATTCATGACATTTCCTGCTGTCAATCTCAAGTTGTTTTTCAAGCCCATAACAAATGTGACAGATGGAGAGGAATAACTGAGGTGAAATTGTAATTTATTTTAACCACAATAATTAAATACACAGAGCAAAATCCGTCCTTAGGTACTCAATAACAAATATCTGTTTTTTTTTTGGTCGTCCGCGACACAGTTGCAGCTGTGTGCAGTGCGTCTCACTGAACTTAATGTTGTATTGGACTCACGAGGAGAGAGCTTGTTTGCTTGTTTAACAAAGTGCTGTGCGGTTCGCCGAGAATGGAAATCAAAGCAAAGCACTTAAACACATTGATATTTCCTTCCTCAGCTATTTGGGCTGTGTATTTCACAATTTCACTCCATTTATTTTGCCATCGTTTATGCACTGTTTAATGCTTTGGTAACACTTTATAATACAGCCCGCGAGCTCCATGTGTTGGTACAGGGAATGAGACAGTAGTTACACATGTACTTATGAAAGGGTTAATAAAGGGAAGATATTTTGGTTATGACGGTTATTAACACATTTTCTGTGCCTATTTCCAATTTGATAATATTGTGCAAACTATAACCACCAGAGGATGCTGCAGTACCCTTAGCACCCTGGGTTCCCACGGTCTTGAATAAAGGTGTCCAAAGTGTAAAGGTGTTTAACAACTTACCTGCCATCCACCGCCTGTAAGTTGTGTTTTACTCACACAGATGTTACACACATTTCCAGAAACTACAAAAAAGCATAACGTTTAGATCAGCTTCGTGGGCCTATAGGCTGTAAGCTTCAGTCGAGAAGCTTTTTGATTTGGGTAAAGCTGATCCAGAGAAACTATGCTTGGTTAAGGCGGAGGGTAAGAGGTTAAGGTGTAACAAAGGTGTTTTGGCCGTCATAATGCACAGATACACCTAATGCAGGGTTTACACTGGCAAGTCAAATTGAATGCTTTTTGATAGGACATTTTAACGCCATAAACACGGACAAAATCTGCGCATATTTCATTTCTTCAAACAGAGGACAAACGGGAAATGTTTGAGAAAAAAATCAATTTCAAACTGTAGCTGAATATGTTCTAACCCATAGTTAACGTATTTTTGGTGAACTTATATGGTCAAAATTGTTGAGTCATATCATGATCTTCAGAGAAATTTAGATTTAATGGCAGTTTGAATCCAGTTTAAAGGGGCTACATGCAAGTTAGTCATTTTATGCTCACTAATGCCACCTCAGGTTATACGTGCAACTGCAGCTTCTATATTAAGCTCATGCATTAGACGCAATGTACACCTTTGCTACACCTACATGTTGCACACCCTCAGTACTGTTTGTATCCCATTATTAAACCTTGCACTTTAATGTGACCTGTACTTACACGTGTAATTACTTTCTTGTAATTACTGAGGCTTTTGTGACTATGTTTGCAAACATTCATTCCCAAGAAAAAATTCCAGCGTGTACTGTGTTTTTCCTATGTCTTGATGTTTCTATATGTGCTTTGCCTTAACTTAACCTGATTACCTTCTTTTGTAAGGCGCATTGAGTTGCTTTGTGTACGAAATGAGCGGGATAAATAAGGTTGCCTTGCCTTGTTACCTGTACCTACACATAAGGCGGGCTGTAATCCAAAGTGTTTCCTACTGTATGTTTGGCAATCTACATCTTGCCCTAAGGGACTACAGTTGAAAACCAGCTTTATAATAATTAGTTTTATGTATGTTTTTTCAAGCCTCAAGTCAGACCTGCCTTTTGTCCTCTATTGACTTATTAAAGTGTCTGCAGTCAATGTAAACAGCACCAGTAAACGCTAATCAAAGAACAAATGGCACATTTGATCCACTTACTGTAGATACAGCAGCCTAGAAGCGATGTTCTTAGGCCTTGGAAAAGACAAAGCTTGGCCTTATGGGAATTTCAGATCTTTTGTCTTTTGATCAAAATGAGCCTTGTTAATGTAATATGTAGCGGTTTGAAAATGAGGCAAAAGAGCCCCTTTTATAGTGAAATTAAAATTTGAAGAGCTATTAAATGCAGTTCTGTGGACACCCATAGAGCGAGCCGGGCTGTTTAATTATGCCCGAGATGTATCATCATTATTAACCGTCGTTGTCTAGTATTTCCATTCTGGCCTTCTTATTATTCATTCATTCTCCTCCAGCTAATGCCAGAGGTCAATCATAAAGACAACTCCAATCTTTATTCATGTGCCTGCTCAGGTGGAGAGCTCCTTTTCAATCCCACTTCCTGGAAATTGACATCATTGTGTGTGTTTTTTTTTTATAATTACTCGACAAAAAAAAAACGCAACAGTCCTCAGTGTCTATTGTTCAGGTACCTTCCGTCATAATGAGCTATTTCTCAGGGACGGGGAGAAAGAAGACACTCAATGCATGGGAAAAGAGTGTCCAACTGGCACACTGCATATTAACTCGTCAGTACTGAGTTTACACTATTAGCAGCCAATTTGCCAAACAGACTTTTATGGCGGGGGTAAGAGGTTAACTCACATCACTCATGCTCGGGCATAGACTGTGGCATTTATGGCAGCAAATTAGGTTTTGAAAAATGAGATAAATTTAAAAGCTGTAATGTATGCTTGGAGGTGAACTGTCTGTGTCACCAGCCATTACAGCGTTATGAGAAGATATGGGGGTTAATACAGTATATGGAAGCCAGGCTGTTCGGGAAACTTTTTTTGTTTAGCACATATAGCAATACTCTCATACTCGTATAGGCTACCTCAAATATACACCAAACTTCGAGTGTGGGCGAGTCGGGTTGCGCACATACTGTATTTGTTTGTTTGTTTTCCCTTACATTGTTGGCTTACAACATAAAGTGCATTCTTATCCATAAATGCCATTCAAAGTATTGAGTATTTTGTTGAATGTCCAGTTTTATGGGGTACACGTATCATTGGCATATTTTCTTTTCATGAGTTTAGATTTGGGCGACAAGCAGCAAGAAGCAGCACAGCTGAAATAACAACAGTTTCTACCAACCTGAGTTGAGCAGCTTTGTTGCATCAGGTAAAGGCTGCTCCACTTTAGTTCCAAACTTTGTTTAGACAGAAAGAGTTGTCCATGACGTGGTGAAAGTAAAGCCTCAGGGAAAGTGTCGGCTCCTGGTTTCCTGATAAGTCCAGAAGCGATTTCAAAGGTGTCCTCAGCGGTGCAGTGGCAAAACAAAGCAGTACTAAATAACTCACGCACCTAGAGGCCATAAGCGTCACTGCAGGTGTCCTAGCATGTTACGTTTTTGTACTCATTAATTGTCCCTCAGAGTAAATACTACACTGACAGAAAAGACAAAGGGAGAGAGGGATATTGTACATCTAATGACGCAATGGAGATCATTTTGTTCACTCGAACTTGGTTGTAAATACTGTTTAAGTGGTGCAAGCCCGCAGTTAGCTTTGCCCGTTAGCCTGTTAGCTTCTTCTTTGTATTTTCATTAGTGTGTATTGGTGACCTCGACCCGTAAGCAGGAAAGCTCCAATTGTGGTTTTCTGGCCAGAGACACCAGGGGGAGATGAAAGACCCCCAATCTTTCCATTAACACTAGTATTACTGACACTGATTGATTGTACTGACAGTGAACAGTTTCTTAAAAAAAAAAAAAACACTTAGCAGCCTGCCCAAAATGTTAGTCTGGAGCCCTGGTCCAGGTGTGCTTTCAATGAGGTAACATGCTTAATTACATGTTACAGGTTTTATATCATAATTAAAAGTATAAAAAGTTAATTTTATGTTATATGTCTCCTTTAAAAGATGAAGAAGACACTGAATTGCATGTGCTGTCATCAATATACTCTGAACAAGCTCCAGTAACCTTCTCTATTTCCGAATGACAGGTCAGAGTGCCCTTAGCTTTATGCGCACTGCCTCTGTGCATAATGGAAGTCGGAGACAGTGACATGGAAATGTAGCTACATTTATGATGTCATGAAAGGCAATTAAATAGGGCCGCATTACTTTTACTGCCATACTCAAACAATGGCAAAACTGTCTAATAAATGTGCAATGATAAATGATGCGACCCATCAATCAAACATAAAAGGCGCCGACAGATGTAATGTGTCTACTTTGCTTTCAACTTTGCTTTCAACATTCAAACAAGTTAACTCAATGTGGGTCTTTTCTCACTCTTGGTCACGACATTTGGCCACGGGCTTGCGGGTCCATAAAGATAGGTATAATGTAGACAAGCACCTAATCCTGACGTCATTTATTTGGTCTTTTCCCCCCCCCGCAGGATAGTTGGTACATCAACCAGCAACAATCACAAGTCATGAGAGTGAAACATCATACATATATCAACCAATCAGCTTAACCCTAACCCTGCCCTATAGCCACTAACCTTAAAGGAACAGGCCCCCGTTTTTACATACTGACATAATGTTCTGAGATAATGAGATGATGTTCTTACCTGAGCTTAGTTTAGTTCCAAACAGGGGTGAAGTTAGAAGCTACCACGCCCTTCCACGAGCACGCACACAAACCAGACAGGTACGTATCAAGTAGTCTAAGCTCAGGAAAGAACATATCACAGTATGGAAAAGCGGTGGCCTGTTCCTTTAACTCATTGACTGCCAATTGAAGACCGAACGTTGACTGCCAATGACGTCTATAGACGTCAATTAGGTTTTTCAACGGGAGCATTGCTCTTTCGTTTTCTCAGCCTTTTGGTCAGAAAACAGCATTTTGGGTGATTTCACCTATTTTCTACGGACGATTACTAAAGAATGGAAAGAGATAGAAACAAACTTTTTCTAGATGAAAGAAGAGAGTCTAATCTTTCTTTTCGTGGGTTTCGTGTTGACATAGACCTAGACCAAAATTTTCTGTGGGTCTTGAAAAAATCCTGAAATCCTGAAAAACCTCTGGCAGTGGGGAGCTCTCTGGCTGGCAGTCAATGAGTTAAGGATAATGGGCGGGTGTCCGCTGTGTACCAACTATCCTACCTAAACAAATTCACAGCCTGGTCAGCCAAACACACCATGTAATTCTTTTATTACATTCATTATGTCTTCTTGAGTAATAAACTTTAGTTTTTTGGTTTCTTTTTGAAAGACACTAGGTAGAAACAAAAATGTTTAAATACCTTACGCGTTTCGACGGAAGTGGTTCCTTGTCCGTCGAAACGCGTAAGGTATTTAAACATTTTTGTTTCTACCTAGTGTCTTTCAAAAAGAAACCAAAAAACTAAAGTTCACTATATCTCCAGTTTAGAATAAACAGAGAATAGTATGGCTGGCCAGGCTACTAGTTTGTTACCTCTGACCAAAATGCTGGCTCAGGACCTCGAGATGGACGCCCTGGTACAGTTCACTAATCCTGGCGGGTGAATCAGTGATAAAAAATGAATCAAATGGAGAGGAAAAAAGTCCATACTGGGATAATAATGTAGACACAATCTTAGAAGCGCCATAGAATCACAACCATTCTGCTTTATTATTTAGTCAATAGAAGCCTACATGGACATAATGATACAAACAAATAATCTCAAGAAAAGTACTGAATTAGGTTCCCAAAAGGACCATTTGTTAAAGAGTAGATTGATGCCTTAGCACTTACAACAAATAACTGACTTGGGGGGAAAATAACGTCGGAGAATCTGTGAAAGTCCCTGTTCCAGACCCACCAATCCCCATTGTGTAGATTTATTATGGCCCAGGCAGCCTTGTTACAGGCTTCTGTGCTTCTTGCTTTACAGAAGCAAATAAAAGGCAGACATAATTAAGACTAGCAAAGGTATAAATCTTGTATGTGAATGGCCCATTGCACACATCGACCGCGTAAGTAATTTACATGGTCCTGGGAGAGTTGGGCTCACAGTTTGGCTTTGACACTCTCAAAGGCAGTGGTAAAGCAACTGCAAAAGTGTATTAATTACATTCAAATGCACAAGTTCAGAGAGTTATTTATACACGCGTATGGAAGCTTTTGCTAAAGAAACATGTCATGCGGGTCTCCAGATGAATAACTAACAATAAATGGCTGACTTGAATAATAAACACGTTTAAATGTACTTTTTATTCCCGGTGGTCAGAAAGCCCGTAGTCTTTAATGATCTTGTTTTGTGCAGTACAGCAATTTGCTAAATGTTTTCATCAATATAAGGTGACACTCAGCAAGTCCGAATAGTCAGACTCGCTTTGTGTGAGACAAAGCTGTAATAAAGGCAGCCGTGTGTCTTCTAAAGGCCAGAAACACCCACAACTTTCCAATTTACTGAAATCCTCACATCAGTATGAGGTCAAAATTGATTAAGATATGTGCCATTGCGGTCATGATTTTATGCTTTAGCTGTTTATGTTTCTAGCTTTAACTGTGCCAGACTTCCCTTAACAACATTTTGGCTATAACAAGCTTGGCCCATGAATCCAATTTTCTGTTTGTTGTGTAATTCTATAGCTTATAATATGTATCACAGTACAAAGGAAGTCTAGAGCTGTATAATCAAACCAGGCTGATAGCTGCAGCTGAGCTCTGTGCCATTGTATCGCGGCACAACAACAACGGGGATTAAAGCGGGCTCTCTCGCAGACCAGCCACAGCCACAGGGAGCTCGCTTTGGCCTTTTCATTTGCATTGTATCAAACACGGCTTTGGACACAAGGCCCGCTGGAGCTGCAGAATGTGATCAGGTAATGTTTACACGCGGCATTGAAAAGAACAACTGTGTTTGGAACTACTTGTGACATCCCCTGTTTTCAGGGAAAGTACACTTGATCATAGTCCAATGAGTGGTGTAGGTTTAGCGGTGAGAACGAAGAGCTGATCTTGCCAAATGGAACAACAGGTTGTGGAGAATGTGTACATGCGTCACTTTCATTCTAAGCAGACGCCAAATATCCATCAGAACATGTCTACACTCATATCTGCTTATCTGCTTAATACTTAATCCATATTTTATTTGAATCTACTTTATGCATGCCCTTATAGTTATATAGTTTTTATCAAAACCAAGTCTTAATGTTATATATTTTATGTTTCATGTTGCACAATTGCATGGGAGAAAATTCCTAGTTTGTGACTCTGTTTCACTTACAATGGCGTAAAAAACAAAACAACCAACAACATTCTGATTCTGATGATAGTGCAGTCATGTTGTAGTCATAATTGCCCATTAAACGCATTACTCGGTAATATGAATTTTTGGCAGAGAAGGAAAGACATGTTTCCCATAGATATAACAATAGACGGTCATTCAGCCCGATTCATTGTCATGGGGCTATGTGGTCTGTGAAATTAACATGGCACACCTTCAACATACAGTATGTTCCTAAGAAGAGCAAAAAGGTGAAAAGTAGGGCTGGGCGATATGGCCAAACAATAACATCTCTATTTTCTTTATACTCAGTTTCGACGATTATGATTTAAATCTATTTGATGGAAATAAACTTAAAAAGGTGTCCTGATCTTTCATATGAAGAAAACTGCATCTTGCTCATTAATATTTAGATTAATATTATAGCCAAGCCAGTAAAAAAATGTTATTTATGTTTTAAATATTCCTATTTTGCTCTCAAAAGTAATACTTCTTAAAGGGACTATATGGAGTTTAACATTTTTTCCTCCACCTACATGTTCCAGCCATGTGCTAATGTGTACAATGAGCCCAAACCTAAAATGATGCACTGTCACTCAAAAAGTTGTTACTTCGGGTCCGAAGTGCCGTCATGCACAAGTTTAATAGAGACTGCAGTTACATGTAAGACCTGAGGTGGCAGTAGCGAGTATAAAATGACCCACTTCCGACTAGTCTCTTTAACAAGCCATCCAGTTCAAAAGCATTTTAGTTTTATCATCCTCATGCCTTCAGCTCTGCTGTGATTGACAGCCGTTTCCATGGAGACTCAAGCGGAAAGGGGCGGAGTTAAGCTGTATGTCTCTGCCAGAGACTGTATACAAATGGACAGCTTCTGCTCACTCCACCATAATGACCACGTTCGAGGGGGAAATCATGGCGGATTTACAGACTCCTCCTCCCCAGCTCTGACGAAGCATGTTCCTAAAAAGGGCATAAGGGCGGGATCTTCACTGTAGACTCGGCCCTTGCGTGACGTGTAGCTCGCGGTGCTCCAATGCAGACAGTCCGACCCTCATTAAATACGAGATTTCTAAAATTCTTGCCTGGGTTCTTTAAATGTATTGAAACCAGGCATTAAAGTTGTGTTTAACGTGTCTAAAGTCCACTGCTTTTCAATGGGGGACTAGCGGCGATGTGGAGGTACTATAGCAATGGCGGAGCAATGGCGGAGCAATGGCGGCCTCTGGTGTCGTGGGCATGAAGCAGAGCAGCCAGCGGGCATTGGTCTCCGCTGGGCTCACAGTGAGAGCAGGGCTGAGGATCAGACTGGGGATAAACTCTGTTTTAGCGGAAGAAAACTCCAGCGCACACTATGAAAACACAACACTTGTGTAAAGCAGCAGAGATCGTCAGAAAGTCGCTGGGTTCTCCACTGGTGTCATTTTCGCTACGGAGTGGTCTGAAACGCTGCTAAACTGGCAGCACGGCGCATGTGACGATTTTACGATTTAGCCATTTTCCACATCGTCTGTTTTTAAAAGCATTTATTTGATTTATCGGCCAGCCCTAGTGAGAAGCTACGAGCCTCCACAGCGCTCCAGGGTCTCTCAATCAAAGCATCAGGCTTAAGCTTTGTAATTGTACAGAACAAAAAACAGCATGGTTAAAAATATGATACCTTGCCCGGCATTGTCACATGGGTCACAGCAAGTTGGCCATTTTATACTCACTACTGCCACTTCAGGCCATATGTGTAACTGCACCTTCTATATTAAGCTCGTGCATGACGGCATTTCGGACCCGGAGTGACACCTTTTTAAGTGACATTGCAGGATTTTAGAGGCAGTTGTGGTGAACAGGTCTGGGCTCATTCTACACATTAGGACATTGCTGGAACATGTAGGGGAAGGAAAATACATAATTTTAACATTTTTAAACTCCCTTTAGTCCCTTTAAGCTGCGTTTGAGAGGTGCTAAGTCTACATTGGAATCTGTTTTACAAAGTTTATTTTGGAGTCGCCCCTCGGACACTAGGGGCTGATTCTGCAGCAATGTCAGCTCCCCGCCATGAGGACCAAAGAGAAGCGCTTCCCTCGACCGTTGTTTAATCCAAATATATAAGCTCCTATAAGCTATACTTTCTCATTTTTTCGTTTGTTTGTTTGTTCTGTGGGACAGCGTATGTTAATGAGCACATGCGAGACAAGCTAATTTGTATCCATTGCCCCACATTCCCACTCACAAAAAACATTTTCATTACAGTTCCCAGGAGGGGTTGGTGTGTCTTGCTTAACTGCGGTATACACTGTGATATCAAAAATAGACCAAGTTTTTATTTAGCAGAAGTGGACATACTAAATGGCACAAATAAACCATTTAAGATTTAACAGTAAACCAATCAGCCGTATCCATTAAACCCAGCATTATCTAAGCTCCCACCCTCACATAAGCATTCCCTTTTGCCTCATTTTCCAACAGCCACGTTCCCTCTGCACCAACTGCGCTGAGCTGAGCCAAGGTTGAGTACAGAGCTCCATCTTTACCCCCACTAAAGGTGTTAACATTGCCTTTTGAAGGAGCTCCTAATTGGGTTCGGATGGAGATGGGGGGTAGTTGTTTCAGCCGGTCGTTTGAAATCCACCCCTCCTGATTTGAGGAGGTGTAAAGAGGAGAAAAGTGCGCTTTAATTGATCCCCCAGTGGTGCGTGGTACTCAGGAGTCTACAGATAAAGGTGGAGAAGATGTTAAGCAGGCACAGGGCACGCTGACTTCGAGTCGGTGGAGATTATATACATACATAATACAATAATAAAGGAGTTAGAAGCCACTTTCTTCCTTTTATTTCTCTGAACCTGGAAACTCGAGAGCAAAGACGCCGCCCACAAAAATCACATCAAAAAAGAGAAAACAAATTATGCCGTCGTCATAATTTTCTTTTCTGCGGTTGCAGTAATAATTAAACATTGTAAACATGCCTGTAATAATAATTTCTTGCATGAGCTGAAAACTTATTCTCTCATACTTTCATTGGCACCGGACTCACTGTGCGGTCACGACCAAACAGAAAGTTATTTTTGAGCCTTGTTGCTTGAAGATAAGAATTCTGCGAATAAGTAAACCAGCAACTAAAAGTGTCTTTTGCACCATGTTAGTTCATATTAACCTCTTACCCCCCTGCCTTAACCAGGCACATTTTCTGTAGTTTGGATTTACCCAAATCTAGAAGCTTCTCGACTGGAGAGCGACAGTGAAACGCCTCATTTGAAAGCTAAGACCTGCAAAACTGATCATAACTCTTTGATCACGATGTTGCTGCATATTTGTCACATATTTGTTACTTTTAGTTGTATTGTTGTTGCTTTTTCTGTCCATTTTTTGTGGCTTTTTTCATTCCTTTTTTGGCACGTTTCATCTTTATTTGAATTTTTTTTTCTTGAAGCTTTTAGATTTGGGTAAAGCCAAACTTGACTAAATGTGCTCAGTTCAGGTGAGGGTTAAGAGTTTTATTAGTCTTTATGGTGTAAGGGAGTGTGGGGAATAGGCCACCGTTTTGACATACTGAAATATGTTCTTACCTGAGCTTAGACGAGTTGATGTGTACTTGTCAGGTCTTTGTGTGTGCCTTCAGTCACGCAAAACGACCAAAGATGTTGTTTGCATTTGGCCTCTCCCAATGTAGCTCCAAACGGGGGTGAAGTTGGAAGCTACCACACTCTTCCACAGGCACACACAAAGACCAGACTCAACTCGTCTAAGCTCAGGTAAGAACATATCTCAGTATGGAAGAACTTTGTGCCCTCAGTCACGCAAAACGACCAAAGTTGTTGTTCGCATTTGGCCTCTCCCAATGTATTCCTATAGCTCCAAACCGGGGTGAATTTAGAAGTGACCAAGCTCTTCCACGGGCAAGAACATATCTCAGTTTGGAAAAATGGTGGCCTGTTCCTTTAAAAGTAGCTGCTGTGAGTGAAAATGAATGGTCCTTTTTTTTCCATGTCATATCAGATATTTGTATCCTACAACCGATATCGGATTTTTTTCCTGTATCGATGCAGGCACCGATATCCGATACCAGTATTTATAGCATAGGCACTATCGATACCTTAAACTTTCTTAACATTTTGACAAAATAAACCAAATGTACATTAAAAAAAAGAAGTTACTCTGCTGGAAGAGACAAAACTCCCAGATTTTTCAGACTCTGCTGAATCAAACCTTTTGCTGAGTTCATAAGAATAAGTATCGATTGGTGTAGTATAGCTGAACCTTATACAGAGCCCTATGCACAGTGCTAGTGTCAGATGTATGGAGGCAGTGCACTTAAATATACATTTAGCTGTCAAAGTCTGTCAATGCATGATTGACTCTGGCCTACGGCACAAGGATAAACTTTTGTAAAACACTAATGCAGGCAGAAGGGGAAAAAAGACTAGCTATGAAAATGTGTAAGGAACTATGTGTCAAACAAGTATACTTGCGTGATTGTTGTGCTTTCAAGGTTCTTGATGAAATTCATTACAACATTAAACCCTTTTAATTTATAGAAGACCGATAGCCATTCATTCTCCTACGGCCAAGGAAACCACCGGAGCATCACACCACACACTTTTCACTCCAAGACAGAATGTGTAATGAATGCCGTTTCCCCGCGGTCCCCATACAGTAGATATTGTCATAGCCTCTTAACAAATGAATGGCTTGACCTGTACTAGAGGCTGGCGGTGAAGGTTAACAGTGAAATAGTGATATTGCAACACTCTGCTGCACAGCCGCACTCCCTTTCTCCCGGGCAATTCAATTAGACATAAAATACGGATGTAATCCAACATAACGGCAAGTCATTCTCGTAATGTTTGAAGCTGGCCAAACACGGTGCGCTATTTATTGCAATAGCATGTGGGGAAAGGGGTTTCTCTATGCCTATGTTTGCGTGTTGTGGTGAAGGAGATCCACTGCGGGGCGGATCGGTCTGTTAGTATTGAAGATAGAACAGTCGTTGTCAAATTTGTTTAGGAAATGTGTTTTTGCGTGCCCGCGACAGCCTCCCTCTCAAAGTCACTTTCTATTTAGATGCATGGTGCTGATAAATTAGTTAGTTTGCATGGAAATTCGCTCTCTTGACACTTCACAATTTCATCCAGACCTTAGCGACGTGAGCCACACACATAATCCCCACCTCCCTGGATAAATAAAAAAAAAACGTATAAGTGTGGATGATGAATGAATCATCAAATGAATAAACTCCCATAATACTTTGGACGTCCTATTTTTCTATTCTCTGCAGAAATCGGCTCTAATCATCCACTTAAGTTGCTAGCATGGGGGAATAAAGGGAAAAAAAAACGGCAGCTTTTTCTATCAAAGCCTAAATCAAACGTAGCGTAGAAGCATGGTGGTCCTATGGGGATGGAGAATCTCATCATGTGGAATAGGCGCATCATCTCGCCCTGGTCTCGACGGTTCAGCAAGGGGGGAAAAAATCCTATTATAGGTCACAGTAAAATAACCATAAACACATTTGTGATTGCACTTTACGCATGCTCATTATTTGTGGCCTTGACGCTGCACCTCCTTTTCAACGGAATCACATCTACTTTCTCGTCCATCTTGAAACCGTCTTATCATAAGCAATCTCACCTGTTCCCGTCTGATCCAATCTTCCGTGATGTTCTTGCTTGCTTAACCATGATTGCCTACAATGATTTCATTGCCTCTTGACAATCCTCTTCCTTTTCCATCTTCTGCAACCAATACAACTCATCGTCTGCCTCATAATCCACCGCCGTTTCTTTCCTTGATTGGTTTAACGCAGATGCCCTTCCTGGCCCCTCCTGGAACCGCCACTTTAACGTGGTGGAGGGGTTCGAGCACTCGAATGATCCTGGGGGCTCTGTTGTCGGGGGCTTTGTGCCCCTGGTAGGGTCTCCCATGGCAAACAGCTTCTAGGTGACGGGTCAGACAAGGAGCAGTTCTGAAGCCCCTTATGAGAGACCAACAGGCCTGAGAATCGTGAGGCCGTCCTTCCGTGGACCCATCACCTGTAGGAGGAGTCATAAGGGGCTGGTGCAATGTGATTTGGGCAGCTCGAACGGCTGCCCACACAACCTGGCAACGGACAAGTGGAAAAAGATGGATGGATTGGATAGATGGATGGATGGATGGGTGGATGGCCCTTCCTGACATGAAGTTGGCCTTACAGTTACAATGCTCTGCGTAAATCAACAAGACCTGCACACTAGGACGAACCATTGAAGGGGCACATGCAACAAGAACATTTTTTGTGCTTTTAAGGGCCTATCTCACCGGCATGGAGACTGGTGGAGACTCATGTTACCGCTGGCCACGGAGATGTCTCCAAGGTGTCCCCTGGAGATAAGTTGAGTCTCCAAGTAGTCTTGGTCAAAACAAAAAGGTTTGATTTAAGCTGAGACTTTTTATAGTCTACGACAGGTCTCGGGGACATTGCAGGGACGTCACAGAAATGTCTCTCACAGGTTGTGTGCTACATCGGTTGAATTTCAACCAACCATTCAGCGCGCGGGGCAGGTGGGTGTTGTAGGCGATGTCAGGATGGCGGATACGAAAGTAAAGGAAGCTCTTCAATCCATTCTGGCTCGGCTCCCACATATCCAGAAATTAAAATTGAAGCCTTGGAATGCGCAAGGAATGCTCCCAAGAGTTATAATAGCTGCTTCACTCACTCGGACACATTGCATAGTCATGACCAAACGCTAGCGAAAATCAGGTCCAATCGTTTCAAAGGAGTTCATCCCTCCCACCTGACCCTTGTACGAAACGAACTGAGTACGAGGGTATGGTAAAACCAGGCGACCAAACTGCTAAAGACAGCACAGACCTGTTGGAGACCTCTTGGAGACCATGCAGGGACTCTGAACTGAACTTGTTAGCTTTCACTGAGACTATCAGAAGACTCGCTTTATATGCAGGGGACATCTTTGAGACGTCTCTGTGAACAGTGGCAATTCAAGTCTCCAACTAGTCTCCAGGCCAGTGAAATAGAAATAGCATTGTGGAGACATTGCGAAGACATTCTAAATCCAGAAAGATAAATCAGAATCAGCTGCACATGGACTCAGGTCCCAGCTGTCAGGCACCAGAGACAGAGCAATAAGAAGAATGCTACTTTACTGTGATTAATCCACCAGGTGCCAGTGGAGGGTGCTTCAAGCAACGCACAAGAGAGCAGTCCTTCCTTATTGAGTTTTTTTTTTTTCTTTTTACATTAAGTTTTCATTATAAAACGTGAAATATCAACGCAGAGGTGCCCAAAAACAGCCACATGATATGTCCACTTTGAACTAACGTGATTATAGACTTGCACTTCTGCTGACACGACACATAAAAGAAATGTCAGAATGCACAGTGCCTCGCTCCTGTGTTGACTACTGTTGACGATTACAGTCTCGCTGTTGCTATGCAAGTTAGAGCGCATAAATAACCCAGCATGCATCTCCCCTTCACAGTGATAACTCCATCAGCTCTTCTTTAAGCATTCACACACTGTGTGCGCACAAATACTCACATGCTTAATTCAATACCTTTGAAAATGGCAGATTAGAGAGGAGACAGATTAGAGACAGCACTTCTTGCTAATTAACACCAGGAAGGCTTTTGAATAGAGGAAATAATGAGGTGCGGTGAATGTTGCTTTTGTAAATGTCTAAGCATTTTAAATGTCAGAATATCATGCTTCAAACTGGACACTCGCTCTTCCCTCAACGCAGCTCTACTAAGATCTGCTTTTCTTTTAATCCTAAAATCCTATTTGGCAGTTTCTGACTAGAATGCATCATTAATGGTCCAAGATTTGCATTGAGGTAGATTCATGTTTTTGACATTTCTGAGATGTGGAGTTTCTGACTTGCTTGTTAGCAGCAAAGGCACCTGTTTTTGACTTGCCAAGTTGACATGTTTAAGTAGGATTGGGTGTGTGCATGTACGAAGATGGTTATATGTGAACAGACTACGGCACAACACAAACAGAGGGATTTTCCCCCAGACTTATTCAGCAAAATAGCTTCATTTATAACCATTGGTTTAAAGGGACTATACAGAGTTTAAAAATGTTAAAATTGTGTATGTTCCTCCCCCTACATGTTCCAGTAATGTCCTAATGTGTAGAATGAGCCCAGATCTGTTCACCACAACTGCTGCTAAAATCCTGCCCTGTCACTCGAATTGCCGTCATGCACGAGCCTAATATAGAAGGTACAGTTACATGTATGACCTGAGGTGGCGGTAGTGAGTATAAAATGGCCAACTTGCATCTAGCCCCTTTAAGGTGGGCCAAGGCAGGTGAAAATGTTGAAATGTTGAGATTTCCATCTTTATCCCTGTTAAACTAATGAATATACATTGATTAGTTTTATTTAAAGAGAAGTTGGTAATTTTATGCTCACTACTGCCACCTCAGGTCAGAGGTGGTCACACCCGAATTAACACCTTTTTGAGTGACAGTGCAGGATTTCAGAGGCAGTTGTGGTGAACAGGTCTGGGCTCATTCTACACATTAGGACATGGCTGGAACATGTAGGGGGAGGAAAATACTTAGTTTTGACATTTTTAAACTCTGTATAGTCCCTTTAATGTATAAAAAAGTCAAAACTTACCCTGTACACAATGTTTCCTGTGTGTATTCGTGCACAAGTTTTGACATAGTTGTGAATGAATATGTGGACTTCTAATGGCGACCGAGATGCGACTCCAAATATGATCATTTCTTACTGGGAGAAAACCGTGGCAAAAAAGGCAGTAATACAAACACACAGAAGTTACAAAACGTTAGAGCCCGTTTTCTCAAAATGAACGTGTTTTCATTCCTCTCTTGCAGCAGCTTCTCCACCACGTCTTAATATTTTGAATGCCTTTCAGAGGGATTTCTTAATGTCTAATTCCCAGCCTGATTTAGCTTTGAACCCAAAATGTGTATTCATACAGATTTTTCCACTTTTTTCCATTTATAAATAGCTTATTCAAACAAGATATCCAAAATCCAATCTGAAAATTGTGTTGTATATCAACAAATTAAACCTGGGTCTTTCCATTATTTAGATTTTGTCGCTGGAAATATTGGCCATTTAAAATTTAATTGTTTTGTAAGAAAACTAATGCATAGCAAAAGTTAAGATATCCCTATATTTATTTTATTTTCCCCTTCACCGGCAGTGTCTTACTATAATGATATCCAAATCATTATCCTTAGAACCTGGCCTTGTCTTAGTCTTGTGGTCTTACACAGTCCCTTAGATGGAGGAAAGTCTCAGTGACTGGTCACATATTTTACCCAATCGTGAGGCAGTGGTCTATGAACAAGATTAAAAGTCACTCGAAAATGTCTTATTTAATATTTTCAACAGGACCACACTTATATTTTTGTAAAAAAAAAAAGTTGTGCTTTTGCCCTTTCGAGCAATAATAAAAATTGGATAAGTAGTTTGCACTAATTGTTTTTGTTAGGGCTGTGCAGACTTACAGTTTGTCCCAGTGGCATTGGGGGATTGTTCAAATGCAGTGGACAAATCTCTGGGGACATTAAAATATACCTTAACCTAAATGTTTAAAGTGCATATGACACATCAGAGACGCGTTGTTAAAAGTTAGTAGTTAGTAGTGAAAAATATTCCTTTCTTTTGTTTGACAATCTTTATCATGTTTATAGTTTCACTTCCTTATTGTGCACTGACAGGAAGTCACATAGATAGAGGGAAACCATTTTAAACTGTTGCCGTGACAACGGTTCATGTGGTCAGAAATCAACTCGGGAACTCGGGTCAAAGCGAGCTTCCGCACATGACAGCGGAAATCAGCTGATTTGTTCTTTTACCGTCTAATGCAAGCTTTTTTAATAAAACTCTGCTACTTTCTTGAGTTTAGAGTGAACTGTCGTCCTTCGGAGTAATATATTAGCAAGAAAAATGCTCAAGATCAATGCTTGCAAAGGAAAATTCAAGTCATACTTTTTAAAATTAAAGGGGCTAGATGAAAGTTGGACACTTTATGCTCACTACTACCACCCCAGGTCTTACCTGTAACTGCAGCTTCTATATTAAGCTTGTGCATGTAGGCACCCGAATTATTTTTTGAGTGACAGTGCAGGATTTTAGAGGCAGTTGTGGTGAACAGGTCTGGGCTGATTCTACACATTAGAACATTGCTGGAACATGTAGGGGGAGGAAAATACTTCATTTTAACCTTTTTAAAAATCCATATAGTCCCTTTAAAGGTGCATTATGCAACTTTTTATGTGGAAAAATAAAGATGATATTTGTGCGGATTTGACCTTGTACTGACTTAGCAGCTGTATGAGTGGTTACCATGGTGCCTTTACTTTCCATCACAGTGGTTCTAGGATGCTCCAGGATCAATTGTTTAGAAGGTTTTCACTGGAGACCCTCTCACCAGAAAACCTACAAAACAATTGATCCTGGAGTGTTGTAGAGGCCACTGTGATGGAAAGTACCACTGATACAGCTGCTGTGTCACTACAAGGTCAATATGCACAAATATAAAATATATATATTCTGCATTAAAAGTTGCATAATGCTTCTTTAATTGCCAAACCAAAATGTTGCAAAGACCATTTTTATTTCATGACAAAACAATACCCACTTTCCCACGTAAAAAAGCACATGAACACAAACCGACTCAGGACAATGATGTCACATCTGGGGAAAACGAGCTCCCCAGTCCACATGCTGCTATGGAACTCTTCCCCTATCTATGTCACTTCCTGTCCAGAGCAGTGGGAACATATTTTGGTTAGCAGATGCCGAGGACATGACCGAAAGGACAAGATCGCGAATACAAGCGGCCAAAATGAGTTTCCTTCGCAGGGTGGCTAGGCGCACCCTTCGAGATCGGGTGAGGAGCTCAGTTACCCGGGAGGAGCTCGGAGTAGAGTCGCTGCTCCTTCACGTCGAAAGGAGCCAGCTGAGGTGGCTCGGGCATCTGTTCCGGATGCCTCCTGGTCGCCTCCCGCGGGAGGTGTTCCAGGCATGTGGGACAAGGCCCCATGGAAGACCCAGGACAAGCTGGTGGGACTATGTCTCCGAGCTGGCCTGGTGTCGCCTCGGGGTCCCCCCAGAACAGCTGGAGGAGGTGTGTGTGGATCGGGAAGTTTGGGCATCTCTGCTTAGACTGCTGAGACTGCTGCCCCCGCGACCCGGCCCCGGATAAAGCGGAAGAAAATGGATGGATGGATGGATGGATAGAAAAAATACCCAAAAATACTTGTCTGTGCTTATTTCCCATTTATTAATATTGCCTGCAATCCGCAAACCATCCACAAGGGTGTGCTGCAGCACCCTCAGCACCCTGGGTTCCCACGGCCTTGTTCCTGTCAGTAGCTTAAAAATTCAAATAAGAATAACCTTTCTGCTCAACAATTCTTCATTACATTTGCGGCTTCACTGAAATAAAATTATAATTATAACTTACAACACACGTTATAGCTACAAGTTCAAAAGCATTAAAGCCTGTCATGTATCTAATGATGAATTCTAAGGATAAGGTAGTATGTACTATTGCAGACTATTGTAGTATTGCAGACAATAGTATGTTTTCTTGGTTGTCCTTGGTCTGTACCATTTTTAATTGGAACGCATTGCTCTGTATATCCACACCTGCACTCCATCCATGGCCTAATATTACCTTCATAATTCGGGAGTATTCTGCAGTGCCCTTGACTCTCCCTTTTGTATAGCTCTGTAAAAAGCAGCATACTTGAACCGCCACGAGTGCTGTAATTGTCCTGTTCCGCCGCGTGCGTGCACAAATGGGCCGAGGTCACGCTTTCGGGTTGTATACGTGGGCCCCCGTGGAGGTGCTTTCTGATTGGCTGCCTTTACACGCCCGTGCTGCTCCATGCAAACTAGTGCGCTTATTACACAATCAGATTAGGCCCGTAGTGTTTATCAGTGGCGTGATTAATGGACGGGCAGGAGAGGAAGCAGAGTGCGCTAAAGATTCATTTGGGGAGCTGACAATTTTTTATGTATAGGTTATAAATTATGGAGCGTGCACAAAAAAGTAAGTGTATGATTGCGGAGGATGTTTTGTGCTCTGAGCGTCTGTAATAGCGCTGGTGTGTGCGTGTGGCGCTTTTTTGTTAAGTTCATGGGGACTGATGGGGGAGTGGGTTGAGTGCATGCATTTCTAAATTGAAAACACGACACACCCGTAGCGATGATTTAGTGCCGGTCTAGAGAGAGAGGTATGTGGCCTTCAAAACAGTAGGGCGGAGAGATAGAGAAAAAAGAAGTGCGGTGATAGCAAATGCTCCGCAAATGCACGTGAGTGGCACATTTAATAAACAAAAGATGCGGTTTTAGTAGAGCACGCTTTCAGCTGGAACGTATCGCGACGGTGTAATAAAAGTAAAGAATATGCACAGCTGAATTAATCTTCCCTCAGCTTTAAAAAAACAACTTGTTGTAGGAAATTAAAAGTGTGCACTCGCCTTGTCCTAATTAATATACTGTAGGGGCATGAATTAACCAGATTCACATCACACTTAATAGAGTTTTTTTTTTTTTTAATCTTGATTTGCATAAGTTCTGGACTTGTGCAAATGGAGATGGGTGATACAAACCTCTACTGAATCATATGCCACTGCACAGTCTAAAACACATGTGTCAAGGTCAAGGCCCAGGAGATGATTTAGTGTGGCCCTTTGAGGAGCATGAATAAAAAAAATTAAAAAAGTATGTCTCTAGCCCATTCCTGTGCGGAGTTATGGATTTTTAAAGAATAACCAGAATGCTCACTCCAGCCACAAGGGGGCGGCTTGAATAAAAAAAGGAAAGAATTCCACATGTGTCCAGCAGAGGGCACTTACATAAAACGAGAACAGGATATAAACAGCATATTATAGCCACATGGTGAATGGTCAGTCTGCCCCAGGGCGGGTGTGGCTACAATAGTAACTTACTGCCATTGAATGTGGAGTGAATGAGTAATGACTTCATGTAGCGCTTGGAGAAACATGTGACACAGGCTGATGAAGCACAAAAAGTGCCACAGTCCTTTACAATATATGTGGCCCCCGACCAACCGTGGGGGCTGAATTTCGGCCCTCGACCCAAACGACTTCGACACCCCTGGTCTAAAAGAAATGTCAAAACATACCTTTTTGTTGGACATTTGTAGAAAGTGCTGCTACAAACAAGCAAAATACAAAATACTATATAGCTTTAATAATGAGAGCCTCACATGTTGCTCGTTGCCTCTTGGGGCATTATGTAGCTAATGTCTTTTAGTAAAAATCTGATATGATGGGTTACGAAAGCACTTTGTGAGTATTGATCAACTTCCATAGTGTTGACTACTTTGGAGGAAAAAACAACTCGATATAAAGCGGCTCTGAAAGCATACAACGATAGCACAGCTAACCTTTTAGTGCATACCTTAGCGTGTGGGAACATCAAGGTTAATTAGAGTTAGTGACAGCCTTGCTGTACTATCATGCCATCAGCCATTACTGCCATCTGGGCTCTCATAACAGCGCACTAATCCAGGAGCAGGGATGTCTGATTGTTGACAGTAACTCCACAGAGTACGAGAGGGTGAGATAAAGCAGAGAGAGGAGAGAGGCTCCTGTGTGCCTCACATACCTCTGGGCAGGTCTTGGTTCAGCACAGCCGTCCTCTAGATAAGACGCTGCTGTACTCTGTATGCAGATGAACAAGTCAATGAGGCCCACTGGGTGAGAACAGCAGAGATGCAGTTTTGGTCAGATATAAAGACATGGGCTACTTGATATCTTGATTGAACATGTCACTTCAAAAGCGGGAGTAAACTTTTATCCATTCTAATTTACTGGTTTGACTGGTTTTGTTGTGAAGAAAAAGCCACACTTTACAGAAGTGTCTCATCCAGTCTGCTTTATGCAATACAGGGAGAATGTGTTGAATGTCAGTTTATGGGCCCAATCTTACATTTCTAAACAAAGACTGTGGACTAATCTTCAGCTTCATACCTGGGGCAGTTAGTTGGCTGGTCCCTCCCCAAGCTTCACCTCCAACAGACTGTACCAGATTGGAATATTTTCTGCTATTTTGGGTGGCTGCTAGTGTTTTGATTAGGTTTCTGCGGTGTGGAGCCCTGTGCTCTTTAATCACTATGTGTGGGAGATGGACAGTGTTTAACTCACTGTGGGAGAAATAGTTTGTCCTGTGAGTGCTTAATAAGATGCACGAGGCTGCGCAATATGTCAATGTAAAGAAGAGGAGAGCAAAGAGGAAGTAGTAGGGGCTTGTTGTCGCACACCACGCCTTTTTTAGGGAACATGAGGCAGCACGATGTAAAGGGGAAGCAGCGTTCTTTGCCGTCAGTGCTACTCAGTCGACCTCTTGTTTCAATAAGCGACCCCCCTCCTGCCACTGGCCGCAGTCACACGGAGCAGTTTTTGCACACATGCAAAGATGACTATCTGGTCTTCTTCCACGAGGCAAAAGATGGGGCCCTAAATCTTATAATTGACAAACACATGATGAAACAGAAGAGAGTAGCATTGTTCAATTGAAAAGTCATGCTGTTTTAGCTGCTCGTGCCGCCTGCTGTTGCTGAAAAGTAAATTGCCTCACACATGTGCAGGTGCTGTCTCGGTTTCCACTGTTTATAAGTTGCAACCGGCAAAACACTGTCAACAAAAGAGACAGGTGGTATACTTTGGTGTGAATCCTTATTTTTATTTTTGTACTTAAAGGGCCAAAGTCATGCTGTTTTAGCCATTTGAAAGTGAACTATAAGCATTTATATGATATATTGTACCTCTACCACTATGGAGTACTCATTTTTGTGAGAAATATAAATATTTCCTGGGGATATTTTACCAATCCGGAAGACAAGACCCTTAGATTCAGTTAACTCCATGGTAGTTATGGTAGTCATTGTATAAGATACCACTATTTACAATTTAATTGTTTTTCCTCACATTTCCTGCCTATTTGCACATTTGCCTATTTTTAGTGTTTATGAGCTGAATGTAACAAGTACATTTCTCCATTGTGGGATCAATAAAAGCCATCTTATCTTATCTCCGCCCCTTTCCCCGAGTTGATGCTGCCCATGCAACAGTAGCAGTAGAAGAAATATAAATATAGCAGCAATAAGTGAAGTTACTTTACAATGCAGTTATATATGCAGGAGTTGACATTTGCAACACAGCTTCATAAATGGCTAACACGTGTTTTGATTTACTTACTGCTCTGGCATTGGGTGTTTTTCTTGGTTCTGGCTAAGGTTCAAAAGCATCCATCGTTGAAGTGACAAACATATTCTGGCCGGGTAGTCACTGAATCCGCCTTAAATGAGCATATTTTCTCCAGGTCAGTTTTACCTAAATCGACTGGTGCTCAAGCCTCATTTGAAAGCTAATACCTACAAAACAGATGTAAGATTTTTACTTGTATTGTTGTCATTTTTTTTATCTTTTTAAATTTTTTTTTGCTTTTTCATCACTTTTTGTTGCCTGTTGTTTAGTTAGAAAATGTACTCGGTTTAAGCGGGGGTTAAGAGGTTAAAGGGATATTTCAGGATTTTTGACATATGGCCTCATTTCCTAGTTATCCAGAGTGTTGCTGATTTCTGGAGATATTTTTTTTGTAATCCAAGCAGTTCTTGTATTTGAAGAGTTTCGTGGCGCTAGGCTAATACAGGGCTAGCGCATTTCTACGATATCAGCTAGCCTGCATTAAAAGCAGTCTGACCTGAGGCAAATCACTTATAACGCCAGACTAACCCTATAAATGTCTGTGTCGATGGAGCAATTTTAACCATTTTGCATTTAAAAGACCTTATATTTGAGCAGCATCAGCTTCGTGGTTGTATAAGCTATGCAGCTGCGGCGGAGTGATCTGCTAGAAAATAGTCCCTCAAAATGCAATCATTCATGTGATGCAAGGTCAGTTATATTCCAAAAAATATTCTAATGACACAGACATTTATATGGTTATTCTGGTGTTATAAGTGATTTACCTCAGGTGCACTGTGGAGCGGGTCAGACTGTTTTTAATGCAGGCTAGCTGATACCATAGAAATGCGCTAGCCTTGCTCTAGCCTAGCGCCACGTAACTCTTCAAATATAAGAACTGCATGAATTACAAAAAAAAAAATATCTCCAGAAATCAACAACACTCTGCATAACTAGGAAATGAGGCCCTATGTCAAAAATCCTGAAATTTCCCTTTAAGAAGAGTGAATAAAGTCCGGTCCATTCATAGCCAAACACTTATTTTCGCCGATACATTATCGTTAGGTAAGAAAAAAGAACAGGCAGTGTCCAGAGTAGGTTAGAAAGAGCTCCTTCTTCACAACTTCAGACAAAAATGACTTTGTTTGGACGCTCTGGGGATGTGTTGACTTTTTTTTTTCTTTCTTACAGCAGAAATAATGAAAACGCTGTTTTATAAATTTAAATCAGACCGTAAGGCGTTACATTATAGACTTCAGTTTTACAGTCATACGTAAGATGCAAAACATGGGCACAAGCCAGTTGTTTACCAGGAGGGGGCGGAGCAGACATGCGCGAATGAAGCCAAAAAACACTCTGGGGTGTTTTGGATATGGAAACAGCATCATAACATACTTAAAAGCTCCAAAAAGTTGACGTCATAGGACCTTTATTACACTGGAACACTTTTACCCATCACAATGTCGTCGGTCCTTTCTACTCACACTTCTGATTCTGCGACACCATTCATTAACAGCATTTGCAAAAGCTTTATTTGTGATTTCCCCAACCACACACTTAAGTAAATTTCACACCTCCAAAAAAAATCGAATCACCTCAGTACTTTCACTGCGCTCAGTTCTAGAAACCCAGTTTACTGCCGATCACTGTCGTCCTCAGCAGATGTTGCCGTTCTGTCTTGTCACATGAATTAATGACTGTCTATCTGTGTGTTGATGATGCTCTTCCCGGCAGATGCAGTTTGACTTGTTAGGCCAAAATAAATAATAGAAGCTGACAAATTCCAGCTTGCGTCAAGAGCAAACCCTTGAGCATTAAATTGCAGCACACTTCAGCCGAGTTTCTTTTTTTCCCATCAGTGAGTGGTGCAAAATATGTAATAATTACGCTATTACGATGAGTATATTCAATAATGAGCTTGTTAATATTCTTAACATGTGCAGACTCTTAAGTAAAATAATGGCATTGCTGACAGGGAAAAGCGAGATCAGAGAATATTTTCTGAAACGTGTGGTGCATATGTTCTGCTTAGTTTTTGTCTTTTTTTCGCATTACATAGTAGTTGTACGACCGAATGACTGAAGATGGTGAGGCTGTTTCAGTTTTTATGCAGCTATAATGTGCAGTCTTTCTAAAGATGAGTATAACGGTCAGAAAGTACTTTTATCTGTACTCTTGGTATTTTTTTTAGACAATTCCCTGTTTACTTTTTATATACTTGTACAGTTATTTGCAAAAGCTTTTTTTAGTATTGCCAGAAAATAGGAGAGGCTTCTTTAATGAGGTTGTTAAAATTCTAAGATGGTGCATCTCTAAAGTAAAGTAATGATCTTGTCAGCGAGGGGAATGAGCTGAAACTGCGTCGCTGCCTGGAGAATAGAAAAGTGAGGTGCTCCACAGCGAAAATGTGGAGGCTACAGTACGTTGTTGGTTTCATGTTGCTGGTTTGGTTTGGGCTAAAAGAAACATCAAAACAATGCACATATTATACTTTGCAGCTCGTCACAATTACCAGCCTTCCAAAACACGCTGCTAACCCTATTCCCTGTTTGCTATTTCTCTCTTTACTTGTACATTTTTTTACTTTTCAACCTTCCTCTAATAAAAACATCACTAGATCAGCCACCTATGATTTAACGCGTGGTCAAACATATACATTGGAAGATCTTTGCAGTAATGGCACTCAAATTAAAGAGGCTTGATTTAGGAATGTTTGCTTTTTGTTCTTCATCATTATCTGTTTAACTTATCAGGGCTCATTGGCTTTTACATTGAGACGCACCGAGACAAATGGAGGAGAAGCAGGAAACGTGTTTTCTTTGACGCGGCTGCACAAAGTCAATGAGGTACGTTATCTCCAAATTAATGTGGTGCCCATTAAAAAGTAATGTTTGGAAAGTAACATATTAACTTGAGAGCTGAGTGCAGAAGCAAATCTGCTGGTGATTTTATTTGGAAATATCCTGAAATAATCAAAGATTAGTTGCTGTAAGTAAATAAGTGCTTTTTTTGTCATTGCGTTCAGGTGTTGGGTTAGTCCTGAGCCGCTGCGACTGAGCCTGGACCAACCTGACCAGCAAGTTTTTGGAGGTCAGGGAAACCAGAGTTTTGCCTTCAGTGATCCTCTGAAACGGTGCAACGCCTCCTGGGTTTGTCCCAGTTTCAGAGTGTGGTGTCCTGCACTGGTCAGCTCCTCCTCCTTCCTCTTCCTCCTGAGCAGCTCCCTCCGCTCCACAACAGTCTTTCACCATCTTCTGGGAAGAGCTTACAGACGAATATGATCCGTCTTATTCTCCATTAGTCATAACAATAGTAGGGATAGAAGGCTTGTGTGGCTTAGCTGCGAGTCTTGCCTGGACGCCTCCTTGTTTGTCTTCCTCTTTTTTGTTACCTGTAACGCCTCTTGTGACGCCTCCACTGGGCTGCAGGTGCAGGGGGCTCTTGGTGCCTCTTCAGTGTTTTAGAAGAAGAAATTGGTCTCAAATATATTTAGCTCATAAGCTAGCTGTTTGTTTACTTTTAAAAAAGAACCTCACAAAACAAAGACATACAAAGTATCCAGTAAAGCAATTATTTATTTATTATTTATTTATTTTATTGGTTTGGTCGGGACTGGTAGGGCTAATTTCCATCTGTCGTCCCCTTCATCCTGGCCTATTGTACATGTTTTCAGTGGTAGGGGAAACTGAAGTACCCGGAGGAAACCTATACAGACATGCAAACTCCACAGAGAAAGGCCGTGTCCAGGTGGGAATCAAGTGCGAACCGCTGTACTCCCGGGCAGCCCAATGTGGAACATGGGAACTACAAATGCGAGAGAAAGAGAATTTAGGGTTGATACGCAGCCGATTGTCATGTGATTTGTGGGGCTACAGGCCTCCATGAAGGGTGGGTGTACACTGTGGGTTTTGACCGTCTGCGACGAGCGATCACTCGTCGTGGGGAAAATCTTAGGTTGTTGATGAAAATCGCAGGTCTTAAGGTCGTACAGTGAAACAGGGACAAAGATTTAAAATACAACCTGTGACCGACATCAGGCAGTGTCTGATACTTTGGAACACTAGTCGTAGAGTGAGCCTCCTCTCGCTGCAGAGAGGATCTCTGTCAGTGTCCCGTCAACACATCAGTGTACACCGCACTGTCGCCAGAGTCACAGGCAACAGAGGCCGAGTGGGTCCGACTCCGCATTTTACAGGACTTTCACTGCACTTTTCCAACACCACTCAGCTAAACACATGCCTGAAACTGCTACGATAAAACTTTGGTCTCAGCTTCAATAGTCTCTTTGAACGATTGCAAAGTGGAGACGAGAGCAGCTCCTGATTTTATCATCCCCCCGTCGTGCAATGCGACATCTAAAAATCTAGTAAGATACAGTGTACACTCGCCATTATGTGAGCATTAATGTTGCAACTTAATTTAGGCAAAAAGTAAAGTAAATAAAATAATAATACATCCATTCACTTCCTGCCTTTTGCTGTATTCCTCTGTGCTATCCGCCACCCACAATTTCACTGTGTCATTGTGTCTTCTTAAGCCTAATAAAGTCCTGAGATAAAAAAGAGAAACCTTCTGATGCAAACGGAATCTGAAATCTGTTGAATATATTTGGTTAATACGCTGGAAAAATAGAAATCTTTCACAATTTTTTCCATCACCAAAGATGGTTTTTTTGAAGTGTCTTTGTGAAGTTGCCAAACGTGCTAAGAATGCGTCCAAAGCTGACGATCCAATTCCCCAATATTTTTTTTTTTTTCCTTTCTTTATTTTTAATACTTAGCACTCTGTGAGGACAAACAAACAGGAGTGCGGCGTGAGTGTTTTGGCAGCTGTGGACGCATGTTGATGGATTTTTTTTTTTATCAGTTTTATTTATTTCCATTTCTACAGACCTCACTCTCAGCCTGTCCTGTGAGAGCGCGCCATCTGCACTTGACACATACATTTGTTCTGCCCCCATTGTGCAAAGCGGATTCATGTAGAACAAAGATGGCGTGTAATACTGTATACATAGATCGAAAGCAAGCAAAACTGTAGAGGAGTGGGCAGGGAAGAGGAAGGACCTACCGTGCCAGAGAGATTGATGATTGATCCAAATAGACTGTACTAAAATGGTGACAATATAAGAAGAGGAGGGGTGGGGGGGGGGGGGGGGGTGGGGGGGAGATAAAGCATATGCCGTTCTGTCTGTGCCATCAATCTAAAGTTGCGGGCTCACCTGGAAATTGTCAAGTATTAGCGTGTTTACGTTGACGCGGCTGTACGAGGAGGAAGTGATGGCTGTGACTATGATGAGTTTCCTCACAACAACATATACATATTCAGAGAAAGTGAGCTACTCTATCATCCGATTCTTTGCAGCGCTTTGCAGAGCCGAGCGCGCGCCTGGCATTGATGAGTAGAGTCTCAGCGAAGCGTATTCTTGACTGTATTTAAGCGGCCACAGGGATGATCGAACGATACAATAACATCCATAATTGTGAAGAGTTAATTTACACCGCAGATAGGCTTTCGACAACACGCTACAGAACTATTGAAATCAACAATCTGTATTCTGTTTTTTTTTTTTTTGTTACTTTCGAGCATTTTAATCATGGATCTCGACCACTTGAAGGCTTTTTTCGGCATGTGAGCAATTATAGTAATGAGAGAACCAGGAGAAGCAGCAGAAATTCACACCACCGTCGCGATAAAGTAGATGGTGCGCACAGAGACAGATGAATTCCCACCACTGTGTAAAAAGCAAACTAATACAGTATGTGCACCGAATGATCTAGCGTCTCATTTACAGATCCGAGAATGGTAGAATCAGGTTTAACTAGGGTCTTAAGGAGATCTCGAATGGACAGGCAAATGTCAAAACTGAGTGTGATATATTGATGAAAGAAAGGACAGCACTCCTAGTCAGGATTAACTTTTGTAGCCTGTCAGACGTTTCGGGGGTCTCCCTTCATCAGTGTCCTGACAACGTCTTTCATCAATATATTATCCCTAAGAATTAGCACCCAGTCAGAGAGCAAGTTGTGAGTTGAGCGTAAACCATGTCTAAACTTGAAAAACTTAAATGCATTATTAATGAATAAGTAAAATGTATGACTAAAAAATGTCATTGATCTGGAGTACGATGTGACCCATACAACCCAGTCAAATCAATTTATTTACTTATTGTTTTTTTTGGTCGGGACGCTGCAAGTTAATGAATTTTTAAAAAGTGTAAAAGTTGGTGTATGTGTACATAGTGTTACAGTAATAGGCCCAGGAGAAGGATGAGGGTTAAGGTTCGGTTTAGGAGAAAAGTTAGAAGTTGATTTTAGATCAGAAGACGGCGCAATCTGGTGAAGTGGATGAGCAGGAGAGACCTACCGCCTTCCCCCCGTCACCCCCAAGGCGCGAGTGCTTCTCCCCTTCGAGTCCCCGCTTGGCTGTCCCGGTGTCTCCCGGTGCTCGCCTCGCCTCCTGCACAGCTGCATGTCTCCCGTGTCCCGGGTGCTGCTCTCATGTTTCTCTGCGAGGACTCGGGGCTGCATCGGCCACACTCTCATTTAAACTATCATCTTATTGTCTCTATCAGGACAGTAGTTTGGTAAATAGACAAGAGTAAAGCCGTTGTATTTGTCTCCAAGGGGAGTTGAATCCACATGGTTCTTATTAGTGCAGTTACTTTCAGTAACTCTGGTTCTCTGAACTGGCATGGTCTAAAACGGAATTACTGTCGTGGTAATTCTCAGTTGAAAGACAGAAATAACCAGTCAGGTGCAGGTTTGGGAGTGGAAATAGTGTAGTCCTAAATCCCAGTCTGACAGTGGCTTAGCGGTTAGTGGTTCTCACACAGTGGGGCAGGGCTTGAATTGAGTTCCACGTCTGCCCTGCTCTATTGCACATGGAACTGTTTTTGACTATAAATGGGTTCGCTCTTCGTCGAATAGCCATGGGATACGTAGGCAAGGCAAGGCAGGTTTATTTGTAGAGCACAATTCATACACAAGGCAATTCAAGGTGCTTCACAGTTGAAAAGAAAATGAAAACAGATAAAATCAATAAAAACATCAACATAAAATGAATCAGTTACAGTAAAAGGCAAGAGTGCAGATAAATACTTTCAGTCATATACACGGGCAAATAGAACTGTTTTCGGCCTGTCTCACATCCTCGTGAAGACTGTTCTGTAGGGCCCCCCGTGTAGATGTTTGCTTAGGACCCCAGAAGGACCAGCACCGGCTCTGGTTAGTTCAGTACTTGGTGGTGGCTTTGTTGTGAGTAGCTGCACAGTCAAAAAATAGATAGATTTTACTTTTGCAAGGATTTTGATTGGAAACACAGAAATGTCAGAGTTGTTCCGGACGTATCTCAAACCATAATCCGTTTTGTTATTGAATTTTATTTTTAGAGACACTTAAAAAACATGGAGAGAAAAAAAAGAAAGAAATGATGGCAAGGCACTTCAAAGTCTGAACCCTTTTATTTGGTTGAGTTGTATTCACAGAAACCAAGCACACTATGTGAACCCGTGCAGTCGGTTTTGTCATTTCGCTTGGCTATAGAACAGATGTACCTACTGTTCCGGGCCCGGTCTTATCTTAAAAGGGGCCAGCTGGCACTACACCGTTACATCACTGTGTTTTGTTGTTTACTTTGCTCGCTAAAGGAAAGAATGTATTCTCCTGGCTTTCATCCTTTCATACTTGACTATCCTTTGTTATAATCTTTCTCTGGCGGTAGGTAGGTAGGTACACGGGCTGAGTGTATTGCCGGAGCATTGCTAGTGCATTAATTGCTTCTAGCTTTTAGCATTTTTTCCATCTCCAATATAAACCAATAGAGGCGCTTTACCAGTCTACGTGCCTTTCTCCGTTGACCTCTAGCTGATATAGATTCCTTGCTGTTAATGCACTGAATGAATAGGAGATGGTAGAGGCAGGTGTTTTTTCGAGCGCGCAAATGTACGCGTGTGCGGTTGATAATCTTCTCTAAGTGCCTTCATAACCATAGAAACCAGTGGGGAATTTTCTTTTTTATCTGGAGCGCAATGGGAAGATTGCCGCTTTAGAGAAAGTGCTGTGCAGTGCTTAATAGTATGCTTGGAGGAGAGAAATTATGGACAATGGACTTAAGTGCGTTGTGAGGACATTCATTCAAAGCCTCGCTAACAAAAAATACCAAAGAAGACGACAAAAAAAAGAAAAAAAAAAAAGTATGACGATCTTTCAAAGAAGAAAAGAACTCCAGGGATCTTTTATCACGAGCGTTGTCTTTCCCGTCCGCCTCTTTCGTTCTACATAAACACTTGACAAATTCACCCCAGCGCACGCACATCCATATACAACGGCGCGCCCTCTATCTCTTGCCTTATTCCACAGCTTATGAATTTTAATAGGCCTCAATCAGAACACCTCAGCAGTGTTTTTCTATCTCCCAAAGTAATGGACTTGAACCACCGGAGAGTTGGGAGACAGCTCTGTATTGGTTCGAGGTAGTCGGAATGGGATAGCGGGGCGGAGTAGAGGGGACGAGTGATAAGGCGGACGGGACGTGAGTGAATAAGAGCGACGAGACTTGCCTGTGTAGAGAGGGGAGAGAGGGGGAAGGTGGCGGTGCTTTACCAGGTAAGAACAGGCAGCGAGAAGACAGTTTATAGCGATGATTCGAACGCCATGGGGATTTACAACGGCACATTGCAGAAAAAGCATGTCACCAAAACTCTCAAAACCAAGCAATTACTTTCAGTTGATGACCAACCAGAGGTCAGCCACTGACACACAACATGGAAGGCAAAAGCTACGAGAACACACTGCAGTGAAACAACTGATCATCTTAAAGGAATAGGCCACCGTTTTTACATACCAAGATATGTTCTTACCTAGCCTTAGCCAAGTTAATATATTCCCGTATGGTCTTTGTCCGTGCGCTCTGTCACGCAAACGGAGCACATACGCAGCCTCTCCCACATGTCATATAGCTCCGAAAAAGCTCACAATAGAAGCTACCAAGCTCTTCCACGTGTTCCCTATTTAAATAAAGTTACGTGAAGTGTTTTCATGCGAAGTATATTTACATAGAAATGTAACATGTCGATTTTATATGATGATTTATATGATGATTTTTAGATGATGTGGCTGGAGGATTAACCTATTGCTGCTTCACTGACTCGGGTGCAATACATATGTCACGACCAAACACTAGCGGAAATCAGATCCAATCGTTTCAAAAGAGTTCACCCCTCCCACCTGATAACGGAGCTCAATTGTGAAGGTCCAGACCCTTGTACGAAACGCAATGAGTACAAGGGTCTGGTAAAACCAGGCTACAAATACGCAGCTCCAGCATTTGTTCTGTCGTCGCCAACTTTAAATCTCATCCAAACGAGTCGTCAAATAATGAAATATATCAGTATAATCCGCTTGTTCCAATTTTAGAGAAGACAGAACAACAGTCGCCACGCATAATGATGGATGTCACAAAACAGAAGCATAAGAACCACGTGCATCGTGTTTTTAAAGTCAGCACGGAGAGTTTGCTATGTTGCTTAGGCGCGTTTCTCTGCCAGTTTCAAGGTAAGATGTGTTTGCAAAGTGGATGGAGTAATGTCTACTAATGAAGTGCATCGTTTCCTTTCCCTTTTGACTTTGTCTTTTTCACATTTTTAAGCGCGAGAAAGGTGCAACTGCTTTCTGTGCGATGGTAGAAGTTAAAGGTACAGGACACCATTTTTACATACTGTGATATGTTCTTACCTGAGCTTAGACGAGTTGACGCGTACCTGTCTGGTCTTTGTGGTCGCTTCTAACTTCCCCATTTGGAGCTATAGGAGTGTTCTGGGAGAGGCTAAATGCTAACAACATCTTTGGTCGTTCTGCATGACTGAGGGCACGCACAAAGACCAGACAGGTACGCATCAACTCGTCTTAGCTCAGGTAAGAACATATCTCAGTATGGAAAAACAATGGCCTGTTCCTTTAATGAGGACTCAGGCTTCTTATGTGGCCCGCTGTGAAAATGAATTTCCCACCCCTGGCCTATGCGGCGCTTAAACCATTGAATGTGTCAGGACACACTTTTCAGCCGCCCAGCACCTCCTCTGATCGGTTCCTTGTGCAGTCACTCACTCTGAAGCTCAGTCATTCTCTCTCTCACTTCCTGAAACATTGAACTTGCTCTCTGTGGAAAGAGATGACAGCTGGATCTGAGGGACGCTGCTTTTCTGCAGGCCTTGCCAAAATAATTAGTTAAAAAACAACAGTAACAGGAACTCCATTCGGACAGAGGAAACAGTAATTAATTAGATTACTCATTACTGGAAAAAATGATCGCAGACAACGGGGCTAAAGACCGAGTTGCCGTGGTAAACACTGGCTAATAGTATCATTTTAACAATGGGTTTGCCCGTGTTGGATGCGACTGAAACCATAATAACAATTATGTCACCACTTTAATTCAATTTCTGAATCCTGCTCCTCGGTCACTTGCATATTCCTCTTTTGGACAATGTAACACGTTAAAAAGCAGTTAGATCCTGATTGTTATTGCTCTCCTTGCTCCTCATCCACAGCCCTTAATTAAAATCTCCCTTGACAAATGGACTTGCCTGAAACGCAGTACTCCAGAGAGGACCTGTGTGAACAACAGACTTTTTTACTGATTTAGCATGTCAGACTTTGGGTGATTTTTTCGCACATTTCAACCGAGCCACATGCAATAGAATGTTTTTCCTTGGACAAACTGTGAAAGTGGAACCCCCACCGCAGTTTGAGAACCGGTGTATCACAGAAAATCAAAAACAATTGCATTCACAGCGCTCTTAAAACTTTGAAAGACAAGGCGTCACTGTAAATGGGTCCATGTGCCAACTTCCAACTGTTAAGACTCATTCCCCTTTTCACCACAGAAACAATAGGGCACAACCAAGTGAGACGCTGGGACTGAATTGATATCGCTGAATGGTCGAGCGACTAGCATTCACTGTCGCTGTTGGATGGATGGTTTAATTGTGAACCGGTGGGGGGAAGAAAAAAAAGGCAGGAGGGTGTGTAGTTTTCGTGTAATTTTTGTGTGTTTTCGTCGTTTGTTGCAGGGGACCAGGGGAGGTGACTGCTGTTATCTCCGGCCCACAGACAGACACTTAGCCCTGCGCCAACCCTCAACCACTCATCCCCATGGCATGCTCAGAAATGTCATGAGCTGGCACCGAAGGGAAAGCCATTGCACGTGCATGTGCCAGAATGTATTGTATGTTTTCTGGGCCGCTCCTGTGCAGTGGTTTGCTGTGAGAAAACACACTGCGATGTGTGTTTCTGCTGTGAAATGTAACAACGGGAAAATTAGGTCAAGTATGTACAGTATAGTGTCCAGAACAGCATATTGACTTGTATTATTTATTGAACTTTTTTTCTTTTTTTTTTTTTTTTTTGCCAGAAGGCTTTATTGAACAATACGACGAGCTGCATGGAACGGGAGTGAAAGCGTAGGAGAGACATTCTGCAAGTGTTAAGAAATTGATCTCTCAACATTGACTATGTTTACATGCTGCCAATATTTGGGTTCTCGATCCAAACCTTCGACACACGGGGAACACCATGATACAAATATACGATCTCACTGCTTTCAACCGTCAATATTCATGTCTTTCACCTTACTCATAAAATAATTGGTTCATTCCTCGCTCCAAAAGTGTGGTGCTGCGTCTGTTTTGCCACTTTCTGTACCGTGTGTTTCTCGGGATGCTGTTTCTGGGTTTCACCCAAATATATCCTATTGCTATGTTTGGCTTTGTTTTTGTTGTTGCTCTGTCTCTGTTTTTTTTTAATCTATTGAATATGAGATATGTAATTACAGTAAGAATAAAGGCCAGATCTTGTGCCTGGTGCATGGGGGGGCACAGGCTTCTGGTGAATTTAGATTAATTTCCTCGTTTACATCACGCTGCCTTGTGTTCTTCCTTAAAGGAACAGGCCACCGTTTTTACATACCAAAATATGTTCTTTCCTGAGCTTAGATGAGTTGATACGTACCGGTCTGGTCTTTGTGCGTGCCCTCAGTCACCCAAAACGACCAAAGATGTTGTTAGCATTTGGCCTCTCCCAATGTATTCCTATAGCTCCAAACAGGGGTGGAGTTGGAAGCTACCACGCTTTTCCACGGGCACGCACAAAGACCAGACAGGTACGTATCAACTCGTCTAAGCTCAGGTAAGAACATATCACAGTATGGAAAAACTGTGTGCCCTCAGTCAGACAAAAAGACCAAATATGTTGTTAGTATTTGTCCTCTCCCAGTGTATTCCTATAGCTCCAAATGGGGTGAATTTAGACGCGACCAAGCTCTTCCACGGGCACGCACAAAGACCAGTTAGGTATCAACTCGTCTAAGCTCAGGCAAGAACATATTTTGGTATGTAAAAATGGTGGCCTGTTCCTTTAAGGAAAATCTAATAGCCTAAATTATCATTAGGCAGTAGGCCATGTATAATTCAAATTAAGAAAAGCTGCATTGGTGCAAGTGTCATAGCAGAGCAGTTCACATTTCTGCCATGATGATGGAAATATGGGCAAAATCACAAGGCTTAAAACAATATGCAATACAGAAAAGAGAGAAAAAGTGTACAGCGGTTCAAAGCTTAGGTTGAAGTCACCGAGAAAGCCAACAGCAACCTGAAAATACAGAGGAAAAAAATATGTCATAGCCTATATTGCCTGTCAAAATAATTATTGTAATCCAGATGCACTTGACACTTTTTTTCCCCCTTCAACTACACCAAACTGTATCCGCTTCAGATGCTCACAGTTTTAAGAGGCTAAAGTCCTCTATCCTATTGCCCTTCTTCCGTGCTTTCCGCGCGCCTCCTTGTGCTGTCAGGGATGAGTAACCTGATCTCTTAGTCACATTGTTATGCTCACAGCTGCTCAGTGACTTGGCCAGTGACTGTCACCTCACAGCAGCCAAGTCGCCCCTCACGCAGCCACTTTATCAACACTCTTCCAGCACCAACCACAGATAGAAGCGGTGCCAGCAGGTTTTTAGCCACGCGGCTGCTTAATGACGGCTGCCATGGCCACGGTGACCCTGCATATGTGCAAGGCGTGATAATGACAGGGAGACACCGCATCTAGTAAAATTGTTTGTGTGTCACTTGGTCCTGTCAGAGCGGTTTTCAGTTCAACAATGGTCAAAGGAAATGAAGTAGACGAAGCAAATGAAGGACACGACACTTAAAATGGGCCCAGTCACTATAGAACCAGGGACACAAGTTGGTGATTTTCGCTTTTTTGGAGAATCGTTCAGTTGAAGCCACGAAAAGCATCTCCATGTCTTTAAGCAGTACTAAGTAACTCTTGCCCTTAGAGGCCATAAGCGCAACTGCAGGTGTCGTAGCAAGTTGCGATTTTTTAACTTGTTAATTGTCTTGGAGAGTAAATACTACGCTGACAGAAAAGGCGAAGGGAGAGAGGGATATTGTACATCCAATTATACAATGGAAATATTTTTTTTCACTCAAACTTGGCTGTAAATACTGTTTAAAGTGACGCTAGCCCGCAGTTAGCTTTGCCCGTTAGCTTCTTCTTCGTGATTCTATTAGTGTGTATTGGTGGCTCCGGTCCGGTGGCAGTCAAGTTGCAAACATGGTTTTCTGGCCAGAGACACCAGGGGGAGATGTAAGAGTTGTGGAGAAAATAAATAAGATAAAAATAAGAGGTAAAATATGGTCGACGACAATTGACATAGAACAACAGGATTGGATTTACATATGGTGCATAAAGTGATACAGTGATATAAAGTGATACAGTGATATAAAGTGATACAGTGGATCTAAGTGCGGACAGACCACATAGTGCAATAGAGCAGATTACAGTCTGTACTGAGTTATTAGGTCTCTTTATCGTTCGTGAATCTGACGGCTGTGGGGAAAAACTGTTCAAGTGGCGGGATCTATGGATCTATGGGTCTTGATAGACCGTAGCCTCCTGCCTGAGGGGAGATGGGTGAACAGTCCGTGTCCAGGGTGAGAAGGGTCAGCAGTGATCCGACCCACACGCCTCCGTGTCCTGGAGGTGAACAGGACTTGGAGAGATGGGAGCTCACAGCCAATTACCCTCTCAGCAGCAGCACAATGCACTGCAGTCGGTACACCAGGTTAAGGTGGCAGTTCCAGGAGGAACTTGCCACATCTTCTCCAAATATGATCAGACTTCCACACGTTGTTGGAAACTTTGGAGACGACACTTTCACAAGCTATGTCCTGCTCAAAATCCCCCGTTCTCATGATGGGTCACAAATATCATGATAGCTTCTCGTCTTCTATCATTAATCTCTCATTTCACAATAACATAGCTGATTATCTGTATGTATGCTGCATGTGATTTGAACTAAGAAAATAGGTGGTCATACCGCCTTTGCTCTGCCCAATCCCGTCAGACCTTGGAAGCTAAGCAGGGAAGGGCCTGGTCGGTACTTGGATGGGAGACCGTTTGGTAACACCAGGAAGCCTAGCGAATGTAGTGTGTGAGTGAGTGGTTGGTGGTGGTCGGAGGGGCCGATGGCGCAGACTGGTTGCCTCGCTTCCGTCAGTCTACCGCAGGGCAGCTGTGGCTACAATAGTAGCGTACCACCACCGAGTATAGTGAACGAATAGTGCAATGTAAAGCGTCTTTGAATGTCCAGAAAAGCGCTATATAAAACCAATGCATTATATTATTATAGGTTTACCTGGAATGAATTTTGCTGTTTTATCCAAACAATGTCTCGTTGAAATACTAGAAACTGTGCTCTGCTTACAAATAATGCTGTTGTGTAGGCAGGAAATCTGGCACTGGCCCAACACACTTTTCAAAAGCTGTATCGGTAGTTAAACTAATAAATATTAATACAAGTATTTTACAGTAAGTTTGCGGAAAGCTGCCGTGGAGTCTGCCGGTGTTGCGTTGAGAACAGATGGCCTCAGACGAGCCGCAGACAGATGTGGGTGGTGCTCCAGACTTGCAAAGTGACAGCTCCATCATGTCGTGCTGCAAAACCCCATTAAGTAAGTTACACACATTTATGCCATGATACAACTTTGCGATGAGCAACTTTGTGGCCTGCAGTGTACCTGAGAATTATGCAAAATGTTCCAACTTTTTTTTTTTTTTTTTTAAACCTGTCAAGTTTTTTCACACATTTGACGGTACATTCTGCTCTGAATCCAGTCCATCTTGAAGCTTGAGAGTTTGACTTTTGTCTCCACTGCCCTTGAACATCCCACTTGTGGTTGTTTTCTATATTTATGTAAACCAGCGACCTTTAACCGTTGACCTCCATGCATCACGTCTGTGGTTATAGCCTATAGCTCAACCTTTTATGACGAGTGCCCTATAAGGAATACTGCTCAGAGGTTGGCCGTGATAAAAGGGAGAGGAGTTTGAGGGGGCTTTAATGGACACCCTCTACCAGGCAGCAAGAGGGAAGGGAATAAACACATGGAAGCATTACATTAGCCTCATTCTTATCTAATGCGACTAATGTGAATAAGCAGACTTTAATAGTTTTAGGGTAAACAGGTTAACACATTTTCCTCCATGACCAGGTGTCTCCAACCAGTAGCTCGGGAGCTACCAGTAGCTCGCCAAGCCTCTCCAGGTAGCTCGCCAAAGACTTTCTACATCTCTTCACGCTTGAGAACTCAAATTTTAAATGCATTTTCTGTTTGTTCTGAACATGCTGAATACAATCTGTGAACAGTTGGTTCAATATTGTAAAGTATAAGAACTAAACTCAAGTCACTTTCTTTGAAATACCATCTTGGCAAATAATTATTCTGGGTGAACTCCACCAAAGCTGCATGTTTTTGAACATAAGTAGCTCTCCGATGTTCATATTGTATAAAGGTAGCTCGTCAGGTAAAAAAGGTTGGAGACCCCTGTCCTAGACTAAGTGGGAAGTACATTGGGTGAAGAAACACTTGTTCCTCAAACCAGACTCCTAAAGAAGTTTTTAGTTTCACCTGCGAGGGCCTGTAATACTTAAAGGAATAGGCCACCGTCCGCGCAGTAACTCCTAAAGGTTATTGACGGAAGTGAGCGGGGGGAAGTCTTTAGGAGTTACTGCGCGGACGTTTTGCTCCTCGTATCATTACGCCTCACACTATAGTCCCCCTTTTTATTTGCTTATAAAATCGACATGCTACATTTCTGTGTAAATATACTTCGCATGAAAACACTTCACGTAACTTTATTTAAATAGGGAACACGTGGAAGAGCTTGGTAGCTTCTATCGTGAGCTTTTTTGGAGCTATGTGACATGTGGGAGAGGCTGCGTATGTGCTCCGTTTGCGTGGCAGAGCGCACGGACAAAGACCAGACGGGGATATATTAACTCGGCTAAAGTGAGGTAAGAGCATATCTCAGTATGTAAAAACGGTGGCCTATTCCTTTAAGGAAGAACACACAAAGCAGCACGATGTAAACAAGGAAAAGAGGGGGAAACGAGGGTGAACGCATTCCCCCAATTTTCAATTTATCAGGATAAAGGATCCGGCAAATATTTGATCTGATATAATGGTGTTTAATGAGAGTGTTCCAAATGTTTTGGCCAGGCACAAGATCTGGCCCTGAGTATCATTAGAAGAATTGCGCACACGACCAGTGGAACCCGTAACACACTTGATATTTTGTCATGAGTTCTAATGATTTTCAGAAGACCAATTTCTGCACCAGAACAGGATTATTAAACAGACTTGCTCAGTTATATTGTGATTTGGTGCTTGTAAGTACTGGATGGTAACAGCAGTGATAATAGCAGTTATAGGGATGGGACGAGATAATTTTGTTATGATACGTATAACGATACTCAGGGGCTTATCCAATACATATTGCAATACAGTAAGTAAGTATGATCAGTAATATGTTTACCTTTAAATGTGTCCATTGCTGTGTAACTGTTACTGGAAAACGAAGGAGTGCATAATAAAAATGCCTCCAAACACAAGAAAGGATTTTGATACATTACAACATGATATTTTGTTCCAGCCCTAGTCATGGTGTTAACCACAGTATTTTTGGACGTGTAATACTGTTTAGTCAGACAATAAACATTAGTATATACAGTATAATTTGCCTATTTCTTTAACTTGACATTTAATATTCATTAAATGGACTACATGGCGACCCGGCCCCGGATAAAGCGGAAGAAAATGGATGGATGGATGGATGGACTACATGGAGTTAAAAATGTTGAAATTAAGTATTTTCCTCCCCCTACATGTTCCAGCCATGTTCTAATGTGTAGGATGAGCCCAGACCTGTTCACCACAACTGCCTCTAAAATCATGCACCGTCCCTCAAAAAGTTGCTACTTCAGGGCTGAAGTGCCGTCATGCACGAGCTTAATATAGAACCTGCAGTTACGCGTAAGACCTGAGGTGGCAGTAGTGAGTATAAAATGACCAACTTGCATCTAGTCTCTTTAAACAGGATTTTAGAATATTTAAAACAATGTGCTGAACGTCAGTGTGAACTATTTCAATTCAACTGCTTGTTCAGGTGTTCATTTATATTATGCCATCTCAACATGATGAACTCGTACGTTGTTAATTATTAATGGGACTTTGTTGCCCGCCTCCTTGCTCACCAGGAAACTTCCACAAAGGCAGTTATGTGGTTTTGTACTCGCTCTTTTGAGAGAAAAGAGAAGGACATTATCTGCTATAACCATAGTAACGCATATACAGTATAGGGAGAAAAACTATTCAAGAACTTCACTGAAGAAATACAACTTTTTACTTTGACTTCTTCACCTTCTACTATATCAGACAACTTGAACCAAGCTATAAAAAAAAGAGCAACAGCATTCAGCACTTTGTAAGCTCCGTCTATAAATGGCGTTGTATTAAAACATGGCTGAAAGTCTGCAATGTCTATAAAAAAACTATACATTTTCCCAGTTGAGTCGGGCTCAAAGCCGGAGTGAGACCCACCGATTGCAATCCAACGCCGGTACACATACTCTCCCCCATGCGCTAACTCGCTCTCAGTGTGTCTCTCCAATCTCCTGCCACAGGCCCCAAACAAGCCATCTGCCCTGGACCCCGCCGCTGCCAGCCCGGCCACCAGAGAGCACTGTGTGTGTATGCGGACTCACATTCATGTTGGTGGAGGAGAGGACGGGACAATGGGTGCCAGATGCAACAGTGATTTCATGAAGTAAATCTGAGAGACGGGGATCAAGGGGGCGTATAAAGTGTTTCTGTTGTAGAAAGAGTGAAGATGGAGTTTGATATGTGGTGGAAAACATCAAAAGTTATTTGAGTTTGCGTAAAGAAAAAAAAAAAACACACACTAAAGATAAATGGGGATACTTACTGCTATATGATTTCAAATACTACCGTCACTTGTTATACCATTCAGGGGACAAAGGCCTGGTTTATGCTGAGAACCATTGGAACTTATATGTCTTTCCTCCAACACCACAACTGCTTCTATTACATACTGACACAACAATAGCCACTACTACTACTACTACTAAGAAAATAATGTAGATTCACAGTCTTCCAGGTGGTTAATTCACTTCTAGCAGCATATACGTTATTTCCCGGTAATGCACAACTTCCCATTTCCTCCGTATGCGCAGTTAATCGTGAAAACAAACATGGCGCCGAAGAGCTCCTGTTTCTGGAGTCAGGAAGAGATTGACTTTTTTTTAATTTTAACCATAAAATAAGTAAAAGTAGTGCATATTTATATGGAAAGACTGGAGCTTACAGCCCATAGATACAGACGGCGTCTCTGGATTCGCCCATATATGGTCATGTTTGAAAACAGTTAAGGGGGAAAACAATTTTGAGAAAAATCTAAACTTTTTCTAATTATTCAGAAACTACTTTAACAAATGCTGAATTATAAATAAAGTTTTCTACTAAATAAATATACAAAGACATGGGGAGGAGAAAAGTAGTTCAACTACCCATAGATACATTTAAAAAAATGCTAACGCTAGCTAGCGCTTCCCATGCCGTCTTTTCACTTCTACTGAACAATCTGCTTTGAATAAATATCCATATAGACCCGATTTAGACTTGACTATAATTGTATGTGAAAAATAAGTTTATATTTCACCAGAAAATGGCTAAAAAGAGTGAAAAATTGCCCCCCTTCGATGACGAGATGCCGTCTGTATCTATAGGCTAGAGTTACGGCTCATTTGAAAGTTAAGACCTGCAAAACTGTAACTTTTTTGTCTTTGCGTTTTTTCACAAAAAAGTGATAATGCACAATGACAAAGCCACAAAAGTAACGAAAAAACAACAAAATCATGACAAAAAGTTGCAATCACTCTGTAGGTCTTAGCTTTCAAATGAGGCGTTACACTGTTGCTCTCCAGTTCAGGAGCTTTTAGATTTGGGTAATGTCAATATGTATTTGTGCTGTGCGCATTTACACTAATAGCGCCTCCATATTTGGACTTGGACTCGAAGTGCAAAGTAGCTGAGTGGATACAGCACAGGTTTAGTAAATCTAATTAAAGAAATCAAAACACAAACAATGCTTTAACTTGTGAGGAGAATAAAGAGACAATACAGCAAATAATCAGAGCGGGAAAGAGACAGTTTTGTTCTGCAAATGTGCTGCAGTTTAAACCACTCAACCGTCAGCAGCACTTACTCTACAAACTCATTTGACAATCATTTCATGGACAACTTTTGTGATGATTTATTTTATATTGTATCTTTTAGTTGATTAGGCAGCTATGATTTTTGCCTTTTTTGCTGTGTTTTCCTGTTAGTTAAGGCACAGTGTGAAAGATCAGGAAGAAATCAGATTATATGAATATCAGATAATGTATCTCATTAGCATTACACTAAACGATTACAAAATTATTATTATTATATACTTTTTTATTATTCAAAAACCCAAACAAAGATGAACAATTTCAACAGTTACAATACATTTGACAAACTAACACCAAAAATTACAAAACAACACAAAATCCAATAAACAGTCTTGACTAGACAGACAAAACAGCACTTACAGTAAGCACAATGCATTCCAAAAATTAAAATAAATAAAAAATAGAAGTATCTTTAGTAAATGTTTGGTTGATGATGCGGATGTTCATCTTTTTAACTTATTGTAGAAAAAAAAAAAGATTATTTATTTCACGTGCCATGGCTCATGCAAACAGCGCTGTGTGATGATGTCATCAGGCCGTGCTGTTCAGTTTGCTTGCGCAGGTGTGAGGGCTGGCCAGCAGGGGGCAGGTCTGAAACAGAGACCTCTCCTCAATCGAGGCAAACTTGAAATCATTTGTACGTTTATGACTGTTCAGAAAACAGAAAATATTCAGCATAGTTTTTGGATTAAAAAATAAATAAAATAAAGATCGACTTTTTTTTAAAGGCAACAAATAATCAGCTGAATAGTCATGATTTCAATTATGACTAAAATAATCGTGATTATAATTGTACAATAATCGAGCAGCCCTAGTTTATGCTGTTTACATGTTTCTTCAATAATCTGAGAAATCTGAGCGATCAGATTTTTGGTCTCCATGTAAATGTAGCCACTGCACATACGTATAAACACCATTTTCTGAAAACGTATGGACTATGGAAGCACATATAAACACACTCGATGATAGAGGTTTTTCACCACTACTAAGACTACTTCTACCTACTGCAACTACTACATCTGTCACTATTACATTATCAATACTAATTTCTCTGTTGTGTAAATTGAACATTTGTGCAAGTGTGATGTTTAGAAAGTACAGTCAATACAGCTTTAATTATATCCTGATTTAACATTTCAAAGCGTAATGGAGCATGGCAGTACAGTCAGTGTTATTTCCTTTATTGCTGTCACCGGTGTGACTAACACTGGTCGTACCACAACAGTAATTACCTCAGAGATAATGAGTGCCTTTATACATGACAATCACAGAGATTAACAGTATTTACACACAAAGGCTGTATACCTTCTGTGATAAACTAGTAGGTTCAGTCCTTTCATCTGTCAACACACCTGGGTTTTGTTGCAAAGATATTGAGGAATGTAATTTTCATTTTATTTTAGGTCTAAGTAGGGATGCACCAATACCAATACCAGTATCGGGCCGATACCACATGCTTGTACACATACACGTTGCTAACTCGCGGCTAGCAGTTTTGGCCATTCTGACGCCGTTTTATGCCCAGGGGTTTATTCTTCTGAAAAACTAACCCAGCGACTAAACGGTCCTAAGAAAATCCAAATTAAAGAGATACAGCATGTTTATATTGAGCGAAAATGAGCTGCAGCAGAACAATGAAAACGCTGTAGCTACTCGCTAAGTTGCTACAAAACACACGAGAAAATCCACACGGAGCTGAAGTAAAGACGAAAAGAGACCATTTAAGTAACCATCTCAATACCATTGTTAAATAAAAATATATAAATGAATAAAGCACAGGGGGAGCTTTTGGACATGGGCTTTTCTGTCTATGATGGACAGTGCAATAAAAATTAAAAATTATATTGAATGAAAATAAAATAAATAAATAAATGGCATCAGCACAATTCTAATATAACTGCTCTTAATTGTGTAGCCTACTTTACTTAAGGAAATGTACATGAGCAAATTAACTAATTACAAACCAATCTGCTGTGAAAAAAGTAAGAATGTTGAAGAAAATGCCTTTTACTCGTATCGGTATTCGGTATCGGCAAAGTACTCGTATCGGTTTTAGAAAAAGTGGTATTGGTGCATCCCTAGGTCTAAGCTTTAATACTTCTTGTGTTCTTCACCGGAGAATGGTCAAAACCAAGAATCCACCAATCACTCTCAAATGTATTTACAATGGGCAATAAAAGCAGATTCACAAATTCACTTATTAGTGTAATAAATTGTTGATGGGCGTTGTGTTTCTTTGTGCAAGCTTATCGTAGCTTATTTTTATGAAGGTCTTAAATATTGCTGTTTGGGAATTGCTAATGGAACTTTATAAATACACACCGAAACCATAAAAGTGACACTTTTGGATTTAAAATCACATAACACTGAATATGCCATCCTTATTTATCAAACGCCACTTTTATGTACAGCTTTTACTGTCAACGTTTTCCCGGGGGTCGTGTAAGAACTGCAAAGCATCCTGTTTTGGGGACTTTATAACAAAAGGTAATGTAAAATCAATGCGGAGGAACATTAAAAGGACATTTCCCTGCTGTAATAGCTGTAGTTGGTCCCATATTGCATATTTTAACATATGTTTACACTTATTATGCACTTTGAAGAACAGGATGTTAAACCTCTTACCACCCGCTTTAACCAAGCACATTTTCACAAGTTCAGCTTTACCCAAATCGCCTCATTTGAAAGCTAAGCCCCACCAAACCCATTTAACCTTTTAACCCCCACCTGAACCGAGAACATTTTACCCAGTTTGGCTTTATCCAAGTCTAAAAGCTTCTTAAAAAAAAGGGTCAAAACAGTGATGAAAATGAGGATGAAAAGGCAACAATGTGCTTGAAAGCAGTAACACAGTAAAAAAAAAAAGCGATAAAAACACAATTAAAAAGTGATGAAAATGTGACGAAAACATGACAAAAAAGCGTCAAAAACAATAATGAAAATACAGCAAAAACAGCATCAAAAGAGCGACAAAAACACGACTAAAAGGTGATTCAAAAAGCAACCAAAAAAATGACAAAAAAGTGACAAAAATGCAACTTAAGAGCAACAAAAATGTGCTGGAGAAGCAACAATGACACAATAAAAAGGGACACAAACACGACTAAAAAGTGACAAAAACGTTAAAAAAAACAAAAAAAAACGATGACAAAAACGCGGCGACAATGCACCACAAAAGTTTTGTACAAAGCAGATTACATTATACTAAATTGTGTTAGCTAAGGCCCGACCGATAAGGATTTTCGGGGTCCGATACCGATATGAAGGGGGTTGGTCTGGCTGATAGCCGATATTTTAAGCAATTTAATTTGATGTTGTTTTTTTTTAATCTCTCAAATAGCCTAAAGTTAAACATTTATTATATTAGTCAAGGTTTCTATCATAGAAATATATATATAAATGTCAGTCGACCGATGTGGGGATTACAGATGGAAATTAGCATAGTGCTAAATCTGGTGCTGCCATCTTTTTAATGTAACTGCACACTGTCCATTCAATAAACTAAACTAAACAATTATCGGGTATTTTGATTGGCCGATGCCGGTATGCACCACAGATATTTTTGGCCAAATTTTAGAACTGTTTATAATCCTGTGCATGAAGCTTCTAAATGTGTCAGTGTTGAACTGTGACAGCAGGGGGCGCTGTATAATTATGTCAAGTAGTTACCTCAGAGGGAGCCTGTTTGTAAGACAAAAATCAGTAGATTCCAAAACAAAAACAGCAAATCTCTGTCTCTTATGGTTCCGAAATTATACGCAAAAGTTTATAAACTAAAATATGTAAAATAGGTGTGCAAACAATTTTCACTGTGATGTTTCTCCGCTCCCACGAGGCCTAGACAGTTGTGGGGGGGGAAGTCTCTGTCACTTTTGGTCCCGGAGATATCGGCCGATTTTTGCCGATAACCAACCAATTGCTGGGTTGCAGGTTCTAGAATGTGATGATGTCATCGGGCCCAGCGGGGGGCAGGAGCCAGTTTTTCCTATTAACAGCATTACACTTTCACAAGTCGTAGCTCAAAAGAAAATTTATGAATTAGAAAAATGATCATTAATATCATTCACTGGGTCCATGATCTCTCTGTACAAGACCAAAAATTTCCTCAAAAATAAAATAATTTTTCCTCCATACAATAGCATTGGCCTTTAGAATGCTGTGATGTCACCTGCAACCCAGCAATATATCGGTCGGGCCCTAGTGTTAGCTAGTGGCTGCTTTTTCATCCTCATCGTCACGTTTTTGTCGCTATTTTCACGCTTTTTTCAAGAAGTTTTTAGATTTACTAACTTAGATTTACTTAAAGGCACACTGCGTAACATTTTGGACTATACTGTTGCCATCAACACAAAACAAGCTCCCAATGACCGGCTCAATACAGAAAATGCTATTTTGGCACTGGATAATCAAGGAATGGATCTGGATGAGGGCCTAACCTGCCTAACTCTCAACTCTGCTGACTTTAGTCGACATCTCCATGGAGACGAGCTGGAGACGTACCCACTCCCAGTAAAGTTTTAGCCATGTTTTAGCAGAGGTGAGGCACTCAGAGCAAGAGCACATGATCGATTGGGGTATTTTTCAATGGGGAAAACATCTGTCATAAAATAAATGCTTGTACTTCAATTTTGTTTATCGGGTGAAATCTTGCGCGGTTTGGCTTTAAGTCGAACTGGAGAAAATGTGCTCGGTTAAGGCGGGCTTTATAAACTAGGTAATTCCCGATTTGGTCTTTAGACTTTAACTTGTTATGGGGTTATACAATTCAGTTCAAAGCTAAGTTAGAAACAAAACATGGACAAAAAAAAATGCATGAATGTGGGTCCCACAATATTCAAAACAGACCGCGATTAAAGTCGGGTTTTTAATGCACTGTTGCAGGTTGACACACAACCTTAAAGCGTGAAAACTGGATTTGGAGCGGAAAAAACAAGACGAGCGAGGCAGCAGAGGCTCTCGTGGAGAAACGCTTTCATCCTTACCACACAATCCCCGACGAGGTCCTTCATGCCAATCCATTTCCTGGAGTTGGCTTCTGTCTCACCCAATGGGACAACACACGATCACACACACACACACACACAAACCTGGCTCCGCTCACCCCTCGGTAAGGCAAAAAAAAAAGAAAAAACGGTGCAATCTTGCCTCTCCTCGCACACACAGCCACACGCAGCCCCGTCGGGATGGGGGCGAGGAAATGGCAGGCAGCAGCTGTGGGGTCCCTTTGCTGCTCCGCACAAACTCAAGCACCCCTGAGGCAGCCCTTGGCCCTATCCGAGCGCCCCGCTGTATCCGCGCAGGGGTGTGGAGGACTGTTTTTGGTGTGTGTCGGTGTGTCGTCCTCCCTGATCACTACCGGGGCACCTGTCATGTTGCCCCCGCACTCCCAGCATGACAGACTGTTAAGTGTTGCATGCTGCTGCTGGCCCTTTCCAAAAAAAAGAAAGATAAGATACAAACAGAATTTTTACAAGCCTGCACACAAGCAAAACATTCCGCCACGTCGCAAAAAGAAAGCTGCCCCCGCCTATTGTGGGATTTAGATTTGTTCAAAGGGAGAGGAGAGGGGGGGGAAGCATAATGACAATGAATGCACTGAAAAGGATGACATAATTTAGCAATGTCAGGGTTTGATTCAGCATTATTTGACTCCCAGGAGGTTTGGGAAGAGGAGACAGGATTGCCAATGATCTCATGAGCCTAGGTTTTACAGAATTATTGATTTGTTTTTGTTCGGTCTACTGCGTAACTTCTATGCCAAGTTAAATTAGAGGTACTTGCTTTGTTTAGGCGTTTACATCTACTTTAAACGTTTGATTGATCGAGTCGATTGGAGGGCGGAGTTAACAGTGGAGATCGTTCTCTTTTCAGGAGAATGCTCTGTAGGAGGAGCATTTTCATTTCACAAACAAAACAATTCACATTAATGGGATGGAATGGCAATGGACCCCTCTAGTCTATGGGTGTGAGTTAGGGTGTATTCAGACCAGAAAAGTCCTTTGCTCCGCTTGTTTGTTCCGGATCAGAAGCAAACTTTTTTTTTCGTTTGGTGCAGTTCGTATTCAGACTGTACTTTTTGCAAGAGAACTATATTTTGTAAACACATACACGTGTGTGGCGATCGAGGCTCCCATTGGACAGCAAGGACCACAACAAATGAAATAAAAATGAAAATTTGATGAACTTGATAATGAAACTATGATATTAAAAGAAACGTTAGAGGCTAAACCACTTACCATTAACCTCAGATTCACCAGAGTAGCTGTAGGAAGATGTGTTTGTGCGGATGAAGGGTCGTCTGCTGAGCTGTTTTTTTCCATTATGTCCACGGGACAAACTGTTGGTCTTGATCCTCCAGCTTTTCTTTAATGCGTCTGTACTTTTATTTAAGTTTGGCGAAGTTTTTTCCACTTTGGCGACCGCGGCTGTTCAGGAGACGCTCGAAGCCCCTCTCCTTCATTTTCTCGCTAAACACAAACACATTTTTGAGTGTCATTTCTAACAGTTGGGTTAGTGCACATCTGCCCAAATATCCAGGAGGCTCCAGGTCTGTCCACGGCTCATTGTTTGTAGTATCCATCCAGTATTAGCGTTAGCAGCCGCGAAGGGCGAACTTTTCCCACAGTGCCTTGCTACGGTGGCTTGTTAAGCCCAAAAAGGCGCATGTATCCCGCAGTTGTTTCGGATCAACAGTGGTTTATATTCACACCTGGAGCGAACTGGACCAGAGTCCGTTTGGAAGCGGACCGAGACCACCTGAAAAAGTGGAGGTCTGAATACACCCGTAGTTTTAAAAGCCGTGAGAATCAACTGCCCTTTGAAACAAGTACAGCCACTTTTCTCACTTCTATAGGTTGCATTCACGCGACATCACAACATTCTAAAGAGGGTATATGTTTGCTAAGTGTGACGTCATGACTTCCACTTCCGGGTCCTAGCAGACCAAAAAAAACATGAAAAACTCTTAAAAACAACCATCAATATTTCTGAAACTTAACGGAGAGTTACTGAACCTACTTATTCCTCAGACTCATTAGCCACACCTTCTGCTTAAAAAGTAATATTTACTAAAGTCACTACTTCTGGGGTTAGCGTAGCTGCTGCGTCGACTCGGACGTTAGCATTTATCTGCACTCAACCCGGATGTAGCGATTTTGGTAAATATTACTTTTATAGCAGTAGGTACAGCAATTTTGGCCAATGGGCCTGATAAATAAGTATGTTCAGTAGCTCTCTGTTGAGTTTCAGAAATATTGAGGGTTTTTTTGTCAATGCGGACCTGGAAGTAGAGCTGTGACGTCACCACTTAACAAAATGTTAGCTCAGTTTTGTAGGTCTTTGCTTTCTAATGAGGCGTTAAACACTGGCCTATAGGCTCTTAGCTCCAGTTGAGAAGCTTTCAGATTTGGGTATAACTGAACTGGAGAAAATGTGCTTGGTTCAGGTGGGAGTTAAGAGGTTCATAATATTGCCCATTAATAATATAGTCAAAGAGCCACACCGTTATTATTATTCATTCACACCATACTCAGTGGTGGTCCATCTGTCTACCACAGCTGCCCCTGGGATAGAATGACACACTCATTTATTCTGGCCTATTGTGCATGTTTTTAGTGGTAGGGGAAACCGAGTACCCAGAAAAAAACCAACGCAGACACGGGAGACTCCACACAGCACTAACCGCTGTGCCACCGTGCCGCCACATCAGACTCATCACTGCATGACAGAACGAGGAGTGTGTTTAACCGGTGTGTGGTCTGCATTTGCTTTAATGCTAACCGCTGCACTACCGTGCCGCCCAACAGAACAAGTTAGGTGAAGATGTCTAATTTCATAAAACTCACAGGAAGGAAAATGTAAAGAAGAATCTGCACAAGTGAATACACAAACTATTTAAATTTCTTCACCAAGGTTTAAAACTCAGGGCAAAGTGTAGGCGGACATTCCACTGTGGAAGAGAGATACCGACTAGGTTTACTGAAGTGTGTGAATAAAACAAAACATGAATCCAGGTCTGTTTTTGACAAGAGCTTAAAGCAGTACTAAGTAACTCTTCCCTCTAGAGGCCATAAGCGCAACTGCAGGTGAAGTAGCAAGTTACGATTTTTTAACTTATCAAATGTCTTGGAGAGTAAATACTACACTGAAAGGAAAGGCGAAGGGAGAGAGGGTTACTGTGCATCCAATTATACAATGGAAATATATTTTTTCACACAAACTTGGCTGTAAATACTGTTTAAAGTGACGCTAGCCCACAGTTAGCTTTGCCCGTTAGCATGTTAGCTTCTTCTTCGTGATTTCATTAGTGTGTATTGCTTTCTCCGGACCGGTGGCAGTCAAGTTGCAAACATGGTTTTCTGGTCAGAGACACCAGGGGGAGATGAAAGACCCCCCAATCATCCCATAAACACTTGTATTACCCCCACAGGGACTACGAAAAAGATTTATTAAGGTAAACACGTTACTTAGTACTGCTTTAAAGCAGAACTAAGTAACTCATGCCCCTAGAAGCCATAAGCGTCACTGCAGGTGTCGTAACATGTTTTAACTGTCCGTGAAAGTAAATACTACACTGACAGAAAAGACAAAGGGAGAGAGGGAAATTGTACATCCAATTGACTGTACATAACTTAACTACTATAAACATAACTTCAAAGCATAACAACGCTGCCCAAGAAGTGACTTCCTGTTTCGATCCAGCACACCAAAATAAAAGCACCATCTTATTCATTAGTTCAGCGGTTCATTAGTTCATCTTTCTTTCTGCCTAACTATTAACAGACAAAACACTTAAAATGTGCATATTTAATTATTTTCTTGTAATGTTGCAAATACCTGCAGAACTAATCAATGAGACGAGCTGTGTGCTTTTATTCTGGTGTGCTGGATCGAAACAGGAAGTCAATTCTTGGGCAGCGTTGTTATGTATTGTGAGGCACAGAGTCAATTACACAATGGAGATAATTTTTTTCACTCAAACTTTGCTGTAAATACTGTTTAAAGTGAAGCTAGCCCGCAGTTAGCTTTGCCGTTAGCTTCATCTTTGTGATTCCATTAGTGTCTGCGAACATTGGTGTATGAATGAGAGTGTGAATGGGTGACTGCTTTCTTTCTGTAAAGCGCTTTGGGCCTGACATTGGTAGAAAAGCTTTATATAAGTTGAGTTCATTTATCATTAGTGTGTAGGCCTATTGGGGCCTCCGACCCGGTGCAGGGAATGTTGCAATTGTGGTTTTCCGGCCAGAGACACCAGGGGGAGATGAAATACCCCCCAATCACCCTATTAACACTTGTATTACCCCCAGAGGGACTACGAAAAGGATTTATTAAAGGCACACCAAGTAGAATTTTAAAATTGAAATACTAGCATTGATCTTATGATAGATCACTTCATCATTGAAAAATACCGCATAAATGCACAAACAAACATGTGTTTTTGCTGTGAGTGGCTCAGCTCTCCTAAGACATGACTGTAGCTTTCCTGGGAGTGGGTCTCCAGCTCGTCTCCATGGACATGTGACTAAAGGCAGTAGAATTTGAGATTAAAACAGGTTAGGTCCTCATCCAAATCCATTTGGCTGAGTAAAGTCTTGGCTGAAATTGAAACAGAATTGTACCCATTTGTAAATTTGTAAATAGCACTGAGTTTGTGAGTGTAAATGATTTATATAGTGTATATAGGTAAGTTTTTAAGATAAAATTGAAAATGTTAGTTTTGTGTTGAAAGGCCCAACCAGGGACTGGAGTTGAAAATTAGGACTAAATATTCTCACAAAGTTGTTATTTGAGCTTGTTTATTGGGTTGACTGAGAGTTTGTATAGCTATGGTATCATCATCCAATCCACAAAAGCTCTCGATATCAAGCAGCGTGCGAGCCTTTGTTTGCGCGCGATCGTTACCACGGGCGTCCAAGTCTGTTCATTAGCGGGCTTAGCGAGCGGAGGGAAGCATGTAAAGATGACTGCTATTAATTTAGCATCTCACTGGCCGCGCTCTCCTTGGCTCTGTTACCGTGTGTCTCGCTCATACACAAACACACACACCCACACAGATGACTGCCAATTCATTAAGTGAACGTTTGGAGCCCCAGACTGCACCAACTGGTGGAGGCTAACTCATCTGCAGTGCGCCAGTGGAGAGCGAACGAGCCAGCGAAACGGATAACATTCACCAGGGGGGACATAGCGAATTTGAAAAACAACTATTAACATCAACATTTGAGGAAGGCCTCGACTTGAGGAAAGATAAACAGCAGCCTCACAAGTGCTGACATTTGGTGCGGAATACAAAGCGTAAAGCATATGGGAAATCTCCACGCAGCGGTGAATAGAGGTGCGGACTGACGGTTTGTGTGGAGCTGTTGTCTTTGTCCTTCACACTGAGGCGTGTGAAGCCAGTCGGTCTTTTAATATGTATTGGTTTCTTAATCACTGCTGTTCACAGCTCGGTTTAAGAATAGAAGAGGGCCGTCAAAGAAAATGCGAAGTGTAGTGAAGCAGCTGAGGTGTCGCCGGGAAGAGTAAATAGTGTGTTGTGCATTGTTTGTCACTTATTCTTGTCATGAATAAATAAAAAAGTGTAAATAGGCTAATTCAAGCTTATGGTGTAAATGATTTATCTCGTTTAATCTTTAAAGCTGCATTGATTTTATCACAGACTTTTTTTTTTTATTGTTGAATACTTTATTACCTCTCCTAAGTCTAACTCGTCTGAAGATATTAAAGGAATAGGCCACCGTTTTTACATACTGAGATATGTTCTTACCTAACCTTAGACGAATTAATATATACCCGTCTGGTCTTTGTCCGTGCGCTCTGTCACGCAAACGGAGCACATACGCAGCCTCTCCCACATGTCACATAGCTCCGAAAAAGCTCACGATAGAAGCTACCAAGCTTCCACGTGTTCCCTATTTAAATAAAGTTACGTGAAGTGTTTTCATGCAAAGTATATTTACACAGAAATGTAACATGCCGATTTTGTAAGCTGATAAAAAGGGGTACTATATTGTGAGGCGTGATGATACGAGGAGCACAACGTCCGCGCAGTAACTCCTAAAGACTTCCCCCCGCTCACTTCTCTCAATAACCTTTACGTAACTTTATTTAAATGACCAGACGGGTATATATTAACTCGTCTAAGGTTATGTAAAAACAGTGGCCTATTCCTTTAAGGCGAGACACTGCAGGTGAATAGGGAAAAAAATGTATATTTACAGATATCAATTTGAAACTGTTGCTGTCGATCACTGGCATAAATGTGAGAAAAAAATACATTGCAAGTTTTCTGTCATTTTATCTTTTCATATAAGAACAAGGTGTTTTATGCCTAAAAATGCCCCAAATTTCCCATCTCTTCGGTGATGAAATCTGAATAATGGACAGAGCTACATTCAAATTTATGGTTTCATTTTATTGATAAATGAGTTACCAAAACTTTTTCAGAGGGGATTTTGGATTTCTTGTTTAGTTTTAAAATAAGCTGTTTTTTAGTGAAAAAATTTCCAAAAATGTAATTTTCGCCTTATTTTTTGACATTCAAAACTCAATAAATGGGGCTAGGGATTAAATAATAAAAAATCCCTCTGAAAAATTGTTCCAAATATTGTTCAGTCCAAGGCTGGAAAATGTGAAGTCTTTAGGTCCGACTGACGTGGACATAGTGTCGCCACAATGACAGAAAAATGTGTTTTGAGAAAAAGGCCCTTGAAATTGTGTTCTCCCATATAAGTCTATGGGGGAACATTGAATACGAATATGAATGAACATGTTTTTGTGAAGATTAGGTATATTTTTGGTTTCCGGGTGAAAGCTTGTATGTTCAGAGACCAATTTGGCCCAAAACCTGAAAACTGAAAAAATAGAGTTTTGCCTGTAGTGTCTCCCCTTAAAGTCAGCCAAATATGAGATTTATATTGGTTAGGTCCTCATGCAAATCCGTTCTATGATTACCTGCTGCAAATAGCATTTCTGTGTCTAGCTGGGGCATGCTTTGTACTGATGGCAACCATATAATCATAACCTTTAACTTCCAAGAAAAAGTCTTTTGAAAAAGTAGTTTGATAGCAAGGTTTACTAATTATATGTTATATATTAAAGGGATGTATCAGGATTTTTGACCTAGGGCCTCATTTCCTAGTTATCCAGAGTGTTGTTGATTTCTGGAGATATATATTTTTGTATTTCATGCAGTCCTTATATTTGAAGAGTTTCGTGGCGCTAAGCTAGTGCTAGGCTAGCGCATTTCTATGGTATCAGCTAGCCTGCATTAAAAACAGTCTGACCCGCTCCACAGTGCACCTGAGGCAAATCACTATAGATATACATGTCTGTGTCGATAGAATCATTTTTGAAATATCACTGACCTTGCATTTTGAGGGACTATTTTCTAGCAGACCACTCCGCCGCTGCGTAGCTTACAACCAATGTAAGAAATGTGCTAGCCTAGCACTAGCCTAGCACCACGAAACACTCCAAATATAAGGACTGCATGAATTCTAAAAAATATATATCTACAGAAATCAGCAACACTCTGGATAACTAGGAAATGTGGCCCTATTTCAAAAATCCTGAAATATCCCTTTAATTAAATGTGTATACTTGAACTCACATAAATTAAGGGGAGACACTACAGGAACAACTAATTCTTTTTCAATTTTCAGGTTTCGAGCCGTTTGTTGTGTGTGTATGTTTCTCCACTCTCTCCACTCCACTCTCCACGTCAGTAGCTCCTCTTGAACTTATATTTTGAAGGTTTTCTGAGACGTGTTTTTTAATGTGTAATTCCTAGCCCTAGTTTTGAATCTCAAAAAACAAGGCAAGATTTCAATTTTTACAGATGTCTCCACTAAAAAAAACTTATTTTAAATCTAAACAAGGCATCCAAAATCTCCTCTCTTGAAAATGAAATAAAACCTGACTCAATCCGTTATTCAGATTTTGTAGTTGAAAATATGTGGCATTGGGCATTCTTAGGCATAAAAGGCCTCATTTTATATGAAAACATAAAATGACAAACATAATTCCAAGACATTTTTTCCACATATTTATGTCAATAATCCACAGCAAAAGTTGATATCTCTAAATCATTAAAAAAAAAATCACCTGCAGTGTACTAAATTGATCCAAGTGTAGACTCTAAATTGTCCATGAGTCCATGACTATGGGTGAAAAAAAACTTTTTTTGTTTTCTTTCATGTTCTTTGAAAAATAGTCAAAAAAATCTTCTGCCAGGGTTTGTAAATGTTTAAGCACAACTGTAACAGCGACATGCACCACGTTCCAAATTATTATGCAAATGACATTTTTCTCTGTCAACTCAAATAAGAGTCAGCATAATTTTCAAGTCTTTAACTGGTAGAGGATCATTTAAATGTGGTTGAAAAAATCTCCCAGTGATTACACTATTTAAAAAAAATCTATATATATAGTAAAACAAACCTCTACTGTTCCAAATTATTATGCAACTCATAGCTTCAATACATTTTAACCCTTGTAATTTACTGAAAATGGTAATTTGTTGAATTTGTAGCATTAGTAGGTCATATTTACTGAAATAAAAAGCTATTTCAATAAAAAAAAAAGTCTTAACAGTCAAGTTTTATTTTAACATAGGAGCCCTTCTTTGATAGCAGCTTCAACATTCTTACATCCATTAATCTTGTGAGTTTTTGGAGAGTGTCTGCTTGGGTTTCTTTGCAGGATGTCAGAATAGCCTCCCAGAGCTGCTGTTTGGAAATGAGTCTTCATATTTCTGGGTCCACTGCAGCGGTTTCTGTTCATGTGCTTCAATGAACAGTTTAGGTGAGGCCGGATAGAAGGTTTATGCACAACTGCAGCCTGCACCCTGGAGGGTCCTACATCTTGATGTTTGGGAGACTCCAGAGCACCAGCAGCTTCAAATACCTGCTTGCTGCTTTGTAGCAGCTGTTCTATTCATCTGATGTATTTGTCTGGCAGAAACCGTCCTTATTGAAGGTTATTCGAGTCGTCTTCTGTACTCAGTGGTTGAAGTCTCGAACGTTTCGCCTCTCATCCAAAAGGCTTCGTCAGCGAACTAAAGTTCTGTTCAGCTCGCAGCCTAGATAAAGACCAAAAGGGAGGAGTTGGGGCAGGCCCGGCTCCTCCCCAGAAACTCCCGGTACTCTCACCTGTGAGTAAACACCTTTGAAGTAGAGCATCTCTAACGACCTGCTCACTCCAGAGTCTCGATGTGTCCTGATCTCTTCAAAGCTGATCACTGCTAATTGCCTGCCTATTGTTCTGTTGCTGGCTGATGTGCCGTCTCATTGAACTGGCAGAAACCGGGTGTCGGTGAAGGAGATTAGAGTAAAGTGGAGAAAGGTGAAATCTGAGTCCATCATTCCGGTTCATGGAGGGATTTTCTTTCTTGACAAAAATAGCTTCTTTTACTCCTTGTTTAAACCAACGTTCTTCTTTTGCTAAGATTTGGAGATGCACAGCCGACCTGGGGCCGCTAGTGCTTTCTCTTCGGTGTTGATAAAGTCTCTTCTGTAATACTTGTTTCGTTTCCCCAATATAATGTTCTCCAATATAATGTTCTCCAATGTAATGTACTCTTCTTCTTTGCATCTAATAGAATAAACCAGATTTCTTTGTTTGTGGCTCGGCGTTTTATCGACCAAGGCAATCAACTATTTCACGTTTTTCTTCAGGAGAGAGATCCTTTTTCTTTCCCATATTGCTTGAAAATGATGTTCTGCTTAATAATGAGGAACTTCCTTTTTCAGTAGTTTTTCCCTTAACTGGGCTTAACCTGGCAACTAATCATCCCAGGTCTCTGTGACTGATGTCAGTGATTCAAAGAGCCCTGAGACACAACACCATCCATGAGTTTCATAGAAAACCTTTTCTTTTTTTTTACCTTTTTGACACTGAAATACAATTTGCATAATAATTTGGAATGTGGTGTAAATAAAACAAAGTGTTTAGCGTGAGCGGTGCTTCAGACTGCGCATGACCATTCACCTTGAAACTACAAGCAGACTTAATATGCCGCGAGTGGTATATTGCCTTTCAAAAATGAAAACATGTTCCAGAAAAAAAGAAAGAAGATAAATCATTCATAAAGTCGACATAGAAACCCTTATCATTATTATTTGACTCCTCCTTTATCCTCTCTATATAACACGCCCAGCTCCAGTTAACCCAAGTCCTACCCTCGCTATTGTTTTGTCACTGCTGTCATACACGGCTAACTCTCTACTGCGGTCACAATTATGGCATGTAAATCCCTTAAGAACATTTGAGCATATCCGGGTTTGATCCGTCGCAGGGAAGCTCTGTGCGTATCAGCAGTGTGAGTCTCCTTCTCCATCCTTAATCATCCTCTCTGCCGCTCACTCTCAAGGTCTTAGCTGAAGCCGGAATGCGCCGCTTCAAACGCGACGCGCAAAATGGTGACACTTTTAAGCAGCTTGGTCATAGTCTGTAAAGCAGGCCACTCATTACAGCGGGCCAGCTTGATTACCTTTGCTAATCCAACCAAAATGAGCTTCAAAGGTTCAAATTAATATTATTCAAAAAGGAGCGTTGCGTTGACCGAAGCAGGTTTGATCATTCGGTTTTATGTTGCAGATGAGTTTTTTTTCCTCCGAGAAAAGCAATGTAGGGCGACCGCGCCACAGTTAAAAAGTTAAACCTTTCGGCGCATAATTAGAAAAGTTTGCCTAACTTTCCGAGTGTATCATTAGCGATGCCTGTAATAAGGCTTGTGGTTAAGATGTGCTCACCTCTTGTTCCAGTGCCATGAAAAATGTACGGCTCAAGGATTTAATCATTTATGTATCCAAAATAAGGTGTTTGCCGAACATGGTCAGACTTGAGCATAGAAGGCGTTTTGCTTTCCACACGTACACTCCTTTGTGCATTCCTTTGAGCTGGTTCTTCAAAGCATTGTGTTGAAAATGTACTCTTCACATCTCTGTGAAGTAGGCAAGAATCTATTACCTTCATAAAGTCAAGACAGAATGGTGAAAAACACATATTGCCTACATTTTTCCGTTGTCATTTGAACCATTCCCAGGGACTAACTTGCTTTCTTTTTGTACAACCTTGTCGGAGAGGTCTTACTTCAATGATCATGGATTTTTTTTTTACAGTATTGTGTGCATGCTCCAAGGAAACATGCAACTTCAGAATCATCGCCATCAGAAATATTGTTCTACACAATGGCCATTTACCTGCCATGTGCAATTTCAAATGGCTGTTTCGTTGGGAATCTCAATAGACGGTAACTTGGAAAGATCTCATGAGAATAGCACAACTCAGCTATCTTAAGCAAGGCGTTTGTTGAATCACTGAATACATTTTGATTTTGGCAGCAGACAATTTGTCATGCGTGTATCGTGCCAGTTTTGTGTATGGCTGATGTTATGAGGTCATTTGTGATTTCTCCAAACTGCAAGTAAATCCTTGTGGTCTTCACCGTTATGACAAAAGATGTAGACAGTGAGTTAAGAAAATATGCCGCCACTCACTATGTTTTTCACATCACAATTAGTCGACTCTACTGGAAGCATAGACAATGAAAAGCGAAGGTTTGTCTTTTTAATTTTATTTTGCCATTTGTTCTGCATCACCTGTGGAGCTGTGTGCAGTATTGTCTCCAGGGATTAGGACATGTATCAGTCACTTGCTGTTCATCCCAGCTAGAAAGAGCAACAGACGGATTCACATGGAACCTCGGATGGTCAGCTCCATGCATTGCCTTGCCTAGGAAACTACATGCTTTCAAAAACATATGGGCCGTTTCTCAATTCTCAGACAGCAGACTCCGTACTTGTGAGCTCCTGGGTACGGACTTGCGGGTGCAGACTCGGAGAACGGACTTGAGGAGTTCACGAGTGTGGATTCGGCTTTTTCAGCGTTTGGAACGAGTGAACTTGATGACATCACAGGAAGTAGCTCCTGAACATAGGGCTGTGAGCTTTTATAACATTACCTAACATCACCTCATATGAAATTAAAAGGGTGACACTGCAGTCGAAGTGGAAATATGTTTTTAAAGACAGAAATTATACACTTTTGCAATAAACAAAAATACATTTTTACATTTTAGACAATTTCACTTTTTTTTTTTTTTTACAATTATAGCCTATAAATAAGGCGTTATGTGGAAAGTCATTAAAAAATCTGATGTGCAAACTGAAACAATAATTTTAAAAAATAGGTCAAATATGAACTAATATGAAATATGAACTAAATATGAACAAATTATTCTGAAAAAAAAAAAAAACAATTTAGACTTTAAAATATGTAACTGTTTTTGAAGTTCCCATATAAAGATGTGTCTGCAGCGCCCCCTTAATAAAACAATGTAAACGTAAAATGCATTTGTCCTCAATGACCTGTTCATTAAGAATGAAACTGTTGCTGATTGTTGTGAGAAAATCAAAAGCAAAAGTTGTTTCAACACATCTGCTCAGAAAACCATTTTGAGGGGGAGACACGTCTCTGAGGATAAAAGACCCTTAAACCGGGAACATCTCCGCATTTATTTACATGCGCGCGATCAGCTGTAGTTCAGCTGGAGCGGATCGGTGCGTGCGGAGGACAGGCTGCTGCAGGCGGGGGCTCGCGGTGAGCCACGTGCTCAAAACGAAACGGATTGTGGGAAATATACAGTAGCTGGCGGAGAACGTTGTGCGTTCTCTACTCTGATGCATCCTCGGTAAAACGGACAAGTTCTCATCCGGGGATTTACAGCGAACTTGCTGAGAAGCGAACTTTGAATTGGAACAGGACTTGGGCCACGCGTGATGACGTTTCACAAGTCCACGAGCACAGAAGTCCGCACAAGTACACAGATTGAGAAACGGCCTTAGTCTGGGAGCGAGAGCTTGATCGCTGCGATTTCCTGGTGGGCGTGATTGACAGACGGCATCAACCAGTTAGAGCAACTCTGGATTTGTCACAGGAACATCGGCAGGAATCCTTTTCAAAAACGTCCTTTTTATGAGGAACGCTTCGAACGCTGTTTATTGTTCCGGTTGTAGGGATTTTATGTTTTCCAAATGTTTTAAAACAGATGAAAGAGCAGAAGAAAACGCTGCCATCTTTATTGTTAATTGGTAGAGTGCGTGGTGGTGACGGCTTCCGTCTCTTGGTGCGTGATTGGACCGTTACGGGTAATATTGAGAAATGATAAGCGTCGAGCAGCTGCCCAGACTGTTGGAGAAATAACAATGGTGTCCGAGAAGAACAGGCAGGAGTCTGGATGTCTTATGCAGGAGAAGTTTATTTACCATCGCTGAATGAACCCGGAGACATGAACTTGAGATATTGTGCTAGTCTTACCATTCAAGTCTGTCAATGCTTCCACAGGAGAGGGATAAATACCCTCTGTTGAGCATCATATTGATACACAAGCAAACCCTTCAGTGGCTGGAAGGCACCTGAGCACCACAGTCAAACTATGACAGCGACTGTGCGACTACAGCTTGACCCAAGGATAGTATGACTTTACAGCATGACCCAGCATGATAGCAGTTTAATTTTATCCTCTAACACAGACGGTTATTTTTTTTGAAGTGTCTATCAGGCACATGTTTCCAACGCAAAGCATAAATAAGCCTTAAAAATCAGATTTTGCATTGTATTTTCCTTTTTATCAAGATGTTACATAACACACTGACCTGTTCTGTCAAATAAGTTATTTTAATTATAACACGGCACTCACACTTAAGTGAGTACTGTCCAGATATATCTACAGTAACGTTGCGCGGATTTGACGTGTTCATTTGAGACAGCCACTTCCACTTTGATCCAAACCATGTCCTCCAAACTGTCATGTATAAAGTCCCAATGGCCTTCCCCTTAGGGATCTTGAGTGATGGTAACTTGTGATGTCCCCACAAGAATATGACACCTTTGGCATTTACACTGCTTTAACCTGCTCGAGACTGGATCCTCCGCAAGCCGCTTTGCAACAAGACCAGAAGCCGCTCTTCTTTTTCAAGCCGTGTCGGACTGAATCACTGTCATGTGTGCTGGCATTGATGCCTGCTCTGCTCCTGTCTGGTCCCTGTGGGGAGATCTGGGCTGCTCTCCCTGCCTAAGGCTTGTCACTTATGCACATGGAGAAGCAGTGAGGTCCCGGAATCAAAGAGGGACTTTAAATATAGCTTGCATTGAAATTGTCCCAGTAAGTTTGCGTTGGTGTTAATTACTTCATGAAAAAATCAGCCTTTTCTTTTCAAAGCCCCCTCTCGTTCGTGGAGGAGGCGACAGAACTGGTCAAATGTATGAAGTGAATTCATGGTAAATCCTAGAGAAAGCACCGATCCAGCTTTTTTTTACAGCATAAAGTGATCAGGTCATTAAACTTATGCATTAAAAATATAATATCAGCTATTGAATTTCATAAACTCCAGCAGTGGTTATTTTATTCTATTTGGTGATCCAATCATAATGAAGTCTCAGCTTTGATTAGTTGAGGTTAGCATTAGCATGCTGTCGCTAGCATTGGCATTGATACAGATGGCATCGCGTCATAGAAGGGGGCTTGGCCTCGCCAAGGGGGGAAACAGAGTCTTTTGGGAAACACAATTTTTAATTCTTTTTAGCCATTTTCTGGCAAAATATAAACGTATTTATCATATACAAATTAAGTCAAGTCTAAATCGGGTCTTTATGGATGTTTATTCACAACAGATTGTTTAGTAGAAACGAAAAAACGCTTCTACTAACAAGTGTTAGCATTAGCACGATGCTAACATAAAGCATCACGTTAGCATTCTCTGTTATTTATGTATTTATGGGCTGTTGAACCACTTTGCTCCTCTCCATGTCTTTGTATCTTTATTTGTAGAAAACTATATTCATAATTCAGCATTTGTTAAGTAGTTTTTGAATATTTAGAGAAAGTTTAGATTTTTCTCCAAATTGTTTCCTTCATGTTTTCAAACATTACCATATATTCGATATATTCCAGAGATGCCGTCTGTTCTCTTTCTAGTCGCGGTATTTCGCGCAGCGATTAAAATATGTTTGCTAAAAAAATACCCAGCGACTGAATTCCCCAGGTTCTGCCCTTGAAAAATGAGATAAAGCATGCCCATATTCACTTAGATTAAGTTGGTGAATGTTGTGTTTTTAAAGGGGACAAAACAGGTATCGGTTCAGTATCTGATATGTGTAGCCAATACTCGATATCAGCACTAATAATGTCCAATACCAGTATTGTAACGGTGCATTCTTAGTAAATGCTTGACACACAGCAGGAACCATATGTGTACGTGCACTTTATAAAAAGACACAATTGCATTTTTTCTCACTGTCTGAAATGAAGCTAGAATAAATTATAGAAAATTATTTCTATTTGGTAAATGCCAGGAGAACGAGTGATATAACTTTCTACATGGTTTTATATTACTTTTTACAAAATCAAAAGTTTGCATACATGTCATTAATATTTGGTGGCATTCTTCCAAACAGCACCGGTGTAATTGTGCCACATTTGTCGGCCCCCTCTATGCGAGCACATGCCTTTTCAGCTCTGCCCATACATTTTCAACTGGATTCAGATCCAGACTTTCCATTGACTTTTTTTGTCCTTAAGCCACTTTGTAACCAGTGTTGGCCGTATGCTTTGGGTCATTGTCCATTTAGAATACCCATCTGTGCCCAACCTTTAACTTCCTGGCTGATGTTGTGAGATGTTGCTCCAATATTTCCACACAGTGTTCTGTCTTCATGATGTCATCGATTTTGTGCACCAGTCCCTCCCGCAGCAAAGTAACCCCACAGCATGATGCTGCCACCCCCGTATTTTACAGTTGGGATGGTGCTCTCACGCTTGCAAGATTCCCCCTTTTTCCTTCAAACGTGACCATGGTCATCATGGCAAAAAAAAAAAAAATCCCGTCAGACCACAGGATATGTCTTTATCCCTTTTTTATTTGCAAACTGGCTTTTGGATGTTTCTTTTGGAGTAAGGGCTTCTTCCTGGCAGAGTACCCTCTCAGCCAATGTCAGTACAGTACTTGTTTCACTGTGGATAATGACAAACCTTACCAGGTCTTTTGCATTTGTTCTTGGGTTAACATTTCAGACCACCTGTCATGTCAGACAGTGAGGGAAAAAAAAGGAAATGTGTCTTTTTCTAAAGTGTTTGTAAGCATCTGGTTCCCACGGTAAATGGATTACTGACTGATTTGGATTTGCGAAGGATAACATTAGTTTGGACTTGGATAAAGAAGTCCACATATTTATTTAGGAATTAATTGGAAACGAAAACTAGAGACTTGACAACAACAACAAAAATCACAATCCATTAGTGTATTTAAGTGAAGAGTGGATAAACATGGACACATTTCTGGAGAGCTTTTTGGTTACAGATAAACAACTAGTTTCTAAGCACATTCATCTGCAACGCAACCAAATCCCACATCCACCCCTCTCATACATAACAGCAGGCCCGTTTTGTGTAGCTGCCTCTCACACTTCATTTGACCTCCTCCAAGCCCACTGAGACAGCACTTTCCTGTTGATAATGCATTGCTATGGTTCCACAAACCCAATAACTTTTACTCAGAAACTCTCAAACCCTTGTAAATGTCAAAGGGGCCCTCATTCCTCCCACAGAGTCCGTAGCGTGTCTGTGAGTGCGCATCAGAGAGACAATGGACTATTCAAATGGGAGCGTGCTGGACATAATTAACTGGATGGGAGAGAGTAATGTGGGGCGGGCCTGGCTTTAAAACTCTGACAGTCCACGCTGACCTTGATAACAAAGGCCTTTTGCCCAAAGTTATTAACTATAATTGTAGCTAATTATGTGTTGTAAAAGGGGGCGGAAATTGCAGAGGAGTATTCGTTTGACCAATTACGTGTTACAATGACGGGCAAATGGGACAATAGTGTTAGAGTGTGGCTATTGTTGGGTGTTTGTGCTGTATCGCTTGGCCGCAGGCTCCAGTCTGAGCCATATGTTCTCACATTTTATTAAATGAAGGATTTCAAAGTCAAGCGTTTTCTTTGAGGTTCACATAGATAAAAGATGGAATCAAAAGAATGTCATGTTTGCATTTTGTCATTGGCTTTTGTACTACCGCGGTTCTGTCGATACTTTGATGTAAAATCTACAGACAGACATTAGTGAAATTGCAATAAATGTACAATGTTTACATGTTAATACCACAGCAGAGAGCAAAAGCGATATTTCCTCCATCTTTTTCTGTCTCACAAACTCTTCGAATTTGACCCATCTGTACATTCCTGGAAAGACACATGCAAAACATTGAGTATGCACATCCTCTACTTGTTATATATTTGCATGAAGTTGTGTCCATGTATCCTTTTGTTTGCCTTATATACTCTTCACCCAGTAAATGCCCTCCATCATACTTGGTCTGGAGTCTTCCTTTCACTTCAGTGATTTCACAAACCCATTTCAGATCCTCTTTTTTCTCTCCATGATTGCCTGTCCATTATCAGTCACTATCAATTCTATGTTGTATATAATTTCTATCTGGCCTTTCCTATAGCTTTGCCGCTTTTCTGTACCTCTTTCTCTGATGTAACAGAGAGTAGTAGATTTTTTGATTTAGATTTTTTGATATGTGGTACCACCATACCACACTCCACTTTTTAAGCCGTGGCAGTGTTAAATTGCCCTCAGTGCAGAAGGAAGCTTTTGAAGTACAAGGCACAATGACTGAGAGCGACTTTAGATGGTCTCACTACAGTAACTCCGAGCTGCACAAGTCATGCTTTGTACTAATCCTGGTTTTACACGCAGGGTTTTCTGATGCCTAGTGCGGGCACACAAAGGCAGGTCACTGTCAGAAACACTAATCTCAAATATGACGTTTTTCTACATTATTCCAACTAGCTCTTTATATCTGCACAATGCACCTCTTATTTTGTTACTATTACAGTGGACTTCTGTGTGGTTTGTGTTGCTGTAGTGACTCTTCAGCTGAGGCGTAAAGGACAAGCTGTGCAATGGATCAGGAGGTATGGAGAGTGCCTCCTGGATACATTGGTGTTTGGAGTAAATTGATGGAGCATTGATTAAGCCGGTGCAGTGGAATTTCAAACAGCACATGCGGAACATTCACTGAAACATGCAGGAATGGCTCAAAACACAACTGTTTTTTGATAAAGGAACAACCATTGCAGCATGATAAAAAGCAGTAAAACTACCCCGCATTATTATTATTATTATTATCTACTTTGATAGACTGGGCCTTGTGGTCTAATTAGAGCCAGTTCCTCACTTCTGAAATACCTGCTAGGTCACTTTTGAAGCTGTGCATGTGCAAACACAGGAGACAGGCGGCAGGTTGGGATAAATGTCAGTCAAACATCAGGGTAAATGTAGAAATATTTGCGGGACCAGGGAATCCCAGTCTAAAAGCATCATAATGTATCATATTGGGTCATGTACTGGCTGTACCATCTCTGTAGAACAGTCATGACCAAAATAAATGAATAGGCTAATCGCAACATGCTCGCTAATGCTAACACAGCGAGTGCTAATGTCCACAGCAGCTTAAACTTTTTTTTATTGCATATTAAAAGGCCTATTTCACCGGAGGAGAGTTGTGGAGATGTTGTGGTGGTCTACCGTGACTGGCAGTCTCCACAACATGAACTGATTGCTAGTTGGAGACTCGAGTTGCCGCTGGTCACAGAGTTGACTCCTAGACATCCCCTGCAGGTAAGGCGAGTCCTCTCACCCCCTACAGTACAGTAATTCACTCCTACAGCCCACCAAATGAGTCTCTCCATAAACTCCAAATAGTTTAGGACACAGCTGCACCTCATTACCAGCACTCCATCCACTCAGCTCATCACTCCTGTCTTCAGCTTTGTCCCATTGTGTATTGACTACAAAATACTCATCTTCACCTGTAAAGCACTCCACAACCTCGCACCTACATACCTCGCAGACGTCCTTCAGACGCAATGATAATAATAATGCATAGGTTTTATATAGCGCTTTTCTGGACAATCAAAGACGCTTTACATTGCATTACTCATTTACTCCATACTTGGTGGTGGTAAGCTACTATTGTAGCCACAGCGGCCCTGGGGTAGACTGACAGAAGCGAGGCTACCAGTCTGCGCCATCGGCCCCTCCGACCACCACCAACCACTCACTCACACCCTACATGAACCCAGGCTTACCAAACGGTCTCCCATCCAAGTACTAACCAGGCCCTTCCCTGCTTAGCTCCATGTTCTGACAGGAACAGGCCGAGCAAAGGTGGTATGGCCATAAATGTACCTGTTCACTCCCCTTTTCCTCTGCTTCTTTCCTCTCCATGTGCACCATCAGCCTCAGGGTCGCCTCACTGCCTCCTTGGTCCTTGATCAGGGGAGTTTGCATGCTCTCCCCGTGTCTGGCTTGGTATCCTTCCGGGTACTCCGATTTCCCCTACCACTAAAAACATGTAAAATAGATTTCCCTCTGGGGCCAGGACTCCCCTGAAAAAGAGATTCTTAATCTCAGTGGAACTATCCTGGTTAAATAAAGGTCAATAAAAAAAATAAGTGTCCAAGAACCTGATGGCCACTCTGACAGAGCCCCACTGTTACTCTGTGGAAATGTGAGACCCTGACAGATGGACAACCATCTCTGACTGCAGCACTTCACCAATCCGGTCTTTACGGTCGAGTGGCCAGCCGAAAGCCCCTCCTCAGTAACTACTTCACCTGGCAAATACCATCTCTACGATGGTGGTAGTGGCATCATACAGTGAGGATGTGTTTCAGAGGCAGGATGCACCAACACCCAGAGACATCCTGGATAAAAACCTGCTCCACGTGTGATATTTCCCTTTTAAATTAGCAAAAAATATATAGATTTTTTTCACTTGATGAGGGAATTTTTTTGTTTCATCCATTTTGGAATACGGCTGTAACACCAAACCTTTTCACTGCATAGTGACATGTATTTACTTTTAGGATGGACACAGTATATGCACATTCAAATCTAATTCTTCTTCTTCTTCTTCTTCTTCTTCTTCTTCTTCTTCTTCTTCTTCTTCTTCTTCTTCTTCTTCTTCTTCTTCTTCTTCTTCTTCGCAATTATACTATGAATCTTTTTGTTGTATTTTTAATTTCTGTGTAAGCCAAATGTGTGGATATCTCAAAACCGAACACAGAAAATGTCAGAGAGTGATTCACAGGGCAGGCGTACCAGAGGCGTATAGGATTACCTCTAGAATATCAAAGAGGCTGTAAATTAGAGAAGGTTATCCCCACCATCATTATGCATGCTTTTTTAATGATGAGACTCTCACTCTTGCACTGATGAGTGAAAGAGAGTACCATCGCATGTCTAATTGGAGTCAATTTCTGCCTGAATAAAAGTGTGCGCAACGATGTGCAATATATGTGTGTTTATATCTTCAAATTGAAGCATTTGCCAGACAGAAGGCTGGAGGAGTCTCCATTTTGGGCCCGCGTCTGTGCTAGGAATACCTGATTGCGCCTCATTTTACTGCATTTTAAAGACACCTCGTCTGTCGGCTTCCATCACTCAGTTGACCTAAGGGGGGAGACAGGCAGCGAGCTAACAAGACGAATTTAGTGAGGGAGAGCCGTTGAAGGGCAGACATATTGACAGACACCGAACACAATTGAATCAAATTAGTCCACTGTGTATTTATTTAGACCAATTAGTTCCAGGACTAATGCCAGCAAAGAAAATCGGCCGATAAACAGCTCACCTCCGTGGCACCACAACACAGCAAGAGGACAATGCCATCATTCTTGGCCTGTTGGAAATAAATGATGAAAGGAGACTGCAGGGACAAATTAATGATTTCAATCGTACTTTCCAGACCGTCAATTGAGATATGCGGTAGAGTAGATAGTGCTTTGTGTTTAAATGTCAGAAGATTACGGATTTTAATCCGCAATTAATTGTTCTTTAAGTGTTCGTAGCATAAGGTTGTCAAGGTAAAGCGCTAACGGACACAGGACTTATTAATAGCACCGATGCGTAAATGTTTACTTGGTTGTGAAACTGTATGATAATCTGGTGGATTTCTTCACTTAACACTGCTACAAAATGGTAGTTGTTTCCTCTATATCCAGATGTTACACTATTTGATGTATTGAAAGTCGACTAATTTGTAAGCATTGAATATTCTGAACACGGACACGCCGTGTACTAATGACTTTATCACAATCTTGCAAAAGACAAATCCTCTTCTACTTTTGCATTGCGTAATAAATGCTCTTATAAACGCATTTTATTGTAATTCACAGATGGAAAATTGGCTAATAATAGACGACGCGCTGCATCCATTGCACCGTGTCTTCCAAACCCTGAGCAAGGGCAGACAAAGTGCGTTTCAGTTTCGGTCTCAAACATATAAACAGCAGATGGCACAATGTGTTTTTCATTGAATAAAGTCTATGAGAACAATAGTGCTCCTTTTAAGACACGTATAACGTGACAATGAGGACACAAGGTCCATATCCATCGACTTTGGGAGAAAAACAATTCGAAGGAAAGTGTCTGAAAAATAGCAGACTGCGGTGACTTGAATGTGAAACTTCTCTGATGATCAAGAGCTGCGTTCATGTCGGGAGAATGTCTCGATGCGTGACAAGCAGCTCAGCTTGAATATGCAGCTTCAAAGTTGGATTAGCTTTTGGAAAACACTGTGGCAGAGTCACTCTCATTGTTTCTGGTACAGCAATTGATCGATATGAAGATTTAATTGTTGTGTTTCTTGTATCTGGAGAGTTAGGCTGGAACAAAACACTGCGATTAGTCAGGTTACAGGAGGGAAATGATCTCAGCTCTCCGCCTTACACGTCACTGTATGGGGTCAATCTGTGGCTGGGGGGTTTTCAACATCACAAATAATCATTTGTGCTTGTTACCAGTGGCTTGTGGCGTAAATCTAGTGCAGCAACTGTTGGGTGCACCTATGATATTAACCTGGTGCAGAACTGAGTCTCTTTCTCAATCATGGGTATTCATAAACAGTACCCACTATAGAACCACCACAATGACGCTTGGTCTGACTAAGCAGGGTTATTCGTAGCAGCACCAACTTGCACTCCAGGGTGCCATGATTATACCATAATACACTCAGGGGCTCATTGACTAAGCCAGGTGCAAAATTGCGAGTCATACTAAAAATGAGAAAGTGCTATTTTGTGGGCGAGTTGCACCTGAGTTACCATTAGAAACTGTGTGTATTATTAGTGCCGCAAATATTATGTATGCAAACTGCGTGACCACATCCAGGCTGTGCTAAACTGCTGCTCTTATTCCTGACCGAGCGCCTGTGATTTGTGATTTTGTGTACGTGTATAGGTGCAGGAAAAATAGAACCAAATAATAAGATGCCTTTATGCCCCCCAGACGCCCCTCCTCTGCTGGATACAAACTGGTTCTAGAAGCATATCTCAGGTGGTGTGCGGGTCACACAAGCCACGGCCATGGAAAGTTTCAGGAGAAGGCAACCAGCTGAATGATGAAAGCGTGTCCGATTTGACCATAGACTGAAACGGGAAAAGGCACAGAGGAAGCACGTGCGCCCCGGGATGGAAGGAACAGGTGACAGCGGAACATACGAGCTGTGTCAGTATCATCAATATGCCATACACAGGCCAAGTGGTTTGCATAAGGATTTCACAAGGACGTGTTACAGACTCCTGAAGCCGTTTTATGGCCAGCTGCAGTGAACCGCTCCAGTTCAACGTGATTCGGAAAGCCAAAGGAAAACAGTCACAGGGAGAGTGCGTTTTCTGTATAACCCAGTACACCATCAAAACAACACAATTACTATCTATCTATCTATCTATCTATCTATCTATCTATCTATCTATCTATCTATCTATCTATCTATCTATCTATCCATCTATCCATCTATCCATCTATCCATCTATCCATCCATCCATCCATCCATCCATCCATCCATCCATCCTCTATATTTATCTTTGTAAATGAGCACAAACATTTCGAGCGCAACATTGGTGCGCAAACTGCAAGGTTTTTGCTGCCTTTGCTGTTTTTAGGAACGCAAATATCAACTGCACTTTTTGCTCCTTTTTAGTACGCTCTACCATGTTTAAAATGCTTTGTTAATGACCCTTTAGGCCAGGGGTGTCAAACATACGGCCCGCGGGCCTGATCCGGCCCGCGAGATGATTTAATCCGGCCTCTGCCCTGTAGAGCATAAATTCCAGAGTATGTAAAAAAAAAAAAAGTAAGTCTCTAGCCCATTCCTGTGCGGAGTTATGATTTTTTAAAGAATAACCAGAATGCTCATTCTAGCCACTAGGGGGCATTAAATAAAAAAAAAAGGATAGAGTTCCACACGTGTCCAGCAGAGGGCACTGACATAATAAGAGCTCAGGATATGAACAACACATTATATAGCCATGTGGTAAATGGACAGTCTGCCCCAGGGCGGCTGTGGCTTCAATAAAAGTTTACCACCACCAAGTGAATGAATAATGACTACTGCACTTTCAGGAACTTGTGACACAGGCTTGTAAAGTGCAATACAAGTGTAAGCCGTTGTCATTAATGAAGCTACAGTCAAGTTGGGGCTTTGATCAAATCACAGCTTATTATTATTCATTTATTGGAAACATTTTCTCTATTATATGCGGCCCGCGACCCGCCGTGGGAGCTAAATTTCGGCCCGCGACCCAAAATGAGTTTGACTCCCCTGCTTTAGGCTTTAGCTTTGCCCGTTAGCCTGTTAGCTTCTTCTTCGTGATTCTATTGGTGTGTTGGTGCTCCGGTCCGGTGGCGGTCAAGTGGCAATTGTGGTTTTCTGGCCAAAGACACCAGGGGGAGATGAAAGACCCTCCAATCATCCCATCAACCCTTGTATTACGCCCAGAGGGACTACGGGAAGGATATAATAAGGTTAACAAGTCACTTAATACTGAACGTGTTAAACATGAACAATAACTCGTTGGTTCAGACTTACACATGGAATCTAGCTCTCTTAAATCAGTCGAATGTCATGGAGTAAGATAAAACACTATGTGAAAAAAAATAATGCGAGTCCCCTGCGCTAGAACTCTGCAAAGTCCGTCTGAAGGCCAGACAGCAGCATGTGGACTGGCTCGGACCCAGACCACACAGTTGACTTGATTGTGTTTGTGGTGAAATTAAAGCAGTACCAATCAAAGTGCCTTTATGATTACAGGCTACTGTTGTGTGATTTCCTGTGTGTCTGCAGCTGTGGCAGTGTCTGTATTTTGCATAAAGCCATTTAAACTTGTGAAGGTCTTTGCTTGCCAACATCAGAATGGTCAGTGACAGTGATATATAGCCTATTTGTTTCTATTACCGCAATGGTTTATGAGAAGCCCACCTGCAGGAATGCATAATTTAGCACGGCTGATATGAATGAATGGGGTTTTTGTTTTGTTGTGCGGGTTTGCTTGATAGGTATTTTAACTGGGGATAACTGTGCCGAGGTCCGCAACACACAGACATGTTTTTATTTGGTCTGGTTCCTGATAATTATATTTGTTTATGTCACTTTATAGCCTACTTTTAGAGTTTCCTGTGGGATCAAATCCAGTGTGGCCTGTAGCCGTAGGATTTGGACGATACCTTTGTGTCTGGTTGTGTTTTTGCACTAAATTGCTCCATGAACACAAGAACATGGCCAATAAGCTAATCCTATTTGACCAGTGTTGTGGCTCAAATCTGGTGAGAGCTCCCGATGGTTTTGCACTGCTCAAGTTTCCCCTGTGGCTTTGTGAGGGATGCAAGTGAAAAGACAGGCAGACATTCATATAGTATCTAAGTTTCCTGAATGTAAAATCCTCTACATTCAAAGTTTATAGGGCAATTACATCAAGCAACCAAAAACAGAGCTGGAGACTCGAGTTGCTGGTCGTCATGGAGATGTCTCCGGGACGTCCCCTGGAGATAAGGCGAGTCTCCAGGAAGTCTCGGTGAAAACGAACTGTTTCGATTTCAGCAGTGGTTCCACATGGTCTGTGAGAGGTCTACGTGGTCTCAATTGTCCTCAATCTGTGAAACGTTTCTGTGATGTCCCTGCAATGTGTCTGAGACCTATCAGATACCATTGAGATCTCAAAGAGTCGTATAGAGACAGGCCGCCATTTTTACATACTGAGAAATGTTCTTGCCTGAGCTTAGACAAGTTGATGCGTACCTGTCTGGTCTTTGTGCGTGCCCTCAGTCACGCAAAACAACCAAAGATGTTGTTAGCATTTGGCCTTTCCCAATGTATTCCTATAGCTCCAAATGGGGGAGAAGTTGCAAGCTACCACGCTCTTCCACAGGCACGCACAAAGACCAGACTGGTACGTAAGAACTTGTCAGGTAAGAACATATCACAGTATGGAAGAACTGTGGGTCCCGCTGGGAACTGCCACCTTAGCGTGGTGGAGGGGTTTGAGCCCCCGAATGATCCTGGGAACTCTGTTGTCGGGGGCTTCGTGCCCCTGGTAGAGTCTCCCATGGCAAACGGGTCCTAGGTGACGGATCAGACAAAGAGCGGCCTCTCCCAGCATATTCCTATAGCTCCAAAAGGGGTGAAGTTAGAAGCGATCACGCTCATTCACGGGCACGCACGAAGACCAGACAGGTACGCATCAACGTGTCTAAGCTCAGGTAAGAACATATCTCGGTATGTAAAAACGGTGGCCTAATATTTGCGACACAACAGCATGAGACCACGCACAGACTGAAATTGAACATGGCTGCTTTCACCGAGACTACCAGGAGACTCGTTTTATCTCCAGGGTACGTCTCGGAGAAATCTCCATGAACAGCGGCATCTCCGGTCTCCAACCGGTGAAATAAGCCATTACAATAATTTAGAATAAACAAATCAGGAAATGAACCATCCATAAACATGTCCTGGTGTAACAGTGGGCTTGTGCAGCACAGAGGAAGCTTAAGTGCATCCATGTGTGGACTTGGCTGAACTGCAGATGGAGCAGGTTTGTATCCCCATCAGCTCTGCATCTTTGCTCTTGTTATTTTCTAAGAGCCTGATGGATGGTTGTTTGCTGTGATATAGATTTTAAGCATTGCCTTTCACTTTGAGGCTTGAAGCTTGTGTTCGGGGGTTTATGCTTTTGCATGTGTGAAAAAGCCCATCTTCATGATTGATACTACTATACATGTAAAAGTAAAAGAGCCCCCTCCTAAACACTGTCATAAATTACGGCTGACAACAGTGCCTTGTCCTGGGATGGCATGAGCAGGCAACACAAAACCAATAAATCTATTTTTCCTCTTCTCGTTCTCAGCACAAGATTTTTCCTGCAGAGGAAAAGTGCAATTTCAGTTACAAAGAAAATGAATGAGCATTTTCTCTGTGAATAATGGAAAATGAACTGAACAAAAAAGGAAATGTACAGTACAGTATCAGAAATAGGACTTCATTGAAGAGAGCACATCCTTTAACCAGGATCCATTTTAGGGCAAGGTCTGTGCTTTCTTCTACCCCTTGAGGCAGGACATTTGAAAATAATGGGCTGAACTAAGGTTGACATGGAAGAAATGTTTTTGATCAGTGCAAAACATTATACAGACGAAAAGCAAATCCAAAGATAAGTGTTGTTATTGTTAAATTCTTTTCTTAAGGTAAAACATGTTCCTATTGAAAACCAATGGCAGAAAGTAGCCTTTATTTTTAGTGTAACCAACTTTGAAAATAATCTGCTCCTTAAAATTGGATGCTGTAAAGGTGAACCACATTTGGATACCCAGCCACATTGTGAAAGAAATATATATATATGCTATATATACTTTTTTTTTTCATTTTTTTTTTCAAAGGTGACACAGTAAAACACACATATGGTAGGCCATGGAACATTAGAACAGTATATTAAAGCAGTACTAACTGCACCCTAGAAGCCATAAGCGCCACTGCAGGTGTCTTAGCATGTTACGTATTTTTATCCGTCCAATTACACAGGGAGATTAGTTTTTTTCACTCAAACTTGGCTGTAAATACTGTTTAAAGTGGTGCTAGCCCGCAGTTAGCTTTGCCCGTTCTTTGCCTCTTCTTCGTGATTCCATTAGTGTGTATTGGTGGCTCAAGTTGCAAGCATGGTTTTCTGGTCAAAGACACCAGGGGGAGATGAGAGACACCCCAATCATCCCATCAACACTTGTATTACCCCCAGAGGGACTATGGAAATGATCCATTAAGATAAAGAAGTTACTTAGTACTGCTTTAAACAGGAATAATGTAAATATTCATGATAAAAGAGGGGTGAGAAAAAATACTACCACTAAAAACGATAATTTGATAAGCGATACAGAACGGGCCGTATCTTTAGAGTTTGAGTACAGTCAGCTCAGTACATAATGGATGGAAACCCCATATTTACAGCCGACTGCATACTCATACAATGGATGAAAAATGTGTTCTGCTTTACCTGTGTGCTCTCTCTCTCTCTCTCTCTCTCTCTCTCTCTCTCTCTCTCTCTCTCTCTCTCTCTCTCTCTCTCTCTCTCTCTCTCTGGTATCTCTATCTAACTTACTCTTTCATCCATTTTACTGACAGCCCACTGAGTGTGATTTGATGCAAGCTTTGTTCTAACACATCCATTGGGTCCCTCTTTTGTGAACTAAAACTGTCAAAATGACACCAAAAAGATTGCACCTGCAGCCTGCCCTTAAATATCATTCAGCGAAGTTTATCTGCGCTTAGGCCTAAGTGAGTAACGGCCTTGAGCCGAATACATTAAGTTGCGGGTAACACTTCTACGCTCTGTCTTTGGACTAACTTTGGATGTTGACTTTTAAAGAAACACTGAAACTTTGCTCCCCCCTTGAGTCATTTCGTGAGAGTGCAAATGTTACTATACCTTTTAAAAAGTGATGTCTAGATCAGTGCCTTTCAAATGGCTCCGGGACCCATCTCTATCCTTTTATGATAAGCTTTGACTCAAATTAAAATATCAACAAGGGACGATCCACTTCCGGGTCCTAACCTGCACTGGTATATACAGTATGTAACCAACTCATTTTGCGCTATTATGAACGACTGAGAAAGACACAGCCTGCCCAAAATCTGTTTTTTAAAAGTCACTTGCTTTCAAGAAGAATGTGTGGCATGTTGCGCAAGACGTAAGATGTTCATATTTGCTCATTTAAGCTTCTAAACCGCTGCTGTGAGAGACATGGCTGTGACACATACTGAATAGTTTCTGTTGTACATTTGTTCCAACCAAAAGTTAAGTTTTAATGATTGGAAAACATCAAAATACGAGACAAATCTATGTTTGTTATTGCGCTAAAGTCCCCCCCCCCCCCCCCAGCTGTGAGTCACACATAAAAGCAGTGGAGCATGTCGACAAAACAACATAGGTAAATGCACAAGCCAGGCCATAAACGCGCTGCTACGAACACATGAACGTTTTTTTTTTTAATACATGCATGCGGGCAGAGCGAAGATTCCTTTGCGTGCACATGAAACGCACCGGCGCAAACACTCGGAGGCGCACGCCGTGATCCACTGTCCTTGTTGTTTTTCCGCCTCGCCTTTCATGTTCAAAGCTTTAGTGTGTGATTCCTGCCTCTCCTCCGAGGATAGAGGGAAGTGCATAATCTGTGTGACGGGCGAGAGAGGTGCAGAGGCATTGCAGAGAGAGGGAGAGAGAGGGAGAGGGGTGGCAGAAGCATGGAAAGGCAGCGGGAATGCATAATTGAGCAACCCTGGTGATCTGCCATCTTCCTAACGTGATTAAGACTATAACCTGCCGCCTAAATACGGAAAAAAGCGACGCATTCCTTCAGGTTTCTGTGTTGCCACGGGGGCCTCCACTTTAACATGATCATATTTCATAATAATCGCTGATTGCCTGTTCCCATCACCCGTAGCCGAAAGAACGCAGCGTCTCAAGGCGCCGATGAAGAATGGAGCTAAATAAGAGAAAGTGGCATTTATGAACAGCTAAAAATACTAAGTAAGCATCAGCGTCCTAGCAGTGGAATTATCTTGACGCGTGATTATGAGTGGTCTGGAAGCAGGGCCAGCCGGTGCCAGGAAAAGGGTTGGTCAGTCTGCTGGCAACTCTAATAAAGGGAGGCAGCGTGGAGTACGGTTGATGACTGGCAGATATCACACAGCTCTGGGTGTGCAGTAACAATAGACCTCGGCCTCAAATAACGACACTCTGCTGCTTCTATAAAAGCAACTGAGTTCAGAGCAACGAAAGAATGAGTTGTGCAACATGACTGACATAAAGTAGACGATATACTACTTTAAACATAATAATAAACACTACTCTTGTTTGTATCATTAGTTGTTTTGTGTTTTCCTTTATGTTCTATTTTGTTCTAATCTAGTGTTATATGTTGCCCTGAACTGCTGCGCATATTTGTCTACATGTCCAAATTGAGCTTAAACTTTTAAAGTGCCTGTGTGTATAGTTTGTGCCATTTTCAGGCTCAATGACATGAAAATATATGGTGAAAAAGAAAATAATGAGTTACTCTCTTGGACAGATGTAACAGCAGTGTCATTAAAACGTGGCCCATTTCATAGCGATAATGTAATTGCGTGTTTAAAAAAAAAAAAGGAAAATATGTGTCTTTCGCATAAAGGCTTTTAGGACACTATTCTCAGCAGTAGTAGCGTGGCAGTTGAAGTTGCTCCATGGCTCTCTTGGTTACTTTTCTATAGCGTTTTTCGTGGTGTAAATGGTCATTGCATCTCACAACAAACATGGCAGAGTTTGCTCATAACATTATTTATGCTTCCATCTGCCTCCACTTGTCACCTGATGCCCTGCACTATGTTCTCTTCCTTCTACTCTTCCTAATCGAGTGAATTCTGCTTTAGTGCTTTATATTTTTAATAAACTTATAATAATTGGTATTATTTAGCATTATTGCTGACAACACAGGCCTGCTGTGCTTCGCTGACAGTGTACGCCTCCACATTATGTGTAAATGTGCGTGTATCATGGTAGCACATGTCCATGTGTGAGCTGACAGAGACAGCTGGGCTTTAAACAGGAGCAGGCTGTTGGGATAAATCAATGAGCCAGTGGGGCGGCCCGCGCCTCCCCTGTTACTCAGCAGAAAGGAGCACTATTCACGGGCTCAGGACATGTCCCAGTGTGTGGGTGCGCATGCGAGTGTGTGTGTGAATGTCTGCCTGCTGAGAGGCTGCCAGCTACTGTTTATGGTGCCTGCTGTGGGGAGCAGCATGGTCCACTTTGTGGCAATGAGAACAGCTCTCGCCTTTCTCAAACTTTGACTTTGCTTGATCAAAACATGACTTGGATCACTCTTTCATGTCCATGTTCTTAACTTTTCTTGAATGCAGTGTGCATGGAATAAGCACAATCAGACACAGAATGCGGATACAGCTGAATGTTGATTGATTGTTAGTTTTCATTTGGGGTCACTGGTTGCAGCTGACTCATGCAAAACCGTTTGTCCCTTCTTGGAGCATATGGAACCATTTATGTTTGTGAGAACTTAATCTTCACACTCTGTACTGACAGAAAGATGGTCTACCACCTTTTCACCAAGCAAGTGGCTGACCTTGTGTCACTGAGCACGCAAATCAGTGCTCTTTGGGACCTTCCATTTCAATAAAAGCCTTAAGTTTTAGTGTTGTGCAATGTATTTTAATAGCAGTTCATTACCTTGACTGCGCCAGAAAAAGCTATGCTTTATGTTCAAGATTCTACAACAAAAAGGAAGCAAATTGTTTTACATAAATCCTGTCAGTGCCAGCAGCAGCATAGTACTCATGTTTAGTGTTTGTTCAGTCTGTAAAGGCTGTAAAGACTTCTGTTTCAGTTTGTCTATGTTTTCATATCAAATTAATGAAAATAAATGAATGCATTAAAACTGTTACACTACATTATTATACTTTGTAGCTTGAGGCTCTCCACCCTGTGCAGGACTCCCTGGACTAAACCCTGTTGGACATATAGTGGCTTCAGCTTGTCAAGTCCAACACAAAGTTACTCGTGTACAACCTGACACTCGGCCGTGAAATATTACAGATTGATATGATCCTGTCGACAACATGACAGAGATGCTGAAATTTGGAGCGCGACTTCTCATAGTCCATGACAACTCTGTGACAGGAGTCGGAATATAGTTTTTTCTGGGCCTCAGCAGGCGGCTGAGTTTTAAAAGTAAAACTTTTTTTGTTTGGTATTGTGATGTACTTAATATTTTGTGTTTGATAATTGCTGTCTCATTTACTTTACTGTTGTTCAATGTCTGTTTAAAACGCATTGCACAAACTCAAACTAATGTCCCCCTATAAAAGTTGTGATCATTGTTCCAGTACTTTGTGTGTGCGCTGGGTCACGCAAAACGACCAAAGACGTTGTTAGCATTTGGCCTCTCCCAGTATATTCCTATAGCCCCAAACGGGGTGAAGCGACCAAGCTCTTCCATGGGCGCAGGACCAAACAGGTACGTTTAAGATATAGTTGAAAATGAAATAAATATGATGCTTTAAAGGGACTAGATGGAGTTTGGAAATGTTAAAATTATGTATTTTCCTCCTTCTACATGTTCCAGCCATGCACTGTCACTCAAAGAGTTGTTACTTCAGGTCCGAAGTGCCGTCATGCACCAGCCTAATATAGAACCTGCAGTTACGCTTAAGACGTGAGGTGGTAGTAGTGAGTATTAAAATGTCAACTTCCATCTAGTCCCTTTAAAGTTGAGTAACAAACTACTCAGCATATTTTACTGAACATTTTAAAGTGACATCTGAGAATCCTGCTCAAAAAGAATAATAATCTGTATTATTCTAACTTCTTTGAACACCTTAGCTGTGGTTTATATAAAGCAGTACAAATTAAATATAAAGATATCAAGACAACTGCTCAGACTGAGTTGAGTGGAGTCATACAAAAGTGCTAAATGAGCTTCTATTCCATTCAAAACACCAGCAAAGCAATTACTATAATATTCAAGACTTTTTAAATTCATTATCTATCTTGTTAAGCTATCTTTTGTTTGTCATTTTTCTTTTAAAACATAGCTTTATATATTTGTTTTAAGTTATCAAAGATGCAACGCTTTAATTCAATGGGCACATTCACAATGAACTCATGATGAAATAATGACGAGTTTGGTTTTGGAGATTTATACAAAGCTTGGTCCTTGTCATGATCATGTTTTAAAGGTCTATATCTTTTATCACTCAAATGCCAGAGACAGAAGAAGAAGAAAACCCTCAGCCTCTTAAAGAAACAGGCCACCGTTTTTCCATACTGAGATATGTTCTTACCTGAGCTTAGACGAGTTGATTTGTACCTGTCTGGTCTTTGTGCCTGTGGAAGAGCGTGGTCGCTTCTATCTTCACCGTATTTGGAGCTATAGGAATACATTGGGAGAGGCCAAATGCTAACAACATCTTTGGTCTTTTTGCATGACTGAGGGCACACAGTTCTTCCATACTGAGATAGGTTCTTACCTGAGCTTAGATGAGTTGATACGTACCTGTCTGGTCTTTGTGTGTGTGTGTGTGTTTACCCGTGGAAGAGCGTGGTAGCTTCCAACTTCATCCCCGTTTGGAGCTATAGGAATACATTGGGAGAGGCCAAATGCTAACAACATCTTTGGTTGTTTTGCGTGACTGAGGGCATGCACAAAAACCAGACAGGTACGTATCAACTCGTCTAAGCTCAGGTAAGAACATATCTCAGTATGGAAAAACAATGGCCTGTTCCTTTAATGAGTTCATTGCTTTTAATTATTTTATTTAATTTAATTTAATTTACTTTGTTTATTCATGAAAAGTCGTGAGCTCATGTTATTACATGAAGAAGTTGTGCATTAATTAACAAACCAGTTACCATGAAAGCGTTGCCGTGTTTCGTGTACAAAGCCACTTACAGACAAAAACGAACGAATAAGAAAAATATATGTTGATAAAAGAAAAGAAAAAGGGTTTTGAATATCATAGTATAACAATCAGACGCAGCAGCTGAACAAGTTGTTCCACGGCTCTCATGTATGTTTTTTCCTTTTTGTAAATTGATGGACATTGCATTGCTTTGATTTGCAAAAGGGACTCGTCCGGCAACGGAACCTTCAATTTAACACATTTGTCATCGATCTCCATGTCATTCAAAACATACATAACATTTCTTCACGCACACCTTTCACCTTGAGCTTTGTACACAACCTCAGCACACCCATGTCTTAATAGTATCAAACCTGTTGCGTACACCAGCTTCTTCTTCGACAGCAGTTTCCATGGCGACAAACTTGGTTGGATGGCACTTGGAGAAATAAACGTCTACCTGACCAGCGTGTCCTCTCGTGTTTGATGCCAGGGAGAGATTCAGCTCGAGCTCATGATGAAAAGCAGAGGCAGAGGTGGCCGCTGAGTACCACCAAAGACCTATGCAGTCGCTCGCCGACCTTACCGACTACAACGCAGGCCACTATAAAGACGCACTTGTGCTTAAAGCTTCCTGTACTCTTGCACTACCCCGCTTTTATTGTGCTTTCATGCTAACTCACTTGAAGCCCCCTTTTTCTTCTTCTTCTCCGCTTTCGTCCTTCACCGTGCGGCAGAGGAGATGCTTATAATGGAGTATATTATGTCCAGCTTTGGAGGTTACTCAAGTCACCCGCTTTTCATCTCTCAACGTATCTCTTAGAAATCTTCCCGTCTTCTTGCCTCGTGTTTTTTTTACTCCTTCCACGAGGATTTTGATGTTGTTGTTTGTTATGTTGAAGTGATTTTCTGATCCCAAAGTGTCAAGGACGGGCCACAACGGCATGGCACTGGAAGCTGCAATGACGGGAACCAAACTTCCCGGAGATGTCGTCTGTAGAAGAAGATTTTGGGGGGCATGGATATAGAGCGCTCAGTGTTCAAATGTTGTTCAAATCTGTCTAAATATTTATCAAAGCTAAGGACGTGGATCTCTCCCAACATCCAGCAACAGCGCTTTAGTGTCCGGTGAGACATTTTACCCGTAGCTCCGTTTGTGTGAACTTGTTTGTGTAAATGTGCGGTTGCCGATTCGAGGTAGGTTATAGAAGCTGCAATCTTAGCTATCAAGGACCACAACAACATAAAGTACTTCTTTTTTAGCAGATAGGAAAGGAAATGGTGGAACGTGCTTTGAGTTGTATCCTTCAAAACCTGAATGACACGATAGAAATATAACATTTTGAGGGCGGCATGGCGGATAGGGCAGAGTGGCATTAGATTTTAACATGTTTTTCACCAGGTTATAGAATTGTTTCCTGATCAAAATATTATTGTTTAATTGGGCTGCATGATTGACAAAAACCTAATTGCCATATTTCGAACAAATATTGCAATTCCATTTGCGATTTTTATTTTTGAAAGTGAAGAGTGAAGGAAGTCATGTTTTAGACTGCCAAGCAACATATTCTTGCTCAAATTTTCCCCCATTAGAACAATACACAATAATCTATTCTCCATCCATCCATCCATCCATCCATCCATCCATCCATCCATCCATTTTCGTCCACTTGTCCGTTGCCGGGTCGTTAAATCACATTGCACCAGCCCCTTATGGCTCCCCCTGCTGATCCACGGAAGGATGGCCACGCGATTCTCAGGCCTGTTGGACTCTCATAAGGGCCTTCTGAACCGCTCTTTGTCTGACCCGTCACCTAGGACCTTTTTTCCCCTCGGAGACCCTACCAGGGGCACTAAGACCCCGACAACAGAACTATCAAACCCCTCCACCACGTTAAGGTGGTTCCAGAAGGGGAATGATCTATTCTACTTTCAAAAATATTTGGTTATATGTGGACAGCACCCTCTTCTGGAGGAGTTTTCCCGACATTCTAAGTACCTCTGGGGGACAGCCACGTGATGAAAATAAGTCTGGATGGAATCACATTGTGCCTATTTAAACACTTTATGATCTGCTTTATGGAAACTCAGACCTTTTATCTGTTGCAGCTGAACGTGAGATCGCAAGACCCCACAACTGTGATCGGTGAACGTCTATCACTCAAATGCCAGAGACAGAAGAAGTAGAAAAAGCCTCAGCCTCTTAAAGGAACAGGCCACCGTTTTTTCATACTGAGATATGGTCTTATATATAACATCTTTGGTCGTTTTGCGTGACTGAGGGCACACGCAAAGACCAGACAGGTACGCATCAACTTGTCTAAGCTCAGGCAAGAACATATCTCAGTATCTAAAAATGGTGGCCTGTTCCTTTAAGGTTGGGTTATTGCAGTAGTCAAAACCTCGATCGCGATTCAATATTGATAAGCCTTGCAGGTATAGTCCTGTTTTTACTCTCTTCCACACTGAACGTTTTCTGTTCAGCTCTGTATTTCTGCTTCCTTTTCCTGGTTCCCTTTGTTGCATAAAACATAGGCGCGAAGTGTCACATGCATTCTTGAAGCCCATTGACCATCACTGGACCTATTCTGGCCACTAAATAAATGGTAAATAGTCCCAACTTACATTTAGTGCACCTCTTCAACCTATGCCGACGCCATGCTGTAGCCTGAAATCTGGATGGCGTCTGATTTGTATTGTTGTGTACTCGTGCACGTTATGTTGCATGCCATTTGATGTTGCATCTGTCTTTCTTTGACTTCAAGGGCGAGTGTTTGAACCTGCTGTCTTATTGCAATGGTGTGCAATACTTGAAGGAGTTATTTATGTTGGATGTGCCGAAGCAGAACTGAGTAAGAGTGGATCATTACACAGGTGGACCACAGCCCGAGGCCAGCTCTGTTCCCCCCTTGTCCTTGATGTGAAATAATAAGTGTAACACCAATAAGCATTCAGCCATAAATGTCCAATATCACAGCTGCTTACATGGGGAATTGAAGTCAATCGCCCAAAATGCATCGCTGCTGACCCTAAAAGAACAAGAACACTTATTGTTGTGTGTAATATAGCAGCGTAATGCGTTAAAAAGATTTACATCAAGGGAACAATTTTCATCAAAATGATCATCCCCTTCAAAATATGCAGCATGTCGGGAAGAATATTCAATTCATTTCATTTTCCACTTCAAAGTTCTTTGTGTTTCTCAAGCTCTTCAAGACGGCACTGAGCCACCACTGAGAGTTTCAAGTTAAAAATGCTGTTTATTGTCTCTAAAAGAATAAGAAAAATTGAGACGTTTGCCTCTTGTGCTGCTTTGAAGAGCACTGACAGTTTGTCTTTCTGGTTACAGCTTAGAATTACCATTGAGCAACAAATGTCTTATTATCTTCGCTCTTCTGATTGTATGACCAGTGAATGAATTGTGCTTTGTGGTTACTGTAAATGTAAAAATATCGTATCAATAAACAATAAGAAAATGAAAGTATAGGTGAAGCCATATTAGTAAGTGTAAGTGAGCAAGTGAGTAGGTTTTTCGTGAGCCGCCATTGTGGACCAACCTGACCAGCATGTTTTCAGCATGAGCACTGCCTTCAGTGCACTTCTGAAACGGTGCACCTCCTCCTGGGTTCATCCCTGTTTCAGAGCGTGGTGTCCTGCACTGGTCAGCTCCACAACAGTCTTTCAAGAGTCCATCAAGAGCGTAGCAGACAAACATAATCCATCTTATTCTCCATTGAACGAATAGTCAGAACAAAAGCAGTGATAGATTTGTGTGGTTTGGCTGCAAGTCTTGCCCGGATACCTCCTTGTTTGAGACTCATCTCTTCAAACTGGCTTTTAACTCCTAGAACGCACTGATTTATATCATCTCGGATGTAATAATTTTTGTGTTTTTAAATTGTTTTGTATTACTTTGGTCTTGTGTTGGTTTGAAGTGCTATATACCGTATTTTCCGGACTATAAGTCGCCCCGGAGTATAAGACACACCAGCAAAAATATGCCTAGTGAAGAACAAAAAAACATGTAAGTCACTCAGGAGTATAAGACACACTAGCCATAAATTGACTAATGAAAAAAAATAACAACAGGCTGAATAGGTGTACGGTATGCTAACGTAGCACATTGATGGTTAGCTACATGAAGCTAAACAACAAACTAAACAGGAGACTGGTACGTTAACGTCACAGAAACAGTTCAGATATCTATAGCATAAAGAACATACCACTGCACCGCTGACAAGCCTCTCCCAACAGCATGTTTTTCAAGCTCTCATTAGTGAAATCGTTCCTCTACCTACTCTGCCATCTAGCTTTTAGCTTGCAATTAGCTTTGTTTTGTTTTCTTCATTGTGTGTAAGAGTGGCTGCTTCTCAATTGCAAGGATCCGTCCTCCGTTTGGCCACTTCGTTGACGTCCTCGGTGGTGGCTCCTCCAAAACGGAGCGGAGTGTCCTCTCTCCGCCGCATTTGAGCTCAAATGGAACGGCCTCCGGAGCGAGCGGCTGTGTCATGTCACGTGTCAAATCATATAATCAAATGTCAATCTATGCTTATTAAAACAACTGTTTTATGAACAACAGAGGCCAGGAAACTGTTTATATGGAACAAAACTTTTTTTCAAAGTGAGTTCAAACTAATAAAGTTTTGCGAGAAAAGAAAAGAAACTATGCTGCAGTGCATCATGGGTAATTTCAGCTCTCCGAGGCAGCGGAGGATCCACAGCTGTATCCTTCGTAAATGAGCCAAACGGAGGAGTCAAGCTGCGAGGGGGCGAGTGGTCCAGGTGAAATGGAACACCACTTGGCGGCGCTGTGATGACGCGAATGACGTCCGAAGTGGTCGAGACGCCGAGGATCCTCCACTTTCTCGCTCGTTCCAAACTTTCTTTCTACTGCTCAATTAGCCTGCAGTGCCCTCTAGTGACATGTGAAATTATATATTTGAATAAAAAATAAAACATATATTAGTCGATCCGGAGTATAAGATGCACCCCCTGCCAAACTATATAAAAAAAAGTGCGACTTATAGTCCGGAAAACACAGTAAATACACTTTGATTGATTGATTGATTGATTTGATTGATTGGTTTGTCCCTTTTGTGTTTCTTGTGGCGCCTCTTGTGACGCCTCCACTGTGCTGTGCTATCCTATTAGTACTGACTTCCTGCTTGTGTTCACTGGTGGTAATGGCTGAAAGACCATGGTGATATTGTTTGGACATTTACACAGAAGAGGGACAGAATATGCAGCATAAATTCAAGCATGTTTAAGTTTGCGTAACAAGGGCTTAGAGGAAGACTACTGGCTGGCATAAGAGAGAAAAAAAAAAAATGTTTTCCCATTTCTGCTCCACGCTGACAGCCAAAAAGCCGTATTTGCAGTTACAGCTTAAACAGGCTTTAAACATGTTGCTTCAAAAATGATTCTTTTTGACTAATTAAAACATTATTGCGGTAGTGTGAAATACAGTACAATATCCAACATGTTCTACGTTTAAAAATATGCACACATGGTAGGCTTCATGCCGCACTTTCTCGTCCAAATGAAATATAAACCATCTGATACATGTGCCATGAGCTTTTAACACCACCAAATTGAATTCCCCAAAGCACTTATCACTTAAAGATGTTAGGTTTGAAATTAATCAAAAAAACATGCTTCTGATTTCATTTTGCTGCATGATAAGGACAAAGTCTCACAAAACTGGAATTAAGTGATAAGTGCTGGCTAAATTGTCTGCACACAATAGTGAAGCGTATTAGTTATATCGGCTCTTGAGAGATGGGAAGATATAAGAATGGCTGTACTGTCCTTGCACAATTAGTTTTCGTCATTATTTTCAGAATTTATCATCTCTTTCAAGTTTGTTTGTTTTGTTTTACAAGTTTTCTAATATTTAAAAAAAAAAAATCATACAGTCTGGAGTGCAAAAGACCCAGACTAAATTAGGTGTATGAACGTGCAGGCTCGGTGCAAAACAACCGGAACACTGTGTTGTTGTAGCAACTGCACACGACTGACACGCTCAAAATTGCACGAATAGTAGTACCAACCGGAGCCGGCGCTAGGCAAAAATCCACAGGGCCCTACAGTACGCATCCCATGGCTATTCGACGAAGAGCGAACCCATTTACGGTCAAATCCGGTTCCACTGTGCAGTAGTGGTAAATAATGACCTCAATTCAGGCCCGTCCCTCTGTGTGAGAACCACTAACCACTACTAAGCCACTGTGAGACTGGGATTTAGGACGACTACTGGTCTATTTCACAACTTTTTAAAATGGTAAATGGCAAATGGTCCCATTCTCTCACCTCTGGTCCCTGACCCATAGTTTGGGAACCGCTGATTTAAAACTAAATGAAACCTGCACCGGTTATATGTGTCTGACCACTGAGAAATAGCCTGTGAATAGCCCAATTTGTTCAGATTCAGATTCATTTTATTGGCCATTTGCAGCTTCAAAAACCACATTGGAAAAAAATGAATCACATTGGGAAAAAAAGACATTCAGAGAACCAGAGTTACTGTAAGTAACTGCGCGCATGAGAACCGTGTGGATTCAACTAGCCCGTAACAAGGCGTCGATTAATCAGTGAAACAACACCGTAGTTTGACTGAGATGCGGGGCCCTTGCGGCTTCGGGGGCCCTACGCACCTTGCATAGTTCGCATATAGTAAAAAACGGCTCTGGTACCAACAATCCAGGGCTTCAGTTTCATAACAAACCTGCCGGTGCGCACCCTTTTCAGAAGAAGAGACGAGACTTATAGTTGTGTGCGTCAAATGAGAGCCAAATGGTCCGAAGATGAGATCGAGAATGCACCCGCACCACGATTGGGATCTGCTGAATCCAGACTCTGTGAGGTAAACACATGGTTTTGGCACTTCTGCAGTGACACAGTGGAGCCTGACGCACAAAGAGACTGCAGTAAACTTTGTTGGCAGGGACGAGAGGAGCAGCTGATAGAGAGAAACTATGGTCAGGAGTCGATTCTCTCTGAGCACCACACCAACACACTATTTACACGCAAAACATGAGCCACATTTTTCTAACCCGCCTATTTTTCTAACCCGCCTTGTCTCGATTGTGAAAAGCGCTTTGAGGGTCCAAAGAGCTATGAGCAAATAATTAACCCCATTCAAAAATATAATATATTCAGGCCTCAGTTTGAGTGCTACAGTATTACTACCACAGTGAAAGTAAAAAGAAATTTGAAGCAACAATACCATCTCCCCCCTTTTCTTTCTTCTACATGAATAAAACACTTCAAAATGGACACATCAGCAACCTAGGTACCAGTGCAGTTCTTTCTGACAAATTCCTATTCCATTAATATGATACAGTCTCTCTTATTGCATCCAGCATGAATACAAAGCTGGATATTTATCCTCACAGTGTACTAGACGGAAGACACTGCATCCCAAATGTGTTGCATCAGCGCAAAAACAGTGCCTACGGTGAAAGCCGGCAAAAATCCCTTTAAATCAGACTGTCAAAACTGAATTTATTAAATATCATCGTGCAACCACAGAGGAGAATCAGGAGTCTACACTGTCTATGCGCTGTCAAGGAGAAGATCAAACTGAGATTGATCAGAAAAGGCAACAATCAAGCCTAAAACGTGCCATATAATTGTACACTTCGGTTCAACGTGACGTGCATTTATCCAAACAGTCTATACCTAAACCCGATTTTTAAAAAAACAGAAAAGAGATGGTAAATCTGTGAAATCAGCCGGACCAAAATGAGTTGAAGCCAAAGCGAATTGTGTGCAGCGGTCCCTCACATGTTTTGCTGGATGGGGGAGAGTGGAAGAGACGCAGCGTGTGAGCTACTAACAAACACTGCAAAGGCTGTCACCAGTAATAAGAAATGTGGGAATAAGGTGATGGAAAAATGACTCTGCCCAAAGGGGATGGAGAAAAAAGGATTGTAGCAGACAAAAGAAGACATCAGAGTCACAGGAGGAGGCCAAATGTCGTCCGCAACCACACCAGAGCGGAGCAGAGACAGCGTTCGGCGATTAATATTGCAATGGGGGGAAACAGACTTCATGATCTGTGTGACTATTAGGAAATAGCAGTGGGCAATGGCACACATAAGAGCCAGTTTAAATTAATTGTATAAAGTAGATTAGAGACTTTCATTTTGAAGCTGAAGAGCTGTTTTAAACTTCACTTATAGCAAGTAACTGTACATAGCCCTGAAAACGGGGTTGGCATATAGCATTGTGGCAACATATGTAGCTTCCAACCATCTGCTATTGGGAACTAGATAAGACTGTGACATTTTCTACTTAAAATTAAGTGAGTGAGTAAGCATGAACACTACTCACATGAAAAGGTACCTCTATGTGTCGTGAACAAGGACTGGAGTCCATGGCCCCGTTTGCGTACATCCAAGATCTGCCTCACAGTGTATGCGAGGTAGTTAAAGGGGGGGGTGGTGGTGGCTCAGCAGGAGGGCTGAAAGCACTAGAGTTGACGGGTTTAACTTGAGACACATGGATGGTCGGACGGAAGCTTCGTGGAAGTTTTAAGCGAAAACACACATGGGGGGGGTACTGTCATGATCTGTTTTCGCTCCCCTGTCTTGGTGTGTCTCCTTGTCTCTGGTCTTGTCCTGTGTCTTATTTTGCTTTACTTCCCCTGTGTTAATTGTTTGCCCCGCCCTGATGTGCTAAACCTGTGCCCCGTTGAGTCCTTTGAGTTTTGTTTCACCATTTTGTCATCTCTGGATTTTTGTTATTTTGGATTAAACACCACCAGTTATTATTGCAGTCCTGCATTTTGAGTTTTATTTTACTGCACCTAACTTGAACAAGGATATTTTCTCAAACATTATTTTTATTTTACATTTGATAATTTATGCCATTATCTAATGTAAAATAGATAATGGTAGAACAAGATATCGATCCATTTTCTTCTGCTTATCCGGGGTCATGTTGCGGAGGCAGCAGTCTGAGCCAAGATGCCCAGACTCCCCGATCCACATACACCTCCTCCAGCTGTGCCCCCGAGGCGACACCAGGTCAGAGACATAGTCCTTCTAGCGTGTCCTGGGTCTTCCCGGGGGCCTCCTCCCAACAGGACATGCCTGGAACACCTCCCGAGGCAAGCGACCAGAAGGCATCCGAAAAACAGAGGCCTGAGCGACCTTAGCTGGCTCCTCTCGAAGGAGCAGCGGCTCTACTGCGAGCTCCACTACTTGATTTGTCAGCATTCTATCTGCGGAAAAGAGTATATAGTCTATGAAATATTTTGAAACCTTTCCACATGATGTCTTTGCCACATCTGTTGGGGATGTGTTAAAACTGTTTGCTGTAGAAAGCTGGATGAAGAACGCATCAGGAGACCAGTGTGCAAATCTATTTTCATTGCACGTTCCATTTTAATACAGGCATGGATGTGTAAAAGTCAACTTAAGAAAAACCTTGTTTGCTGTCTCTATTGTCAGCCTTTACTTCCATTCCTTGTCTTTGAACAATTACTGCAGATTAAAACGCCCTTGAGAGCCGTCTCCGTAGTAAGCCTGAGCTGTACTCGTTTGGCATCGACCACGACCACCATTCATTAGAAGCCTGTAGCAATACCACTATTTCCGCTGCATGTGTTTCTCCGATTAAAAGGCGGCAATGGCATGTTTTCACTTACCCCGAGAAACAAGACAATTTGCAACCTTCACCCCAGTCGTGCAGAAGTAATTAAGTAAACCAGTGATAAGCAATGATGAAAAGACTTGTTTTTTTCCCCCCACTAAAGCTTTGATGTTTCCAAATTCCCGCCTCGCAGAGCAATCAGACAAGGATATTGAGTTGCTATCTTCAAAACGACATTGCACTCTGCATCTCAAAACATGGAAAAGTACAGGTATAACATTTCCAGCACACTTTGCAGGCATGTTTCTATCTTCGGAATTGGCATAGGCATCTCGAATGCTACATGCGTACGAGCGCGCACATCAAAGCTGGCACCCGTGATAGTGATCATTGCTAAGGGCTGTATGGAAAATACGCAATGTGACACATCAGTCACTACAGGGGAGCATAATACATCTCTCTGTGTTTGTGGGCATATTGTGAGATTTCACATCTGAAAGACTATATGATCCAGGCAAATTCCAATTAAATTATGCATAAGCTAAACTGTTTTGTTTTTTTTCTTCCAAAGTTCTATTTGCTATTTTATAAAGTTCCACACAGTGCAGTACAATAAAACGCAACAAGTCCCGGGTCCGGAATGCATGTGAAAGTATCTAAAGAGAATGCAAGGACGCGGGACTTCATTCCAGAGATGGGACAAGGATGAAACATAAAATTGCACTGATACATGTCCTCAAAACGAGCATTAACAGAAGGCTATTTCTTTTATACCTCAGAATAGCCACATGTTTTCATCTTGGCCGATAGTGTTGATGTCAAGTAGTTTGCAAATGTTGAAGTACATTGTCACACCAACTATTGCACTCAGATAAATGCTACCTGCTTCACAGTTTCGTCTTAAAGGATCTGTATCATGCTATTTTAGCCTTTCCAAAGTAAAGTATGGGCATTTATATGATATATTGTACGTCTACCACTGTGGAGTACTCATTTTTGTGATAAATAGAAGTATTTTCTGGAGGTATTTTTCAAACCCGGAAGACAAGCCGCTTCGATCCAGTTAACTCCGCCCGTCTCCCCGAGTTAATACAGCTGATGCAACTTTTGCAGTAGTAGAAATATAATATCACAGCAAAAAGTGAAGTTACTTCACAATGCAGTTATAAGGAGTTGACATTTGCAACACAGCTTCATAAATGCTAACACACAAGCTAACACGCGTTTTGACTCACCACAGCTCTGGCCGCTCCATCATCACTGGTTATAAGAGTTAATCCACTTTGGTTCAGGTGAAGGTTCACCAAACATCCATCAGTGAACTGACAGTCACAGAAAAACACTACTTTGGCTGATAGTCGCTGAATCCTGGAAATAAATTCCAACTTCTGGCGAGTGGCCTCGTCTTTGGCAGGGTTGAATAAAGTCCTGTATTTCCATGACCAAACACGCATTTTCGCCATGACACTATCGTTAGGTAAGAAAAAGAACAGGCGTCTCCAGAGTAGGTTAGAAAGAGCTCCTTCTTCACAGCTTTTGGTGTAAACATGACATCTGTTCAGACGCTCAGAGAGCAGGATTCAGGCGGACTGCGTGAATGAAACCACTTATAATGCACTTTTCGCCTGCATAACGAGCTTCTCCTCCTGATTTTGTGGTATTTGCTAACACTGTTATGTTTGTATCCATTTATTTTTTCATTTATTTTCAGAATTGGGGGTTGTTTCACTTTAGCTTGTTATTCCTATGAAGGTCTGTGCCAATGACGTGTGGGTGTTTTGTTTGTATGTTTGTGTGTGATTCGTCTAATGATTCCCCGTGGTGAGCAGGCCTGGGGCTCATGTTATGCACCAGATGTTATCCTTTATTCCTTCTTCCTCCTTTGTATCCCCTACATCCTCCGAACACAGACGTGCATATGAATACTAAATATGCGCAAATGACACACTCTTCCATACGGCCCAAGAATCTCCACTTACTGAAGAACTTCAGCTTTAGCCAGAACAAATCTCCCACTGGGAAAATGACCAAATAGCCAATAATGCTGTACTTTCTCCTAAGACTTGGCATTGTTCTCAGTCTTCACAGCTCATTTTGGAGGCAAATGTGCATTTCCACCTCCTAATACTGGCTTAATATGAGCTCGTCTGCCTCCGAGCTCGTATTTCAAACCGAGCACCGCTGCTCGGGCCCTTTGGAGGATTACAAGGATGTAAATAGTTAGGGTTGATCAAACAAATTAGCCTTTTTACAGCTACAAAGGACACACTAAATGTTATGGGTGAGCTACATTTGAGCAATTTAACAAGCGGCTTTATGCTTTTATCTTTTTTATTGGGTTGGTCTATTTATAAAACTATGTAATGCAAATCTCTGCTGTCAGCAGACCAAAGAAATATGTGACTTTACTCACAGAAACTGTCCAACCTAAGGCATATCTGTGGATTTTTCATTAATGCTTTGTATGTTGTTGTACAGCTTCCATCAAATTGTGATGTGGAGTTTGTTTGTTTGTATGCTTTATTGTCCCCGTAGGGAAATGTGTCCTCTGCATTTGACCCATCCTTCGATGCCGCTGGGGCAACCCGTAAGGAGCAGTGGGCGAGGGCAGTGGGATCCATCTCCTGATGTGGAGCTCGGCTGATGGTCAGAATCACCTGGCTGGAGGATTCACCTTTTATATTTTTTTTTTAGTGGTAGGGAAACCATAGAACGCGGAGGAAACCTACGCAGACACGGGGAGAACATGCAAACTCCTCACAGAAAGGCCCCGTCCAGGTGGGAATCGAACCCAGGACCTTCTAGCTGTGAAGCACAAGCTCTAACCGTTTGTTTTTGTTTTTGACTGCAGCGCAGACATGATGAACACTTCTGATTGGCAACAGCCAAAGAAAGCGAGGCTCGATTATTCTGATTGACGAACGTGTCTTTCACTCAGACGGCGGAGGCACAAAGCAGGAAAAAACAAACAAAACTTCAGCTACTTGAGGTTAGGTAATCATAGTTTTCGCTGTGCATCACACCAACAACTTTACTTATTCCATATGAGACAATTGCATAGTGGTGCAGTTGCTATATTATAAATGGAAATCTGTTCTCTTTACCACTCGCGCTGACTAATTATATCATTACGTGTGTGTTGAACCCATGAATCACCGCTATTGTCTCCTTATGCTTTTACTAACGTATCTGCACATAGATCATTTATGTAACCTCTGAAATACCCTCAAGTTAGTCTCCCACTTCCCTTTCTTTTCGTTTTGCATTTTTAATGAGAAGTCAAGGTTTGGAATAATGAGCCGTGATGGTGTGTTGACCCCAAATGCCCCTTCTCCCTCTATACCAGCGAGCCACTGAAACTACAACTTGACTTAATTGCGTTTGTTGGACGCCTGTTAACAGCATCAGCTGCACAAGACACCGGCCGGCACAGCAGAGAAATGAATCCAATATGTCAAGGTAACCTGGATGCGAGATTTGATACATTTGGTACAGCTCAGACCATCATTACGGTCATGATGGATGAAGGTTTGTCGAGCAAGCAGGTTCCCTTTTGGAGTGAGAAATGGATTTACTGCAGCAAGGATGGAGACAGTGGTATTCATAGTATTTGTTGCTGTTCAATTAGTCTAGTTTAGTTTAGTTTGCTTATGGAGGGCCCCTTGAGATGTGCCATTGGGTTTTCGAAGGGTCCATGAACTCAAAACACACATTTAAGACAAGTAACAAAACAGAATAGGGACATATTCCCCAAAAATATGCAACATTTAGGAAGATATAGAAATAGAAAAGGTAAAGACATAAGCAGGGGGTGAAAATATTGACTTATTTTGGGTCGCGGGCCGAAATTCAGCTCCTACGGCGGGTCGTGGGCCACATATAATAGAGAAAAATGTTCCAATAAATGAATAAGCTGTGATTTGGTCAAAGCCCCAACTTGACTGTAGCTTCATTAATAACAACGGCTTAAACTTGTATTGCACTTTACAAGCCTGTGTCACAAGTTCCTCAAAGTACTACATAGTAGTCGTTATTCATTCACCCCACACTCGGTGGTGGTAAGCTGTTATTGAAGCCACAGCCGCCCTGGGGCAGACTGTCCATTTACCACGTGGCTGTATAATGTATTGTTCATATCCTGAGCTCTTATCATGTCAGTGCCGTCTGCTGGACACGTTTTTTTAAATTTAATGCCCCCCCAGTGGCTAGATTGAGCATTCTGGTTTTTCTTTAAAAATTCATAACTCCGCACAGGAATGCTCTAGAGACTTACGTTTTGTTACATACTCTGGAATTTATGCTCTACAAGGCAGGGGCCGGATTGCATCATGTTGTTTCATCTTGGGCCGTATGTTTGACACTCCCTGATCTAAATAAACCAAAGTAAGAGTTAGAGGGGTTTTGGAACTGAAATGCTTAAACAGGCGACAGTAAAATGGTCAACGACAGTGTGCACCTGTCCTGGGATTCGATCCACTGACCCTCTGATCACAAGACGAAACGCTCTACTATCTGCGCCACTGCTGCGACCACGAAGATGTCTTCGAGACGTCCCCTAGCAATAAGGCGAGTCTCCAGGTAGTCTCGGTGAAAACAAACAGGTTTCAGATTTCAGCGGAGTCTCCGCATGGACTCTGAGAGGTCTCAATGTTGCAAACACTATTTGTTGTCCACAACCTGTGAGACGTTTCTGTGACGTCCCTGCAATGTCTCCGAGACCTGTCGGATACCAAGGAGATCTGAAAGAGTAGTAAAGTTGACATTGTTTTGTACTATTTAATGCATTTTTTTTTTAATGCAAACGAGGCTTTTTTGTTAGTAAGTATTAAAAAGCATTTTAAATACAAAAACTAAAAATATCGGTTGCAATATTTTCTCTCACAGTAATCGTAACTCACAAATGTGAAATCATGTAATCCCTATACCAGAGTAATGAGGTTGTCCAGTGGACATGTGTCACCTTAAGGGCCACAGATATGGCAGCCTCCAGGAGCCGCTGGTGTCTGCAAAAGACAGATGGATTGACAGTGGTTTGAATAAAATAATGCACCTTAGAAGATGCACATTGTATTGTGATTTCCATAATATCCAGTGACAGAAAGTGACGGATGCTGGATGTTGTTGTTGTGCGTGCTGAGTTTGTCGGTGTGTGTATGTGAGTCGGAGGCATCCAGCTGCAGGTAATTAGGTCTTCAGTGCTAATGTCTCTGTGCCGTCCCACTGTGAAGCTGCCGCGCCTCGCTGCTGGTGGCTTCATGCACCGTCGCATTGTTCGCCAGACCATTCACTCAGCAAACAGACTCACAGCTTATTGTTGGACCATTTAGTGCCATAGTTCCAAAAGCTTCTTCTTCCTGTTCTGTATGCACGATACAGAAAAATACCACTGATAGCCCTGAACCCCTGCTTTAAAGATCAACCTGCGTTTAAGACATTTCCATGGCGCTGCGGCTGCCCACAGCTCCTGACAGGTTGACCTGAGGCGGTGGCTGAAGAACTGGTCAATGAAGAAAAAACAGAAAAAGAATCCGTACTGCAAGGGTAGGCAGGTTTTCTCATTTTTGTACTAGTGGACTGAGCAGCTGGATTAATGCAGTTTTTACACCAAAAAGGGGTTATAAACGTTTTCAAACGTTTCAAACTGGCTCATTTACAATGATAAATCACAAATGTGTTATTGTGGGTGTAGAGTTATACAGAAAGTAGGCTACACGTTACCTGCTTTCTTCTGTGTTCCATTGATCTGGAGTGGCTCACAGCAGCTGTCCATCAGATGTAGCCTGGTTTTACTCATTGCGTTTCGTACAAGGGTCTGGACCTTCACAATTGAGCTCCGTTATCAGGTGGGAGGGTGAACTCCTTTGAAACGATTGGATCTGATTTTCGCTATAGCGTTTGGTCGTGATGTTGTAATGCGCCCGAGTGAGTGAAGCAGCTATCGTAACTCTTGGGAGCATTCCTTGCGCCTTCCAAGGCTTCAATTTTAATTTCTGGATATTTGGGAGCCGAGCCAGAACGGATTGAAGAGCTTCCATTACTTTCGTATCCGCCGCCATTGCCAAAACAACAACCAGCAAATGCGGCGCTAATGCTTGACGTCACCTACAACACCCGCCTCCCCCCGCTCGCTGAATGGTAGGCTGAAATTTAACTGATGTAACGCGACCGCTGAGCTCAAGCCCAGACGTACATGTAGGGAAATTATAAATGACCGGAGTTAACGTATGGCTAAGGCCAGGCTACATCCGATGGCTTCAGGGCGACTTCCCACGTCCTTTTAAAGTTCTGATAAAAAGCGGCATATTAATGACACTGAAGGAGACACAACCCTATGGCCTGTGTGTACTGAAGAGCACAGCACCTGGGAGATGCTCCTGAACCTCCGTATCTACAGCTGGATGCACAGAGGGTCTTGTTTTTTCCCAAACATCAACACATGGACAAAATATTTGGAGACTGACTCAAATCATATGCATCTATTTCTCTAAAGCCAAACAATAAAGATTCCGATCAGAACATGTATTTGATATAACAATAATTATCAATGGCCATTTGTCCTTCATCCATGAAGACTTTTAAATTATACGTTTCTCTTTTCCTCAGGCGTGTAAAGAGAACTAGCAGTTTTGCGATTCCTCTGCTCATGCAGTCATCAACTAATTTTCACATCACATTTGCGGCACTAAAAATACGCACAGTGTCTCATGGTAAATCAGATGCGCCCACAAAATAACAATGCCTAATTTTAGGTACTACTCGCACTTTAGCACCAGGCTTAGTAAATCAGGCCCTTAGTGTTGTTCCCCACATAGACTAACTTTGTCCTCCCCCATGAACATCAATTATATTCACACCATTTTATCAGGATTTTTACGGTACCTCTGCTGTGTGCGGTCCAGTCATATTTCTTTAAATTATCAGGGGGGCGAGAGGATATAAGATGCATGGGCCAAAACTGTGCTACAGGGACAATCAGTGTTTATTTAGTAAATCAGTAGGGCCTAGTTAGGGGAGCACTTTTGGACTGGTGTGATGAATAGGATGTGCAGGTTAAAACAGTTGCACTCCCATTTAACACTACCATATTGTCTCAAATCTTTGCGAGTTCTGTACAGGCAACAACTTCAAGGGCAAAACCACATGCCACAACCTCACTCTGACTGTAAACTTTGCTTTTGTTGACTACATATGCGCAAACTTATTCATGAAATGTGCAGATGACAGTTGTCAAACCGGCAAAATTGCCTCCCGAGCCTCCACATTCCTCTGACAGAATTGTGTGTTTACTGTGCGAGAGACTGTCCTCTCATTTACTGGCACATATCGATTTGAGTCTGAAGACCTGAGAAACAAGATATCAAGCGGCCATAATCTCAGTGAGGATTATGTCATCTCTCACTCTCCCTCCATTCCTGTGGTTTTCCTCGGATGCACCTTGGCTCAGGATTTCCTTCACTCCAGCGGACAGGCCCTGAAGGTGCAGACAAACTCACTGCACATCCCCCAAATATTGAACTCCACGGCCCGTTGCTACAAATCATTCGGAAAGGCTGCCAATTATCCGGACTTTTCTCTAAAAGCTGCAGGACTTCAAGGACATTTTCGAAGTTTAAGCAGTTTTCAAAGCTCTCCCTAAAAATAGGAAGCGACGTTCACGCTGCAGCCGCGACCCCACATGCAGGTATTTTTGAAGACTACCCGTGTCTATTTTATTTAACTCGCGGGTGGGAGCAGGTCATCCATTGAAGAATTTATAACTTCGTGTGGCACACAGGGCTTTGCCACAGCTGAACCATTTGAATAAAAAGTAGTGGTCAGGCCAAAGAGCCAGATTGGATTCCCATGAAGTCCAAAAGGTTTTTACCGAACTTCGTGAATGCAAAATGATAATTGAGAACATGGCAGGCTGCAACACTCATGTAGCAGAAAATATAATTCCCTCCAGGGATGTGGCGCCATTTGGCCCTATTCAAAATGCTATTTCTTTCTGTCATTGATTCTTTTGGCAATGTTTGCGTTCAAATTTTCCTCTGCAGAAAACACTAACTCAACCTCTTGCCAATGCCACGGTGCAACCAGACCAGGGACAGACAGAGGGAATATTATATGCTTGTGAAGGTCATCTACTCTGCTCATAAAATGGTTCACATGTGTGAAGGAAATGCAGTAGTCACCTTATTCTGTCCACTTTTGCCACTTTTTGCGTCATCTCGGCACTTCCATTGTACAGACACTTCCGGTCGAGCGCGGAGCCCGTTCATTTAAACGGAGAACGAGGGAAAATATTCTCCGCTCAAATCTGATGTTTAGTCAATTGATTTGTGTAAAATGGCCAATTTTCATTTGCACCAAAATGACAACACTGCGCCGTTTCTCAGCGCGATTCGTGTAGTAATTGATTTTATGTGAACTTCTCCAGTCCCATGTTAACAGATAGGAGAAAAGGGGTGGGCACAATTCATGGCGGCGCCCACGCGAGCCTCCGGAATAAGGTGAATATCTTACAAGGCAGATAATAGACCCCCTGGGGAGTTGACTTTTACTGTACTCTGTCATATCTTTACTCATGTAATTGTATTATGTTTTGTGTAAAGCACTTTGTTCGACTGTGTTGTTTTTAAAGCAACATAGTCAAATCCATCTGGATTGGATTGGATAATAGGTTTTACACTCGTGAGAACTTCACTCTACGTGCTAAATCCAACAGTTATTATCTCAGCTATGTTATTTTTAGACTGGTGTTAATTATGTCCCCATACATTTATTTAGATCTGTCCATTACAAAAGGGAGAACAAAGTATTCAAAACATGATAATAGTAATGAGGTACAGTACAGCCTTATAGGCATCATTACACTAGGTAGGACAAGCTTTTGCTTTCAACACATAATCTCAAATCTCCAAATATTAAAAATTTTAGAAAAAATCTGAATGTTTTGCAAGGGTGTTCATATTACTCTCAAATGCGACCTGTATGTGATCTCCGGTCTGAACGGGATATGGCTTGAATGTGCCGCGCAGTAGAGGGCAAAGGGCACTGCTGTTTACCGAACGTTAGCCAAAAATCCTCACTTACGTGTTCAATAACTTGTGGCATGTAGAAAATGGACTACAACCTTGTTTCAGCCTGAACATGCCATAGATTAGCCTCAGTAAGTGGATCCGGATTGAAATGTGCTGCTAACGTCGCCGCGGCTGTTAAGGGACCGTCTCAAAAGTCCCATCCGGCAGACAATGGTGAAAAGTCTTAAAGGAACAGGCCACCGTTTTTACATACTGAGATATGTTCTTACCTTAGCTTAGACAAGTTGATGTGCACCTGTCTGGTCTTAGTGCGTGCGCTCAGTCACGCAAATGTTGTTTGCATTCAGCCTAGGTATAGCTCCAAAAAGTTAGAAGCTACCGAGCTGTTCCATGTTTTCCCTTTTTAAATATGGTTACGTGATCCTTTACATGATCCAAGTCTAGTTACACAAAAACAAACATGTCGATTTTCTCAGTGGATAAAAAGGGGAACTTTATTGTAAGGCATAATAATAACTTCGACGTACGGCTCACGTAACTGTATTTAAATAGGGAAAACGTGGAACAGCGTGGTAGCTTCTAACTTTACCCCAGTTTGGCACTATAGGAATACGCTGGGAGAGGCTAAATGCTACCAACATTTGCGTTTCTGAGCACACATCACTCGTCTATAAGGCTATATCCACACGAAGACAAAACGCTTATATTTTCAGAAACTGTCTTTGTAAGCACGAAGCCGGCTTAGTAAATGGGCCTGTGAAAACGGCGCAATTCACCTTCCAGGCCTGTGTGAGGCGCTGTGACGCTAACACAGATAATATAACAAAATGTAAAGGGCGCATGGGCAGTAAACTTATGTGGAATGTAAACAGAGAAAATGAAACTGATTCAAGGATTTATGATCTACAGAAGAGACGAGGAGGCGAGTCAGTCCAAGAACACAGACTGACTCGTGTTTTTCTACTTGTCACCTGTGGCTTGCGGACTGCAGTGGAGTAAAGAGGAGCGGAGTAAAACCATCAGGGATCACAGACACCACTCACTGTGATGTCATCGTTTTAGTAAAAGTTGCGGAGACGTCATAACAAAGGCGCCACGTAAACGGCGTTTTGAGATCTTTCCACTCTGGGACCTACTTTGGAAGATGTTCGTTTACAGACCCCCAAAACGCCGGGCTCGTATGGACGACACACTGGATTGATAAAATATCTTTGCGTTTGGTCCTCAGCTTGACTTTGTATGGACAGGGCCTAAACTCAGGTAAGAACATATCTCAGGATGGAAAAACGGTGGCCTGTTCCCTTTATAAGAAAGAGACAGTTTTTTGAAGCAGAGGCAGTGATGTCTTCAACGAGAAAGGTGCCACTCTGGAGTCCATCAGTGGAAAGAGAGGTGAGCGGCTTCACTTGCATTTACTTAATTCAAAAGTGCATGTGTGGTTTTCCAGTGCGCTCCCGTCTACTTTAATGCAGACTGAAAGGCATCTATAGTGCATCCATGACGCGTAGGTCAGATAAATGCGACCTGCCTGTTCAGACATCAACAACATCTGGTAATTTGAAAGCAATGTATGTATAATTTTAGACCAGGTTAAACGTCCCAATAAGTGAACTTTGCTGAAAACACTGACGAGAAAGGCAATTATAATCAAGTCAAGAGTTCGGAAAAAGACAATAGTTTGTGTTTTTTTTTTTACCTCTCAAGATATTTGATGATAATCTTTAATTGAAATATCAGTGGGAAGAACATGCTTAGCAGTCTCAACACTGCCTTACAGTGTTTAGTTGACAGATATTCGCTGTTGTTTCAGAAATAGAGATTTGTTTCAGTTGTTTCGATTCAATAAAAGTGCCATGCTAACACGTTTAAAGCCTGTTTTCAAAAGGATCAACATTAACGCCTGCTCGTTTGATTTACAGTGCAATCGATTGGATCATGCTGTGACATCCTTCAGCATCGCTTCGTCTGGTGGGGACTGGTGGGCCATGAAATGTTTTGGGGAATGAGCTTCACGTTGATTCGCTCGGCTCCATTAAACTATTCAAAAGTTGTGTACAAACAGCTCAAAAAAAAAAAAAAAGAGTCGACCAAAGATAAGCAAGTAGATGTGTCACACAGATCAAAGCGACGGCAGAGCTCGGTAAATATGGATAGTTTTTGAGAGAGCAAATCATTCAAGAATCCTGCTTAGAGAGCCAACAAAGTGTTTCGGTTTTATCAGGGATGACGCTTTTGTGCTGAAGATTTTTTTTTTCTTCTTCTGTTTCTTCCTCGATAAGATTTCCTTGAATATTAATGCGGAATGAAGCTGCGTTAATATTATAAGGACGCTCTCCTTCTGCTCGTGTGGCAATAATTAAGTCCCTGGTGACTGTGGTGTGCGCCTCAGTGCTGCCTGCTGCATGTGCGTGCCAGTGTAAGCATCTTTAATAAAACAATGGCACTTTCTAACTATTGCAATATGTTTTCCACTCAACACTTTATACAGAAAAAAAAAGGAAAGAAAAATCAAAAATCCCAATTAAAAGCTGCCCTCATCCGGCCCTGAATTGTTGCATTCCCACATTGCATCATCGGCCTAATGTTTTCCTGCAGAAGCAAAGGCAACCCCTCCCCCCAAGACACCCCTCACCTGCCCCCTCGCAACAGACGGCGCAACAGTTAGCGGCTAACGCAATCAGAGTTATGACAGAGATTAAAAAAGAAAGCGATCTGACAAACTTTCTGACCGATCTGCTCTGATGGAACGTCAGTTTGTTTAATAATCCAATATCTACAGCAGGGGTGCCCAAAGTGGGGCCCGCGGGCCAAATTTGACCCGTTGAAACAATTATGTTGGCCCGCCAGAGAGTGACCTACTTTTGCGCTGTGCATGGTTAATACTAACTCTCTTCCATTCATTCTCAATGGTAAATATGGATGCAGTACACTTTTTGACCGCCAGCGTCAAATTGGGGGCGCTGTTTCACTCCTTTCGCAAAGTTAAGGAAACACTGTTGTGGTGTCTTGATATTTATCAATTACTGAGCGTTGTAGCATCAATTTTCACAGTTTTTCAATTTTTTATTGCAAAGGTTGTTGACATCAACATCAGTATATGTTAAAAAATGACTTATAAAAGAATTGATGCTGAACTGACACTTTCAAAATAATCTAATGTGGCATTTTCTTTCAGTTAACAAATGAGGTAAAGTTACTGTAGGTGCTGCAGATACAGGCGTTTTTTTTTTTTTGCACTAAATTGTTACAATGGTTGATTTTTTTTCTACTAAAACTAGGCTTTTGCCATAGTTACCATTTGTTTTAATATAGCATGTTATTTACATGGATAGAAACAAATGCAAATGTAGGCTATCGAAAAAATAAAAAAAAGTGACTTAAAAATTTTCAGTTATATGTGTTTTTCATACTTGACATCGCCGTGTTTGGCCCGCGACTCACAGGCACTTTTTCATTTTGGCCTTCGGAGACAAAAAGTTTGGGCACCCCTGATCTACAGGGAGCTGTCAATTTATTTTGCTCCTTATGGTTAATGAGCACTGGGAAGAGGCGTTGAAGTAAAAACCTCTGCACTGTAAGCTTTGTTCTAAATGGAAACATTATGTTCTGAATGCCCCCCCAAAAAATACATGAATGTTGCAAATAAATATGAGTTTCAAAATGTTTACTCTGCAACATATCTTATTTATTATACTGATAAATGTATACATAAGATTAATTTAATATTTCTCACTCCATCATCAGTGCAGTGTGTATGTTTGTGAGTGTGTGTGTACTTGCGACATTGTGAGGACCAGCTTGATTTTTTTAACCAACAGAGTGAGGACATTTTTGTAAAGTGAGGACATGTTGGGTGGTCCTCACTAATTTGAAGGATCTTGAGGGTCAAGGTGTGGTTTTAGGGTTAGAATTGGGTTAAGATTAGGGTTAGGATTAGGGCCTTAGGGTTCAGGGTTAGAGTCTGGGTAATACATTATGCCTATGAGTGTCCTCACTAAGATAGCAGCGCAAGATTGCCTGTGCGTGTGTGTGTGTGTGTTCTTGTACTTACGACATTGTAAGGACCAGTTTGAGTTTTTAACCAACAGAGTGAGGGTCAAGATGTGGTTTTAGGGTTAGGGTTAGAATTGGGTCAAGATTAGGGTTTTTAGTTTAGTTTAGTTTAGTTTAATTTATTTGAGCAACTACATTTTCCTGATTTACAAATACACATTAACCAGTCACAGATGCTCAAAAGGAGTAGACTGAAGCAAGAAGCTCATGAGCGCCTACCCCACATTCAACATAATAAACGTTTACCATTTACAGAAATACATGAGGACTGTCTCCACAACCAAGAAGAAGTTTGCACATAAAAAGGAAATGAGATTACATGAGTGGAACGCATGGACTCCATAGCTTACATTTCCTATTGGATACTAAACAAGTTACAAGAAAAAAAAGAAAATTCATGTATTCGATTTTCCAAACCCAGGCTTAGGGTTAGGGCTAGGATTAAGGTTAGGGACTTAGGGTTCAGGGTTAGGGTCTGGGTAATACACTATGTCTGAGTGTCCTCACTAAGATAATATTACAAACGTGTGTGTGTTCTTGTAATTACGACGCTGTGAGGACCAGTATGAGTTTTTAACCAACAGAGTGATGACATTTTTGTAAAGTGAGGACATTTTGGGTGATCCTCACTTCTTTGCAGGACTGCAGGCTAGGGTTCACTACTGACACAAAATGACAACCTCCCCCCCAAAAAACACACAGTATTGAGGGCAGTTTTGAATGTCACCATCCATGACAGATAAGTGCTTTTAGTCTGGTAGGACAATATTAACATTAACACAGGATGCACCTATGATGATGTGAATAAATGAAGAGACGAATTGTTGCTGAAATAGAAAGGTTTATAATTAGTATTTTCGAAGTCACAAACATGACATAGTCAATAATAAGAGCATTGACACTGCACTGTGAATACAAGCTCTGCTGGCAAAAGCAAATACAGGTACAAATTAAACACATAGCCAGATGGATTATGGGTAAGCAACAATTTCCCAAACCCAGGATAAACCTGGTCATGCATAAGTAATCCTGCCTTAATTGGGGTTTTGCTGCAGTTTAATATGGCTCACATGCTAATGATCTGTGCTCGATTATGCACCGCTACTCTGCACAAAATAGCCCTTCATAACAACGTGTGCAGCTGAAGCGTTCTTGACAAAACAAATGAGATTCAAGTCATCATTGTCATTTTAGTGTTCTCCATAAAAATTGTCAGCTTTAATTAGAAAATATTGAAATATGTGTTATTTCAAGTTGCAAAATGTGCAATTTGGGGTTAGTGGTTAGTTTGGGTGAATACATTTAAAATAGATGTTTTATCAGAAATGTAAAGTATATCTTTAACGACAGGCTCTCTGTTCAGAGGCAGGAGTATCTGGGACCCTGGCCGTAGCCAATCTTTGTAGCATCTCTCTCTCTATCTCTTTTGAAATCAACACTTTAGTGGTTAGCTAAGATGGTGAGATGGTGTTGTTTCTCAGCTCTTGTGTGATTTTTCTGATGTCTTTGTACTTGGATAAGCCGCCATAGTTGTTCTTGTCCAGACGGTCCATGTGTTTCACCAATTGGTAAATCCATCTGTCAATCATGCCCATCGGAACTCGCAGAGACCGCGCTTGATCCCAGACTACCTCACTTTGTAGGGTCTGGGCTCTGTCTGGCTTGGTGAGGATAGATATGGATGTTTAGTTCTGAGGCGCAGTGACTGTGTGTGGCTCCTGTGGGCCGGCTGGACTCGTGTTTGTGTAGGTATATACGAAAACTGGAGAACACGCATGCAGACGCAGGTAAACGTGCATGTTCCACAGCGTAAGGCCCGTCCGAAATGGAGCTCTGGACCTTCTTCCTGTAAGCCTTAAAGTGTATATGACACATTAGATGCAATTTTTGCTCAAACATAGTTAACACAATTATATTTAGGATTTTGCTAAAACATTTACCCGGCTTTCTTTAGTTTGACAATTTTTGTTTTGTTTATAGTTTCACTTCCTTATTGGACACTGACATAGAGGCAAACAATTTCATGCCAACCATGTCATACGTTTGTTAAGCGTGACATCACCACAATGATAATCTACTTCCAGGTCCAAATCTGCCTCTCCTGCTGAAATAACAACAGATGAAAGGCCAAAAACTATTTTACACTTTACATTAATTAGAATAATGTATGGTGCAGCATCAGCAGTGAAACGGTCGCTGTATCGGACTGTTGTGGTGAAGAGAGAGCTACGTTCTCACCCTCACCTATGGTCATGAGATTTGAGTAATGACCGAAAGGACAAGATCACAGATACAAGATGCCGAAATGAGCTTCCTTCGCAGGGTGGCTGGGCGCACCCTTCGAGATCAGGTGAGGAGCTCAGCTACCCGAGAGGAGCTTGGAGTAGAGTCGCTGCTCCTTCACGTCGAAAGGAGCAGCTGAGGTGGCTCGGGCATCTGTTCCAGATGCCTCCTGGTCGCCTCCCACGGGAGGTGTTCCTGGCATGTCCTATTGGAAGGAGGCCTCGTGGAAGGCCCAGGACACGCTGGTGGGACTATGTCTCTGAGCTGGCCTGGTGTGGCCTCGGGGTCCCCCCAGAACAGCTGGAGGAGATGTGTGCGTGGATCGGGTAGTCTGGGCATCTCTGCTCAGACTGCTGCCTCCGCGACCCGGCCCTGGATAAAGCAGAAGAAAATGGATGGATGGATGGATAGATGGATAGATGGATGGATAAAATAATGTATCTCACCATTCTCCATGCAAAATGAAGATATTTTTATATTTAAAATAAGCGTTCTTTGTGAATGTAAAAAATAATCTGATAATTAATCTCAGAAAAGACATTAGTAAATGTAAATCCAGAGTAAATATGATATCAGCAAAATCCCAGTATAGTGAATACGGCTAAAGTTCCGTTGGACCCGGAAGTGGAGCGATGATGTCATCACCTCACAAACTTATGGGAAATGAATGAGTCGAACTGCTATGGAACGTTACCTCTAACTATGTCACTTCCTGTCGGTAGCTTCAAAATTCACATAAGCAGCCTCCTGTGCCCCAGACCTAGAGGGCTCTGTCATGCTAATGAGGCTGAAACTCAGCCCAGGACAGATCAATAGGCAGGTATTTTGCATGGATCAGCTGAGAGTAGGGCTGTTCAGACTGAAACTCAAGTGTGAACTTGGTTGTTAGGACTTAGAATTACAAAGACTTATAACTAAGACTTTTACCTACAGGTGAGAGTAGCCGTTAGCCGGAGCAACTCTGTCTAGTCTGCGGGCTGAGCTTAAATTTTTGTATCTATTTATTTTATTTATCCTTTATTTATACAGGTTTGTCCCTTGAGACTCAATGTCTCATTTACAAGAGCGATGCTGGCGAAGCCTGTTGGAGGCGAAACCTCCTACACTTCGACTACAGAGTACAGAAAATGACTCGAGAACCTTTATTGAAGTTTTCTGCCCAACATTTCTTCATTAAAATTGCTGCCTCACTGAAATGAAATGATAATTTTTACTTACAACATGTTGTCCATCTAAATAAGTCAGTTTCAAAAGCATTAAAACCTGTCATGTGCACTTTAAGGCTGCATAAGCCTGTCAATAACTCTGTTGCATAGACCTACTTCAATAAAGACTGCGAAGGTGCTCTTAAAATAGGCTACTGTTTGGAACATACCCCTTTTCACATGAATTAGTGAACTGTGCAAATAAAGAGGAGCTTCCTTCTCTCCCACTGCCAAGAGGCTGACATTTTCATTTTGTATTAGACAGTGAACTCGACTGTTTCCAACCTTGTCTTTTTGGCACAGCGCTGCAACGTATGACCTTTGAAACATAATTACATTTTTTTTTTGTTAATTAAAACTCTCATAGCTTGTTATTTGAAGCACTTTATTGTGTTTCTAAGACATTCTCCGTGTGTTATTTGAATGTGAGATGAATTCCTTCTGTTCTCCGCGCACTCTTTTTTTTTTTTTTTTGTGTGTGCCTCAAGTCTTATTATTCCTGTGGGAGAGGAGCTGTTTAATGCTAAGTGCCAATTACTAGCACTCGGAGGTTAGCGGGCCAAACTAGCCTACACTCTGTCTGCACTCGGAGCACTTCTCTACAGCAGGAGACAAGCCCTCTGACCAGGCGCACGGTCTGCCTGTCTCATGTCCGCTCTCCCCCATTTCCACGGCGTAACACCCAAACGCTTAAACTTCAGCCGCCTTTCTAAATTATGAGAATAGGTCAGGCCTATTCAAACTCACTGGAGCATTATACCGTAAGAAGAATGGAGCTATATAGGCTTTTTCTCTTTTGTCAGTCTTTGTGCTTGAAGACCTATTATATTCAAAGGCCTGCCAGAATCTTCAGCATAGAAACTTTATGATCTCGCGCTACTTTTAACACATTTAATCATTTATATACTTTGAAAGGGTCAATAATGAATAAAACCATATGGGGCGTTTGCTTCTTCTACAGTAATGATGAAAATGCAGGTGAAGAGGGAAGAAATTAAATGTAGAGATATCAATTTGAAACTTTTGCTGAACATTACTGATACAAATATGAGAAAAAAATGTATTGCATTGTATTGTATTGTTTCCTTCATTTCATTTTCATCATGGCAATTGCTTATATTTTCAGAAAGGAAATCTAAGTAATGGATAGACCCAGATTTAAATGTATGTTTTATTTTGTTGACATATTAGTAAAGTTTTTATTTATTTATTTTTATTTTTTCTCAGTGCTGATTTTGGATCTTGTTTAGTATTTGAATAAGCTTAAAAACTAAAATTTTGCCTCTTCTTTGGGGTTCAAAGCTGAATAAATCAGGCTGGGAATTAGATATTTAAAAATCCCTCTGAAAAAAACTTCAAAATAAGTCCAGCACTGGAAAGTTTGGAGTTTGTAGGAGCTAAAGTGATGCGTTTGATGCAGGAGTGGAACAATAACCTAACTTCATTTCATTTATTCATTTATTTGACAGTGCATACTAAAGGGATGGCGTTTAAAAAAGTTCAAATTATGTATTTTCCTCCCCCTACATGTTCCAGCAATATTCACCACAACTGCCTCTAAAATCCTGCACTCAAAAAAAAACCTCATCCTTGTCAATCAAAAAGTTGTTAATTCGGGTCCGAAGTGCCGTCATGCACAAGCTTAATATAGAAGGTGCAGTTACACGTATGACCTGAGGTGGCAGTACTGAGTATAAAACGGCCAACTTGCATCTATCCCCTTTAATGAACAGACCGAGTGCGTGCGCGACACATTTCGCCGCTGTTCCGTACCGGGCGTCATCCCAAGGACCCTTCAGGACAACGTGGATGCAAAACATTAATACGTTCACCTGTCATGTCTCGCCTTAAAGGAACAGGCCACCATTTTTACCATACTGAGATATGTTCTTACCTGAGCTTAGACGAGTTGATACGTACCCGTCTGGTCTTTGTGTGTGCCCGTGGAAGAGCTTGGTCAGTTCTAAATTCACCCCGTTTGGAGCTATAGGAATACATTGGGAGAGGCCATATGCTGACAACATCTTTAGTCGTTTTGCCAGACTGAGTGTACACACAAAGACCAGACAGGTACGCATCAACTCGTCTAAGCTCAGGTAAGAACATATCTCAGTACGTAAAAACGGTGGCCTGTTCCTCTAAATCCCACATTCGACATTTCACACAAATAAATCTACAGTGCTGCATATTTTAAATGTAACCAACAGACTTTGTGCTCGACCAGAAATGTCAAGACAAAGGAAGTGCCGATCCGTGGCAAACAGAGGCAAAAGTGGGCGGGGCGGAATGAGGCAAAGTATCAGAGTTACACGCATGAGACTAAAAATATAATCTACTAGTATTGTGTGTTTTTGCCGCTACTTAGATGTGTTCTTGCACTGACTATAGTATTTATTCACAATTCACAGAACTGCTCAAGACACATTTTTACTTGCTTTCACCTATATGACAAGTATAGGTCAGGTCCATTCAAAGTCACTGGAGCATAGCTGTAAGAAGAGACCTTGGAAGGGTGCTTTAAGATGGCTGATCTTTTGTCTGTAGCATGAAGCATGGCTCTGTGTGTGAGCGAAGAAAAGACAATCTGACATACTGCAAGAATAGCAACTTTTCTCCTTCCTTCTCTGCATGTGTGATCCGGTGATACAGGCTGCTTGGTTCCCCTCAGCGATCAAATGAAAAAGAGGCCCTCGTCTCCCAGAGAAGCTTATTCAAAAAGCGACAGGGTTGATTGACAGGTGCCGCGGGCGCCACATGCACACACAGACGCACAAAACTACTGCGTGGATTTATCTGTCATAGAGGGATAGAGCAGCATGACTTCAGAGTTAGATCTCCACTTGGTTCGCATTAAAGCGTGTGCACACAATGCAAAACAGAAAGGGGCCAGCTCGACTTACACAGACCAGCTTCTTCACAAACAGCTGTGAAGTTGGCTCATTCTGTTTCACTTTCCCCCTCGCCCGGTTTTCTTCCAAATGTCACCTCAGAATGCACTCGAAAAAAACGAACACGGCCGACGACGGTTCCATGTTTGTCTGCGGTAAAAAGTTTCTATTTTACCCCAGGAGAACCTTTTCAGTGAAAGTTTCCATAAACCATGTTTCTCTGATTTAGAACCTTCTCAGAACTTTACACATCTGTTCCAAAGTCAGCAGTCTCCACAGCAGAAACAAGACCTAATGTTTAGTTACACTGCTGTTTTAGAGCATTCATAAACACTGTAGTGATTACATGTGATTCACACACTGGCTCTATGCCCTCCCATAAGAGGAGATCAGTCTGTTTCTAAAACTGTTTAGACTTTATTCAGACTTGTGTCATTAATATAATGTAAAACAATGCCCAATTCCTCATAATTAGCTCCTAAGTGGGACGTCTGAGGAAGGAACAACAGTCACTGCCAGCCTGTTTACCTGTTTAATGTAGTCCTTCCTCTGCATCAGTCTGGCACAGACTGTTGCCAAGTCAAGACAAATTAGCAGTTTAAGAGAAATTGACTGCTGGTTCTCTGAAATCAACATTTAAGCTTTAAGTCAATTTGATTTAATAATAACTTTACAATAGTCTTTTGTAAATACGTAGGATTAGTGTTTATAAACGTTGGTTTTGACAGCCACTATGTTCAAAATGCAGTTTTTACAGTTCTCATATATATATGGAATCACATGTTACACATGATGTGCAGAGAAATCATTAAAAATACAACTAGTCTAGTAGCCTGGCTAACGTCGGACTGTTGTGTGCGCTCGAATCATTTGGAGCTGCACATCAGCCTGGGGACCATGGCCGTAATTTTCGCATGGATTTGGGAACCAATCAATGACGCACTATTCAACATACGTAAATGTGTAGTTTATTTACGGATAAAAAAAAAGGTTATTTATGGATCCAACATGACAGCTGCAGACGCTGCGCCATTTTTCGATCAAGCTTTAGACCGTGTTCTATATAGTTTAGCTCGAAAGTTTACAGCGGGTCCGTCATACGTTATTGGATACGATGATACTATTGGCTATGGCTACGTGCAGACACATAGACATTCGTAGCGCCCAATAAATGACTATGGACAATCGTAAACCACACCTCTCCCACAAGAGTAAATATCACTTGTGATTTTAGTCTGGCAGCCAGGTTACTAGAGTTAATTATTAGCTTGAGATGTGGAATGTATTAGAGTACATCTAAAACACCACTAACAGACACATGGCAGTTTACAGAGCATAGACAACTCTAACTATAACCAGAGATTTCAAAAGCACAATTTCAACATCAATGGACAATCAAATAGCCACATAACTGATTAGTGATAGCTCAGATTCCCACACTCAAATATTAGGCAACGGACCAAATAGAACCCCTGTGGGCAACATAAAAAACGAGGAGTTCATGTCCTCATTGAGTGTCTATCCAAACCCTCTCTCTCTCTGGGACAGTTTTTTTTTACTCTGTCTCCTCCTCTGATATCATTAGGGGTGAGTTCCAGCACCATAACTCTTAGGTGATGGACGCTGCAGTTTGAAGTGTTCATGTGCCCAGCGATTGGATTGTTGAGACCGTTTCTATTTGGAAATTATGTGAAAATCTTGTCTCGATCTTGTGAAAATTATGATCATTTTGAATATACACGGCCATAATGGTTCCATGGTTCTTCCAGATAAACGTATTATAAAGGGTGCTATTATAAAAGCCTTTTGCTCTGAAATGTGTATATATATATATATATATATATATATATATATATATATATATATATATGTATATGTATGGTGAAATGTATGACTATACAAGGTTCAGAAATGGTCTAAGAAGAACCTTTTGTGTTTAATGTGGTCTGCTCTTGGTCCCTCATGCCCATTTCCTCTAATCTATCCTCTTGTCTGATCCTTTGCCTCACTGCCAACTCCTCCCAAGCCATTTGTATAAATGCTTTCCCCCTCCTTCATCCTGCCACATTCTTCCACTTGCTAATTTCCACCACAGCAGCAGAACCATCACCGTGTGCACTCTGCTTGTCTCCCAACTATAGCAGCAAACATCAAACCCGTCCTCTTTTAAACCCTCTATGTGTTTGTAAAAAAGATTAAATTCATGCTTTTAGATCAGAGTAATACAATCCTGGCACCTACACAGTATGCAGTGCAATAATATTTTTATCTCTGGAAAGCTGGGCAGCCCAAAGCATAAAAAATCAGGTTTAAAATCGTGTATACTCTGCATCCTGTGAGGCTTAAAGATTTACATCAGTTGGACCCATGGCAGTTTTGGTGGCGGCAGGCGCAGACCTTGGTTTCCTTTTTGCCCGCCAGACAGGATATGACCTTGTTCAGGGGAAATTAGGAGCCTCAGCCTTATGATAATAAAACAATATTGTCGCTATGTAGGTGCCAACACGCACCAGCACCCACACGACTGCGCTGCTCAGCCCAACCAGCAAAAAAAAGAAAAAAACTGCAAAAAAGCCAAGCGCAGTGTGAAAATGTGTGGGAGTCATGTTAAACTGAGATTGATAAATGCCCCAGTGCAGCGGGAACAGAGCGATAATACGGCGCGATGAGCAACCATATCACAGTCAGGATTCAAGTGCACATACAGTATCTTTTCACTGCGAGCTGGCTGTACTGAGAAATGTACGTGGGACCATGGAGCCTATAGGTACTAGAAATATGTTTTATTCAATATTGACCAGTTTATGTAAATGTGCGCCATGCTGATAACGAGGAAAAATACCTTACGAGATAAAATGGGCTTTAATCCATGATGGCTGAAGGGTTATCTGTAAAGCCTGCGGAACTTTCCAAGTAGTAAACGGTCTCCAAACACGGTTTAAACTAGGGATGTCCCGATCCGATCACGTGATCGGAAATCGGGCCCGATCACGTGGTTACAGACTCGATCGGAATCGGACAGTACCTCCCGATCAGGACTCGGATATTTATGCGTGTCCATTCTCGATACTTTTGATCAGATTTCGAGCTACCGCGAACCACTTTCTGTCCTCTCCCCCGTCACTCACTCCACCTGCTGCGTCAAACCACTCGCACCATCGTTCAGTCCGTGTCCCCCCTTCATCTGAGAAATCCACAAATCCACACAAGTGCCAGCGCAGGAGAACAATAACAACATCTCCGATAACCCGTGCAGAGTTTACTGTGTAGGCTAAGCGAGGAGAGAGGAGTGAGAACGGACGGGAAGACAGGACGCGGAGAGAGCGGTAAGAAGTAGCAAACAGCTGTTTTTTATCGCTATTACCCCGCTACATGTGATTAAACCATGCCTACTCAGACCCACACTGAGCAGCATTCTGCATTTCTGCGGAGATGTTTAAAAGTCCGTGGACAGAGACAAGAGCGCGGCCCGCTACGCTCATACGTGCGCAAGCACTGAAAAACGAGGGGAAACTTCGTCTCTATAACCTGATAACCACTGCCTCCTCTCTTCGCTTATCCCCGCGCTACATTCAGGAGGTGAATTGAAGCACTTGTTGTCACTCCTGGTTGTCTTAAACCTTTAGTATAACACACGCACTCTGTACACGCCCACAGTAGGTGACCCGCGCTCAAGCCACGGTGAACCGGGACCTCGACCCTGTCCCGGTTTTCAGGCTGGGAAATGTGGTCACCCTATATCTACTTATTAAAGAGACTGTAATCAGGTTAACATATGGCACATTTAGCTTTTGGCCAAACATATTGTTATTTAACTGTTTGGCCACATTACTGCTGTGTTTTTTTTCTGTGCTGCCAGACAGTTTTTTACATTGCAGTGCATAAAAAATGCATTGCCCATGTTTTGTTTTCATTGCCAATCAACAAACACATTTAATAACGAATGGGATTTTAGATCACCCTCTCTGTGTAAAACTATATTACACTGTAAAGACTAGTAGTCTTGCTTACTTGAGAAAAAACAGACAAAGTAGAGTTACTCTCTATATCCAAAACCATGAATGAAAACAAGTTGAATAAAATAGTTTTTTTGTTTTTGTTTTTTTAAATAATGTATTAGGTATCAGACTCGGACTCGGGGGCAAAAAAACCTGATCAGGACATCCCTTTATACATCAAGGAACCATTCACTCATTCACACTCATTCATTCACCAATGTACGCAGACATTGGGTTGCAAGAGTAAACATGCTCTAGATGAAAGATGCTCCGTCAGGTGGATCACTGACTTAATGACAGACTGGAGACAGCATGTGTGGCTGGGGAAGATCGTCTCGGACACTCGGACTACAAACACTGGTATTCCTCAGGGTTGTGTACTTTCCCCCTAGCTCTTCTTCCTGTAAACAAACTGCTGCGCCTCCACTCACCGGTCTGTAAAACTGATCAAGTTTGCGGATGACACCACCCTCATCGGGCTCATCTCGGCCCAGAAGACAGTGGAGATGATCATGGACTTCAGGATAGACTCTCACATCCCCATCTGTCTTGTGGACTCCTTGCGTTTCCTGGGCACCACCATCACCCAGGACCTCAAATGGGAGCCAACCATCAGCTCAAGAAAGCCCAGCAGAGGATATTCTTCCTGCGGCAGCTGAGGAAACTTAAGCTGCCAACTAAGATTCTGGTGCAGTTCTACACGGCCATTACCGAGTCCACCCTCACCTCCTCCATCGCCGTGTGGCTCCAAGCATCGTCTGCAGTGCATTGTGCTGCTGTTGAGAAGGTGATTGGCTGTGAGGCCCGATCTCTCCAAGACCTTTTCAACTCCAGGACCCGGAGGCGTGTGGGTTGGATCACAGCTGACCCTTCTCACCCTGGACACGGACTATTCGCCCTTCTCCCCTCTGGCTCCAGCCATTTGCACAGCTCTATTGCACTATGTGGTATATGTGGTATATGTTTTATGTAGCATGAGTGTACTGAGAAAAAATCCTAGTTTATAAACATGGCTATACATACTGTACAATTCTGATCAGATGGACACAGATAATGCTACTTTTGCAGTGGGTGAATTTCGGAGTGGTGATAGAGTTTGTGCTCTTCTTAAAAGGTGCATTATGCAACCTTTTATGAGGAAAATAAAGTTGACATTTGTGCAACCTTTTAGTGATCCAGCAGCTGTATGGGTGGTCAGCACGGCACCATTACTTTCCATCACAGTGATCTCTCCACGATCAACTGTTGTAGAGACCACAGTCATCAAAAGTAAAGGTGTCATGCTAACCACTCATACAGCCGCTGGGTCAAGTTCAAATATGCACAAATATCAGCTTTTATTTTTTCCGCATAAAAAGTTGCATAATGCACCTTTAAACATGGGCTGTGCCAGGCGTAGGAAACCGCTATCTCAAGAGCCACATATGGCTCTTTAAAGCCTCTTGTGTGGCTCTTTGATGTGGGAAAAAAACTTAAACCCTTGAAGTGTATTTATAAGAGTGATAAGCTGCTAAACCTATATGTAAAAGGAGCCAGAATGTAGGCAATGACAAATGATTTGTTCCAATTTCCCGGCCTGATCCCCCACATGTCCTTTCAAAAATCAAAATTGTACCGTTAATTCATTTATTTATCACCCTGCTGCTTAAAAAGAGGTATGTCTGGCTCTTCCTGACATTTCATTTGGTCTTTTTAATGGAAAAGGTTGCAGACTCCTGAGTTTTAGCTGCAAAGACACTCACGCACACATTGTAATGTAATGTCTCCCTCTATGTAATGCTTTGTTGTCTATCTACATCTATCATTAAAGACATTGTTTGACCACGTACAGCATTGTATTTGAACTGAGTAGTGATTCATTGTATTCTTTGTGTCAGTGGCAACATGTATCATAACAGCTGTGCTTTGTTTCACAGATCGAAGTTTCGTCAATATCGGAAAGAAAAAGAGACAATGCGCGGTTGTAGTGTCTCTTATTTTATTATTTACAATTCTTGGTAGCAAATCTAGGAAACCTTGTTGTTAGACATACATAATGCATAATACTTTCATTCCAGTTTCAAAATCAAAAGGAAACCTTGTCTCGGTTTGAATTTTTCCTTTTCAGAGGCCAGCTTTGAAGTTAATAACCGAACTTAGACAAGACTCAAAGGGCAACACTATTGTCATAAAAGTAATGAGAATTGTACACTTTTTATTTTCCCCCTTATTGTGTATACCACCTTATTGTGGTGGGCTGTTAGAGCACATGAATGTTCATAGCAACTATGTTACTATGAACATTGATTAGAGATCAATAAGGCTCCCTCCCCAAGGCATTAGACAAATTGTGGCCTGTTATTGCCAGCTTAGGGTTAGGTTTAGGGTTGGCAAGTATGTATATCTAAATCTTAAGTGTATTGACTGGAGAGCTTACAGCCTATATTCCAGTGTGATAGCTCATTTGAAAGCCAAGACCTTCTAGTTTACAACAATATGTGGAATATCTGTGTGAGTGAAACTAGGGCTGTCACGATAATTACTATATCGACTTATCGTTCAATAAGTAAGGGATAATTTATAGAACACTGGTCATTATTGGGAAAATGAGTACCGACAGGGAGAACCGGTCCTGTTTCGCCCTGAAGGTACTTATTTTCCCAATAATGGCCAGTGTTCTATACATTATCCCGCTTATTGTACGGCCATTTGCCAACAGAACACACACAACATAGACTTCATACACTTTTTATGAAGACCGAAAGGTTTATTTGATGACTTCCACGGCAAATAGTTCCCAAAATGTTGCGCTAGTTTGGCTAGTAACTAGCCTAGCTACTTAGATGAAGGTGCAGTTGGAGGAATGGTGGTGAATCTCTGGGTAAGTTGAAAATCGGATTCCCGCTAACTTCACGAGCAATTCCCCCAACTTCTCTATAGTGTCCGTGTGGAGTGATATGAAAGCATGAACTCCGTTACCATTGGCAGCGGTCATTTTTTTTGTTTTCAGAGGTCCTGTATCAGAAAATAATGACCGGTAGAACGTTGGAAAATACCATTCAAATCAATGGAGCGTTCTACTTGCGTTGTGAAGAGCAGATAAACGATATATTTTTGGCATCAATATTTATCGTCTGTAAATTTCTTAGCATTTCCACCCTATTTTTTCTTTGTAAAACTTAGATTTTTGGTTGGTTGTTATTTTGGATCCCAGACTGATGCCCCCTTGACCAGAAAACGAATATACAACGGATAATAAAAAGATGAATGGAGGAATTATTTTGTTTACTTTTCTGTGTAGCATTAGCGTTGATGACACAGTGAATGAGGTTAGCATCGATCAGAAAGGAGCGATGTTCGCTGATGTTTCCATGTATGTGTTGGCCTTGGTCTGTTCACTGGATTTGCCAGGTGCCGGTCTTAGAGCTGCACTCCCTGAACCTTCACATTTAGATTATATCTGTGTGGATGTGCCACTTGACTGTGCTGTAAGTCTCCTTCACTGTGGCAGACTCTTCCCGGGCAAACTATTGATCTCGTTTCAAGAGCTGGACTCCACTATGTTTGTCTGCGTGAAACAGGTAGAATAGACGGAAAAAGAAGGGCATGCTATGATTGAAAATCTATTCGTCCTCAAATGATCACAGAGCAAGCTTTTACAGGCATGTGATCTTACATACTGCATCACAACATGGTCTCTATCAACCAACTCTGCGTTTCAGCCGCTCCAAAGCCCGTACAAACAGGCTCTCAAAATGTCGGATAACAAACCTGCTTCATATCACTACTGTAACATTGTGAACAAATATAAATTATTAACGTTTGAACATTTCATTTTGTTTTCGAATGTCAGTTTAGTGTATAAAATTATTCATGATTTGGCCCCACAGCCCCTGAGTGTTTGTGAAATGTTGTGTAGAGGCAGGATGAATAGGAGACTGTTCTGTGAACTTTAGGTCTTCTGCCTTTTGGACAGAATTGTGAAAGCTGCAGGGACGTGGAACTCGTTAAGCCATTAACTGTTCAAGAGAGTAGCACTTTGCACCAGTTTAAAGTTAACCTGATGAAGTGGTTGAAAGACGGTCAGATTTGTGATCATTAGCCCAAAACTGGTTTATCGGGGTATTGTTAAAAATGTAAGAAGGTTAAAGGTCCTATATCGTGCTATTTTAGCCATTCCAAAGTTAAGTATAGGCATTTATATGATATATTGTACCTCTACCACTATTGAGCACTCATTTTTGTGATAAATATAAGTGTTTTCTGGAGGTATTTTTTGAACCCGGAAGACAAAACGCTTCGATTCAGTTAACTCCGCCCCCTCTCTCCGCGCATACAACTTTACCGTAATATAAATAAACAGCAATAAGTGAAGTTATACGGAGTTGTCATCTGCAACACAGCTTCATAAAACACACAAGCTAATATGCTAACACACAAGCTAACACGCGTTTGGACTGACTCACCGCTCTGCTCCATCGCTGTTTACATTATGGGACTCGCGTTGGTTATAAAAGATAAGCCACTTTGATTCTGGCGAAGGTTCCCCAAACATCCATCAGTGACAGTCACAGAAAAACAATATTTTGGTGATAGTCGCTGAATCCAGGAGAAAAAAACAGCTGAGTGGCCTCTTCCTGAAAAAGGTTGAATAAACTCCTCGTCCTCGTAGCCAAACGCGCTTCTTTTTCTCCGTGACATTATCGTTAGGTAAGAAAAAAGAACAGGTGTCCAGAATAGATGACAACAAGCTCCATCTTCACAGCTGCAGCGCAAACATGACTGATCTGTTCAGACGTGTGTTTGTTTTGGCCACAGCTGACCTGGAAGCACCTCAGGCACATCCTTTTTTATTTTTATTTTTTTTTATTTATTTATTTTTTCCTCTTTGTTTCTCTCTTACAACAGAAATAATGAAAACGCTGTTTTACAAATTAAAATCAGGCCGTAAGCATAGAATTGAGACATTACATTACAGACCTCGAGCACTTCCGTTCCGCTGTTACGACACAACTGAACACTCAGTCGTTCACCAGGAGAGGGCGGAGCCTCAGAGAGCAGGATTCAGGAGGATTACTGAGAGCTGCGTGAATGAAGCCACAAACCACTCTGGGGGTGTTTTTGATAAGGAAATAGCATAACAACATGGCTAAAAGCTCTAAAAAAGTCGATTTTGCATGATATAGGACCTTTAAATAAATTTTTTAAAAAACTGTAAATTACTGTTTATTTTTCTTTCTTATTATTTATTAATTTTTCTTCTGGATTTCCAATTTCCATTTTGTCATGTTTTTTTTTTTTTCTCAGTTTTCGTTTTCTTTAATGGGTTTCTTTAATAGGGAATCAAAGACCTCTATCTATGTCACTTCCTGTCAGTGTCCAATAAGGAAGTGAAACTATAAACATCACAGAAATGGTCAAACTAAAGAAAACTGGGTATATATATATATACATATATATATATATATATATATATATATATATATATTTTTTTTTTTTTTTTAGCAAAATCCTACATTTACTCGTGTTAACTATGTTTTAGACAAAAATTGTCTCTGGTGTGCCATATGGACTTCAACAGCCTGCTATTATGTCTGCTCATAAACTCTCAGTCGTTCGGGAGTTGTCCATGTGAGATGAAGGTTCTTGAGTCTGTTTGTTGCAGAGTACAGACGAGGACTCAAGAACCTTCATCTCAGATCACCTGATATAATATTCTTCGTTGCGACTCCTCTATTGCACAGGCTCCTGCATGTGCTCAGATGAGGCGCGTGAGATCGTGTGAGATTTAATAAAAAACAACTGCATAATTGAAAACATATTATTGCAAAAATATTTGAAAAAGGGCTTTCGTATAACAAAGTGAACCAGTCAATCAGCATCCAATCTTTAACTGATCTGTTGTGGTGACAATTGTATGCCAAAAAAAAAGAGAAAGATAGAAAAATCAAGCCACTCTAAATCCTTTGTTTTAAAGAGGCTATATTGAATTCAACAAATCAGCTTTCTTTAATTGCAGCTCTTTCTTTCCCCTTTAGTTGGTCATTTGGAAAAGTACCTGGTAAGTGGAGAAAGTGACAAAAACATAAATAATAATTAAAAGGACAATAATAATAAAATAGTAAAAACACTGTCATATCGTGATCCAGGAGCCTTCAAAGTGGAACAAAACGGTCTGTGATTGTTATTCCAAAAATGTGGCGTCAAACACATACGTTTGTGTGGTTGAAAACAAAATCATTATTTGGCAATTGGAATCCTGTATACAAACGTGAAAACTCAAACCCACGAGCGAAGAATTTGGTAAAGAATGTCACCACTTTGAATTATCTGCAGATGAAAAAAAAAAAAGGTAGAAATCCTCCAGTAATTGAAAACATATTTAACATGTCAGGGCAGAGTCCATGTTGAAGGCCTTTCCTCTGTATGCCAAAGTGTTGTTATGAAAAAAAAATAATAATAATGAAAAAACCCATGCTCAAATTGCAAGGTAAATAGCATTCTTTGTGCACACGTCTTGTCCTTGAAGTGAGTTTTCCCTCCGCATACCCCCGCAGGTCAAAAAAAAAAAAAACCCGACGCGGTGAAAGTATGCGGCGCTGGAACCGAGGTGCCCTCTCTCAGGCCACCCGCGTGCCATCATTGTCGTGGGACGGAAATGTCTTCAAAAGGCATGAGCTTGACCATGAAAGGCTTTTTATGCTCCACTCGGGGAGGCTGTGCGATTGTATATAACAGTGTGAAACCTCTGAAAATGGAAAAAAGGTGGGCTGAGCAGGGGAAGACTGCGAGCTGCTACAGTTGGTGTTGTTTATTAGAGCGAGGCAGCAGCTATTTTTTTTTTTTTTTTTTTTCTGGAAAGCAAACTGAAAAGCAGAGAAATCCCAGTTGGAAGCATTTGTCATCTTTTGCCAGCATGAGTTTCACAGGCACAGTGACAATGACCATCATCCGTACAGTTGTGCTTCTTTGTGGTCAAAAATCGAGAGAGATTTTGTGAAAAATACTTATATGCACTGTATCTGATGTCTGCAGTTATTCTCAATGCAAAGGAAGCTGTGATATACTTAATAATACTCAATGAAGACTGAACCAGCCCCATTAGATATGCATTTCTTTATTTATTTTGGCCCACTGTTTTCTTTTTCATAATTTCTATTTCTTTGGGTCTGAGTAAACAAGCACCAAGACCGCAGGTATTTGATATTTGGTTTTAGACATGTAGATCTAATAATAGAGATCAGCGGGCTCCATTCACTCAAATTAACATGGCTGCCTAATCTCCTCCTACGAAGCCCCGCCCTTGCAGGGCAGGCAGACCGGCCATGAACCTCTACAGTGCTCCAGAACTTGTCAATCATAGACTTAGGCTTCTATTCTTTCTAATATACAAAAACAGTGTAGTTGAAAATACGATGCCTACCCCAGTGTCGTCACATGGGTCATAGCGTTTTTTTAGAAAAAGAAAGTCTTTGGAGCCAGGCTTTTAAGCGGTTTAAACGAGGCCCAAAGCTACATTAGAACCCTATTTCCAAAGTGTCTTTTGGAGCCTCCCCTGGCCACCAGGGGGTGGTAATACAATGTCAGCTCCCCATAAGGACCAATGAGAAGAGCTTTCCTCGCCCTTGGGTTTTAGATCATAAGTAGACCACAACAACACGTTTGTGTTTGTACAAGGTGGAAAGAAAAACTAAAAATGTGGCACGGTGTTGCAGTGGTTAGCGCTCTTGCATCACAGAAGGTCCCAGGTTTTATCTCCGGCTGGAGTTTGCATGTTCTCCCCATGCATTTCTACATGTACAATAGGCCAGAGTAAATGACAGTGAGTTGTTTGGGCGCAGATTGGCAGACAGGCTGTGGCTACAATAGTAGTTTACCACCACCGAGTATATTATGTGAAGGCATTAATGTATTATTTGTTATCATTAAACTAGTAGTTCACATTTTTTTCCTCTCTCAAGCTCAGCCAGCAAAATGTCAAACCCAACACCCCCCTCCCCGACCAGTGAAGGTGACAGTGTGTGTCTTAACACCTACTCGCAGCGCTGTCCGGTCATTTTGTCATTCACATATGCACATTACACCATAAAGTCCCATAACAGAGAGGTTATACCCTGTAACACTGTGTCAAATGCTGAGCATGTCAGTGTTAAATGCCACACGAAGAGCAAAAATCACTGTTTGCCTCAACTAGTCACTCCAACTGTTTCCATATTTTCTCACTGAACTGCTTTTGCCAATTATGCCATCGTTATCACACACACAAAGTTGTAACCACATATTATCAGACACTCTTTTATTCCACTGGTTAATTCGAAGATTGTTATGTAGCAAGTGAACATAACCCATGATACCTCAGGGGTATATTACTTCTGATGTATCATTTTGACTATATCCAGTCTGTCCGTAGCATCTTGCATCCGTAAATAAATGGCACAGCCTTCTGTATTGTGTCCTGACAGATGGTGCATGTTAAACAATGCAGCAGTTTTGTTTTGTTTTCCCTTGTTAAATATTAGATTAAAACATCTGCAGTAATGACCAAGCATGATCAGGCTGATGAAGGGTTAGGTTAAGAGAGAAGGCTGAACAATGGCACAAAGGGACTTGATGTTCCTGATCTATAGTTACTTCAAAAACTAAGACTTCAAACAGTACTTATCTATATCCTTCTATCATTAAGGTGACGCTTTTGCAGAGTACAAAGGCAAACATTTATCCCTCTTATCCAACACTCCTCACCCATACAGATTATATAGACTTTTGGGCTTGACAATCCCATTACTCGATCATTGTCAGAGTGTGACCAGGCAGAGCAAATATGCACAGACACTGGTGAGGAGGGCTGGCACTGGTTCGGCGCGGGAGCGAGTGAGCGAGCGAGCGGGCGGGCGAGGAGGAGTCTTATAGCGGGAGGAAAGAGGGAGATTACAGCTTCCCCTGTCACCATCTGTGCCCTGGCGGAGGCTGCGATCCGACGGCGTGTGTGTCATGCATACTGCAGCGACACCACCCTTACTCTGGAGATGATCATCACTCACAACGCATGATCATACATTCAGACGCTGCACTTAATGTCGTCTACCCCTGTTAGCCCCATCTGCCTGCTTTCCCCGCTCCTCCCTCCCTCCCTCTCTCTCTCGTCTTGTCACTCCAAACAAATACTCCCTCAAGACAGGACTGGAGGCTGAGGACAGTGTAACCCCATGGCTTGGACATACATACATGAACAAGTGAGAAAAAATGAATCTGGTTAAATTGCTTGACTGATTTTTTAGCTATATCCAGTTATTGAATCTGTTAATGAATGGCACAACATCCTATTATGTGCGCTAACAGATGGTGGATGTTGAACTATGCGTCGGGTTTCGTTTTCTTGTTGAATTGCAGAGATGTTGGACCAGAGCATCTGCACAGTATTGACACATGAGCAGCACTATAGAACTTACACCTAAAACCTTTACACTAGCAATTCCACACAACTTAGCCGTAGATCATAATGGCATCGTCTCGTGTTTGTCATCAATCACCACTCCACATCGAACGTGTTACCATTTTTTTTGCCTGACGAATAGTTCCGATGTCTATTATTAAGAACAAATAATTCGTCCTGTTCAAACTTGCCTTTTGTGCATTTTGACAGATTCATTCCCTCCTCCATTCAGAGCAGTATTTACTTCTTGTTTTTTTTGTTTTTTTTTCCGTATTTATTTTGACTTTTATTCAAATGTTTATTTCCAAAGCATTGTGCACTTCACAAACTGCCATTATTTGACAATTAGATTCCGGTAAGTGTCCGCCGTTTCTTCTCGCTTCTTGCAGTCGGGGCTCCAAATTCTTTCCCTTTTTTCTATTCATATGTTGTTCGTTCTTTATTTACATTCCCTCTGAATCCCCTCTATACGATTCAGCCATGCTTAAGAATGGCGTTTCATTCAGGACCGCGGACAGCTCCCCAAGCAGGGAAAATGAAGGTGCTCCACTGCCACCTATTGGCTTCTGGGAGCATTGTACAATACATCATGTTGCGGAAATGAAATGATGGTTTTATTTCTAACAAGGGGCAGATAACTTCGGCGAGAGAATGAATATGTGATTCCGGCTCAATGCATTTGAAAGTATGTGTGTGTGAAGTTGGGCTCAACAAGCTTTAAAGGGGAATAGTCCATAGAGGGAAGAATCTGCAGGGAGATCTATGAGAGAGGTTAAGCTGGGCAGCCTCAAAGTAATGGCAACCATATATTACCTTGGTTTCATTCCTGCGCATGTCGGCCCTCATAGATGCCGAGTAACTGGGAGCCGCCCGAGCCGGAATGGGGGATCTCAAGTCTCATTGTGTTCTGTGGCAGCCAACGGGAGGAAACAATAGCATCTGCTCTCCACTGAGACAAGGAATTTAATCACAAGCGCAGCTGAGGAGAGATTTGAATGTAAAGCAGCAGCAGAAGAGTGTCGCACAGTGCCGCGCGTGAGGAAGTGTGTGTCAAATGTAATGGAAATGTTTAGGTTGACATTTAGACTAGCACTGTAGCCAAATGTCAGAGCGGAGAGGATGATGCTTGGGCTCACTTACTGGGTGTAAAAGTGCCACGGAGACGAGGTGTGCGTAATCGTCCTCCACGTGCGCCCGCCCTCGAAATCGCATGACTCTGCATATGCTTTCTATTACCTGATCAACAACAAAAACACAAAAAAACACAGAAATAAGACATTTAGTGCTGTTTGAACGTCGTCATTTTAAAAAGTAAAAGGAGCACAAGCAATAGCAGTGGCAATTAGAGGTGCGCCAATCCAGCTTTTAGGCTTCCGATACGGATACTGGGGATTTGAGTATCTGCCGGTATCCGATACTAAGAGGCTTTCTTAAAGGGACAGGCCACCGTTTTTCCATACTGAGATATGTTCTGCGTGCCTGTGGAAGAGCGTGGTCGCTTCTAACTTCACCCGTGGTTGGAGCTATAGGAATCCATTGGGAGAGGCCAAATGCTAACAGCATCTTTGGTGTTTTTGCTTGACTGAGGGCACACACGAAGACCAGACAGGTACGCAATCAACTCGTCTAAGCTCAGGTAAGAACATATCTCAGTGTGGAAAAACGGTGGCCTGTTCCTTTAAAAGTGGCTGCTGTGAGTTAAAATGAAAATGATATATTTTCTTGCAAACGAGATAATAAACTGTAATGGAAAGAAACAATTCTATTCTAAATATACTCAGGAACATGACATTACATTACATTAAAATGAACAACACACAAACTGATCTGATCATTACAACATATATTGTTAGATCAGTTCTTCTTCAACAGCATTTCATAAATTAAAATACAAACACTTGGCCACTCCAGCAGTGGTTGATTTTATTTTATTTACTACTTTAGGTTGTCCAATTAATAGTATCTATCCTAGCCTTGATTACTTGTCGCTAGTAGGCTATTATGGTGCGTTCCAGGCAACATGGTATCTGATAAATTTCCCACCTCTTACTTGGAAAAATGCCTTGGAATGCCGCTCCAACTCGTAATACGTTTATTAAGTGGTGATGTCACAGCTCTACTTCCGGGTCCCGAGATGTGCGAGAAACTACAAAAAACTCTTTAATACAGGGGTGTCAAACTCAAATACACAGTGGGCCAAAATGTAGAACTTGAACAAAGTCGCGGGCCACCATTGAACAAATGAACCTTTTAATATGGACCCAAACAAGATTTGCTTTAACATTGAATATGGTACAAGCAGCACTTATTACTATACAATATATAACTTAATAGTCCAGATATGCAAAATCTGAAAAGAAAATGTATAATGCCGGTGGGCCAGCTCGAGTAGTCATTTGGTATAGCTTCGCGGGACCAAATATAATGATATTGCCGGCCAAATTTGGCCCACGGGCCAGAGTTTGACACCTATGCTTTAATACCACAATCCTGAAACTCAACAGAGAGTTACTGAACATACTTATTTTTCAGGCCCATTAGCCAAAAATGCTGTACCTACTGCTATAAAAGCAACATTTACCAAAATTTGTACATCTGGGTTAGTGGAGATAAATGCTAACGGCTACGCTAACCCCGGAATTAGCGGCTTTAGTAAAAAAAAAACCTTTTTTAGCAGTAGGTGCGGCATTTTCGGCTAATGAGTCCGTTGAGTTTCAGAAATATTGATGGTTGTTTTTTAACAGCTTTATATGTTTTTTTCTCGCATATTTGCCCGTCTGCTAGTACCCAGAAGCAGAAGTCGTGAAGTCACACTTAACAAACGTATTGCAACTTGTAAACTCGGAAACCTCAAGACTGCTACAAGTTTGTACGCAAGATGACGACAGTAATGGCGCCCCCCAGTGGAGGAGCAGCTAATGTTAAAAAAACAAAACCACTGCATCAGAGACGTGAACGTTACTTTTGGTCACAGCTTTCAACATAAAGTTCTCATAGCCGTTTTGTTTATCTACGAGTTTAATCACCTGGAACGCTCTGAGGTCATAAGTCGTCATTTTCAAGTGGGAAAGATACCAGTTTGCGGAGGTTAAAACTAACTCAGCAATTGAATTCTCCAGGTTCTGCCCTTAAAAATGAGTTTCGGATCAGAATCGGATATTTCTCTGCATACCCGATATCATATTTTTTCCAGATCGGTGCATATTGGCAATAGTGGAAGTGGCACAGTAGTTATTTGATGACTGAGAGATTCAAGGTTCAATTATCTCTCTTGGCTTTGTTCAACTATTCTATTTCCAGATTCTTTTTTTTTCATCCTTTTCCTTTTATGATCATACAATAATTCATAGCATTCACAAAGAACTTCAAGGCAACCTGAATCACCATGAGTTTTTTTTTTCCTTTTTCACAGTTCTGTAGTGGAGTAAAAGTGAAGTACAGAGAATTGACTTTTCTTACTGTCCACTCTTGTTTTTCGGACGGTTCTTTGTTAAACTGTATGTGAACTAAAGCAGCGGTTTAAGTGCCTTGTTATTTTTAAGTGTGAAGCAAGTGCTAGTTTTTGTGGCTGACTGGAGGCAGTGTCTGAGACAGTCTAAAGCCACATTCATCCTCTCACGGGGAGCAGGAGCTGAGCCTCAGGCTGCCATCAGGAGGACTCTGGTTAGGACTAAAACTCTGAGGCTCCTCATACTTATAGTTGTGAGTCACTCAGTTTTTAATATGGAAGCATTTTCTTTATGCAGTCGGGAAACAACACAGAGCATATTTGTTCCACCACTGTTTTCTGTGTCTCTTCAGCAGTTCTTTCAATTGTTTGGCTGTTTGTGAACCAAGTCTACTGTGTCTCTGTCCAGACTCATTATTATTTACTCATACTCTACTAACCAAAGGAAAGTTTTAAGTTTTAGCCTCAGACGTATAATTGGAAAGCTGTGTTTAAAAATGAGTCATGAGCTTTTGGTGCAAATGTGTTGTTGTTCCATAGTTCTATCATACATTTACTCAGTTTGCAATTTGTTATTAGGGCCCCAAGTTTCCTTTTTAAGGGGGGGTATTATGCAAAATTGACTTTTTCAAGCTTTACATCATGTTATTATGTCATTCCCTCATTAAAAACATGCCTGAAGTGTTGCCTTGGCACATTCATGTATGTTTGAGTAATCTGTAAAAACTCTGATGGCGGCCATTTTAGGGATAGGTTTGCCTGAGTCCTCCTAGGAACGCCCCCACCTCCTGGAGACGCCTCCGAGCTTTCGTCACCAGCCGAGTAACCAACCACTGCTCCTCAGCAGAAACCCCTCCCCACTGATGCCACAGACAGCGTGTGGTGGGGGCGTGTCGGAAAGGCTCAGAGGTTCTTAAAGAGACAGAGGCCTATTTCAAGACATTCGCTACAGCCATTTTGGGAGAGCAATTTTATACAAGGCAGTTTTTCTAATTTACTGCATTTACAGACCAACAGAAGGTTTCGTCATCATTGTAGTGTGATATAGACCGGTGCTCTGTGATTGAAAAAAGCACAATACCCCCTCTTTAAAAAGTGGGCTGGATGCAAGTTGGCCATTTTTTACTCACTACTGCCGCCTCAGGCCGTATGTGTAACTGCAGCTTCTATAGTAACACTTTTTTGAGTGACAGTGCAGGATGTTGGAGGCAGTGAACAGGTCGGGGCTCATTCTATACATTAGGACATGGCTGTAACATGTAGGGGGTAGAAAATACTTGGTTTTAACATTTTTAAACTCCCTATAGTCCCTTTAATAGTCTAGTTTAGAAATTCCCGACCTCCCAGATCAACTGGCGTTAGCCAATAGGCTGAAATACTGTGATTCCAGCCTCAGTTTTCTCTAGTCGCAGGTGGATGATCGGTTTCTGAATATGTCCCGATCAAATAAACAATAAAGAAGCAACCTAGTCCAAACCTTTGTTGCTTTATACCTGTTTTTGATAATAACCAATTCCTGTGACCAACTCATCTTTAATACACAATTTGAGGGTCAAACCTCCAAAACATTCGCCCATGACTACACAGAGCGCACGAGTTTGTCACGCAGCCAAATTCAGCAGTGATCCATGACATGGCTCACCGTGGGCTGAACCCCAGTGTCCCATCCAACTGGGACAGCACCACTGCGCCTGTGTGAGTGCAGTTGTGTTTGCATGTCAACACAAGAGAGGGGGATGATGATGGAAGAAGACAGCCAGGAGGAACCAGAGGTGGAAATCAAAGCAAAGCAGAACAATGTAGACAGGCGCCCACGCTCGAGTAACAACTATGATTTCAGAAAGGTGATCTCAGACGCCAGTCACAAGATAAAGAACCCAAAAACTAGAAAAGATTGTTGTCTTTGTAGTGTAGTTTATAGACATCTGCAGTTTTAATTGAAGTGCAATAAAAAATACAAGGTGTGTGATCACAGGCAAAATTATATTTACTTTAATTACTTCCAACAATTGGATAACTTTATTTCATGTTGTGTGAAGACTTTAAAAGTATATAAAAAAGAAAGTGATCATCAATATCAAAACTGCAGAGGAACAGTTAATTAAGTGGAGAAACCAGGCAAAACATTTAGCTTATATCACCTTTAATGGGGATTCTGTAATTATGAAAACTTCTCAAACTGAAAGTCCATGCTCATTTTGCGACTTGTATTCTGACCGGTTCAATCAAAGTAACTTCTCCAGTAATTTGAGCTACAGCCGCTTGCCAGCTCTATGTGCATCACTAGCTGCTGCTCCATAACTTGTATTTCCGTGGGCAACTTTTGATAGAAATTGACCAAGACTTGCTGATCTGGAGATGGTTTCCACACCACAAACTTTGGTTTTACCCAGAACAAATATAAAACTGTCAATCTTAAGTGAAGAAGCTTATGAATATGCCTCTTGTGTATGCTTATGAAACAGACCTTAGTATTAAAGTACGCCGTTTATCATGGGGAACAAAGAAATGTGTAAATGTCTCTCATAATTTTGTTAAATATCACTTTGTGATTGTGAAATATTTCTTACTGCCACTCAGGAGAAATACTCAAAAGTATTCGAAAGTAGCACAGTGCAGAGAATCTGATGCTCACGGTTAAATGAACCTGGCATCAGACCAAGCGTGAAAGACAAAAGACTTCTGCTCGTAGCAATTAGGTTTGTTCAGTGATAAGTCAGTAAAACATTCAAAGAGTTGAAACAGAAGTGAGAGTAATGACCATACAGTATCAAATCAAAACCTTAGCCCCCACGCAGATCCTCTGTTGAATTAGTATTGTGATGAAATAAATAAACCCATGTTCTAAGATCTCTAAAGAAAATCATGCCTATATGTAGATAGAAGTAAAATTCATAGTAATAATAATGATGCATTGGTTTTATATAGCGCTTTTCTGGACACTCAAAGACGCTTTACATTTCATTGTTCATTCACTCCACTCTCGGTGGTGGTAAGCTACTATTGTAGCCACAGCTGCCCTGGGTTAGACTGACGGAAGCGAGGCAACCAGTCTGCGCCATCGGCCCCTTCGACCACCACCACCACTCACTCACGCACTACATTCGCTAGGCTTCCTGGTGTTCCTAAAACGGTCTCCCATCCAAGTCCTGCCAGGCCCTTCCCTGCTTAGCTTCCAAGGTCTGACGGGATTGGGCAGAGCAAAGGCGGTGTGGCCAAAATTATCATTGCTTCAAAAGAGCGTTATACCCAAATGGTAAAAATCGTGAAATATTCTACAGTAATGTCAGTAATCAGAAACTGCTGCACTGGTGCTGTTGGTTGGTGCTGTGGTGTTAATACATTATTTATTATTACATCAATGCAGTTGTTTCAATGATTTGATGATGAGTCCAATAAAGGTCATCATGTTTTCTTTCTTTCACAAAAAACAAAAAACAAAAAAACATGTCCAATCACATTGTTTGCGTAAATTGAAGAGAAGTCCAACCAAGATTTATTGAGAGAGTCCTGGGCCCTGAGGGGTCCCTGTTGTACATGTTTTAGTGGTAGGGGAAATCTATGCAGAGAAGGGGAGAACCTGCAAATTTGAAACTCCACACAGTCAAACCCAGAAGCCACTTGTTCCAAAGTGGACTGTGCCACTGTGTTGCCGCCTTCTACTTTCTACCATTCTCTAAATGCTAAACATTTCAGTTTATGTTTTCCATTAAAAAACATTTGCTGTCCATTTGATAAACTCACATCGCCCAAAACAATATTGGTGTCTCCACTAATATAAATTAACCAAGTGAAAAACTATAAAACAACTTTCCTCGCAAGTACTCCCAGAAAAGATCAATTGTGTTTTCTGCAGTTACAAAGTAGAATTGATCGTGGCACATAATGACCACTGTGCACTTCGCATCGGGACGTTTTACTTTTCCGAGTTTGTGTCTGACCCAAACCTTTGCTCTCCGCTCACTCAGGGCTCCACAGCAGGGGAGCTGTGTAAATCAGCAGTCGAAATGTCCAAAAATCTATTTAGGCTCCGTAAAATACAGCCCGTGCCCCCCCCCCCTCACGGAGGCATACACTGAGAGGGCAGAGGAAGTGTCAGTCAGTCCGTCACAGGGCGCTGACCACAGTGGCACCCACACACACACCACCTATAGGTGCAGCCTGGCCACACATCACTGCTCCCTGATTACCAGCCGCTTCTGTACTGCCACACCGGGTCCCGCTCACCATCCCTCCTGTACAGTCCACTGAGCTCTGCTGCCGGCTGCTCTATCCCCCATCTATCCAGCTCCGCCAACACGTCACTCTGCCCTCCTCTGGATCAGCGGCTTTTGTCACCGCTGCTTGGTTTGCCCACTCTTTCAAAGCATCCACTTCACTACGCATTAACGAGAACTGAGTGGTTAGCATAGCAGCAGGTCCTGGGTTCGAATGCCAGATCGGGCAGTTTCTGTGCGGAGTTTGCATTTGTGTCAGGTTGGCCCATAGATATAGACGACATCCCTGGAATCGCCCATATATGGTCATGTTTGAAAACAGTTAAAGGGACTATACTGAGTTTAAAAATGTTAAAATTATGTATTTTCCTCCCCCTACATGTTCCAGCCATGTCCTAATGTGTAGAATGAACCTGTTCACCACAACTGCCTCTAAAATCCTGCACTGTCACTCAAAAAGGTGCTACTTCGGGTCCAAATTGCTGCCTTGGTCTAACGGGATTGGGCATCGCAAAGGTGGTATGACCACATGTCCAAATGTAATTGAGTCCTATCCAGTCCCGTCGCTAGATGTCAGTCTTGAGGGGGGCATATGAAATCCACGTGGGGGCACAATTACTATTAGTATGAAAAACACATGTTTTTGAGTCTGGACTCTGGGGCTGGGGCTTGGACCATGTTTTGAATAAACAGGAGAGGCATGGCGGTCAGTGCTGTGGCGCATCCACTTTTCAGTCTCTTTCAAGCCTTCAGCGACAGCTCCAGTCTCTGAGTACTCTGAGACTTTGTAGTAAAATACAGACTAGCCCACACCGGTCACTGCCTTTGCCTACGAGCTGCTGCAGAGGGACGGAGAAATGCGCATAAAGGGGCCGACATCGTGGACTCTCAGAGCGGGGGATGAACAGGGAAAGCGTCTATGACAGGAGGCGCTGAGCTGACTCCTCCAGCGCCATGAGGATCCTTAATAAGCCTCATTATCAGCTATATTTTATTTTGCGCCCAGACAACACAGGAGCCGTGCGCAATTCCGCACAAGCGCAGCTTAGAGGGAACTGTGTTGCCTGGCCTTAGCCATCCATAAACTCCGCTCAATTATAATTTCCCTGCATGTACGTCTGGGTCTGATCTCAGTGGCCATGTTACATCTGTTGACTTTCTACCTACCATTCAGCTAGCGGGCGGGGGGGGGGGGGGCTTGTAGGTGACGTCAAGCATTTGCGCTGCATTTGCTGGTTGTAGTTTGGCAATGGCGGCGGAAACGAAAGTAATGGAAGCTCCAGATCTTGGGTTTTGTCGCCTTTCCAGCACGTTTTTGTCGCTCTTTTGTGGCTTTTTTGTCTCTGTTTTGTTGCGTTTTCATCCTCATTTTTGTCAGTTGACACTTGTATCCGGAAGGCATTTTGGCGATGCTCGGTTCAGGTGGGGGTTACGAGGTTTGAGTAATTTCTGCATTGATACAAAAACATTATGCTAATTGCACAAACATCAGTTATTGATACAGTATAAAGACATATTTGCTGTCGTGAAGAAAAGACAAAACATCATATACCCGATGAAAGACCGGTCAATAAAGTAATGTCGTTGGAGCTATTTCCACTGTTACACTCACACTTTTCTGCTGGAATGTTTTTTATACCTCAGTTTGAGCCGGCATTGCGCTGGTACGAAGCCGTTTTTTTTTTTTTTTTTTCATTTCCAGACACACCAGTTCCCTGCCTGTGTGTAACACTCTTTTCTGTTTTGAGACAAACTTCCTGTTGTGTTCAATATAACATCGAAATCCACTCTCTCTCTTTCTTTGTTTCACTGTCTCCCCCGCTCTCTCCCATTTTACACTCTCACCTGCTGAGAAGCGAAAGGTCTAGCTTCCGCGGGGCTCTCTCTCCAGGGTCTGTTTATACACGCGCACATATTTGTGTTTGCATGTGCTTTTCTCCTCCCTTTAATTGCCTACAAGGGGTTTGACCCAAATTAAAATTCACTTTTAAAAAACCTTGCTAATCTCCCTGCCAGACGCACACACATCTGAGATCTCACCTCAAGGCCAAAATAAAAAATGACTGAAATATGAAAAATTATGCACACATATTAAAATTCTGCACCCACACACATGCATCTCCGCCTTTATAGCCCTGACTCCCTTAGCACGTAATTAATCGGGCAGCATTTTGAAGAAAAAAAAAGCTCTCCTTCTTGTCCATCACGGAAACAAATTCAGCATTCAGCACCACAATTGGTCGATGGCACACTGAACTGCGATGAGAAATACACATGAGCGGACAAAAGAGGACAGGAATGAAATGGCGGCGCGTTGAGGGGGCGGGTTTGAGTCACTGATAGAGAATGGGTGAACGTATGAGATCAATAGGTGAATCCCAGAACGCACTGTATGACAGGCGGAGCTAGCTGACGAGGCAAGTCCTGCACACGTGGGCCCCACAGATTTATGGGATAAAAGCGCCCGGACCATTATGTAAGATGTGCTACGGCAGGTATTACAGAAAAGAGGAGACGTAAAAGGCAGCAGCATCGAGGTTGAGTGTAATGTCAAGTGAATATATATGCATAACTTTCTTTGATGATTATCAGTCACAGTGGCGGCTGATTTAAAAATCCATATAATCGTAATAGGTTTTTAGTATCGGTGTTTACTGTCTGATGTGAGTGTGACTGGTAAACAGGTTCATTAACCTCTTCACCCCCACCTGAAACGAGCACGTTTTCTCCAGTTTGGCTCAACCCAGATCTAAAAGTTTCTTGCAAAAAGCGTCAAAATAGCCACAAAAACGAGGTTGAAAACGCAACAAAAAAGCAACACTAGAGCGTCAAAAATGTGCCAGAAAAGCAACAATAACACAATAAACAAGCTACAACAACATGAATAAAAGGTGATGAAAAAGCCACAAAAGAGCAACAGAAACATGCCGGAAAAGCAACAATGATAGACAGAGGCGTAGCTTGCCATTAGCTGCTCGCTTAGGGCCTCCAAGCCAGCAGGGTTGGGGGCCAAGAGAATACAGTCACTGGAGCAGCAGGGACAAGGTGCCAAGAAGTCGCAAACTCCCTCCCTGAGAGGGCCCCATGAGCCCAGCCCCTCCCTTGCGTGAGAGAGAGAGAGAGAGAGAGAGAGAGAGAGAGAGCACAGCGTGTTGGATGAAAACAGACACAGCTCCGACAGAATGTGTAGAAGTTCTGCTTCTGGCAGCAAAAACGAGAGAAAAAGGAGGATGATGAGGAGGAAGGAGAGCGAGACAGCAGTGAGTGTAATAAGTTACTATAATTGTATGTCTATGAAGTGCATTGTTTTAGCCGCCTTAATGCTTTGGCATGCAAATATCATGAGCACCCCCTACTGACATTCCTGCTTGGGGCCCCCTGGTACCCTTGCTACGCCACTGATAGTAGAGATGCACAGATCCAGCTTTTTTGCTACAGTGACCCGATACTGGGGTTTGAATATCTGCCGATATCCGAAATGTACCGGTACCAGGAGACTTTCTTTAAAGTGGCTTTCTCTGAGTGAAAAATTTAAGTGACTCTTTTCTTTTACAGATCAATTATCAATTATGTCAATTGATAAACTAATGAATAAACATTAAACAAGGATCACTGGTTTTCTACACTAAATATCCTTGGACATATGACAGGCTATAGGTTACACTGATACAAACAACTCACGTGAAGTGATCTGATCATTACAAATATGTTCAGATCATTATTACTTAAAGGGACTATACAGAGTTTAAAATTGTTAAAACTAAGTATATTCCTCCCTCCTACACAGCAATGCCTAATGTGTAGAAAGAGCCCAGACCTGTTCACCACAACTGCCTCTAAAATCCTGCACTGTCACTTAAAAAGCTGTTATTTCGGGTCTGAATTGCCGTTTTGCACAAGTTTAATAAAGAAGCTGCAGTTACGCATATGACCAGAGGGGGCAGTAGTGAGTATAAAATGATCAACTTGCATCCACTCTCTTTAAACTAAAAGGTTATGGTTAGGTTATTTCTATCATAGACTCTGACCCAGCCTTGATTAGTTTTCGTTAGCATTAGCATGCACCCGCTAGCTTTAGCATGCTATTGCTTGCACCACATTTTGCGCGGCGGTCAAAAACACGTTTGCAGACGTTAAAACTAACTGGTTAAATTTGTGATTTTAAGGCGTTGAGAGCCAAAACTGGTATCGGTTCAGTATCGGATATGTGTATCGGATACTTGATATCGTGTTTGTTCCAGTATCGGATCGGTGCATCCCTAAACAATAAGACAGTGGGGAAAAAAAGTGACAAAAGAGCAACAAAAGCGACCAAAAAACCTAAGAAAACACAACATAAAAATGACTAAAACACGTCATAAAAGTGACCCAAAAGAGATGAAAACACAACAAAAATGTGACATAAATACGCAACAACGTGTGTATCAAGAAGCTTTTGGGTAGAACTGAAGTGGAGGAAATGTGCTCGGAGTGAGAGGTTAAAAACAAGTGAAAATACAAGATTTCCAAGTGCTAACATACATGAAAGCAAATAAAGATGTAGCGTAATGTTACAAATTAATCATGGCAGCGTGAAATAAAAAAAGTTTGTGACTTTGTAAACTCTTTAAAATGTCGGCTCAGGCTTTCGGTGAGGTCAGGTTGAGACCATGAAACAGTTTGAGAAGATCTAACATCCTATTTATAGAGTTGTTTGTGAACCGGGCCCAACATTAAGACACTTTTGGCGGTCGAATAAACAAAACATTTATAACAGGTACATGAACACACGCAGAGAGATGCCCTCCACCTGAACCTCTCTACAAAAGGATGAAATTATCACACGCCATCAATAATAATGACCCACAAAACAAAAGGTTTATCATCCTGCCGCTGCTGTTGCCGTGGTTACAAACACACCAAAAACTATTTTTCACACGAGCGGGTCTAGCTCACTATATAAAGGTACAAAAACAGAACAGGATCTGTATTATGTTAATGCTAGTGTTGTCTATACAGTATTCTACAAATATTTGTTTTCAGATACACATACAAAAATTCCTAATCACAAAAACATGCAGGAGTCTTGAATTGCTGTGTTGAAATTGTGACTATTTTGTGTGCAGGGAAGCCAATACCCATCTCTAATCACCACCACCACCACATTTATAGGCAAGGTTTGGCAAATTCTATCCCTGACTCTTCGTCTCTAGAGTCAGGGGTGAGAGAAACATGCAGCTAAAAATATGAAAATTAAAAGATGTGTTTAACGAGAAGCAAGGTGATGACAGACCAGACTGTGTTAAAAATCACAAACAATGTGATGAAGCATGTGTTAAAGTATATGCTTGTTTATTCTATTGTCACTCTTGTGAGGTTCAGTGGCTTTTTTTTTTTCTTCTGCAGAGTGTCCGTACTAGCCACAAAGAGCTATAGCTTATGAGCTTAAGACATTTGAGACCTACACATTTTTTCCTCTGAAACACTGAAGAGGCACCAAGAGCCCAAGAAAAGTGACAAACAAGAAGCAGATGGGGAAAGACTGTCCAAGACATAAATCAGTGTGTTCTAGGTGTTAAAAGCCAGTTTGAAGAGATGAGTCTCAAACGAGGAGGTAGCCGGGCAAGACTCGCAGCTAAGCCACACAAATCTTCTATCCCTACTTTCGTTCTGACTAATGTTCGTTCACTGGAGAAAAAAACAGATTATATTTGTCTGCTACGCTCTTCCCAGAAGATGGTGAAAGACTGTTGGGGAGTGGAGGGAGCTGCGAAGGATGAAGAGGAAGGAGGAGGTGGAGGGGTGGACTAGTGCAGGACACCACGCTCTGAAACAAGTTCAGTCAACTTTATTGGCCCACAACGGCGGTGCGCTCAGTCGGCCAACACCTGAAGGCAATTTTGTTTTACAATCGACTCTGTGCATAACTTCAAATCATAACAGCGCCGCCCAAGAAGTGACTTCCTGTTTCGATCCAGCATGCCAAAATAAAAGCACCATCTTATTCATTAGTTCATTAGTTCAGCAGTTCAATGTTCTTTCTGCCTAGCTATTAACAGACAAAACACTTAAAATATTTGTATTTTATTATATTCTTGTAATATTGCAAGTACCTGCTGAACTAATCAATGAGACGAGCTGTGTGCTTTTATTTTGGCGTGCTGGATCGAAACAGGAAGTCACTTCTTGGGCGGCGTTGTTATGCAGAGTCAATTGAACAATGACAAATATGGCCTTACTTTCTTCCTTACTTAAGTACTTCAATGAAGGTCTTTGAGTCATCTTCTGTACTCAGTAGTTGAAGTCTGGAACGTTTCGTTGAATATGGACAACTCCTGTACGACTGAGAGCTTACACACACACTTCCTTACTTGACTTCAAGCAAATAGAAAAAAATAAAAACAAGTGAAATCATGCAGGGCTCCACCAAAATAAAGTGTTCCATGTTTTTTTATGTGTATTAACAAATTGCTTGATACAAAATAACATCCTTGTTGGGATCACTGCTACTAACCATGGTTGGTAAAAAACTGTTACCATTTCAACTATTTTCTGGTTGTCTAGTGCCGAAAGAACTAACGTTGATAAGTGAAGCAGCTCTGACTGTGATGTGGGCCTGATACACATGTGTAAACAGCTGCAGAGCCCGATGCCATTAAGGAGGTGAGCCCTGCAGCCAACACCTGTGCTCCCTCTGCACAAGCGCAGTGCTGCGGCGATATGCCATTCATCTTCCTCAGCAGCTCCCACTGTGGACCATCATGGATAATAAGAAGGCCCAGGTTTAGTAAAGATACGGCAGACTGAAGCTATGCTTTTGTTTGTTGAATGTGCTCTAAGTGAGTAGTTCTGCACAATAGCCAAGTGCTTACAGTGAGTCAAAACCTCTTGGCTACAGTGACTATGTAATTACATGTTTTTTGTTTTATTCCCACGGTTTAACTTCGAAGGTGTTATCACTGAACCAAATAAATCCCAATTAACCATGTTTGTGCACTATGTTATTAATTTGAATTTTGCAGTTTGTATTGTGGACTTTTTTGTTGTGATCCACCCTTTAGAGGGACTATACAGAGTTTAAAAATGTTAAAACTAAGTATTTTCCTTCCCCTACATGTTCCAACAATGTCTTAATTTGTAGAATGAGCTCAGACCTGTTCACCACAACTGCCTCTAAAATCCTGCACTGTCACTCAAAAAGGTGTTACTTCGGGTCGAATTGCCGTCATGCACGAGCTTAATATAGAAAGTGCAGTTACACGTATGACCTGAGGTACATACAGTATATATACTAATATAATATAAAAACATTTTTGAAAACAATTAAGGGGGAAAACAATTTTGGAAAAATCTAAACTTTCTCTAATTATTCAAAAACTACTATTAACAAATGCTGAATTAGTTTTGTACTAAATAAAAATACAAAGACATGGAGAGGAGCAAAGTGGTTCAACAGCCCATAAATACATAAAAATAACAGAGAATGCTAACATGATGGTACATGTTAGCATTGTGCTAATGCTATCGCTAGCTAGCGCTTGCTATGACTGCCGTTTTTTCACTTCGTCTGAGCAATCTGCTGTGAGAAAATATCCTCATGGGCCCGATTTACGCTTGACTTTATTTATGTGTGATAAATAAGTTTGTATTCCACCAGAAAATGGCAAAAAAAGTGAAAAATTGTGTTTCTCTAAAGATTCTATTTTCCCCCTGGCGAAGCCACGCCCCCTATCTACGGAACCTGTCAGTAGCTTAAAAAATAAATACAAAATATATTTTCTGACCAACATTTTTTTGTTAAATTGCTGCTTCACTGAAATAAAATGATGATTATTACTTACAACTGATGTTATCCATCTAAATAAGTCATGTTTTCAAAATTAAAACCGATGCACCTAAACAGAGTCCTTCTATACACATTTTGAGTCGATGGAAACTCAAGCCCCCGGTGGAAACCCATCCAGAAACAATGAAAACATTAAAACTCCGCACAGACAAGTCACGCCCCGCCCGAGAATCCTATAGTTTCTTTGAGACAGCTAACAGTCGCACCACTGTGCTATAGGAAACCTGTGTCTGTGGCACATATTGAAACAGCAGCTCTATCATATCAACTGGCAGGGCAGGGGCCCGGGCCCGGCAGAGGCAGTGACACTATTTCAAATACTGCAAAGTTTCCCCAACTCATTCATATAGCTTATAGCTTGCCCTCTCCCAATGCGCCCGGCCTTATGCCAACTCAACTGATAGACAGACCACAGTGGCCCTTGGTGGTCTGAGATTTAGAGGCAGATGAGTTTCCAGGGTTTGAGCTGAGCACAGGGGCAGAGTTCGGTTTCTGCTCATCGGCAGGACAGAGCGAGTTAAAAATGGAGGAGACGAGGTGAGTCGAGGTAAATTGAACTCCACACAAAAGTTTGACCAAACTTCATTGACAAGAAAAAAAAAAGAAAAGCAGTGCTAATTCAAAGATAGCTGCTGAATCAGAGAAATGAGGATCTTCACTAGTTGTAGCTCACTTGGCACTTTGCTATAGACACAAGATTAGAGCAAGGAGTTGAAATGTCAGGTTTGGGAGAAGTACGTGCTCAGATTGAGATCCGGCATTGTCCTTTTCACCGCAGAGTCATGTGATACTGCGTCGTGCAACACCGGCGAACATCATGGACGTAGACACAAAATGGAAACGCACAGCTGTTTCATCATTGGTGAAATTTAAATGCGACATTTTCTTTTCCTGCCTTTCAGCGACAAGGCATATTAATAAGCCTCTGAAAGGTTATATGAAAAATACTGTGGGAGCCTGTGTGTGTTTTCTAAGTGCTGGGAGCCTCAGTGTCGGCTGTGAACAACTGCAGGTACATGCAGTGTAAGGGCAGACAGAGTTTGGTGGAAGTCGGAGTTGGTTAAACAATCATTAGCGCTGCTTAATTCTGAATTTCTTTTATACGTTGACAACATGGCATTGGAGCCTCAAACAGACATAATACATAGCAGCATAAACACAACCTATTCCGCCATAAATGTTATTTTTAACAACGACAGAACTCAGCCCCATTGTCATCACCTCATGCAGGACATGTTAACATGCGGTTAATGAGGTCCTCAAGACCACAGTGGAAATACAGCACAATGTCTCACAAGACTTGGGGTTTTTATTGGAAGTGTAGGAGAAAAAAAAAGCCTTGCCTTTCTTTTATTTTGTTTGATTATGCATCTTCCGCTGGAGAAAAAAAAGTGGAATTTCTGTATCAGGGACAAGGTGTGAAGAAGGAGACGGTGGCGCTATAATTTCACACTGTTTAATGCACAGAAGGCAAACGCATGTAGTTCTCTGAAGCATAATTTATGTTGGCTGATTGTAAACTTTCTTTTATCAACACGCTCGCCTCTGGGCTGTAGCAATTGGAATTGTAATGACCAGAATGATTGTAGTAGTGGTTATTTTAGAAGATCTGTATTTGATAATTGGTGGTAGCTAGAGACATCACCAAAGGACATGATGGTACTCGAAATCAACTACGCTTTGGGTTTGCAAGGTGGCTTAGTGGTTAGTGCTCTTGCTGCATAGGAAGACGGTCCTGGTCGGGCAGAACCCTACTGTGAATAGTTTTCGTTTTCCCCTGGTGCCTGCTGTGGTTTCCTTCTGGTGCTTTTTTTTTCGACCTTAAAAACATGCTGGTTGAGTCGGCACATAATGTCGCTGCGCCAAGTCAATGTGACTTTGCTTCCATCTGATCATTTTGTTGTACAATTTCATAATAACAAAGAGAATACTTCACTTTGCTTTACTTTACCACTGTCACTGCTTGTAGGTATAGTACTTTTTGTAGGTAGGTTAATAGGTTGATCCTCCAGCCAGTTGTTTCTGACCACCAGCCTGGCTCCACATCATGGAGATGGGTCCCCGAGCACTAGCCCATGCTGGCAGCTCACTGCTCCTACAGGTCGCCTGGCAACGTTGAGGATGGGTCAAATGCAAAGAACAAATTCTCTACAGAGATTTCTCTACGGAGATTAATAAAGTATAACTTTAACTTTAGATTTGAACTTGCTTGTGTGTTTATCAGAGCCGTGGGAACATATTTTGGTTAGGGGGTGCTGAGGGACAAGATTGTTCCCCCTAAAATGCTTTGTCTGTGCTTATTTCTAAGACAAATGTCTATTTGTGAACCTGTTCGCAAACAATGGCCATAAAAGTATTCTGATTCTGATTTATTAATATTGCCTACAATGTACCAACTATCCACCAGGGGATGCTGCAGCACCCTCAGCATCCTGGGTTCCCACAGGCTTAGTGTTTTGGTCTGTGTCCTCTCCCTCTCTCCTGCTCGGCTTGTCTCTTTACTCCTCTCTCCTCCTCCGCCTGTCTCTTTACTCCTCTCTCCTCCTCCGCCTGTCTCCTCCTCCTCTCTCCTCCTTCCATGCTCTCTGTACTCTATCATCACCATCCTCATATCCAACATCTGAAGCTGTGCTCTCGGTCCCCGGAGGATCGAATTGTAGCGAGTCCGTGTGAGAGAATAAGAAAGCCGAGCCGTGCGACGGGTCTCGGCCCAGTGACGGTAGCGAGACCCGGCTTCAGCTCGCTCAATTCGAATGTGCAGAAGAAACACGCAAAAAAGTTTGTTTGGCCTGGTGTTACACTTTTTATAGCCCCACAGAAACACGGAAAAGCAGTTCCGCCTTGACATTAATATTAAACTAGACGATTATCCCGTGTTTTTTCCCTTTTGTCGGGCACATGGCTCATTATGCAGGATAAACAAACTCGTGAGAAAAGGCCAGGTGCATTTTCCTGCAGTAGAGCCCAAGACGTATGCCTGACAGACTGGTCTAAACCACCAGATTAAATGTATTTCATTCCTATTGTTACTCAGTGTAAATGAGCCATAAGAACACTTTCTGTTCTCCCTTCACCTATTGTACATTTTTCTTAAAGTATCCAAACACATCCTTTTGTTCACTATGGCATTATGAAAAAAAAAACAGTTTAATCATTTGCTATATCGGCTCCATTGACTTGGAATCAGACACACACAAAGTCACAGTAGGCAGGCGGCTTGACTTGAGTTGGCCGTCTCACTGGGGTTTGCGCCAGATCTGGTGGGCCTCTACAATAAAGCACAATAAAGCTTTGATGCGATCAGCAGTGGGTAATATATGACTGAGCTGCAGCTGCTCGGCTACAGACAACAGAGACGCAGGCAGAGACGAGTGGGATCCCAACCACAGAGCCAGAGTCAAACCAGCTGTGAGTGCAAAAGCTTTTAGTTTATCACAACAAAAATACGCTTTTGTCCAACAGTTTAGCTTCCTTGTGAGGCAGTACAGTTATACATAGTGTAAAGGCGGTAGGTGGATCTAAGAAGGCATGATTTCGCAAACACAAATGTTGGTGGTCCGGGCTCAGCTTTTACCAGTGCATTCAACTCTCATGCCAGAAACTTTTCCTTTTTCTTAATATTCATTTGGGAATATGTGGATGTGGTGGGTGAGTGACTGCTGATTGCCTGCAAGTGTGGGAAGTGAAAGAATAATGGTCCACTTATTGTAGGGCTTTGATAAGCTTATAAAGAAGGTTGTGCTACTTTATACTCCCCATGGGGAAATGATCCTCTACAACTGGCCTATCATTCAACGCCAATGGGGCAAATGGTAAATGGTTTTGGTAAAAGTAAAGTAATTAGTATTTGCTCCTCATTCAAGTGCTAAGCAGATTTTGTTTAGCACATCTCCTTTGAGTGTGCAGACTTATGGGGATGTGGCCGCCACACTGTATTGTTGGTTGCTGCAGATTTTGCCCTGACTCACCCAGAATGTACATTGACTGCTTTGATTTTATTAGTTAAACTCATGTCATCTGACTCAGCTAGTGTCCTGTAGGGCCTCGGGCTGTAAGGCAAAACACACTGCAATAACCTCTATCAATTTCCTACTCCTGCAGTAGAGGAAATGAAATCTCATTTACAGCTAATGACAAAGGAGAGGAAATTGTTGACAGTACGTTTACTTCCTATTATTGCTGAATATAGATACGAGTGAGAGGAGAAATGAATTAGTACATATCTCCAATTGTACAGAAAAATTGCCACCTTTTTTCCATACTGAGATATGTTCTTACCTGAGCTTAGGCGGGTTGATGCGTAGCGGTCTGGTCTTTGTGCCCGTGGGAGAGCGTGGTCGCTTTCAACTTCACCCCCGTTTGGAGCTATAGGAATATACTGGGAGGGGCCAAATGCTAACAAAGTCAGACCAGACAGGTATGTATCACCTCGTCTAAGCTCAGGTATGAACATATCCTTGTATGTAAAAACGGTGACCTGTTCCTTTAAAGTGATGGTCTGTAAGTTTGCAAAGTGTGGAGAGATAGAGTGAAACTTTAAAGTAAACAATGAAATTCTTCCCCTCTTTAACCAGAAAGTCCGTCAGTTTGCAAAATGAGGAGATGAGGAACAGAATTTACAAAAGTAAACAATCAAAGCTCCTCCCCCACCTCCTGATTGGACCGGACAGGCTGGTTCACAGGTAAAGCTCGTCTCATTGGTCAACACAGGAGGATCCTAGACTCTGATTAGTTGCTGAGATCTGGGAAGGAGGAACTTTACAAAAAATAATATGTATGCATTATGACAGACACTTTAAAGGAATAGGCCACCGTTTTTACATACCTTAGCTTATAGGTAAGTTGATACGTATCTGTCTTGTCTTTGTGTGTTCCCTCAGTCACGCAAAACGACCAAAGATGTTGTTAGCATTTGGCCTCTCCCAATGTATTCCTAGCTCCAAACTGGGGTGAAGTTGGAAGCGACCAAGCACTTCCACGTTTTCCCTATTTAGGGAGCAATTCGACGACCACGCAGTAAAGTCGAAGTGCTCCTAAGGTATTATTACGCCATACAATATAGTTCCCCTTTTTGTCCACTTAGAACGGGGGTGTCCAAACTGTTTTCATCGAGGGCCACATATTGATGTATATGGTGTCGAGGGCCACAGATTAGCGGTCAATGTGGTGAAAACTTCAACTGAGAGCTTTCAGTGTGTTTTTTAAGTCATGTCCCATATCTTTAGTTGAGCTTGGACCCTTAAAACCAGCTCTTTCCCACAATAAAAGAGGATTGATTGTGAAGAACTATGAACCTTGTCATAAAAAGTACCATCTCTCATGATGTGTGCCAATTCAACAAGAGGCCTGAGGGCCACCGAAAATGGGTCTGAGGGCCGCATTTGGCCCCTGAGCCGCACTTTGGACACCCCTGACTTAGAAAATCGACATGTTTAATTTTGTGTAACTATACTTGGATCGTGTAACTTTTCACATAACTGTATTTAAATTGGGAAAACATGGAAGAGCTTTGTCGCTTCTAACTCCACCCCCGTTTGGAGCTATAGGGACATGCTGGGAGAGGCCAAATGCTAACAACATCTTTGGTCTATTTGCGTGACTGAGCACTCGCACAAAAAACAGACAGTTACGCATCAACTCGTCTTTGCTAAGGGACGAAAAACAGTGGCCTATTCCTTTAACACACAAAAAAAAAAACATTTCTGGAGTACAACTGCAGATGAACGTGTGATGTTGCCAGTTACACAGTGTTATTGTACATACAGTCCTGCATGTAGCACTTCTCAGTGACGTGTCACACATCGGCCTCTCTGCAAGAAAACTAAATATACAGTACACCCACAAGTAGTGCTAAACTCTGAGCCTTTTACGGTCCATGGATTATTCACAGCTAAGCAATGGGTGGTATGGCTTCTTATACATAGTTAATATGAGCTAAATACACTGTTTACATGCGCTCTTTAAAGAAAAGCATCCTATCCCCAGTAGCATTGAAGCAAGTACAAAATCTCTCTGCAATATAAGAACATTAATCATCTCCATCCTGTTCACGAGAGGCAAGAGATAAATCATAATATCACCGACGGGGAAACCTATTTAATTTATCTGTTTAAATAGTGTTACATAGTGAGTATATTGTTTAATGTTGTGTTAGCGTTTATATAAGAACGCTTTAGGGACTGCCAAGCGCTCTGCAAGTTATACTGAACACTGAATGTGTTCTATTTACGTGATTTCAGGTTTTTCAACAACTTCACACCATTATAGTTGTAATTTCATTTCAGAGGAGAGAAATATACGGCAAATATACATATTAAGTACAATATTTTCAATGGTCCATCTGCTTCTACTTCTTCTAATTCCAATCATTACCACTTGCTGACATAAGTACGTTGTGCATTTGAAGAGAGTCTTAATATATTACTTAGCATACATTTCTATTTACAGTAATAGAAATTAAATATGATTATGGGCATGCTGAGGCTGTATAATAATCTTACTTGGGAAATAGATGTGTGGAGGATGAAATAAATGATAGTTTAGAGCTGCAGAGACTCACAACAAAGAGAAACATCCCTTGTTGCAATGGCTGCCAAGTTTTACTAAGACTCCCACTCTCTTTCTTTTATCAATAATAAATAATAACCAGACCTTTCCTGCTATAGGACCATATAGCAAATTACTGAATCCTGTCTGTTCTTCTCCAACGGTGGGAGTTAAAATTCCCTTCCCTGTACGTGGTGTTAGTGAAAGAAGAGGTGATATCTGTGCATCCTTCCATAACACAGAGGATAAGTATCTCTTCTTTAATAAAAGCTCGCGCCGTCTACACTGAATCTAAACAAGCTGCGCTACAGTATATTGCATTTCTGACCTCCTACCTCCGGTATTTTATCATATACAGTATGTGTAGTTTTAATACAATCCAAAATACTGTCGCTATAAACTAATGATTTCCTAAAAACTTCTCAAAGCTCACCCACATGTTGTTTATCACTATTCCATGTAAAGTGTATTATCATTATGCTGATTTGACGGAACTGATACATTTTCGTAATTGAAAGTCGTATTAGTCATGCGCCTTTTGCCTTGCTGGACTTTTTTTTCCAACATATTCACATCTGAAAACCAAGTAAGAAGCTTTATGAAATCCCACAGTGTGCGCTGAGTGCTGGAAACGCATGACAATGTGACAAATTAATGGAATAACTCAATAAGTGAGTTATGGACGGTTTTCTTTTTTGTTAAGACCATGGACAATAAAAGCACAAAAGAAATTATTAATACGTTTTTTGTGACGCCATTTACAAGGTTGACAAGCGTCTGAAAGTGATGTGATGAAGTGGTGAAGTGAGGCTGATCTGAACCATTGGCTCCTTTCAACAATATTCTCACTCACTCACTCACTTATGTGTTTCCACATGCACTCACTCACTCACTCACTCACTCACTCACTCACTCACTCACTCACTCACTCACTCACTCATTCACTCACTCACTCACTCACTCACTCACTCACGCATTCACAAATGCACTCACTCACTTTCTCACTCACTCATTCACTCACTCACTCACTCATGCATTTCCACATGCACTCACTCACTTTCTCACTCACTCACTCATTCACTCATGCACTCACTCACTTTCTCACTCACTCACTTATTTACTCACTCACTCATGCATTTCCACATGCACTCACTCACTTTCTTACTCACTCACTTATGCATTCACACATGCACTCACTCACTTTCTCACTCACTCACTCATTCACTCACTCACTCACTCACTCACTCACTCACTTATGCATTTCCACATGCACTCACTCACTTTCTCACTCACTCACTCACTCACTCACTCACTCACTCACTCACTCACTCATTCATTCACTCACTCACTTATGCATTTCCACATGCACTCACTCACTTTCTCACTCACTCACTCATTCACTCACTTTCTCACTCACTCACTCATTCACTCACTCACTCACTCACTCACGCATTCACAAATGCACTCACTCACTTTCTCACTCACTCACTCATTCACTCACTCACTCACTCACTCACTCACTCACTTATGCATTTCCACATGCACTCACTCACTTTCTCACTCACTCACTCACTCACTCACTCACTCACTCACTCATTCACTCACTCACTCACTCACTCACTCACTTATGCATTTCCACATGCACTCACTCACTTTCTCACTCACTCACTCACTCACTCATTCACTCACTCACTCACTCACTCACTCACGCATTCACAAATGCACTCACTCACTTTCTCACTCACTCACTCATTCACTCACTCACTCACTTATGCATTTCCACATGCACTCACTCACTTTCTCACTCACTCACTCACTCACTCACTCACTTATGTATTCACACATGCACTCACTCACTCACTCACTTATGCATTCACACAAGCACTCACTCACTCACGTATGCATTTACACATGCACTCACTCACTCATTCAGACTCACACTCACTTATTCACTCACATAATCACTCATGCATTCACTCACGCATTCACTCACACTCACCCATTGACACATGCACTCACTCACACACTCACTGACGCACTCACTCACTTATGCATTCACAGATGCACTCACTCATTCACACACGCACTTACTCACTTATGCATTCACACACACATTCACACATGCACTCACTCACTTATGCATTCACACACGCATTCACACATGCACTCACTCACTTTTGCATTCACAGATGCACTCACTCATTCACACACGCACTCACTCACTTATGCATTCACTCACTCATTCACACACGCACTTACTCACACACTCAGGCATGTATTCCCACATGCGCTCACTCACTTATGCATTCACACACACATTCACACATGCACTCACTCACTTATGCATTCACACACGCATTCACACATGCACTCACTCACTTATGCATTCACACACGCATTCACACATGCGCTCACTCACTTATGCATTCACACACACATTCACACATGCACTCACTCACTTATGCATTCACACACGCATTCACACATGCACTCACTCACTTATGCATTCACACACGCATTCACACATGCACTCACTCACTTTTGCATTCACAGATGCACTCACTCATTCACACACGCACTTACTCACACACTCAGGCATGTATTCCCACATGCGCTCACTCACTTATGCATTCAGACACACATTCACACATGCACTCACTCACTTATGCATTCACACACGCATTCACACATGCACTCACTCACTTATGCATTCACACACACATTCACACATGCACTCACTCACTTATGCATTCACACACACATTCACAGATGCACTCACTCATTCACACACGCGCTTACTCACACACTCAGGCATGCATTCACACATGCACTCACTCACTTATGCATTCACACACACATTCACACATGCACTCACTCACGTATGCATTCACACACGCATTCACACATGCACTCACTCACTTATGCATTCACACACACATTCACACATGCACTCACTCACTTATGCATTCACACACACATTCACACATGCGCTCACTCACTTATGCATTCACACACGCATTCACACATGCACTCACTCACTTATGCATTCACACACACATTCACAGATGCACTCACTCATTCACACACGCGCTTACTCACACACTCAGGCATGCATTCACACATGCACTCACTCACTTATGCATTCACACACACATTCACACATGCACTCACTCACGTATGCATTCACACACGCATTCACACATGCACTCACTCACTTATGCATTCACACACGCATTCACACATGCACTCACTCACTTATGCATTCACACACGCATTCACACATGCACTCACTCACTTTTGCATTCACACACACATTCACAGATGCACTCACTCATTCACACACGCGCTTACTCACACACTCAGGCATGCATTCACACATGCACTCACTCACTTATGCATTCACACACACATTCACACATGCACTCACTCACGTATGCATTCACACACGCATTCACACATGCACTCACTCACTTATGCATTCACACACACATTCACACATGCACTCACTCACTTATGCATTCACACACACATTCACACATGCACTCACTCACTTTTGCATTCACAGATGCACTCACTCATTCACACACGCACTTACTCACACACTCAGGCATGCATTCACATATGCACTCACTCACTTATGCATTCACACACGCATTCACACATGCACTCACTCATTCACACACGCACTTAGTCACTTACACACTCACTCGTGCACACATTCACTCACATTCACACGCACGCCCTCACACTCACTCATTCACGCTCTCACTCACAAAAGCACCAATTTAAAACATGGATGGATAATACTTCGGCAGATATTCTTCTCTAAATGCCAGTATCTCATTGTACACTCTAACATGACATGTAATTCATCTCCAACACAATTACTGACACATAAATGACATTTTCTCATATTTCTTTCCAGCTCTTTGTACCGATGACCACAGGAATCCTCCTGTTATTTGCTCTGAAGTTACAGCTGGCTTGCCGGTATTTAGGATTTTCACAAAGCAAATATTTCTCAATTCGTTCAACAGTCAGTTTGAGCCAAAGGACACTGCTGAGCGACTGTGTGGCCCAAACATATACAGTCCTCCAGGATGTTCTTGACCTGTTGCTGCCATAGAGGAAATGTATTCACCTCACATCTGTGTTGTTTTCAGTATAGCATAGTAGCACATAGGATCTTTGTTATTGTTCCATTTTACCACTGCACATATTGTATTCTTTTTTTCTTTTCTTCTATTTTTTTCTGATCATGGTTGTGGGTTTCGAAGCCAAGGTCTAAGCTTTAAGTGAACACAATGCTGATGCAACAGGCTTTTTGCCCGCACAAGTCTTTTGTGTAAATGTTGGAAGAATGGCTTGATTTCTCCAACCGAGTGTTAACAGCAACATGCAGTGTGCGTGTAGGGGGTACAACAAGCCAAGATTCCAGCCTGGCAAATTATGTCTTTCAGCAAGGGAGACTTTATGTAATATTCCCAGCTCTGGCTACAGTTGAATTTATGGACCGCTGGAGAAGCTGTGTTGCTCAGTGCTCCCCTCTACCTCCTCTGGTCCTCTCCCACCAGCAGCTGTGGAGTTTGTTTTTGTGGAGGAAGATGAAAGAATGACTTTTGCTTATTGATATAAATAAAGAGAGAGAGAGACAGAGGCAGTGTGGGAGGGGACGTGTGCGCTTCGGGCAGAGGAAAATAAGGCGTTGAAGAGAGGGATGGAGCTGGCCGCCGGGAGAGAAAGAAGAAAGGAACAATGAAATCAAACGCAACAAGCAAAGAAAAGCAGAGACAAGAGGAATCTGAGTGTACAGGATTTGCCGTTCTTTGGTTTGAAACGTAAGTAAATGTGAAAAGAAATTGGCTGGAGTCATTTCAGGAAAAGAAAGAAAGATGAATCAGTTCAAACACTTTCAATAGGACATAAATATGTATTTTCAAATATCGTATGTACAATATAAATGAAGATTCTCATCATTATAGACACTTACTACAACCCAAGTCATTTGTCATCTGTAACCAGTGGTGTATTTATTTATTTTTTCTTCATACTTCTTACGCTAATTTCACTACATGTTACAGCAGGGGTGTCAAACATACGGCCCGAGGGCCTGGTCCGGCCCACGAGATGATTTAATCCAGCCCCTGCCCTGTTAAGCATAAATTCCAGAATATGTAAAAACAAAAAAAAGTAAGTCTCTGGCCCATTCCTGTGCGGAGATATGATTTTTAAAAGAATAACCAGAATGCTCATTCTAGCCACTAGGGGGCATTACATTAAAAAAAAAGACTTCCACATGTGTCCAGCAGAGGGCACTGACATAATAAGAGTTCAGGATATGAACAACACATAACATAGCCACGTGGTAAATGGACAGTCTGCCCCAGGGCGGCTGTGGCTTACCACCATCGAGTGTGGAGTGAATGAATAATGACTACTATGTAGTACTTTGAGGAATTTCTGACACAGGCTTGTCAAGTGCAATACAAGTGTAAGCCATTGTTATTAATGAAGCTACAGTCAAGTTGGGGCTTTGATCATCTTATTATCAATCATTTATTGGAGTATGTATGGAGTATGTATCAATACTTTCTACTCTCCTATATCTTTTAAACTGGATTAAGTAATAGTAGTTAAAACACATTTTTGCAATGAGAGACGTTCTGATCTGAAATAATCAGATAATAATCAGAATAACAAAGTCTGAAAAGATATTGCATTACTTAGATTAACTGTAAGCTTTAATCATCTTCTTTTCTTTTATTAAATCATTGCAACAACACATTTTGATCAGTTAACATTCACCTGGAATTCAGTTGTAAAAGTAATTGATATTCTGTATTTTGGCAGCCTAATTCATTTACTCATGCAGCTCATTGATCTAACTAAAACAATAAACGACCCCCTCACCAAAACCAACCCCTGAAGATGAATTCATAGATCTGTGTAACCTCCATCAGAACCAATCACGCTCATATTAATTTCCACAGCTCTGCATGAATTGAAACCGCGCTGACGTAACCGCACTTACCATTTCTATTTGCACCCTGCATAATGTGTTTATTTACATTCAACTGGCATCATCTTTTTTTCTCATTGTTTCCCTATACGAGTGCATCTTTGCGAAATTGCACTCCCGCGTGCTTCCCAGGACTCCCCGTGTGTCCCTGTATATCGCGAGCCGGCCCTAATCTCCACCCGAGCTTGTTGCCGAACATTCATATGAAGCACCAGTTAACCTTTCCGTCCCATCTAAGGCCTTGGCGTGGCAGGATTTTATTAACTCTGGCAGATGATGTATTACCACACTTTTCACTGTAGGTTACACTACCTCCTTATTTCTGCTTTCTTATCAGCTCTCCACTCTCCCCCGTCCTTCCTCAACACCTCTTTCCATTTCTGTAATTGTTACTATTCCACCTACCTGGATGTGTCCTCCTAAAAAATTACAGCGAAGAGCCTAAATGGATCTCGACTGCAGGCGCACACAATAGAAGAGATGCATTGTGGGTGAAAAAAAAAAGAGGAAAAAAAAGCTTTGGAAGGGCGACTGGGCCTGGGCATGAACAGGAAAGCAAGAGTGCAGTGGTGATTGTAGGGCACAGGCAGAATTTAAAAGGTCCTCTTTTTTTTTGTTCATAAGTGCAGCCTTTTACCAATTGGCAGGTCCAACGAGTGCCATTTTCACTGTGGCCCGGGGGAACTTTAATAACACAAGTTAAAATACTGAGGAAGTGTCGCGGGATGGGACAGGTGCCAACAAGAAAGAGCGCTAATCGATACTACAACTATCATCTCAACAAAACTTTTGAGTGTGGCTGATCAGAACGGTTGCTTTTCCGTGGCGTAAGCAGATTCTTTAGACAGGGTGCTACTTGTCATCACAGTTTACAGAAGAGTTGGTTTCACATGACTGATTACCTTGCAGGCTTTAAAGGGGCTATAAGGAGTTTAAAAATGTTAAAATTAAGTATTTTCCTCCCCCTACATGTTCCAGCCATGTCCTAATGTGTAGAATGAGCTCAGACCTGTTCACCACAACTGCCTCTAAAATCCTGTACGTCACTCAAAAATGTGTCACTTCGGCCCGAATTGCCGTCATGCACGAGCTTAATATAGAAGGTGCAGTTACACATATGGCCTGAGGTGGCAGTAGTGAGTATAAAATGGCGAACTTGCTTCCAGCCCCTTTAAAGCAGTATTAAGTAACTTGTTTACCTTAATAAATCCTTTCCGTAGTCCCTTTGGGGTAATACAAGTGTTAATGGAATGATTGGAGGGTCTTTCATCTCCCCCTGATGTCTCTGGCCAGAAAACCACAATTGCAACTTGACTGCCACCGGACCACACTAATACACACTAATTGAATCACGAAGAAGAAGCTAACAGGCTAACGGGCAAAGCTAACTCCGGGCTAGCGACACTTTAAACAGTATTTACAGCCAAGTTTGAGTTAAAAAAATATTTCCATTGTGTAATTGGATGTACAATATCCCTCTCTCCCTTTTTCTTTTCTGTCAGTGTAGTATTTACTCTCACGGACAATTAATAAGTTAAAAAATCGCAACTTGCTACGACACCTGCAGTTGCGCCTATGGCTTCCAGGGGCAAGAGTTACTTAGCGCAGCTTTGAAATAATTTAAGAGTAACAGCTTCTTCTGATTACCAATTAGCTATGTGAGTGGTGTGTGTGACCTAAAGGGCCTATCTCACTGGCCTGGAGACTAGTTAGAGACTAGTTGTAAACTAGGTCCCCTGGAGATAAGCCGAGTCTCCAGGTAGTCTTGATGAAAACCAATAGTCTCTGCATGGTCTCCAAGACTCAAGCAGTTGTGTCGCGAATACTACTTGTTGTCCTCAACCTGTGAGACGTTTCTGTGACGTCCCAAGGAGATCTCAGAGACTCCATACGACTCTTTGAGCTCTCCTTGGTATCCAACAGGTCTCGGAGACATTGCAGGGACGTCACAGAAACGTCTCACAGGTTGAGCAATAGTGTTCACAACATTGTCACATCTGCTTGAGACCGCGTAGACCTTTGAGACCATGCAGAGACCCTGTTAGTTTTCATCGAGACTACCTGGAGACTCGCCTTATTGCCAGGGGACCTATTGGAGACATCTCCGTGACTAGCGTCGACTCTAGTCTCCAACTTCTCCAGGCCGGTAAGATAGGCACTTTGTATGCACGCAATCAAACCATGACTGGCAGTATCTGCAACGTCTCCGCAACTCTCTCCGGTGAGATAGGCCCTGAAAGAAGAAGAAGGGGTGGCTTCAGAAAGGGCATGTATATAAACTATTCATCAAAAACAATCAAAGCTTTATGTAAGGATATGCGGGGACTGAAGGAGGCTATTTTCACTACAGTGCACATCTCTAAACAATCACACACTACCTGACACAGGCAAGTGGTCAACATCATATTGAATGATTGCTCATAAGAAAGCAATAGGAGCGTATATCGCATCAGTTTATGCTTACTAAAGGGCGTTCAAGGCCATTAGAGGTGTGACATAATTGAGCTGTTTTGCCAGCCACAGTATTGAAACGACCTATGGCACTAATTTGATGGGCAGCTTTTGGATGAGCTGTGGTCCTGGGAGAGTTTGCAGCTCCCTTCTCCACTCAGTCACCTTCATAGACCCTGACACCACACTGCTTCCTCTAATTCAAACTTCACATCCAATCACACTTCATTCTCTCATAAATCCTGTTAGGGCCCGCCTCTCTCCCTGTGCTCCTATTAGGTGATTGTGTTTTAATTTGGACCGCCGAATGAGCTATTAGCCTCCGCCGACACGTTAGCCATGTAATGCCGAAAATGAGCTGAGCAGCTGTGGCGGTTTATCCTTATTCAGTCACTCACTTATTCACCTGTTGAGCCACACGCAGGGCTTGTTTTAACTAAATCAAATCCAGCTACTTCTCCAAAAATGAAATTAGCAGAAAGAGCCGTGTAGCCAAGCTGTCCTGGTGTGGCTGACTACTGAGAGGGGCACATGAGGACTCTGAGCTTTTTCTTGTTCACTAAAGTTTCTACATGATGTGACCACGGCAGCCCATAGACAATGTCACACCAAAGCCCTTCAGTAAAAAAAAAAAAATATATATACCTATTAACCAGTGATGATCTGACAACTTAATCTATGGCAATATTATTGAAGTTGCTGTTAAAATGCACTTCCTTAACCTCTTACCCCCCGCCTTAATCGAGCTTTACCCAAATCTAAAAGCATGAATATAGCATGAATATAGCGACGAAAACGAGGATGAAAACGGAACAACAAAGTGCCGGAAAAGCAACAGAAACACAACAAAACGGTGACAAAAACGTGACCAAAACATGGCAACAAAGCAATGAAAAAGCAGCAAAAAAGCCACAAAAACACAACAAAAAAGTGATAAAAACTGTGAAAGTGATAAAAAAAATGTAAAGAGAACAAGCCAAAAAGCCACAAAAAAGGAATGAAAAAGCAACAACAAAAAATGTGACAAAACCATGGCGACAACATGACAAAAAGCTTCAATCACTACACTGGTCTAAAGGGTGTAAGCTCCAGTCGAGAAGCTTTTAGGTTTGGGTAAAGCGGAACTGCAGAAAATACCCTTGGTTCAGGCGCGTGGTAAGAGGTTTAAGGAACAGGCCACCGTTTTTCCATACTGAGACATGTTCTTACCTGAGCTTAGATGAGTTGATGCGTACCTGTCTGGTCTTTGTGCGTGCCCTCAGTCACGCAAAACAACCAAAGATGTTGTTAGCATTTGGCCTCTTCCAGTATATTCCTATAGCTCCAGGCGGTGAAGTTAGAAGCTACCAAGCTCTTCCACGGGCACAAAGACCAGACAGGTACGCGAGCATTAGCAAAACCGGTTGTCATTTACTGTTGCCGGCACAGTAGCGCAGCGGTTAGCGCTCGTGCTTCACAACTAGAAGGTCACGGGTTCGATTCCCACCTGGTCGGGGCCTTTCTGTGTGGAGTTTGCATATTCTCCCTGTGTCTGTGTAGGTTTCCCCTACCATTAACTTCTTCATTTGCATTTTGGGGTGGTGGAGGTGATGTCGGCAGCTGATGAATGTAACTACTAAAGTAACTTGTAACCTAACTTAGTTACTTTTAAAGTCAAGCAATCAATAAAGTAACTAAAATGACTTTCATTTACTTTGCTTTACTGCCAATAACTACATTTCAAGACACAAGTTTATTCATTTTTTTGGGGTCTTTATTTTGGCTTTAATCCACTATTGCACTTCTGTATAGTTGATCTCATATACAGAATATATAACACTGTATGTATGTAAAAAAAAAAGCTTTCCAAAGACTTTCTGCATTTGTAAGTTGGCGACAGGACTCTTAAGTTTCAAGTCACATAGACACATTTCCTCTTTGCGGAGCACATGATTGAGTAAATATGGTAAAACTAAGCATATTTTCTCTCTTTGTGTTGAAATCTCATTTTCACTATACTTCGCTTACACTGTATGTTTCCTCAAAGCAAAATAACTTTTTTGTCAACCTGTGCCACAACCTGTCTGGACCAGTGAGTGACCACAGTGCAGATCTTGGTCAGGACAGGATTAGCCTATTCCAAGTGGGTTTGGGTTGATTGAGGGAAACAGGAGAGAGAAAATCCGTTCAAACCCCTCAGGAATATAAACTGGGACCTTCTCGTGCTGTGAGGCGAACATGCTCTGCCACGGACTCACTTTTGCTCTGAATTATGACAGGTCAGCATTTTTAAATGACAATTGACAATACCTTGCGAGAACCTGTGGCACAAAATGAAGTACGCTCGGGGACTTAGCCGTAGCTTTGAAAATTGTGAGGCTGACCTTATGTGAAAATGTTAATATAAGCTGATTCCAAATGGCTGACCGAGAACAGTAAGTCGTTTTCCCGAGCTGAAAACTGACAAAGCAGCCTTGTGTGAGGAGAAGGTCAATAATGTGAAGCGTTAATATTCAGGCCGGGCTTTTACAGCTTTGAACGGATTATAAGCAAGTTTCATCATGAAAGTAGGGCCTCCTGGAGGGTTTGCATCTTTGATATCAAGATGTGATCCGCATTTGATTGCAGCCGTACAGGGAAAGAGCAAGAGGAAGGAAAGGAGTGGGAGATATATAAAGTTAGAGGGTTGAAAGGGGAGTCTCAAACGTAACATTTTTAACTGAAAGAAAAGCAGGGAATACATGAAAGATACAGTCAAATGAATACTTCTTAAAGTGCTCATTGGGGCTTGTTTGACAGGGCACAATAGACGAAGTCATCTAAAAATGAAACGGTCTGACTTTTTATTTTAATAACATTGCTCAGCCCGACTGCATGATCAGAGGCTGCATTTTTTTTTTTTAGGAAATCCAAGTGAACTGATCCACTATTTTGATCTAAGGAAAATATCAACACATTTCTTGAATATACTTTCTCGGTGTTGTTTTGCATTTGCGCTCCCTTCCCTTATTTCCACTTCAGTGCCTACTTTTTATCTCACTGATAAAGGCTGTATCAAGCTGTCAGTCAAATGTGATGCCAAGCGGACACTGATAACGCTTTGGCAACCGCAATTAACTCAAGCTCATGTGTCGGCATATGTTCACAAATTTTAAAGTGCCTCGGAATAGGCTGGGAATTTCAACGCTTTTTCTCACTTCACTATGAAGAGGCAAGGTAAGGCAAGTTCATTTGTAGAGCATAATTCATACACAAGGCAATGCAAAGTGCTTCACAGTTGCATAAACACAAGAAAGCAAATAGAATCAATAAACACATCAACATAAAATTAATCAATTACAGTAAAAGGGAAGAGTGCAGATAAAATACTTTCAGTCATATCCACGGGCAAAAAGAACTGTTTTCAGCCTGGATTTGAACATTGTCAGAGTTGACGCCTGTCTCACATCCTCGTGAAGACTGTTCCAGATTTTAGCTGCATGAAACTGAAACGCAGCCTCACCGTGTTTAGTCCTGACTCTGGGAACCACCAGGAGACCCCTCCCTGAAGTTCTCAGGGCCCGAGATGGTTCATACGGCTGTAACATGTCAGAGATGTACTTTGGTGCTAAACCGTGAAGAGACTTGTAACAAGCAGAGCGGTTTTAAACTCTATCCTCCGAGTGACAGGAAGCCAGTGCAGAGACCGGAGCACTGGACTAATATGGTCGTATTTCCTGGTTCTTGTCAGGCCTCGAGCAGCAGTGTTCTGGATGTTCTGCAGATGTTTGATAGCTGGTTTAGAGAGGCCAGTGAGCAGCCAGAAATCTAACCTGCTGGAGACAAATGCATGGATAAGTCTCTCTAAGTCTGGTTTTGACACTATTCCTCTGATCTTAGCGAGTTTTTCAGATGGTAAAAAGCTGCTGATGTTATTGCTTTGATGTGGCTGTTTAAGTTCAGGTCTGAGTCCATGATTACTCCCAGATTTCTAACCTGTTTTTTGGGTTTTAGAGAGAGAGACTCAAGGTGACTGACACTTTGACACTTTGTCTTTGTGTCTGTGGGCCAAGAACAATGATCTCAGTTTTGTCTGCAATTCACCTTTCTGTTGTTGTCTTTACATGTTTTATTTTTTGACACTCTCTCTTATTGTCCTTTGTCGTGTCCGTCCTCACTGCCTGTTGACATATGTGCAAGGCAAGGGCTAGAACTTGCAACTCTGAAACCCCGGAAAAAGGTTATAAACACACGAGAGAAAAATGTGTCTCTTCGACAAAGCTGGAGTTAAAACATTTCAGCAAATGCACAATCCATGGCATAATAATGGAATGAATCATAAAGTTAAATTTGTATCCCGCGCTAATTGGTCATCAGTAAGGCTTGTGTTGCGGCTAATGATTCACTCTAAATAAGTGGCCTTTCAGGTGAAACTGTTGGTAAGAAGCGGCCTGATTGCGCTGAATGATTTGCCAACGCGCTGAAGAATAGAATAAATTGGGTCAGTGAAGATAAATGGCTTTGCTGTGATCATCCAGTGACTTTCAAACCATTGATTTGGCCTTATCTGGGCTGTTAATAAGAGGCCACTTGTCTTCAGGATGGCAGTGGCTATCCATACACATAACACCATATGAGCCTATTTTAGCTTACTTATATGTTTTTGTTAGAGTGGGTTATATTTGTTGTGCTACATATAACAACAGATAATAGATGGGTATCTGCCCTGCATTTATGGATCAATCAAAAGAAAGAATATTGTGAACCGTTAGCACAGCAGTAAGCGAATCAACCACCCAGCAAGAAGGTACCGGGCTTGATCCCTGAACCAGGCTAAGCCTTTGTGTGTGGGAGGTGCATGTTCTGCCCATGTTTTAGAACAGTGGTTCTCAGCTGGTGGGTCGGGACCTAAAAGTGGGTCGCAGAACCATTTTCAGTGGGTCACGAGCAGAGATATAGTATACAAGAGATCGATGATTATCCATTCAGCCCCATTCATGGTAATGAGGCCATGTTGTCTGTGAAACTGCAGTGTCAGGAAACTGCGTCAGATTCACAACACGTTCTTAAAGGGATGTTTCAGGATTTTTGACATAGGGCCTCATTTCCTAGTTATCCACAGTGTTGCTGATTTCTGATTTCTATTTTGTTTTGTAATTCATGCAGTTCTTATATTTGAAGAGTTTCGTGGTGCTAGGCTAGTGCATTTCTATGGTATCAGCTAACCTGCATTAAAAACAGTGTGACCCGCTCCATAGTGCACCTGAGGCAAATTCCTTATAACACCAGACTAACCATATAAACGTCTGTGTCCATAGAATAATTTTTGGAATATAACTGACCTTGCACCACATGAATGATCGCATTTTGAGGGGCTATTTTCTAGCAGATCACTCCGCCGCTGCGTATCTTATACAACCACGAAGCTAATGCTGCTCAAATATAAGTTATTTTAAATGCAAAATGGTTACAATTACTCTATCGACACAGACATTTATATGGTTAGCCTGGTGTTATCAGTGATTTGCCTCAGGTGCTCTGTGGAGCGGGTCAGACTGTTTTTAATGCAGGCTAGCTGATACCATAGAAATGCACTAGCCTAGCACCACGAAACTCTTCAAATATAAGAACTGCATGAATTACAAAACAAAATAGAAATCAGAAATCAGCAACACTGTGGATAACTAGGAAATGAGGCCTTATGTCAGAAATCCCGAAACATCCCTTGTGGTGAAAATATTGTATTTACACAATATATAAAAAATGTAATCCTTATTTGGGTCGCAGCTTGTCATCCTATAATGGTAGGTCCAGACATCATCCTGGTTGAGAAACACATAAACGTTTTGTCTGGGAACTTTCCATCATCAACCTAAAAAAGTAGTAAATCCTTCAGCAATAGAGGCAGGCAGGGTGAACGATGGGTTAACCTGGATTATTATAATCCATGCTTTGCTGTTGTAATGGATAGCACATTTACCCCTCATTGTGAGTAAGATTGCTTTTCCATTTCCATTGTAATATTGTCAATTTGAAATGTAAGATTAAAGCTATAATTATCATGACATGTAATTAAGATACTTACCATGTGTAAAACTTTTTTGTTTGTTTTTTGGTTCCTTTAATTTAAAGGATAATGCTGTCGGCAAAAATGTTTTTCTTTCCATCCGCTCCATTTGTTTCGGTTTGGCACACAGGATGCTCTGGAAGATCTGTCATCCTCTGATCTGTTTATAATGCGGTGCGAGGCGGCCATGACACCTAACCCAGATAAATACTGTAATTATCAGCTCGAGCTCATCCCGCGTACCTGTCTGCGCATTGTCTACCGTATCCATCACTCCTCACACACACACACACGCACATACAAACATTGCACTTCTGATCTGTCATACAGGCATCTATCATAGTCAACGCGATCAAGGCAAAGTGAGATTTAGTGCCATGGCCGGGAGAGGTAAGCGCACTGTGGGGGAGTCCATATTAAATTGTCGACTGAAGTGGGCCAGATTGCGTTAGGCCAGTCTATCCATTCATCTCTAGGCTAATGCTCTTTCTGCCTCCATCCATTTCATAGAGACGCTGGAAGGCAGAGGGAGGGCAGCGAAAAAAAAAAAAAAAGAGTGGAAAAGTTGTAGAGCGAGACTATTTAGGTGAGGTGAAAAATACGCTTGTTTACTTGCACATAGTTTAAGCCTGATTAGTGTTGAAATGTTAATTGCACCCTATCACTGTGCTGCTGGAAAGAAATCAAGAGTTTAATGAAGACGAAGACTTTGCCTTTTTGGTTTTGCTAGAAGACACATCACTGAGTTCAATTTAATTCTCATCCAGAATTTGAGGCAATATGCTGTTTGCTTGATTCGATTGATGTTGTCGAGCAACTCCTTTTGGCAACTTTAAAGGATCTGTATCATGCTATTTTAGCCATCCCGAAGTAAACTATAGGCATTGATATGATACATTGTACCTCTACCTCTATGGAGTACTATTTTTTGTGAGAAGTATAAGTATTTTCTGGGGGTATTTTGCAAACCCGGAAGACATGACGCATCGATTCAGTTAACTCCGCCCCCTCTCTCCGAGCTAGTCTGCCCATGCATTACTAGCAGTAAAAGAAATACAAATATCACAGCAATAAGTGAAGATACTTCACAATGCAGTTATAAGGAGTTGACATCTGCAACACAGCTTCATAAATGGCTAACACACAAGCTAACACACACAAGCTAACACACGTTTTGATTGACTCACCGCTCCATCGGGTGTTTAAGTTGGGACTCGTGTTATAAAAGTGAATCCACTTTGATTCTGGCGAAGGTTCACCAAACATCCATCAAGAGACAGTCACAGAAAAACACTATTTTGGCTGATAGTCGCTGAATCCCGGATAAAATTCCAACTCCTGGCGAGTGGCCTCTGCTTTAGGAAGGTTGAATAAAGTCCTGCACCTCTCAAACGCACTTTTCTCCGTGACATTATCGTTAGGTAAGAAAAAGAACAGGAGTCCAGAGTAGGTTCGAAAGAGCTCCTTCTTCACAGACCAATGGGTGACACATCAGGAACCTTTTTTTTTCTTCATTTCTTTCTTAAACAAAAAATAATGAAAAAGCTGTTTCATGAGTCAAAATCAGGCCGTAAGGCATTACATTACAGACGTCGGTCATTTCCTGTTTGACACTATGAGAGAGTGTCACAAGTCAGTGGTTTTCCAGGAGAGGGCGGAGCAGCTGCTCAGAGAGAACTGCTTGTATGATGCAAAAAAACACTCTGGGGGTGTTTTTGATAAGGAAATAGCACAACAACATGGTTAAAAGCTCCAAAAAGTTGATTTTGCATGAGATAGGACCTGGTGCATTATGCAACTTTTTATGTGGAAAAGAAAGTTGTGTGCGTATTTGACGTTGTGGTCACCCAGCGGTTGAATATTGCACCTTTAACCCTTAGAGTCCTTGGTTTACTCAGTCTGATCCTTCACATGTGCATCAAATGAGGCCGTACTGCATAAAGCTGTACCTTTAAGTCTTTTCTTCTTTTGAGTTGAGTTCTATGCCATGCCTTTGAAAGCGTACACATTTGAATCGACATTGTTGTGAGTGTGAATGCGTTCTTATGCTCTTCACAGCCCACAGTATAAGGGGTCAGGAGTCAGTGTACTCATTACCTTACTCCCAGGCTCTTATATGGACAGAGCTATTGTCTGTTCTGTTCTTGCTTATTTGGTGGGGACAATGTGCTCACACCAGGTACATGCATGTAAAGGAAAAACACAATTAGGTGGATGACTTGTTGACCCTGGTAAAGTAATTAAGCAAGGGTTTGTCAGGTTTACTTATGTTTATTTTGCCCACCTTTTGACATAATGTGCTGCTCTCAACGGTCTTTATTGTAGTACGAGTCCACTATAACTGCGGATAAAAAAAACAAAACAAGAAACCGCACGAGCATGTATACATAGCAGACACTTTTATACTAACAAGGCTCCTGGTAATGAGCTTGAGGAGGTGAAAACATGCATGAGCACGCACATGGTAAGTAACACAATCAGCCCGCTCTCATTTCACCATTACATCGTTTTAGTGTCCGTTGCCGTGGCGACAGCAAGATTTATTTCCCAATTAAGACTTAGTGAACTTGCTCACTTACACGCGACTAATATCTAGGCTGCACATAAATTACCGAGCAGGTCTGTTATTTGCTTCTGAAAACAAAGAGGAGCATTGCCATTTGCATCAACCAAACAAAAAGTGCTGAAATGACTTTGCATTGGAAGTTTGCCTTTAAAATTGTGTCTTTTATTTAATTGTTTTTGTGTTAGCATATCTATCAGTCATACTGTATCAGTCATTTTAACCACATACAATGTATTTGTCTTCAATACAATGCTTCCACTTACATGCCATTTCAAGAGGCAGCCTATTACAGTGGTATGCAAAAGTATGGCCCCCCTTTAACTTTTTGACATTTTGCCATACAATGGACCACAAACATACATATATTTAATTGAAATTTCATGTAGAAAAAACTAGAATGCTTAATGAAATAATGCACTTTTCAATATGCTCTTGAATACTGCATTTCTAAAAGTATTTGTTGTTCTTAATTGTACAATGTATTGACACAATCACTGTATTATGTTATTGATGAACTATTGTCTTATTGATTGTACATTTTTATATTTTGCTTTTTTAATCGGAACCCCAGGAAGACTAGCAACCACCACGGTGGAAGCTAATGGGGATTCCAAAATAAATAAACAAATAAACAAACACACTAAGTGACACACAATCGTGAAGTGAAATGAAATTTATACACGATTTTTTTTTTTTAAATACATATTTTTTTTAAATAACTGAAAAGTGTGCAAAAGTATCGGTCCCCTTTCCTTATAGTGCAACCAAATGCCTTCAGAAGTTTACTGATGATTTCTGAATGATCACATGTTGACCCAAAGACTAAATAGAGTCTACCTGTGTGTAATCTAATGTCAGTTCAAATACAGCTGCTCTGTGATGATCTCAGAGGTCTGTTAGAGACTATTGGGGAGCAGAAGCATCATAAAGTCCAAGAACACACCAGACAGGTCCGGGATAAAGTTATTGAGAAGTATAAAGCTGGGTTAGTTTATAAATGATTTCCAAAGCTTTGAACATCTCTCAAAGTACAGTTAAATACACCATCCAGGAATGGAAAGAGTCTGGCATCACTGCAAACCTACCAAGACCCGGCCGTCCTCCTAAAATTACTGACCGAACAAGGACAGCACTGACCAGAGCTGTTACCAAGAAGCCTATGATGACCCTGTTTGCACGGGACTTATTATGGTTTTCTTTTAAAAATGCCACTCTGCCATGAAGGCCAGATTTGTACAGTGTACGACTAATAGTTGTTCTGTGGACAGTTTCCCCCACCTGAGCTGTAGCTCTCCGCAGTTCATTCACTTTCCCGGCCAAATTGACAAACAAGCAAAACAAAAACTTTTGTATCTTTAGAAATTTGGGATTCTGAAATTGGAGTGTTTTTACTTTATCTGCAATGATTTACTCTATTTGTTTGCATGTTTTAATTGGCAATTATTGTGTCCACTTGCAAGCAACTCCTCAAGGCTGCACATAAAGAGCTCGGGGTGTATTTAATTTAATATAAAGTTTCATTTATTCATTTATTATTCATTTTTGAACGAGTCTAATGATCTGCAATGATTGTGTGATACGTTTAATTGCCAATTAAGGTGCGAGCAAATAAGATGAAATCTAACACAGGCTTTAGGCTCAGCTAGCGGATTTTTTCATCTATTTCACACCAAATGATGATATACCATACACAAATGGATGAGAGAGTTGGCGGTAAGCAGGTGGGACTGTAATGGAATCAATTAGAAAAACACCCAATGATTTATATTCCGAGCTGATAACAAAGCAAGCTTAATTTACTTTTCTTTTCCTCCCTTACCGATATCATTTGTTCCTAATGCTTATGCATGAGTCACACTCCTTTAATGTTGCGTTCCTCCAGTGTGCGTCTCCAAATAGGCGTGCATATTGCATTGTGTTTGTGAACAAATAAAGAGTTTGATATAATAACTCATGCAATATTAATGTGTATATTAGTAGTGTTTTGATGAATAATTTGTCTCCAGGTCCATGTGTGTGGAAGTGTGAAATTGAACTGGACGCGTTTTTGAAATGTGGGTAATGAAAGCTTTCAATGGGCTGAAATGATACTGTATATACCGTGCCATTATGTCAGCGTCGCAAATACATTCCAGACAGGTGAGTTATACAAAGTTATCAGACAGTTGCGAAACCAAGTTCAGTTCCTTGTGTAGGAAACTGTTCTTCAGTCGACTGGAACTGACCCGTAGATTTCGCAGTCTCACAAGGAGTAGGCAGAAGTTTAAGCTTGTTAGCGCCTTCCCCCTTTTGTTCATTTGAGCAGTAGATACATTCATTTACTATAATCAAGAAGACATATGACACATAGTTATTTTGTTCCATTCCAGTAACTATACAAATCAGCAAAAAGGGACTACACAGAGTTTAAAAATGTAAAATTAAGTATTTTCCTCCCCCTACATGTTCCAGCCATGTCCTAATGTGTAGACTGAGCCCAGACCTGTTCACCACAACTGCCTCTAAAATCCTGCACTGTCACTCAAAAAGTTGTTACTTCAGGTCCGAAGTGCCGTCATGCACGAGCTTAATATAGAACCAGCAGTTACACGTAAGGCCTGAGGTGGCAGTAGTGAGTATAAAATGACCAACTTGCATCTAGTCCTTTTAACGTCACAACCATTCTGTTGATCCCAAGACCGTTTACATTCTCTTCAATAATTACAAATATCACTGCCAATAACGGCCACCAATCTTTTAATTGGATCATTTGTTTCTTATTATTATGAATTAAATGCTTTTAATGGACACAATATAATTGATTGTGTTATTAACAACCATATTATATGATTTATTGATATCGTATTTATTTCATATTATTTACTATTATATTATCTTTATTGAGTAACTAATGTATTATTATTATTATTATTATTATTATTATTATTATTACTCATTCATATTCAGTCCTTTCATTGTCAACATCTACAGCAGACTATGCCCTTTTCTATGAGGTGCATTAAAGCAGAGTGTGGGCCAGCCGGGAGGGGGCACTATGCCCCAATGAACAGGCCCAACCCTGCTGCCCTGAGTAGTTGACTTTACAAGTGATGTTTGTAACCTGTGCTGTATGATGACTAGCTTAATGAACCCAATAAAAGGAGGAGAGGCCCTTCTCTCCAACAGGTCCAAGTCTTGCCTGCCCTGATACTTGCTCAGAGGTTCTCAAACTGCTCACACCAAGTACGATGAACAACTATGCAAAAACTTGCAAACTGACTCTCTGCATGCCAGCAAACTGAAACCCACAAATATGTCATGGTCTGAATAAGGTCTGAAGGGCAAACACATGAAAAATGTAATTCTAAATAAAGGCCTCACCCAAACGTATGAGAAACACTGTATTTGTAAAGGCCTGGACACAACAGAGAGAAAACAGTGTTCCAGTCTTGAAGTACATATGACAGGTTTTAGTTTAGTTTAGTTTAGTTTAATTCATTTGAGCAATTCCAAGTTCCAAGAAACACAATAATAACACAGAACATTCCGGTTTGTTCTATGAAACCAACTCATTATGGTACAACTAAGATATAGATACATAACTATATTCAAACACTGGAAATCAGTTTGCAAAGTCTTCTGATGTATAGAATCAAAGTTTATAACAATGCCATCTTAGCATCCAATAGTACTAGGTTATTGTTTCCATCTGATACTGCCCCATATAGTACCATCATTACCATATTTATGTATAAACACACGCATGGTAGCTTCCAATTTCACCCCCGTTTGGAGCTGTAGGAAATTCCTATAGCTCCAAATTCCTATTAGGAATACATTGGGAGAGGCTAAATGCTAACAACATCTTTGGTCGTTTTGCATGACTGAGGGCACGCACAAAGACCAGACAGGTACGTATCAACTCGTCTAAGCTCAGGTAAGAACATACCTCATATGTAAAAAATGTGGCCTCTTCCTTTAAAAGAAGCAAGCCTTCTTTATCTATTCTTCATTGTACATTTCACAAAGTGCTTCTGGGTGTTCTGGTCTGTGCATTAAGAGAGCAAGAGTACCAGGATGGTGGTCCCACTCGAGCACCGGAACTACCTCTCACTCGCCCGAGTATTGTGTGTGTTTGTATTTAGTTTTATATTTGTTTGAGTAGGAGTGTGGAAGGTAACAAAGATGGTCATGCTTTTGAAAATATGACTTATTTAGATGGATAAGATCTATAGTAAGTAATAATTATCATTTTATTTGAGTGAAGCAGCAGTTAATGAAGAAATATTGGGAATTAAAGTTATTTTTATTTGAATTTTTAAGCTAGAGACAGGAAGTGACATAGATACGTAGAGGTTAGGTTCCACAGCTGTTTGACTCATTTCACATTGACTTTAATTGTTTGCCTCTATCTATGTCACTTCCTGTCAGTGTCCAATAAGGAACATCACAAAAATGGTCAAACTTAAGAAAGCTGGTTAAAAACTGTAGCAAAATCTTAACTATTTTAGCAAAAATTGTGTATAATGTATTATGCACTTTAAGTAAATCACAGCACAATCCACTGAGTGTCATTATTCTTAACTCCACAATGAATGGGGTAAAAGGGAATGCACAAACTGGTTTACACACTGGATCAAATCTGAAATTTCAAAGTCAACATTTCTTTTTAATTAAATTCTCTGTTGACTTTGGTGCTCGGATCATCTCACACAGGAAGTTTCGTCCAATTAATGTGAACAGTGACACTGGTGAAAATCAAATTAAAGCCCCTCCTTTTACCCCGGCGCTTTTGTGAGCAAAACCTAGTGTGGCCCTCATTACTGCTCCATGTATTCACTTTAGCGCTGTCCCAATCCACAGCTTCATCCCATATTCATCACACCGCCACTGCCTCCTGTAGCAGCGTTTGGCTTCATCTGCAATTAGTCGTGCCTGTGTCATGACGCGCTCTGCTGAGGCATCCGGGCACAGATGTTTCCAAGCCTCCAGCCTTAACCCCTGCAGTTCTCCCGGTAATGATCGACTTGTCGGACAGTAATTAGGCAAAATTAATCAGCGTTCACATGGGGGAACATTGCAGCGCTGTCTCGTTACTTACCTCGACCGTAGACTGACACTATAGCTTACTGTCAGCGTTGTCACTGCTTTAACCTTGTAAAAAGTGCCGCACGTAGATACAACTCACCATCTCTGTATATGGAGTCGACTTGTCTTTCTAGTAGCACTGTAAGTTCTCTCCGACTACCTCTTAGATGCCATTGCTCAGTTTTTTTTAATACAATTTAAACATTAGGGCTGAGTCAAAATGTCGGATCGGATCGCAATACTTTTTGCTTCAATACCAAGTATGGATACTTTATCAAGGATCAAGGATGACTGTTTTCTTTTTACACATTTTAAAGGGACTATACAGAGTTTAAAAATGTTAAAATTTAATATATTCCTCCCCCTACATGTTCCAACAATGTCCTAAGGTGTAGAATGAGCCCAGACCTATTCACCACAACTGCCTCTAAAATCCTGCACAGTCACTCAAAACGGTGTCAATTCGGGTCTGAAGTGCCGTCGGGCGCAAGCTTAATATAGAAGCTGCAGTTACGCATAAGACCTGAGGTGGCCGTAGTGAGTATAAAATGGCTAACTTGCATCTAGCCCCTTTAAGGTAAACATATTACTACATATTACTTATATGAGTTTACTTACACCAGGGATCTCTCACATTTTTTTATGCAACAAAAACATCGGAGAGAAACTTGTGCTTCAAAGACACTGGAGTAAAGCCGAGGTCACTGCCGGTGTAACAGGCCAAATTAACCCCCGCACAGTTTAAACCCCAGGTATAGTTTGGCCCGGGCCAAACTATACCCGGGGGTATAAAATAGCCTAGGCTAGACTATACCCCCTGGGCCAGAATATACCTGTCTAACATTTCACAATCTGAACAGATGTTCAGATGTTATTGTTATGTTATCAAAATGGCTATTGTTATTGGTATGTTCTCACTAAAAAAACATTAAGGTTTTCAGAGATTTGGTGATAAAAAAATTTAAAGTTTGACATTGATTTGACTTTTGAAATGTGAACATTGGTAATGACATAATATAGGCCTAGCTAATAATGTTGCATCACATGTCAACTTTGTATGCCTTGAATTACCATAATAACTATAAGCCATTGAAAGTGCAACTAATGGTGACTTGGCGCCATTAGTTCGGCCAAGTCAGGCTCAGATATTTTGTACGTCCTCCACACGTTTGTGAATTGCCCGTTTGGCGAGAGTGCATCAATCGCACAAAAAGTCATATTTACATTTGTACAAAGTTTTTGCAAAATGCCGAGGAGAAGAGGGAAGGCGAGGAGAGAACAGGTGTCAGAGAGGGATTTGAGAGTTAGGCGTTATGTGTGGTGTGACGCTAAGCAGCAATTCATCAAAGGTGTTTGGATACATGCGAATGACAGGTAGTCACCACTGTGGCTTTCTCTCACCAACTTGTATGGAAACTCCTGCAAATGGGGGCGGGACGGTAGCGCAGTGGTTAGCGGGCTCGCTTCACAGCTAGAAGGTCCAGGGTTCGATTCTCACCTGGACGGGGCCTTTCTGTGTGGAGTTTACATGTTCACTAAAAAAACATATACAATAGGCCAGGATGAATGATGTGAGTGAATGCATGGTGGTGGTCAGAGGGACCTTTGGCGCAGACGTGTGCAGTCGCGACAGCGCTTCTGTCAGTCTCCCCCAGGGGAAACTGAAGCTACAAACGTTGCTTAAAGTGAAAGGCGCTATATAAATAAAGGTCTTCTTCTAAATGCACAATGTCGTTGTGTCCTTGGGCAAGACACTTCAACCACCTTGCCTCCAGTGTCTGGGTACATTGATGTATGAATGAGCAATGAGAGAGTGAATGGGTGACTGGTTCCTTACTGTAAAGCACTTTGGGCCTGATAAAGGTAGAAAAGCACTTTATAAGTTGAGTCTATTTACCATTTACCAACTTCTTATAAAGTGTGTCATACTGCCCAAACATGTGCACTCTCTGTATCCAGGGGCGGACTGGCCATATGTTCATTCTGGAAGAGCACAGAAGGGCCACTAGCTCTAGGGCCAGTCCGGCCTCTCGGTTTTCTCCTCTTATCCCCCGCCTTAACCAAGCTTTACCTAAATCTAAAAGCTTAAAAAACCATGACAAAAACTTAAAGCAACGAAAAAAAGCAATGAAAAACCAACAAAATAGCCATAATAACATAACAAAAACACAAGACAGTGACGAGTACACAACAAATCCCCCCCAAAAAACACAAAAAGTGACGAAAAATGTGACGAAAACACACTAAAAAAGTTATGAAAAAGCAACAAAAAATATGACAGAAATGTGGCGACGTGACAAAAAGTTTCAATCACTTTTATAGGTCTTAGCTTTCAAATCAGGCATTACACTGTTGCTCTTCGGTCAAGAAGTGTCGCATTTACGCCAGGGTCCAGGGCCGTTTTTTAGTCCCAGTCCGCCCCTGTCCGTATCCAAAGGTGAAATATATAGGCTATACCCCTCCAAATTGCCAGGTAATCTCTGCAACAAATGCATGGCGTTGTTACACACAACGTACAGATCGTGTGTAGTCCTTGCAAACTTCATACGAAGCCGCCTGAAACCCACGGTCAGTACGTTTATTGCAGGTTGGTCTTACAACTAACGTGCGTTGGCTACGAATGAAGCGTCAGTCGCACGTCCGAGCAGCCTCCGTGTGTAAAGGTTGTATGTTGGGTGCACAGTGATGTGAACGCCACAACTACGTTCTCCACAAACAAAAAATAAACGCAGCAATTTGGGAAACGCCAAAAATCACATGGCCAAAAAGTCGTACATCCGGTTTGTGACCTATAGGCATAAAGTACGAATTAGGCGAAGTTAACCCTGGAGAAACTGTAGACCAAGATAATATTTCAAAGAAGAGTTGGGTCCTTTACTTCACTATATTGCCCCAATGTTTGCAGATTGTGTTCAGCATGGTCAGAACAGAAGGAAAATGCATCTAAAATGTGAGTCATCAAGCGTAAGTGGAAATGTTCAAGTGTTTGGCAAGCAACCTATTGGCTTCTGTCATACTATTGCCCTGACCTTGACATAGTGCATATAGCATATAGCATAAGCCATGCATAACAGTTATATGACTTATACGATCCTTTTGTAATAATGACTTAGTTTGATGGATAATATCTGTGTAAGTATTAATCACAGTTTTACTTCAGTGAAGCAGCAATTTAATGAGGTAAAGTTGGGGGCAAAGTTGTTTTTCATTAAATGTTTATGTAACATAGATAAGCTGCATCCCTCAAAGGCTATATTTGAGGGCTGCCATGTCACATTCAGCGCCATTTCGTGGGCTCCTTCAAATGCGGACGACAAATGTGGCCTTCGTTTCCATGGAGATCGCTCCAAAAGAAGAACGGTTCAAATGTATCTTTCGTGGCCCAGGGAAGTCAGTCTCACTATTTTATTATTATGTTTTTTTTTGTTTTTTTTCCCCATTTCCACGGTTGGCACAGCAACAGTTAACAATGTTTATGCATGTCACCTCCTGCCAGCGTCCAATAGATACAGACGGCGTCTCTGGAATCACCCATATATGGTTATGTTTGAAAACAGTTAAAGGAACAGGCCACCGTTTTTTCCATATTGTGATATGCTCTCACCTGAGCTTAGACGAGTTGATGTGTACCTGTCTGGTCTCTGTGCGTGCCCGTGACGCTTCTAACATCACCCCCGTTTGGAGCTATAGGAATATACTGGGAGAGGCCAAATGCTAACAACATTGTTTGGTTGTTGTGCGTGACTTAGCACACGCACAAAGACCAGACAGGTACGCATGAACTCGTCTAAGCTCAGGTAAGAACATATCTCCGTATGTAATAAAGGTGGCCTGTTCCTTTAAGGGGGAAAACAATTTGGAGAAAAATGTAACAAATGCTGAATTATGGATATAGTTTTCTACTAAATAAAGATACAAAGACACGTAGAGGAGAAAACTGGTTCAACAGCTCATAAATACATAAATAACGGAGAATGCTAACATGGTGCTAGCATCGGGCTAATGGCAACGCTAGCTAGCTCTAGCTATGACTGCCGTTTTTTCACTTCTACTGAACAATCTGCTGTAAAAAAAAAAATCCATATGGGCCTGATTTAGACTTGACTTTATTTGTATGTGATAGATATGTTTATATTTGCCAGAAAATTGCTAAAAAGAGTGAACAGTGTGTTTCCCAAAAGATTCTATTTCCCCCCTCGGCGAGGCCACGCCCCCTTCTATGACGAGATATTGTCTGTATCATAAGGAAGTGAAATAAACTGTCAAACTGGGTGAAACTATTTGGCTAAATCTTCAGTATAATTGTGTTTTGTATGTGTTATACTCGTCCACAGTCCATGAAGAGTAATTGTTGGCCGTCTATGAATTGCAGGTTGAACCATAAAGTAAATCATTGTCCAAGCTCTACCCCTGCATCCAGCCAATAACAGCAGACCCAACACACCTATTAGACGCTGGGAGATAAACTTGTCGGAAAAATACAGACACAATATCTTACCGTCTTTATAACCAGTTGTACCTTGCAGTAAAGATTAACTCCTTTAGTGCTGTAAAATCATTAAAGCGGTTGTTCTGTTACACTGTTGCACTGATTTTTATGTCAGTTTGATCGATCCGTATTTATGGCACAAGTTAGCGAAGGCCACCACTATTAGCTTACTTTCTCCGGCATCTTTCATTTGAACCTCGATGACTGAAACTGGGCAAAGCTATTACCATTTCCACTTTTCTTCCACTTTTTTTTTTTCCTCCTCCCTATCTCTGACTCTTTTCATGTTCCCGAGATCCTTCCTTCATCTCAGCCGTTCTATTTTTCATCACAACCTCATCCTCGTCCATGCCCTCAGACACTTTTTAAACTTAAAGAAAACAGAACCCTTGAAAAAATAAAATAAAAGGAGGAACGAGGTGCCGGGGTGATCACCAGAAAGTTTCTGACACATCGAATCACCCTTAAGCCGCTGCTGAATGTTTTAGAGGCGGCTGGTCCGCTTTTAAAGAGCGGGGAGGGGGGAAAAAAAGACAGACTCTTGTGTCTGCTTGTCTGCTGGGGTTTTTCCGAGGCTGATACCTGCACTGCACTTTTCTCTCATCTCTTTCACACTAATTAGAGGGAGCTACTGGGGACACGCGCCACACCACTGTGCACAGGTGGCTGGGTACACTCGAACTACCAACAGTATTTTCCATCATCTGTGCTATTCCTATCTCTCTTGTTAATCTATTGAGGTCAGTAGTTAATTTGTAAAAGATAATAGTTGTTGCTGTTGCGTGCACGGGCGTTGCATCGGTTCCACAGGTGATATTCGGGACAGCGGCGCGCTCCCTCGGCTTATACTCACCGCATGCATTTCAAAGTAGAGTACACCAATTAAAACTGATGAGGCTCAATATGGGATTTGGAGCTGCCACGGCGAAGCATAGACACATGCAACATGAAAACCAATCACCTGCTCTTTGGTCTGCGGGTCAGGGGAAAGGACTTCTCCCCTCGATCCAGGAGCAGAAGATGAATCCGGGGGGGGCTCCGAGGGGCAGCGGCACGGACAGATGGAGACACAGGAAGCTCCCAAAAGGAAGGCAGAGATTAGAAGGCGATGTCACATGATTTAGCAGGAGAATTGAGACTCTATGATATGAATTTCAAAATGGGAGATAGAGGCGTTCTGATTAGAGTATGTTTTATTAATGTACTACCATGCCAGGTTACACAATTGGAATGATTTATTGTATAATGGTAACCTCTTAACCCCCCGCCGTAACCAAGTGCATTTTCTCCAGTTCAGCTTTACCCAAATCTAAAAGCTTACAGCCTATAGGCCAAAGTAATGGCTCATTTGAAAGCTAAACTGATCTTTCCTTGCATTTTTGTCGCGTTGTAGTCCCTTTTTGACATTTCTTTTCATAACTTTTTTGTCACTTTCCTATTGCTCTTTTGTCACTTTTTCGTCACATTTTTGTCAGGTTTATGTCACATTTTGGTCAAATTTTAATCACTTTTTGTCACTTTTTCATCACATTTTAGTCACTTAAAAAAAAAGAATTCATTTTTTTTCACATTTTTGTCACATTTTCATCACATTTATGTCACTTTTTTGTCACTTTTTCTGTCATATTTTTGTCATTTTTTGTCACATTTTGGTCATATTATACTCTTTTTTTCACATTTTTCATATTATAGTCACTGTTTTATCACATTTTAAAAAAAAATACTTTATTGTGTGGTTTTACATTTCAAATGTGTACATTTTTACATTTCTGTTGTTACACACAATATTTAGTCTTTTTATTTTTTATCCCTTGTGTAGCAAATAAAATCGACAAACAAAACGAGCTATTACATACCTGTGATAGTGGTTCGAATTCATACATGATGGCTAGAAAACACATTTTACTCACATATTCGTATATTTTTGGTCACTTTTTCATAACTTTATTCACATTTTTGTCACTTTTTCTGTCATATTTTTGTCAATTTTTTGTTACATTTTGGTCATATTATACTTTTTTATCACTTTTTTTTTACATTTTAGTCACTTTTTGGTCAAATTTTATACCATTTTTTTCACATTTTGGTCACTTTTTCATCTCATTCTTGTTGCTATTATGTCGCTAGCTTTTTCAAGAAGCTTTTAGATTTGGATAAAGTCAAACTGGAGAAAATGTGCTCAGTTCTTTTCAGAGGTTAAAAGAGCAAACTAATGGAAAATCTGGTAAACACATGGAAGAGTTACATCTCTTTCATTTATTTCTTGTAGACTTTGCACGTTGTTCCTGTGTCCCCACCCCCAAAACACATACACTGGCTAACGCTTCAGCGAGGTACTCCTGACCATCAACCTATTGCTCAATGTCTGGCGTTGGCTCCTCATGCACTGCACTGCGGCTGCTCACTGCCCCTGGAAGTTTGCCCGAGTGGCATTGACGTATGGATCACATGCAGAAGGCAAGTTTCCCTTTGGGGACAATAAAGTAAAACCTCAATGACAACCTTAATGACTTGTTTAACTAATGTGGGCGTCATAATGAAAAGCAGTAAGAAGATTCATTATAGTGTAACCCCTTGAAGTTTGAATGAAGAGACCACTCGAGAAGGTTTAGAGGCTTTTTATGAAGCTCTGGAATCACAAATGAACAAGATGGGTGATCACAGGTGGTTTGACACTGATTCAAGTATTGAATTTGTAATATTCAAGTACAAAAGATAAATGACGCATCGAATCACAAACCACAACAGATTCAAGAGTTGTGTCTATGGAGCTATATGGTCCCCTGACAAGTTAACTAACTGACAAAGATCTACTAGCCTAGATCTAAACTGGACCAAATGTCAATATACATCCCAAAAATGTCAAATAATTACTTAAAACAGAGACTTAACGGTGTTATGTTACTGATCAAACAAACTAAACTGATTTCAAGTTGAGTAAAATGACCAAAATTGCCACAAAATCACAAACAAACCAGTTAATCACACAGCAGTCAAAGGGGGAGGAGCAAAGTAACATACAAATAATGGCAAGTCTAAATCGGGTCCATATGGATGTTTATTCACAGCAGATTGTTCAGTAGAAGCAAAAAAAAAAACAGCAGTCGTAGCTAGTGCTAGCTAGCGTTAAGCATTGGCACGATGCTAACATGTAGCATCATGTTGGCATTCTCCGTTATTTATGTATTTATGGGCTGTTGAACCACTTTTCTCCTCTCCATGTCTTTGTATCTTTATTTGGTAGAAAACTATATTCATAATTCAGCATTTGTTTAAGAAGTTTTTGAGTAATTAGAGAAAGTTTACATTTTTTCTCCAAATTGTTTTCCCCTAAACTGTTTTCAAAAATGACCATATATGGGCGATTCCAGAGATGCCGTCTGTGTCTATGTGAGCTTTTTAGTTAAAGGGACTACACAGAGTTTAAAAATGTTAAAATTAAGTATTTTCCTCCCCCTACATCTTCCAACAATGTCCTAATGTGTAGAATGAGCTCAGACCTGTTCACCACAACTGCCGCTAAAATCCTGCACCGTCACTCAAAAAGGTGTTAATTCAGGTCCAAAGTGCCGTCATGCACAAGCTTAATATAGAAGATGCAGTTACACATATGGCCTGAGGTGGCAGTAGTGAGTATAAAATGGCTAACTTGCACCTAGCCCCTTTAAACACTGCTATTGTTTTAGTTTAAACATTTAGCGTTAGCTGTCGTCATCCTCTTAGTAACAAAATTGCGAGTGAAATGCCTGATTTTTTTTTAAACAAACTACTGTTTAGCTTTTTAAACACTAACACGTTTAAATGAATAGCTTTTTAATGAAGCGCTAATCGATGATAAAAGGGCGTTTTTATTTAATGACATCAAAATCCCCACTTTCCCGCAAACCACATGAACACAAACCAACTGGTTTTCCCGAGATCTTACATCTCGGGAAAAACAACCGTCCCAGTCTACATGAACGCACCATTAAAGCTGATTATGATTTCAATGAACGGATATATTTTGATGTAATTCAATAAACAAAATAGCCTTGTTACAATAGCAGTTAAAATGTGTGAAGCCGACGGAATAATAAGGCAAATGATGATAAATTATTTATTTTGTACTTTACACACACAAGTAAAAAAAAAGTATCTTCATGCTCATCTGATCTCATAAAAATGTCATATATATGGATTATCTTTGTTAACGCTTTTCTGACATTAATTTTCACATTTTTTTTCCATATACAATGAAGGCTTGTTTTAAATATTCAAATATAAAATATGTTATATATAAAATATATATAAAATATGTTCATTTTGTCTGTTCATTTTGTCTGTTCATTTTGTCTGTAGAAATGGTGAGCTATTGTATTCTAATTCGGAGTAGAACTGTTACCTTTTATCTGCTGTTATTTCAACAGGAGATTCAGATAAAGTTGTGTTTTTTTTATTTCGATTATCTATAGAGCTCTCAACAGTTTGGACCCAGAAGGATCCTTTCATCTAACTTGAACGCATCAGTTATGTGTCATATTTAACAGACAATGTGTCACAGTTGGCCGCAGCAAAGGCAATAGACACCTTTATGGCAATTCTTTTTCACAGTTCACTCTAACAGCTGCGGGTCACACTCTGTAACTTCAGCAGGTGTGTTTCCGTCTGCAAGCTGCGTTTGACGTCTCATGCATTTCAATAATAGAGATAGAACAATGTGTGTGATATGTCATTGAACTTTATTAACAAATATAAATTGATTGTGTCGTAATTTATAGTCATTTGCAAAGCTGCCTGTTTAGTATTGTAAAAAAAAGAAAGAAATGTAAAAGGGAACCGCGGTAAAAACGCTATGGCTTCCCTTTCCAAAGCTCAGAGTCTGGTTGAATCCAGTCTTCTCCCATGATGCTTTGCAGACGGAAATCTTGGAAATACTGCAGCAGGTGGCTAAAAGGCAGACAGGACAAATAATGTAAATGTATATAATTGTTGTTATGGCCGCCATCTTGTAAAGTGAAGATTACTGCGCAGTAAAGTGAAGATTACTGCGCAGATTTCGAACTACTCCTGGTATTACTACGCCTTACAATATAGCTCCCCCTTTTATCCGCTTAGAAAATCCACATTGTTTAATTTTGTGTATTATACTTTGTAGTGGAACACTTCACGTAACCATATTTAAATAGGGAAAACGTGGAAGAGCTTGGTAGCTTCTATCTTGACCAGTTTTGGAGCTATAGAGGAGAGGGGGAGAGGCTAAATGCTAACGCCGTCTGTGCTGTGTTTACGTGATAGAAGGCACGGGGGAAGATCAGACAGGTCCTATAGAACTCGTCAAAGCTAAGGTAAGAACATATTTCAGTATGTAAAAACGGTGGCCTATTCCTTTAATCAACAATGAGCTGTAGGCAATTGTAACAAGCTAACCGGGCTAACCTAGCCTGGCTACTTGCCACCAGAACAAATGTCCAGCTTATGGGCTGGATATAGGCTTAAATACTGGGCAGATCCTGGTGTAGACCATGGGGGTATAGTTAAAGATTCATAGGACATGGCAGGAGCAACGAGGGAGACTAGACAGCCTCCAAACAACTGTAGTTTTCAGGCAAGAGCTACTTCCAAGATTGCTAAGAACAAACTCTGAGCTGACGAGCGGCCAGAGCATCTGACTTGAATAAGCACAAGCGTTCAGCTAGGGGCTTTGGGCGCGATTCTGAAGCCCGAGAAGCGCACGGTCTGAACGCAGCATATTTACAGCACTTCAGTCTTCAAAATGGCCTTAAAGGTGCATTATGCAATGTATTTGACTTGGTAGTGGCCAGCGTGGCGCCTATACTTTCCATCATCATGGTCTCTACAATGCTCCAGGATCAATTGTTTGGTAGGTTTTCAGGTGAGAGGGTCCATCAGCAGTGAAAACCTTCCAAACAATTGATCGTAGAGACCACTGTGATCGAAAGTAAAGGCGTCATGCTGACCACTCATACAGCTGCTGGGTCACTACAAGGTCAAATAAATATGAACTTTGTTCCACATTAAATTTACCTTAACTATGTGTGACGTCATTAAAACTGCATGTATATAACATAACATTCACATTCACATTGCTGTGTCTGCAATGACTGTCATGACTTTGTGCAATAATACAACACAAATTACATTATAATGGGACACAGGAGAACAACATGTGTCACATTATAGCTAATGGTCCTTGTATCCTGCCTAATCATTGCATGTAATAGAATGGAAGTCTGAGAAGAAATTGTTTTGACATACATAATGGCGTAAACATTTACATGCCGGATATTACTTTCTATTTTTGCAGTCACAGTTAAGTACTTACAAGTTAGGTTGTTGGCCCTCTGCAATCTCCTCTTTCGGAATTGAGTAAAGTGCTTCATAAGTGCGTTTTTCACCAGATCCATGAATGGCGTAAGAGTTCATCTTATTAACATTAGGAGGGAAGTAACCCCAGGGAATTAGAGCCTCTCCCATCCATCTATCCCCAGTGACCGTGGCACTGAACACCATAGGGAGTTGTTGCTGAATAGAAAAGAGAAGAAAATGTATGATGTGGATAACAACATTTTACAACACTAATAATCAGGATTTACTGCTTACCACAAATGCCTGACCGACGCCTGAAAGCAACAGAATGAGGTGTTGTCCATGTCTAAAAAAAAAATAGCACAAGTTTGTCACTGTTCATAGATTCTAAAAGAGCAATAACAGTAAACTGCTACTTACGGGCACACTTCCACTTCAAGATAGTTTTCTGTAGTGCTGTCAAGGAAAAATGACTCTACAACTGTAAGAGCAAAAAATAAAATGATATTGGCGGCTGCAAAAAGCAAAGTATGTTCAATAAAAAGGCACATCAAATAGAAAGAATAAAGAAGGATGTTCTCGTTCAGTGTGTTACAGTAATGAGGCAAAATGTGTGAGGCTCATTGACTATAAATCCAACTCACTTTAGGTCAATTAGAATCTGCTGTTATTACTCATCTTCATTATGGGGTGTAATTGCTGTGCGACTTTAATAAAGCTAATGGATTTGCCATTAAAGATTAAAGTATCACAAACAGACCCCCATTTCTTATGGCTTCACTAGTTTTACAGATGGATCATCACAACACTTTGTTTAGTGGTACGGAAGTGTTTGTATTTACTTTCATAATATTTCATGAATGATTTGGTGATTTATTATTTAAGAAATGGACTTCTTATTTAGTTGTGGGTTTAGCTCGAAGTTAAAATTAGGGCCCGACCGATATGGATTTTCGGGGTCCGATACCGATATGAAGGGGGTTGGCATGGCCGACAGCCGATATATAGGCCGATATTTTAAGCAGTTTAATTTGATGTTGTTTCAAATCTCAAATAGCCTAAAGTTAAACATTTATTATTATCGTAAAGGTAAATCTTAGAAATACATAGAAACATTGGTCGACCGATGTGGGTTTTTCTGAGGCTGATACCGATTATCAGGGATTTTGATTGGCCGATGCCGATATGCACCACTGAATGTGTCAGTGTTCAACAGTGACTGCAGGGGGCGCTGAATATTCATGTTCAGTAAGTACTTCAGAGGGAGCTTGTTTAAAAGACAAAAATCAGTAGTTGATTCCAAAACAAAAAACTGTGAGTCTGAGGCCTAGGAATTTGTGGGAGGGCTCATTTTCAAGTTCTGACTGAGCTCTTTCCAATGCTAAAAACGGAAAGTCTCTATCACTTTCTGTAATATTTATTTGAAAATATCCTAATATCAGCCGATAATATTGGCCGGCCGATATATAGTTAAAATGACAGTTATTGTCTTTTCCTATTTGAAGTAAGGATAAAGAAGGTATGTTATGTTAAATTGACCCGTCCTACCTTCATAATCCCAGAGTCCGGGAAAGGCGTGTCCGGGGGGTCCAGGAGGGGCTGCCGGGTCGTTAAAAAAGGGACCAAGTACTTGCATCTTCAGCCCCCCTTCCGAAGGCGAGAAGGTAATCCTGATCGGCTCATGGTCCACAGGATCACTGTTCCAGGTGTGCTCGATAGAAAACTGCAGCTGGCTCTGTTGGCTATAAAACACAAACGAGCAGAGTATAAAGAATGTCAGAAAGAGCAACCCACTCATTAGACCCATGTTGATACAAGCTGCAAAACTTGTTTCAGCCTCAGTTGGCTTTCTGTGCTTTTTATAGTCTTATCTTTTGAGTTGTTATCAGGTGAATGTAATGTCTGTTATTCAGTAACCTAGCAATGCCATTAGATCAATCAATATCGGTCTCACAGACACTATTGCTTCAGGATATGACACACACACTTGTATTATTGCATTTCAGGTTATACTAGTCGTAACTGGAAATGTGTTAATGACTTCAGTAGGGCCAAATTATTGCCGGGTTGCAGGTTCTAGAGTGTGATGATGTCACCGGACCCAGTGGGGGGCATTACATTTTCACAAGTCACATCTAAAATGAAAATGTATGATTTACAAAAATGATCATTAATATCAGTCACTTGATCCATGATCTCCCTGTACAAGACCAAAAATGTCCTCAAAAACTAAATAAGTTTACCTCTATATAATATTATAGGCCTTTAGAACACTGTGATGTCACCTGCAACCCAGCAATAGACAGTCCACCTACGGTCCAAGCCATATTATAACTTAATTGTTTTATTACTACAAGCTACGAAGGACAAAACTAAGTAAGTTCAGCAACCACATTATTTAAATAATTATAGTATATAAATAGGGGTGAGAGTAAATAGGTTTGTCTTCTTCCCACTCCTTTTCAGGCTAAAATGTTATTTATTTTATTCTGTTGGCCTATTATAGGGGCAAAGGAAGTACGTTGTATGTAAAGGTAAAGATCTTGGACAGATATGGCTTGTACCCGTGTCTCTGTATTTGTTATTGAACACTGTTTCTATAGTTTTGTTTGTATGGCTCGTAATAAAAGGTTCATTTTTGTCAAATTTTTGCTGCATTTTTGTCACATTATTTTCTTTTTTTGTGTGAGTCTTTGTCTCTTTTTGCTGCACTTTTGTCCCTTTTTTGTCACTATTGGACATATTTGTGTCGCCTTTTTGTCGCTTTTTGGGTAATGCCAAAATGTGCTCGGTTCAGGTGGAGGTTAAGAGGTTAAATAGATATTAAAAGTTCTATGGTGGTTCAATATATAGTTCACAAATGGTGCATTGCTTCTGTATAAAGATCTGCTCTGTAAAAGATCTGCCATTTAAATAAACAGCTCTTCTCGCCTGGAAAAATCAGCTGATTGAACACCATTCACCAAAACATCCGGTAAAAAATCGCGGAAATAAACAGTAACAGTGAAGCTCTGCATTGATTGTTAACATTAACCTAACATTGGCACATTGTTCGCATGGCAGAAACTTCCTTATGAAATGAAAACTTTCTAACTGAGTACAACAAGCTAAAAAATACCTCATTCCTCCCTTGAAACGAAACTCCTCAGACAGCCGGAACCTTTCTTCTTCAGTGCTCTGCTCTAACCCGGAACTACTTCCGTGTTGCACCTTTTCGCTGATTGGTTGTTTTTTGTTTTCCTCAAAACAGACGGCGGCGCGACTGGGGAATAATGATGGGATAATGCTCTAATTTTTTTTCTTTTAACACACATTCTTGTTAAAGCAGTCGTTTTGTCCTGAAATGAATCCCATCGTTTTGACATTCGCGGTTGATGAAACAAAAAAAGTTTATATGACAGGACCAAGCGCCTAACTCGGCAGAATAATAAGCCGAGAGTGATTAGCTTCTCCAGCTAAACTAAAGCTCCTTCTTTGGGCGATGCCTAGTAACCTGATTTGATCACTACACTGCCAGCTGACGCGTGGGACTGGTTTCATTTACTCTTTGAGTAGCTTATATGAAGTGATTTGGAACGAACTGTAAATCTCTGATCAAGAATGGAAGCAGAAATTCAGTTCTTGCGAGACCAAGGTACGAACCGCCTCTCCAATCCTAGAATGCAAGATTTCAATTAGACGGTTATGGCAGAACCTGCTTATGTGCTAAAAATTGCTTTATCTATGTATTTATTAATGTGAATTTAACAGCTGTGTTTTGAAAGCCTTTAAATGCGGATAAAAAGTTGTTATTAACCCCTTAACCCCACCGTGACCGAGTGCATTTTCTCCAGACCTATAAAACTCTTCTAAACTTCTTCCTCGTTATAATTTTCACGTGTTCGTCCTTTTTGGTTGCGTTTGTGTTATTTTTTTAAAAATATGTTTTGTTCACATATTTGTGGCTGGATCACAGTTCCATTACAAATGTGGCCAAAACGCTACATAAAAGAAATGAAGAGTGACAAAAACGTGACGGAAAAAAGCATTAAAAATGTCATTAAAAATACGCAACAAAACGACTAAGACATGATAACACAAACAAGGAAGAAGCTTAGGTGAGTTTTGTTTGTCTTAGTTTTCAAATGAGGCGTTACACTGGCCTATAGGCTGGAAACTCCAGTCGAGAAGCTTTTAGATTTGGGTAACACTGGGGAAAATGTGGTTAGTAAAGGCTTATTTGGTCTTTTTGTGGCCCAGCAGCTGAGTGGTTAGCATGGCACCTTTGTGTTCCATTTTGGTGACCTCCAAGACGCTAGGGGTGGACCATATCATTATCGCAATATATATATATATATTTTTTTTTAATATCATTGTGGACACAATATAATTTCTGTTCCGCTCAGCTCCATCAAAGCAGCATAAACACTGACTGTAGAACACGGGGTCAGGTGCTTAAAAAGTAAAATGAAATGAATGATGTAAACTGCTAGATTAGATCATATTTGCAAGTAAATTAGTATGCCGTTAAAAAAGAATAAAATGTCACTGAATTAATCTTTCCAATTGGCGTAAGTCTGGGATTTTGAAATAGTTTGTCCATTGTCAATTATATTGTCAAATATATCATTATCTTGATATTTCTTTTTTATATTGTGATATAGATTTTAGGCCATATCGCTATGCCCTACAAGACGCTCTAGGATCAATTGTCTTCTGGATGGAATGTATGCGTAACCATGGAGATAGTTCATCAGCAGAACAAAGAAACACCAGAAACCTCCAAAACAATTGACTCTGTGCATAACTTCAAATCATAACAACACTGCCCAGAAGTGACTTCCTGTTTCGATCCAGCACGCCAAAATAAAAGCACACAGCTTTTTTTTTTCTGCTGATGAACCATCTCATGGTTTCGCATACATTCCATCCAGAAGACCTGCCAGAAACCCAAAAAACAATTGATGCTAGAGCATCCTAGAGGTCACCATTATAGAAAGACAATCTGCCATGCTAACCACTAAAACAGCTGCTGCATGTGTCCATTAAAGGTCAAATATGTGCTATTATCAACTTTTTTGATTTTTGTTCTTTTCTGTTTTTAGTCCAGAGGTTAAACTCTGCCCTGAGCCAGTATCAGCATGGACACAATCCTCAAGCCTCATCTCCGGTATGATCCACATGGGAGCTTTAACATGTAATTTGATTTTAATGATGATGAAACTGTGTTTATATATTATTTTTAGATTGAAGTGGAGGCACAGGTTGCAACCCCCTGGACGACTGATCGAGGGTTTGTTCAGATTTTTCTTTGGCAGATCTGCAATCATTATTGACGTTTAGGCCACCGTTTTTACATACTGAGATATGTTCTTACCTGAGCTTAGACGAGTTCATTTGTACCTGTCTGGTCTTCACACATAGCGCAGAAGGCTTTAGCATATAGCCTCTCCTCTATAGCTCCAAACGAGGTGAAGATTGAAGCTACCAAGCTCTTCCACATTTTCGTTATTCAAATATGGCTACACGATCCAAGTATAGTCTCACAAAATTAAACAATGTGAATTATCTAAGCGGATTAAAAGAGGTACTATATGGTAAGGCGTAATAATACCAGGAGTACTTCAACATCCACGCATTCATATCTTCACTTTACTGTGCGGACGCTGAAGTACTCCTGGTATTATTGCGCCTTATAGTTCCCCTTTTTATCCGCTTAGAAAATCCACATTTTTTAATTTTGTGTAACTGTACTTGGATCGTGTAGCACTTCATGTAACCATATTTAAATAGGGAGAAAGGCTGAAGAGCTTGGTAGCTTCTGTCTTGACCTTGTTTGGAACTATAGAGGAGAAGAGGAGAGGCTAAATGCTAACGCCGTCTGTGCTATGTTTACGTGACTGAGGGCACGAGTGAAGACCAGACAGGTACAAATGAACTTGTCTAAACTAAGGTAAGGACATATCTCAGTATGTAAAAACGGTGGCCTATTCCTTTAAACTGTGGTGGTTTGATTTAAATCTTATTTCTTAAATCTGAAATGTTTCAGTATAATGGCTCCCTTGGTTGTTGAGTATGATCGTCACATAGAAGAGATGACTGAACAGCTTCAGAAATACCAGGTAAACTTTGTGTTTTTAACTAAACAAACGCTAATGTGTATTAAACTTAAATGTCTGTCACTTGCATTAACAGTCCCAAATGGCAGATGTGAAAGTCAAGTTGGACAGAGTCATCAAGGAAAATGAAAGGTATACATTGTTCAAGTAGTTTTGTGCTCTGGTTTGAGTGTAAACTCTATTTCCACCTGTACTTATCAGGCTTTATATTACAAGGCTGCCTTATTATTAGCGACCTGGTGTTAATTGAATTAACAAAAATGTGTCCTTGGTTTCCGTAAAACTTGTGTGAGAAAAAAGGAATCCATTTACTAAAACCTCTTGGGTATAAATTTCAGAAAATGTATAGAGTTAATTAAAAAGCAGTGAGGGAAGACGAGGTCTTTTGTGCGTGACAAAGGTCATGTTCTTTTATTAGTGAGTGACCATCCACTTGACAATGTGCTAATTAAAATTACCTTACAAAAAATAGTTTCATTACTGCCAGGCAGGCTCTTGTTAAAATTCAAGAATAGACGACAGCCAACAAAACAGCATTTTATTTCTAGTCAGTCCAGAATCTGTGATTTAAAAATGACCTTTAAACCCTCACCTTTTTCAGGCTGCACACTGAGCTCAGAGAGTCAGTGGAGAAGCAGCTCCAGGCCATGCCAGTGTCCTTAACCGCGGAGGGCAGCGCGTTGGAGGAGGAAACAATCATCAAAAACCTTCAAGAGCAGATACAACTCTCCGAACAGGTTTCTTTAATCCTGCAATTGCAATAACTGTATGAATGTGTGTGGTTTTTCCATCTTTCATTATCAAGTGGAGCTAAATTCATCAACATGTTTAGGAGCGAGGGCAGGCCATGGAGCTGTGGCAGACGACATCCCAGGAGCTCGACCGCCTTCAGCAGATCTATCAGAAGACTATCTCCGACGGACAGATGCACGACGCACACAAGCAGCAGCTAACAGTTCAGTAATTACTATCACCACAGTGTCACACGTGCACCACTAGATGGAGCCATTTCCATTACAACGACTGGCTCATGTTAATGATGTACAGTGGTTTAGTGTAATTGCAAGCAGTTAAGTTTTATTTCTGCTATTTTGCCTTAACAGGATCAGCTTGCTCAATTCCAGCAACACACACACAAGCTCCAAATGGCAAATCAGAAGCTCGAAATGGTAAGTGGTTGATTAAAAGCTTGTTGAATTATCCTCTCCTAATTAAATATGCGGTGGAACTGTGGCCCTCATTGTTGAAATTAACATTGTTTTCTTAATTACCTCTGTAACTTCGCAAGACTGTTTTCCGTCTTTCCCTTCCTTTGTAGGTATTAGATCTGCACAGGTGGTGTTGTAGTTCTTCTGCTCCCGGTAATTTAGTCCAAGTGTTTTTTTTTTGCAGAGAACACACATAGTGACATGTAAGCCTGGTCCTGCTCCTGAGAACAATGGGAGAGTAATACAATAGCCGACTGATTAATCTTTAATGACTGTACAAGCAAGAGCTCTGCAGGCTTTCCCCTCGAGTCTTTCCACTTTGTTTGTGGACAGATCAGTCGACATGTATGTTTTTGTCAAGTGACATTTTGAAGATGCCAAACAAATGGGACTCTTGTCTTTCTTGCCGCACACAGACCAACCAGCAGTTTTTAAAGACATTAACAGAGCAGACGACAGAGATGGAGGAGCTACAAAGTCAACACAGGTAATTCCCACTTAACCTCCTGAACCAAGGACATTTTCTCCAGTTCAGCTTTACCCAAATCTAAAAGCTTCTCGACTGTACCGCCTCATTTGAAAGCTAAGACCTACAAAACTGATTGTGTCTTTTTTGCCACATCAACGTATTTTAATTTAGTTTTAGTCTTTTGACGAAAATGTAATTACATTTTAGTCGAGATTTAGTCTAGTTTTAGTCGATTAAATTGCAAGTACATTTAGTCAACTTTGCATTTATAATAGTCATTATAATCCTATTTAATCAGGTCCTCTGCTTCATGGAGCTGCTCCCACATGAACAAAGCTCAGAGCTGCTCCTTTGGCAGAGAATTTACATGATCTGAGGCTCTTTCAGACTGTCAATAGAAGTTTGGATGATTTTAGTCTCTCCTTTTCATTTTTATTTAGTCTGTCTATCTGGACATTTTAGTCATAGTTTTAGTCTCATGAAAAACGTTTAATTTAGTTTTAGTTCAATTTTAGTCGACAAAATTAACACTGGTCCCCACCGTTTATATAACATTTTTTAAGCGTTTTGTGTCTTTTTCATCGCTTTTTTTTGTCTTGTTTTCGTCTTGTTTTACTCGTGTTTTCATCTTGTTTTTGTCTGGCTTTTGTGTCTTTCTCATCGCTTTTTTTGGTTTGTGTTTTTGTCTTGTTTTTCTTGTTTTTGTGGCTTTTTCATCCCTTTTTTTTGTCTTCTTTTCGTCTTGTTTTTGTGTCTTTTTCATTGCTCCTTTGTCTTGTTTTTGTCTTGTTTTGGTTTTGTTTTTTGTCTTGTTTTTGTCTTGTTTTTGTCTGTTTTTGTGCCTTTTTCATTGCTTTTTTCATTGCTTTTTTGTCGTGTTTTATCCTGTTTGTGTACATTTTTTGTCGCTTTTTTGCCACATTTTTCTTGCGTTTTCAACTGTCACTAGTTTGATGCTTTTTTATTTTATTTTATTTTTTTAGACTTTTAGATTTGGGTAAAACCATACTGTAGAACATGTGCTCGGTTCGTGTGGGGGTTAGGAGGTTAACATTCGCTTTCTGAATGACCTAGTTTAAGCAAATAAAAAAAATGCATTTTTTTCTGTTTTTAGACAGTCTAAGGCTGAACTGAGAACAGCCACTGCCAAAGTCAACGAGATGACCAAATTACTGCAGATTCTCCAGGAGCAGATGCAGCGACGGGTGAGTGAGTAAACTGGGCAAAGTGAGCTGATTAAATAGAAACTGATCAGAGGACGGTGCATGTGTTCAGGAGGGCGATGTAGCGGAGGCTCAGGGGCGAGAGAATGCCTCTGACAGACGACTGCAGCAGCTCCAATCTGCCCTGGGACAGCTCGAGTCCAGGTGAGCACATGCCAAACTGTTAGCATGACCTCATCTTTTTACAGGCTCTTCTTATCTGTAGCAAAGTCACTTGTATTCTGCGCCTCTATTGAGAATCAGCGTCACACAACAGATCAAATATACTTTGGAATCTGTTTAAGTGTCCTCTTGTACTTTTATTAAAATTTGTAGTAACATTAACCTCTTATCCCCCGCCTGAAACGCATTTACTGCAGTTCGGCTTTACCCAAATCTAAAGCTACTCCACCGGAGAACAACAGTGACCAGTAAAAGTGATAGGCGCCACATTTGTGTGTTCATCTCTGATTTTTGTAGCTTTTTGTCATGTTTTTGTTGATTTTTCATTGTTTTTTTGTATTATTGTTGTTGTGTTTTTTTCATTGTTTTATTGACATGTTTTCGTCACATTTGTCATGTTTTTATCTGTTTTTGTCGCCTTTTTGTCATGTTTTTATCATGTTTTTGATGATGATTTGATTCATTGCAATTTATTTTTTAGTTTAGTACTTTTTCATCACTTTTTTGTGTGCTTTTATGTTAAGTTTTCATTACTTCGTTGTTACATTTTTGTCACATTTTTATTAAATTTTTGTCGTGCTTTCTTATCTGTCTTTTGTCGCTTTTTTGTCATGTTTTTGTTGCTTTTTCATTGCTTTTTTTGTTGTGCTTTTGTGGCTCTTTTATGGCTTTTTTGTCCAATTTTTTAAGCATTTTTGTATTTTTTGTCGTGTTTTCGTCACATTTTCGAAGCATTTTTGTTGTGTGTCCCCTTTTTTCATGTTTTTGTTGCTTTTTCATTGCTTTCATGGTTTCATTTTGTCGTTTTTTTCCCCACATTTCTGCTGCTCTTTCATTGTTTCTTTTAAAATTCCTCTTTTGTCGTGTTTTTGTCACAATTTTGTTGCATTTTCATCCTCACTTTGATCACTATTTTGATACTTTTTCTCAAGAAGCTTTTAGATTTGGGTAAAGCCAAACTGTGCTCGGTCCAGGTGGGGGTTAAGAGGTTAAAAAGAAATGCCTCTCTGTAGATGAAATGTGCTCCCTTTATCCTTTTGTCACTCTCCATTGATCGCATTGATGATCATGATGACACCTGTTGTCCCGCCTAGATTAAACGCTGCCACACAAGAAGCAGAAACTGTCCGCCGAGAGCAAAGTGTTTACGAGAGAAAGGTTGGGGAGATCCAGACCCGCTGCACCACTTTAGAGGAGGAGAAATACGCTGCTCTCGCCAAGGTTCGAGAAAGCGTTCAAGCAGCTGAGGAGGCCGCCCTGCAAAAAGAGCAGGTATCTCATTGTTTATGGGCGTCTGAGGAAATGTGCCTTTCTTTGTTTCGGAGTTTGTGGACCGGTCTTGCCTTTTCTCCCAAGGCCCTGTTGAGAGAAAAACACATCACAGAAGAACTTGAAAAGACAAAGGAGGCCATTAAACAGCTGATCCAAGGTGCAGCAATCCGTACAAGAAAAGAGGTGAGGAAGTTCCAGTCCTCCAACACCGGCATATTCCTCACATGTTTTAACAGTATCACTTGATTGTGGGCAGGTGGAGAATGTTCGCAAACAGTGCAACGTTCAGATCCTCAGAATGACAGAGGAGTTGTCTGCGCTACAGCTCGTAAGGCCCCTCTTACGTTAAAGGATGGGTGTTTTGTCACAGTAAAACAAGTCTTTACCCTTTTCTGCTTTTTTTCCCCCTCTCTCTCGCTTCAGGAGTGTGCAGACAAACAGTTACAGATTGAAAGGTCTCTTCGAGAGAGAAAAGCTGTCGAGGAGGAACTGGAAAAGGTAGAATTTCTAGCTATTTTTGGAATCCACTTAGTTCATTACAAAACAATATACAGTTGGAGGAACACCCTGTGGAATTTCTTTCTTTCTGCCTAAATTGGTCATAAAATGCGGTCTGAACTTTATTAAAATCACAAGAATTAATAAACAGTGTCTGCTTAAACTAGTACCACCCAAACAATTACATTTTATCATATTTGTATTGGCCATAGCATGTAAGCATACACAGGATAGGGAGGAACAAGTGAGTACACCCTTGGTTTTAATATCTGGTTGGCTCACACCCAGGGCTGGGTATTGTTTGTACTGGTACTTTAATGATACATGCTTTTTGAAACCTATACTAAAATATTTGTCATATAGAACCATAAAACAGATTAATCATGTTCCTTTTTTCATTTGTATCATTTGTTTGAGGTGAAACAATCCTTTAAAGGGCATAAAAAAACACTTTTTAAGATATTCTCTTTTTCTCTTTTTTCAATATCTACCTGTACCAAACCTTTTTTTCCCCCAATACCACACTGGTATCGTTTAACGGTACCCAGCCCTACTCACACCTGACTCTAAATGTCTGCATAAACTTGTCTAATTAGCTCTTGGAGAATGCTTAACCAAGGGTTTACTCACTTATTCCTCCCTGTCCTGTGAATATTTACATGTTATGGCCAATAAAGCAGACACTGTTTACTTATTAATATGATTTAAATAAAGATCAGACCATTTATGACTAATTTAGGCAGAAATGTACGAAATTCCGAAGGGTGTACTCACTTTTTCCTACTTTAGGTGTACAAAGAGGGCAGAGCAGAACCAGAGTTCAGAAAATTGGAGGCTCTTCACCAGCGGTGTTTGGAGGCTGAGAGAAGGAGAGAAGACATAAACATCACTCTGCAAAGCACCCAGAGCAAACTGAAGAAGATGGAGATGGAGTAAGTGGACGATACCTGTTTCAGTTCTTTCACACGTCTCGGAGCTGTAAGGTGACAGTGGAGCGGTGCCATCTGCTGCTGCTAATGATGTTAATATGGTAATATCATGTTATTCCACTCGCCATCTGCCCAGCTCACCCTACTCTTTTGATATGTTCATCAATCTGCAGCTACAGTGAGGAGCTGTCCCGGTGCCAAGAGGAAGTACGACGGCTGCAGAGCTCTTTGGCTACGGCCAGGGAGGAGTGTGTGAGCATCAGTGAGGAGCGCCTTAAACTGCAGCAGGAGAACACACAGCTCCGCAAAGACATGGACGATCTGAGAAAGTTGAACGTGATTGATCAGAAGAAAGCCAAGCAACAGGTAATCATAATTTCTAATAACATCTGATGCTGAGAAGAAGCCGAATGCCCATCTTAACTGCACATGCGTGGATCACTCAGGCTCCTAATTTTGGCTACCAAACAAAACCACTCCGCCATTGAAATGTGTGAGCGAGTTCAGGTAGCGGAGCGTAAAGACTGAAGTATACGGAGCCATAACCGTGACCCATAAGGCTCACGGGCATTGGTTTAAAGACTATAAGTCTCAAGTGACATTTCTTGCAAATATTTATGTTGTCAATATCTTGAAAGCGAGGGAAAAGTCAGGACGGCGGCTCCATAGGCAGGAGCGGACCATAGTGGACCATAGTGGACCATAGTGGACCATAGTGGACCATAGTGGACCATAGTGGACCATAGTGGACTATAGTGGAACCATAGTGGACCATAGCGGACCATAGCGGACCATAGCGGACCATAGCGGACCATAGCGGACTATAGCGGACCATGTGGAACCATAGTGGACCATAGCGGACCATAGCGGACCATAGCGGACCATAGTGGAACCATAGTGGAACCATAGTGGAACCATAGTGGAACCATAGTGGACCATAGCGGACCATAGCGTACTATAGTGGACCATAGTGGACCATAGTGGACAGGGGACGACCTGGGATCAGCCCAACACAGACACCGCCACTTTTTAAAAATAATTTAAATTTGTCTTGAAATCGCAGGAAAAAGTTCCAAAACGGTGTTGATGTTAAAGGGACTATACAGAGTTTAAACATGTTAAAATTAAGTATTTTCCTCCCCCTACATGTTCCAACAATGTCCTAATGTGTAGAATGAGCTCAGACCTGTTCACCACAACTGCCTCTAAAATCCTGCACTGTCACTCAAAAAGGTGTTAATTCGGGTCCGAAGTGCCGTCATGCACAAGCTTAATATAGAAGCTGCAGTTACACGTATGACCTGAGGTGGCAGTAGTGAGTATAAAATGACAAACTTGCATCTAGTCCCTTTTAAATATAGTGGGTAAATTTCCGTCTGTCAAATTAGTGATTAGTGATATGTTGTACCATCAGATCACTCATAAAATAATATACAAATAAAGTAAATTTAGATGGCGTATGTATCTCTGGTCACAATAATATTAAAAAAAGATTTTGTTTACTGTCCACTTCCTACAAAAAAAAAAAAAAAGAAATGGAAAAATCTAATTCCTGTTTAAATGTAATGATTGTCGGCGACATGAGGCCACAGTTTCAGACCCTGCACTTTGTCCACAACAGTCGCTTTCGAGGGTCAGAAATGTTTTTTTATGTGAACAAGGACTAGGCTAGTCGTCTCTACATATGACGACCGTTCAGTTCTTTCAGTCTGTCTCCGTACGCAGCCCTGGTTGTAAAAATAGACTTTTTAAGCTAATATTGTAACAAGCTCAAAACACAAAAACAAAAACACTTTATATCAACAACTTTCCAGCGGTTTAAACGGTCCAAATCTCACTTAAAACATTTTCAGATGTCACAACGGGAGCAGGAGTGTTGCTTAAAGGAGCGTGAACTGGACGCTCAGATTCGCGAGTTGGAAGAAACCGGACGGAGAAACAGTGCTGATCTAACCCGGCTTCTCACAGCGCAGCAGAAAACTACTCAGCGCTGGAAAGAAGAGGCCAAAAAGCTGATCCAGGACTTTGAGAGTAAAATGACGAGCCACAAGTAAAGACACAAGAAGTAAGGTTTTTAATGTGAAGAAAGAAAATGGCATATTTATAGGATCTATGTATTTTTTTTAGGTCGGAACTGAATCGTCAGAAGCAACGTTCACATGAGCTTGAATTACAGCTTGAAACGGATCGAGTCACAATTACAGAGGTTTGTTTAACCAAAGCGTATCTTATACAATACAGTGCCAGGCCAAACAAAAATCACCCCCTGGATCTAACTGTTGTGATCTAAGTTCAGCAACACTGAACGATCATTAGAGCATGCAAACTTTATTTGTGTAGACTTTTTCTTTGGTCAGGCAGTGTATATGAATATATTAGGTACATTTCCCACAGCAGAAAACCCTGCTCTGTTTGCAAGAATGTGTAACACAGGTCTTGCGAAGTGCTGTTAGGGTAATAAAAAAGTGCAGAAGAAAAGAGCAGTGCCAAACTAAAGTTCAGTGTCTAAGGATTAGAAAAAATGTAAAACAACACATTTTTTGAAGAGGGATTCATTAGATATTGCATTTTGATTGCATTATTTTCACCCACATAACGCGTTGTATTAGGTCTTCACAAAAGTACAGTATTGCAAATTTTGGAATCAAATGGCATTTTAAGACATGAACATTATTGATTAAATGTAAAGTGGAATATCCCTATTGGATGTAATGAGGCTGTGAACAACTGTTTCAAAAGCATTTTGTTTATCCTTTAAGAAATCACTCTTTCAAAAGCAATTGTTTTTTTGTGAAGGTGAGATAAATATTGACTGATTTCCACTTTAGCTGACCTCAACATGCCTCCAGCAAAAACTCATGAAGTCAATCGATCTTTTGTTTGCCTTGTCTGCTTTAAGAAAGGCTCGTCCATGACTTCTATCTCTCTCTCGAGAATACACAAGTATTTCATTGAAGATTTTGATTCAAGTGATCAAAAGTTGCCAAATGGTATTTGTTCCCGCTGCAGAAACATCCTCTTGGATGTCGACAGGGGAAAGCCTGCTGCTCTGGATGATCCAGTTGATTTTTCAACTTTGAACTATACAGTCCTGACAAGTCACTGAACTTAAAGATTTGCAGAGTTGCCCATGCAGTATTTGCATGATTGCTCGGAGCTAAAGTGGTAATCAGTCAATATTTATCTCACCTTCTTCACCTTGCTTTTGAAAGAGTGATTTCCTAATGGATATACCAAATGCTTTTGAAATAGTTATTCACTGCCATTTTACATTTATATTCATAATTTCCATGTCTTAAAATGCCCTTTCATTCCAAAATTTGCAATACTATACTTTTGTGAAGACCTCAAAATCTCGTTATTTGGGTGAAAATAACCATATTTTATTTCAAAATGCAATATCTAATGAATCCCTCTTCAAAAAATGTGTTGTTTTACATTTTTATAATCCTCAGACACTAAACTTTAGTTTGGCACTAATCTTTCTTCTGCACTTTTTTATGACCCTAACAGCATTTTGTAAGACCTGTGGTAATATACATTGCCTTGTGTTACAGTATGAACGGCAGCTTGCAGAGTATCAGGAGAAGTCCAGTCGTCTACAGATACGTCTCACACAGGCTGAACAAAAAGCAGCTACAGCTACACAACAGGTAAAGTATCATTCTGTCGCATACAGCTGTTACTTTGTGAAACTGAAATGTGTCTGAATAATATACCTGTATATATTTCACTATCTCCAGTCTTTATCAGAGACAGAATTATGATAACAGTGTGGTAAACTGACATGTAAAACTGTGTGCGTCCCTTATGCCAGTTTGTTCTTGTTTCCAGTTAAATATGATGACGTCACGGCAGAGGAAAAGACACTTGGCCGAACAAGAGACAATTTAAGGCACTTCTAGTTTTGATGAAAGATGTTCAACTGTGAATTTGTAAATGTGTTTTCTTTATCACTCTACACACGTACAATAAACAAATATATAAAAAATATTGTATTATTTTTTCTTTCAGTGTACAATTTAATGGAGGGCTGCCCTCATTAAAAAATATTTTCACAAGTAAAGTCCTGTTGCAGGGTTATTCAAATACTGGTCTAAAACCCTTAATATTATATTTATTTCCCTCCATCAATATTGACCTCAAATATTGGCTAAATATGGAGAATTGCATGAAATATGTAATAATAGAGAGATGGGGACTTTATTTTGTGGCCAGGTATCCATATTTGTTTGTAAATTGTGAATTATTCTATTAATTAATTTGCAGTTAGTCCATGGAGGGTCTTCAGTACCAACTGTAATGTCTAAGGATTTGGACACTGTGTGTCTTTGCAATTATCCAGATCCTTTAGACCACAAGGGTTGACAGGACCAAACACCCGGTTTATCAAAAACAATGCATGTACCAAGCATCGCCACTAGGTGGTACTAGTACACAAGCACAGATCGTACAAATACTGTAAACTAAGAGAATTAAGAAAATATCAATGTAGGCCATCTCCAATTAGCTTAACTAAACAAATACCTGTGTGTGTAAAATAGGACATTGTGCTTAGTCCAGATTGAACATGTGTTGCTTTGATCATGGGTTTGATAGAATTGATAATTGACAAGATCTTATATTGTGATTGTAATCTTTTGCAGAAGACTGGATGACTTTCTGAAGGCTGGTTTCAAGACTGTATGGTTCCTAATCATAGACCGCCTACAGGGGACTACTCTATCTCGCAAGTCAAAGCTGCACACATTTCCATCCGGGCAGTAGCCTGTGTGTTTGTACCATATATTTTTGTGCCAAGTGCTTTTTTCACTTTTGGTTCAGGTGACTTTGAAAATACTCTAAAGGTTTTGGACATTGGCAAAGAGGAAGATGACACAAATGTACAGCTATGCTCAGAACAGCTGTCACATGACCGTCATATGTGCTGGTGATGGCTGCTGGGTTAGAGAAACACACACACAGACATATTAGGTCTATAGGGAACTACTTACATCCTTCGTCCAAGTCTCAGGTGAAAGCAATATCACCCCTTGGAAAGAAAACAAACACCTATGTCATTAACTAAATCAATACTGAGATGAGCAGCATATAACGTTTCTACTCTGAGCTGTGTACAATTGAAAGACAAATTAAGTAAAAACAACAGGTAGATAGGCAGAGTATTTGTAGAGCAATTGTAAACAGCAAAACCTAATAGTCCTTTGTTGTATCGGTTTTTAAACCCATTTGAATTGATGCACCAACACCAAATGTGGAGAGCATGTGTTTAAATTGAATTAAGTTCTGGGCAGTCTAATGACTTGTGATTCATTGTCCGTGTTTACGGACCATTGCCCTTTGCTCTGAGCTCGCATCCTTATTTTCTTGTTTTAACTACCTATTTGTATTGTATAAAGTGGTGTAAGTTCATGACTTGAAACGAGTATACTGAGAATGATCCCTGGAAAAGAGTAACCCACACCCAACTGAGGATGTTGATCAACCTTTATTTAAGATTCACTATTTTTATATTTGTATGGATGAGCAAACAATCTTTATTTTATACAGTTAACCTTTTTTTTTGCCTTGATTTTGTTTTTCAAGGAATTATTCAAACCATATTTCAACCTGAAAAGACTCAGAGAAACTGAGTGGCGTTACGAAGTTTTATTGGACATGAATCGTATTTGTGGCTCAGACCCCGGTGGAAGATTGAATTAACGACATGAAATACATGAAGAATATTAGACAGAATCTTCCCCCACAGCCCGGACACTGGTGGTGGTAAAGGATGAGACCCGGGGCGGCCAGTGGACAACGGCGAGCAGAGCAGAGGAGAGGCCAGGCAGAGGAGGGGCAGAGGAGGGTCGCAGCACATCGGGGAAACGGCCGAGTGATGGACGAGGAGGATTAATGAATTAGCAGTTAAGCTTCATGTCCCTTTTTTTTGTCATTCATTTATTGACTGAAGCAGAATGTGTTGAATTTTTGCCCTTGACTTAATTTTAGGTATCAATGTGACTTTTTATTGCAGACTTTTGTATTTTAGAGGAAGTCTCACCACCACTGGAATTACTTTGAGGCTTTTGTAAAATAACATTTGGCCAGCAACAGGGATACTGTAGCACACTACACTTATACTGCCTGTATCGTATAGATACAGACGGCATCTCGTAATAGAGGGGGGGGCGTGGCCTCGCCAAGGGGGAAAATAGAATCTTTTGGGAAACACAGTTTTTCACTCTTTTTAGCCATTTCCTGGCAAAATATAAACGTATTAATTATAATAATAATAATAATGCATTGGTTTTATATAGCGCTTTTCTGGACACTCAAAGACTCTTTACATTGCACTATTCGTTCACTCCATACTTAGTGGTGGTAAGCTACTATTGTAGCCACAGCTGCCCTGGGGTAGACTGACGGAAGTGAGGCAACCAGTCTGCACCATCGGCGCCTCTGACCACCACCACTCGCTCAGTCACTACATTCGCCAGGCTTCCTGGTGTTTCCAAACGGTCTCCCATCCAAGTCCTGCCAGGCCCTTCCCTGCTTAGCTTCCAAGGTCTAGTCTAAATCGGGTCTATATCGATGTTTATGCACAGCAGATTGCAGGGCTACCAACTTTTCACCAAACTTTGGAGTGAGACATTGGTCGGTCCCGAGCTGGGTGCTGGGTGGCCTTTTTCATGGCGATAGTGTCTCGTAATGCTATTAAATTCTAAGCCAAAAACAAGTCTACGATTTACATGACTGAGCACATCAGGAGCTGCATATGGATCAGAGGGGGCTTGGCACCACCCCACATGACCATCAGAACCTATTGAAAGTGTGGGAGGGCACTCAGAAGGGGGGGTTTGTGGGTCCTCCCCCAATACATTTTTTATAATTCAGATATGATTTCCTGCAATCTGGTGCATTATAGATCATAAATAATAATTTTAGCTGGTCTATTTAGTGGTGTTAAAGAATTATATTTCTGGGCCCCTTTCAAATTGAGGCCTCTGGGCAAATGTTACAGCCCTGTCAAAAGGTACAGTGACACAATCTGTGTCAGTCATTCCAATTACTACCAACAAAAATCAAGTAGCACAAGCTTTAGAAAATATGAAAATTTGATCCCTGTATTTTGCAGTATGTTAGAGCATGTTTGCCGATTAAACTTTGAATATGATTATTCAATGTAATAACTGCTTTTTCTCTGCCTCTCTCTCCCTCGCGCAAAAGGGGAAAAAAACTTAAAAGAGAAAAAAGGTTAAAGAGGTCTAGCTTCAATGCGATCTCCGCTGTAACCGTTGTTTATTATTTCATTAGGACTTTTATTTCTCAAACTCGTTGCCTTATGCATGCTCACTTTGAGCTCCTCGTGGGGCAGCAGCAGCGGTGAAGGTGACCGGGCCGGAGGAGGAGGAGGCAGTGTGCGGTGATGTTGCTTCAGAGGCGGGCAAGAGAAGAGTGAGCTGAGTGAACAGGTGGAAGATGTGAGTGTCGGGGCTCCTGTAGCCGCCTCGTCACTCGCGGAACCCACGCGCCTTTTTCTCTCCCATCGCCCGCCCCGGGATAGTGCTGGCGCTGCATGGCAGCGTTCGGGCTCGCTCTCTCGCTGTTTCCCTGGAGCCGCGCTCTAAAACCCTTTCATTCGCAGTCCCTCTGTCAGCTCCGTCCAGCCCACTTCAGCAGTGACTTTTGTTTTGCAAAAAAAGCAGGTACAACTTAAAGTGGGGGTATTATGCTTTTTTCAATCACATAGCACCAGCCTATAGCACACTACAATGATGACAAAACCTTCTGTTGGTCTGTAACTGCAGTAAATTAGAATAACTGCCTTGTATAAAATTGCTCTCTCAAAATGGCTGCAGCGAATGTCTTGAAATAGGCCTCTGTCTCTTTAAGAACCTCTGACCCTTTCCGACACACCCCCTCCACACGCTGTCTGTGGCATCAGTGGGGAGGGGGTTCTGCTGAGGAGCAGTGGTTGGTTACTCGGCTGGTGACGAAAGGTCGGAGGCGTCTCCAGGAGGTGGAGGCGTTCCTAGGAGGACTCGGGCAAACCTATCCCTAAAATGGCTGCCATCAGAGTTTTTACAGATCCATCCATCCATCCATCCATCCATCCATCCATCCATTTTCTTCCACTTTTCCGTTTCCGGGTCATGGGGGCAGCTGTTGGAGTTGCCCAAATCACATTGCACCAGCCCCTTATGGCTCCTCCTGCAGGTGGTGGGTCCACAGAAGGACGGCCTCACGATTAACCGGGCCTGTTGGGTCTCTCATAATGGGCTTCTGAACCTCTCTTTGTCTGACCCGTCACCTAGGACCAGTTTGCCATGGGAGACCCTACCAGGGGCACGAAGCCCCCGACAACAGAGCTCCCAGGATCATTCGGGTGCTCAAACCCCTCCACCACGTTAAGGTGGCGGTTCCAGGAGGGGAGTTTTTACAGATCACTCAAAAATACGTGAATGTGCCGAGGCAACACTTCAGGCATGTTTTTAATGAGGGAATGACATAATAACATGATGTAAAGCTTGAAAAAGTCGATTTAGCTTAATACCCCCCTTTAAGTGACGCCCCTCCTCCGAAAAGGAATCTACCAGAAATGAGCTGTTCACCTCCGCGAACCCGTTCATATCGTTCACTGTAAAGACTCGTTCAGAGCCAGATCGTTCCCGACCGACACATCACTAGCCGCCGACAGACACACAGACAAAATAAAGCGTCTGCAGCCGCTCACTGCAAAAAGTCAGGGATATTTTTGGGTTGAGCGTGTGATATGAGGAGTGTGGCCATGTCGTTTAATCTTTATTTAGTAGAAAACTATATTCATAATTAGTAGTTAATAAAGACGTTTTTTGAATAGTTAGTTGCTTATACATGAGCGATTCCAGAGATGCCGTCTGTATCTATACTTTGTGTTTCTGTTATTAATGTGTTTTACAAGGACATAACTGCTGCACCATCAGGAGGTAACCGCAGCTCCGTTTCATCTGCAAACACGACACAGTGGAGCAGTGCCCCACACCAATCTTCAAGGTCACGACAAAACAATTGAGCTGTCACACCTCTTCAGCTTCCAATCAATATTTTTGTCAAGCTGTACTTGTTTTTCCTTTTCTCTTATTCTTCTTTTACCTTTTGCTTTAGGATATCCTGAAGGGTTTCTTTACTGAGTGTCTGAGCGAGAGAACGCCTGCTCCTCTCACAGTGTACACACAGTTGTGGACATTTACGAGTGGATTTGCTCCGCACTCCAGCAAAGTCCCACTACGTCTGCAATCTCAGGGATCTATTCAAGGTGAGATGCAAAGCAATGGTTCAGCCTCTACAAAGACACACATTTAGAGGCGCAAGGAAAACACCGGCTCCTCAGTACAGAAGTACAGACTGTCCCATCTGTGCACAGCAAATAGTCTGTTTATGAACACAGAGCACGAGTTGGTGCATGAGGGACATTTACCAAAGGGACAACTGTTGGAAAAGTAAAACCTCAATGGAACAAATCAGATCTTACCACAAATTACCACTTTGGTGTAACATTTTTTTATTTTTAAAGGGATATTTCAGGATTTTTTACATAGGGCCTAATTTCCTCGTTGTCTTGTTGATTTCTGGAGACATATATATTTTTTAATTCATGCAGTCCTTATATTTGAAGAGTTTAGTGGTGCTAGGCTAATGCTAGGCTAGTGCATGTCTATGGTAACTAGTAGCCCGCATTAAAAACAGTCTGACCCAAGCACGGTGCACCTAAGGCAAATCACTTATAACACCAGACTACACATATAAATGTCTGCGTTGACTGAATCATTTTTGAGATATGAGCATTTTGTATTTAAAATAACTTATATTATAGCAGCTTCAGCTTCCTGGTTGTAAGCTACGCAGCGGCGGAGTGATCTGCTCGGTTACCGGATCTACAGTTTGTATACCTGCGGCCGGCATTACTACACGTGGAATTCACAAAGGAGCTTTCTACAAATCAGATTTGGCAACGTTTGGAGGACGACCCCATGATTTAGAGGTTTTTAATGCAGGCTACTAGTTACCATAGACATGCGCTAGCCTAGCACTAGCCTAGCACCGCTAAACTCTTCAAATATAAGGACTGCATGAATTAAAAAATATATATCTCCAGAAATCAACTACACTCTGGATGACTAGGAAATGAGGCCCTATGTCAAAAATCCTGAAATATCCCTTTAATCTTGAATTACACTCTAGTGGTCTATTTTGTCATTTTCGTTTGACATAGACATGTCTATTTACTTTTTTATTGCCTTTTTTATCAGTGCTGGAAGACGTTGAAGGCCATTTTGTGCAAACATTGAGAAATATCTCCAACTTCAGCATTTTATTTATTATTATTGTTGTATATTATTATTATAGCATATAAACCACATTTCAAATGGATCACTGCAAGTCCTTTAACAATATACTGTGTTCGTAAAGGATTCATTTTTGCAGATCATTACCACATTTCACAGTGCCCCGTGTCTGAAATGAAGTTGTATGTTTTCTGTATTGGTGTTTACAGGTCTGCTGATTTGAGCCGGAAGACGAGGCTGTAGCCAAATCCTGGGCTGAAGACTGGGCTGTAGCTGATGAAGCTCAGTGGGACCTGGAGGGGCGCTCTGGAAGCAGCCCGTCTGGCAATTACGTCCCTGGACAAGGCTGGAATCTGTGAGATCAAGGTGTTTACTAAGCCCTCGAACATGACCTTCAGACTCTCTGCATCCTGCTCCACAGCGAGGGAGTGAGCGCTTCCTGTAGCCCAGGACAGGTCTGTGTAACATCATCTGGAATTTATGATATGCAGTTTTTGCTGAGTGACTTTTTTAAATCTAAAACCACATTATATTGTACAGTCAGCATCCTGAGAATTACCAAACCATCTCATGTGGCGCCTGTCCCTTTGTCACTCTTTATTTCATCAATCAGTCCCCACTACAGCGCTGTAGATTCAGGCTCAAGTCATAATATAATTAAGAGTAGTATTTATTTATGCATGATTACAGCGTTCACGTGCATTATATTATGCCCCTAAAGAGAATAGTGGGTCCAAAGCAGAAGTAGGTCTGCCCACATGAAACACTACCGCTATGAGAACTATTAAGCTATTTTTAGCTGTACTACGTGATTTAAATACGTTGTACTCAGTTATGTAGGACAGAGCATAGACCTGATTATACTGGAGCATTTGTCATTTCATATTGTTACAGAACATTAGTTCTTTGAAATGTAATTCTGGATGTGACTATGGCAACCCTGAGGGAGAAGCAGCATGAGCTAATGGAAGTTAAGAACAAGACCTGACTCCTTCAAGAGCACTTTGTGAACCGTGATGAGGTGCCACCTCTCTTTGTTGTGCTTATAGTGACATTGCGGATGACTGCACACTGGAAAAAAAAGCCATCTTATCTCAGAAAAATGGCTTGAAATGTGCTTGGATTAAGACATTTAATGCTGATTTTGAGTAGGTTTAGATTGTACTGAAATAAGATAGCCAATGGAACGAGCATTCATTTAAACCGAGACACTTGAAATGAGAGAACACTCAAAACAAAGACAAAAAAATGTTGCAATAAAATAGTCCAAACCTACTCAATATCTGAAATAAATAAATCTGATAATTCAAGCACTTTTAAGTCATATTTCTTATTTTGTTTGTTTGTTGTTTGTCCTTATGTGATAGATTAGATTTCTTCTTTTTTTTTTTCAGTGCATGTCAGGTGGCTTACTACGGGACGTTCACTTCCCATTATTCAGTTATTTGCAGATGGAAACTGGACAATTTTAACACAAACAATGATGTGTTAAACATGTAAAGTCTATGTCAATCATTTTTTGGCTGAAAGACCAGTGGATAAAACATGCCAAGAACTGAACTTTCCCGTCAGCCCTAGTTTCAGCCTGATTAAGATTCTGGGTGACCTATGTGGGATTTGTCAGTGGAACACAGAAGGTTTGCCTCAAGACACAGAAACTCTGTCCGGGTGACTTATGTTCACTGCAGGCTCCTCATGATACATCCACAGGACCAGTATGTTAACGTTTTTGTTCACCTTAATGTGTTGACATACTGTATATATTCCATATCACTACTGCAAACTCTGCCAAAGTTCAATGAAATCAATTGATATGGACAATTTTCCAACAGGGCAGCAGACAGATTGTAAAGTAATTAAATGAAGAGACCTTAATTCCTTTCTGTACCCTTGAAAACGTGATCCGTCGAGGCTTACCTGTTGCAATGGAGGAGGCTGGCCTTTTTTGTGAGATTACTCCGGCGGATTTGAGTGGCCAACATTAATCACTGACCTTTGATTATTTGTAAGTGTTTAGCTAAAGGAGAGCCTCCTGAGTATGAGTATTTAAGGCATAGATGAAAATGGCTCAGCGTTCCTGAATCCCCACTGTTTTCAGAGCGGTGTTGAATACTCTACATCAATAATTGACATTTGCTCATGTTTAGTCGCCTGCTGAGACATCCACGGCATAGTTATTCTATTTAGAGTACATACAAACAAGTATGATATTGTTTACTCCAAAAAAAAAAGTCTATGGTTTATTAGCAGTGTGTGTTTTAGTTATTATTATTGTTTTGTTTTCATTAGGTGTGCAGAAAGCATCCATTAATAAAATCACTGTGACACTCTGGCTTAGAAGATCAACTATTTATAAAATTGCTCTCTCTCTCTCTCTCTGCACCATCAAAATAATGTTTAAGCCTTGAATGCTATTTTCAGTGATGCTTGGAGAGTCCCCATCTGGAAGGGCAGACATGGATCGGATCAACAAAGCTTCCAACCAGCTGAAAGGCATTGATGATTGTGAAGCTACATTTTGCATGGGAAGGATATGAGCTTGTTTAAAGGTGAGTACTAGTGCTGTCTGTCTGTCTGTCTGTCTGTCTGATGTCGTCTGCAAATAAACTGTGCTTTTGTACCGGTGACGTTAAAGCCCAGGAAACGCCTGAAGGACACAGAGGCCACAGAGCTCATGATCAATTCAACGAAAGAGAAACACACCTGTGGCTCTGTTTTATATTCGGTCATCATTTCCTCTCTGTCAGAAATGTATCGAATACGCGACGCTGCCGGTAGTCGAGCCGTTAAAGGAACAGGCCACCGATTTTACATACTGAGATATGTTCTTACCTGAGCTTAGACGAGTTGACGAGTACCTGTCTGGCCTTTGTGTGCGCGCTCAATCACGCAAAACGACCAAAGATGTTGTTAGCATTTGGCCTTTCCCTGTATATTCCTATAGCTCCAAATGGGGTGAAGTTGGAAGCTACCGCGCTCTTCCACGGGCACGCACAAAGACCAGACAGGTACGTATCAACTCGTCTATGCTCAGGCAAGAACATAATCTCAGTATGTAAAAACGGTGGCCTGTTCCTTTAAGGCAGCCATGTGCATATGAGACATAGGACACTACAAAATGAAAGAAGGTGAAAAGTGTGTGAAGAAAGATCATGATCATTTTTAGCTGTTTCTTACATTCATACAAAATTAAATAAAACAACAACAGCTTTAACAATTACAACGGCAACAACAACTTTCTTCATCACTTACTCTCATTAGTCTTCATTACTTAATAACAACAACTATTATGATGGTCATAATCAGTATCATCACTGTTAAACAATTGTCCTTACCCTCAATCCTTCTCATTACTCCCGCTGGCACTGCTACTTATAAGACAGTTCATCACTGTTCAAAACATCAAATTAAAGAGATGGCAAAATCAGGATGGGAGAGGTAGAGGTTTGTTTCATTATTATAACCTTTTGGAGCACAATTACTTTCAAAGTGGTACTTTCGAAGGCTAAATCGATTCAACAGGTTTATACAATTACCCAACGTTTCAAGAATCATCCAAGCCTTGAATTCTCTTCTTTAAAGGCCCAAACTGTGAAGTTGCACAGTCACCAGGTTGCCAAAAAAACTTGCCAATCTCTGATTGAATTCCAACAAAGATTGATAACAATCATTCAGATAGATACAACACAGAAAGTGGATCAAATCGAAGGGTAAATCGATTCAACTGACATTTTTATAGATAGTTGCCCTCCCAGTCTACCATCTGATGGGACAAAACAGCTTTGGCCCATGAAAAAGAGAATTGGATGATTCTCGGAACGTCGGACAACTACAGTACGTTTAAAAATGTCCAGTTGAATTGATTTAGCCTTCTGTGTTGTATCTACCCGGATTATTGAGATCAATCTTTGTTGTAATGTGTTAAGGCCCGTTTGAGCAGAACACATAATATGTTTGTGTGTGGACACAATAAGACAAAGTTATTTTAGAAAACAATATGTAGGTATTAAGGTAAGTATTTTATTAATTATCTCTGTGTATTTGGTGCAAACCGCTATTTGTCATTCCTTCCCATTTACACGAGTAACAGGGAGTCGAGAAAGAATCCATATTGGCAGATCCTGCACAAAGCATGTTCCTACAAAGGGCAGAGAGGCAGTATTCTAACCATACCAATACCATCCAACCCTCCATCCATCCATCTTCTTCCACTTGTCCGCTGCCGGGTCGTGGGGGCAGCTGTTGGAGCTGCCCAAATCACATTGCACCAGCCCCTTATGGCTCCTCCTGCAGGTGGTGGGTCCACGGGAGAACGGCCTCACGATTAACCGGGCCTGGTGGTCTCTCATAAGGGGCTTCTGACCCGCTCTTTGTCTGACCCGTCACCTAGGACCTGTTTGCCATGGGAGACCTTGCCAGGGGCACGAAGCCCCCGACAACAGAGCCCCCAGGATCATGTGGGTGCTCAAACCCCTCCACCACGTTAAGGTGGTGGTTCCAGCAGGGGCATACCAATACCAAATTCCACAATATTGGTGCTAAATTGAAAGTGCATCATGAGCTGTAGTGAGGAAAAACATATACAATAAAGTTACACGACCTAAAGCTGAAGTAGTTTTCTGTGTAAAACCAGTATATATATTTGCACAGTTGTTGGAATTTAAAATGCAGACTCTTCGCGTGTATAACCTTGACGTTAAATTGACATTGACAATGCAATGCAAGGCTTAGTGTCGGCAAATCTTTTATGTTTTAATTTCTCATAGTCAGTGATGTTGAAAAATAAAAAAAAAAAGCTGACAAAGAGACGGACAAATATTGGTTGACAGAAGAAATGAAAAACAATATCTCGGTTCGCCAGTCCTTGTTGCTGCCTATGTGTTGCATACTAATACCCTTGATATCAGATGATCCTGTGCCCTTGAAGTCTGACTTAACCCAGAGGACTAATTCAAAATGGTGTATTTCAATGGTTCTCTTTGAATAAGCACTTTGAATTCACTGCTCTCCCTCTGTCTATAATTCTCTTTCCCACCGGGGGGGAGTCTGTGATGCTAAGCGCCGGTGCTTAAGGTAAAAGGTAGTACTGAGCAAAGATTTAAAAGGCCTTTGAGATAACACTCTGGTTTTATTGATGTGCTGTGAAGGTTGGAGACTTTAGCACCATCTACTTGTACCCCATAGGAGGTATACCCCAGAGTTCACCCACCATTCGGCTCTCATTTATACTGCATTAGTTTGACTGAAGATTCTGCCTCGAAGCACCACATCATGCTAATGTGTCTTTTTTCCCCCCATCACCCTTGTTTCTATGAAAGTCATTTGCTTTCTATAGTCTATACATCAATCACGTAACTGTCAGAAGGAGAAACTCTAACGGTTTTCAAATGTGACTCCTCTTTCCTTTTCTAAAAAGAGAAACCTGTTTAAGAAGTGTAAATCACCATCAGTCGAGTCCATCTGTTTTAATCATTTCGTTATCCAGTTAACTCTTCCTGGAGTGAATTCAATCACTCTGTAAACATTTGGACTTCCTGCATTTTATTGCGTAATAAAACTCAAAACCTGAGCCTTTCTTAACCTCTTACCTCCCGCCTTAACCAAGTGCATTTTCCCCAGTTCAGCTTTACCCAAAACTCAAAGGTCACAGCCTAATAGGCCAGAGTAACCCCTCATTTGAAAGCTAAAACCTACAAAACCCATTTAATCTAATGTCGGTGGGGGCCCTCTGGTGGCTGCTTGGTGTACGTCCGCTGGGAGAGCGGACGTCATTTGGACAGGAGCGGGTCACCTGACAACTCCCATAATGCAGTTATCTGGTTAGTTTTCCTCAGAACAGAAGGCTGAGGTTCTTTAGGTCATGAAGAGTGTCACAATAAAGTGGTTTAACTAATAAAAATATAATCTGGTGGAGTCGTGAGTAAAAAAGTATGTCCACTACTCATTATAAGTTAACTTTATAGAACCATGACTCACTAAAGCAGCAGCAGGATGGGGATAAACAGCGCCACAGAGCAGTGGTGGAGAGATGATGTAACTGCATCTTCTCAAATCTGTGTATATTAAGTGTTAACTGCAGGCTTCAGAATAACGGGTTGGTTCATGGGGGCCCCAGGCAGCTGCCTGCTTTACCTTATAGAGCAAGCTACGTCTCTGCTTATACAAGTACTGTCTGTGCTGGCAGTGGGGCGCTCTAAGCCAAGTTGAAATGCAGACCATCACAGACTTTATGACAAAAAAATATCAGTGCTGAGGAACCTAAAACAATGGTCTCGTATCAAACTAAAAAACGGTGCCACTTTTACAATCGACAGTCACAATAGGTTAAACCTATTCGACACATTATTATAGTTAAAGGACTGTATATGGCCCATATAAAAATGTCTGAGGATGCATTCCTTCTGGTCAAACAGGGGAAGCTCTTAACGACATTTTCTAATTCTCATTATCACATCTGACATCGGTATAGTATTGTTTATGATGCTGCACATCTGGCAGAACTGCTCTGTCCTTCATACTGATGTCTCTTCACCCTCTTTCACCATGTGTTAATAATAATAATAATAATACATAATACATCTTATATAGCGCTTTTCAGGAAACACAAAGACGCTTTACAAGTGAGACAGACAAACAAAGATGGCCGAGCTATTGTTGGTTGTAGGTGAGCTGAAACAGGTGTGTTTTGAGCAGTTTTTTGTAGGTGGCCAGTGAGTTTGAGTTTCTGATGTGGATGGGGAGTGAGTTCCAGAGGGCGGGGGCGGCGATGGCGAAGGCTCGGTCCCCCAGGGTTCGGTGCTTTGATTTGGTGTTGTCCTGTCCAGTAAAGTCTGGCAATAAAATCAGCCACACTGTATTAGACAAGGTTGTTTTTTTCCTCCCCTTTTACATATTGCAAATTATAGCAGCCGTACCACCTTGACAATGTCCAATCTTTTGATCTAATAAGCTCTGCAGGGTTAGTTACTAGGTGCCTTAAGTTTAGGGTGACAGTGGCACAGTGGTAAGTTTGTTGGTCCAGCTAAATATGAATAACTGTCAAATGTAAAGTGCTTTAGGAAACAGTAAAGGGGGCCTATCAAACATATTCCCATCTCCCCTTCCTTTATTCACATCCGGCATGCCACCATTCTGAAAATTATACTATAAACTAAGCTTTAGGTCTTGAATAAAATAAAGATTAAATTTTATTTTACAAGATTCCCTATCGTATTTGAAACCCAAATGCATTGATTCATTTAAATCTCCTCTTTGCATAATTCATGTGATTGCGCGGTGACGAATGAGCCTCCCAAAGGACTGTGAGCAAATGCCGGCGTCAGATATCTCAATTTGTTTAAAGGCCACATGAGGTAAGTTGTCTGTGGTTTTTATGCATTTTTTCCCTGTGCATTAATCCAGGAAACAAATTATATTTCATTTCATAATGTGCAAGCGCCATGAAATACAAACATGTATAATTCATGAGGTGCATTCATGTTGTGTTTTATATCTTCAGACTTGGAGCGGAAGACGTTTGACCCGTTTGATTTGCTGGAATATTCTTATGAGCTCAAGAACAGGGAGAATCTTCTTTTTTATGTCTACCTGTGCTGCAAAGAAGGATCTGTTCTATGAGACACACACCTTCATAGAACGATGATGCAGCTTTTATTGGCTTAACCTGACATTGACTTATAGTGGTTGAGGTCGCTGCACTTGCTTCTTTGCCGACTGACCTTGTTTTGATGCTGCAGCATGTGGTTTTCAAACTTTTCCCCACCAATTTAACCGTCCAAGTAGCACCAAGGTCAGGGTAAGACATCCAACATGAGATCAGTCTGAAAGTAACCTCTTAGGAATATGACAATATCAAGCAAAACCATACCATGATGAGGCTGCACTGTTGAAGTGTGGGCATATACTTATCAGAACTAATTGTGTAATCATTTTACAGAAAGAGCTGTGCGGAACATTCAGTAGCTAAAATGTAAGAATCTTGTAAATTATTAAACAGCAATATTCCTACATAAAGCGTTCAACAAATTATTTCCAATGTACCACATTTCTTTACAATTCGAGAGCGAGTGCATAAATTGAGAGGATATGGAGATTTTACATTGCCAATAGCTCAAACCACTCGGAAAAGTTTTAGTGTGTCTGTATGCGGAGTGCAACTTTGGAACAAACTGGATATATAACTCAAGCAATGCCTCAATATCCACAGATTTAAACTGTTATATAAACATTGGGTCTGGTCACAATATAGAAAGAGTTGGTCTTACAATTGACATTAATATTACACGTTACAATTTAGTAACAATCTGTTATGGTAGTGCCGCCATGATTAAGTAAGTAAGTAAGTAAAAATAAGATTGATAACATATGATAATTGACCTTTCGCAAACACCTCGGCCCCAAAACGGTCCAAAAATGTCCAATCATACGTCATAGCAATCGTTGCTACCAGACGTTCTCCGGATCTCCTATCGGTGCGCAGCGTGTTTCGATTCCCTTTCACTGCAAAATAAATAATTAAAAGCTCCAGCTAACTTTTAAACCAAGCTTAAATATATTATGTCTATGCTGGAGAATCAGCTTAGACAATGAGCCGTGCGGGGGAGACAAAGCCACTGCAGCCTCTCTCTCCTCCAGTCAGGAGTAGCCAGCGTTGTTAGGTCCCCAGTCCCCAGACTGGCTGTATTTTAATAAGATAACTTACCAGGTAGTGCAAGAGCATGGCTAGTCCTCCAGTTTTTTCCAATGTCACGAGAGACTGATGCTTTAGTTTTGATTGTTGTAGTGTTCCTTTCATTGCTTAATTGAAATCTATTCCTCCACTGCACATTGCATTCAAATTTGTCTTTGGAGGATATCGCGCTGGTATTGCACCAAAAAGAGTCACTAACACGGACTGTCCCGTTATGACATGCTCTAAACTCCTGGACCAAGCAAACCTCTACTCAGGGTGAGGGACTTTCGTGAAAGGTCAGTTGTTAACAATTACAATATACAAGCAGATATGTTGAGAAGGTCAGTGGATCAGTGGGGAATAAAGTTAAGGTGTCTTTCCACATGCAGGCGCGTGTCAGCCGAATGGCTCTTTCACCTGCTTTGTCGAACTTTTCCATAACAAAGGCCACAACAAATGTGCGTGTGTGTGTGAGTCGATGCGTGCACGTAGATCGTGGCGTGCACATTCAGGTCGCGCTATGTGGAACGAAGTCCAAAGCGGGTTCTCCATCAAATCCATCAAAATTAAGAAAAGGAGGAGATCCGAGGCACTCCAATTAATTAAATGTCCTTCATTTGATGGAATGTATCGTATGCCCCCATTAGTAGATATGTTTTTCCTATGTCATGCCTTGTTTAGTTCTCTTCTTTACTTGGTGATCGAGTCCTATATCTTTGAAAACTCGATGAAAACCTGAACCATCTTACAAAAACAAATTGAGCCGTTTGTCTTGCTTCAGCATCTTTCTGCGCAATGTTTATGTCAACACTGTGAACACATTTGTACCATCTTGTGGAATTGGAAAAGCCTGATGTTTTCTGCCTTACCCAAGATGGCCTGTTCCACTTGTGCAGCTGTGGTCCTGTGTTTGTTTAACGCTCGCTCTGCTGTGAAGCCTGCTCTTCCACTCCGCTGCATTTATATAGGTTTAAAAACAACAGATGCCTACATGCCCTGCACAGTGCACTTGCCTTTATGAAACCAGACAGATAAAGAGGTTTAGGCTCCTCGCTAGAAATGTTATTATGACGTCTCTACTTTGACTTGTTTGTTATTTTAGATCTTCAGCAATACATATAGGTGGTCTATATCAAGGCAGTATACATCAGTCAGAGCTTGATTTGAGGTGATGATCTTATCCGTAGCTACTGTTATTCCATAAACAACACATTAATATGGTCTGGACAGTAGCTTCATACTTTCCACAGGGTTCAAAGTGAAGTTAAAAACGAGGAGCGTGTTTTTCAATTTACCACAATTGTATCTAAAGTTCATCTGTTTGGTTAGGCGGGTTTCAATTACACATTTTAATGATATTGGGCTGCCTTCAGTCTCAGCAGAGCGCGCCCACTATCATGCTGATGTCTCTCATTGGTGTTATCTCACTGATGTCTTATTAGTTTAATCTTTAATGCTAACAGTCATCTTCACCCCGAGCTGCTCAGTCAGTACAGCAGGGAATTTTTGTGCTCAAACCAACCATGATATTGCCTTTCCCTCTTTTTAGAAGGGGCTGTTTCTCTTCTGGTGCAAAAAAAAAAAAAAAAAAAAAGGCTGCAGCGACTTTACACTGCCTTCAGCAAACTGCAAGCTTCAGCTTTCATTTGTCTGGATGTCCAATGTTTTTTTTCCTGTAGTCTTCTTACATAACAACCTTGCGTCTCAAATATTTTTGCTCGTTTTTTGTGAATTGTTTATATTCAGTGACATGACATTAAACAAATTAATCAGCGTTTTCCCATTAGGCTGACTGAAGCCAATCACAACGATGGTTTATATCAGGGGTGTCGAACTCATTTGGGTCGTGGGCCGAAATCCAGGTTCCTTGGTGGGTCGCGGGCCGCTTACAATGTTAACATGAAAATACTTTTGAGAAAACATGTTTCCAATAATGTGCTTTACAACCTTGTGTCATAAGTGTCTCAGAGTACACTGTAGTATGGTAAGCTGCTATTGTAGCCACAGCCGCACTGGGGCAGACTGACCATTTACCAGGTGGCTATAATGTGCTGTTCATATTCTGATCTCATATTACGTCAGTTCCCTCCCCTGGACACGTGTATTCATTCCCTTTAATTAAAGTTGCCCCCTAGTGGCTGGAATGAGCATACTGGTTATTTCCTTTAAAAATGCATAACTCCGCACAGGACTGGGCTCAGATCTACCTTTTTTTTTTTTAGGGGGGCCAGAAATAAATCATCTTGTGGGACGGATTTGGCCTGCGGGCCGCCAGGTTGACTTGACATGTCTGGTTTATATGGTGCATCCTTGGATATGTAGTGAAAAATACAAGAAGGTCTGATCCCTGGAGACTAGTTGGAGACTCGAGTTGCCGCTGGTCACAGAGATGTCTCTGAGACATCCCCTGGAGATAAGTCATACAGTCTCCATGCCTGAGCGGTCTGAAACTGTTGTGTCACGACTACTAAAGATTCGTATGGAGCCCCTTTGAGGTCTCCTCGGTTTACGACAGGTCTCTGAGACATTGTAGGGACGTCACAGGAACGTCCCACAGGTCGAGGCCAACAAATATATTTTTTCCGATATTGCCACTGCTGCTTGAGACCGCGTAGACACCTCGGAGACCATGCAGAGCCCCAGCTGAACCTGTTAGTTTTCACGGAGACTACCTCGAGACTCGCAGTATCTCCAGGGGACATCTCCCTGACCAGCGGACACTGGAGTCTCCAACTAGTCTCCAGGCCAGTGAGATAGCCCCTTTCTATGTGCGCAATCAATCCGAGTTGCGGAGACGTTGTGGAAACAGTCAGTCGTGGCGGTCTCCGCAACTCTCCTCCGGGGAGAAAGGCCCATTAGACACAAGCCTGACAGACTCTTTATTCTGTTGTGTGTTTGTTTACGTTATTGTCCACCAGTGTCACTAAGCCAAATCTATCAGGCACCGACACATCTCCAGATCAAGTGCAGTCTTGGTCACAATAACATGTGCATGTGCTAGATATAACTGTTAAGCATGTGGCAAGATCAGGGTCAGAAAAAGGGTGAATCAAAAAAAAAACTGGAGTCTAATTAACTACCTGGATGACTGTTGGTTTACTGTAAAAAAAAAAAAAAAAAAAACTACAACATTGTACTTCTTGCTGCTTCTTGGCACTGTTCATAGTAAGATGCCTGTGTGAAAACCAAGATGCAGAGATCTGACTGTAGTGACCCCATGTGTCAGTGCAGTACAGCCTGAGGCAAATAAATAATAATAAAATAACTCTTTAAGGGGCTCACTGGTGATAGTGATGGTTTTAAAGGCCGGTGGTGAGAACAACAAAGCAAAAAAGTCCCCAGGGAAAATCTGCTTCACACTATAAAAGAACCTAAAAATATTCTCTTCTAAATTTAATGAAAGGCTGGTTATACTTATTATTATTTCAAGCTCAAATGGGCCATTTTCAGTATGATATAAAAGTGTGATACCTTACACAAAGCAAGACAAATAATTTAAAAATGTTTCTTTCCTTAGGTGAGATCACATAGAGTAAAAGATGCCTGCCTGGGAACATCGATAGCAAAAAAAATATGTTTCAATGATTAACCCCAACTATAGTCCTGTATTGGTTTTGCCCTCTTTCTGCACTCAGAATTTACTATGTCCCATGACTCTGATGATCTCATTTCATTAGTATTGCTTTCTTTCGATGAGATTCATCCAGAGATGTTTGGCATGCATGAGAACAACAAGCTTTCCTGGTAGTAAATTATTTGTCAACTCCATTAATTAACAACAATATAAAGGTTCCTGAACACATCTCATGGAAAGGAGGGAGATACAAACAGTATATATTTTTTTTCTAATCTGCACAATGCTCGATCTTTACCCTTGGACAACAGCCAGTGATGCATGGGGCTGGGTTATGCTACATGCATGATCTATGCAGTCTTGTATATTTGTAATCTGCATTAAATGGTAAATGGTCTCCGTTTATATAGCGGTTTTATCTAAAGCGCTTACAGAAAGGAACCGCTCGCCCATTCATAAGGGTGGATCGTGAGACGACCCACCCAGCCTGTCACCCACACTAAACCAGATGCTCCCAGTGACATAAATATGCAACTACTGTTCTAAATTAATTAATCTTAATTATCATTTTTATTTCAGTGAAACAGTCATTTAAATGAAGAAAAATTTGGCAGAGAAGTTATTTTTATTCAAATCTTTAAAGCAATAATAAGTATCTCATGCCCCTAGAGGCCATAAGCGCCACTGCAGGTGTTTTTACTCATTGTCTGTGAGAGTAAATACTGCGCTGACAAGAAAAGACAAAGGGACAGAGGGATATTGTACATCCAATTACACAATGGAGGTATTTTTTCTCACTCAAACTTGGCTGTAAATACTTTTTAAGTGCCGTTAGCCCACAGCTAGCTTTGCCTTAGCCTGTTAGCTTCTTCTTCATGATTGCATTAGTGTGTATTGGAGCCTCCAACCCAGTGGCAAGAGACACCAGGGGGGATGAAAGACCCCCCAATCATCCCATTAACACTTGTATTACCCCCAGAGGGACTACGGAAAGGATTTATTAAGGTAAAGAAGTTACTTTGTACTGCTTCAGCTGCTGACAGGAAGTGACATAGATAGAGGTTAAGTTTCATAGCAGTTTGACTCTCACTTCCTGTCAGTGTCCAATAAGGAAATAAGGAAGTGAAACTATAAACATCACAAAAATGTCAAACTAATGAAAGCTGGGGAATCTTTTTTGGCAAATCTTAAATATAATTGTGTTAACTATATGTTTTATGTGTCTAATGTGTCATATGCACTTTAAAGATAATGCTGTATAATAAGGTCTCTTCGTGACCATTCTACGGCTGATGTCTTTACAACACTACCTCGGATCCAAAAAAAACAAAGTGTCCGTGTTTTCTTTTCTCATTAAGCTTGGAGATGCTAATGGCACGTGAACACTCTGGCCCGTTCCCTTGAGGCTCTTGCCATCTCGCCTCTCATCTAATCACACACGCTTCATATTTTGGTGCATCTCTCCCCACGTTGAGCTCTGCTTCCGTGAGATTGTTTTGGAAACACAAACCGAGTCATAATATGGTGACGCTGGCCCTGGCTCAAAACGTCTTGCCTGCTGCTGAGTCAGACTGCTCGTGTTCTCTACCTCACCAGAGACTTACAGAGCCCCCTTTCAGGTCCCATCAGAAGCACGAGGCCCGTAATCCACCATGGTTTGTTCAACTCAAGAAGCCAAAAGTTATTTTCAGATTGCGTGGTAATTGTCCTCCCTCTCCTGCGCTCTCCTTTGTGAGATGTGGACCGCTCAAATCATTCTAGATCTTTCTTCCCTCAAGGCTCTCTCACTGTTGAAACATTATCATTAATAAACCGTAGTAGAGATTACACAGGAGATGCAAGAGAGTTCTACATAAATTAGAATCTTATCTATTCTTTATCAATCTATGCTGTATGGGACTTATGCAGAATCATGCAACACTAAACAATCTGCTCTTTGTGGATGCAGGGACCAAGCTGTGAATGAAGTGCCAGAAAATGCTGGACTTGACATGGGTGATGAGGTAATTAGGCTGTGATTGAGACCCTGAACCAAACTTTTGGCTGAACATAAATACCCGCGGATTCATTCACTCTTTGGGAAGCTTATATGAGGTCGTCATTTGGAACATTTTGATCATAGGGGCTTTACCTTGAAGAAAAAAGACAAATTTGTCGCTTAAAAACATGAAGTCAGAGCTTGTTCTGTTGTTGGTGATCGTAAGTAAGTTAGTGCTTTATTTGTCATGGTTCAATCTCACAAAGGAATTGTGATCAGGTGTTGGGTTAGTCCTGAGCTGTTGTGACTGAGTGTGTCTCCATTGTGGGCCAACCTGACCAGCATGTTTTTGGAGGTCGGGGAAACCATAGCCCCCTGGAGGAAACTGGCTGCCTTCAGTGCTCCTCTGAAACGGTGCACCGCCTCCTGGGTTTGTCCCTGTTTCAGAGCGTGGTGTCCTGCACCGGTCAGCTCCTTCTCTTTCCTCTTCCTCTTGTGCAGCTCCCACCGATCCACAACAGTCTTTCACCATCTTCTGTGAAGAGCGTAGCAGACGAATATAATCCATCTTATTCTCCAGTGAACAAACATTGGCCAGAACAATAGATACAGGTGGCATCTCTGGAATCGCCCATATATGGTCATGTTTGAAACAGTTACGTGGGAAAATAAAGAAGAGAATAATCTTAACTTTCTCCAATTTATCAAAAACTACTTCAACAAATGCAGAATTATTTATATAGTTTTCTACCCAATAAATAAAGACATTGAGAGGAGCAAAAGTGGTTCAACAGCCCATGAATACATATATCGGAGTATGCTAGCGTTCTACTGCTAACTCTAGAAAGCGCTAGCCACAACTGCCGTTTTTTCGCATCCATTGAACAATCTGCAAACCATATAGACCAGATTTAGACTTTATTTATGTGATAAATAAAGTTCATATTCCATGAGAAAATGGCTAAAAGAGTGGAAAATTGGGTTTCCTAAAATATTCTATTGTCCCTCTCGGCGACGCCACGCCCCCTTCTAGGACGAGATGCCGTCTGTATCTAAAGTAGGGATAGAAGACTTGTGTAGCTTAGCTGCGAGTCTTGCCCGGATACCTCCTCATTTGTCCCTCTTTTGTTTCCTGTAGCGCCTCTTGTGACGCCTCCACTGTGCGGCAGATGTGGGGGGCTCTTGATGCCTCTTAAGTGTTTCAGAAGAAGACATTTGTAGATCTCAAATGTCTTAAAGGGACTGTACAGAGTTTAAAAATGTTAACATTTCATATTTTCCTCCCCTCACATGTTCCAACAATGTCCTAATGTGTAGAACGAGCCCAGACCTAAGCTCATAAGAAACCTGTTTGTTTACTTTTGAAAAAGCTGTGTCCTTTTTGCATAGCATGAAATACATTTTAACACTATGCAAATATAGCTCACCGCTCCGGTCGCCCGGGTTACGCCGCTCTCCTTTGTATTTCTAGAAGTCGCTTTGCAGCATATGGGGAATGAATAGAAGCTGGTCTTGCCGCTGATGGTGTGAGGGCAATGTGAGTCAGTGGGATTGAAAGTGAAGCTACTCTCCGCCACCTACTGTTCTGGATTGCCTTTTAAACATAAAGCCAACTTTGTACTTTTCCTCTGGAGCCTTTATCGAAATATAGTGGAGTAGAAAGTTTTATAGTGCCCTTTAAACTGAAGTAAATATACAACCTCTACACTGTAAATTGCAAATAATCTAATGTTGAGATATCTGATAATCAGGAATCCATCCTCTCATGCGCGGCTGCAGTTTCCGAATAAGTTTCTCAACGCCAGCATATCTTGAAGGGTGACTCACATCGCCACAACAGTGTCATCTCCACATCCCTGTCCCTATCTATAGGAGAGCTGACTGTCCTATAACGTATAAATGTGCTTAATGAAATCTACAGTACGCCACTCGCCTCGGGGAGAAGGAAGACGCAGCAAATGAGAAACGGAGGTTACAAATAGAAACGCACCCTTTTACACCCCTGAACGTATCCGGGCCCGTGTGGAAGCCCGGGCAGATGCAGATAATGTTAATGGTTTAAAAATGAAGAAACATAGCGTGGCTAAGAGGGATGAGAGCAGACTGGAGAAAGAGGCGATGATCATGAAATGAACAAATGTTTCCGCCACGGCCCCCTCACATCCGCAGCCTGTTTGTGTCACTTAGGTTAGGCAGTGCAAGCAGATAAAATATGCTTCTACAAACACATTACATCCAGTACTTTATGTACAGTATGTTAGTGCAAGGCTTGTACACACTCACTGTCAATGGCAACCTATAAGCCTTTTAGATCTAGTGTCTGAAACTGATGATTTTACACATTTTTTAACAAACAACAAAGTACAGTCTTACTACGTAATTTCAAAAAGTACATCGCCGTACAAAATCAGTTTCTTTGTTTTTAATTGTACTGTTTATCCAACAAAAACTAACAACACAAAACTAACAATACATAAATACTATAAATATTGTGCTCTGTGTTCTCTCAATGGTTAATGCTGGTAAAATGTTGGGTTTTTCAGGGTCTTCATCGACTTGAACCTGTCACAGCAGGAGTCAAACAAGTGCCAAAAAATCCATTGTCTGCTTCCAGCTGTGTTCTAAATTAGTTTTTGGACCTTTAAAGAGTTTGGACTGGATTGTACTTTTCTTTCCAGCACAGAGTGACCAAACCCAGCTTATTAAACAAGGCCTTTCTTTGACCATTTCCAGGACAGTTGGAAAAGTTAGTTGACGTAACTTTGTATAAACCACTGGGAAAGTATAAATGACAGTCCAAGCATATAGATTCTGCCAAACAAAAAATACAAGAACAAAATGGAAAATGACATCTGAATTATGAGTGTCACTTGTGCAAAGTTACAGGGAAAACAAAACAATTTTGCTCTAAAAATTCTGGGCTTTTCTGTGGCAGTGTGATGCCATTTGGCACTGAGTGGCATCAGCAGACTCTGTAAATCGATTACTGTGGCGAATTGGCACATTTTGACACATTAGAACATGCTCTGGCACAAAGAAACTTGTCTAACTAATTCTTGTCACAATGTGGCACATTTTAATGCATTTCTTATGTATTTATATCTATAGGTCAATTCTCCCTCCCTCTTCCACTCATTTACCAAAGGAAACAATAGAGGTGGAGTGAGACTATGGATTTATGGGTAAGACTCTGTTGAAGCATCTCAATTGATTGGATTATCATGTATTATGGATTACTTTAAGGGACAATACGGAGTTTAAAAATGTTAAAAGTAAGTATTTTCCCCCCCCTACATGTTCCAGTAATGTCTTAATGTGTAGAATGAGCTCATAAAATCCTGCACTGTCACTCAAAAAGGTGTTACTTCGGGTCCGAGGTGCCGTCATGCACGAGCTTAATATAGAGACTGCAGTTACGCGTAAGACCAGAGGTGGCAGTATGTTTTTTTTTCCTCTTTTGGTGGCAGTGTAATGTGCCTCTTTTAGATTCAATATGGTTGCAGATTTCAATGTGTACCTGTTGTGGCTTCAGCTCCATTATGCTTTGTTATGTTGTATGACCAGAAGACTGTATTAAAAACAGAGCAAAAAGCTTTTGACATTTTGAAAATCTTTGCATTAATATCTCCTGTAGAGAAACACTATACAAGTGTGGGGTGGTAGTGCTCAATGGATTGACCAAATGTCCCCCAATAATTTCTTATATGAGCTAATATTGCTACTGCTGAATAATGTACAGAGGAGTTTTTAGAATAGTTTAACTTCTTAAACCCAGGAGGCCCCTGACCAAGCTGACATCATGAGTGACAGTAACATGACGCTAAATACAGTGAGCTCTTTGTTTCCAGTAAAAAGGCGGAGGCTTCATTGCTCTTCAGTCATAGAGCAACAGGTGAAGAAGGAAGTCATGGAACTTCTGCTTTAGACAGAACTGCAGACTTCTGCTGGATATTAGAATTATATCAGATTCTGAAACTCAAAAATAGGTTAAAAACAAGAAATATAGGAGAAATTATTATTACAATTACAAAAAACAAAAAAACATATGATGGATACATATGGTTGAAGAAACATCCATATACATTATTGATGTAGAGTCATGTGTGTCCCAGTTCCTGAGTTGTGGTGGACCATGACAGATGTGGACAGGACTGCTGTAGATCTACTATGAAATTAACCTCATGAGCTTCTTTAACATCTGTCCACATCAGTCCTGCTGTACCACGACTCAGATTAATATTTAACTATTATTTTAACTAGATACAGGATTTTTCATACTTATTACGAAGGAATACTTGATTTTCAACTTTTTATTGTTACATCCTGCAGAAGTGTTTTGTTTTAAAGAAGAATCTCCACGACTTCCTTCTTCACTTCTCAATCTGTGACTGAAAAGCAATGAAGCCTCAGCCTTTTTACTGTAAATAAAGGGCTCACTATTTAGTGCCATGTTACTGTCACTCACGGTGTCTGACCTACAGTGTAACTTTGAAGCCAATCAAACCACAGTGACTCAGAGTGGGCGGGGCTCAAATATGACCAAACACCAAGATCCGAGCTCTGAGGCCAAAATAATAAAACCCCGACTTAAAAGGTTAATGAACAGGAAGGGATTGACTGGGCATAATCTCATTCACTCCTCCACTCTAAAACCTGATAAACAATATTTTATCATCATCCACTAATATTTCCATCCCAGTGGATTAAGACAAAAGAAGGAAGAACACGGTACATGCTTGACACAGATCGATTTAGAAATTAAATGTTTCTTGTGTCCAAAGATTGACAAAAATACTGATATTGGATTTGGAGTTCTGGGAAGAGAAAGTCAAAGTTCTATCCAATTTAAGGACTGCAATTACAGAGTGCTTAAATTTCTGTTACAGTCTATCAGATTGGGGGAAAAAGCCATTGCTCCAAATTAACAAATCACAAATGAGTTCCTGAGTAGAAACACATTGTCATAATTTAGTCATTATCTAAAGTTATTGCAGCTCGTATTCAGTAGTCAAAGCACTGCTGACCTAAATAATATGTAAAGAGCCCCATCTGATGGCCAGAAGGGTGCGTGTGTGCGGGCCAGGGTCTGTGCAGTGTCATATGGATCTGTGTGCAGGTGTGAGCTGCATTAGAGTAAGTGCACTGAATCCACAGAGATGCAGGCACCAAACAGGGGACGCATTATTCACCAGGATTGCATAACAGGTCATAAAGCAGCTCATGTTGTTCACGCGATCCGACCAAGAAAGAGCTGGGATAATATCCAGGTGCAGAAATGACATTTAACTTTAGCATTTTACTTTCATTGCTCACTCCTTTTGTTCATTTGCACCAGGTGTTGTTTATCTTTACTGAAAAAGTCAAATGCACTGTGTCAAAAATTACAGCAGATTGAGCTTTGTTCAAAACTATATCATGTTTTTTAGAAGAGGAAACATGTTGTGTAATAGCATTGACGTTCAAAGAAGGATTGTGATTCAGTGAATTGAGTATTTGGCACTAATGCCTTGGCGGAGGTCTATTCTTTCAGATAGAATTTAAGCAAAAATAAATAAAGAGGAAGAAAAACACATTTTTATCTTCAAAGATAAAAAACATTAACAGAAAATGTTCTTCAATAAAGTAAGACGAGTTGAGCGCCTTCGAAAACTCGATTCAACCACCCGGATGACTTTGCACAGTTTTAAACACATTTTTAATACGTTTATATAAATACTTTTCAAATGTCAAAACTGTTACCCAAGACCACTGTAAACATTATTCAGTAATTAGCTTTAATTGCCTGACTCATCGACTCATATATATGTTTTTATTTTTATTTTATTTTTTTCAAAATCATTATGTACATTGTACAGTGACCATTTAATCTTTCACAGGAGAAATTTGAGAGGCACAGAATGACCACAAAGAAAGACACTGGAAAAATCTGATGGGATCTGAGCATTTGCGGTCTGAGAGTTCTGAGAGCTATACTTTATGAGGATCGTGCAGCAGAAGTGGGAGATCTACAGAAAATATGTTTATCCCACATCTTATATCACACTAATGGGGGATTTGCAACATACTGGCATTTTCAATGATCGAGACCCCTCCCCCAACCAGAGTTCATAACAGAGCAGCTGTAGCTTTGAAACCTTCTCTCATGAGGTAATGCAGTAAACTGAACTCGCTCAAAGATAACTCGATCCGTCAAAACTGTGGTCAGTAATGGGGTAAATAATATACCTTAGATATATAAAATAACTTTTTTGATGGGTTTCTACTCCGAAGCACTACATTTTGTGAGTCTGCTCTTTTACAAGGTCATCAAAGTGAAGCAATTGGGTGAAACTGTAGCTTTTTTAACACCAGTTACTCTTCCTTTGACATCTATACAACAACAATCCAACACAATCCAACTATCCAACACAATCCAACTATCCAATACAAGTGTGAGCCCAATGATACACTGTAAACACTGTGATGATGACATTATAATAGTGAAACAGCTTTGATAAGAGATATGTTTTTGGGATTAACATTGTGTTCGAAGCATGTGCCGCACATGATAATCTAATGTTTTACCTGAAAAGTCCCCGTGGGTAATGGCAGCTATTCTGTTTCTATTTGTTATATCACCAACAACGTGAACGCCTTTTCACGCATTATTTCCAAATTACAATCCAGTTTTCATGGACTTCCTTCATTCAAAAATCCTAATTGCCAAACTGAAACGGAAGGGTTTGATTGAAAAAATACCGTTTAACTTCTATGCTTGGACTTACCCCTCTCAAAGGTTAAAATTAACACTTTGGGGGACGACGAGAGACAGGGTTTTACTCAAATCTTACATAAGGTCATCTGGTAATCCTGCAGCATGTTGTTTGCAAGAGATTAGGAAAAACATTGTTTGTTTTCACTGAGTATTAGAGAGCAAAAACACCAGACTCTTTAAGCTGCACAAAAGATAAGAGGCAAGTCTCGTCTGGGTTGATCCCACATGACAAATATTGTTTTTCAATTACTTTCTTCCAATGTTTTTCTAGACAAAAAAATAACACAAAGAGAAATGTGGGGGCTATTTATACAATTGATAATTTACTAAGGATTAGAAGGTCTGAGGAAAATTCACAGTTTGTATTGTGTAAAAGACATCATTAGATCATACATCAGAAATGAAGCATCTATCTTAATGTTTACGTGTAGTTTTGAGGGATCTAATTTACAAAGTTGGTATGTAACTATGAGACTCACCTCAATAGGATATGTTTTCAAAACCTTGTTGATTTTGTAAGCCCCAGCACAAAGCCTGAAAGTAAAGAACCATTTTATGCAAATGCAAATGTTTTACATTATATATGACCAAGTGGGATGTTCTGCCAGGAAATTTAGGAAACACTGACAGTATTTCTTGCACTTTGGTCATGCAACATAACAAATACCTTTGATCTCTTGTTGATAATATTTCTCAGAATCATCTTGGGGCTGAAGGTTCTGTGCAAGAGGACCGGATTTGGCCTTCGGACCTGATGTTGCCTACCCCTGCCCAAGCAGCTGCTTGTGAAATGTTGGCTTTGGTAAATGTCCCTATCTATCTCCATATCTCATGCTGTGCAAATCTGCAGTCACTTTAGCTACTTTTGATATATACTGACCATGACAGTCATCTACTGTATCAATCACAATTTAGCCACTGTCACTCCCTCACTGGGCAAATATCCACATTTTTACAAAGCCAGTCGTCATAATGATCTGCCTAATTAATCACGCCATTAATCCGCCACATGTTTTAAAACGGTCACAAATTCACAGCACATATAATAAATAAAAAACTGAAAACAATATTATATACTGTATAGTGAAATTGCATGTGCAGCAGGGCAGAGAGAGAAAGTGCATAAGTGTGTCTTACATCATGAACTGCTGATGCAGAGTTGAACTCCAACGAGGAAACTATACAGTGCGATATATTCACAAAGAGCCACACTGAATAGGAAAAAAACACACCACGTATCACTGACAAAGAAGTGAAAATAGAAGAAACGTTCTTGTGTTTTTCAGCTTCTCTCTGGTGGCTTATTGAACATAGAGGCTTCCGTGGCACAGTTAAACGGTCGACTTTGGTCGTCTGTTTTATGTGAAATCTTTCGAAACCGCCTCGATAAAGTTCGGCGCTGACATGAGGATTGTGAAGGTGCAAATGATAGAGAATAGTGAGAACGCTACTAGGCACAATCTATCCACAACAGCTGCTGCAAACTTCCATTCACCGCAAATGGCCTCTCCTTCATCCTGCTCCCGGAAGCGCCTGGCGATGTACTGCACTTCATCCAAGATTCGAGAAATTTCAGGAACCTGATCCAAAATCAAAGTCCTTGTTTGCTCTAAGTGGACTTCATGCGGCAAAGGGGCGCTGGGATGGTTGCTGCCGCATACGCTGGAGTCCGTGCTGGTTGGGAACGCTGGATTATCCGTGCCCATGGAGTGGTATCCAAAATACAGATTCATGTTTCCGTTAGTGGTGGCTGAACCCCCTGATGTGGCCTGGGTTCCCGGGATGGTGTTCATCTGGATGCTGCTGGTGCTGGTGTGGTGGGGCGAGGGGTGGGTGTATTTGTAGGCTGCGGCGCCGGTGGAGTTTGTGGGGGGTCTGTTGGCCTCTCCGGGCTTCTTCATGCGGAGGAACCAGGCACACCAGTTTAGGAGGATGACACGGACCTGGAGGCAGGGTCAGGGAAAAGCAGTTAGATCCTGACAATGTGAGAAAATAAACATTTGTCACAAATGTAAAGAGCCTTGTGGCATTTTGTTCACTTATCCTATAGCCTTTGTTAAAAAATCAATAAGGCTTATGCTAAATTTATTCATTAGGCCCCAACATTTTTTGACAGGACTTTACTACTTGTATTTGTACTGTTTTTATCATAGGCTATTTATCAATAGAAGAGCAGATCAAGTAATAAGCGCATTATGACCTTAAAATACAATGGACAGTGTATGTTCATTACGGATATCCTGATCCGATATTTAGTATCAGTATCCGATCCAGGCATTTTGAGAGTATCCGATCGGATTTAATGACTGGATCGGGTCCAATCCCCAAAAAGACGGCCATGAATCTGCGTCCTCAGTCTGCAGGTTCACCATTAGGGCTGAACGATATGGAAAAAATTTCATATCTCGATATTCATGCCAGATATCTCGATATCGATATGATACGATACAACTGTGGGTTAGGTGAAAACCAAACATTTTTCAGAAGAATAAAACATGATACAAAAGAGTGCAGTTTTATTGATGAAAATCTATATGGTTTATATCTTGCTTTTTTGATTTTAATGTTTTGAATGTTCATATCTCGATATCAATACGATAACGATATATCGTTGCTTTTTCGATATTAATATCTTGAATGTTCATATCTCAATATCGATACAGTATCTTTCAGCCCTATTCACCACAACGCTACAGTACACCTGCCGGCCTGAGCCGCTGCTGATTCAAAGACTAATGTATTGCCTAAAATATATTCTTAATATATATAATATATAATGATGTTGGCATGGATACATGCATGTAAACACGCCACCCCAGATTGTAGCTATGGGCTGATTTTCATCCCTTGTCCCACACCCGCACACTCAGACACACTCTCATTCATCCTGGCCTATTGTACATGTTTTTAGTGTTAGGGGAAACTGGAGTACCCGGAGGAAACCTACGCAGACACGGGGAGAACATGCAACTCCGCACAGAAAGGCTTAGTCCAGGTGGGAATCGAACCTGGGACCTTCTTACTGTGAGGTACAAGTGCCAACCGCTGCACCACCACCGAGGTCTTTTATCTAACACAATTTTTTTTTTCATTCAACAAAAGTTTGAATGAAAAGGAGTAGAAAAGAAGTTCACTCTTATGACATCTGCCCCTTGTTACTCCACTATCACTTTATATAGTTCCGTTATTTAGCCTTTTTAACAATATTTACCATTCCCATCCAGCGAGTTCTCATTAACTATCTCACTGACTCATGACTATTTCTCATTGTTTATGTCCAACTCTCTCAATATTTACTACATCTTAGATTAGATTACTAGATCACTACATCTTAACTACGGCACAGTATTGTAGATGTACTTGTCTACAGCCCGTATAATTAGGGCTGACTCACCCATTTAGGCATCTTCCCTCCGTGTGGGTCGTGATGGTGGAACTGCAGCACGAGAACCGTTACTACCACAGACAGACCCACGATCATCATGGTGCTCGCAAAGTATTGAGCTGGAGAAAAAACACACAGTTAAGTCACAACTCACGTTAATCATTTTGAACATAAAAATAGATTCACATAATAAATTGACAGGAACCATATGGTGGACCTTTTATTAAGTCTGAAATATTGGCTGCGATTAATTGTAATAACATTGATAAAATTACCATTGCTAACATAAGTGTAGCTAAACAGATTAACCTTTCTCTTGATGAAATAACTCAATGCTGTGGGGCAAAAGTGAAAGTTCAGTATCCCTACAGCAATTCAAAACATAATTATAATGAATATGTCATATAAACACATTCACAATCAGTGTAGCCACAGATTACTTGAAAAAGTAACCTGATTACAGATTCCTGATTACTCCTTTAAAAAGTAACAGTTACTTTACTGATTACTTGAGTAACGGTAACACTTAGTTTTACAGTACCCATGACACGTTCCCAACTAAATTTAGTACAATGTAATGTGCTCTGAAAAAATGTGTAATAACTTGTACCTATGGGTTAGATACACAATGGTATAATATGTATTTGTAGTTTGTAGGTACATAATGTAATAAGACATAACCCCAAACCTAACCTTAACCTTAAGCCCTAAACCTAAGGGTCTTGTGTCGTATTACATTATGTACCTACAAAGTACTAATACAAGTTGTTCTAATGGGTAACATTTTATTTTACAGTACCCTTAATACATTGTACCTAACCACATTTAGTACAATGTAATGTGCTCTGTAACAATGTAATAACTTGTACCTATGGGTAATATATACAAAATGGAATAATATGTATGTATTTGTAGTTTGTAGGTGCATAATGTAATGTAACACATAACTCTAACCGTAACCCGACCCTAGGGGTCTCGTATCCTATTACAAATTTGTTACAGAGCACATTGCATTGCACTAAATGTTGTTTGGTACAATGTATCAAGGTGCCGTAAAATAAAGTGATACCAAAGTAACTAAGTCAGATTACGATAAAGCTACTTTATTAGTTATAATAATCAGCTGATGACATCACCTCCCCAGTCTCAAAATGCAAATGACGGCTGCCACAGATTAAGAATAGTCTCTCCTCCTCTGCTGTTGTCTGTGTTTATGTTGTGAGTTGTTTCAGGCTGAAAATGTGACTTGTCACATACGTTACGCCACTCCAGGGGACGCGAGAGTATATCTTTTTACTAAGGAAGATGACAGAATAGTGACTCACAGTGACTTGGAAAAGTAACTTTAATCTGATTACTGGTCTGGAAAAATAAAATGCGTTTCATTACTCGTTACTGAAAACAAGTAGTCTGAAATCTGTTTTGAACTTCTGAAGAAATGCATGCTAAAAGTAAGTATTTTTGTACCCAGGACCAGAGCACACCGTCAGTCCCTGTCCCGCCCCTGGAGGTGTAAATATGTGCGGTGACTATCTCAGGCTGACATGCAGGCGTGGGTAACACGGAGGACAGGTGCCTTCTGGGTAAATGACCCCCAGTGTCTGTCAGACCTCACGGGTTAGCAACATGTCAAAACACACGCAACTTCAACACGCTGACTGAGGCCCTGGCAGAGGCTGTGCTGCTGACTTGTGTTATGTAAAACCGGAGGGCAGCTAATAACAATCCCTGGAATACAGGCGTGTATCCCCTTTAACATCAAAATACCAACTGTTCTTCATAAAACTGCCTCACTGGTGTAGAACAGACAGAACTTCAAATCTTCAAAGGGTACTGGGTTTTAGCTTCCAGACAAATTTTTAAGGTCCATGAGAGAAATTGGCTCAAAACTTCCCATAACGCAGTGCACAGCAGGGGCCGGGGCGATATGGACGGGCAGAGCAGATGGGTCCTTGGGAAATGGCCTGTCTAACAGAGGAAACTTTGTAGAGTTTGTTCAGTCATGTCATTGAGAGCAGAAATGACAGGAGCTGTTACAGAGTTGATGGTGCCTTATAAAACTCTGTGGTGGCTGTTGATGAGATTAGACAAAACTATTGGAGCAAAAGTAACTGAGGTATAGACTTACTTTGGGTCTATAAGTTCAATACAGTTTTGTGTCTTTAAAAGTACAAGTAGCTTTAGCTTTCCTACTTAAAAACATACTGTATTTCAATTTCTTCTCAACACGTGATCTGTTTTTGTATGTCTTTTGAAAGGCAATATATTCCAGTGACGTTCGGTCAGGGGAGGCAAGTGAGGCCGTTGTCATGAAAAAATAAAAAAATAAAAAAATAATACAATAATGATTATAGGGAGTTCCTACGATTTTGATCAGTTGTCGGTGTCCTGCACACTCTGTCCTCAGCTCATTCACTCAGCTCTCTGTCGCCAATTATTTTTTTCGCACCCCAAAAAAATACATGTTAAATACATGTGTGAATGGGTTTTTGTTGGGTGCTTTGGTTTCCTATCCTCTCGATAAAGAATCTGACACAAGAACGACACTTTTAACCTGTATATTTGACTTTTAAAGAGACTAGATGCAAGTTGGTCATTTTTACGCTCACTACTGCCACCTCAGGTCTTGTGCGTAACTGCAGCTTCTATATTAAAGGGATATTTCAGGATGTTTGACACAGGGCCTCATTTCCTGGTTATCCAGAGTGTTGCTGATTTCTGGAGAGATTTTTGTAATTCATGCAGTTCTTATATTTGAAGAGTTTTGTGGCGCTAGGCTAGCGCATTTCTATGGCATCAGCTAGCCTGCATTAAAAACAGACTGACCCGCTCCACAGTGCACCTGAGGCAAATCACTTATAACACCAGACTAACCATATAAATGTTTGTGTCGATAGAATAATTTTGGGAATATAACTGACCTTGCATCACATGAATAATCGCATTTTGAGGGACTATTTTCTAGCAGATCACTCCGCCGCTGCGCAACTTATACAACCACGAAGCTGATGCTGCTCAAATATTAGTTATTTTAAATGCAAAATGGTTACAATTACTCTATCGACAGGTAGCTGATATCGTAGAAATGCGCTAGCCTTGTACTAGCCTAGCGCCACAAAGCTCTTAAAATATAAGAACTGCATGAATTAAAAAAAAAAACATCTCCAGAAATCAGTAACGCTCTGGATAACTAGGAAATGAGGCCCTATGTCAAAAATCCTGAAATGTCCCTTTAAAGTGTGTTCGTTAAGTATTAATAACTTGCAATATGCTTGCAAAGTATTAACACACTGCTTATTATACTTTTTCTGTTAACATACTAATTGCCCATTAATGATACTCATATTCATAGCCAACCCTTAACCTAACCCTGAATTAACCCTAACCCTAAAATGATTGCTGTTGCTAATCAATACTATAGATGAGTCTATTTAGTGCAAATGTCAGCACCTCTACTCACTGTCCATGTGGCTCATCAGGATAATCAATAATTTGCCACATGGCCTGTGGGGTTCAAGTCCCAGCCATAATTTTCATTTGCAACACTGTGTGAATATATTTTATGTTGTTGATGTAAGTAACATTTACACAATTACCAGAGACTGCAAGTTGCATTTTCCTGCAGTTTCCGGCTTTATATTGAAGGCAATACAGCATGTGCCTCACCAGCAACAATCCTCACCGCACGTCACTGTTTTCATCCGAGAAGCGACATTCTTTGTTCTGACACCTCCGTCATTATTTATTTTAGAACAAAATCGGTGCACCTGCTTCTCCCTTGAGGATTTGTAAAACCTCCAATTACTGCTTCACTGTTTTAATATGTTCAGTTTTTGTCATAACCGAGGTCAAACAAACAGTAATTAATGAAGGGAAGCGTCGTACCGATGAGAGGAACAGAGTCTGAAGTGGCAGGCATGATCTCTGCCACCAGCAACATGAAGACCGTCAGTGACAGCAGCACCGTGATGCCTGTTGGGAGAAAACACATGTAAATGCTCACTTCAAATGCTGCCTTTGTTTTGCAGGGTTTCACACTTAAGACTTGTTTTCTGAAGGGTTGACATTTCCAAGACTAGGGGATTGTATTTGCTTTGTGCTGATAAAAACAGACAAACACATTGATTTCACCAATTAACTAATTAAGTCAAATGTTGGCCATGATGACAGCATTAGCATAATGTGAGTGTGTGAGGTTCTTTAAAACAGTGGATCTGGTGAAGCTTCAGGACCACCTTCAACCTTTCATGACAAGAAAAAAACACCGTATTCCGGACTTTTGAGAACACTTGAATATAAGCGCCCCCAACACAATTTATAAAAAACTTTTTTTTTTTTTTTTTTTACATATATAGGCCGCAGCTGTCCACGATGTTACGAGCGCATTTGAAGCACCATCATTCTGGCAATACTGGACTTTTCTCTTCATGTGTGGTCAAATATTTCAAGAGAACGGTGGCCTGCAGGTACATTTACTTTTATAAAAGTGTGTTAAGAACTTAAAAGTTTATAAATTCGATTACAGTGGTCCCAACGCGGTTCACCTTTCGTGAACCGCGTTGGGACCACTGTGACTGTGTTCTGCGTCCTGATTGGCTGGCTGCAGAGTGAGCCTCCTCTCTCTGCAGAGAGGATCTCTGTAGTGTCAGCGCACACACTGCACGCCACAGAGTCACAGCAGCACAGGCCGGGCATGAGCAGGCCCGACTCTGCATTTACTTTATCTGAACTTTTCCGCGAAAATAAACACACTAGCATGTGGCGCTCGCCTGAGGTAAACACTCGCCTTCTGAAGCCTGAAACTGCGACGATAAAACTTTGGTCGTAGCCAATACTACGATTGTCTCTAGTTTGAACAACCGCACAGCGGAGACAAGAGCTGCTCATGTGTTGTTTCCATCCATTCCATTCCTTCATGTTTGGATTTGGAGCTGAAATTGCATCTTTCTTACGCCAGAGTTCTTTCATCAGAAATAACCGAGTGCTTTTGGACCCATTCGTATTAATGTAGGTGCATTGTTATTGACAACATGACACAATATTCAGTATATAAATTAGGTGCATTGTTGTATAATTTGCAAGGTGCAAAGTGTGGGGAAAAAGTAGCGGTTTATAGTCCGGAAATTACAGTAATTTCAACTATGAAAAAAACAACAAGTACATTTTGTAGACAAAAAAGGAGGTCCGAGGCACAACCGACTTATAAGTAAAAATCTGTTATTTTCGAGGGACACCAACGCGATTCGACCGCTTAGGTCTTCATCAGGGCAGACAGTGTAAAAACTAATCAAGCACAGGTGCTATTAATAGTCACAAGTCACGTGAGAAGTCATGTGTTGCCTGAGATAAACAGGAGAAAATGTTTTCTCCATGGATGTACTCTAATGCATTCCACCTCACAAGCTAGTAATATATCTCCAGACTAGGTGTGTTTTTTAATCTTCTTTTTTTTATCTGTTCATCTCAGGCAACACTTCCCATGCACTTTAATGTAGTGTGAATGGAGGAGAGGTGTGTTTGTGAGTCTTACCCAGCGATATCTTCTCTCCAGAGTCGGCCGGCAGCAGGAACACCAGCAGCGCCAGCCCCGAGATGAGCACACAGGGGATGAGCAGATTCAGGCCGTAGTAAAGTGTCCGACGCCGCATGGTGACAGTGAACGTCACATCGGGGTACGGCTCTTTACAGCACTCGTAATACAGCTCATTACGCTTGGACGGCACACCTGAGGACGAGGAGAGAGGTCAGGGAACGAGCTGAACTTTGACCTTATAAAATCACAGAAAGTAGAGCGGGTCGTCTTGGGATCGGAGGATCGCCGGTTCGAATTCCACAGGGACACATTGTCGTTGTGTCCTTGGGCCAGACACTTCACCCACCTTGCCTCCAGTGTGAATGAGAGTGAATGGGTGAGTGGTTCCTTAATGTAAAGCGCTTTGAGTGCCTAAAGCAGGTAGAAAGGCAATATATAATGTGACCATTTAAGAGAATGTGACGCGACATTAGGACAAGACACAGATTCTCAGTCTTTGTGGCTGTGCAGGAATTGGGAGAATTTAGAGATTTCTTCAAGGGCTGTGTATTATTAAACAACACAAAAAAGTTTAGGTACAACTGGTGTCAAATAATAAAAGTATAGAAAGAATACCGCTCAAATAAATATTTTTCACCTATTTTTTTTCTGAATGTTGCCACATTTTCCTCAAAAAATGTACACAATTTTGGGCAACTATTTCTCCCAATTTCCCCCAAAAAGAATGTAATAAATATACTAAACTTTAAAGCATAGGGGTAAATAGGTAATAGGTAAATAGGGGTGTTATAGAAGGTTTCCAAACCGCACAATATTCAAACCTGGCTAACTTAAACCCCCAATATTTTTGTCCAAACAATAATTTTGAAACATCCATCCATCCATTTTCTTCCGCTTTATCTGGGGCCGGGCATTTAATTTTAATTTTCCTACGATGATGATGTTGATATTTGATATATTTTATAACAATTTAATGACAAAATATATAACACATTTATGCCGCACCCCCTTCCTGCTGCACACTTGGTAGCTTCCATCCCCACACACGAAGCCTTCGCCCACCCCTCCTCCAAATAAAGTATTTTGGCAATAAAATTGGCATTAAAACCCATTAAATTTGACTTGCTTCTGCCTGTATTAACCCTACAATTCTGTGCTTTATTTGCTGCAACATGAAATAAATAAAAAGTAAAGAAATGCAGTTTGTTTATTCATTATGCATAATGACAGAAGTGGGAGTTTAGTAAGATTAAGAAAGTAAGTGCTTTACAGTGTTTGTCATTATCACTAAATTGCGTCCAGGTGTTGGCTGAACCTGACCAGCATGTTTTTGGAGGTCGGGGAAACCAGTCCACCGCCTCCTGGGTTTTTCTTTTTCAGAGCGTGGTGTCCTGCACTGTTCAGCTCCCCCACATCCTCCTTCTCCTGCTCCACAACAGTCTTTCACCATCTTCTGGTAAGATTATTGTTCAATTTTATTCAAATATTTTTTACCTGTCTATGAGGCTAAATTGAATGCATTTGGTTAAAATTTTTCATGGGGGAGGACCTCCGGAACCCTCGAAAGGGATTGACTGCTCCAATATTCAACCTAACATTACGCCCTTGTACTAAAGTCACCCATTGTCCTCCTGCAAACTCCAAACCAGCTGTGGTCACTGTCACAGCACGATCCCTGTGACGGTAATTGAAATTGGCCAGGTTGAGATTGCAATTTCCATTAAATTTTGATGAATTGCATGTAGCCTTCTCTGACATGTATTTGAACCTGCTCCCAAGAAGTGACACTTTTAATCCATGTTACACTTGGTTTATCTTGTTTGTCTGCACAGGAATGATATATATACAAATACCATGAACTATATCACAGTCGAGTGGGTAATTTCTCTGCTCCTACAGATTAAATATGTGTACCTTTCATAGATAACATGTAAGTGATTCGAGATGCCTGACTTTGATGCGTACCCCACATCTCCCTCATCATCTCTGAAGAATACAGCGAGAGCTCTGATTGGAATCAACAGATTGAAACTTTGGGGCCTTTGTCTCAATCTAAAAATCAACCTGAAATGCCCCCAATCCACACTCAGCTCCCGCACTTATCTTCCCTGTCCGCGCATGCACCCGATCTATCTGAGACGTGCAATCACCAACTTATTCACAATCTGAGTCGGGTTTTGGGCGCTCCCATCACACCCCCTCCTCCAGTCGGCCGGGTGTCTGCGCATGCAAAATTCAGTTGGACGGATTCAATTTCAGTTCATTTAAACAGTGTCACCTGAACGCCCGGGGAGGAAGAGCCTTTGTTAGTTTGGTAATAATTTGATGGATTGCAGACCTGCAGATGCACTGGCCACATTCGGAGCCCGTGTGAGACACCAGGGCAGAGTTTATGGGTGTGTGTGTGTGTGTGTGTGTTCGCCCGGCTGTGTCTGAATCAAGTGGACCATCCCTGAGCCAGCTGTCACCGCACACACGCGCTCAAATGAACACGCACGCTCAGGTCTCACCCTCTGCAACACTGACCCTGCTCTACCCCTCGCTCCCGCTGCTGCCCCCACCACTCCGCCAGCTGGGGACACTCCACGAGTTTATGCTCTGTCTGATTAGAAACCATCCAGACGTTTGGCCACATTTTGTCCGCCTCATGGTGATGCATTACAGGGGCTAAAAATAATCTCGTTCGGTTATCAATCCGTCATCTTCTCCGCTGTCCCGGTAGGAAATGTGTCCCGAGTATTTGACCCATCTTTCAAACGGAACGGTCGGCCTCAGAGACCCATCTCCGGATCTTGAGCCAGGATCTTGATTAGGAGGAGCGCATATCTGGGGTCTGACACTCTCACACACGCCACACTGACCCCGCTCTGCCCCCACCACTCCGCCAGCTGGGGACACTTCACGGGTTTATGCACTGTCTGATTAACAACCATCCAGAAGCTCTAAATAAACACATTCCGAGTGTGTTTTATTTATATTGTCTTAAAGGTGCATTATGCAACTTTTTATGTGGGGAAAAAAAAGTTGATTATTGTGTGTGTTTAACCTTGTAGTGACCGAGGTGCATGAGTGGTCAGCATGGCGCCTTTACTTTCCATCAGAGTGACCTCTGAAACGCTCCAGGATCAATTGTTTGGAGGGTTTTCACTGCTGACCAGAAACAACTGATCCTGGAGTATTGTAGAGACCGCCATGATCGAAAGTAGAGGCGTCATGCGGACCACTCATACAGGCGCTGGGTCACTACAAGGTCAAATACGCACTATAGTATCAACTTTTTCACATAAAAAGTTGCATAATGTACCTTTAAGCGGAGACACTGCTAGCAAAGCTCAATCTTTTCAATTTTTGAAGGTTTGGGCCAGTTTGGTCTTTAACATGTAAACTTTCACCTGGAAATAAAACATACCTAATCTTCACAAAAATTGAATTCAATGAGGGAAATTGTAATTTAAAAAGGCCATCTCCTCAAACTGCATTATATCACATGGATGCGACAATATCTCCACGTAAATAACACCGACAGACTTCAAACTTTCCAGTCTTGGACAATATTTTCAAGGTTTTCTTAATATCTAATTCCTATCCTACCCTATTTATTGAGTTTTGCACTTCAAAAACCAAGGTGGGATTTTTACACTATAAAACAGCTGATTAAAAGATTTCCAAAATCCCCTCCGAAAAAATCTTTGTAGCTAATATGTCAATGGAATAAAACCATAAATTTAAAGCTGGCTCGATTCATTTTGTTGTTTTTAAATCACAGTTGAAGACACATTTTTTCAGGAAAGCCTTCGATACATAGCCACCGACTCGACTGCTGTTTTTATGTGTTTTTGTATTTATTTTTGTCTACTATGATTCTTGTTTTTATCCTGGAAAGCGCTCTGGGCACCTTCTGGTTGTTGTTGGGCGCTATACAAATAAAATTTGATTGATTGATTGATTGATTTTCCAGATTTCGCCACCGAAAATATGGGATATTTTAGGCATAAAAGGCCTTATTCTACAGAAAATGACAAATAACTTGCCATATATTTTGTTCTTCTCAATTCATGACAGTAATGTACAGCAAAAGTTTCAAATTGATATCTCTAAATTTTAAAAGTTTCCCTTTTCACCTGTAGTGTCTCGTCTTAAAGGAACAGGTCACCATTTTTCCATACTAAGTTATCTTCTTACCTGAGCTTAGACGAGTTGATGCGTACCTGTCTGGTCTTTATGCATGCCCTCAGTCACGCAAAACGACCAAAGATGTTGTTAGCATTTGGCCTCTTCCAATGTATTACTATAGCTCCAAACGGGGGTGAAGGTGGAAGCGACCACGCTCTTCCACAAGCTCACAAAAAGACCAGACAGGTACACATCAACTCGTCTAAGCTCAGGTAAGAACATATCTCAGTATGGAAAAACAGTGGCCTGTTCCTTTAAGTAGAGCAATGCAATTTTGCAATTTGAATTTTGTTTGTTTTGAAAATTGCATTAGAAAATTGTGAGCAAATCATTCACCATCATTGATCAAACACCTTTCCCCCCCTTGATGATTTATGTGTGATCATTAAGTTCACTCTGTACATGTGACATTTTGTGTGGGCGGGAATTAAAACTTGATCTGAAGAGCAGCCCAGAGAGCTACACATCCTTATCTGGGACTCGGAGACTTGTCAGCGTGAAAGACTTAAACCAAGAAGTCTTCAATTCTGAGGTACCTGACACTAACAGCATAGCTAACTTGATCCACTCTGACACGGCGTCTGCAGTATGAATAGAAACCGTTCTGTCTCCTTCATATTTCCACTCATAAATGTCCAAACAGTGTCAGTTTCTCACCGACAAGATCCCACTCTCCATTGGGGATGTACGTCGAGATGTCCACGTCCATCATCTGCAGGTCCAGGAGCCAGCCGTTATAAGTCCACGATCCGAACTTCAAATCACACTTTTGGATGTCGAACGGGAACCACCGCACGTCAATGTAACAGGTGCTTTTCAGTATGCCTGAGGGAACACAGGAGGATGGCCGGACATTTTAACATTTTTATTTATAGCACATCCAAATGCCTGATGCTGCCACCATATTGTATTATTAATGTAAAATGCTGCTGCACATTTACAAAGCAAATGTTAAAACTTACTCATGCTCAAATGTCACAAGATGCATATTAAGGATTAAGGACATTAGGGTTGTCAAAAAAATAGATTCCTTGATACGAAATCGATACTAAAAGTGGTATCGAAGCTCGATATTGATTTGAGCAGGTATCGATACTTTCTGTGTTTACTCAGGGGTCCTGCTCCACTCCCAGAGCGCAGTAGTAAGAATTTTAAAACTAATTGCATCCATTGTCGAAGTGTAGGATCTGATTACTGGTGCAGTAGCCGGTTGAAAGGAGCAGGCGTTTTTATAGAAACATTAGCCTAGCCTAGCGCCGTCCATTTGCTTACATGTATCAGTTAGCATTGGATATTAAGACGTTTTTTCCTGTTTGAGCTGCCCAAATCACATTGCACCAGCCCCTTATGGCTCCTCCTGCAGGTGGTGGGTCCACAGAAGGACGGCCTCACGATTAAATTGGGCCTGTTAGTCTCCCACAAGGGGCTTCTGAACTGCTCTTTGTCTGACCCGTCACCTCGGACCTGTTTGCCATAGGAGACCCTACCAGGGGCACGAAGCCCGTGACAACAGACCTCCAGGATCATTCGGGGGCCTCAAACCCCTCCACCACGTTAAGGTGTCGGTTCTGGGAGGGGCCTTTCTGAACCTGACTCATGAATATATATATAGAGGATTTTAAAGGGCAGTTCAATGGCTGCTTGTTGCTCTGCTTTATTACCGCAACACTAGTGGCCGCCATTGCCCACCATTGTTGTTGTACCTCCGTATATACAGAGGTCAAAACAAGCTAGTTTTCCATTAGAAAGCAATGCACTTTACGCACATTCTAAACAACTGTAAAGCCTGGTTTCTTTTCTTTTTTTCTTTTTTTAACTTTAAACAGCTAGATATTGCTCCTGTGATAACGCTGGGTTAGTTTAAGGACCAGGTGGGTTTTCATAACAAACATTTTAGAAATCTCGTACACTAACGAGGGCCGGACGTTGATTGACAGGCCGTTAGCATTAGAGCTAATGGCGCAGGCACGGCTGCGACTGCACTATGCATCCCGCTCTGTCAGTGGAGTCTGACGCCATGATTTCCCTTCCAAACGTGGTCATTATGGTAAACAGGGAGGAGTGTGGAGAAGCTGTCTTTTAATTCTAGTCTATGGAGCAGTTTTAACATTGTTTGTTACTCTGAATGAATGCACTGTTCTGCTCCTAAATGTGACAGTGACGGGCCAGAGTAATAAATCGTTTATACTGTTGTTTATATTACCTAACATAATTTTAGCATTTGACTTTCATTAAAGAGAACAAATTTGAACCTTTATTAAAATAATAAAGTAATATATTGTTGAGTGTTCTGCAGTGTAGATAATACAGGGCAGATGGAAAAAGAGACACAAGTTTCCAACAGCTAAAATAGTATACAGTAAATGGGGACTTTTCTTTGCCGTGGTATCAAAATAGTTATCAAGAATCGATGCCATTTCTCATTTGAGAGATAGAACCTCCAGAATTCAGAGCTTTAACAAATGAGACTTTTTTCTCCCCCTGCTGCAATGCTACGCTCTATGCAAACAGCTGTCTCACCTGGGGGGATGTACTGACAGGCTCCTGTTGCATTGACCAGCACATTTGTATGGAAGGTGGCATCGAACCGCTCATCAGCGCTGCAGACAGGGACACAAGGATGGTTAGAAGAATGAGAGGAAATGACCGGTCACAGAGGTGTCCAGGGACAGGGGGAAGTAAAAGAGGTGAAAAGTTAAAGCAGAGTTAAGCTGAAAGTCAACATTCAGACGACACACAGCAGGTGAGGAGGGGGGAGATGGGGGAGAAACTGAGAAAAACAGAGAGAGAGGGAAGAGAGAGTGGATTAGAGCCAGACAGAATCAAGCGTTTTCATCTTGAGCAAACAGTTTGCCATCAAGACGTCCTTTACACAGAGTGGAATTAGTACAGTTGTTATCAGTACACAATAAACGAACTATAATCGTCAGCGACATAGAGACTTTCTCCCTCTTGTCCTACATCAAGTTGTGATTTTGTGTAAAGTTTGTTGCGGTTTTCCGGTTAATCCACAATATTGTCAGTGCTTCATTTCTCATTGAACAACAGTACAACTCGGGATGCACCAATACCATTTTTATTCAATATTATTTTTATTTATTACTTTTATTGCACTGTCCATCAGTAGACAGCACAGCTCATGTCCAAAAGCTCCTCAATGCTTGTGCTTTATTCATTTTTTTTTTTCAATTAACAATAGCAATGAGATGGTTACTTATTCCATCCATCCATCCGTCCGTCCGTCCGTCCGTCCGTCCGTCCGTCCGTCCGTCCGTCCGTCCGTCCGTCCGTCCGTCCGTCCGTCCGTCCATCCATCCATCCATCCATCTATCCATTTTCTTCCATCTCAGCAGAGATGCCCTGACTTCCTGATCCACAAACACCTCCTCCAGCTGTTCTGGGGGGACCCCGAGGCGACACCAGGCCAGCTCGGAGACATAGTCCCACCAGCGTGTCCTGGGCCTTCCACGAGGCCTTGTCCCACTAGGACACGCCTGGAACACCTCCCGTGGGAGGTTGCTTATTGCTGCAGCTAAATGATCTCTTCTCGCCTTTACAGCTCTGTGTGGGTGTTCCAGTGTGTTTATAACAAATAGCCAATAGCTACAGTATTTTGATTGTTTTGCTGTTATTAATGCTCATATGGACATGCTTTATGTCTTTATTTTGGATTTTCTGAGAACTTTTTAGTCGCCGAGTTACTTTTTCAGATGAATAAGGCATAAAACGGTGCAAGAATCGCCAAAACTGTTAGCGGCTAGTTAGCAACACTAGTCGCATTAGCCTGTATCTTGTAAACACTGCAGACTCCACACTGCAACATTTAGTTCTGGTTAAATCCAGCACAGACTCTGATTTAGGGAGTGTAGTCTGTAATAAAGTCAGCTATATATGAAATATTGGATTTCCACTAAAGAATTCTCCAGTTTGTTGCTATGTAGTGGTATCGGTTTCTGGTATCGGCACCTCATGAATGAGTACGAGTATGACTACAAGCATGTGGTATCGGCCGGTGCATCCCTAAGTACAACGAACTTGCGTAGATCAGATGCTAGGGTTAGTCCGGTTAGTCCTGAGCTGCTGCGACTCTGCGCCTCGCCATTGTGGACCAATCTGACCAGCAAGTTTTTGGAGGAAGGGGAAGAGGAAACCTGGCTGGCTGCCTTCAGTGCTCCTCTGAAATGGTGCATCGCCTCTTTGGTTCGTCCCTGTTCCAGTGCTGTGTCCAACTCCTCCTTCCTCTTGCGCAGCTTCCTCTCGCTCCTTCTCGCTCCTTCTCGCCTCTTGTGACGCCTTCACTGTGCTGCAGGTGTGGGGGGGCTCTTGGTGCCTCTTCAGTGTTTGGGTTAGCTGTTTGTTTACTTTTTTTTCCAAAAGCTGTTTCCTTCATAGCCAGCGAGGACTCTCCATAGCAAAAACTCCACTGAACCTCACCAAAAACAAAGCAAAGGTGCACAAAAACATCCTGCAAAACAATGTGGAACACAGAAGCTGCAAATGCAATTCACAGCAAAAGGCAGAAACGCCGCTGCGCCAGGGGATCAGTATATTGTAAAAGAGAGCAGTGTGCGCTGTGCATCTAATCATGAAACAATTGTATCGATCGTGAACTAGCAGGCAAGTTATTGTTACCATTGCTCCATTGAAATTTGCTTATACGCTCGTCCTTGTGAAGAATTGGATTAAATGTGTTGGGAAAGTTAGGAAGATTCAATTTACTCTACAACTATCCGTTTAAACTTCAGTCCCATTGTTTGGAAACATCAGGTACAGGGCCTTGAATGCTTCACGGAAAAATTCAAACAATAAATATTTGTTTGTGCGCGAGTCAGACAAGCGTCCCCACCTCACACTATCTGAGTCCATTATTCCGACCGCAGCGCTTATAGCCGGCGCCGAGGAGCGAGGTGCCTCTCTGCGAGACAGGTACGCTATAAATTTAAACAAAGAGCTTTGGGACTGAGCCCAGGAGATATAAAACAGGACAAGGTTTTACCCCATTCGGATTTACAGGCACATCCATAATCGAAATCCAATCACTGTTTTCACTTAACAGATGGTGCAAACCACAGAGGCCGAGGGAACGGATTTAGAGCAGAGGCAAACCCTGTCTCATCTAAAGTAACAAATTAGCAATTAGCATTTAGCCTTGTTCTGCTGTTTTCAATATATCCAAATAACCCCTGTAACATGCATTTGTTAGACATTAGCATTTAAAGCACCCATAATTGCCTCTCTAAGTCCCAAAGTGATATGGCTATTTAAAAACACTCATTTAATTATTGCTAACATGAGTATTGCCATTATGAAAACAGGGCTGTCAAATAATGGAGATGATGTTGCAGAAATTAATGTAGGCATAATGAAAACTTATTATCATTGGAAATTGATAAACTATTTGGTACACCGTTTTGAACAACTATAGGTTTTTCTAAAAAAAAAAAAAAGCATGTTTAGCCAGACAAAGATTTATGAAACAGCCTCATGGCAAAGTGCCCTGGCTCCTTGATGCATAATCTTAATCACAATTTAATCACATCACTAAATAAGTGGAGCACATTTCCAAAAGGTCATGTTGTGTACAAAGATAAGGGCAGGGCGCCAGTGGATCCCAGTGGACTGTCCTTGGCTTTAATAGACTTTTAATGGAAGCTGCTTAGTGTTGCAGAAATAACTGTGACAATAAGCAAACAGCACGAGGCATGCACGCATTTCCATAATGGGTTTAAGTGTTACCGCGGGAACATTAGTATCCTCATTTAACATGCGCAGAGGTAAAGAGTAGGAAAATGTTACGCACCAAATATCCAGCACAACTAACATTTAATAACAAAGGAAAAAAGGTGTGTATGTACCATTACAACTAGTGATCATTATAAGCAGCTAGGGCAGGCCGATAAATCAAATTAATTCGATTACTTCATGCTTTTAAAAACAACTCAGCGACTTTCTGACGATCTCTGCTTCTTCTGCTAACAGAGTGTGGAAAATCCCCCCCTGCTTTTGTGGAAAATTCCCTCTTCCACTTTCCTCCTGCTTTGGCCCTCCTTCAGCCTCTACCTGGCTCCGCCCAGAGTCTATACACTGCGTTCCAAATTATTATGCAAATTGGATTTTTGTGTCAAAAAGGTAAAAAAAATAATAATAATAATGAAACTCATGGATGGTATCGTGTCTTGGGGCTCTATGAATCACTGACATTAATCTCAGAGACCTGGGATAATTAGTTGTCGGGTTAAGCCCAGTTAAGGGAAAAACTACTGAAAAAGGGTGTTCCACTTTATTATGCAGATCATCATTTTTAAGCAATATGGCAAAGAAAAAGGGACTTTCTGCTGATGAAAAGCGTGAAATAGTTGAATGCCTTGGTCTAGGTATGAAAACCTTCGATATTTCATGAAAGATTAAGTGTAATCATCGTACTGATAAGAGATTTGTGGATGATTCAGAGCACACTCCGTTTTGTGCAAATAATGGCACAATATGGACGGTTTCTGCCAGACAAACACATCAGATTAGGAGAACAGATGCCACAAAGCAGCATACAGGTATTTGAAGCTGCTGGTGCCTCTGGAGTCCCCCAAACATCAAGGTGTAGGACCCTCCAGAGGCTGCAGTTGTGCATAAACCTTCTATCCGGGCCTCCCCTAAACTGTTAATTGAATGCTGATGAACAGAAACTGCTGCAGTGGCTCAGAAATACATGAGGACTCATTTTCAAACAGTCGTGTTCACTGATGAGCGCCGTGTAGTCCTGGATGGTCAACTCAATGGAGTAGTGAATGGTTGGTGAATGACCACAATGTCCCAACAAGGCTGTGACGTCAGTAAGGAGGTGGCGGAGTCATGTTTTGGGCCAGAATCATGGTGAGAGAGCTGGTCGGCCCCATTAGGCCCTTTTAGGCTCCCTGAAGGTGTGAAAATGACCTTTGAAAAATATGTGGAGTTTTTGACTGACAACTGTCTTCTATGCTACAAAATGAAGAGCCGTGCTTTCCCTAACAAGATCCTCTTCATGCATGACAACGCACCATGTCCTGCTGTAAAGAACACCTCTGCATCACTGGCTGCTATGGGCATAAAAGGAGAGAAACTCATGATGTGGACCCCTCCTTCCCTGACCTCAACCCTGTTGAGAACATTTGGAGCCTCAACAAAAAAAACTTCTATGAGGGTGGGAGACAGTTTTCATCCAAACGGCAGCTCTGGGAGGTTATTCTGACATCCTGCAAACAAATCCAAGCAGAAACTGTCCAAAAACGTACAATTGTAATGGATTTAAGCATTTTAAAGCTGCTATCACACAAGGGCTCCTATGTTAAAATATAACTTGACCTGTTAATATTTTTTTGATTGAAATAGCTTTTGATTTCAGTAAATATGACCTCCTAATGCTACAAATACAACAAATGACCATTTTCAGTTAACTACAAGCTTTAAAATGTATTGAAACGATGAGTTGCATAATAACTTGGAACAGTGGATTTTGAGGTTTTTACTATATTTATTTTTGAAAAAAATACTGTTATCACTAGGAAATTTTTTCCACCACATTTAAATGATCCTCTACCAGTTAAAGACTTAAAAATTATGCTGACTCTCATTTGAGTTGACAATTTAGAAAATCTTAGAAAAATGTCATTTGCATAATAATTTGGAACGCAGTGTAGTTAGGGGAGCAGTCCACCTGTCCTGCCATTTTGTCCTGCCCAAGCCGCAAAACACTTCCCAACTTTATTGCTTCCTAGTTTAGAGCTACGTATATTGTGCATTTACCTGTCACTTATATTCATTGATTTACTCTCCCTCTGTTCTTTCATAGACAAACCACTGCTCTCCCTCATGGCCCACCATACCTCCACCCCAAGCCCCATAACCCCCACTACTACTCCACCTCAGCAAAATCACCTCTTAAACCCGAGTCTGCTGGCTGTCTGATCCATTGGCACCTTCGCCAGGAATCCACATACATCACAAGACTACAGTTACTTATATTTTTCACAGAGGAGTCACACCAAGCAGAAATATTTCGCATTCTGTTGCTCAACTTGGTCTACTTCCTTCTCCATCCCCCCCCCTCGAGCAGGAGCATGTGGAGGTGGGGTTTGAGATGCACAGGTGTCTGTCACACCCTGTTCTGTGGTTGGTGGTCCTAGCCGCAAATCGCTCTGTATAAACTTGGATTAATTTCAAGGTGCCGCTCCGGTCGCCCGTATTGCACTGCTCTTCTGTGGATTTCCGGTTCTAGTCACCAGCCAGCATAAGGAATGAATGGAAGCTGGTCGCTCGTTTCGCTCCACCGCTCTAGGTGTGAATGTGAAGTTAAACAGTTTAAGCCATTAATCATTTTCAAGTAAACACACAGACTCAATAGAGCAAAAAAGACATGACAAGTTGACGAAAACCTAATTTGTTTTTAAAGTTAGAGTATGTAGTGTTTTGTACATTGTAAACTTAATAAATATCTATCTGTGTCTCATCCAATCAGAAAGCAGAATTAGCACTTAGCGCCGCCTACAAACATTCAAGTTTATTCCATCAACATGTCCTTAAAGGGGCTCGATGCAAGGTAGCCATTTTATGCTCACTACTGCCACCTCAGTACTTAACTGTAACTGCACCTTCTATATTAAGCTCATGTATGACGGCAATTTGGACCCGAAGTAACACCATTTTGAGTGACAGTGCAGGATTTTAGCGGCAGTTGTGGTGAACAGGTCTGAGCTCATTCTTCACATTAGGACATTGTTGAAACATGTGGGGGGAGGAAAATACGTAATTGTAACATTTTTAAACTCTGTATAGTCCCTTTAAGCTTGATGTGGAAAAAAATATATATATATGTATCTTTCACAGCCAAGCGATTAATCATAAAAATAATCGGTGGATTAATCGATTAGCAAAATAATCGTTAGTTGCTGCCTTAAAACAGTTTGGTTTCCCCGGGTCGGATTCTCTGCTCTTCTCTCACTCTTAACTCCGCCCTCTTTCGTCAGTCACAGCAGAGCTCAAGGCATGAAAATTCCATAGAATTAAGTTTTACTTTTGAGAGCAGACAAGGCGTATTTAAAACAGAAATAAAAATTTCAAATAATTCTGTATTATGAATCTAAATATAAATGAGCTGGAGCAGTTTTCTTCATATGAAAGATCAGCAGACCCTATAAGCAGCTACAAGCTTATAATGATACAATAAATAATTCCTTCACTGTACTTTCTATGAAACATTGTATCGAGTTAAACAATAAGTAGAACACAGTAACAATACAAGTCTGTTCACGTATGTGTGTACTCTAAATAAGTTGTTGTATCGAGATGCAGGGGTGTCTTGTTGCATTATTGAGGTAAAAAAAAAAAAAAAGAAACAGCAGAAACATGCAGGAAATGGACGACTGCTGAGTGGAAGTGTCCTGTTTAGTGAATCACATTGTGAAATATTCAAAGTCAGAGAGGACGAATACTTCCTATATTATTCATTTGAAGCTCCACGGGTCTGGCTTTAAGGACGCGCACAAACAGCAGCCTCACGAGTTAAGACTTTGGCAGGTTGTTATTCGTGTTATTGTTAGTGTTGGTGATTCATGCTCTTCAACCAACAGCTGTCTTGCAAAACAGTAGATTGCTGAAGCGTGTAGTGGACTAATCTGTTCAGAAAGTGCAAGCCGTTTGCTGTGTGTCGGAACTTTACAACTGGTCAGCGCTGACTCTCTTCTTTCCTCAGCCAGCAGAGGAAAACAAACAGATCTGGCCACGCACATGATCTGAATTTATAAATGCAAACGGACACAATGACACAAGCTATTTGCATCACTACATCATTTGTGCCGTTTCCGGACCTTCATTTCCCAACACGCACACCCAGAAGATTCAGCAGTAATGTTGGTAAAATAAATTCCATGGAGAACAGTATTGCCCTTGTTATTATGTACTGTATATGACCACTCCAACACTGGGACACGTGTCTGTATTTAGAGAATTTAGACTTAAATGACGTCTTTCACATGTTTGCATATTAAGCATCTGCCTGGAAGTCACACAAATCAGCTTCACCTGGGAAAAGATTGCAATTCTAATCTGCATTGGGGAATAACTCAGGGCCTGTCTGTGTGGAGTTTTCATGTTCTCCCTGTATCTTTCTAGCGAGACCAGAATTATACACCTTTGTATTTGTGTATACAGAGGGGGATCAGTCTGGGACCCACGCCATCGTTGGCAGCAGAAGAAATCTGAGATTCAGATTAATCAGATCTGTTTATTGTTTATTGTTTATGTTGTTCTATTTCAATTGTTGACGTCTTAGCATATTTTACTTCTTATTTTTTCATCTTATTTATCTTAATATTCTTTATGCATGCCCCTATAGCCCTACCGTTTAAGGTTTTATGGCTTATTTTTTGTATCTAACTCCGTGTGTCTGGCCACGTGGTGCACACAGAACAATCTCTCTCGAAATGTGGAGAAGACAAAAGAGACTGTTGTGGACTTTCGAAGAGCGCGGGTCCAGCTCCTCTAACAATCAACGGTGCTGCAGTGGAGAGGGTGACCAGCACTAAGTTCCTGGGTGTGCACATCACAGAGAAGCTCCCCTGGACCATGCACACGACATCACTGGTCAAGAAAAGTAATCAGCGTCTCTACTTTCTCCGCAAGTTGAGAAGAGCCAGAGTCCCGGCCTCTGAGGCTGCTGAGGTTCTTCTCCAGAGGGACAATAGAAAGCATCCTGACCAGCTCCATCACTGTGTGGTTCTTCTACAGAGGGACTATAGAGAGCATCCTGACCAGCTCCATCACTGTGAGGTTCTTCTCCAGAGGGACTATAGAGAGCATCCTGACCAGCTCCATCACTGTGTGGTTCTTCTACAGAGGGACTATAGAGAGCATCCTGACCAGCTCCATCACTGTGTGGTTCTTCTACAGAGGGACTATAGAGAGCATCCTGACCATCACTGTGAGGTTCTTCTACAGAGGGACTATGGAGAGCATCCTGACCAGCTCCATCACTGTGTGGCACGAGACCAGCACTGCCTCCTGCCGAAGGAGCCTCCAGCGCATCGTGAGAGCAACGGAGAAGATCTGTTGAGCCCCTCTCCCCTCTTTTAAGGGCATGGACACTCCACCCTTTGCGGGTGAGACGCCAGGGACCCTTCGCACCCATCACACAGTCTCTTCAAGGTTTTGCCTTCAGGGAGGCGACTGCGGAATCTACGGGTCAGTTCCAGTCGACTGAGGAACAGTTTCATACACAGGGCTATCGGGAAGCTGAACCTTTCTGCTCTTTTCTATTATTTGTAGACGTGTTAGAACGACTAAAGTCGCCTCCACTGAGGTCCTTCGGAGTGAGCAGGCTTCTGCTCAGGACTTTTAATGACTCTGTGGTCGCCTCAGCTCTCCACAACGCAGCCGTGTGCTGGGCCCTGGGCAGCGCAGAGCGGGACAAGAACAGACTGAACAAGCTGGAGGGCCAACTCTGCACTCTATGGAGGAGGTGTGGGACAGGAGGGTATTAGCCAAGCTCACCTCCATCATGGACAACACCTCCCACCCACTGCATGGGACTGTAGAGGAGCTGAGCAGCTCTTTCAGTGGCAGACTGAGACACCCTCAGTGCAAGAAGGAGCAGGTCCTTCATCCACACTGCTGTCAGTCTGAACAACAAGTGACATGTGCAACAACCCCTTAACATTTTTTGTTTTAGTCTGTTTACTTAATTATTTGCTGTTTATACTTTTGTCCCCACAAAGTCCTTGTGAGTCATTCTACACAAGACACCACTATTATACTATTTCATTGTTTTTTGTTTATTATTCTCACATGTTCTGCCTATTTGCTCACCCTGAGTGATTCTAAGAACTGAATGTAACAAGTACATTTCTCCATTGTGAGATCAGTAAAGACTAGCTTATCTCTTAACAAAGGCTTGAAAAGAACAATCCAGCTCTGCTTCAGCCTACTCCTTTTGAGCCCAATTGTGATGAAATGTTTAAATAACTTTAAAAAATATGAATGTAAACAGCTCAAATAAACAGCTCAATCAATCAATCAATCAATCAATCAATCAATCAATCAATCAATCAATCAATCAATCAATCAATCAATCGATCAAGTGTACGCCATTATTATTATTATTTATCTTTTACGCTCCATTTAATAAAATTACAACTTTATTTAACATCTAGATTTTTGTTATTCCTTTAACACCGAGCTGAACCGCGTTGTAACAAATTGGGGGCTCGTCATAAAAGGACATTTTCAAAAAGAAGTTGTTACTGACTGGATCAATACAGAACATCATCACATTTATCCTTGGCAAATGTAGATAATATGACTTAATATTCCGACTTCAGCAAATACCATGACTCTCTGTTTTGATTCTCTTGTGACAAAAGTCAATAATTGAGCAAGGAATCCACGTCCCGTTTATCTTTCGTGTGACATTTGAAAATCTATAAAGAGCACTGTGCGGCATTACAGGACTCGACCCCGAAGTGCAGATCGATACAAACAAACCATGATACGTTTGTAAAGAGACGGGAGATATGAGAGAAGAAGATATCAGCTACAATACTGTGTGTTTTATCTGTGTTTGCTGTACCTGTTGTATAGCAGGATGTCAGGGACCCAGACCAGGTTAGATGGGAAGCGCAGATTCTGGACGCCTGGATACAACTCTGGGTTCCACGTCAAGTAAGTATCCGTCCAGTGCTGCAGTCGGTAAAAGGAGAAAATATAAACATCTTCAGAATAAGAGCTGGTTGTGCACAGAAATCATGATTTGCAAAAAACTTTGAACCTTCTATAATCCACATAGACAATACAATACAACCAAAGCTAATAAACTATGACAAATTACAAAGTGCACCTTGGTTAGTTCTGATTTTGTCATTGCTTTAGACAAGAGCCCAGGTAAGAATAAATGAAAATGATTGTGTGGTTTAGTGCTGGCTTTAGGTAGTGTAAGTTTTGGTACAGAGCAATCTAAAATGTTCTTGTGAACTGGTACTCCTGGACCTCTGCTCCTGGTGTAAAGGTGTGTGACTGCTCTGGTACATTTAAGGGCAATTGCAATGGTTCAGCAACTCCCCACAGATGCCACCATCAAATCACAAAATATTACTGTACATCGAGTGCTGAACCTACAAGTGCAGAGCAAGCACACGGCACAGCTTACACAAAATGTTGCGTTTTTTTAGTTCTCAATTTAATCAGTAGAAAATGTAATGTCTTTTTGCTTTGAGTTGAAGAACTTGTACTCATTCTTTGAGAGCAAGAAGTAGAACAGTGTATAATCCATCATCTCCGCTTGTCCTCTTCAACCCTGCTCTCAATCAATAATATAGCACCATCTTTAGTCATTATGAGCAGATCATTTTTAACAATCACCATTACTTTTACAAGATAAGTGTTCACCCAAAAACTGGCATCGCTCTATAATGATTACGTTTTGCAGAACTGTGCCAAGCCAAAAGCCAAACTGTTGGCTTGGCACAACTGTGTGAGCGCTGGCCAATCAGAGAACAGACAACAGTCACAACAAACAGTAAATTAATCATTTAAATAGACCTTCAAGGTTACAAATGTTATGAGGCGTGTTTCAATTAATACATTGGTTTCCAATAATATTTACATAGTACAAATTAGACATAGAAGTACTACAAGCTTTATTATAAGGGTTGATGAATTAATGCTTGATTCACGATGAACTGATGCATTAAAGGCCTTATACCTGATTTTTTTATTGCAAACAATTAAAGGGGAAACCACTAAATTAAAATGTTAGATGTGGTCCAAGCTCATTCGGAACTGTACTAATATATTTGTGGCATCCAAATTCTTTACAGGGACAGGTTTATAGGCACATTTCACAACTTGCAGGGTCACTTTTCAGGATCATTTTCACAAAAATGCTGGAAAATCAGCCTGACAGTTCATGAAATTAATACAAATGTTTTGTTTTTTATCCACACTGTTTCCTCCACAAACGTTTGACTTTACAATATACAAAAGGAGGACAAAATAAATGTCATTCCATTTGTAGAAGTAAAATCAGGTATAGCTCCTTTAATTCATGCATGACCTCATCATGATTTTTTTTTTTCATGAACAAATATCATGAATTAACACAGTTAAGTAATGCAAATAACTTAATGATTATAATATTTAATCATGATCATGATTAATTCCGTGCGGAAGAAACAAACAGGGACAAGGACCAACCATTGTATAAACCTGGAAAATCAAAACATAGCATTGTATTTTTTAAGTTATTAAAGCTGCAACACTTTAGTTCAAGGGGCACAGTCATAATGAACTCACGATTAACTAATGACGAGTTGGTCCTTGTACTCGTCATGTGCTTCTGCACCAACTAATTCATCATGATTTATTACTCATGATCATTAATGAGTTCATTTCCTGAGTATTTGTTCATGAAGCTTGATGACATCACATTAATTCATGATGAATTCTAGCATGAACTGATAATGAATGAATGAATGAATGAATGCATGAATTATGCTTTAATTCATGTACCCTTATTATAAATTGTTACCATGTAAATTGTGTACCTCTCAGTCCCTGAGTGCAGAGTACATAGAGCGAACTCTAAAATATGTACCAAATAAAAGCAGGATTTGGGGGGTTGGGATGGTGACTTCAGTGCCCTGGAGGGAGCCTTAGTGGAACAGAGTTGGTGATTACAGGTGTAAATGGAGGAAGGTACGACATGGCAGGAAAAGATTTCAGTTTCCCAACAGCCGTAGAAGATTAACTTTACTTTGTCGAATATAATCTTGCCTTTGGTGAGTAGGAGGAGGCTGTTGTAAATACGAGGATTCCTATCTTGCTTGAATCAAACGCACGCCCTTGATTCCCTTTACCACTTTATCCGGTTTGTACTGATAAAACGTGGCAAAATTCTCAGTCTTCCAGGTGGTTGATTCTGTCTTCTAGGCTTGTACTAATGTTGTATTTAGATAAACCAGGTTGTGCTACATTTTAGCGCGAGCAGTATGTCAGATGGAGTGGATCCATACGGCGCACTCCCAGCGGAAATAAACATTCATAGCCGTTCCAGAACACTGGCCACATCTGTTCAACGCGACACTGCATATGAAACACACAGGTCATTTAGGTTTGCTCAAATATTTAACGTCAAAAAATGTCCCCTCATCTACAGCGTCCTTCTCAGTCAAGCGGCTAATGGCATAATCACTGCACTTGTCATCAGTCAGCCTTGGCACTTCACCACGACTTTTCTTTTCATGTTTGTTGGCTGTAAAAGTCGCACTTCCAGCCAAATGAACAAATCACAGCTCACTAACTTCAGACAGGAACAGATGAGGAGGACACTGGGCTACGTGAGGTAACAGCTGCCTAAGAATAGGACAGCAGTTACATAAGACAAATTTAAGAAAGCATCACTAATTTGAGGGAAGAAGGTTCCCGTCGAAGGGAGTGTGAAATTTCACTCTCACCAGACCCAGGGGAGAGGGAGGACAGCGCTGACACTAACATGACAATCAAAATAATACAGATGTAGAATTATAATGGACCGTAAACAATCAGTGTGAACAGGGATAGGATTATGGGATATTACAGCTGTTTATATTTTCAATCTAGAATGAATTAATCGTAAAAGTTAAATTTCAAAGTGCTCGGGAAGTTTCTGTGAAATGATTGTTTTAATTTGAAGGCGCTCTTAAGCTCTGTTCACTCGGGATTATCTAGGGACCACTTGTAATAAAAAAAATGATCCCCCCACGTCTGCTTTTTATGTGGCGCATTTGCACGGGACCAAAGCCTGAGATTGTGTTTACAGACATCTCCTGGATCTGATCAAAGAGCTGCTTTCTGAGTTGTTTAATTAACTTTCACTTGAATGAATTTGTGAAGCCGATTTTACTCTTTTACACTGAACAATTGTCCATCAAATTTGTTCTACTGTTGTTGGTTGGGAATGTATAAGTTGTAGTGACATTAACTGTGCATTGCCTCTGGGCTCGCTCTTAAAGCTGCACTAAGTAACTCTTGCCCCTAGAGGCCATAAGCGCAACTGCAGGTGTCGTAGCATGTTACAGTTTTTTACTCATTAATTGTCCGTGAGAGTAAATATTACGCTGACAGAAAAGGCAAAGATAGAGAGGGATATTGTACATCCAATTACACAATGCAAATTTTTTTTCACTCAAACTTGGCTCTAAATACTGTTTAAGTGGCGCTAGCCCGCAGTTAGCTTTGCCCGTTAGCCTGTTAGCTTCTTCTTCGTGATTCCATTAGTGTGTATTGGTGACTTCGACCTGGTGGCAGCGAAGTTGCAATAGTGGTTTTCTGGCCAGAGAAACCAGGGGGAGATGAAAGACCCTTCAATCATCCCTTTAACACGTGTATTACCCCCAGAGGGACTACAAAAAGGATGTATTATGGTAATCAAGTTATTTAGTTACTGCTTTAACCTGAGAACTTGTTTGGAAATAGTAACGCGTTAGATTTTACTGAAAAGTTGTCCGATTAGAGTAACACATAATCACTGCTAATGATACCTCTATGACTATTACTTCAGCTTGTAGTTACATTGCTACTGTTCCTACTTCACTTGACAAAATGTATTGTCAGATTGTCTTATTCTTTCTTTGACTCTAGTCCGATCATCTTGCATTTTGATTTGTCAGCCATAAAACCTCTTTGTTTGGATCCTACTGTAACAGTTTTAGTTCTTAAAACCATAAGATCATTCCATGTTTTCCGTCTAAGCTGGTCAAATCCTATGCTTTTAGATGTAGGGCATTCAAATGTAATCCTTAAATCCTCCCGTGTGCTCAGGCTACCTCTTGGCCTTGTCTGTCTTATCTGCCTGTCAATGAGCTTGTTAATATTTGCTGGTTTCCCCCAAAAACTGCAGCGACTGCAGTGTTCTCTCGGCCATGGCACTGATGCTAGTATTAGAGACGTGGCTTTTTCAATAATTGATACGTCCATAACCTGTAAGTCAGCAGTCAACTTGATGGAGAAGGGTTTTGACATTCTTAACAGGCTTATTATTCACAGCTACATCTTCAACATATTTAATCTACTCACTGGAGGTATCATGCATGCCAATAGTCCATATTAGCATGACGCCTCAGGAGCATGAAATGTGATTTGTTTCTAAGTTTACTTCTTTAAAAAGTTCTGACTCATTTTTGGCCCTTGTAAAACATGCTTCAATCCTGACAATTTCTCTATTTTCCCATTTCTAACACGCCAAATGATTCAGGACAGGATTCAATGGAAACTAGACAGTGCCTGTTTAATGCAACCCTCATACACACAGACCTGCCTCTACTTTCCTCCTCACGCACTCCTCCATTAAGCTGTATTTGCATAACATCACAACCCTGACACAGTCGTTTAAAACAGGTTTGTTTGTTAACCTCTGTTAATCCACACCCGAGCACATTTTCTCCAGTCGGGCTTTACCCAAATCTAAAAGCCTCTTGTGAAAAGTGTCAAGATAGTGACGAAAGCGAGATGAAGTTACAAAAAAGGTATTGAAAATGCAAAAAATTACAAAAAAGTGACAACAAATTTGACAAACAAGTGACACAAAATTAGACAAACAAGTGACAACATATTAGACAAAAAAGTGACAAAAAATGTGACAAAAATACAACAAAAAAGTGACAAAATATTTGACAAAAAATTGGACAAAAAAGTGGCAAAAATGTGACCAAAAAATGGACAAAAAAGTGACACAAAATCAGACAAAAAGGTGACAAAAAAGTGACAAAAATACAACAAAAAAGTGACAAAAAATTAGACAAAAAACTGACAAAAATTTAGACAAAAAACGGACAAAAAATGTGACAAAAAATGTACTAAAAAGTTACCAAAAAAGCAGCTAAACAGCCACAAATACATGCCGAAAAACAACCATAATACAACAAAAAAGTGACTTAAGAGTGACAGAACCCCTCCTGGAACCGCCACCTTAACATGGTGGAGGGGTTTGAGCACCCGAATGATTCTGGGAGCTCTGTTGTCGGGGGCTTCGTGCCCCTGGTAGGGTCTCCCGGCAAACAGGTCCTAGGTGACGGGTCAGACAAAGAGCAGTTCAGAAGCCCCTTATGAGAGACCAACAGGCCTGAGAATCGTGAGGCCGTCCTTCTGTGGACTCATCACCTGCAAGAGGAGCAATAAGGGGCTGGTGCAATGTGATTTGGGAACTCCAACAGCTGCCCCCACAACCCGGAAACGGAAAAGTGGAAGAGGATGGATGGATGGATGGATGGATGGATGGATGGATGGAAGAGTGACAGAAAGCTGACAAACACTTGACAAAAACTCAACAAAAAGTGACAAAAATGTGGCAAAACCATTCCAGGAAGCAAAAAAAAAAAAAAAACACACAAAAACACGCAAAAACGCTTCAAAAATGTGACAAAAAAAGCTTTCAAATGAGGCATTGCACTCTTGCTCTCCAGTCGAGTGGCTTTAGATTTGGGTAAAGCCGGACAGGAGAAAATGTGCTGGGTTAAGCCAGCGGGTAAGAGGTTAATTGCCCCCAGAGTTACAAGTAACATCAAATTCTATAAAGCTGTGCAGTATTGGTGAACCGACATTATGTTTTCAATAAGAGGAAGCTGCTTTATTTACCTCTTTTCCATCATGTAAGTTTGATTATCTTTACCAACCCTACTTGTCATGTCACGGTTGATAAAGCACATGTATAACTTTTATTTAAACATGGATTTATGCCGAGGCCAAAGTTAAGCAACTCACTTTCAATAAGTGCGAGGGATGCGGTGAAGCGAAGCGTCGTACAAGGCACAAAACGCGCTCATTCATAGTTCACTAAACCCCACGGCTCAACAGACGAGTCAACACAATAACAGCAGACTTTAAGCTTCACCGTTAAACCGTCTGTGTGACTGTATGTGTCTGCGAACAACACGCAAAAAACGCTGATACCCACTGTAGTGTTTACATGGAGATTACGTAAAGCTTCACATAATCTCAGTAATGGTGACAGTGAGCACAAAATCACAGTCACTTTTCAAACACCTCGGTGCTGAAACAAAAGCAATACTGTCAAGGACGGAAGTGGTAATGAATGGAGCGTTGGAAATGTTGTTAAAATATTGAAAAGACCATACACAATCTCTGTGTGTGTATTAATTGCTTTATGCAATAAAAGTCCTGGAATAAAATGAGTTCACAAACAGGTTAAGGGATCAACACCATCATAATTTACAGTATATGTGAGATACCTAATCCAGGTGATCTGTGAGATACTATACAAGGAGAAAATACGAATTCTGATAATCCATGACCTCTGAAGTGCATCATTACAAATGTTCCCATCCGTTGCCAAATGTATATACTTGCAAGGGGGCGTGGCCTAGCCGAGGGGGAAGGAAACCTCCCATTGGAATCACAATTTTTAGCCGTTTTCTGGCGGACTATAAACATATTTATCACACACCAATAAATTCAAGCCCAAATTGGGTCCATCTGGTTGTTTTTCTCACAGCAAATTGTTCAGTAGAGGCTAACGTTATCTTCACTAGCTTCCGGGCTTGCATTGTCTGTTTTTTTTTTTTAAGTCTTTAAGACTTAAAAGAAAAAGTTTAACCACTTGGCTCCTCGTTGTGTGTTTTCATTTTTATTTTGGAGAAAAGTATATTCATAATTCAGCGTTTGTTTCAGTAATGTTTCCCCTTTTCTTTATCCTTGTTTTCCCCCTCTGGCTGCTTCGAACATGACCATACTGTACAGGGGCAATTCCAAACATACCGCCTGTATCTATGCAGGTTGCAGAGTTTGTTAAATGTGACATCGCTCACCATAATGAGCTACTTCCGGGTCCAAAATGTTGAGAGTTCGAAAAGCGCAATTTTATCTGAATGGAGCCTCTTTTATTTGTCTTTTTTTATTTATTATGTTTGACTAATGCTATGTTCTCTAGGCTCCTACTTTAAAACAAAAGAGGTATTTGTTTTAATTGTGCAAGTTTCAAAACAAAACTTTAGCTATGTGATAAAAAAAAAATATATATATATATATACAATTTTCATATACCACTAGCTGAGACCCGGCCTTCGGCCGGGCCTCGCTAGTCTCCACATTTGATATTCTGAGATTATGAGTGATTACAAAGAAATGTCCAACCCGTCACACAGTTCAGCTGTAGACCAGTGGTTCCCAACCCTATTCCAAAAACTATGGCCACTACAAATGTGTAAAAGAATGAAGGCAACTTTTTTTTCAAACAAACTGCAATTGGAGTGTTTGATGCACCCGTACTCCTTTCTTATAAACTACAACCACAATATGTTAAACTCGGGGAACAGGATTCAAGAGACAGTGGAATAATTATGGATAAATATTAGGGGTTCAGCTCTAACGGTTTGGTTCACGGTGCAGGACCGGTGGTTTGGTGCATCACGGTAGTGTACAATCCAAAAAATAATAAGTTGGTTTTGAACTGAAATAGCCTAATGATCGTTGTTAGACAGTATTTATAACCTTACAATAAAATTGGCAATGCTTTCAAAGCTGCTTTAGACTAAAATGTACCTCTGGGCTCACAATACGTGAAAGCAAAATAGAAAACAAATGGTACAGCAGCAAAGTAAAAAAAAAAAGAAAAAAACTACGCAGTGCAGGCCGTGTGCTCGTTAAGTGGTAGTTTCATTTTCGCTTTTACTCACACGGAGGATAAATCAGTCGGAGCAGCGCGTTTGATTAGAGGCTCGTGTTTGAGCAGGTTTTGGGCACGCACACACATACACACGTACGTACGCACACACACGCACACATCACCCTGTTTGGATGCGCGCGCACACATACATACACACACGCACGAACACACACACGCGCGCGCGCACACACACATCGCCCTGTTTGGATGCGTGCACACGCACGGCAGTCAGATCTCGTGCACTCGCGTGTTTGTGACGGCGGGTTGTCCTCGGACAGCAGCACCGCGGTCCATATGGACCCGTGGCCAATGCCCGCGGCCGGTGGGACCGTCACGTGGGGGCCAGCCGCGGATGTAATAATAATAATAAGAGTAATGCGCTTCCTGGTGTTCCCAAACGGTGTCCCATCCCAGTCCTAACCAGGCCCTTCCCTGCTTAGCAGCCGAGGAACGGTCTCCCATCCCAGTTCTAACCAGGCACTTCCCTGCTTAGCTTCAAAGTCGGTATGGGAAATAAACATGGCGGCGCCCAGACGGCGGCCATTGAGATTGCGTTTTCTATAATAGATTCACAGCCAAACATGAAAATAATCGGTAGATTAATCGATTACCAAATAATCGTTAGTTGCCACCCTACATCACTTAAAGGCACACTGTGTAGCATTTTGGCCTATAATGTTGCCATCAATACAACACATGCTCCTAATGACCAGCTCGGCACAAAAAATGCTTTCACTGCAGTGAGTAATAAAAGAATGGATTTGGATGAGAACCTATATAACCTGTTTAAATCTCAAATTCTGCTGATTTAAAGGGATATTTCAGGATTTTTGACATAGGGCCTCATTTCCTAGTTATCCAGAGTGTTGCTGATTTCTGGAGATATTTTTTTTATAATTCATGCAGTTCTTATATTTGAAGAGTTTCGTGGCGCTAGGCTAGTGCAAGGCTAGCACATTTCTATGGTATCAGCTAGCCTGCATTAAAAACAGCCTGACCCTCTCCACAGTGCACCTGAGGCAAATCACTTTTAACACCAGACTAATCATATAAATGTTTGTGTTGATATAATAATTTTAGCCATTTTGCATTTAAAATAACTTATATTTGAGCAGCATCAGCTTCGTGGTTGTATAAGCTACGCAGCGGCGGAGTGACCTGCTAGAAAATAGTCCCTCAAAATGCGATCATTCATGTGATGCAAGGTCAGTTATATTCCCAAAATTATTCTATCGACAAAGATGAGGCCCTAAAAAAAAAGTGTTTTATAATTGACATATTTTCAATAGAGGGTCTGCAGATGATGTCACAACTGCATGGCAACCAAGGACTGTTCACATTGACTTCCAAAATGTGTTATGTGTTTTGACATAATGTTTTTTAAGGTTTAGAATGAAAGTAAGAGCATATCCTTAGATTATAATGAGTACAAACAGTGTTCAGAATTTACAGTTAAAGTCAAATATATAGTCAAATAAATATTACCAGCTGGAGCCAGGCGTTTGTGATCATCACTTGGTTCTTCTCGTCCTACAGAGGGGCACAGAGAGAGGGTAAGAGGGGATTAATCAACGGGCTGTGGCTTTAAACAGATAGTGAATGAAAATATTTGGTGAGATGCAAAAAACAAGCGGAGCATGTCCAGCAAACACGCAGCCAGATTATGAGACGCGAGTCAAACTGCTGCAGGGGCTGACGCAGAACCGGTGCACCGCCTGAATAATAATGCACCGTCCCGTGCCTGTCGGTGTGATCTATGTGTGCCGCGTACAGTGTAACCAGAGTCCTGTTTGTCATCATGGGAACAATGCTGAAGCCATAACTTCTACAGCCTCAGAGCATCAGCTAAACAGCATTTGTGCAGGAGCTGACGGCAGTGATGCAAGACAACAGACAGTGACCGAGGCGCCCGGCGGAGCCTATTTATGTCACTAAACACACCGGTCCGACGTGGAGATACTTCACTTTTCAGGGTCAGTTCATGGTCAGAGGGGAAAAGATTAAGGGATCATGAAAGGAATCTCGGTGGGCATAAACGTAGCTTGAATTGTGCAATAGGAAATAATGTCTTTTGTAGGCGTATGTAACAGCGGTGCAATATTGCTCCATCTGCCTAACTTCAAATCACATGAAAGAAAAAGGCTGCTGCAGTAACGGATGAAAGGTATATGGCAAAATATTGTTTCATTCTTTGAAGATCCCAGCAAGCAACTGCATATTAATTCATGTAAAGTCTCCTTTAGCACTACTTTTGTTATTCAGTGCACAGAGAAAGTAACTCTGGGTGCATTACAGAACAGGGAGTGCAGGTCATTTAAGACAATAAAATGATATGATAACATTACATTCAAAAGCAAGCAGTTAGAAATACTTTCAGTTGTCATATGTGCAGCTCAATGGCCGCTGGCTGCTCTGCTTTATGCCCACGACACTAGAGGCAGCGATTGCTCCGCCATTGCTGTAGTGCCTCCATATCGCCGCTATTCCCCCATTGAAAAGCATTGGACTTTAAACACTAGACTAGGCTAGATATTCCTCCTGTGATAACGCTGGTTAGTCACAATTAGAGAAACCAGGCTGGTTTTCGCAAGAAGAATTTTAGAAATCTCGTACTTAATAATAATAATAATAATAATACCTTTAATTTGTAAAGCACTTTACATGGAATCTCTTAATGAGGGTCGGACTGTTAGCACTGAAGCTGCGCGAGCTACACGTCACACAAGGGCAGAGTCTACAGTGAAGATCCCGCCCTTTTGCCCTGCTTAGGAACATGCTTCGTCAGAGCTGGGGAGGGGGAGTCTGTAAATCTGCCATGGTGGACAAACAGCATACTGCATCCTTATTTACCATTGATGGGAGGGATTTAGTATTAACCATACACTGCAGAAGTAGGTCCCTCTCTGGCGAGCCTACAGAATTGTTCCAGTGGGCCAAATTTGGCCCGCAGGCCCCACTTTGGGCACCCTGCTACAAAGCGAAGTTTAGAAATCTACAATAACACTGTATTTTCAAATGCAGGTACGTTGTGTGTAGTTTGAAGTTCCAGTCCTTTCTCAAGTGTTAATGCTTCAGGACAGTCGGGTGTAACGGTACACGTAAAGTGTTGATCTTGTTTTGGTTCAGCACGTTCGGTTCGGTCACTTTTGAACCGTTTCGGTACAATTTTGGTCCAATTTATTTAGCACCGCAAGTTTAACTGCAGCAAAACCATTTTTTTCATACGTTTCACACGGACGCCATTGAGTGACGGACCTCTCCTTCTCCATTCAACAGAGCTGCCTTTTGAGAGGTGGCAGTGATTTGATTTTTGAACTATCCAAAGTATTTAAACACTTCAAAAAACGAGCACGTAGGTGGAAGTTTGGATTTTGTGGAGCTACGCAGAACGGGAGCCGCCATCATGAACTCTCCTCCAGGACATCGTGAAGAACCACTCACAAACAAGGTATTTTCACAGTAAACTTTAGCCCCTAAGTCGCGCTGCTGTTTACCTGTCTGTGGAAAATCCCTCGTCTTTATTTCCCCCTCGATTGTTCTCGTCTGCATTGATGCACTGAACCTGTCGTCCTCCAGATAAACTTTAGCTTCGTTCGTCTGATGTTGTTGCTGTTTGCTGACCGCTGTCCCCCATTGCTCTAATGACCCATGAGTTGTTCTGCTGCATCAATCTATCTCTTAGTAATTTTGTAAAAAAACAACAAGAACAAAAGAGAGACATAAAAGGGTCTCTTTAGATTATTTTTGTTTTTTGTATTGTAAATGGTAAATGTAAAATGTAAAAAAAAAAAAAAAAAAAGTTTGTCTCCAGCCTATTCCTGTGCGGAGTTATGGATTTTTAAAGAAATAACCAGTTTGCTCACTCCAGCCACTAGGGGGAAGCTTAAATTAAAAAAAGGAAATAATTCCACACGTGTCCAGCAGAGGGCACTGACATAATAAGAGCTCAGGATATAAACAGCATATTATAGCCACGTGGTAAATGGTCAGTCTGCCCCATGGCGGCTGTGGCTTCAAGAGTAACTTGAGTGAATGATTAATGAGTTTATGTAACACTTTGAGAAACATGTGACACAGTCTGATGAAGCGCTATAACTGTAAGTCGTTATTTATGAGGCCACAGTCCTTTACAGCGGCCCGCGACCCACCATGGGGGCTGAATTTCGGCCCTCGACTCAAAAGACTTCGACACCCCTGGTCTACGGTCTAAATATAGCGCTTTTCTACCTACCAGGCCCATAGTGCTTTACAGCAAGAAACCTGTCACCCATTCACTCTCTCATTCATTCACCAATGTACACAGACACTGGAGGCAAGTAGGGTGAAGTGTCTTGCCCAAGGACACAACAACAGTGTGCATTTTTGGGAGCTCGGATTCAAATCCATGACCTTCCCATCATGAGATGACCCGCTCTACCAACTGTAAAAACGCAAACCGTGCCCTCCAAGTAATGTAATTTTAGTGACATGTTTAAAGGATACAAAACAAATTAGACATGTTTCCTAAATGTTCAGCATGAGGAGGATCCACCTGAGACAGAAAAGAGACTATTTCTTCTTGCAAAACCCTCAGAGTTCCTTTTAATGTAACAGAACGCGTATCACAAAATTGATTTGCACAGTCTTTTTGTTCTATTCCCTCAAAACCAGCCAACCTTATCCAGGCTTTGATTTTCCCTTATCGCACTCTTTCATCTAGATCTCGCCCATCGCACTCTGATCTGTTCTGAGGAGCACAGGGCGAAGACACGGCAAGAATGCCTGAAATACCTCAGCTTTATTTATGCTGCACCTTATATAATGTTAAAGTCTGCTGAATCTAAGGCAGTCAAACAATTCCAGTCAGTGCCAAGCCGAAAAAAATGAACTGGTATGTGTGGGGAAAATCTGGAATAACTTGAAGGTGATGAAAGGTGAGCTTTGAAATTAAAACACAAACAACAGTGGAGACAGGCTTTGAGCTTATGATGCAAAGAACCCTCTTTGTTTAGCATTATGAGTCACCCTTATTCGCTCCACAATTAGGGAGAATGAATCAGGCTCCGCACAAAGTGGTTTCAAACAATGGGGCAATTGCCGTATTATTGGTTTATTCCAAAAGTCTATTGGACAATGTAATATACATTTTTAAGCAACATTGTGACCAAATACCTTCCATTATGTTGCCAACAGTAGCAAACCAGATTACATAGGCCCGTTTTGACAGCACTAGACCAGTTCGGTTCACTTGAGACCGGTCCAGTTAGGGAGGGGCCGCACCCGCAAGTTTGTGTTTCAAGTGTCTTTAGGGTGAAGTGGTCTGGGTCGTTATGGGAGTGGCCAAGGACATTTATATGCATGTGACAGGCAACAACCACAGCCTGATATCACTGTGCCTTTTGTGCATGAAAACACCTTTGTATATGCAAAATGTGGCCATTAGGTGGGACAGAGGACTCATCAACAAAAAAATACAGTGTAATTATCTATATTATTATCCTTTATACACGAGCGATCGCTGTTATTGTTTACTTCCGCAATTTTCGCCGGATGTTTTGGTGAATGGTAGGCAACAGCTGAGGCATACAGGTATGAAGGTTAATTTGTGTTTTTATTATCAAGGTGTTTTTTATACACTGAATTTATGTATCTGAATTTTTTGCATCCGTATTTCACCACCATATTGAAAAAAATTCAGTGTATTTTTTTTCGCTGCTTAAAAAAAAATTCATATTTCAATATGGTAGTGAAATACGGATGATGAAAATTCAGATACATTAATTCAGTGTATAAAAAACACAATAAAAACACAAATTAACCTTCATATACAGGCCTCTAACTCGGTTTTATGAAATGATAGATCTGTTACAACACAAGAGGAGCAGTGCACTATTTATGGACATTGTTTTTGATGATTATAGGATTTTAATAAATTGCTTATCAAATATGAAAAATATGTAAAATGCCTACCACGGCCAACGGATGTGACGACATCGCGATCGCTCGTATTGAACAGCGATAGGAACAATCATATGTGAATGTTTTCCTATCCTAATTTATAAAATGGACTTTAATATAGCCCAGTTCTCATTAGCCTCTCGGTTTAATCCATACAGAAGTGAAAGTAAAAATCAGCTGTGCCATGTGTCAACTTTCACTTTTAGACGCTCATACAGAAGTTAAGAACTGTGAACAAGTCATGATAGAGTCTGGTTTAAATGTGTGAAGAGAAAGCTAACTTTGAATATGTAAGGCGACTATTGCCTTTCACAGCCCCAGACCCCATGGCTAAAGTAGTCCGGGACTGGAGCGGTTTGGACCCCCCTTTGGGAGCGGAGCGGTTCACTTTTGGCTGTTATAACACCCTCTAACCGGTCCGTTCCGGTCTGGTCCTGTCAAAAAGCCCCATAGTGTGAAAGTGCACATGACACAATAGACTGATTTTTTTGCTAAAACATAGTTAACACAATTATATTTAAGATTCTGCTAAAATTTTACCCAGCTTTCTTTAGTTTGACCATTTTTGTGATGTTTCCAGTTTCACTTCCTTATTGGACACTGACAGGAAGTGACACAGATAGAGGCCAACAATTGTAAACTGTTGCTGTGCCAACCATGTAATGTTAATAGGAGAACACTTTTGCAAATGATTTCATCCTTTATGCTTCTCTTATTGCTCCTTTGAATTTTGAATATCCAAAACATATTTCTTGGTCTTGTTAATATGTAAATGAGTGCATCAGACTGCTATGAAACTTTACCTCTATCTATGTCACTTCCTGTCGGTGGCTTAAAAATACAATACAAATAAAGAGTTAAATGCCCATGACAAGTTATTATATGTGTCCAATATCAGCATAAAGTTCATCTCTGCATATCCCCACTTCTCCTCGACCCTCCCCAGCTTTATCTCCATCTGCCCTCTATCATCAACTACACAGCCCCTTTATCCACCTCCCTCTCTCTCACACTATTATTGTAGCACAAAGCATTTTTTTATCAGATCTGTTCTTGATCTCTCTCTCTTTCCTAAAGCTTTTTAAGTTTTATATGAGCAACAATGGACCGCTCGTGCCATTTTGGACCCGATAATCTTAAAATATTGATTTGACAAAGCAGCAGGAGATTGAGATCTGTATTCCATGTGTATTATCAAATATCTTATGACTGCGGCGTGAACATGTTTTCATACAGTATATCTGAACGAGGAAGAGGATTACTCTAAATCTTGTCCCTGGAGAGACACTTAATCTGGGGTTTTTGTTCTGTTTAATTTTCCATCGGTCACAATAGGATTTGTTTCCAACACAATATTTTAATCCACTCAAGCAGGATATTTTGGGGTGAAAATTATACAATAGGCGTATTTCAGTGTTTTAGTGCAGGGTTAATATACTTTTGTGAATGTAGAGTGCAGAAAGTAATGTATATTAAAATATTGGGGGGGAACACTGTAATAATAAATGCATTTAAATGACCTTCCTTGACCATAGCATTAGTTACTCAGATGTATGAAATGGTTGCTGTAGATTATTTAACAGGCTGTTAAAGCAGGACTTCCCTCTCTCCTGGTACAGTGGCGGTGGTTTCTGTGGTCCACGTTGCTTTACTGGATATTTGTGTTAATCTTTGCCGTGTTTTTGTGAGGTTCAGTGGATTTTTTCTGTCTGTACTAGCCATGAAGGAACCAGCATTTTTAAAAGTAAACAAACAGCTAGCTTATGAGCTAAAGGCATTTGAAACCTACACATTTCTTCTTCTGAAACACTGAAGAGGCACCAAGAGCCTCCACACCTACGGCACAGTGGAGGCATCACAAGAGGCGCAACAGGAAACAAAAAAGGGACAAACGAGGAGGTATCCGGGCAAGACTCACAGCTAAACTACACAAATCTTCTTTTCCTACTATTGTTCTGGCTAATGTTCGTTCACTGGAGAATAAAACAGATTATATTTGTCTGCTAAACTCTTCCTAGAAGATGGTGAAAGACTGTTGTGGGCGGAGGGAGCTCCGCAGGAGGAAGAGGAAGGAGGAGGTGGAGGAGCTGACCAGTGCAGGACACCACGCTCTGAAACAGGGACAAACCCAGGAGCCGGTGCACCGTGTCAGAGGATCAGAGGAGACTGAAGGCAGCCAGACAGGCTTTACTTCTGTTTCCTCTACCTCCAAAAACATGCTGGTCAGGTCGGCCCACAGCGGCTCAGGACAAACACCTGAGCGCAATTTCATTGTACAATTGTGCAATGACAAATAAAGCACGTACTTACTTTCTTAATCTTTATGTTGTTATTATTAATACGAATAATATTAATCTTGAAACCACCACCTGAACGAAGCACATTTTGTCCAATGTGGTCAAATATAAAAGCTCCTTAAAAAAACAAAAGCATGACAACAAAAGTGACAGAAAATATATGTAAAGTGGCAGAAATCTGATGAAAAAGCGACAAAAATGGGTCAAAAACACACACAATAAAGACCCAAAATAACAAATCCGCAAAAGAGTGAGAAAAAAAGTCATGAAAAGTCTGATGACGATACGGCAACAACGCATTTAGATCAGTGTTGTAGGTCTTAGCTTTCAAATGAAGCATCAGACTAGCCTATTTTTAAGTAAGTAAGTGCTTTAGCTGTCATTCTACAACCTTACAACGAAATTGTGCCCAGGTATTAGTCCTGAGCTGCTGCGACTGAGCCGCACCCCCACTGTGGGTCAACCTGACCAGCGTGTTTTTAGAGGTTGGGGAAACTGTAGCACCCGGAGGAAACCTGCCTTCAGTCTCCTCTGATCCTCTGAAACAGTGCCGCGTAAGAGCGTGGTGTCCTGCACTGGTCAGCTCCACCTCCTCCCTCCTCTTCCTCCTGCACAGCTCCCTCCACAACAGTCTTTCACCATCTCCCTTAGGCTGTAAGCTTTATATTTGGGTAATGGAGAAAATGCAATTGGTTAAGGTGGGGGTAAGAGGTTAATATTCAAGTAAAAAAAAATAATTAGAAGAAGAACATGTGTGAGTGTTCAATTCTACTGGACCCAAATCTACTCACTAATGTACTTCAACTGCCAATACTGACCAAAGGCATCAATACTAACAAAACTAGTGTAGACACGCAGTAAAAATGAACCAAAATTTAGATATATTGAGCTGCCAAATGCCCAACATCATCACTGTATACAGCAAGAAACAAAATCCCTCCAGTATACGTATGTAAAACAGTCGTATGTGTCAGCGAGTTTGTATACTGCACCTGCCATTATTTTTAATGACCACCACAATGAGGCTCGCCCTGGTGCCTTGTTACATGTCTCACCCTGAAGCAGATGGAAGAATCAAAGGGCACGTCACGACACATTGACACACATAGACATAGCCTGCATTATTCAAGTGCCCAGTAAGCATCATTTATATCTCCAGCCTATTCATAATGTATCCGCTCGGTGAACATAGTTATCAACAATACATGAATATAGGCAAGCCAGGGATTACCGCTGTTCACTTCGCTTAAATGTAAAGTTGGTTCTTTACAAGCAAGCTGGCATTACCAAGGAATATTCCTGGGAATTATTACAGGCAAATTATTACAAACTCAAGCCCTAAACAACAATGAGCATGTATCTTATTTTTTTCAGATTCCAAGTAGCGAAGCTCATGGGCAACAACCACACTGCACTAAGTTGTTGGAGTCTGCAAATGTTTTCCCCCATGAGCAACTTCTACAAAATAAAAATTACACTGAGCCAAACTCCTCGAATTTATTTTTGTCTGTAGGTGTGAGTCGTGAACCCTGCTCTGCCCCCAAAACACCGACCCTCCCACCCCCTACCCGGCTTCCCCCTTCACCCACGCTCCTCACTCCTCCTGCACACACTGCCCTTGTGATGCGTTCAAAGACAGAAGAGAAAGAAATAAAATATGCAGCATAGTAAATATTTCGACAGTTATCATTATTTGTCGAACTGCAAGTTTCATGTAAGTCAGTGTTTATGGCATTTAGAACATTGATATTCCATTTAGAACTACATTTACAGTGCAGAGCTTTTAACATGCGCTGTTTTGGGGATTTAGTTGTAGAGTGCAAACAATCCAGACCATTTTTCATGATATTTGTAGCACCGCAGTGTATTCTGTGTTATAGCTGGACACATGTTGTGGCTCGTTTAATTCGTGCCTCGGTTCCTGAGAAATCTAAGCTAAACAGAGATTAGTTTTGATCAAAATCACCGATTTTTTTCTAGGAACGGAGATGGTGTGTTTTATGAAAAACTCTCCTTTCTGATTGACTCCTCTCTCCTCCTCTCTCCTCTCTGGACAGATGCTAAGGTTATGGGAAGAGGCAAATGCCTAAATATCTCCATTTCAAGTAAATTTTCAAGGACAACATTGTTGACACGTTTTGAAACCGAAATCGATCGCTTTCGCTAATCATCACGTGTGCATTTAGTCAGCCTCGTTCTCGAATTGAAGACTTAACAATCGGTTACAATCGGTCCTTGGATGAGTTTTTCCATTTTTGGCACTCAATGTGTTAATTCCCGCGACCATCAAGGACTGGATGTTCTTCTGTGGTCTCAGCCCATCTGCTGGGACTCCCATCGGCCCTGGGTCGATCTATAGCCAGCCTGTCCATGGGAGTGGATCATTCCCCACTGGGTTTTTGAGTTGTTGGGGCTCGTCACCACCTGCTGCTGACTGGATAACTTAATTTATCTGAACTCTACATTGTCTTGTTAATTGTTTTGTTTCATTGCCTTAATGTTTGGTGCAGCCCTCTGAGGCAACTCCCGTTGTGATATCTGGCTATACAAAACAATTAATTGATTGAACCCTCGAACGCCTCATTCACTTCCTGGTGCGTGCTCCATCATAATAAAAAAAGACCTGATAGCTCCCTGTAGATATTGGATTATTAACCCCCCCGCCTTAACCAAGTGCATTTTCTCCAGTTCGGCTTTATCCAGATCTTAAAGCCTGTCGACTGGAGTTCACAGCCTATAGACCAGAGTAATCCCTCATTTCCAGATGAAGCGTAATCGTTGTAATGATAAGAAATTTGTGGTTGGTGAATGGCCACCATGTCCCAACAAGGCTGTGATGTCAGTAAGGAGGGGGCGGAGTCATGTTTTGGGCCAGAATCCTGGGGAGAGAGCTGGTCAGCCCCTTTAGGCCCCTTTAGGCTCTGAAGGTAGGAAAATGACCTCAGAAAAATATGTGGAGTTTCAGACTGACCTCTGTCTCCTACGGTACAAAAAGAGGAGCCGCGCTTTCCCGAACAAAATCATCTTCATACCTCTGCATCATTGGCTGCTATGGGCATAAAAGGAGAGAAACTCATGATGTGGACCCCCTCCTCCCCTGACCTCAACCCTATTGAAAACCTCTGGAGCCTCAACAAGTTAAACATCCATGAGGGTGGGAGGCGGTTTTCATCCAAACAGCAGCTCTGGGAGGCTATTCTGACATCCTGCAAAGAAATCCAAGCAGAAACTCTCCAAAAAGTTTAATGGATTTAAGGAGCCCTTGTGTGACAGCAGCTTCAAGCTGCTGTCACACAAGGGCTCCTTTGTTAAAATATAACTTGACCTGTTACGATGTTTTTGGTTGAAATAGGTTTTGACTTCCTAATGCTACAAATTCAACAAATGACCATTTTCAGTCAATTACAAGCTTTAAAGCAGTACTAAGTAACTCTTCCCCCTAGAGGCCATAAGCGCAACTGCAGGTGTCGCAGCAAGTTACGATTTTTTAACTTCTTAATTGTCTTGGAGAGTAAATACTACGCTGACAGGAAAGGCGAAGGGGGAGAGGGTTACTGTGCATCCAATTATACAATGGAAGTATTTTTTTTCACTCAAACTTGGCTGTAAATACTGTTTAAAGTGATGTTAGCCCGCAGTTAGCTTTGCCCGTTAGCCTGTTAGCTTCTTCGTGATTCCATTAGTGTGTATTGCTTTCTCCGGACCGGTGGCAGTCAAGTTGCAAACATGGTTTTCTGTCCAGAGACACCAGGGGGAGATGAAAGACCCTCCAATCATCCCATTAACACTTGTATTACCCCCACAGGGACTACGAAAAGGATTTATTAAGGTAAACACGTTACTTAGTACTGCTTTAAAATGTAGTGAAACAATGAGTTGCATAATAATTTGGGAGGTCATAGGGAGGTCTGGGAGGTTTTTTCCATCACACTCAAATGATCCTCTGACCGTATAAAATTGCACAAAACATTAAATAAAAATGTGAAAACAAAAAGTCCTGTAGCAGCCTGCCACATTACAGCATGTATGCACCATCTGCTCACTCCGGCTTCTCCCATGTTTGGACTTGTTTGTCTCAGAGAAGAATGCATTTAACGTTGCTTTCTGGACGCGCCGAATTGACCGTATTAATATTGAAATGGGAACACTGCAGCACCGTATATAAAGCAGCATGCAGTTATCATGGGGAGATGCACGTCTGGTGACAGGGCAGACTCCGGAAAGTGACGGCGTGTCAGCTTCAATGTTTTTGGATGAGCGAGTTTTGCTTGTACGGTCAGGCTAACTGGCTGCCAAGGCTGTGGTGGTTTGAGAAGATAGATGGGCCACACACAATAAGGCATGAGCGCAGGGTGAAGAAACAAGATTGAATGTGACTGGGCAAATTCTACGGATATGCAAATTGAGAAGGGAAGACAAGAGCGGGCTTCATGTGGTACATTGTGATAAATATTCACATATTCAGCCAAAAAACGTACAGTGGCATAATGGCGTAGTACAGCATGCATGACCTTTTGTTTGGGCAGGCTACAAAACAACATAGATTATGATAATGAGTACAATACAATCAGAGGACATTTAAGAAAGGGGCACTTTTGATATGGAAAGCGTAGAGTTCCAATTTAGCATTCAGAAGAAATGCTGAGTAGAAAAAGAAAACTTATCTCTATTTGATTCTTTAAGCTACTGACAGGAAGCGACATATATAAAAGGTAAAATTCCACAGCAGTTTCACTCATTTCCCATTCACGTAACACGGTTGGCACGGCAACAGTTTAAAACGTTTTGCCTCTAACTATGTCACTCTCTGTCAGTGTCCAATACGTTTGTGTTTTTATTTTTTCACTGGACTTCAAGTCAAGTTTATTTATAAAGCACATTCAAAACAACCATCACTGCCCAAAGAGCTGTACACAGTGTAGGGCTGAACAATATTGAAGTAACTTGCGATAGCGATATTATTGCGATAATTCACTAAACCATTTCAACACGATATGTTCCTTTTTTTATTTTACTATTTATTTTCATTTTTTAAAGTAATTAAAATGTGTTTGTTAAGTGATGATGTCATCGCTCCACTTCCTGGTCCAACTAAGCTTTAGCCCTATTCACTATAATGTTCCCTATAATTGGGAACATGGATGAGCGGGTTATCTCATGATCGGAAGGTCGGGGGTTCAAATCCCGCCTCCTGGTCGTTGTGTCTTTGGGCAAGTGAGAGTGTGAATGGGTGAGTGGATCTTTGCTGTAAAGCGCTTTGAGTGCCTAATGTAGGTGGAAAAGCGCTATATAAGTTGAGACCATTTACCATCTACCATAATGGGATTTTGCTGATGTTAACCTGCTGTAGAGCCGACTACAAGGCTCTTTCTAAACATCTGATCGCACAGAAGCATTACATTTATTCTGGATATTCTTTAGTAATGCTTTTCTGACATTAATTATCAAATTATTTTTTTCCGTACACAATGAAGGCTTATTTGAACAAATGAGTGCCAAAAACACAGAAAAATCGTTTTCACTCTAATACACCTTATGTATGATTTTGGTAGCTCTGTTATGAACAGAAGTGAAATAAATGACCAAATTAATGAAATAAATCATCAAAAACTTGTGAATGTCACGATCTGGACATTTTATATGTATCTTCGCAACATGCGGTGTTTCAAAACGTGTCAACAATGTTGTTGTTGAAAATTGACTTGAAACAAAAATATTTAGGCATTTGCCTCTTCCAATGATGTTAGTGTCTGTCCAGAGTGGATAGAGGAGGAGAGAGTTGGAGAGGAGTTAATCAGAAAGGAGAGTGTTTCATAAACCCCCTGTTATCTCCAAATCTAGAAAAAAATGTGTGATTTTTATCAAAACTAGCCATTGTTTAGCTTAGATTTCTCAGGAACCGAGGCACATAGAATTAAACTGTCACTTTCACTTACGGAGAGCTTAGAGTCTCACCTTTCAAACGAGCCGCAGCATGTGTCCATAGCTATAACAGCTTATTAGCTTATTACACAGTGTGATGTCACACTTAAATCTTAAATAAACAGTAATTGTGTCTAATGTATCATATGCACGTAGCAGAATCACAATGAACATTAACAAAGGCTGCAAAGCTTTAGGTAATATCGTCTGCAAAAAAGCAAAATACAACAGGGTCTGATTTACTCATAAAGCCTGGTTCCCCTGCAGTTTAGGCCACTAATATCGTCTGTACATAAATGTATGAAATATATTGATTTAAAAAATGAATCCTAAATTGAAGCGCACGAGTGAACAGTGCATTATAGATACACATTTGTTTCCATCTTCAGCTTTCTATTTTCATATTCCGGTGGCGTATGTTAACATAAGAATTGTATTTCTTGATCCAGAAAAGTATTGGACCCCTGCGGCTCAAACGTGAAAAAGGCTGCTGATGGAAATGACAAGTTTTCCCCCCAAACATTCAGACCTGCTGAAGGGCTGCACCAGTGGAATAACAATGTAAAATGTAGAGGAAGATTAAGTGAGAAAAAAACCAAGCATATGGATCGCTATGCACCACAGCACCTCCTGTACAGGAAACAGAAATGTGCAAAAGTTCCATCAGGAAAACTTTTGCAAACAAGAGCTACACACATTCCGGGTTATTTTACTGTAATGTTAGATTAAAGTCTGATCGACATCACCAGGGTTGCCAAAAATAGGTTTAGATACATCACGTCCATTGCAAAAACAGTGTTTTAAGTGTTTAAAAGAGGAGTATGAAGAGACTGACCACATCGATGATCTGCAGCAGCGTGAGGCCCAGCTCCACGACGATGGGGGCGGAGTCATTCAGCACCGGACGCTCAAGGCGGTTGTAGTTGATCATCAGGTCCCTGTACAGCTTTCTCTGGTACACTCCACAGAAGCAATCTGGAGACAAGAGATGACGGTCACAATAACCTAACCCTTTGCACACAGAAATAACACACATGTCTAAAGTTTAAAATAGCGCTGTTTTGTCATCAAATGTACTGGGTTCCAATCCCAGCTCCCAAAAATGCACATTGTCGTTGTGTCCTTGGGCAAGACACTTCACCCTACTTGCCTCAAGTGTCTCCAGTGCATACATTGGCGTATATATTAGAGTGAATGACTGGTTCCTACTTGTTCAGCAATGTCCTAATGTGTAGAATGAGCTCAGACCTGTTCACCACAACTGCCTCTAAAATCCTGCTGTTAAAAAGCTGTCAGTTCGGGGCCGAAGTGCCGTCATGCATGAGCTTAATATAGAACATGCAGTTACGTATGACCTGAGGTGGCAGTAGTGAGTATACAAATGACCAACTTGCATCTAGTATCTTCAATGTTTTTATTTGTTACCACATTGTACACGTCTGGACTATTTTATTATAGGCCTATTACCATTTTATAATAATTTGCACTGATTGTTGTATTAGCCCGTTTCTGTTATATGTTTGTCAGTTGTACCTGCACTCTGGGCCCACAAGACATTTCCCCATGAAGGATAATAAAATGTATTCAATTCAATTCAACTAACTCATGTACAGTACTAAGTTTGACTTATAGAGTCTATAAAAGCCTGTAATGCTGATGAGGCTGATATAGGAGAGCAGCGCTCAGTCGACCTCTTTTTTTAATGTTTTTATAAGCGATCCTCTCTCACCAGTGGCGCAGTTAAAGATGACGTCTGTCTAACGTCTGGCTTTGAGCAGCGCTGTCCTAGCGCCAGGTGGAAGATCTGGTCCGGGAAGTTGTTTTTTTTTTCTTTTTCTTTTTCTGCAGCAGCTCTGTGCTTAAACACAGACACTTTTCCAAATCCACTCCTCCTAATGGTCCTTCTATTCGTGGTGGCTCAAAGAAAATTGTTACACGATTTTATTTGCGTTACGCCCACCTCTCTTTGAAGTAAGAAATGAAGAAATGAAAGGTTTTTTTCGTCTCGCCTTCAACAAAGAAAAATTAGCATTAAACAAATTAGAGGTCATTGCTCATTTTACATTGGTGTAGAGAAGGTTAAGCTAAATGTCAAGGCAAAAACATCGTATTAGACAAGTTAATTGTATGTTATAACACAGCAGGATGGATTGGGTAACAGACTTTTGAAAACACCTATGGGAAGATTGGATAATTTCCCTTTAGCTCTTGTTGTGTAAGTCCTTTTAAGCCTGCTTCACTTCACTTCACTGAGCCGCCCCGCACACACTGCCATTTCCAGCCATTTTAACGTCTGGTGTCATGGCTAAGATTTAGAGCGCGTCCAATCCGACACTCCCTCATCATCTGTTACATAAACACTACGTGAAGTGTCTTTGTTTACTTTTGCTTCATTAACTAATTAGTCAACCACCCACTCTGTCATGGCGGAGGGGATCGCATCGCGCCCGTCACTGGGTAATTGCTGAAATATGTGGAGAGACGCGTCTAAATTGTTCGAGGGTCATCGGGGAGAAAAACACTGAGACCTTTCCAGTTCAGACTGAAATGAGACACTGATGGATGAGAGGCTTGAGGTTTTGCCAATGTTGTGACGGAGCACCCTTGAGCAAAAGAAAAATAGCTTTTGGTAAACTTGTTTTACTCTTGAGAAGTGCATATGCCCCGTATTATACTCAGATAAATAATATGGTCCTGCTTTTAACAGAATTTATGATGCATTTTTGTGCTGTTAACCTAATTGAATTAAGGGTTGGGTATTGGGTTGTTTTAATATAAAAACTAATAGATCGGCCGGCCAATATAGCTATCGGCCCGATATTTGGGGATTTTACAATATCGGCTGCCCTGACTTCGCTCTTTCCAATGCAAAAAAACTGAAAGACTCTATCACTTTCTTTCCCGGAGATATCGGCTTTTAAAACTCCACAACTTGCAATGAAAATTAGTTTTAGTTAGTTATAAGTTAATTAAATACAACTTTCACAAAACCTCAGTCAATATGGACAGAAAGAAAGAGACAGTTGTATTTTTGATCGTGCAAAATGCAGCGGCTAGCAACAGTACGCTAATGTTAGCGGAAGCATGCTAATGCTACTGGCAACTAATCAAAGCGGTGATAGAAACTATGATTAAATCACCTAATTAATAAAATAAAATTGGCTTCTGCTGGAGTGTCCAAGTATTTATGTTTTTTACAGGAATATACACCAGACATTTGGAAAAATTGGCCAAAGATATTGGTCAAAAATATTGGCAGAGCATATTGGCCAAGAAAAATTGGTCTTGGAAAAACCCATATTGGTCAACCTCTAATCAAAATCCCAGCATGTATTAAGGTATATGGGTTTAAAGTACCAGGTTAAATGAATTGCAGTGCACAATCTGGGTCATTTAAGGGAATTTCTTCAGCGTAATAAGTAGTTTTGTGTTCAATTTTATGTGACAAGATCAGTCCAGTTATTACTGCAATCTTTTTTTACACCACCACTCACAAACATATGCAATCTTGTAATGCTATTTTAGTGAGGACGCTCATAGACATAATGTGTTACCCAGACCCTAACCCTGAACCCTAAGCCCCTAACCTTAACCCTAACCTTAACCTTAATCCTAACCCTAACCCTAATCTAAACCCAATTCTAACCCTAACCCTAAAACCAAATCTTGACCCTCAAACAGTCCTTCAAAGAAGTGAGGACCACCCAAAATGTCCTCCCTTTCCAAAAATGTCCTCACTCTGTTGGTTAAAAACTCACACTGGTCCTCACAATGTCGTAAATACAAGAACACACACACACAGCAAACACATTCTCATTCATTCTGGCCTATTTTACATGTTTTTATTGTTCGGGGAAACCAAAGTACTTGGAGGAAACCAACGCCTGCGTCCCTGTCCGTTTGAGGATGAAACCCGGAACCTTCTCGCTGTGAAGCACAAGCTCTAACCGAAGCTCCACCGTTCCGTCCCGTAAAGCTCTTTGCCATAAAAAGTCATGTACTGCATTTGTATTCTAATATGTTACATTAGTACAGTGAACAGACCTAATTTAATGTTCGCTTTCAAACTTAATGACTTGGTGGTAGCCTTTCCAGCTGCTCTCCTGCTGTTGTGTGCTGATGTTGTGTGTGAACGCCTGATGGACATTAATGACTTCATGAGAGCCACACGAGGGCTTACTGAACACAATTAAAGTTCACTGAGTTAATAACACACTCATTATGTGCCGCTTATTGTGCCTTAGTACGGCTTTCTACGGGGATTTGTGTGGCATAATCGCCGTTTAAAATAATTACTGCAATGACTTTAACTCGGTTTCTACTTTCTAATGAAATAAAACGTACAGTTTACACAGGCTGTGAATGAAGTACCGCCCCCTCCTCAGTGTTAAAAGTTATAATACAAAAATACATTACAGTTTTCGAGACATTTCATTCAGACAACACACTTTTGTCTACCATAGTCATTTGAATATTTTAGTTCCATCCAATTGCTCACAACAAGCAACTTTCTTTTAGTCAATTTCAATTCTCAATGAAGGATCAACCAAGTGTTTAAATACTAGGTTTAGTATTGAATATCGTCTGAACTCTGAATAGCTTTTTTTAATGTTTAATGTTAATGTTCCTAGAGGGACACCTTAATCTTTCTGCTCATTTGGAGCCACTCGCCAAGAGTAATGCAGGGGCGAACGTAACTCTCAGTGGACAATGCTAATGTATTCTTAATGACTAGACCGAGTTCAAAGCCTATTATTTGCAAACAGCTAAGACTGACCCTACTCCATCTTGTGCCTAAGTATATGCAAGTGTCACTGTGTGTGTTATATGTAGGCGGCAGTTTTCACCAAGGCTGTTTCCCTTGAGGTGTGCGGTCATCTTCAAAATGACCCATATGTTATTCTTCCTGTCAGCGCTTTAATTATGTAGAGCATCTTTCCCTATACAGTTGGTATACGCTCATACATTAGAACATGCATATTCATATATATCCACTCGAATTAAAGAATACTTTATCAACTCGTACAGAGAGAAGGGGCGTGTTATTGTCTGGGCCGTCTTCATTAACTGGTTTGTACACGTTTCAGAGAAGGATTATCATAGTTTATGTTGTATATTGTAGTAGTTTGTCGGGCATGTTGTACCAATTAACAATACAGGTGCTCGCCATATAATTAGAATGTCATGAAAAAGTTCAATTATTTCTGTAATTCAGTTTAAAATGTGCAACTAATATATAATATAGATTAATTACATGCAAAGTGACATACGTCAAGCCTTTATTTGTGATCATTTTGATGATTATGGCTTACAGTCCATTTGGGGATTTTACAAGCTGAGCCATAATAATCTACTTAAAACAAATAAAGCATATACATATGTCACTTTGCATGTAATAAGTCGATCATATATTAGTTTCACAGTTGAAGTTGAATACCAGTGAATGCACTTTTTCATGATATTCTAATTATATGCACCTGTATATGAACAATAATTACAGGTAAACAATTCAAACACAATAAGAAATGTTACTTCTCAACTAGGGCTGACAGATATATCGTTATCGCATCGATATCGAGATATGAACATTCAAAATATTAAAATCAAAAACGCAAGATAAACAATAAAGATTTTCATCAATCAAACTTCACTCTTGTGTCATGATTTTATTTTTCTGAAAAATGCTTAGTTTTCACCTAACCCATAGTTATATCGTATCGCATCGATATCGAGATATCTGGCATGAATATCGAGATATGAAATGTTGTCCATATCATTCAGCTCTTTTTTCAACACAATATAAGTATGACACTTACTTAAAAATATACTTTGAGTGTAAAGTAAGTAAGTAAAAACTTTGATGACCCTATGGCCGAATGTTTTTTTTCCAAAAACATCAAAGCAGCCCAGACGGTCATAAGGTGGAGGAATTAGAGCACTGGCACATTTTGATCTATTAAATGTTTCTTCCGCGGGATGAATTATTATTACCCGGCATGTTAGCGCAGTGGTTAGAGCTCGTGCTTCACAGCTAGGACGTCCCGTTCTGTGTGGAGTTTGCCAGCGAAGGTTTCCCCCATCTCTAAAAACATGTTCAATAGGGATGAAGGATGTGTATGAATGTGTGTTATTAATGTTTAACTAAGACTGAACTTCCACACGTTTATAAGTTAAATGCATTGTTTGTTTTTGATGTCTGTGTAGGCTCTCAGTCGTACAGGAGTTGTCCATCTTCAATGACGGTTCTTGAGTCGTCTTCTGTGCTCTAAACTTCCATTCCATTTTGTCAAAAATATAAATTGAAAGTTTTGATACAGGACCCGAGTGCCTTGTTTTTTCTTTCTTTCATAACTTGACAAAGAGCACCTTCACCACAGAACAAGAACGCCCTGAGCCCTTTGATAAATGACTTTTTACGTGACTTGTACTTGTATTCAGAAGTGGGTAGAGTAGCCAAGTAAGACTGAGTAACGTTGCTTTGAAATAATTCTACTCAAGTACAAGTAAAAAAATACCGTCTGTGTGGAAAAGTCAGATTTATTTTCAATGACGCCATAAATTGTGTGAAACAAAACATAAAATCATGTGGAATTTGTGATATTTACAGAACAAGGTGCATGAAAAAGTGGACAAAGTAACAATTATTTGAACCAAGTAAGCGTACAGACACTTTGTTATAATTTTACTCAAGTAGAAGTAAAAAGTGCTGTATGATAAAACTACTCCCAGAAGTACAATTTCTTAAAAGTTGAGCTTACACTGAAACACAAGTACTGTAAAAGTAGAGGTAGGAAATCAAGTATGTGCAGAATAGACTTACCTCTACAATAATGACAACGCGTTCATATTGAATGCATAGAAACTACCGTATGTGTTGCCCCCTCGAAATCACCAGGGAGAATCAGTTGGCTTTTCAAAGTTTATTTCGAGCTCAAATAGTACAGAAAAGAAAAGGGTAAACATAGGTCCCCTGTGAATAAAGGATAAAATAGTTTAGCGTACTATGGATTAAGTTAAAATGGACAAACAGATAAAACGACACTTACACGTCCCAGATGTAACAAGGCTTAGGCCACGGCCCGACTACTGCGCCACAGCTTCTGCCCTGAGGCTGTGGGCCTAGCTCTTTTAAACTAGCATAAACCGGTCACGTGATGGATGCGCTTCCGGTTTCAATTAATAAAAAGACAGTGTTTAATTTAGCGAAAAGATGAATAAATACTGTTATTTACAGTGAACCATTTACCAACAATAAGAAAGTGCTTAAATACTTTGTCGAAAATGGGCGGACAACACCCTCCCCCACTAAAAATAATGTTAAACCAACATTCCCTTAATCCTACTGGGGGGTCTTACTTGACTTAAACCATGAGCTGTAGCAAATAAACACCTTGAACCACAACAATACTTCACAAAAGAGTCCAGGCTAAATGAATAGTGTCCGTTATCCAAGAGTCCTTTGGCACGGCGGTACGCGCAGGTTTAAAGGTCCATTTCCGTATTTGGGTAGGTAGTCCGTTGAAGCATTGGTGGGCCCCAGAATCTTCAGAATTGACTCAAGGAAAATACCTTCTACCCAAGATTTTGTAGCAGCATAGCAAACCAACTTAACAAATAGCATGTACACTTAAACAATAATTAAAGTACATTTACTACTATTGCACATATCTCTATTGCACACAAGCCACATACTTTAAAGTGCAAAGTGCAAAGTGCAACTCAATTAGCAGGTACATAAAGTGCATGTTACTACTGCATCACGACTGGGAATTAAAAAGGATATAGGTTGGCCGAGGTGCTGAAGAAGCCGTCTCGGACCCTCGCTGGTTTGGACACACCGACAGGACAGGTCTGCACTTCCAGGACCGTGGGCTCACCAAGCTGGTCGTAGGTGTACAAGCGCCTGGGCCGTCTGGTTCTGACAGGTCTTGCAGATCCCTCCGAGGAGTCTGAGGAGGGTGCCTCTCGCTCAGATGAATCCGCTTCCTGCACTGGCTCTGGCTCCGGCTCCGGCTCCGGGTCAACCTCTGGGATCAGGATCACCACTTCAGCTCTCTCCTCAGCAGGTGCAGCTCCCTGTTCCGGCTGTCTTGGAGTGGGGACTCTAGGTTGGAACTCTCTGGCAGTTGGATTGAGCGGCTGAAGAGCGGGTTGGGGTGGCAGGACGAGATGGTAGTCTTCCTCACTAGAGCTCTCTGTACCTGCAGGCTGGATGTTGCACTTAACACTTGTCCCTCTTCCTGGCGACGTTCTGGTTCTCCTGCTTCTCCTTTTAGGGTTGGGGACGACAGGCGCTGGTTCAACCAGGTAAGGACAAGGTAAGAGTAAGTTTCTGTGCAGCACACGTCTTCTCCCTACAGCATTCAGAGGCTCAACCACATAGACAGGGCTTCCAGGGCCTTTGCTCTCCCTCACCACATGGACAGTGTCCTCCCAGTGACTGCGGAGCTTCCCCGGACCACCTCGAGGCGTGAGATTTCTCACCAATACATGGTCACCCGGGTTCAGCGTGGAGCTCCAGGCGCGCTGATTGTAATAATCTTGGCCCTTTTTTGCAGACTTCCTCATGTTCGTCAGGGCAATGGCATAGGCTTCCTGCATTGCCTCTCTCCACTTCTCCGCATAGCCAGCAGGGGTCTGTTTCTCTGCGTCACCGAGCTTCTTGGGAAACAAGAGGTCAACTGGGAGGGTTGGTTCACGTCCAAAAAGCAAGAAGAAAGGGGAGTACCCTGTCGCCTCGTGGATGGTGGAGTTGTAGGCATGAACTACTTTGTTGAGGTGCTCCTTCCATCTGGCCTTTTGTGTCTCCTCCAGTGTCCGCAGCATACTCAACAGAGTCCTGTTAAAACGTTCGGCAGGGTTAGCTTGGGGGTGGTAAGGTGTAGTGCGAGAGTGTTGAATACCACCATATTCCTGGAGCTTCCGAAACAGCTGGTTCTCAAACTCTCTCCCTTGGTCGTGGTGGATCCTGGATGGAAACCCAAAGCGTGGGATAAATTCGTCAAACAGCTTTCTGGCAGCAGTTTTCCCAGCCTTGTCTTTGGTTGCGTAGGCCTGAGCGTATTTAGTGAAATGGTCCACTAAAACCAGGATATACTCTTCCCCTCCGTTGCTTTTCTCCAGATGTAAAAAGTCTATTGAGACCATCTCGAATGGTGCAGAAGTTTCAATGCTTTGAAGTGGTGTCCTTGTGACTCTGTTGGGCCTTTTGTTTTTGATGCAGCTGCAGACACGTGTAACGTAGTGCTCCATCTCCTGCCTCATTTTTGGCCAAAAGAAGCGCTCTCGGGCCAGGGCCACCATCCGGTCAGCACCCAAGTGTCCCATCTCCTCATGGAGGTACTTGTACACCAGGGGCTTCAAGGGCTCTGGCACCACCAGTTGCAGCCTGTTGTTGGTCTTCCTCCACAGGAGTCCATCTTCACCCAGCTGCAGCTTTGGCCATTCTCTCAGGAGAACCCGGACTTGCTCACTCTCTGCAGCTTTGTCTCTGTACTTCAGGTAAGTGTTTTCTCTTTTCAGGTTGGAGACCCTCTGGATGGCTGGATCTGCATTCTGCTGGGCCTGGATGTCTTGGATGGAGAAGGGCTGAAGGGGTGGTACAGCACTGCCATCTGGTGGTAGGACATCCACATTACAGGTGACAGCAGAAATCCAGTTGATCTCACCTGTTTGGCTGCTTTTGACTGCTTTACAGATGCTGTCCATGACCTCCGGCTCACACTCTTCCGTGCACTCCTGCATGATGGTTTTGATGGGCTTAGGTCTGCGAGAGAGAAAGTCAGCATCTGTGTTAGCTGTTCCAGGTCTGTACTTGAGTGTGAATCTATAGTCTGCCAGCTCTGCAACCCAGCGGTGACCCGTGGCGTTGAGTTTTGCCGACTTGGTAACGTAAGTGAGTGGGTTATTGTCACTGTAGACTGTGAAGTGTGGCGCGTGAAACAGGTAGTCACGGAAACGCTCTGTGATGGCCCATTTCAGTGCGAGGAATTCCAGTTTTCCTGAGTGCAGCTTGTAGTTCTTCTCTGCAGGCGTCAGGGTTCTGGATCCGTAGCCAATCACTCTCAGTGCGCCATCTTGTCGCTGGTACAGCACAGCACCGAGCCCTTGCTCTGAAGCGTCAACATGGAGAATGAAAGGCTGCTCGAGGTCCGGATATGCCATAACAGGTGGATTTGTAAGTTGGTTCACAAGCGTCTCTAAAACTGCTCTGTGTATTTCTGTCCACTGAACCGGCGAGGAGGGTGGGAGCTGAGCACCTGAATGTTTTGTCCCCTTTTTGTGGCAGTGTTTTGGCTCACCTTTGGGCTTTGCCAGCAGCTCATACAGTGGCTTTGCAGTCCTGGAGAAGTCCTGGATGTAAGCTCTGTAGTAGCTCAAGAATCCCAGGAGCTTCCTCACCTCTCTCACTGTAGCTGGGGTCTGGTACGTGAGCGCCTTTACTGCCTCCACCTCCCTCGGGTTCATCCTGTATCCTTCTGCAGAGATCACTCGACCAACATACGTTACTTGTGGCTTAAACAACTCACATTTTTCGGCTCTCAGCTTCATCCCACAGGCTCTCTGTCGCCGCAGGACTTGTCTGACGTTTTCCACATGTTGGTCAAATGTGCGGCTGAAAACAAGGACATCATCCAGATAGGGCACACAGACTTCATCCCTCAGATCTCCCAGGCATCCCTCCATGTGGCGTTGAAAAGCGGCCGGGGCATTTGAGAGGCCAAATGGGATCCTGGTCCACTCATAGAGTCCCCATGGTGTAATAAAGGCTGTGTATGGTCTGCTCTTCTCGCTCATGAAGCCTTGGTGGTATGCTTTGCCCTGGTCCAGGACGGTGAACCAGGAGTTTCCACCCAAGTTTTCCAGGATTTCTTGGATCCGGGGGATGGGATGACGGTCTGGCCAGGTCTTCTCATTCAGCAGCCTGTAATCAATGCATAACCGGAGAGTGCCGTCCTTTTTCCTGACGCAGACTACCGGTGAAGAGTAAGAGGAATAGGACTTTTGAACCCAACCTCTACTCAACAAATCCTGAATGTGAGCCTTGACTTCCTGATACAGGTGTCGGGGTATGGCATTGTATGTTCTCTGGACAGGAACAGAGTCTTTCAAATTAATGTCCATTTGCAAATCAGTGATACAACCAGCATCCCACTCATCTCTGGCAAACACGTCACCCTCCTCCACCAGCATCTGACGAACTCTGTGCTGCTGCTCTGCCGAGAGGTGACTCAGATCTACAGGCGGGACCCAGGGCTCCCTCTGTGGTGCTTGACTGGGCTGCTCCGGTGAGGATGTGGCACTGCCCTCTGGTGACTTGGGCTCTAGTGGATAAACAGCATCAACACTGTGTAACCAGCCAAGTGTTGTGCGGCCACAAAGAGTAATATCACAGTCTGTTGCGTTTTCAACAGTTACCTTAATCCTTGTATTCTCTTGATGTTGAATGAGCTGTTCTCTTACTTTGAGTCCTGTGGGCCACGGTGTCTCCGGGTTAGGCTCCAACACGACGTGAGTTCCACAGAGCAACCCTTGCTGTAGATAGTTGCATTGCACTTGGATGGCGTTCCTCTTTGGGACAGTAACTGGCATTCTTCCCAGACGAGCAATGTGGGGGTTGTTTTCAGGTGACGGCTTCTGTAAAACAGTTAGAACAGCCCTCGCAGTTTCCTGACCCACATCAAGTGCTGAACAAAATCTCCTTACCATGTGACCAGAAGGAAAACAGCTTCCAAGACCCTCATTTGCTAAAGCCAGCTCCTCAATTACATTAAATCCAATAATAGGACGTTCCAGATCTGTAGAGGCGACTAAGATAGGAACAACTACTGGTTCATCACTCATCCCAGCAACAGCATCTTGTGACAGTGCAAACTTCACTTCAATCCAGCCCTGATATGGAATCTTTGTCCCATTTGCTGCGGACAGATCCAGCCCTCCTTCTTCCAGTAACTCTTCCACAGGCCTCACAGTAACATGGGGTAAGTGTCTCTGCTTCCACTCATCCCCAATAATGGACACTTGTGAGCCAGTGTCCCACAGCACTTTGGTGTCAACATTGTTCATTGTGGCTCGAACAAGGCACCTCCTCCCCACCAGCTTAGCAGTTTGATGTTGTTTACCAGTGAGGGGCGCTGTGGTGCAGAATATGTCTGTGTTCTTACCAAGATGTACGCTGGTTTCGATCTTGTTGGTGGAGGCTGTGGTGTTCCTAGGCGCTCTGCGGCAACCAACGGCCCAGTGGTCTATGCTCCCACACTTGTAGCAGTGGTCGCATTTCCCCCCTGGATTGGTCCGCTGGCACTGGTGACACTGCCGGTTGGGGCGTGTCCTTGGTGGTGGTCTGTTGTAGCTGTGGCTGGCTTGTCCCCATGGTGGTGGTTGTCCGGGTGGCTGGTGCAGGCTTGACAGCTGAGTGGTGAGATTCTGAATGGCTTCACAGATTGCTTTGTTCCCCTGGTCTACTTTCTCCATCAATGTGTCACGTTTTTCAAACTTTTGCTTTTTATAACTGGTAGAGTTACTGTCATAACTGCAGCTCTCTGAATCAGTGAAATGTGGATCATTACTCACCGCTAACACCTTGGCTCTGGATTTGCTTGACAGCTTGCCCTTCCTCTCCATCTCCAGGTTGTAGGCGGCGGTCATTTTCTCCAGCAGAACTTCATCAGTTATTCTTGGATTTTGCAAATATGGCTTTAAGTCAATACGGATGGTGTCATCTTGGAGTCCGGTAAGTATGGTTTGCAAAAACTGATTTTGGATGAGCTCTGGGCTGTACCTCAAGCCAGTGTCTGCTCTTTCTGAAGCAAAGAGTATCTGTTGCCTCAAGTCCATAGCTCGAACTAGAAACTGGACTGGAGTCTCTCCGTAATCTTGTGCAGCACGAGTTAAGGAGTGGTACAGCTCATTAGCATCTTTTTCAACAAAATGAGTACGCAATATTTGTTTCAGAGCTTTCAATGACAAATCATCTCTACTTTCCAGATAACTTCGCAGTTTTGTTCCTGGAATAATAGCTTGAAGGACTGCGTCAATAATTTCGCATTCATCATATCCTTTCTTTAATGCTTTTGTAATTTGTCTTTCTAAACTTGAATATCCCAGCTTATCCGTTTGATTATGTTCACCAATTTGTCCATTAATTTTCAAGTCTTTTCTATACATTGGGTGAACAACAGTTTGAGTTCTTTCAGACAAATTATTAGGGGCAGTAAGCGTGGTGGCAGAGGTGCGTGGTCTTACCACAGGTTCAGTGTTGCTGGGCGCAGTACCAGCTGTGTCCGCCAGAGGGCGGCGTGGCGACGTGGGACCAAACGTAGACAGCGTTTTTCTCAGTTCATCAATTCTGTCATTTATTTTCAATAACAATGACATTCCTTCATCTTCAAGCGACGTGACATCCTCACACTCCAAATGCTGCAGAATTAGCCTTCTCAATTTGCGAGGTGAGTTTTTTTCTTCATTTTCAACATTGATTTCAAGTGTAGTGCATATTTTAAGAAGTTCCGAAGCAGGTAAGGCAATTAGCTTTCCCTCGATTTCTTCCAGCATATTTTCCCATTCAGACACTTGTTCGTTAAAGTCTGGCATGATTGGAAAGTCTTTTACCTTGGCTTTGATCGTGACTTGCGGTGGGTTGTGTCGTCTTCCTTGACCTCGCTTCCGTTAGCATTAGCTCCGTGATAGCTTCGTGTTGGCGTCTCTCGTAGCGTATTCCACTCACGAATATAGTCCACACACGCGCTCCGGTAGCCACAATCCACGGTAGCGGTCCAGGTCATCCACAAACTTAATCCAACCGGGCATGAAACACCAAGATTTTGTTGCCCCCTCGAAATCACCAGGGAGAATCAGTTGGCTTTTCAAAGTTTATTTCGAGCTCAAATAGTACAGAAAAGAAAAGGGTAAACATAGGTCCCCTGTGAATAAAGGATAAAATAGTTTAGCGTACTATGGATTAAGTTAAAATGGACAAACAGATAAAACGACACTTACACGTCCCAGATGTAACAAGGCTTAGGCCACGGCCCGACTACTGCGCCACAGCTTCTGCCCTGAGGCTGTGGGCCTAGCTCTTTTAAACTAGCATAAACCGGTCACGTGATGGATGCGCTTCCGGTTTCAATTAATAAAAAGACAGTGTTTAATTTAGCGAAAAGATGAATAAATACTGTTATTTACAGTGAACCATTTACCAACAATAAGAAAGTGCTTAAATACTTTGTCGAAAATGGGCGGACAACATATGCTTCAAATTAGCACTATTAGCGCTCTAAACGGTGCATTTTATTCCCCTGCCGTCCTCTGAGCCCTCTTGAGTATGGTCTAAGCACCGTGTTTACCAGGTAGCGTTTTAATTTAAATTCACTGAACTAGTTTCATCTGTTTGCTTTTGGCTGTATGCGAGGATGTGTTTTGAATTTCAAACACCCGGAATAAAAGTGGGCCAATTCTCTAAAGGTATAAAGAGGATGTGGAAGAGAGAATGCATTTGTCACAAACAACGTGATTTCAATTTTACAAGACCACGGTGCAGCTGAGAAATGTTACGTCACGTGTTGCTGCACTTCATCATCATCAAGGAACTCATTTAAGATTTTAAACAGATTTCTTTCAACTATGGTATACACTGGAACAACTCAATCTTATCTGCTTAAAAAAAGCTTTGAAATCTGGTTTGGCAATGGACAAACAGATATTTACTGTAATTAGAAAAAAAGTAGTGCGCAAAATCCGTAAAGCCAAAGCAAATTTTTTTATAAACATAATAAGTGAAGCAAAAGGAAATAACAAGGTAATTTGGAAAAACATCAATACACTAACAGGCAAGCGAAATAAAAATCTTGAAATTAAAATAAAAAATGTTCTTGTACAAAACCCTTTAACCATTGCAACTGAAATGAATACCTATTTTATTAAATCTGTTTATGAAATAACTCAACAGTTTGCACCAACTGAATGTGTTCAGACACCTATAAATCAAAATCATAGTGTTTTTAAAATAGACAAAATAACAGATAGTGATTTGCTTAGCATTATTAATTCTCTCAATTACTCTAGGGCAAAGGATATACATGGTTTAGACACTCATTTTTTAAAACTCTACAAGGATTCACTAACTATACCTGTGAAACATTTGCTGAACTTATCTTTCAGACAGTGTGTTGTGCCCTCAGCATAGAAGTTGTCTGTGGTTACTCCCATTTTTAAATCTGGAAATAAGTTTGAGGTAGCCAATTATCGACCTATCAGTATCCTCCCGGTTATCTCCAAAATCGCAGAGAAATGGGTGGCCAAACAATTAAATAATCATTTGAATACCTGCAGTAAACCCCTACACCCAATGCAGTTTGGTTTTCGTAACCACCACTCCACCGAATCTGCCAACTGTTTTTTTGTTGAAAAAGTCAAAGGCCTTCTTGATAAACATGCCTATGTGGGAGCTGTCTTTTTAGATCTTAGGAAGGCCTTTGATACTGTAAACCATCAGATTCTTTTATCCAAATTGTCTTGTTTAAATGTTTCCACAGAGACAATGCTTTGGTTTGAATCATATCTCTCTCACAGACAACAATGTGTTTCTCTTTCTGGCTCCAAATCACCTTACCTTGACTGCCCAGCAGGGGTCCCCCAAGGCAGCATTTTAGGACCTATTTTATTTAGTATTTATATTAATGACCTACCCAAAGTGTGCCAAAATGTCAATGTCCAGCTCTACGCAGATGATGCTGTCATTTTTGTGCAAGCAAAATCTACACAAGAAGTTTCAAAATTGTTAACATCTGCCATGACCGATGTCCAAAAGTGGGTCAAGGAATCATGTTTACAACATAACAAAAAGAAAACGGTCTGTATGATGTTCAGTAAAAAAGCAACTGATTTAAAACAGTCCAATGTTTTTCTGGATGGAGTCGAGCTCAGCCTCGTCACTGAGTTCAACTACCTGGGACTGACATTGGACCCAACGCTGACATTTAAGAAACATGTTAAACTGCTCACTAAAACTGTTAATTTTAATGTAGCAAATTTTAGACAGGTAAGACCCTTTATGTCTCTGTATGCGGCCCGAATGTTCTTACACTCCATGATTCTGTCTCATGTAGAGTACATGGTCACTTGCTGCTGGTACAACACTCAAACCAATAGAGTCTCTTTTTAAAAAAGCCATAAAAATCGTGGACAAGAAACCGTTCTCCTTTCACCACTGCACTGTTTTAGAGAAGCATCATTTACTCAATTTTGATAACTTCATTAATTCTATATATGGTTGCCTTGTATATAAAGTATTGCATGGACTTGCTCCACCTCCATTGCAGGATTTCATCAAGCCAAAGTTGATTAGTGGGATGGGCACCAGGGCATCAGCTCGAGGAGACTGTGAGGTTCCACACAGGAGAACCTCCTTTGGACAGACTGTGCTCTCTGTAAAAGGCACTAAGTACTGGAATAGTCTCCCTTTATCAGTCAGAGAGACTACAACTCTGGCCACTTTAAAGCACGTTTTAAACTGTGGCTAAAAGAAAACCAGGCCTGTGAACACTTTTAATTGTTACTGCATTTATTGTTGTCACATTATGTAATTGTAAATTGTTAATTGTGTATGTGCTGCCTGCCTAGGGACTACAGATGGAAGCTAGCATCCCCGCTATAATCTGGTCATGTGGTGGTGGTCATGTGCAACTGTTCATCAATATGCATTGTCCCTATCAAAGAAAAAAAAAGAAAAAAAATCCATCTCAAGTCTATTCAGGACACATAGGGCTAATTAGTAAGCACTACTTAAAAAAGCACATGATTCAGCATTAGAAACCTGTTTATATTATTCGTAGATAGTAGATAGATATATGAATGAGTTTGCGCTGTGGCCTGAGACAAAAATCTCTCCTGCATCGGCTTTTTGCACCACTTTTTCAAATACCAAATAAATGTCACTGCCTCTCCCTCTGCTCTTATTTTACTGTGTTTTGTTTCATTTCGACTTAAACTGAAGCTAATCGTTTGATCGATAAACTAAATTCTGCACCTTTACATAACCAGACGTTATGGATTTATTCATTACCATAATCGGTTTCCCATTATTATAAAGCAGCAGCAGTATAGTCCAGTCACTCTTTATTAGTTTCCACATTATTCTTCATTAGCCTCAAGCGCAGAAAGCAGATTCAGCCAAGCACACTCTGTCTTCATGTTTTTTTTTTCTTCTTTCTTTCTTTGCTTCAAGAGAATTTTATTTGATGTCAAAACTTCAGAAAGGGTCTCTATAACTGTGCATGTGACAGGGTAACACTTTATTTTAGCACTGACTTATTAGCAGCTAACTAAGTGCTAATTAGAGATGATTCACTACTTATTAGTCCTTATTTTCTAGGGATGCACCGGTACCAGTATCGGGTATCGGGCCGATACCACATGCTTGTACTCATACTCGTACTCATTCATGAGTATTAACCGATACCACTTGACATGCGGCCAGCGCTCCTACAGGACACTCCTCTCCGCTGAGGAGAGAAAATAGCAACAAACTGGAGAATTGTTTTGTGGAAATCCAATATTCCACATAGAGCTGACTTTATTACAGACTGCGCTCTCTAAATCAGAGTCTGTGCTGGATTTAACCAGAGCTAAATGTTGTTAGTGCTGCAGTGTGGAGTCTGCAGTGTTTACAAGATACAGGCTAATGTTGCTAACTAGCTGCTAACTCGCGGCTAACTGTTCTGGTGACACTTACGCCGTTTTATGCCCAGGGGCTTATTCATCTGAAAAAACTAACCCAGTGACTAAAAAGTACGCAGAAAACGCACATTAAAGACATACAGCATGTCCATATTGAGTGAAAATTAGCTGCAGCAAAACAATGAAAATGTTGTAGCTTCTCGCTAAGTTGCTATAAACACACGAGAAAATCCACATTGAGCTGTAGTAAAGGCCGAAAAGAGACCATTTAGCTGCAGTAATAAGTAACCATCTCTATTGTTGAATAAAAAATAGATACAATTAATAAAGCACAGGCATTGAGGAGCTTTTGGACATGGGCTATTCTGTCTATGATGGATAGTGTAATAAAAATTTAAAATAATATTGAATGAAAAATTTAAAAAAAATGAATTGGCATCTGTTCAATTCTGATATAACGTCTCTTAAAAGTGTAGCCTACTTTACTCAAGGAAATGTAAATGAATAAATTAACTAATTACTAACCAAGTCAGTCTATGAACCGTCTATTCACTTCAAAAAGTATCTTGAAGAAAATTCCTTGTACTCGTATCAGTATTCGGTATTGGCAAGTACTTAAATCAAAGTACTCGCACTCATCGTTTTTTTAGAAAAAGTGGTATAGGTGGATCCCTAATTAGAACCTCTGCACACTTGAATCGGCATTCATAGCATTAGCAATGTCCAGACGGTATTTCTGATTGATTTAGCATTATCCTCATTAAAAAATAAAAAATAAAAACATTGTAAGTGACCCCAGACTTTTAAGCAGTAGTGTATGTGTAAGATCTGTGTGAGCGAAACACAACTTGCATCATATTTGTCGTTCCTAACCCTAAACCTAACTCTAGCTCCCTGATCAGGGAAACGGCAAGTAACAGGTTAATACTATAACAACAACTCTCAATGAACAGAGACAAACCTTATGCAAGACAATAAACTGGACTAATTTATGTACAATTTACTCTTAATGAAGTATTTGTAGCAGAGAACATGTTTCCCAAGTGTTAGTCAGTAAGATGTTGAATAAGGCCATGCACAATAGAGCTAATTAATTGCACTTAGTTAGCTGTTTTTAAGTAGGTGCTACCACATCAGCAGAAAACAATCACATCCATGTTTTGACGCCACTGAGGGGAAAATATTCACCAGCTCTACATGTTTCCGGGCATATTCTATACATCCCTCAGATACTACATTCAGCCATGCATCTCAGCTTTACAATGTGAGACTGCAGCGGCTTGTTATTTTTGCATTTCCATCCGACACCAGCCACGACAGATACAGCAGCATACATGAGTGCCAGCTGCGTATCTTTCTTTGTACAAGTGTGTGATTGCGAGAAAATTCCCCCCGCGCAGTGCTGTCGGAAAGCTTAACTATTTAATCTAGTGTCAATTTCCGTCAATTGTTTTGTAGCCAATGCTTGAAATTGCAAATACTTGACTCATAATAGCGGGCTCTTGTAGTGTCTGCCAATCTCTGCGTCCTTTCTCACCCCCCCCCCCCACCCTCTTCTCCTCATTGCTGTAAACCCACTGAGGACTACTGGACTGCACTATCTCAATAACTAACACACCAACAGAGTCCTAACCGCCTCGAGGCACCAATCAATTTCAAACAGAGTCCATATCTTTCTAAATGCATTAGAGGCTGCGCATATTTCCATCAGAGAACCCCATTCCGCGTCCCGTTCTCTCCTCAGTCATTACAAGCTCAGCTCATTGCAAAGGGCTTCATTTTATCGCAAAGATGCAGCGGGAGGAGCCATAAGCAACCCACTTTATGGCGCGTTCACCCTTGGAGCGACTTGCCTTCAAAGTTCCTTTTTTTTTTTTACGCACTCAGTGTCCTCTCGTTTTTTTCGGTCGTCAACACTTAAAGCGAGCGTGACAAATAGGGAAGGTATGTAACTGTCGTGGAAACAACGAGGCCAAGGCCAGCGCACAAATGAACCAAAAAACAATTTGCACCCCCTTTTTTTAGTGGTACCATTTCAAAAGTTGTAAATCTTCAGCCCTGTCTAGCTCTGTACTCCTGGTCCTTCACAGAAACTCCATGCTCGCTTTCATTTAGCCCATAAATCTGCTCTGTGGTCCATAACCTGTCAGCTCCTCGGCTCCTCCTGAAGATATGAGGTTGCCACTGTCCTTGAAGACATGTCCCAACTACAGTGGTATGTATAAGTATGGGCCCCCTTTTAACTTTTTAACATTTTACCATACAATGGATTGGACACACACTAAGTGACACACAGTCGTGAAGTGAAATGAAATGTATACATGATTTAGATTTTTTTTATTTATACATAAAAAACTGAGAGGTGTGATGTGTAAAAGTATCGGCCCCCTTTCCTTTTAGTGCAACCCCAATTAACCTTCAGAAGTTTCCTGATGATTTCTGAATGATCACATGTTGACCTATTGACTAAATAGAGTCTACCTGTGTGTTTCTAATGTCAGTTCAAATACAGCTGCTCTGTGATGGTCTCAGAGGTCTGTTAAGGGACTACTGGGGAGCAGAAGCATCATGAAGTCCAAGAACACACCAGACAGGTCCAGGATGAAGTTATTGAGAAGTATAAAACTGGGTTAAGTTATAAAAAGATTTCCAAAGCTTTGAACATCTCTCAAGTACAGTTAAATACACCATCCAGGAATAGAAAGAGTCTGGCATCACTGCAAACCTACCAAGACCCGGCCGTCCTCCTAGACTTACTGACCGAACAAGAACAGCACTGACCAGAGCTGTTACCAAGAAGCCTATGATGGATGAACTGCAGAGAGCTACAGCTCAGGTGGGGGAAACTGTCCACAGAACAACTATTAGTCATACACTGCACAAATCTGGCAGTGTGTGGCTAGAACGAGCCATTTTTTGAATGAAAACCATAAGAGGTCCCATGTTCTGTTCACCAGAAGTCACATGGAGGCCATATGGTGGCTTCTGGCAAACAGCAACATTTCTTTTAAAAATGCCACTCTGCCAAAACGGTCTCTCAAGCTTTAATTTAATCCTGCAGTTGAAATATATTATTGAATATATTCAATATACTAGATAAAGTGTGAGTGTCAAGTGTGTTCATTAACATGTAATTGATGATCTGCCTCTGCTCTCACTCTAATCAAACACTATTTAAAGTGTCTAACTCACCGGAGAGAGTTGCGGAGAATTTCTGATTGATTGCGTGCATACAAAGGACACAATCACCAGCCTGGAGACTAGTTGGAGACCAGAGTCTCCGAGACGTCCCCTGGCAATAAGGGGAGTCTGCAGGTAGTCTTGGTGAAAACAAACAGGTTAAATTTCAGTAGAGTCTCCGCATGATCTCCGAGAGGTCTCCGCGGTCTAAAGCAGCTGTGGCAATGTTGCGAACACTATTTGTTCAATCTCAATCAACCAATCTTTATTTATAGAGCGCTTTTCATACACAGGTGCATCGCAAAGTGCTTGACATTGAAAAAGACATTAAAAACATTCTCGCCCGTCAAACCCTCCCACCCTCCCAATATATACAGGTATCACAATACACATACACACACCTACACCCCCTACCCTTTACTCTACACTCACACACAGAATCAAAATGAAGTACATAAGGCTGGGTGCAGATGACCAAGGTGAGCCATCAGAGGAGCCGTCCTTCCCAGGAGCAGCAGACCAGCTGCAGCCGAGTTAGCGGCTAGTTTAGCAGCATTAGCCTTGTAGACACTGCAGACTCCACGCTGCAGCACTAACAACATTTAGCTCTGGTTAAATCCAGCACAGACTCTGATTTAACACAGACTTCTGATGAAACTTAGGGAGTGTTCACTAATGGTGTTAGAGGGTAACCGAAACAAGGGTCACCACAGGAGGCGTGGCAGAGACACCACACCTCCACCTGGGCACCCACACAGCCACAGCCAGTCACCCCTCCCGAGGCAGAGGGATTTGTTGTCCTCAACCTGTGAGTCGTTACTGCGACGTCCCTGCAATGTCTTTGAGACCACAACTGCTAGAGACCGCAGAGACCTCTCAGAGACCATGCAGAGACCATGCAGAGAGTTTTTCAAGTCTCAATGCAGTCTCCGCTGATATCAAACCTGTTAGTTTTCAACCGAGACTACCTGCAGACCCGCCTCATCTCCAGGGGGTGTATCCGAGACATCTCCGTGAGTCTCGAGTCAACTAGTCTCCAGGCCGGTGAGATATCAGCCCTTAACTTACCAACGAGTTGCTTTAATTATGTGAAAGGTGAGATCAAGGTGGTAATGTATGCATATGTAGACCAAGTAGCCACAGAATGTGTCAGATAGTAATAGGCCCGTCAATCCCTTTGAAAACCTGCTTTATATGTAAATATTAGCAAATACATAGCAGTCTGTCGGGAGGCCTTCTTTTTGTCATGGGAAATCTCGTTGTTTAGCTTCTTTTTGCACCATAATAAATATTTTTCTTCAAACTTAATAAATCACACGTGAAAGTGTCTTGTCCAATAAATGTTAAGCCTTTCAGTTAAAAGAACAAGGCTAATTTAGTCAAAGAAATCCTACCTGCTTTTATCTTCCCGTAGTGTATTTCTGTGTTTAAGCCAAAAGCCTCCTGACACACTGCTATGTATTAACTTGCTGCAGGGGGGGGTGTACACTATTGGCCAAAGCCAGAGTTCAGTCAATTTTTAAAGCCCCCAGAGGCAACTTTCGCCACAGATCTGATTCACGCGAAAGAGCACTAAACACACAATAAATAAAGAAAGTCACACTGCACATTACAACACCTCCTATGGCCATTTGACATACGGCAATGAAAGGAGGAAAACCGTGAACAGTCAATATTTATGAGCTCACCGTAAAACGTGGCAGGATTGTCTTATGTGCTTGTTAGAAAGAAAACAATCAGTAATGGCGCTTTCAAGGATCTTTTCTTGCGCCGCAAAGCAACTACAACAATGTGTTTCTCGAGTGTTTTGACACAATCTTGCAAGTGTTTTCCTCTAACAACAGTTTCCTTTGTACTATTTTATTCCTTTACCGGTTATCTGCCATCTTAGGTTTAGGGTTAGCAATTATGCATATCCAAACCCCAAAGCGCATTGACGGGAGAGTTTACAGCCTGTTTGCCAGCGTGAAACCTCATTTAAAGCCAAGACCTTCTGATAGGACTGATTTTCATATTTGATACTGGTAAAATGAAGAGTGAAGGACTTTACGACTGTCAAACAACACATTCTTGCTCAAATTGCCTCACATTAGAACAGAAAAATCTACTTTCAAAAATGTAAGAGTTTGGCTTCCACCTTTCCCTGACATTCAGAGTACCTCTGGGGGACAGCCATGTGACTAAAATAAGTCCGGGATGGAATGAAAGAGCATCTGTCTAAACACTTTAGAATCTGCTTTATGGAAACTCAGACCTTTAATCTGTTGCAGCTGAACCTGAGAGCGTAAGGAACGACAAATCTGACTGGTGAACATCACTCAAATGTCAAAGACGGAAGAAGAAAAAAACTCTGCCTATTTAGCTTAGGTTGCAACCTCAATTGCAATTCAATATCGATAAATCTTGCAGCCCTCCCTACCTTTTAATTTTTCAAACTATGTGTTTAAGATCTGTGTGAGTAAAACACAACTTACATCACATTTGTCGTTCCTAACCCTATAACTCTAACCCCAACCCTAAACCTAACCCTTACCCACTGATCACATAACAGGTCACTGCTACAGGATTGGCTGCAAACCTGTTGATCGACCATAGGTCCAAAAATGATTTGATTAAAAGTCAATTAATTGCACTTCCTCTTTGCGAGTTATTCCAATATCCACCAAACACATGATCAATGTACTGTGCTTGCTTTTAAATCAGAGACACATCTCACTCTATTTAGCTTCCTCTTTCTCAGTTTGCCACTGTTCATTCTTCGGAGCACCTTTGATATACACTCATCACTTCTCAAAAGCCTTTTTGGAAATGCTCAAGTCTGTCTTCAAGCCCTCACTCTTTGGCCTCTGCCATACTTTGTCAAAATGTTTACAGTTGGTGTTATTTCCACTTACAAACACATCAACCTTGAGGACCAGGACACTTGCTGCACAGTTGGTATATGGGTCCTCTTAAAGGTGCTATGAAGATACTTTGCCTGTCAGTGGAAAGTCATTATGCTCTACTTGCCATGAAAGATGGTGCATTGTCTTGACACTGCAGGAACATGGAAATGACTTTAAGTTAAGGCTGCAATGACCTACTGCAATAACCGAACCTCAAGAGGCTGAGGGATTTGTTCTTTCTTCTGTCTCTGGCATTTGAGTGATGTTCACCAATCAGAATTGTCGTCAGGTTCAGCTGCAACAGATAAAAGGTCTGAGTTTCCGTAAAGCAGACTCTAAAGCGTTTAAATAGAGGCAATGTGATTCCATCCCGGAGTTGTTTTAGTCACATGGCTGTCCCCCGGAGGTACTCTGAATGTCGGGGAAAGGTGGAAGCCGAACTCCTCCAAGAACATTTTTGAAAGTAGATTATTGTGTATTGTTCTAATGTGGGGCAATCTGAAGAAGAATATGTTATTTGAGTAGTTTAAAAGTGACATGACTTCCTTCCCTCATCATTTTAGCTGTTTCAAATGTTAAAAGCTCGAATCAAATCAAAATATTTTTCTGTTCCAGCAGCAGGATCGTGTGTTTTATAAAAGGATAGAGAATGGTCCCAATTCGTGAGGCCAAACTGCACCTGTATCCTGGAATATAAAACAAGGTCTCAACAGTATATTTCCATTTGCAACATTTCTCGAGCAAACACTATTAAGCAGTGGAGACTTTGGCCAAGTTCAATATTTTAGCAAAGACCTCCCTTGTTTTTTTTGTTTTTTTAGATTGGCACATACGCATAAGTGCAATTTATATTCAGGTCATTCCTTTGTGACCTTCTATCTGGCTTATTATCTATAAAATGCTTTACCCAGAGGAATAAGCCATATGCTGCGTGTGCATTTCATCCCGTATGGAAACGCCTAATCCCATGACTCTGACAGCCCATAATCTATATTCCCATACTCATGTCAGGCTAACCTCTAAGCATGTCATTCTAAATGCCGAAAGATGAAAGCAATTGATTACAAAGTTGACCAAACGGGTGTCAATTCACAATTTGAAGAGTTGCAAATAAAAGGAGAATGTAAAAGAGTAGCTGTTGCAGGTAGTTCAACAAAATATCCTGTCTCAAATGAAATCTGTTTAAAACCTGCCAAGCCTCTACAAACCTCTACTAACAGTAATTCAGCTGATGATTCTTGCATTAGCAGTTCCTTTTCCCAGTCTTTCCGGGAATGTTGCTGCACCTGAACATAAATCTTAAATCTAAACCAAATCCAAAATTGTGCAGTCCTACAATAAAGATTCTCAAACTACATCGATGACCTTTCTCCCAATTGCCGTTAACCATGGCTCTCTTGGGAATGCTCTCAAAGTCAATGCACTTACTCTGCAGCCTTTTTCTGTCTTGTTTCAGGCACGTTGCCATAAAACTCACTTCCATCTTTTGCTGTCGCCGCGGACTGGCTTCAGAAAGGGTTAAATGTTATAACGAATGGCTCTCCAGCTCCAAGGACTGTGAGCTATAGTAGAGATTTCCCATCAGAACCAAGTGACGGAGGAGGTGTGTGACCGAGCTGCCGTTTTTTTCAGAGCATGGGAACAATTCATTATTACATTTAGTGCCATCGGGACATTTACGATCACGTCTGAGGGCGGTAAGCACCGGAAATCATCATAACAAAAGCCTCAGTTTATCATGTCCAATTATCAGAGGGGTGTTTATCCCAATCAAATCGCGTTTTAGATTTCCTGGTGCGCACAAAGGGGATGCTGTGTTGAACCTTTGGGGGGGCCTATGTGTCAACATGATTCACCAATGGAGACGTGGTTATGGCATCGCTCCAAATCAAAATGGTTATGAGAGGGGAAATATAGTAATGCAGGTATATGGGTTTTGCAAATAAATAAAGCATAACTGAAAATTGTGGATACAAAGACTATGACCTGTAAAGTGAATGCACAAACTATAGAAAAAAGCCATTGAAAACAAATGAAGTGTAAAACCTTAACTCAAGGTTATATGAATATTATGTGTCTGCCTTTTGAATCCAGCAGTGTGATGTTTAATAGAAAAAGTGTCCCTCTATTGCCCATGAAGCAAAAGGATTCAAGCACATTACAGAGACTTAACCTCCTTTGAGGTTCCTCTCGGCTCCAGCAGTCACGCATTTAACAATCCTTTAGCTGCAGATTACACTGAAACCCAATGGGCTTCGTGCCTCATGGCCGGGACGCCCTCCCTATTCGGGGCCAGATGTTGTCTGACTATTATAGCCTACAAACAACGGCGCAACAACCATGCGCGGACACATCACAATGCGGCTTTTCACGCATAAAAAGCGTTGAAAATGCAATTCTTATAGGACTCCAGCAATTCGTACTGCGCCAGAGGACCGCTGTAAAAACTTGACGAGAGAAAAAGTTGGCGGCAAAAAACGCAGCCTCTTCACTCCCGTTGTTACTTACAGCACATTGTCTGGTCATAGTTTAGTCATGACAGTCAAGAAAGAATCGGTGTTAGGAGTGACTCACCTCGACAGCACAATGCCAACAGGTAAACTCCAACCAACACACATCCAGTTGACCTGCGAGGCTCCATGGCACCGGCAGCTCCGCGCGTATCCTGCTGGAGAAATGTCAAAACTTGGTGCTGGCGCGCTTTACCAGACGGCTCTGTGTACCTCTCCGGGGCACGCGCTGAACGTCTGCCTCCACGTTTGTGTCGCCTGTCACCTCTCAACTCACTTTTCTCTCTCTCTCTCCCTCTCTCTCTCTCGCCCAGCTGCGCTCTCCAGTCCGCTGAGTGTCTCCCCCCTCTCCACAGCAGGTCCAGCGGCGCTCGCTTTTTGTACCGCGGGGAGGATGAGAGAGCAACCTGTCCGCACGCCGTCAACTATTGCCGTGCGTGGAAGGTCCCCCAGTCATTCTCCCCCATCTGCTTTACGACAGCTGAGGGAAGAAAGATTAGTAGACGAGGGCAAAACCTCTTTCGAGTGCATCACAGCAGTTGTCTACTACCCCCCTCTACTTTCGGATTTTATTATTCTGGTTGTTGATTTATTTAATTTACCGTTTAAATAAATGACTGAAAAAGTAGCTGAGGCTCTGCACACCTCATAAAGAACACTCTCATGAGTCATGTTTCTAAAGTTGTAGCCCTAAAACAAGACAAGACGGTATTGAGCAGCAGAGTCTTAAGTCTTTGTACTCCATGTGTCAATCAGACTGCGATGCTGAAGATGTAAAAGGGGCGTGCCTACTTTGTAAAGGAAAAACTATCCAAATATCTAATTCTCAGACTCAGATTAAAATTTAGGCACATTCTTAATAAACCCAAACTAACAATTGAGATCGACCATACATCTAAAAATGACTTGATTAAAAGTCAATTAATTGCACATCCTCTTTGCAAGTAATTCCCACCAATATCCACCAAACACGTGATCAATGCACTGTGCTTGTTTTGGTATTGCTTTAGGTCAGGGGTGTGAAACATAAGGCCCGCGGGCCCTGTAGAAAAAGTAAGTCTCGAGCCCATTCCTGTGCGGAGTTATGATTTTTTAAAGAATAACCAGAATGCTCATTCTAGCCACCAGGGGGCGTTACATTAAAAAAAAGGAAAGAGTTCCACATGTGTCCAGCAGAGGGCACTGACATAATAAGAGCTCAGGATATGAACAACACATTATACAGCCATGTGGTAAATGGACCGTCTGCCCCAGGGCGGCTGTGGCTTCAATAACAGCTTACCACCACCGAGTGTGGAGTGAATGAATAACGACTACTATGTAGTACTTTGAGGAACTTGTGACACAGGCTGGTAAAGTGCAATACAAGTGTAAGCCGTTGTTATTAATGAAGCTACAGTTAAGTTGGGGCTTTGACCAAATCACAGATTATAATCATTCATTTATTGGAAAAATTTTCTCTATTATATTCGGCCCAAAATGAGTTTGACACCCTGCTTTAGATTAAGGTGTGCTCATTAAGTAAGGGATAATGTATAGAACGCTGGTCATTATCGGGAAAATAAGCACCGACAGGGCGAACCGGACCCCGACGCGTTGGCCATTTGCCAACTGAACACACACAACATAAACTTCGTACACTTTTATGAAGGTCGAAAGGTTTATTTAATGACTTCCGCGACAAATAGTTCCCAAAGGTTTGCGCGTTGCTAAGCAACGTTTTGCTAGGCTAGAAGCAGCAAGGCTAGTAGCTAGCCTAGCTACTTAGTTGAAGGCGCAGTTGGAGAGGAGTAATGGTGGCGAATCTATGGGTAGGTTGAAAGTCAGACTCACGCTAATTTCACGAGCAATTCCCCCAACTTCTCTCGCAGTGACGGGGACAGAGATAGTGTCGCTACTACGTACGCGCGGAGTGATATGAAAGCACGAACTCCGTTGCCATTGGCAGCGTCATTATTTTTTTCAGAGGTCCTTTATCAGAAAATAATGACCGGTAGAACGTTGGGAAATCCCATTCAAATCAACGGAGTGTTCTACTTACGTTGTGAAGAGCCGTATAATAAGTATTAATAAGCATTCGTCATCATTTTAGGGTAAGGGTTATTCACAGATCCTGGTCCGTTTTATGATCATTGTCGTGATTCTTTATTTCTGCCTCACACCCTGCTCCTTAGGTCTGTTTTTCCATTTCAGCAAGTTCACTTTTCTAATTGTCCGTCACTCTAAAGTAAAAACCTTAAGTTGATAATGGGTTATATACATATATGTGCTGCACCAAATTGAATGTAGTAAATAAGGTGACCAAAGTACTATACTCGGTTCAAATTAAGATTCAGTTTAGATTTGGCTCATTCTGAAATCAGATTTGGAGTTGGTTCATCCAGGTGTTTGTTGGTGGATATAGTCAGTGAGTCCCCTCTTTTATTTCAGATATATTATATTACTATTATTCTCAAACGATGCAAAGATACACTTGAAGGATGTGAAAAGTTGCTAAAGCTTTGTATCATCCAACAATCGCCATGGTGATATGATGAAGTTGAAAATTACGTTCAAGACAAAAAAGAAAATTGCACAGTTTTACTGAAGAGCTGGAGATGGGTTGTTTATAGGAGCCTGGAGGCGCTGGTTGAAGAATGGGTCATAGAGGACAGAGTTTAGTGGTTCCCTTTGTTTTGTCTCAAACTCTGAGTTCCTCACATCTCGAGGATCATGCTAATATTTTTACAAAGTGGTCACACACATTTTTTTCAGTCTTTAATGAAGTGTTTATAATGGAGCTAAAATGCTCATTAAACATCATTATAATAAACTTTCCTTTGAAAATAATAAATACCACTCAGTTTTATGTTGTCTTTAATCATTCCAAGTGCCCCCTGCTAAGTGCTCAAGTACCCCCAGGTCCCCATACCCCCGGTTTGGAAACACTGTCATGAGTACGGGACAGTAAAATCTACAGCAGGGGTAGGCAAGTTTTCTTGGCGGAGGGCCGATTTTCTTTATTGTAAATAGACCGAGGGCCGAAGGCGCTGATTATTAACCCAAATCTTAAATGAGATAAATGACTTAAAATAGCTTGAATAAAAGTTCTTCTATGTTGAATTTGAGTCGGTTTGAACTAATCCAAGATACAAATTCTAGCGCCAATGGAACAAGACTAAAACCCACTTGAAATCAGACAAATGATTGTTTTTCACTTTAAATGACACAAAACTATCTGAATTAAGAGAACAACTACGACTAAAGGTTTTATCTCATCTAAGAGCAGACCAAATCTACTCAAACCTTAGATTTAATCTCTTAAAGGGGGGGTATTATGCAAAATCGACTTTTTCAAGCTTTACATCATCGTTATTATGTCACTCCCTCATTAAAAACATGCCTGAAGTGTTGCTTTGGCACATTTGCTTTACTTTATTTTTGAGTAATCTGTCAAAACTCTGATGGCAGCCATTTTAGGGATAGGTTTGCCTGAGTCCTCCTAGGAACGCCCCCACCTCCTGGAGACGCCTCCCGAGTTTTCGTCACCAGCCGAGTAACCAACCACTGCTCCTCAGCAGAACCCCCTCCCCACTGATGCCACAGACAGCGTGTGGAGGGGGCGTGTCGGAAAGGGTCAGAGGTTCTTAAAGAGACAGAGGCCTATTTCAAGACATTCACTACAGCCATTTTGAGAGAGCAATTTTATACAAGGCAGTTATTCTAATTTACTGCATATACAGACCAACAGGTTTCGTCATCATTGTAGTGTGCTATAGACTGGTGCTATGTGATTGAAAAAAAAGCATAATACCCCCTCTTTAATTCAAGTACATTTATGTCATTTCTTCCTTAAAACTATTATGCTTTTTCCAGTGCACTTCCTTCAAATGCCATTGTTGTCCATAATATATGACCTAATTGGGTGTATTGACAGTATTTCTACTCATTTAACTCTAATAATGTTAAAAGTACTCTGATTTGTGTGATAATGTTTCTCAAAATCATCTTGAGGGCCAGAGGTTCTGTGCTGAAGGGCTGGAGTTGGCCCTCGGGCCTGACGTTGCCTACCCTTGGTCTACAGTATATATGAAACAAACAAAAAAACAGCAACTGCAGGATGTGTACTGTCCAAAAAAAAAAGAAAAGAAAAGTAAAGCAAATATACCTCAATAGTGTTTTGCCTTGCACATTAAGTAAGTGCTTTATTTTCATTGTACAATTCAGTGCCTCTTCTGAAACGGTGCCTCCCGGGTTTGACCCTGTTTCAGAGCGTGGTGTCCTGCACTGGTCAGCTCCTTCTCCTTCCTCTTCCTCCTGCGCAGCTCCCTCCGCTCCACAACCGCAAAACGGATGAGTATAATCCATCTTATTCTCCAGTGAACAAACACTAGCCACAACAATAGCAGGGATAGATGATTTGTGTGGCTTAGCTGTGAGTCTTGCCTGCTGTACCATTAGCGTAAACATTTTCTTTATTCCCAGTAGACTTTGCTGCGCAGCCTTGCAAACCTTCACATGGGCAACACAATCCTTCACAGAATGTTGGTGTTCCAGATTTAGCAGCCTTTCCTCTTTTCAGTGCCACAGATGATGAAGCACTCTAGGTTAGATGAACATAATGCACCAGTGCGTTCTTGCATCCAGTCGCCGTGCTGAACTTTTTTTTTTTTCGGCATCTGTGGCCAGTTGTTAAAGCACATTGCATGACATAATTAGCAGTAATGAGTCTGCCGCCGTGGTCAGGTAGGAGAGGGGAGATGGCCTCAGGGCTCTCAGACGCTCCATGACATGAGATGAAGAGTTACAGTCAAATCATGTGCGGCTGCAGACTCATTAGATGATTATTCTCCAGCTGCAGAGGGATTTACAGTCCAGTAGGTTCTAATTTGTTATTATGCTTAAAGCTTAGGTTGCCAAGACGATACTTGGTTTTCGATACCGATGCCGACACTCAAATATTACAGAAACAGAACAATAATGTGAGGAAGATCTGCAAATTTACAATGTCAGTTTCATCAGCAATTTTAAGAAATGTGGGGGAAAATTGGAAAAGCAATTGGAAAAAATGGGAAATAATGGGGGGAAATGGGGGGAAAGAGGGAAAATATTAGTAATAAAATATGAGCAAAAATTAGAGGGGAAAAAAGGAAAATGAGAAGAAATTAGAGCAAAAAAATGTGAAAAAAAATAGCATTTCTTTTTTATGGGAAAAATGCATACAAATCATTTATTTGAGGTTAAACAACCAACTTCCTTTAATGCCGTGCCTGTACCAACAGCATCAAAATTTGGATCTGAAGATATAAAAACATTCTTCTGTACCTGCTTTCTATGCTTTCCTTTTTTTCCCCGATACTGGTTTTGTTTAACTGTACCCAGCCCTAACCAAGACTAAGCTGAATTGTGTGTTTTTATTTCTTTGTTTCTATTTTTATTGTGGTGGCCAAAGTCATTAAAGGCCCTATACCTGATTTTTTGATTGCAAACAATGAAAGGGGAAGCCGCTAAATTAAAATGTTAGTTGTGGTCCAAACTCATTCGTAACTTTCCTAAAATATTTGAAGCATCTTAATTCTTTACAGTGACAAGTTCATTGGCATATTCACGTTTCAGTGTCACGTTCGCGACTCATTTTCCCGATAATGACCAGCAATCTATACATGATTCCGCTTATTATACGGCTATTTGCCAAATGAACACACACAACATAAACCTCATACACTTTTATGAAGGCCGAAAGGTATATTTAATGATTTCCCTGGAAATATAGTTCCCAAAAGTTTTCACGTTGCTTGGCTACGTTTGGCAAGGCTAGTAGCAGCAAGGTTAGCTACTTATTGCTATCCTAGCTACTTAGTTGAAGGTGCAGTTGGAGGTATGGTGGTGAATCTCTGGTAAGTTGAAAGTTGAACTTCACGAGCGATTCAATTTTAAATTATTAGTATGACAAGCACAAACTCCGTTGCCATTGGCAGCGGTCATTGCTTTTTTCAGAGGCCCTCTATCAGAAAATAATTATCGGTAGAATGTTGGAAAATCCCATTCAAGTCAATGGAGCGTTCTACTTGCATCGTGAAGAGCCGCATAATAAAGGAGTATGAAATAATTTTCATCCCATTTCTAGAAGTAAAATCAGGTAAATCTCCGTTAAGCATATTCAAGTCAGGTCATTCAAGGGTCATTCAAAGTGTGAAGCAAAGGTTCATTGGACCAGATGAAGTAGTAGGTGGGTTAAATGAGCATTAGTCATGCAGTAGTAAGTGTACAGCTGAGGCAGTGGTACATGGTGGACCATATTGTGTCTCTTTGGCCTCTGCACACGTCCTGTTCCAGCCCCTTTATGTGTTCAGTGTTGATCTAACCCATTTCTACTCTTCTTACACACATGCTTTCTTTTTGGATTTTAATTTTGAGCCCTGGATGTGGACGTGGATTGCTTCAATGATTTTGCATCCTTGTTTTAAAATCCAGTTATAATTCCATCCAGTTATTGAATTGCTGATGCATCTTTCTGCGTGATGCTTACAAATGCAAAGATCCATTTCTCTCAGAACATAAAAGAGACTGAAATGCTCCTTTATTTCTATAAATACTGTGATAAATATTCAGTGAAGGAATGGGCACATGATGAAATAGACGTCGGGCAGAATGCTTTGTAATTGGATTTAGTTACACAATACTGAATACTTGCCTTTAAATATATTTGGTGAGGTATTCCATTACATCAGAGTACTGTATTCACTTAATACTTTCACATTAATTTGCATTATATTTATGTTTCAATACGGCATATAATGACAAAAATGACAGCTATGCTTATTGGAACGCCGGTTACAAACTTATTTACCAATAATTTGAAACACAAAAAAAACTATTTTGGCAAAAACAGGTCATTTTAAAAGTTCTTTCTTCATAATGTTGTGCTATATGTGAAAATGTAACGACTAGGTACTGTGATGTCTTCCTTTGATTTTAGGAATGTTGCTGTATTCTAAATACTCTCAAAAGTAACTTACCTGAATACAGTTACTGAAAATGAGTATTCTAAATACATAGATATCGCGTTATATTAAGGCGTGTTCATTAAGTATTAATGCGGTATCAAGGAACTATACAGAGTTTAAAAATGTTAAAATTAAGTATTTTCCTCCCCCTACATGTTCCGGCCATGTCCTAATGTGTAGAATGAGCTCAGACCTGTTCACCACAACTGCCTCTAAAATCCTGCACTGTCACTCAAGAAGGTGTTGCTTCGGGTCCGAATTGCCGTCATGCACGAGCTTAATATAGAAGCTTAATATAGAATTAAGGAGCTAGATGCAAGTTAGTAATCAGCTTACGGCTAGGGTTGAAGATAGGCCAAGAATAATAGGGCTGGAACAAAATATCGGAATACTTTGAGCTACAATACCAAGTATCAATACTTTATCAAGTATCACAATACTTGTGTTTGGAGGCATTTTTTTCCTGCACTTCTTTGTTTTCCAGTCACAGTTACACAACACTTTGTTACATTGTCATTTAATGCACTGATCTTAACCCATAAATGTCAGATGGTTTAAAAACACATGACTGTTTTCTTTTTACACATTTTAAAGTAAATATATTACTTACCATAATTACTTACTGTATCATGGTATGTATCGGATCTTGACAAAAATGTATTGTCCCAGCCCTAATGAATAAGCATACATAATAGTATGCAAATAGATAATAGTATAATAAGCAGCTTGTTTATATCTATACAAGCATATAATTCATGGCCTATTAATCATTAATGCGTATTTATACCTTATTAATACTAAAGCACACCTTAATATAAAGCATTACCAGCCATCTATTTGTCACAATGGAGCCTATTTTTCAAAGACACAAAGAATAAAAGGTTAACTTATTGCCATGAAATTGGACTCTACACTGCAGTAACTTTCACTGATTGTGCGTTCCGTTTAGTTAACAAAATGTTCCCCATTACACTTTAAGGCTCTCACTCCAAAGACGTTGCAAAGAAAGTTCTTACTTCTGAATCCACCTTTAATCCTGATCACCCATCCCTCCCGTAACTGTTTTCTGACTGTGAGTCTCCCTTTCACCACGGCTTCTCTCTTCTCTTATTGCATTACAACGTGCTTGGACCATAACTGGAGACTACAGCCTGCAGCGCCTCTGTGGCCCTCACTCTCTATCACTGTCCACTTCCCTATTCCCCCTCCCCCTCAGTGTGCTCAGCCCCCCCCCCCCCCCCCCCCTGTCTGCCTCTAGCTACAGTCTGGGCACTTGCTGTATCTTCACTGCCATCGCCCCGTGTTAAATAATCGTCCCTTTGGCTGAGCCTGCAGGAATCTCGTCATTTTCTGTGTGTGTGTGTGTGTGTGTGTGTGTGTGTGTGTCTTTCTTTACACTTTACGCTGTACGTGTGCTTTCTTCAACACGTCCACATAACACAAGGCCCAAGGCTGCTGCAGACCCTGCATCTCCAGCATGATCATCAAGCATATGGACAGCTGAGTCACATGTTTTGGGGGGTAAGCAACGTGGTTTGTATATAAAGGGCTTGTCTCACCGGAGGAGAGTTGCGGAGACCTTGCGGAGACAGTTTCTGCAACTCGGATTGATTGCGCACATGTAAAAGGGCCTATCTCCCCGGCCTGGAGACTAGTTGGAGACTTGAGTTGCTGCTGGTCACGGAGATGTCTCCAGGACGGCGCCTGTATTTACAGCCGAGTTTGAGTGAGAAAAAAAAAATCTCCATTGTGGAAATGGATGAACAATATCCCTCTCTCCCTTTGCCTTTTCTGTCAGCGTAGTATTTACTCTCACGGACAATTAATGAGTAAAAAAACGCAACATGCTACGACACCTGCAGTGGCGCTTATGACCCCTAGGGGCATGAGTTACTTTGTACTGCTTTAATGGGGGATCGAAGATTATGAGATTTGGATCAGAGACTCCTCGAAAGAGACAGCTGCAGGACTCACACATTGGAGACGCCCGTGGATGAAAGGCAGAGGTGAACAGCAGCACATGAGTTATGTCTCCTTCAGTGTCATCAATAAGCCGTACACAGACCGTGAGCTTTTTATAAGGACTTTAAAAGGATGTGGAGGCCGTCCTGAAGCCGTTTGATGGACCGCTGGTGTGGGCCACTCGTGCACGTACAGTATTTAAAACTATATCTAGACATTGAAACTATTTTCACAACTGAACCAAAGTACTGGCTGCCTTCATGGCCTCCAAATCTGAAACTTAGATTATTATGCATGTATTTTCTGGATTACAAGCTCATTACTAAGACAGTATTTTTCTCGCCTTCGAATTAGTAACTAGTAACTTGTGCTATTCCCAAAGGCATACTCTAGTCTTTTTCTTTATTTCCCTTTGCGCTGAAGTATTATAAAGATTTGACCTTTTCACAATATTCTCATATACAGTATGTAGCTGCATTTTGATAGACAGAGCTTTCCAAGTTTTCTTTGTTAGTGTCAAAAGCTGCTTCAATGACAGACGTGGAGAAGTAAAGGTCACTCTTAAACAAGGCGCTGGTGTTTTCTTTCCGAGGCAGGATCACACCTCCGGATCAGTGGCTTTGCTTCAGCATCACCTCCAGCGACCTTTACGCACGGCGCTGTGGCTCCTCTGGCCCCGCAGTCACGTAATGGAGGTGACAGTCGCGCAGACGCAGACTGCACGTGTGGACATATGACGAAGATGACCTACTTGCTCAGGTGAGACGTCTGGGTTGAAAGCCTATCATTCACTCCAGGTCCACTCACAATGACAGGTACTCATTAATACATTATCTTAATTTATGGAGTGAATATTTTATTGACCATGTTCAGGAGCAGGACCACGCCTCAACCAACCCTTCCTCACTTCCCAACCAGTCTTGTCTTCACCTAACCACGCCGCTAATTACCCAGAGGCCCGAGTTATAACAGCCGGGCTCATTCAATTCAACTCTGTTTGTCTGAACTCTCAACCCCACCCTCCCTTCAAGTCTGTTTTACTCACTGTAAATGAATTATTTAATCACACCTTCTGTTGTGGCGTGGTTCTTCCTCATGAATATTTCTACGAGCATTCCCAAACTACAAGTGGAAGCCGCTCTGCTCCTATTGTGTATATACTGTGTACTAGTGTCGGACAAGTTACTTTAAAATTGTTGTAATTTATTCTATATTAGTAGTTTTTCGTATTACATATTGCTGTTATTGAATTACACTTTGAGTTACGTTTGGCAAAAATATAAACTGAAAATAGTAATAATGCCACAGAGTAAAAGTACAGTCAAAGTCATTTCCTTTTCCTTTATTTTCCCCATTCTCTTGTTTTGTTTTGTCGACATTAGCTTCACACACACTGCAGATCTTACACACCAGCATTTCAATACAAACCATTGAAAGGCAGTAGCCCAAACACAACATGCCCCTAAAGACCAGCTAGACACAGAAACATTTATTTTTGCCATGGGTAATCGAAGAATGGATTTGGATGAGGACATAACCTATTTAAATCACACATTTGGCTGGTTTTAGTCAAAATCTCCATGGAGATGAGCTCCAAGTACTCCATGTAAAGTTACAGTCAGCTCTGAGGAGCCACTCACAGCAAAAACACATTTTTGTTTGTTCCTTTTTTAGATATTGAAACCGTATCTGTAATAAAATAAATGCTTGTATTGTATTTTATTTACTGAGTGAAATGTTACACAGTGTAGCTTTAAATGCACGCAAGGAAAACTTACCCTCAGATGCACTTTTTTTGTGATGAACTGTATAAATGAGGGTGTTGTCTATAGCCTGGTCATATTTTTTGCAATTTAGTGCAAATAAGTGAAGAGATCAACTTTCTTCCGAAAAACGTCAGTGTGGCGCCTCTACAGGTGAAATGTCTGTACTGCATTTGATTTTTGAATGTGGTGCCACTGTTGGAGGAGGCGTAAAAACTGATGTCAGAGACCAAATCGGATGTCATTTGCCTTGCAGCACAAACACGCCGATGATCTCAGTTTATTTCAGTTTATTTATGATATAATGATGATAAGACATACTACTGGATATGACATTATGAAGTAGCTGACCCTTCAGCCAATCAGAGCGCAGGCTCACCTGCCCAAACGCCCTCGAGCTGATTCACGTGTTTTCATTGGACGGAGCGAGTTTCCGTCAAATCTAGTTCAAAAACGCGCGAGCTGTGATGTTTTATATTTTTATCGTTAAATGACGAAACTGCGGAGAAATGAACGACATCAGTTTCATCGTGGACATTTGGCAGCACGTTCTCCAGAGGAACTCAGAAAGAGACGCAGGACTTTGTGGAGAACAGCAGCGGAGCCGAGGCCCGACTTTGCCGGGGTGACGAGAGGAGTTTTCCCGCATCATATGCACTGGAACCCGGCGCGGATCCGAGGCTCGCCGCGGTCACCGGACAACCGGACGTACGGGTGACAGGGAGTCTGACAACACGAGGACGTTTGAGGACAGCGATGGAAGTGGACGGGTGATCTTATGGAGTTGGCAGTGACGCATATGGAGGAGAAGAAGGACTCACGAAGACATCAATGGTATGTAAATGCTTTGGTATCGCTGTTGTTGTGAGTAAAATGGCGATAACCTATAGCTTACCCATATATTATAATATAATATGAGAGTGGTGAACTGTGACACTGCTGCGGTTGGGGAGATGTGATGCGTAATGCGTAACGATCTTTCACCAAAGAAAAAAAAAAGAGTGGTGCGCACTGAATGCTCTGCCGGATGCTCTCTCATCGAATGCAATTTCTCCATCTGTGAGATCAATAAAGTACCATCTTATCTAATCGTAATGGCGCAGTGCGCGCTTGGAGACCCTTTGGCACCGCTGGACATTCAGTTCATCCGCAGGTGTGGCAGGGCTGAAGACCTGGGACTGCTATTTGCCCTAACATATATTGCAATTGGGGCTAATTTTGCAAATTTGTGATTCATTCATTCTTTGCGTTTGACTTTTGGAATCGTCGTTAAAGTTGGTCAAAAACACTACGCAAAATAAAGTCGTTTCTAAATTGGGTTAAATGTAATGTACATACCCTCAATGGGAGCTTGGGGGAGCTGTTTTAGTAGACGTCTTATATGGTTGTAATTCAGGGATAAGACAAACGACCACTTTTCTGTTGGAGGACAGTCTCCATTAACAACATTTGACCTGTAGATAATCTGACTTGACTGTGATGACCAGCTCAGATGAGAAACACTCATGCCTTCTGCTCAGGTCCCGACCATTCACTCAGTAATTGCTTGTCCAGGCCTCTGCCTCCCTAAAGACACCCTCGCAGGTACAGGAGCCTTACCCTAGTGATGTACAACCTGGAGCAGCCTCATTAACAATGTATGCGGTGGCGGCGACCTTGTGGGAATGTGCATTTCAGCCCTTCAATCCTGATGAGCTCCAGTCCACTCCGATGATAACACATGTGAAGCAGAAAATGGAGCTGCTCCATATAGAGGAGAGTGAGAATCCCCTGGAGCTTCAGCGATCACCTTTTCAGTCTCTTCCCGTTCATTATGGCCAGAGGTTTGACCGAGGCTCTTAAAGAAAATTAATGGTAAAATGTATTTATTGTAGCATAGCAATCACATGGCCTTGGTAACACTTGCTTGGAACCATCGCAGGTTCATCCACATATTTGCTTATGGTGCGTTCCAGGCAACTAGTGACTGGTAAATTCACCAGTTTTACAAAAGGACGATGATGGCGCAGATGGTAAAGCGGGTCATCTCATGATTGAAAGGTTGGGGGTTCGAATCCTGCCTCCTGAAGGTGCACACTGTCGTTGTGTCCTTGGGTAAGACATTTCACCCTCCTTACCTCCAGGTGTCTGTGTATGAATGAGAGTGAATGGGTGACTGGATCCTTTGCTGTAAAGTTCTTACGGTGCCTAAGTTGAGAGTATATATACGTTTTAAATTTCCAACCTGCCACTTGGAAAAATGCCTTTAAACGCCCCTCGGACTTGTCCAGGGAGCTCCAAGTTTGGACGTGAGATGAAGACAGTGGAAGAGTGCAGATAATGATAAAACTTAAACAAAACCACAGCCTTAATGATGTGAACGCTGCTTTTGGTCATAGCCAATATACTGTATTTAGCGCGTTTTGAATGATATGTCCCCTCCTGGAATCGCCTCCTTAACGTGGTGGAGGGGTTTGAACACCCGAATGATGCTGGGAGCTCTGTTGTCGGGGGCTTCGTTCCCCTGTTAGGGTCTCCCATGGCAAACAGGTCCTAGGTGACGGGTCAGACAAAGAGCGGTTCAGAAGCCTCTTATGAGAGACCAACAGGCCCGATTAATCGTGAGGCCGTCCTTCTGCGGACCCGCCACCTGCAGGAGGAGCCATAGGGGGCTGGTGCAATGTGATATGGGCAACTCCAACAGCTGCCCCCACGACCTGGAAACAGAAAAGTGGAAGAAAATGGATGGATGGATGGATGGATGGATGAGTTATATGTTCGTGGCGAAACATTCATGTAACGTTAGCATCATTTTAGCTTACTGTTGTAGCACTAGCCGTTTGTTTATTCAGCTCTAAGTCGGGGTGTCATGATTTAATCCGGCCCCTGCGCTGTAGAGCATATACATTCCAGAGAATAGGGGAAAAAAGTAAGTCTCTAGCCCATTCCTCTGTGGAGTTATGCATTTTTAAAGAATAACCAGAATGCTCATTCTAGCCACTAGGGGGCATTACATAAAAAAAAAAAAACGAAAGAGTTCCACACGTGTCCAGCAGAGGGCACTGACATAAGTGGAGTGAATTAATAATAACTACTTTGAGGAACTTGTGACACGGGCTTGTAAAGTGCAATACAAGTGTAAGCCGTTGTTATTGATGAAGCTACAGTCAAGTCGGGGCTTTGACCAAATCACAGCTTATCATTATTCATTTATTGGAAAAGATTTCTCTATTATATGCGGCCTGTGACCCAAAATGAGTTTGACACCCCTGCTCTAAGTCGTAATTTTCAAGAGGGAAAAATACTATTTGCCAGAAACATTCATTATGTCTACTTGTTACTAGTAAAACGTTTAAGGTTAAGTTGTCAGACACTAGGATTAGGGATGTTGAGTTATTTTACCTTTACATGTTTCAGTCTCGATCTGCAGGCCGTCCCTTGAAGTATCCTGAACCAAAAACTCTCCTAAACCCTCATGAAGACGACATGGACGGTGCTGTATTATCTGTCTTATCATTTGAGGAATTATATGACTAAGTAAAAGATGGCAAAATATCTCTTTACTGCAACTGAGCACAGTAAGTTGTGGTCAGTGTTTGAGTGGTCACTGTCCCTCCCTCTTGTGCACTTTTTACTGTCTACACTCATGTGGTCCCATTGGCTGCACTGTACACACCTGTCTGCACGAGTTAGCTCAGCAGCAGTGAATAATGCAAGAGCTGAGGTCAGACTGGTGGAGTACAGGGAGACCAGGGGGGGAAAGCTCATAGTTAAGTGAGCCAGGCATTTTTAATAAGTCAGCAAACAAACTCAGGCCTGACTCAAAGTAGGTCAATGAAACTATGAAATTACCACCTGAGAGAAAACACTTGTTCCTGTACGTGTGACTCAACAAGTGGCTTAATTAACCCTAACCCTTCGCCGAGTGTGTTTTCTCTCTGATCTTTGTATCAGCTTCACTGAAATCTAAAAGGTCACAGCCTGTAGGCCAGTGTAACGCCTTCATTTTTGTTGTTATTTTGACTATTTTTTTTCAGTAAGCTTTTAGAATCAAACTGGAGAAAATGTGCTTGGTTCAGGTGGGGGTTAAAAGCAATTTCCTTAACTCCCTTCACATTAACAAGCGCCATCCTAAAAGCTGCAGCAATACCATTAGAGAAAAGCCAGCGTGCGGGAAAACCTATTCCAGTCTGATTGTTTTCTCGAGGTCTGGACTTTATCACCAAGTGCGGAGAGTGAATCAATATTTAGCCACTGTGGCAGTTTGAGAAGCTTGTCAAATTTGCAAAGAGCAATGCATTTCCAAGCCGTTACTGTTCTCTTATTATTGATCAGGAGGAGCTGATGAGATGATGTGGGCTCGGGGTAATAGGCGTCCTTAAGTGCACATTTACAGTGGGGTCTGATCATTCTCCAGAGAAGTCGCTTCAACTTCTGTATTGAAAATTAGTCCTACTTGTACCTAAAGATATCAGGGTGTATATAGGCAAGTCAAATATAATGATTCTGTAACACTTTATAATAATGGCACATGAGTTCATGCATGATTTTCATGAACTTATACATGAATTAATGTATGATTTCATGATTTATTCATGCATTATTAAATCATGACTTCTCAGGAACAAGCATGATCACATGTTGGTTCATGAATGACCTCATCCCTGAATTAAACGTCTGTAACTACTGTAATGAATGTATATGAAAATCTTGATCATGAGGATCACATAAAAATACCATGAATTCACTTAAACAGCAATGAAATGACAATTAAGTGATCAACCAATCATGATCATGAGGATCATACATGAACATCATGACTCATATGGCGGAAATCTACTTGTGAATTATGGACAATAACAGAAAGTACAACTTAATAGGATAAACTTTACAGCAATCATGAACTTGTCATTTGCTAATCCTTAAAGGGACTATAAGGAGTTTAAAAATGTTAAAATTAAGTATTTTACTCCCCCTACATGTTCCAGCCGTGTCCTAATGTGTAGAATGAGCTCAGACCTGTTCACCACAACTGCCTCTAAAATCCTGTACGGTCACTCAAAAATGTGTCACTTAGGCCCGAATTGCCGTCATGCACGAGCTTAATATAGAAGGTGCAGTTACACGTATGACCTGAGGTGGCAGTAGTGAGTATAAAATGGCGAACTTGCTTCCAGCCCCTTTAATACATCATGATTTCATTATGATTCTGTTCCCTCAACTAAAGTGGTGCATTATACTAAACTTTAACCTGTTAAAGACCAGCTCTGGAGATCTTATTTTGTTAAGCTACACTTGAAATAATTTGTAATAAAAGTGTTGTAATTGTTTTTTCCACAGAAAAATACCAATTGAGGAACAATCCAGAAATCGTTGCTTCTTCTTCAGGACTGAGGTGGACTTTAAGAGGCTAAAACATTTAGGGTAATGCACCACTTTAGTTGAGGGGACATAATTTGTAATTTGATCATACATGATGTTCATGTATGATCCTCATGATCATGATTGGTTGATTATTTTATTGTCATTTCATTGTCGTTTTAGTGAATTCATGGTATTCTTATGTGAACCTCATGATCATGATGAATCATTAAGGGTTTCATATACATTCATTACAGTAGTGACAGACGTTTAATTCAGGGATGAGGTCGTCCATGAACCAACATGTGATCATGTTTGTTTCTGAGAAGTCATGATTTAGTAATGCGTTAATATATCATGAAATCATACATTAATTCATGCATACGTTGAACTCGTGTACCATTATTTTAAAGTATTACCAATGCTTCTTACTGCCTTTTCAATGCCCAAATATTATATTTCAATGCCACAGACGCAGAAATAAAATCTGTGATAAATGTATACATAAGTAATGTCATAATTTTCCATGAAATGTATATTTAATGCCAGCCTACATTATTTAATGACCTTTAATGCTCTTTAATGCCCCGCTGAAACCCTGTGTGTGATTAGTCTTATTTAAACATGTTGTCTGCTTACATACAGACAGTCAACTTTCCTTCCCCCTCCCTTGCTTTTGTGGAGCAAGTTGTGAAATTGTGGACTTTGCTGCCCCCATGTGGTGAAGCCTTGTCTTTGCAACAAACCACAGCTGCACATTTTCAGATCTGTAAACTAGTTTTATTTACATTTTGACATCATTGCCGAACAGAGCTTGTGGGGTAAGACGAAAATAGTGCATGTTTCCAACAGAAAAATGTGCTGTTGATTAAGGCGAGACACTGCAGGTGAATAGGAAAAATAAATACATTTAGTGATATACATTTGAAACTCCTGCTGTAGATTATTGACATAAATCAGAGAAAATGTATTGTACGTTTTCTGTGACTTTATGGGGGTTTCTTTATGCCTAAAAATGTCAAAATTGCCTAGATTTTCAGTGATGAAATCTAAATAATGGATAGACCCAGGTTTAAATATTATTCTGTTTGCATATTAGTTACTGAGATTTACTGAGAGGATTTTGGATCTTTAGACATGAAAACTATAATCTTAAGGGAGAAAACTCCACACTGTGTGAAAAATCTATATTTTCACCTGCCGTATCTCGCCTCAATTATAACAACAACGTTTACATGAAATCAAACCCGCTACTTTAACTTATTGCTTTGATCCATTTGCATCTCTCATTATAGACAAGTTGCATTATGATCCTGCGATCAGTCGAGCCTGCAAACCACACTGTATAGAGGTAAAGGTTTGCACAGTTCAAATACACACTGAGAATGGAGCACTGAGTCTCATTCATAAATAATACACGAGAAAAAAAAAAAAAAACAATAGTAGGAGTGGTGTGAGGGGGTAGCTCATGATGGTGAGCTGAGGAACAAGTACAGAGCGGGGGTGAAGATGAGTACAGTTCCCAGGATGGAGACCGTGAGGAAGGCCCATAGGAAGATCCGGTCCAGCACCTGAGCCACGAACTTCCAGTCCTGTACGACCTGCAGACAGAAGGAAAACATGGTGATGAAAGCACGGGCAAGAGAACCCCAATGTGAAAGAGCAGCAGCAGGTAGTAGCTTCATTAGAAGTCAAGTACGCAGTGGTAATGCTCTTTACGACCAGCAGATGGCAGCATTTGTAACAACACAGATTATTACTTTTACTCTACACACTGCACTAAACCAAAAACACCTCTATCTCCGTCGAAGTTTGTGATATGACTTTGATCAAATTAAAAAGCACTGACAAAATGGCATTGCTAATACGGCCTTTACACTGAAGTAATAAAGCGCTTAAAGGAATAGGTCACGGTTTTTACATACTGTGATGTGTTCTTACCTGAGCTTAAACAAGTTCATTTGTACCTGTCTGGTCTTCACGTGTGCCCTCAGTCATGTAAACACAGCACAGACGACGTTAGCATTTAGCCTCTCCTCCTCTCCTCTATAGCTCCAAATGAGGTGAAGATAAAAGTTACCAAGCTCTTCTACGTTTTCCCTATTTAAATATGGTTATGTGAATTGTTACACTATAAAGTATAATTACACAAAATGAAACAATGTGGATTTTCTAAGCGGATAAAAGGGAACTATATTGCAAGGCGTAATAATACCAGGAATAGTTCGACATCCGCACAGTAAAGTTAAGATATTACTAGCTTCTAACTTCACCTGGTTTGGAGCTATAGAGGAGAGGAGGAGAGGCTAAATGCTAACGCCGTCTGTGCTGTGTTTACGTGACTGAGGGCACGAGTGAAGACCAGGCAGGTACAAATGAACTCGTCTAAGCTCAGGTAAGAACATATCTCAGTATGTAAAAACCCTGGCCTATTCCTTTACTGAATGAATGTGTCATATAACTATTCGGTAACGCTTTATAATAAGGGTGCATGAATTCATGCATTAATTAAATAAAGCATGACTTAACATGAAGTCATGAGTTTTCATTAATAAATACTCATGAATTAACACAGTAAATTAAGGCAATGAACTCATTAATAATCATGAGTAATTAATCCTGATCATGATGTATTCTGGACCAAGCTTTGTATAAACATGCAAAAGTCAAACTCGTAAATAGTTCATCATAAAGCTATGTTTTAAAAGAGCAATTATAAAAAGAGAGCTAAAAATAACATTCAAGACTTTTTTTCTCTTAATTCCTTGTGCTAGTGTTTTGTATGGAACAGAATAGAAGATTATTTGTATCGCACTTTTCACTCAAAGCCACTACACTAAATACACTCAACTCAGTCCAAGCAGTTTTCTTGATATCTTTATATTTAATCTGTACTGCCTTATATAAACAGCTACAGTGTTCAAAGTTTAGAGTAATACAGATTATTATTCGTTGGAGCAGTATTCTCACATATGTCACTTTAAGATGTTCATGAGTATTTCATGAGTAATCACGTTAATTCAAGTCATGATGAATTAATGCATTAATTCATCATGAATTATGCATGAATTATGCCACTCTGTATAATTTCAACGAGCGACAACACAAACAGAGTCTGAAGCACCTCTCTGATAAAATGCTCTTTCTTGATGTGGCGACTGATGTAGCGCACTGAGTTAGTGGCCTTCTCCAGCATCGTCAGCCAGTCCTCTTCTTCCTTAGCTCCCAGGGTGCCCCTCTGCTGCCCGCTGCTGTGTCCCGGGACGCCCCTCCTTGCTCCTCTGCGGGGCTTTGGCTCTGGGCTGCGCAGCTCGATGTCAGGGTAGTGGTATCTGCCAGTGGAGAGTCAAACAATTTACCAAAACCACCATATCAATGAAACGGGAACAATATCATAAAGTGACAGATATGCATGACTTTTGAGCAGGATTACCTGTCTGTGTGCCCTCTCATGCACAGGAGGCGGGGCAGTCTCTGAAGGAACAGGCTCTTCACCCAGGGGGCCATGGGGTGGTAGGTGGTGGACGAGCGGTGATGCACATTAATGACAAACACAGTGACGATGATGGAGAAGGTGACGAAGATCATGATGAAGAGCAGGTACTCTCCGATCAGCGGGATCACCTGAGAGGCACAAGTCAAGAGTCACTGAGAAAGAACCGGCCTCTCATTTGGCAAATGGAAAACACGTTTTAGTTTGGGGGCAGCTCAGAATTAACATTAACATAAATTGAGGTGCATTATGCAACTTTTTATGTAAAAGTTGATATTTGTGTGTGACCCAGCGGTTGTATGAGTGGTTATTATTATTATTTACTTTCCATCACAGTGGCCTCTATGAAGCTCCAGGATCTATTGTTTTGTAGGTTTTCTGGTGAGAGGGTCCGTCAGCAGAGAAAACCTTCCAACAATTGAGTTAAGGTGGGAGTTAAGAAAGCTGAGATCTGGAAGAAACAGTTTTGCTGGATTTTGTGGTGGGAGTTTGATGGTTTAGTTTAATGGGCTAAAAAAGTATACATTTTGGTTATTGTAATTTTATTGATGTTATTTTGAGACCCAGCCAGTGTTGCCTTTTTCAACCTTTCACATCTTAACCTCTTAACCCCCACCTTAAACCGAGCACATTTTCTCCAGTTCACCTCATTTGAAAGCTAAGACCTACAAAACTGATTTTGTTGCATTGTTGCTGCATTTTTGTCACACTTTTGTTCTATTCCTGTTGCTTTTCCGACATGTTTGGTCACTTTTTTGTCGCTCTTTTCTGGCTCTTTTTATGCCTTTTCATCACATTCTAATTTTTGTTGTATTTGTTGTTCAAGAAGTTTTTGTATTTGGGTATGGCTGAACTGGAGGAAATTAGCTCAGTTCAGGTGGGGGTTAAGAGGTCAAGGTGTGAAATGTTGTCAAAAAATAACACAAATAAAATTACAATAGTTCCAGACGGCATCTCTGGAATGGCCCATATATGGTCATGTTTGAAAACAGTTAAGGGGGAAAACAATTTGGAGAAAAATCTAAACTTTCTCTAATTGTTCAAAAACTGCTTAAACAAATGCTGAATTATGAATATAGTTTTCTACTAAATAAAGATACAAAGACATAGTAGCAAAGTGCTTCAACAGCCCATAAATAAATAAGTAACGGAGAATGCTAACATGATGCTACATGTTAGCATCGTGCTAATGCTAACGCTAGCTATGACTGCCGTTTTTTCGCTTCTACTGAACAATCTGCTGTGAATAAACATCCATATGGACCCGATTTAGTCTTGACTTTATTTGTATGTGATAAATAAGTATGTGAGATTCTATTTTCCCCCTCGGTGAGGCCCCCTTCTATGATGCAACGGCGTCCATATCCAAAATGTGTATTTTTTGAGCCCATTAAATTAAACCGTCAAACTATCACCACAAAATCCAGCAAAACTGTTTCTTCCAGATATCAGCTTTCCCTTTCTGGCGCCTCTCCTTTCTCTTTTAACAATTACTTGGTAATTTTTAAAATTAAGCCATAAACGATGGGGTTAAATAATTAGATACTAATCTATACGGTAATTAGTCTATTAATTAAGTGTTGTGCTGCGAACACTGCAGGTGATAGAACTGCTCTGTTGCCTTTGTTGAACCAATTAAGATTTCAATTAAGATCACTGCAAACGTAACAGTGTTAATTTGACTAATACAGTCTCCTTGGGCTCACCTACCTTGGAAGATGAAGGTATGATTTCTTCTATGACCAGGAGGAACACGGTGAGAGACACCAGCACAGACGTGGACAGAGACAGTTTCTCGCCTTCGTCCGACGGAAGATAAAACACCAGCACCGTGAGGAAGGACAGTCCCAGGCACGGTATGATGAGGAACAGCGTGTAGAACAGTGGGAGTCTTTTGAGGATGAAGGAGTATGTGATGAAAGGGTACCAGTACACCTCGTCCCGCCTGCTCCCCCTCACTCCCGTGGCGTTCAGTATCTCCCACTCGCCGTTATCAAAGAAATCTTTCCGGTTCACATAGTGATCCACCAACACCAGGTCCACCATATTGCCGTCGTAAGTCCAGGAGCCGAACTTCATGGGGCAGTTTTGTCTGTCGAAGGGGAAAAAGGTGACGTCCATGGTGCAGGAAGACTTGTAACTGGCCGGCGGAGTCCACGTGATGGTGCCATCCCAGCGGACGATGGCTTTGGTCATGAGCGAGCCTTCGAAGCGGCCGTCAGCGCTGGGACAGAGGGAAACAGAGGCGGCGTTAGATGTTCTCTGGGCTCAGGCAGGATTGATGTAGGATAACTTACTTCTCGTAAAGGACGATGTCTGGGAGCCATATCGTCTCAGACGGGACACGGATAGAAGTGATGCCACCGTATTCATCTGGGTCCCATTTGAGCTTCACGTCAATCCACTCCTGAGAAAAGTAAATGCGTAAAACTATAAGTAACACCTTTCAAGAACATAACGAATTTTACAAATGACTTCTCCTTCAATTAATCGTTTACTTAATTACTTAAAGTCCCCCAGTCCCAACCCTGATCTTATGAGACTAAAACTATGACTAAAATGTCCAGATATTTTCATGGACTAAAATATGACTGAATAAAAAGAAAAAGAAGAGACTAAAATGATCCAAACTTCCACTGACAGTTTGAAAGAGCCTCTTATCAGTTACCGTAAATCCACTGCTATAGGTAAAGGTAAAGGTGCTTTTTTTTCCCCGTCATTATACATCAACTGTACAATGAAATTTGGAACAAAGGAAAAGGTTTTTGTTTTGTCCATGTGGAAACAAACACGAAGAGGAACTTCATCAAATATGATGATGATAAATACTATGAATGCAAAGTTGACTAAATTTCCATGCAATTTTAGTCGACTAAAACTAGATTGAAGTTGAAGAGAATTATTTGGCTAAATCTTGACATTTTCGTCAAAAGACTAAAACTAAATTAATATATAAGTTGTCAAAATTACCACTGACATGGACCAAGGGAATGGGAGCGGAACGATTTTATTTACTTGGGAATTGACAATACTTTTACTTAAAGGAACAGGCCACCGTCTTTACATACCGAGATATGTTCTTACCTGAGCTTAGACGAGTTGATGTGTACCTCTCTGGTCGGTATAGGTATGTATCAAATCCTCTAAGCTCAGGTAAGAGAATATCTCAGCATGGAAGAACTGCGTGCTCTCAGTCACGCAAAAAAGACCAAAGATGTTGTTAGCATTTGGCCTCTCCCAATGTATTCCTATAGCTCCAAAGGGGGGTGAAGTTAGAAGTGACCAAGCTCTTCCACAGGGCACGCACAAAGACCAGACAGGTACGTATCAACTCGTCTAAGCTCAGGTAAGAACATATCTCAGTGTGTTCCTTTAAGTCTTAAAAAAAGAAAAGGTTGAGTATAAAAGAAATATCACCAATGTAGTGAAGTTTTAGCCATTTTGCTGACTTAAACTTTTAATCTATGTGATGGTCCCATGTTCATTAGCATACATTATTTTTGGTGAATTGAATGGAAGCAAGTGGTTTGAATTCTGATTTCAGCACCATGGACAGTGCCATTACACTGCTTTGTACAGGAGCAATTTCACCCTCCTTCTTCCTGCTTTGTAAAGGTGCATTATGATTTTTTTTTTTTTTTAATTGTATGTAAATGACCTTATTGTGACCCAGTGGCTGTATGGAGCATATACTTTCCATCACAGTGGGCTCTACAAGGCTTCAGGATCAATTGTTTTGAAGGTTTTCTCGTGAGTGCAAACCACTCATGCAGACGCTGGGTCACTGAAAGGCCAAATACCCACGAGTAAAACGTTCCATAATGCATCTTTAATGTAGAATGTATCACATTGTACAAGCTGACATGTCCAGGGAGTAAAAGTGCAACTGGATTTTTAAACACATTATTTTCATAATATAGCACGACATCGACCACATATAGATTTTGTCCTGACTGCAAAGAGCGGTGACCATTTAGATTTACCTGCCAGAGCCAGACATTAGTCGTCATCAGCTGGTTCTTCTCGTCCTGCAGATAACAAGGCAGACATTTTATTCACAGCACAGAGGAGCTCACAGTGCAATGAAAAGTCTAATGAGGAGGTGAGAAAGATTTTTCTGGGATTAAGCAAAGTTGTTTTTTAAGAAAGGTCTATTTCTAATCCAAAAGTGGCTAATTGCCTCTCTGGACACCAGTACGGCAGTAACTGGAACAACCCGGGGTTAAGTGCTTTGCTTCAGGCAGAGTACAACAGTTGGCTAATTAAATGACAAAAGGAATGTCGATTTTAGTGAATGGCCAAATCACTTTTTTAAACTCACACTGTTTATTGCCTCACACACAAAATTAAAGACATATTTTTATATTACATTCTACAAATATGTTCTAGATGTTTTTCTGAAGTGGCCCAGAGGAGGCACGAGGCACCACAGTTAAAGACAAATGCCACTTAAAGCAGTACTAAGTAACTCTTCCCCCTAGAGGCCATAAGCGCAACTGCAGGTGTAGTAGCAAGTTACGATTTTTTAACTTATTAATTGTCTTGGAGAGTAAATACTACGCTGACAGGAAAGGCGAAGGGAGAGAGGGTTACTGTGCATCCAATTATACTATGGAAATATTTTTTTTCACTCAAACTTGGCTGTAAATACTGTTTAAAGTGACGTTAGCCTGCAGTTAGCTTTGCCCGTTAGCATGTTACCTTCTTCTTCGTGATTACATTAGTGTGTATTGCTTTCTCCGCACCGGTGGCAGTCAAGTTGCAAACATGGTTTTCTGGCCAGAGACACCAGGGGGAGATGAAAGACCCTCCAATCATCCCATAAACACTTGTATTACCCCCAGAGGGACTACGAAACGGATGTATTAAGGTAAACACGTTACTTAGTACTGCTTTAATATTACTGAGGTTACAAAAGTGCAGTCAGCCTTAATATTTGCTTAGTGACGTTCATTGTGTCTACTTGCACCATAATATAAATGTTAATTTTATTTTGTATTCTATCTTGGTCAACGCGCTCGTCTTAATAATTGGCACTCGTTAGCCCTGCATAACAAAAGGCTTCTTCTGACGGGCGGGGGAGGGGTGTGCTAATGAGGAAACACTGCCACAAATATTCTTCCTCATTGTAACGGCCTCAGGCCTCCTGGCTCCCTCGCTTTTCTGTATATTAGTTTGCTGTGTGCCTTACTTCTGTTTTAGTAAATTCTGTTTGTGTATCTTTATGTTAATTTGCTGCTGTGATCCTTGCCTGCGGTTGGTGGTCTATGTTGAGTCCTGGCAAGTGATTGGCTCCTTGGATCTGCTGCAGTGTGATTGGTGGGGCAGCTCTACACCTGGCCGACTCGTTTAAGCCACCTGTGCTACTAAAAAAGGTCACACTTGGGCTGCGCCTGAAACCATCAAATTATAGCCTCTAAGTATTAACACTAGCAACTAATCCTTAACCTTTCATGGGGTCCACTGTTAAATCTCTATGCAGTTAATGAACTTTTGCTTCAGAGATATTTGCCCAATTCAACCGTCCTTACCCAGGGGAAGGGGAAGTGACATCACCAACAGCTGTTTCTATATGTGCATGTCCCCACCCTTAAGTTTCTACAAAATGAAAGCAAAAGCACAAACTGCCTTCATTTAATCCGTTTATTGAGGCGGCTCTTTAACACAGTGAGCTGTGATGACGACAACATGTATTTTGTCACTTTTATAAAGTTTGGCTTGTGCAGAATCTTATCCTATATTTTATTTTGTATTTAATGTGTGCCTGTCAATCAACAGTGGTTGCGCATGAATCACTCAGGGTGGGGCCGAGGGGAGTGGGAGGATTGGCGGTGCAGTGGCTTATGGGATGGCACATAGCTCCTAATCACCGGTCACTATGCTAAAGTAGCTATGATAGTTAGCATTGAGGCTTCTTTTCCTAACTCCTTCCTAACTGACAGCCCAATTCGGATGCTTCTTATCATGGCAGATGCTGATGCACATCCGGTTTAGCATTAGACCTCTTGCCAATCTGCTCGTTTCAGAAAGGGCCTTGGAATCAGTCTGTGCTGCTGGCCTTTGTGTCTTGTGTGACATTTTGTGTCTTGTGTTTCTTCGTTGTTACTGTTAACTTTTGTGTTCAGAGACACTGATTTCTGTTATTTGTCCATATGGCCTATGTGACAGTTGTGATTTTTGGAGAGACTTGTTAGTTTTTGTTAGTGTTTTGTTTTAGTAACTTGGTTTTGTGCACTTTTTGGTTAGCCTTTGCACGTATTGTATATAGCCTAAGCCCCTTTGTCGAATTTACCCTTTACATGCTACTTCCCTGCCCTCATGTGGCACCTAGAGTGGCCCAGTACAAATGTGGCCACTCCCTGGTAATGGCCCTGGTTAGACTGTCCTCGATAGTCAGTCCGTTCTGCCCCAAACCTGGTACGTTTGGTGCACTGGTACTTGAGGCATACAGTGAAGTTTAAACATTTCCACGATGCACAGTAGGCTTCAAAAATAATCACTTATTTAAACATGGTAGTCCCTTGTACAAAAATAATATATGTACGCAATTTCACTATTCCAAAAAACCTGCAGCTAGGAATGTGCATCAATGTGCATTACTATTTATCAGTCAGAAAGTTGTGTAGAGCCCACATTCCCACGAGTCTAAAATACAGGTTTAAATTTTGCTTTTCACTTTATGCTGTTCTCCACAAGATGGCACTTTGCTAAATGCTATAATCCAATAAGGACTTAAAATGCTGCTCTAGTGAGATGAAGATGGGGGCCCTCGTGATTGGGCGGTATGGCCTGTGAGTGTGTGTGTGAGTGTAAATAATGGATGTGTAGTGATTCCTCTGTCACGGCCTCATCGCTTCATGCACAGGCGGCTTCAGGACTGGCTCTAACCTCAGCCGCTCTGCTGTTTCTCTGCCTCGTCTCTTCCTGTGTACTGTCTCTCTGATCCTTACGCCCTCTTTGTCTGCTTTCATAATATTTGTGTCCTCGGAGTCTTGTGGATGCACTGCTTTTGCTGACTGCTTCTTAAAGTTGCCCGCCCTGCAGTTTTTTTCTGTTCCTTCAATTTGTTCATCTGCTACACGTAACTGAAATAAAGCATTTAGAGGAAAGAATAATCTACTACCTTTGCTTGCCCATGCTTTGCTTTTTTTTGTTCAGCAAAAATATTACATTATTGCTGGTACAGTATTGAATTCTGTTTATTGGGTAAATGCTTTTGCAGGACAACATTCAAGTAATAGTCTGTAAGTTTGCAAAGTGAGGAGAGATAGAGTAAAATTTTAAAGTAAACAATCAAATTCTTCCCCTCTTTAACCAGAAAGCTCTTATTATACATGTGTTAAGCATGACATCACACACAATAATAATTTACTTCCGGATCCAAACTGTTCCACAGATAAACAGCAAAAACGCAGCTTTATCTGAATCTCCTGCTGAAGTAACAACAGATAAAAGGCCAACAACTGTTTTACACTTAATTCGAACATTACAGCTCACCATTTCTCCGTCAAAATAAAGATATTTTTATATATATAAATAAGCCTTCATTGTGCATGGAAAAAAATAGAAAAGCATAACTAAAGAAAATCCAGAGTAAAAGTAATGTTTCTTTGCGAGCCTTGTAGTCGGCTCTACAGCAGGTCAAAATCCTGGCAGTGGAGCGATGACATCATCACTTATTCTTAACAATCACTTATTAAATGCGAGCTTATCAGCTAAACCTATTTGAGACCAACACATTTCTGAAACACTGAAGAGGCACCAAGAGCCTCCCACACCTGCAGCACAGAGGAGGAGGAGCTACAGGAAACAAGGACGAGACAAACGAGGAGATGGTGAAAGACGCGGAGGGAGGAAGAGGAAGGAGGAGGTGGAGCTGACCAGTGCAGGACACCACACTCTGAGACGGGGATGGGCCCAGGAGGTGCTGCACCGTTTCAGAGGATCAGAGGAGCCAGGTTTCTTCCGGGTGCTTCAGTTTCTCCGACCTTCAAGGTCATGCGGGTCAGGTTGACGAACAGTGGCAGCTCAGGACTAACACCTGAAAACTATATCGTTGTACGCTTGTACAATGACAATAAATCACTTACCTACTTACTTACTTATTATCTTTTTTTAGATTGTAAAATGAGGCGAGCAGGAACAGAATTTTCCAAAGTAAATGATGAAGCTCCTCCCCCTCCCCTCCTGATTGGACCTGACAGGCTGGTTCACAGACTAGACTAGATTAGTTGCTCCGAGAAGGAGGGACTTTACAAAAAATAATATATATGTATGTATATTATTATACATACATGCAAGACCAGGTTGTCACACATTGCACATTTTATACATTTTGTAAAACATTTAGACTTCTCGACTATCACTTTAAAGGTGCACTATGCAACTTTTTATGTAAAAAAAAAAAAGTTGATATTAGTGCGTGTTTGATCTTTCAGGTTGCTTGGGTGGTTTACTTTACTTACCATCGTAATGGCCTGTGGGACGCTCCGGGATCAATTATTCTTTAGGTTTTCACTGCTGAAATCCGAAAAAACCTGAAATAAAATTGACCCTGAAGCATCACAGGAGCCACCGGGATGGAAAGCGAAGGTGTGAAGCTAGCCACCCATACAGCCGCTGAGTCACTGAAAGGTCAAATGCACACTAACATTTTTTTTTATATATAAAAAGTTGCATAGTCCACCTTTAAATAAGAAAAGAAGAGCTTCATTTGACTCAAGGAAAAAAGAGCTGTTGTCTCTTTACATTTAGTCTATGTCATACATTTGTATTACAATGACTTTTTACTAATTTATGCCATGATAATATGATGAACCTTTTAGCTCATGTTGAATGAAACCTGACTCAACTCAAGTCCAGACCTTATATAACAAATATTTATGTTTCATATATAGCTGCCATATATTGCCACATTATTGCATCCTTCACATTGTATTGTCGCAAAGTAATCAGCCGCCGCTCCTTCTTCCAATGAAAGAGCCCAATCCTCTGAAGACCACGGCAGGATGTTATTAAGTGCCTTGTATAAGACAAAATTAATTTCTGCAGAAACCCTCCTTAACATACGGCTCCAGCTGCAGAGAGGCTCATGTTTGCTCAGGCTCTATCCTAGTTAATACAGTAAATAATTATCAAAGCAAATACAGAGTCAAATACAGAAAAAACAAAGCACCGTTTATTGTGTTTGTCTGTTGTAATTGGAAATGAGCACATTATTTTTCCTCCACTAATGAGAGAATATGATTATAGCTCGAGTCAGATGCATCGCTGTAAGTAGTGATCACGCTGTAAAAAGGGAAAACTCACTGTGTGTAGGGCTGGGTACTGTTAAATGATAGCAGTATGGTATCGGAAAAAAGGTTCAGGTACTACCAGTATCGGAAAAAAGAAAGGATCGAAAGCAGCAGGTACCGAAAACGCATTAAAGGAAGTTACTTGGTTGGTTCAGCTCATTATTTTTATTATTAATTGTTCAATGTTGGTAATTTTTTCCCCATTTAATTCCTATTTTTGTTCTTTTTTTCTAATTTTTTTCTTACTAATATTTTCCCTATTTCCCCCATTTTTTTCTCCAATTTATTTCCAATATTTCCCCATTTTTGCTCCATTTTCCCCAAAATGATTCCCCATTTTTCACACAGTTTATTGACATTGGAGATGAACCAGATGTTGTAAATGTGCTGATCTTCTAAACACTGTTGTTCTGTGTTCTGGTTCTAGATTAGGGGTGTCAAACATACGGTCCGCTGGCCTGAACTGACCCGCGAGATGATTTAATCCGGGCTAGAGTAAGTCTCTAGCCCATTCCTGGGCGGAGTTATGATTTTTTAAGGAATAACTAGAATGCTCATTCTAGCCACTAGGGGGCCTTAAATTAAAAAAAAAGGAAATAGTTCCACACTTGTCCAGCAGAGGAAACTGATATAATAAGAGCTCAGGATATGAACAGCACATTATACAGCCACGTGGTAAATGGACAGTCTGCCCCAGGGCCGCAGTGGCTTAATTAACAGCTTACCACCACCAAGTGTGGAGTGAATGAATAATGACTACTATTATTAGTAGTCATTATTCTACTAATATTATTATCAGTAGAATAATGCTTATTATTGTTATTCATTTATTGGAAAAACTATTCTCTATTAGATGCGCCCCGCGCCCCGCCGTGGGAGCTGAATTTCGGCCCGCGACCCAAATGACTTTGACACCCCTGTTCTAGATGATAAATATTTCAGTATAGGCATCAGCAGAGGTATCATTCAGGTATCAGTATTGTAAACCAACTATCGTACCCGGCCCTGCTCGTGTGTTCTCTCATGTGATATGGAGGAGCTGTTCTCACCACGTCGACGAGCTGCGAGATCTTGAGGCCAAAGCGGACGGTGATGGTGTCATTGGAGTGGTGGACCGGGCGGACCCACTTCTGGTATCCGCGAAACAGGTTCCTCAGCAGAGAGTCCTCCAGCTCCGCCAGGGACATGGAGGACTCATCCGGAGCTGCAGAATAGAGACAGAAGGTTTACATAAAGAAAATAAAAATGCTCAATCTGTCCAGTCAAGTCGACGGTTGTCCAATATCTGCAGTGCTCTGGCATTTTTCTAAATCAAGGCACTCTTCCTGCATCATATATAAATGTATCTGTTTAAATACATTGCGTGCTGGATGCAAATTTATCCCAGGCATAGCGGCCAACAGAACAGCCGACCATGACATTGAATATCTGATTAAAGGAAAGCTGATACATTATCCCTGCTACAATGGGATTAAAAATCAACCTTGTTAGGGATAACAGTTCATCAATCAAATTCCCTTAGGTCGTAGGCTCACACATCCAAGGTCTGATCAAATTCAGAGAATAAATTACCCTCTAGAATACCAATGCCTAATACGCAGTCAAGATGCTTCTGTTAAAACAAATAAAAGGCCAGGACAAGAGATCCAATGTCCAATGTGTTCAATAGAAGGTGTATTTGTCCTCTGCATCCGTGTTACACCTGCCCAGAAATCAAACACGGGAACTTCTTATTCAGTCGCACTTCCTGTTTCACCTGCACCATTTTTGGAAGAAAATCCTGGCTTTAGCAGGACTTTAGCAAGACTTTAGCCTACATGTGTGAATGTGGCTATAGCCTCTGAAGTGAGTTGTAAGAAAAATAGTGCAGAGTCTGTCCCACCGAGCGGCCCAGACTGACAGCTGCTGTGGAGCTTCTGAGTGGCTCTGGATCCCACAGGCCCGGGCGCTGATCAGGCTGACATGATGCCCTCAGACGGGACAGTTGCCACGGGACACGAGGCTCCGAGCCCCCAGTGCAGTGTTCGCTCAGGCGGGAGGCACATTAGTGAGGGAGCGACACTGAGCACTCCACTGCCCCATAAGATCCTGTGTTAGGCGCTGTGGTTAGCGTGCTGTGTGAAATAATTACTGGGCTGTGGTGATGTAATGCGTGGAAATGTCCTACAAGTGTTAATCAATATTTTAAAATGTCTCTCTAGGTTAGTGAAATGGAAAGACTGTTTATTTATACATTGAGCAGCATGACATTAATGAAAACCACTTTGTGTTCCGAGCGGACATAGCCTATTTAGGATCATCACTGAAACAGACGTTTGACCGTGTGGAGAATACACAGGTCCAACCACAAGCGTGTCTTGAAATGTGTAAACTATACAAACTTATCACTCGAGGACAATAACATTTTTAGACTCTATTAATACACAACATAATGTGTGTGCAAGATGCAAGTTGGCCATTTTATACTCACTACTGCCACCTCAGGTCATATGTGTAACTGCACATTCTATAGTAAGCTCGTGCATGACGGCACTTCGGACTCGAAGTAACACATTTTTGAGTGACAGTGCAGTGCAGTGACAGTGCAGGATTTAGATGAGGTAGATGTGGTGAACAGGTCTGAGCTCATTCTACACATTAGGACAGGGGTAGGCAACGTCAGGCCTGGGGGCCAAATCCGGCCATCCAGCATAGAAGCTCTGGCCCTCAAGATGATTTTGAGACATTTGAGACAACACAAATCAGAGATCAAAGGCCTGTTAGTCTCTTAACCCCTTAGCTCAGGCTATAAGCTCCAGAAGCTCTCTGATTTAGGTAAAGCCAGACTAGAGAAAATGTGCTCATTTAAGGCGGGGGGCAGTACTCAAAAATGTGAAACATACAGTCAGTTCCTTTACATTTCTTTGCAGAACAGACACTTAAGTCATATATGATGTACAAGTGGCATTTGTTGAAAGTGATGCTTTGCTTCAGCCGACAATAGACAATCGCGGGGTTCGGCCCTCGCTCTTTTGACGATGAAGAAAATCGGCCCTCCATGAAGCAAACTTGCCTACCCCTGCCTTAGGACATTGCTGGAACATGTAGGGGGAGGAAAATACATTTTAAATCTCTCTTTAAATACAGAAGAACGAACGCTATCACAGCCCTGAGTGAGCTCCAGTCTGTGGAATCTCCCTGTGCGTAAAACCAGACCCCACGAAAACATCGCCCCGGGAAGACGCTCAGAAAGACTTGATGACAAGTTTTTCTTCTGCAAGAGCAGCATCACTCGCATCGTCACTCGCCACTCAATTCACTTCTTTGAAGGTTTTACTGAAGGACAAATTAACCACAGAAGTATAACCCTGAAGATGTGAGGTCTGTTCTTACAGATCTGAATCTGAAACAAAAAAAACCTTGAAGGTCATCAGCGACAGACAGAGAGAGGCAATGGCCTTATTAAATGCTCTCAACAATCAGTACGAAATGAAAACCAAAAGCATCGTGCAAGGACAGACGAAAAGCATCAAAGAGAACAAAGGCATCATAGATCGAATATAGTGTTGTAACTTTCTAATGTCGTACTGAGAGACTGGGAGAGATTATTAATGACCTGCTTGTCTTTGCATCATTCAAGTTTCTGATTCCTGCAAAAGTTACAAATTGTTAGGTAGGCCTAAAGCAATTAAACATGTGAAAAAGTGTGCCACCCTTTACTATAGATGTAGAAGTAGGAATATGAAGAAGGCAAAATTTGATCTGGCACAATTTGGAAAACGTTTACTTAAACCATCATATTGTGAACCACCCTGTCCCGTTTACATTGTTGTATTCACTTTGGTCCACAAAACAGACTGCTTCCACATCACATCAGAAACCACCATGGAGCTGCACATCTACTGTCATCCTCTTGTCTAACCACCTTTGTCTCTCAAACTGAAGTTCTTCACTCAAAATCCAAGGACGACGTGTGTATTTACTGCACATACACTGCTTTGGCTGACAGCTCCGATCAGTCACGCTCGCCTCATCATTCTTTTCAGCACAAAATAAGTCTTAGGTGTCCTCAAACCACGGTTCAATATGTCTATCCTCTATAACTCAGTCCTGTCATTGGCCTGAATGCTCCCATGTCGTGAATTACAGTAAAGGCACTCTCATATTTCTATCTGAGGACCAGGTTTTTGACCCCAATTTAATTTCTTTGAAATCTTGCCAATTGCCGGGTCTGAGAGGAGAATCGTTTCATAAAGGAAGTATGTTGATGTTGGCAAGTGCAGCAGCAAATGTGGCCCACCTAGCCCTTCAATCTGGCCCGGAAAAGATGATAAAGCCCAATATGCACGGCCTATAATTGGGGAAAGACCTATGTTTTCATTGAAAAAGATAATGCATGAGTGAAGCTTTTTGTTGCCTTTTATAATGTGTCTAGGCAATTACTAGGTCGGTCTGATATCACTAAGTAAATTAGAGTCCAGGGCCAATGTAAAGTTGGACAAATGTTACAAACAGCCAATAACAAGGGTCCTGGGCAAACACCTTTGATAATGGTCCTGGACTCTTAATTACTTATGAGATCCACCCAATTACTATTTTACTATTTTCTATTTCAGAATTGTGCTTACTTAAATTCTAGCCCTGGTCTGTGTGCAAAGTGCAAAAACCCCATGTGGGACCTGCATCAAAAGGTTTGCCAATATCTGGACGAGGCGATATGATTAAAAAATATATAATTTGTTTTACAGAGATTGTGGGATGTTTAATCCACTTATAGAGTAGCATGGTCCCTCAAACTGAACCAATAATTTGGGCCTGTTTGCTTTTTACTTTTTTTTGCCCTGGGCAGGAGTTGTATCACTTCTTAAGGTGTTTTAACCGAAGCTATATGTTCTGTTTGTACACAAACAATATTTCTGAAACTCAACAGAGAGTTACTGAACATACTTCTCAGACTCATTAGCCAAAAATGGCGCACCTACTGCTAAGAAAGTATTATCTACTAAAGTCACTACTTCCGGGGTTATGTCACCATTTAACAAACGTATAGTTGCCGTTACTATGAAAACGTGATTTAACTTGCCGGACAACTGTCATTGTGCGTTAAAACTGTATAATGCATGGTTCCTTGTTGTTGTTTTTTAACCCTAGAATGTATTCTGACACAGTAGATCTGTTTGGAGTTATTTTTGCTTGTTTGCAAAATGGGAAAAAAAATATTTGAAAAATTATTTATTAGACAAATATTTCTTTCTTCTGCATATTAAATGTGTGGAATTGAGTCAAACTTGTGACCTCTATGTCGGAATACGTATTGTGTCTAAAGTGAAACGTTGCATCTCTAGTGTTTTTCAACTATTTGCTCAGATACACTTTCCCACATGCACCCACTCCCCCTACTGGTCAGTCTGCATAACGCTCTGAGTGAACAACAGTGACATGCACACTTTCAGAACAAGCAAATGGCTTCTGGAAGATTGCAAAAGTGAGGAGGGAGAGTGTGTGAGAGAGACAAAGTAGACGATCTAGCTCCATCCCCTCCTGACTGGACCTGAAAGCCCGTCCTCATAATAGGTTATAATAGGCCATGAATTATATATTTGTAAAGATATTAATACAATGCTATTACCATACTTATAGGCCATTAATAGAATACTCGTAACCCTAAGAAGATTACTAATGTTCATGAATACCTTAATAACACAATAACAAGCACTCTTATAATATAAAACGATTCCAATGTGTAGAAAATGTATTTTTGTTTGTTGTCCTTCTCCACAACAGGAGTCTGTACGGTTAGACATAGAAAGATCGTGTTGCAGTTTGTGTAGTATTTCATGTAAGCAATTTCAGAGATGTATTTTTAAACTGCCCTAGTTACATTAAATAGAGGAAATACTTTGCAGTCACAGTGTTTTAACATGAACACATATTTGACGTCATCCACACGTCTGCTTTTATCACCAAAGCGATGCACTCGGACTTTTACTCATTAGTGTAAATTATACTACAGTGACATTTGCTTTGGGCTCTTTGTGGTATTTTCTTTCTTTGCTTCCCACATAACCTCTCAGACTATACTCCACGCGTCCAATACATCGCACTGATCGCTGTAGTACATTTTTGGCAAAGGCGACGATGGCGATGACTGTAGCGTAAATGAGGGCGGTGGGCCAACCCGCTGGGACGCAGAAGTTCAAACACTTCGTCCAGCTCTCCATGGTGCTGTAGACGTATGGACCGAGCTGATAAGAGGCAGGAGTGAGACAAAGTGACCCATGATAGTCCCTCCAGATTTGGACAGAAGCAGGACTAAAGCAGGGCAGTGGTGGCAAGGAGACAGAGAGTATGCAATAGACCGCATTAGGCACTCGAAGGCGTACTCAAAGTCGAACGGTGAATCTTCAATGATTTGAAAAAAAAAATACCACAGTGAAAGGTCGCCTGTCGGTCATTGTATAAGGGTTGACAGTTACAAATTGAACGTTAGAGCAGCCAGCGAACATTGGGTGTGAACACAGAAAGCATGTTGATGAACGAGGGTGGATGGTGTTGTTGATAAAAAAAAATCTATGATCAGGGGACGAGGAGATCGGGCTTTTGGGAAAAGTCTTCTGCCTATTTTGGTGTAGTCTGTCAAAAGCTATACCTTATTCATCCCAATTTCCAACATATATCGAAATTAATTTTTTGAAATATCAATAGTTAATTGCTTTTTATAACAAACCTGACTAAAACTTGACTAAAACCTATAGTATATATAGTTTTCGTCAGAGCATTGTCGTCCAAAAGACTAAAACTAAAAGGGCTGCCAAAAACAACAATGGCTGCCCGGTCGATACTGGAATAATGCATTTCCTTCGCTATCATGGAACATGAGAGGAATCCCAGAAATCTAGGAGCTCTAAATCTTGTCTCTTGCCGTGATTTGCACCCATCTGAGGCATAGTTGCTGGAGAGACACTTATAATAATTGGAGGAATGACTTTCCATTCAATATGCTAATGCCTTTCTCACTGTAGTCAATTATCACAATAAAATAACAATCTTTAATGACAGGCTTTGCACGTTTTGTGTGAATTATGTGTGATGAAAATTAATTCAGCGTAGGTGGAGGATACTTTGAGCAATGGCATGGCACCAAAACAAGTTACTAGCTTGTTTTTAAGAAGGCTCAGTCAAAAGTGTAAGGGCAACTTCCTCATGAGAGTTTTAAGCTGAATGCTATTTTGCACAGGCATCCAGCTTCTTACGCTGAGTAGTTTAATTACAAACTTTCATGTGCAACTTCTGACTCAGTATGTTGAAGGGCGGAGGCATTCGAGAGGTAGCTTCTCATCCCGTGCCAAAAGACTGTAGTGATGTAAGCCACAGCAACCTCGAAAGAACATCTAAAGCTGAGCATTAAAAGTGGATCAAAACTTTTTATTCTATCGTCTCTATAGTTTCCTCTCCCATTACGTAAAAAGCTGAAAGACTGATTTCCCCTCATTGCGTCAGTCCTCAACGAAAGCCCTTATTTTGTCCAATTTAACACGGCAATGGCGCATGCAATTGCTCAAATCTTCACTCAAATCTCATCAACCTTCTCAACAGGAAGCAGCTTTGGGCATGACGCTTATCTGTAAAGACACAGACCAAGCGACACGCCACAGGACTTCACTACACGCTGTGATTTTGAGTTGTACCTTGTGAATTATTAAACACTATGGTTTGGTTTACTATAGACGGCAGTTTTAAGAAAGACCACTGCAAAAGAAGAGTCTCAATTATAAGCACTTGAATTCAACCTGACTCAACCTGAAGGAGGAGAAGCCTTCACTTGGCCTCCAACACAAGTAGTGATAGAGCAGTTGTAAGGCTGCCTGCTCTTCAAATGAAACAAATAAGCTCCTCTCTTGCTATTTTCCCATTAAAGATTAGCAATGTCTTGCACAAATCAACAAATAGTTCAAGACAACATCAGTGACAGTGGGAGACTGATGGGAAGTCACTGGCTACGTGTTAAAAACATAACGTTGGATGTAAATTCTTGACGCAGGAAACGTCTGTTCATTGAGGCAGGATTTTTTGAGCTAATGGCGTTTATCAAAATACAACGCTACAAAAATTAAACTGTTAAAAAGTATGGAAACACGTTCTAATTACTACAAATGATGAGTTAACACTTAAAGCAGTACTAAGTAACTCTTGCCCCTCGAGGCCATAAGCGCAACTGCAGGTGTCGTAGCAAGTTGCGATTTTTTTTTAACTTATTAATTGTCTTGGAGAGTAAATACTACGCTGACAGAAAAGGCGAAGGGACAGAAGGATATTGTACATCCAATTATACAATGGAAATATTTTTTTTCACTCAAACTTGGCTGTAAATACTGTTTAAAGTAACGCTAGCCCGCAGTTAGCTTTGTCTGTTAGCATGTTAGCTTCTTCTTCGTGATTCTATTAGTGTGTATTGGTGGCTCTGGTCCGGTGGCAGTCAAGTTGCAAGCATGGCTTGCTGGCCAGAGACACCAGGGGGAGATGAAAGACCCTCCAATCATCCCATAAACACTTGTATTATCCCCACAGGGACTACGAAAAGGATTTATTAAGGTAAACACGTTACTTAGTACTGCTTTAATTCATGAACAATTCATTAAGTGTAACTAACACTTCATAACTACTTAACTTAGTGAAGCATGTGAAGTACTATTCATAATGAGTGAGACGTTAACTGTAGTAGTTAACTGTAAGTGTTAGGTACACTTAACTAATGAATTGTGCATGATGTATAAGCGGATTCGGCATTTCACCGAGCGCAAAGCACGCTGGTCCAGGTTAAAGGTCAGGAGTACCCAGATCGTATCCGAAACTGGGCCGAGTGGGACACAGATATTGAAAATATTGAGCGTTGAAAATCGATGTTTTAAAGGAATTCTGTAAGAAACGGGGACACAGTGTTACTGGGAAGAGAAAAACTAACTTGTGGCCCTTACTAAACCAATAAATATATAACAAATAGACGTATTGGTTACAAATAGCATTACTAGTTAGCTATATGTCAAACTTTCTGACCATTCTGGATATTTTCTTTCAGTATGAAATGTGATGAGTACGTATGGTGGCTCCATATACAACGCTGTGAGGTTCCTTTATTGCACTGTAATAGCCACTAAATAGCCGGTTGTTCTAGTGTGGTTTTAATGGGCTTTGTTGACACCGTGGGTAGTTGTGAACTTTGACCGGAATATTTTACCACACATGTGTGCTGACAATGCTGATTTGGCTTGTGTTAATTCATAATGTATTAGGGCTAAATAAGGTGTAGCTATTATAAAGTGTTTCCAACAAGTATTTACACTGAAGACAGGACGATTATATATATATTTTTGAGAGGCTTGTTCAAAATGATGGTGTTATTTTAGTTTTTATTTAGTGTTAGCCGTTAGCTTTGAGACAAAAACACCGCGATGAGCAGGAAGTTTCCTCCAGCAAAGTCTTTGCTCCTGACACAATGTTTTTAACATGATGCTGTGACTGTCCACTAGCAACTAAACTGCCTACCATGGAATTTTGAGTTTTTTTTTTTTTTTTTAGATCAGACACAGCGACTCGCAGGGAAATAACGGAGACGGGAAGAGCAGCGCCCCCTGAGGATCCATTCGGAAGTCACGTGATGCTCGCATGCATATAGCCAAGACAGTCCTCATTTTTTACTACTTAAATAAACTGATTACATGTTCTCTTTGACTTGGTAAAAATCCTAACCTAAAAAAACAATGATTTTTTTTTTTTTTTTTTGCATTGTGTAACATGGCACTGTCTGTTCAGGTATAATTGCTCACCTTAAAGACACACAAGTCAGCATTCTCAAACCAGTGCGTGACAACGGCCGAGGTGAAAGGGAGAAGAACATTGATTTGCAGTGTTGCCTGGCGGCCTGGGGGGATGGGGTGGCTTTCTGCTGGGGGAAAGTATAATGCAATGCAATGTGAGTGCATGTGGAAATGGTATAGGGCTATAGGATGAGCACAAACACTGCTGCTGATTGATACTGACGCAGGGGTGACCCAACCACAGCCCTGCCTCCTCCCCCACAGTCTGCAGCCCCCCCACGGGTAACGCAGTGGTTTCATCATCCCGGCGCTGCCTCCATCTGTTAGTTATGGAGCAAAGGCGGAACGTACCACTGCGAAGGGTTGAAACGGAAGACGGGGTTACGAATATGGTGAATATACATTGTGAGTGTTTCCTGGCTGAATATTATATAGCAAGTTAATTAAATATACCTCATTGTATGCACACATTGAAGGCCTTTAAGTAATTTGACTATGACATGTGTTATAACAGATTCCTGACCCTTTTTTATCCAGGCTTGGGGATGGAAGAAAAAAACACACTCATGGTGTAACAAGAGCCTCGAAGCTCCAAAAGCAATGATGCTGCGTTTTAAAGGCATTTGTTTTTCAGCTTACAGACCCTGGTTCACCTCTATCTTATTGATCAGGACGCACTAATGTGTGCTGTGACAAAAAGCCCAGAGGAAGCTTAGGGTCACATTGTGAACATTATTGAAATGCATTGCAACCTTGGCTTAGTAATGAGCCAAAGTCGGCAGGTTGTTTAGATATTGTGGCCATTGTCTCAAAGTACAGAGACATGACAATATAAGTAGCCTATGCATTAATATAACTTTTTCTTAATCAGTTAGAAAGCTTAAATGTGGCTGTCCCAGGGTGATGACACAATTCCAGAGACAGATATGCCTGGAGCTCTTTCACCTGGCTTTGACCCTTGATCAAGATGTGATCAAGTGTGTGAAGTGGTAACCGATACCCCTCAGTCTAAGCCTGCACCGATATTCTTTCACTGTGGGGCCGCCTCCCACATGTAGAAGCATCACATTTATCAACAATTCCCACTCAGTCTACCACATGGATGCAGAGACACCTCATTCGTGGGGCTCTCTCCTTTACAACAACAGTGTATTATAAAGTGCACTGTGGGTGTCTCCAGGGGGCGCTCTGCTACCGCGCGTAAATAAATCATGAGCCTCACACCTGACCCCGCTCTGTTTGTCCTCGTGTCTTGGGTCAAATCAAAAGTAGAGTTTAGTGTTACATCAACGCGCACGCATTTATTTATTCATCCGCGCGCCGGGCTCCACGTGCCAAGCGTTTTCCCAGTTAATTAGCCCCCGATTAACGAGGCGATTTGGTGACATCTGGCGCGCTTTGGTCGCGTAAAACGAAATTCATCATTCCCAAATCCCCGACGGCGATGATTGTTTCCCCCTCCACTTTCCACTTCAAACACTTTCCAGTGCCCTCAGCAGTTCCCGTAGTTGCTTCTATCAACAGTTTAGAGCCTTAAGTCCTCACAGCGCGCGCCCTTACCTTGTGTGGTCGCCTCCCCGCGCAGGAAACACAAGCAAAGCACCGCGACCGTAAACTTCATGCTTCCTCTTTCTTCAACGTCAACGGAGCAGCCCGGATCAATCTGTGTCACTGTGGACACTGTCCCGTCCGGAGCATCCCCGCGCTGAGTGCTGCAAAAAAGGACACGCGCCGGGTTTGCTGTGCGCAGTCTGCCGTCCCACACTGTGCTGCAGCCCGAGCACAAGCCTGCTATGTGTGTGATTTTTCTTTTTTTTTCTTCCTCCTCCTTTTTTTTTTCTCTGTCGCTTCACCCTGCAGCCTCCGGAGCGCGTGTCCCGGCGCATGGACTGCGAAGGGAAAGATGGGGGCGGGACGGCGGCTGACCCGTGACTGGATAGAGCCATATGTGCGACCATTGGAGACTGTACTTTTTCCATTAGTGTAGTATAGGCTAATTAAGGTGACGGATGTGAAAGGATTCAAGTCCTCGCTTCTCGTGTCTAATTATATTGAGAGTGTTAGTGTAAATCCCACAGCACTGTCAGTGAAGTTGTTTTTGTTGTTAAAATGATTCTCACTCTGCTCCAATTTACGTCAGCAAGTTCCTTTGGCAACCCCCCAAACTGTTTCTTTCTCCTAAGTGAATCTAGGTATTGGCTGTACTCAATTGGAAACAGACAGGAAGAGCCACCTGCTGTGTTTTATTTGAGCAAAAAACAATAAATTGCATCATCCATTTTAATTACCACGCTCTATAAAGACTCTTCCAAAAATGTAGCTGAGTTACACTACTTTGAGTTACTTACTTCTGAGTTACTTTTATAAACTGAAAATAGTAATAATCAGAGGCGTAGCTTGCTAGGGCCCCCAACAGTCAAGGGCCCCCATGAACCAACCCGTTATTCTGAAGCCTGCAGTAAACACTTGATACACACAGTCTTCCTAATGATTTTGAAGATGCAGTTGCATCATCTCTCCACCACTGCTCCGTGGCGCTGTTTATCCCCATCCTGCTGCTGCTTTAGTGAGTCATGTTTCCTTAATGTTATTTTATAATAAGCAGTGGACAGACTTTTTTTTACTCATGGCTCCACCAGATTATATTTCTAATAGTGAAAGAACCTCAGCTTCTGTTCTGAGGAAATGGCAAATGGTCACATTCTCTCACCTGCTCTGGTTCCTTACCTACAGTTTGGGAACCGCTGATTGAACTGACACCTGACGGTTATTTTTGTCTGACCACTGATAATTAGCCTGTGAGTAGCCCAATTCACTTTAGACTGTGCATATTCAGAGAACCACAGTTACTATAAGTAACTGCGCGCATGAGGACCGTGTGGATTAAAAGTATGATAATTTCAGAGCGCCAGATAAAGTCTGGTTAAATGCACTGTCCCTCTCAGCAGCGCTTTGCTTTCGCTCTGATCTGGAGTCAGACTTAGCCTCCGTAGTCACGTAGGTTTAATGTCTGCTGCCAGAAGGAGAGACTGTCCCTGGATCAGTTTTCCAGTTCTACTATCGCATTATCCTCCTGCCTTGGCTGAAGCCGTGGGATGTGATTGGTCAGCAAGACATAATCCCGTCTGACCTCTCACGAGTTGGTATTTTGCCAGCTTCTTTATTACGGCTTAGCTAATTATTTTTTTCCTCATTCTAACGCCTCATGTGAGTGTGTGTTCTCCAAAGTAAATCTGATAACACCAAATCCAGCAATCGACTGATCGCTGCAACCCTGCATTTCAACCCTACAAAAACTATGTTGTTGCGCTCAATAACTTTGGCAAACTTGTACAAGAACATCTGAAATGCTGCAGAAGGGAATGAGTCCGACGAGGAGGTGGAGTTCATCTGTTAGGTGAGTGCATGTTGCCACTGTCATGTCATGCGTGTGCGTAATATAATAAATGGGACAGAGCATGTGTCTGTGTTGTAGTTAGGGGTGGTGATGATATGAGCCATATTTTTGCGCAGGTGCAACAGCGCAATTGACATACTTACGGTGTACGATAGTTTGTGCTGAAATACGATAGTTTTGGAAGCTTGATCCGATGTATTGGTTTTGAGAATCTGGCAATCCTGATTTACAGTAGTGATACTGTAATTCTCCACCGGAAAAAGGTGCTTCCCCTCTTCAGGTCGGTTGAGAGTCCTTGCCTCAAGTGGAGGAGTTCGAGTATCTCGGGGTCGCGTTCATGAGTGAGGGACGGATGGAGCGTGAGATCGATAGATGGATCAGTGGTGCAGCATCGGCAGTGATGCGGTCGCTGCATCGGACTGTTGTGGTGAAGAGAGAGCTGAGTCGGGGGACAAAGCTCTCGATTTACCGATCGATCTACGTTCCCACCCTCACCTATGGTCATGAGAGTTGGGTCATGACAGGGCGCACCCTTTGAGATCGGGTGTGGAGCTCAGTTACCCGGGAGGAGCTCGGAGTAGAGTCGCTGCTCCTTCACGTCGAAAAGAGCCAGCTGTGGTTGCTCGGGCATCTGTTCTGGATACCTCCTGGTCGCCTCTCGCGGGAGGTCTTCCAGGCATGTCCTATTGGGAGGAGGATTCGTGGTAGACCCAGGACACGCTGGAGGGACTGTCACCGAGCTGGCCTGGTGTCGTCTTGAGGTCCCCCCAGAACAGCTGAAGGAGGTGTGCATGGATCGGGAAGTCCGGACATATCTGCTGAGACTGCTGCCTCCACAACCCGGATAAAGTGGAAGAAAATGGATGGACGGTCGTGTAATTTCATTTATTTAATACAAATGCAATTAAAACAGTGAGTTTCAGTTGTATTTACAGAGTAAAAGGATTTGAGGCACTCTGTATATGCAGAGGTACTTTATTGTGAACCTACAATAGGAAACTACTCATGTGACCAAGACCATGTGACAAAATGCAAACCCGAGGAAAAAATGCAATATATACAATATAGAGAAATCTCAATGACAATAGACTGTACAAGAAAAACTGCCAAAATACAGTGTCATAATGTAGTATGGAACACTACCCCAGCAGAAACAAAATATTGTAGTATCTAACTACACTAGGTTATTATGAATGGAGCATGAAAGATGAGGGTTTTGCCACAGGGAGGGTCAGAGTTATGGAAACCTGTTTTAAAACCTAGTTGCCCCAGACATAGGGATCAGAGTATTCTATTTCACTGACATTCGCCTTTAAAGGTAAGTGTTTGTTGTTTTATTCCATTTTGATCATGACCTGACCTCATCGTGTGGACTCCAACTGACGGCGCATCTTCAAAAGTGCTGATGAGCTGATGAGTGCCTCACTATGCTTTGCTCTCAAACTCAGGGCCGTCACGAGGCACTTTTGTTTCTGATAAATGGCTTAAGCTCATCTTTCATGAAGCAGTGACCTATGATTTTCCCCTCTGAAACCCATCACGCTGTTTTATATGCAGCGAGGCCATGCATTATCGTAAATCAGCAGAGTGCAATTTGATGCCTGATTCATTCGACTCCGCACAGACACATTGGCACGCGAGGTAATGTCACGCCATATGTAGTCACTTGTACACGCCAGGATGGAGAATGGGTGTGTCCGAGAGCGCTATAGTTACCAGGCAAATCTATGCTAATCATATAAAAGACACCACAGTGCGAACGAACACACCCCTGCCTCATCACAAAATCTGTCCGCACGTTAATGCAAGAGAGAGTTCTTGCCACAGGCTAGTTTTCAGTTATCTCTTTTCAGGATCGACAGTGCGCCGAAGATCTAGAAACTGGGGAAAAAAAGATAAATATTTGTTGAATAAGGGATTTTTTTTTGGCTACCAAACAACATTCAAAGATAGCCTGAAGCAACGGAGAGGAATACTTGGAGATTTCAATTGCTGGAGAGTTGATGATTTATTTATTGCTTGTAGTCGCCGTGGATTGCCTGTTACAATATTAAGTCTATGGTTACAATCAGGACTGCGTACGGTGATAGACACAAATGAAAAGAAGAACTGACTGCCCTTGCATTCAAAGAGAGATGACCAGTTCTTTTTCATAGTTTTCTTATTTACTAAAATCTATAATAATTTCTTGTCAATAGGGAGGTGGACAGGAAACTTTTTTTTAAAATTTTGGCCAGACTATCAGCCTTTTTAAGTAGATCCACCGAGTAGATTTGACATGTAAATGTATTTTATTGTTACTTTTTCATGAGTGAAGTGATCTGACTGCATACTACACAGTGAATCAATCACTAATTTGACATGCAGCAATTTACCCACTCATTAAAGGGACTATACGGAGTTTAAAAATGTTAAAAAACTAAGTGTTTTCCTCCCCCTACATGTTCCAGCCATGTCTTAATGTGTAGAATGAGCTCAGACCAGTTCACCACAACTGCCTCTAAAATCCTGCACTGTCACTCAAAAAGGTGTTAATTTGAGTCCGAAGTGCCGTCATGCACAAGCTTAATATAGAAGGTGCAGTTACGCATAAGACCAGAGGTGGCAGTAGTGAGTATAAAACGACTTTCATCTAGCCCCTTTAACATCAACACTATTTGGAAACCTTTGTCTGTGATTCCTAGAAAATTTTAATCATTTAAAAAGTGAAAAGTTACATTGGCTGGTCCCATGTCCTGTCTCTCTATCGGTTCTCCTGTGCTCTATGTTCTGCCCTGAGCCTCTGTTCCCTCGGTTTCAAGATATTGACAAAATTAATGTGTGCAAGAAACGTCACTTAAGGCTTAAAGCCTTTAAACCAACGCCTGTAAGCCTTGCGCTTCACGGTTATGGCTCAATAAACTTCAATGTTCACGGCCCGCTAGCTGCACTCGCGCACACATTTCAATGGCAGTGCTGGTTGTTTGGAACCACAGTTTGGAACCTTATTGACCTTTGCATGTGCAGATGCACTTCACTTATTGGGAACCGGACATCACCAGCAGATCTCTATGGAGTTTTGACAACAGGCCAAACATTGGTTAGGTTCACCGACATTTCAATGCTTTTGTACAGTAAATCACTCAGTGTATATACTTACACATTTGACCACAGATTTTTCTCAGTATTCACCTTATTCCGGAGGCTCGCGTGGGCACCGTCATGAATTGTGCCCGTCACTTTTCTCCTATCTGTTAACATGGGACTGGAGAACTCCACATAAAATCAGTCACTACACAAAAACAAAGCCGTTTTTCGGCTGCGCTGAGAAACGGTGCAGTGTTGACTTGTTGATGCAAATGAACAATGGCCATTTTACACAAATCAATCGACTAAACATCAAGTTTGAGTGGAGAATATTTTCCCTCGTTCTCCGTTTAAATGAACGGGCTTCGCGCTCGACTGGAAGTGTCTGTACAACGGAAGTGCTAAGACAAAGCAAAAAGTGGCAAAAGTGGGCGGGGCGGAATAAGGTGAATACTGTATGTCCCATGTTCAATGATGCCGTATAGTGAATGAAATAATTTCTCTGTTACTTCAGTCTGCTTTTATCGTTCTGGCTTTCGGCAAAGTGCCAAATAAGAAACCATAAATCCCCATTTTGCCCAGAGGTTTGTTGTCCAACCCTGAGCGAAAGACAGTTTGAGTCAATTACTGTATGTTGTTACTATCATTCTCTAAACTCAATGCGAGCCCCTTTTACTGATGAAGGCGCAGTGGAAAAGACAGATTGTTACTGGAGCCCAATCCATCTAATTACAAGCAGTCAATGACAATCTCAGTTTTTTTTTTTACAGAATTGGAAAAGAGTGAAACGAGTGGCTCTGGCTCTAGACTTGAACGAACTTTAAGTATTTGATCTGGTGCATTTGCTCCGAGCCACCGGGGGAACAGACTTGAGCTGTGGGGTGATTTATGGAGATGCCGGGCGCAGACAGCCCAGGCCACCGGAGAGCCCGCACATTCATTTGCTTCGTGTCATTTATTCAGGCAATCAAATAACCCGCTGCTTGACTTGTAAACAAATCACGGCTTAGCTTTAACAGGAGATAGACTCTGGGTGCCCTCCTTCCTGATTAGGTTTTGAAGGACAGCTCTCTGAATCACCACACGCCCACAAACAGAACGAGTCCCAGTTTGCACCTGACCAGACAATCTCACAGACGAGAATATGGCCCATCTGGCTGCTGTCTTTGGCCCCATCTTTCTCATTACAGAGAGTTTAAATCGGCACCTGATCATCGCTGTGTCTTTGCCAAGAGGTGCACCAGGGAATCCATGCTTATCTGGATCTTCTAATCCTTATAAGACATGTATATCAACAACAACCTTCATTATGGACGACCTTAACATGTTCAGCTATTGTTCGGTCAATGAATATCAAGTTACAAAGGCTTGAAAAGAAATAGACAAGGAATTGTGTATCTTTTTTTTCGTTTGTGTGGTGACATGCATGATTTATCTGAGCTTGGACTTATAATCTAAGGAAATTCCAATATAAACATGCAGCAATGCTATTCTATTCCACAAACTCTTTCCTCTGCACCTGCATTTTAGTAAATTCGGGGGGAAAGTGTGTTGACACAGTATCTACAACAGCTAAATATAAACTCTCCTAAAGAGGCAATCCCTTAGCAGATGTGCTCTATTTAAACTGTGAACGATTCATAAAAATAGCTCACGTCTTGTACAATGATAGAGACGTCCACGAGCTGCTTACAGCTGCTCACACGCTGCTCAGTGACCTTTTCAATGCAAACAGAGGGAGAGGAAGGGCAGAACACACCATGTACTTGAATGTGTTTGAGGCCTCCGTATATATTATAAACCATCTGACATCAAAGATAGAAAAGAAGTGTAATAGAATAACTAGGAATATAGTTTTATTAATAATTATATTTTCAGGTTAGAGCGTTTGTCCTCTTACCCAAAGGTTAACAGTTCATTTCCATCAAGAGTACGCTGATTTGTGTTTCTTTCACAAGAGTGAGGGGGGGGGGGGGGTACTGTTGTCCCGGGCCCCAGGACCATAGGGGCCCATGAACGGCCGTTAAAGGAACAGGCCACCGTTTTTCCATACAGAGATATGTTCTACCTGAGCTTAGACGAGTTGATACGTACCTGTCTGGTCTTTGTGCGTGCCCGTGGAAGAACGTGATAGCTTCCAACCTCACCACCCCCGTTTGGAGCTATAGGAATACACTGGGAGAGGCCAAATGCTAGCAACATCTTTAGTCGTTGTGCGTGACTGAGCGCACGCACAAAGACCAGACAGTTACGCATCAACTCGTCTAAGCTCAGGTAAGAACATATCTCAGTATGTAAAAACGGTGGCCTGTTTCTTTAATGTAGAAGGTGCAGTTGCACGTATGACCTGAGGTGGCAGTAGTGTGGCCAACTGAAATGGCCAACTTGCATCTAGCCCCTTTAAAATCTACTCAACAACTGAAAAAGGAAGCCTAGGCGTTAATTCAACCTGGGAGACTAATTTCAGCATCACATACCTCCAGCCAATGATCGCTTCCAAGAGGGCTACACCTCCACCTCAGCCATCAGCGTAAGAGCCGCACCTCCGTAGCAGCCAATCATCGCCATCGGTCCCACTTTTAAGCCCCAGCAATCATGGTTCATTCGCTTCCCAGCTGTGTTGTGACCCACCTCCGCCCCACCTCCACCTTTTCTACCCACCTCTTCTACCTGCTGCATCTTCACGGGTCTTCCATACCACCACCAGTGTCCAGGCTCCGGGGGAAGACATCTCTAACTACAAGCTGTTCATCCATACTGACTCCCACCGGGGTCTGATTGCCAAAAAAAATATACATGTCAATAAATCTTCCTAATCGCTGCTTTTGTCTGTTTGAGGTTGAATGATTTTTTGGGGTGAATATAACGTTTTCCTTTTTTGCGCACCTACCCCCGCTCGAGAAGAATGGTTTGGCTTAGCGCCCACTGGTGGACTTTCATGGTTCCGCAGCGGGAAATTTGCATATGTCAATCTGGCTCACTTTAAAAAATGGCATGCAGAAAAGAAAAGAAAAAAAACAGAGAGAACGAGAGTTTATGAGGAAGTCCAAGAAATGACAGCGCTGGGGCTTTACTGTGGAGTCCGATGATGGCATTGGCGCTAACACTGCAGGAGTTTGCTACCAGAGCCCGACTCGTCTGATCGTGATATTGAGACGTATTGAAGGAGCTGCGAATAATTACACTCCTTATAGTAAAGATTAGGTCATACGTATATTTGTTTCCATGGGAACGTTTATATGTTAAGAGCAAATTGGACCAAAGTTTTATACTGAACACTGAAGACACGCCCCTTAAATGTTCTTAATTTTGAAGCTTCTTTTTTGATGACAGATGTGATGAGTAGAGAAGGATGCAGCAGTCTACCCCAAGGCAGCTGAGGCTACAGGAGCAGCTTGCCACGACCGAGTGTGGAGGGTGAATCAATAATGCATGGAATTTTAAAGCAACATTGAACGTTTGGAAAATCGCTCTTTAGCCTCTTAACCCCCACTTTAACAGAGCACATTTTGTCCAGTTCAGCTAAACCCATATCGAAAAGCTTCTCTACTGGTTAGTTTACAGCCTATACAGTAGTCCAGGGTAACGCCTCATTTGAAAGCTAAGACCTAAAAAACTGATTTAAGCTTCTTCCTTGTGTTTGTTGCCTTTTCAATGCTTTTTGTCGTGTTTTTGCCACATTATTGTCACAGTTTTGTTGTCTTGCTGAGCTTTCGTCACATTCCTTGTGTTTGTTGCCTTTTCATTGCTTTTGTGTTGCGTTTTGGCCACATTTAGAAGTACGGTTAAGGTTAAGGTATTTGTCCTCTGCATTTGACCCATCCTTCGACACTGCTGGTGGGGCGACCCCTAAGGAGCAGTGGGTGACGACGGTGCTGCACACTGGGGACCCATTTCAAGATGTGGAGCCAGCCAAGAGAGCTGGACCTCCCCCTGATGTCCTCAAAAAGATCTACCTGACTTTCATCAGACCTGTGCTGGAGTATGCCAGTCCTGTGTGGGGCGGCCTCTCGAAGAGCCTGTCAGTGGAACTGGAGCAGGCGCAGAAAAGGTGCTGCAGGATTTTTGGTACGCCACCATCCTCCAATCTCTGAGTGAGAGGCGGGACATGGCCACACTGCAGACCCTCCAGAATATGGACAGTTCCTCTCCTCTGCAGACCTTCATGACTCAGGCCCCCTCCATTGGATACTAGCTCAGGCTCCGAAGACCATATGCAGCCAACAGGGCTGGACTGGCAGAAAAAATCGGCCCGGGACTTTTGGGTCAAGACCGGCCCTCTAAAAAAAAAAAAACTGTCATATTCAATGCAATAGTCGAGGTGATGAGCAAAACAATAAGCCCTTGGCTTGAACTAAAACAGTATAAGCTGCAAATCGAGGACAATAGCTGCATATTGTTTCTGCCGAATTCAGGCTAACACCTCATAGCACTCAACACCTTAATCTTGTCATTTATAACTTGAAGGAATTTTTGTAAAATTACTTAACAATCTTAAAATGTGCGTTCCGTTAATGAAGTTCCACTCGCGACGACGAGGGGCAAGACAGAGTCACCTGACAACTCCCAGCATGCACTTCTTTGCAAACATTTGTCTAAAATGTACAAAAAATAGAGGTCTAAGGTTCTGTGGGTCCTGGAGGGAGTTACAATAAACTATTTCCTCTTCGCAATGTGAGGGGCATGAGTGTTATGTCCCAGAGGCCCATTGCTCATTATACGAGATTATCTGGGAACCATGACTCAAGAAAGCGTGCCACTAGAGGGGTATAAAACGCGTCACATCCCTCTAATGAAGGAGTTGTGTAATTGCATAAATGTAATAATAGAGAGTCTGATGGCTTTTCCCGTTAATTGTGGGCCGGTGTGAGGTAAAACGGGCCTTATCTCGGTCTGACCGGCCCAAAAGTACGTCGGCCCATCGGGAAAACTCCCGAATCTCCCGATGGCCAGTCCAGCCCTGGCAGCCAAGAAGAGCAACACAAAAAAACACGAAATGTCTTTAATCCCACGAGCTTTAACAATGTTTTATAAATCTGTTTACAGGTGTTTCTCTATTGCTGTTTTATTCTATTGTAATTGACACATTTCAGGTTAAACATGTTGTTCTTTCCTGCTATGTCAATGTTTAAAAAGCCTAAACCAAACCCTAACCGGAGGAAATCTACATAAGAGATAAGATGGTACACGGGGATAGACACGGGGAGAACATGCAAACTTTGCACAGAAGGACAATAATGTGACCAAAACAACGCATAAGGAAAGAGCTTCGATGACTTTTGTAGGCCTTTGCTTTCAAATGAGGTGCTGCCTTGGCCTACAGGCTGTAAGCCCCAGTCAAGAAGCTTTTAGATTTGGGTAATGCCGACTGGAGAAACTGTGTTCGGTGAAGGTCGGGGTAAAGAGGTTAATATTAATGCATTGTGTTCGTAGCACTATATCCTCTACGGATTCACTGTTGGTTTGGAGCGACTTACTGTCTACAATGTTCAAACGCAACAGGATTTACACATTTCAGTATTTTGATGCTGCCAATCCCCACCGGTATGTCAGTGCATTGACAGCATTCATCTATTTTAATCATCATTTCCCAAACCCACCTTTAGACGTTTCACTGAGATAACAGCGTATCTTTAATATGACAGTTGTGGCACTTCCCACCAGAGAGGGCTGCATAAAACAGCCAGACTCAACACGCAGTCTCTCGGTAACTCTCCATCCACAAAGAAAAGTTTGAAATCCGTGTGCAAATCCCGGTCCAAGTGCTCTGATCCACTGTGGCAGAAGATCCCAGCTGAACCTTATCTTGGTCTGTTGTCCAGGACAGAGATAAAGGAGGAGGGGGAATGTACAGCGCACAGCTCGGGAGAAGACGAGGAGCGAGGAGTCTAATTAAGGAGAGGATGTGGGTTTCCAGGGGCCGCCGCTTCAGTCCAAAACAAATCTCGTTTTAAGTGAAAGGCCTAAGAGAAAGAGAGTTGTGTGTTTTGTGACACAGTTGCCACAAGGAACTTTGCACAAAAACATAATAGATGTATGTATAAATTATGGTGATGTGTTTGTGTTCATTATGTTCATTAAGGTCTATCTCACTGAAGGACACGGTTTATACAGGCAGAAGCAAGTCAAACTGAATGTTTTTAATGCCATTTTAATCCTCAAGTACTATATTTTAAGGCCAGAAATGCAGAAAAGAAATGGCGCATATTTTGCAAACAATTCATCAAACAGAGGAAAAAGAATTGCACAAAACGGGTGCTCTCAAGGAGTAGGCCAAAAGTATAACGTTTGGGAAAATCCACAGTTACCATGGAGATCTGCCATGTTTGCTGCTGTTAGCATACATTTTCCATAGGCTAACATTGTGAAAAACACCATAAAAGGTGGAGAAAAAAGCCATGGAACAACTCTGTTAGCTGCTGAGTGACAGCTGGTAAATACATCTAACTCACAGTGGTGTTTTAATGTGAACAATAACTCCAGTCTTTTAAAATCTTCATTAGTTTATAATTGCTGCTAATCCCATGATGCTTAGCGACATGACGTCATATTCCCAAACTCTATACTAGAGCAGCAGCAAAGATACAGACGGCTGTTAGGGAATTAACAATGGCGTTTGAGAGGATAGATGAAGAATAGGCAGCAGTCTGGATGTCTTATACAGGAGAAGTTTATTAACCATCGGTACGAGACATGAACTCGAGACATTGCGCTTGTCCTACAATTCAAGTCTGTCTATGCTTCCACAGAAAAGGGATAAATACCCTGTCAGAGCATCACGCTGATACGCAAGCAAAACATTCAGTAGCTGAGAGCACAGTCTCAGCTATACCACAGTCAAGGCTATGACAGAGATAGTACGACTGTAGAGCTTGACCCGGTAATAGCGATTTAATGTTTTCCTCTTCAGGTCGGTGGGGAGTCCTTGCCTCAAGTGGAGGAGTTCAAGTATCTCGGGGTCTTGTTCACGAGTGGGGGACGGATGGAGCGTGAGATCGATAGACGGATCGGTGCGGCGTCAGCAGTGATGCGGTCGCTGTATCGGTCTGTCGTGGTGAAGAGGGAGCTGAGTCGGGGGGCAAAGCTCTCGATTTACCGATCGATCTACGTTCCCACCCTCACCTATGGTCATGAGATTTGGGTCATGACCGAAAGGACAAGATCGCGAATACAAGCGGCCGAAATGAGTTTCCTTCGCAGGGTGGCTGGGCGCACCCTCCGAGATCGGGTGAGGAGCTCAGTTACCTGGGAGGAGCTCGGAGTAGAGTCGCTGCTCCTTCACGTCGAAAGGAGCCAGCTGAGGTGGCTCGGACATCTGTTTCGGATGCCTCCTGGTCGCCTCCCGCGGGAGGTGTTCCAGGCATGTCCTAGTGGGACAAGGCCTCGTGGAAGGCCCAGGACACGGTGGTGGGACTATGTCTCCGAGCTGGCCTGGTGTCGCCTCGGGGTCCCCCCAGAACAGCTGGAGGAGGTGTGTGTGGATCGGGAAGTTTGGGCATCTCTGCTGAGACTGCTGCCCCCGCGACCCGGCCCCGGATAAAGCGGAAGAAAATGGATGGATGGATGGATGGATGGATGGATGTTTTCCTCTTATGACGGCATCTATGGCTATGCCCATATATGGTCATGGTTGAAGCAGCCATGGAGGAAAACAAAAGAATAGAGAGACATGGCGAGTAGCAACGTGGTTCAACAGTCCATAAATGCTTAAAAAACAGACAATGCTAACAATGAAGCTATAGGTAGCTAAAGTTTGATTTTTGCTACTTGCTAACGTTAGCTACAACTGCTGTTTTTCCCCCCCCCACTTCTGCTGAACAATTTGCTGTTTAAAAACTTCCATATTGACCCGATTTTGACGTGACTTGGTGTGCGATAAATATGTTTATAGTTCACCAAAATTGTGAAAATGTGTGATTCCCATGAGAGGGTTTTCTTCCCCCTCAGCTTGGCCACGCCCCCTTGTCTGACGCGTTGCCGTCTGTATCTTTACCAGGGGTACCAGTAAATTCCGTTGGGGGCCAAAAATATATCGGGAGTGTATTACCTGGGTCCATAAACAAAAGCTCCAGTGAAATATGTTTTGATCGGGAATCTTTTTTCAATAAATGAATAATAATGAGCCTGACAGGACTGTAACCTTGGATTACACTTGCATTGCACTTTACAAGCCTCGTGATTATAATGTGTTATTTACATCCTGATTGCTTCTTTTGTCAGTGCCCTCTGCTGGACACGTGTGGAATTATTTCCTTTCTTTATTTAAGCTGCCCCCTTGTGGCTGGAATGAGCATTCTGGTTATTTCTTTAAGAATTCACAACTCCGCACAGGAATGATCGTAATTTTTTTTTTTTTTTTTACCTACTCAGGAATTTGTGCTGTACAAGTCAGGGGCTGGATTGAATCATCTCGCCTGTAGGAGACTCCTGATATATACCATAGCTGTAAACGGCAGTGGTGCCCTGATGGAGACGTTTGTTTAAAGGGGCAAGATGGCCATTTTATACTCACTACTGCCACCTCAGGTCATAAGTGTAACTGCACCTTCTATATTAAGCTGGTGCATGACGGCAATTCGGACCCGAAGTAACAACTTTTTGAGGGACAGTGCAGGATTTTAAAGGCAGTTGTGCTGAATAAATCTGGGCTCATTCAACACCTTAGGACATGGCTGGAACACGTAGGGGGATGAAAATACATAATTTTAACATTTTTAAACTCTGTATAGTCCTTTTAAACACCTTGGCACTGTCCATGTTAATAATGGCCTTTTAGTTCACTATTTTACACAGAGTGCCTCGGACCTCTTGCTTCCCTGCCGTCTAGATAGATATTTTCTGCTCCACTATCCATACACAGTTGGCTTATTCTGCTCCTGGCACAAAATCTGAATAAAAGGGATGTGTTAATTGCACTTCAGTCGCCCACTGCTGAAACAACCATGAGAGAAAAATATAAAAATAATAAACTTGCTTAACTGTCTTGCTCCCCAAATGGATTGAAATTTGTTTTGCTCTTTTTTAGTCCCACACATCGCTTACAAATACTCATGCCCTTGTTTTATGAGTGCGTCTCTTAGTTTTGAAGATAATATAGTCCGCACACGCTCTCCCTGTGCCCCCCTAATGTGCAGGCCGGTGGGGCTTCTCCAGAACCTCCAGAGCTTTTCCAAACCGCTGATCATTGAACATCCGGAGGAGCACAGTCAGATACTGTCACTGCAGCTGCTGCCGGCTCCACCAACTGGGGCAGAAAATCGGACTTATCGCTTTGTCATAATAAGCGATAGATGAAGAGCAGCGATGGGCTCGTCCCCTTGTGTTTCTGCGCGCTATCATGTCATCTGACGCCGCCTCTGTCTGAGATTCATTAGAAGATTTTATCTTTGTGTTTGCATTCAGGCCCTCGAGTGTCATTTGATTCAGCTCATGTTACACCATGCTGTTTGTGCATAATGTGGGAGGAAACGGGAGCAGGAAGATTTTCACGGAGGAGTTTTAGAGACAACTTTTATTAGAAGCAAAAGACATGTTAACATAGTGCGGCTGCTTTCATGTGTAAAAGTATTCCCAAAGAAGACGTGTCCGCGCCAACTGTTTATTTGAAAGAGCATGGCGTACGATGTTTACCTGGAGCCCAGACCTGAAAATTGCCGGTGTATTTGTGTATTGATCGACTTAATGGCAGTCAATTTTAATCTTCACCACAGGAAAGTGCATTATTGACTGGAAGCTCTGACATAAATTGCTTTCTCATTGTCTTCAATAACATGACTTTGCATAATGTGTGCAATGGAGCGATCGTCAGGCAAATTAACAAATGAATGAGGCCCTTTGAGCATCTTTGTACCGTATGGGCTACAGTAAAGCACACAGTGGACAGTGGACACTTCGTTGCACGGATTACAGAACTCCCACCCATTTATTTTGAGCCACACATTAGTGCCACCAAATTACCCAAACCATCCACGGATAAAGTCGGTGGGAGAAAAAGCAGTGATAAGGAGGATGTCTCTGCTGGGAGAATTAAGAGAGGATTGAACACCTAATCGCTGACGGACAAGAACACCAGCTTACATGAAAAAAGTAAACAGCACAGATTATTGGGAGTTTATTTCTAGAGAAGCCTTAGACTTAGAGTAGACTTAATGCTCACCACACTGTATGAAGCACTTGCAGCAAATGTGTATAGAATCATTAGATACTTTCTAATCAGTAACCCGAATCACTTTATTGAGCCCAATGATCATGACCAAAAAAGAAAAAAAACAAAAACCTTTGAGATAGAATGAGTAATACATTTGCAATTCAATAACATATATAACGAAAATATTTAAGTAAAACATACCATGACCCAGGACTTTTTCAACTAAACCACACCACCGAGTACACATGCAACTGAAATCTAGTATAAACAAAATATAAGAAGACATTTCAGTCATTCATAATGTTCAATTCATAATGTTTTTGCTTAAACATAGTCAACACACTTATATTTAAGATTTAGCACAAAAAAAAAAGTTTCACTTCCTTATTGGACACTGACAGGAAGTGACATAGATAGAGGTTAATGCGTTTGTTAAGTGATGATGTTTAATCTGCTATAGAGCCGACTCCAAGGCTCTTTTCACACAGAAATATCACATTTACTCTGGATTTTTTTCTTCAGTAAGTCTTTTCTGACATTAATTATCAAATTATTTTTTCCATACACAATGAAGGCTTTTTGTACAAATATATTTTGCCTGGAGGAATGATGAGCTGTATTATTCTAATTAGGTGTAAAAGAGTTTCTGGCCTTTTATCTGTTGTTATTTCAGCAGGAGATTCAGATAAAGTTGCATTTGTTGCTGTGTGTGTCTCTGAAGCTCTCAACAGTTTGCACCTGGAAGTAGCTTGTTATTATTACCGTATTGGAAAGGAGTGAGTCAAACCGCTATGGAACCTCTATCTATGTCACTTCCTGTCAGAAGCTTAAAAATTCAAATAACTTTTCTGCCCAACATTTCTTCATTAATTTGCTGCTTGCGCTGAAATACACACTAATGGAATCACGGAGAAGAAGCTAGCAGACTAACTGGCAAAGCTAACTGGGGGCTAGCACCACTTTAACAGTAATTTACAGCCAAGTTTGAGTGAAAAAAATTATCTCCATTGTCTAATTGGATGTACAATATCCCTCTGTCCCGTTGTCTTTTCTGTCAGTGTAGTATTTACTCTCACGGACAATTAATGAGTAAAAAAACATTACATGCTACGACACCTGCAGTGCCGCTTATGGCCTCTAGGGGCATGAGTTTCTTAGTACTGCTTTAAGGTTTGGAAATGTGTTTGGGCTCATTGTCTTATAAGGTCTAAACATGATGAGGAATGCTTTCTAAATGTCTTATTATTGATAAGGTAATAATAAATCCTTCATAGCGTGATGTTTTTGTAATATGTGAGCGATGGATTGATACAGGGCTGCGTGTCGGTGAAAAGGTGGACGCTGTGAATATTATTTACATTACAGTCAGCAGTTCTGTGTTTGTGCCACGCGGACATGCTGACACTGTCTGTTTGATGCTCTGTTTGTCTGTTGACAGTTAAAGAACCAGAGCCACAAGCACGAATAAAATAACACGCACCACTAGTGAGCTCCTGTCTGTCATCTCCGCTCTGCGTCTTGTGAACTGAAGCATCCACCGAAATATTCAGATGGAGAGACAGCGCTCTGACTCAGACAGCCGCTGCTTCGGCTGCAGTGAAGTTGTCACAAAAAATGCAGCGGACTTTACGGGGATGACTCAGCCCGCCTCCACTTTATCGACCTGCGCTGCCACGGGAAGTTAGATGTGCTCATCACTTTGTCACTAAACAACTCTAACTTATAGAGCTTGTTTCTTCTGCCTCCCTTTATCCTACCTCTGGAATAGGGGACACATGGGGTTAGATGCCACATTGCTTTTTATAGCCACACTAGAGGGTGCTGTATGCTAGTACTGATGTTGTGTATTGGTATTCTTCTTCTCTTCCAATAGTCATTTACTCATGAAGATATGAGGAGAGGACACATTAATTAGGTTATTTTTTGTAGTGAGAGCTTCCTCTTGCCATAAACAAAAGACTGATCTGAAAGACAGAGACGTTAGCTTTGATTTGAGCTGTTTTAGAGCTAGGATGCTAAAGCCGTTTGTTCGCTAGCTTGCAATATGATAGAAAAAAGGGTCGGAGTCACCAATACACACTAATGGAATCAAGAAGAAGAAGAAGAAGAATATATAGTGCCTTTCACAGACATGGTCACAAAGCGCTTTACATGAGACAATTGAACATTCACTCCATTCTCGTGGTGGTAAACTACGTACAAAACTACGTAAGAAGAAGCTAACAAGCTAACGGGCAAAGCTACATGTGGGCTAGCGCACAGCATTTACAGCTAAGTTTGAGTGAAAAAAATGATCTCCATCGTGTAGTTGGATGTACAACATCCCTCTCTCCCTTTGACTTTTGTGTCAGCATAGTATTTACTCTCAGGGACAATTAATGAGTGACTGACACCTGCAGTGGCGCTTGTGGCCTCTCGGGGTACGTGTTTACCTTAATAAATCCTTTCCGTAGTCCCTGTGGGGGTAATACAAGTGTTTATGGGATGATTGGAGGGTCTTTCATCTCCCCCTGGTGTCTCTGGCTAGAAAGTTTGGTTGAAAAAAATTATTTCCATTGTATAATTGGATGTACAATATCCCTCTCCCTTCGCCTTTCCTGTCAGAGTAGTATTTACTCTCCAAGACAATTAATAAGTTAAAAAATCGCAACTTGCTACGACACCTGCAGTTGTTTGTTTGTTTTGTTTGTTTGTATACTTTATTGTCCCCGTAGGGAAATTTGACTTCTGCATTTAACCCATCCTTCGATGCCGCTGGGGCAACCCGTATGGAGCAGTGGTCGACGGCAGTGCCGCGCCCGGGGACCCATCTCCATGATGAGAAGCCAGGCTGATGGTTAGAATCACCTGGCTGGAGGCTTCACATGTTTTTAGTGGTAGGGGAAACCGGAGTACCCGGAGGAAACCTACGCAAACACGGAGAGAACATGCAAACTCTACACAGAAAGGCCCCGTCTTGGTGGGAATCGAACCCGGGACCTTCTAGCTGTGAAGCAGAGGCGCTAACTGCTGCGCTACCGTGCGCTTATGGCCTCTAGGCCATACTAGTTACTTAGTACTGCTTTAAGTGAAGGGTTCAAGCTTTCATTTAATGCAGGCCTGACTCTAGTGGGATTTTTTGTTGATGAGCTGTGAGCTCTAAGTTTAAGTTTCAGTTTAATGGTTTTGTATAGCGAGCCCAATATCACAACAGAAGTTGCCTCACAGGGCTGCACCGAACATTAAGGAAATAAAACAGAGCAACAAATATGACAATGTAATTACTCTAGAAAAATGTGTGACAAATAATCCCAGTCCCCCATACATTCTGTCAGTCTGTGTTCATTCAGTCTGTAATGTTTCCTTTCACTGTGCTAATCCCATAGCCAGGGCAAAGGCATGATGTCTATCTATTATTTTGCATTTCAATTTAATTCCACCCATTCCTCCCCCAAAAAACAAAAAAACATGTGCATGTGCCATGTGCAGCTGGATCGCTAGAGTTCATATTCGAGGGTTGAATGAGGAAAACGTCTGTTTCAAAGACGTGTTAAGTGTGTTATGGCAGAAAACACCCCACCACCTGCTGCTGTTCTGAGGAGCTCCTGTGTCTTTAACAGATTCATAATGTTCATGTCATTAAGCTTCCATTAGACAAGGATTCCCCGCTGATGCACTTCCTTTAGTGCAGAGTAGTTTCTCCTCGCAAACGGAAATGCATGTCGTCTAAGTGCTTTCACGTTGTTTTAAAATGCTGGTGAGTCAATCTGCTTGTCTTCATGTTCTACGAGCTAAAATGGCAAAAAATATATGAGCCGTGCCCTTTTTAAGTATTGATAAGGTATTTATAAGCATTAGTTATTGATATAGGCCATTAATAATATGCTTATGAGGATATTAATAGCCTGATCATTATATTGTTCAACTACCATGCCCTAATCTTAACCCTTATCCTAACCCGTAACCCGAAAAAGATTACTTATGCTTTAAACTGCCTGTATTATTTTCAGTGATGAATCTAAATAATGGGCAGACCCAGATTTAAATGTGTGGTTTTATTTTGCTCACATATTAGTTACAAAGATTTTTTTCTGAGGGGATTTTGGATCTTGTTTAGTTTTTGAATAAGCTCATCATGAATGAAAAATTCTGTACAAACTTTGCCTTGTTTTAAATGGGTTGAATGGGTTTTAATGGCTCAATAACTCAGGCTGGGAATTAGATATCAACCTCTTACTCCCCGCCTTAACAGAGTGCATATTCTCCCGTTCGGCTTCACCTGGAGAGCAACAGTGTAAGATCCCATTTGAAAGCCAAGGCCTACAAAACCCACTCACTTCACCCTCATTTTCAATACTATTTTGATGGTTGGTTCGAGGAAATGTGCTCAGTTCAGGTGTGGGTTAAGAGACTAAAAAGTTGCTCTGTTAAGCCCAAGACTGGAAAGTTTGGAGTCGGTAGCAGCTACTATAGTGGCATGTATAGAGCGGAACATGAGTGGGACAAAAACCTAATTTTGAGAAAACGAGCCCTAAAGTTTTATAACTTTGTTCTGTAAATTGTCCACTTTTCTGTACGGGTGTCTCACAGAAGGAAAATTACCATATTTGGATTACAGCATCTACTCCGGGACCCTTAAAGCAGTACTAAGTAACTCTTGCCCCTATAGGTCATAAGTGCAACTGCAGGTGTTGTAGCAAGTTGCGATTTTTTAAGTTATTAATTGTCGGTGAGAGTAAACACTACACTGACAGAAAAGGCGAAGGGAGAGAGGGATATTGTACATTGTACAACTTGTCTGTAAATACTGTTTAAGTGGTGCTAGCCCGCAGTTAGCTTTGCCTGTTAGCATGTTAGCTTCTTCTTCATGATTCCATTAGTGTATATTGGTGGCTCCGGTCTGGTGGCAATCAAGTTGCAATTGTGGTTTTCTGGCCAGAGACACCAGGGGGAGATGAAAGACCCCCCAATCATCCCATCAACACACCCCCAGAGGGACTACGGAAAGGATTTATTAAGGTAAACAAGTTACTTAGTACTACTTTAACAGGACAAGTGGATGTAAAATAAAACAATATTGTTTTAATACATGCAGAAAATGAAAGCCGGCTTCTGGGATATCTCCACCTAGCTAACGACAAAGCGCCATAAAATAAACATTGAAGAGGTTAAGTTTTGGCATCTGGCCAAATCAGGCCCACGAGATGATTCAACCCAGCCCCTGACTTGTAGAGCACAGATCCCTGAGTATGTAAAAAAAAAAAAAAAAAGAAAAAAAAGTAAGTCTCTAGCCCAATCCTGTGCGGAGTAATTATGATTTTTTTTTTTTTTAACTAAATAACCAGTATACTCATTCCAGCGACTAGGGGACAAAATAATTCCACATGTGTCCAGCAGGGCCTCTGACATAAGAGATCAGGATAAACACAACACATCATCGCCACGTGTGGAGTGAATGAATAATGACTACAGTGAACTTTGAGAAACTTGTGACACAGGCTTGTAAAGCGCAATACAAGTGTAAGCAGTTATTACTTTGGTCAAATTACGCGATGATGAAATAACTGGAATTCCTGGAATCAAGTGTTGATCTTGTGGATATAGTAGTGGGGACAACTGTGCCAGGCGAGTAATCTCTACTTCACAATGAGGCCTGTGCATTTTGGTCTGGGTCATACAATACTATGTTATAGCCGACCCGGCCCGGCCCCCCATCACAGTCAGGAACGATAATGTGGCCCCAAGAGGAAAGAAAGTTTTAATCTTGATCTAAAGAGATACCGAGAAACTTTTATTGTTCCTGTGAGCGAGGAGTGCCTCAATGAAAGAGTTTGTTTTGTGTTCCTCCTACAGTCAAATGTTCTGACCTGTTTTTATCAGCGACGGTTTGGAGCGAAGCAGCAGCACTGGGGATTCTGCGCTTTATAAAAGATTGATGGACAGGCTCTGCTCTCCTGTTAGTTCCGGGTGACTTTATCTGTTTGATCACAATCACGTGGCACTGTACATAATGCCACACACACACGGGGGTCAGTCACACACAATTGCACACAATAGACACATCACTGTATGTACTGTATGTTACCCAGTCAACTGTGAAGAGGTCAGTGTGTCTCACGACCGACAACACAGAGCTAGATGGAGTTGTCGTGTAGCGGGACATGTGAAGAGAAAGGAGCGGTGAGTGGGCGACTGCCGGTGGGACCCTGCTGACATGTAGCGAGCCATGTGTTTGTTTGGTATGAAAGCATTGCGAATCATCTACTGCAAGTCTGGCAGACCACAAGCAGCTACATGTTTTATCACACACACGTATTTCAAAATTCAACTAAATAGGTTTCAATAGAGTTGTCGGTTGGTGCTCCTCGCTGCCCCAGTTTCCTGTAAAAAACTGCACCTTTCAACAGAGCGCTTTGCACCCAGCGATTTGCTTGCTCCATGGTACATCAGAGAAACTCCCCCACTGCTGCGCATCCCTCCCCTTCCCTCATCCAGTTCACTTCTGCGGCGGGAGGCAGCGCGTGCAAAGTCGCAATCGATTTCCTTCATCCTTCGAAATGTTCACTTACTAATGCCAAATCATATTAGAGGAGAGGTAAGAAGAGGATGCACGGGAACTTTGACTTACTGCAAGTTTGTACCCTCTAAATCAGGCTCATTATTTCAACTTTTACAGTGCCTCTCGAAAGTATTCATACACCTTGAACTTTTGCACATTTTGTCATGTTTACAACCCTTAACATACAGATTTTATTTTTTCTTTTTTTACTGAACGTTCACACACAAGTAACCGACAACTGTGAAGTGAAAGCAAAATGATACATGATTCTGTTATTTTTCAAAAAATAGAAAACCGAAAAGTGGGGCGTGCATAAGTATTCATACAGCATGCATGAATACTTTGTGGAACCCCCTTTTGCTGTAATAACAGCACAAGTCTTTTGGGGTTTGACTCTACAAGATTTGCACATGTAGAGACTGACATTTTAGCCCATTCCTCTTTACAAAACAACTCAAGCTCTGTCACATTAGAAGGAGAACGTTTGTGAACAGAATTTCCTCCAAAATGTCTCTGTATTTGGCTCCATCCATCTTCCCAACTATTCTTACAATCTCCCCAGTCCCCGCTGAGAAAAAGCAGCCCCACAGCATGATGCTCCCCCTGTATATTTGACACTGGGGATGGTGCACTCAGGACGATGAGCAGTGTTAGGTTTGCTCCATACATAACGTTTTGCATTTGGGCCAAAAAGTTCAATTCTTGTCTCATCTGACCAAAGCTCCTTCTTCCACATGGAGCTGTGTCCTCCATATGACTTCTAGCAAACTTCAAACGGGATTTCTTATGGCCTCCTTTCAATAATGGCTTTCTTCTTCCACTCATCCATGAAGGCCAGATTTGTGTAGATACGACTTATAGTTGTCCCATGTACAGATTCCCCCAGCTCAGCGGCAGGACTTCACAGCTCCTCCAGAGTTATCTTGGGGCACTTGGTTGCATTTCTCACCAGTGCTCTCCTTGTTCAGTTTGTTAGTTTACGTGAACAGCCGTGTCTTGGTAAGTTGGCAATGGTGCTATACTCTTTCCATTTCCGAATGATGGATTGAACAGTGCTCCGGGAGATGTTTAAATCTTGGGAAATCTTTGTATAACTTAATGCTGCTTTAAACTTCTCCACAGCTTTATCCCTGACCTCTCTGGTGCTCCTTGACCTTCATGATGTTATTTAGTGACCAATACACTCCGACCACAGCTCTGAGGGCCTAAAAGAACAGCTGAAATTAAACTGAGAGTAGATTACACACGGGTGTCCTCTATTTAACCGTTAGGCCAAGGTGTGAACATTCTGCAGTCATTAGGAAAGTTATAAAGGCAATTTAATGCACTCAGAAAATGCTGTATGAATACTTATGCACGCCCCACTTTTCACTTTTCTATTTTTTGAAAAATAACAGAATCATGTATCATTTTGCTTTCACTTCACAGTTGTCGGTTACTTGTGTGGGAACGTTCAGTAAAAAAATCAAAATAAAATCTTTATGTTTAGGGTTGTAAACATGACAAAATGTGCAAAAGTCCAAGGTGTATGAATACTTACGAGAGGCACTGTATAGGAACACATTTGAAGACAAGATTGTGGATACAGGCGGCCGAAATGAGTTTCGTTCGCAGGGTGGCTGGGCGCACGCACCCTTCGAGATCGGGTGAGGAGCTCAGTTACCCGGGAGGAGCTCGGAGTAGAGTCGCTGCTCCTTCACATCGAAAGGAGCCAGCTGAGGTAGCTAGGGCATCTGTTTCCAGGCATGTCCTATTGCAGTGGTTCTCAACCTCGGGGTCGTTAGACAAATTTGGGGGGGCGCCAGATCATTTAGATAAAATATACATATTTTCATTAGCGTATAATCTAATGTTTTATTGTAGCATGTGTTTGCTATTTTACCAGAGTGCCATTATTTGTTTGCCTCCGCGACCCGGCCCCGGATAAAGCGGAAAAAAATGGATGGATGGATGGATGGACATTTGAAGACTGCATGTGTAGAATCAAATAGCCTGCCGAATTGCTCAATATCACCAAAACGGATACTAATATGTCCTTATAGCCAGACCTGTGTGTTATTTTGTACCTGACACAAATGTGGCCTTCCTCAGAGGTGTCACTTGGTGTTACTGTGACTGATTTAAACAGCTCTGTCTTCCTGCAGGCTGACAGCGCCATCTGAAGTCCATCTTCTTCAGAACTGTGTCCCAGGTGGGGAAATCTCTAATCCAATCTCGGTGCCGATGACACGGGCATTGTCCCAATCCTCTTACAATGGTCTGATATGGGAGACTTTAGCTGCTCTTGGTATGCTTGTCGTCTGTGCCTCATGTGCACATGTATTTCTTTATTTGATAGGGACAAGTGTGAACAATGGTAAATGGACTCAACGTATATATATCGCTTTTCTACGGTGGGATTCGAACCTCCGACCTTCCGATCATGAGACGACCCACTGTGCCACTGCCTAGTTTGCATTGTCCGGACCGTAACTAAAAGGGCTTTTCAAGTGCACTCAGAAAATACATTTACAGAAACATTAATTCTCACAAAGGAAGTGCATTTGAGTGCACTCCTCAGGAGACGAGGAGTTCCAGAGTTCAGCGGACCTGGACAGTAAAGGCCGACTGTCCAAAGGCCTTTTTTCTACGGGGCACTTTCACATTTCCATTTGCAGCTCCTCGTGTGATGAGCCCACAGATCGAAGTGGGACTATGAGGCATCTGAGAACATCAGGGGCTTGGAGTTTTTGATGCTTTGATGTTTTGATGTTTCCTTACCAAATTGATTGATTGATTGATTGATTTGAGCTGTTTACATTCATATTTTTACAGTGGTTAAACATTTCATCACAAGAAGGCTCAAAAGGAGTAGGCTGAAGCAGAGCTTATGGGTGCCTACCTCTCATTCATATATTTTTGTGTGTGTCCTTTTTCTGTTTTTGTTCAACAGCCTGTTGATTTATTATTTATTTTGTTTCCATACGCAAGTAAACACACAGTAACACGAGTGCACTGGCCTATGAATTACATTCTGTTCTTCTTTCAGTGATACTACAACAAGATCATATTGACTGACATCATTCACATTTTATCGCACATTGTATAGTACATAATGGAAAGCATTGTACAGGTTATCACTGTGCATCAATATGGTGTGAGTATCGGTGTGGTGACATTGAGTATTTCCTTAAACTGTATAATACCAATTATGACCACCATTGAACCATTAGGCTAGTTGATTGAGTTATTTAGAAAGTTGGCTATTACAATGATAGAAGTTAACAGAATGTTATATTATTATAATAATTATAATATATGTATTATTATATTTCCATTATTGTTTACTATTATAAACATACTGTTGTCATACCTTCGGTCAGTTGAGCTTTTAGTTATTTTTTTATATAGCCCCTTCCCCAGTTTTATTGTTTCTATTTTGTTTGTACATTAGATAGCCCTCCAATTCAAAATATCCATATTTGATTTCCTTTATCCATGTTTCAGATAAAGCGAAACATTACATTTTGTGTCAAACTTATTTACATATTCTTTTATATTATCAAAGTTTGTGTATAAACTACAACAGTTTAGATGCCTTATGGACATGCGGTTTGCCCCATGTTTCTGCATGGATTTGCTCGTCCTGTATTTACAGTTATGGGAGATATTATTTAAAAATGTATGTCTGGATCTACATCATGTAGCATATTCAGTGGCGTGTGTCCAACGTTTGTACATTTTTCTAGCTCTGATTCCTGGATATCACTTAGATCTTCACTGTCTGAAGATGAGTCATTAGTTGTAGCGTCTGTCATGATGAGAATGTTTGGTTAGTGTTACCTCATGTGTAATTGTCCAGCTCAGAGCATTCCTTGATTTGAAGCACTTTAGCCTGTTCAGGTGGTCCATTAAGTTTGATGAAGACTCGGCCATTCTGTCCTATGTCCTTTCCTCCTGATGTTGGACGCTCTGCCAGTTTCTCCCACATAATGATTTGTTGCACGACAAACAAAGTATCTCATATATTAAATTGTTGTGTTGTTGGTCTATTTTGTCCTTGGGGTGAACTAACGACTGCCGTAGTTTGGCATGAGGTTTGACTGGAGTATTGATGTGTTTGTTTGCTGTGTCTTCTCTGTGATCCCCCTGACCTATGGAAGTATAACTATGGCCCTGTTTTGCTTCGCATTACTTTGTTTTTTGTTTTCCATTGATCACCATAAATTCCGGATTATTGAACACACCTGAATATAAGCCACACCAACAACATTTAGAAAGATTATGGCTGCTACGGAGGTGCGGCTCTTACGCTGATGGCTGATGTGGAGGTGTGCCCCTCTCAGAAGTGGTCACTGGCTGGAGGTATGTGATGCTGAAATTAGTCTCCCAGGTTGAATTAACGCCTAGAATACAGTGTTAATTTCGTCGACTAAAATATTTAGTCTTAATTTTAGTCAAAGTGTTGTTTTTGACGACTAAAATTGGACTAAAACTAAATTAAACGTGTTTCATGAGACTAAAACTATGACTAAAATGTCCAGATATTTTGGTCGACTAAAATAAGACTAAATAAAAATGAAAGGGAGAGACTAAAATCATCCAAACTTCTATTGACCGTCTGAAAGAGCCTCAGATCATGTAAATTCTCTGCCAAAGGATCAGCTCTGAGCTTTGTTCATGTGGGAGAAGCTCCATGAAGCAGAGGAACAAGATTATTATAGATGATTATAATGAATATTATAAATGCAAAGTCGACTAAATTCGTCTTAAATTTAGTCGACTAAATTTACTTGCAATTTTAGTCGACTAAATTTACTTGCAATTTTAGTCGACTAAATTTACTTGCAATTTTAGTCGACTAAAACTAGACTAAAATTGAAGATATTTTTTTTACTAAAACTAGACTAAAATCGAATTACATTTTCGTCAAAAGACTAAAACTAAATTAAAATATGTTGTCAAAATTAACACTGCTAGAATAATATATGTTACAAACTTTGATTATATTATTCTTTAAACCCAGTCAAGCCAAAGAGCTGCCCTCCTCGGGAGTGTGGCCGTGTTTTGAGCCGCCTTCCTTGGGATGAACACATGCCTCAGGAGTTTCCCACTCGAGGCTGGCTTTTGATAGGGAAGGGAATCTTATTTGTATGGCGCTTTTCATATAACACAAGTCACACCCAAAGCGCTTCACACATGAAAGGGAGGGGGGTTCGTTCACTCCATGCTGATGGTGGTAAGCTACATTTGTAGCCTTAGCTTCCCCCCTGGGGTAGACTGACAGAAGCGAGGCTGCTCACATCTGTGGTCCCTCTGACCACCACCAACCTCTCACACAAAGGCATTGGGTGAAGTGTCTTGCGTAAGGACACAACGACAGTCTGCACCTGCCCCTATGTCATACTGTACGAGGGTCCAGCGATGTGATACTCGCACATCGCTGGACTCCATAATATTTCAATGGTGAGAGAATTAAACACATTTATGTTAGCTATAGCGCGGAAGGGCATCCTGCTGACCCTCCTCCTGTGTGTTGTAGCCTAAACGCTGCTGACAGATGTGGAGGAACTAAGTCAGCATTTGATGAGACCATAAAAATCTATAAGCCTTTCAAAGGGTGGGGAAAAAGTAGCGGTTTATTATGTTTTGTTTCGCTGTATCTGAATTTGTATCGCTAAAACTGACAGAAAACTTTGCTTCACAGAGAACTTTATGCAAATCAGCTAAATCGTATAAACACCGCCAAATGAAATCTGTCTCAAGATACAATTCATATTCAAAATTGTTTCATGTTTCATAGTAATCCATTTTCATCCAAGACAACAAAACCATTACGCCACTGTGTCAAATCATCAGAGGGCGTAATGCAGCCTGTGACCAACCTTTAGTTTATGCTTCACATTTACCAAAATTGAATTCCCGACATTCCCATCGCTCTAATTCACTTTAAGAAATGTGGCTGCGTAGTCAAACCGAATCCTTGGTTTACATCATAAATCCTGGGCATCCAGAAAACTAATTACGTATATAAATATTACACTGGTGCACGAGGTTGCGCTACTTCATCCATTTCTACAAGTTGCCTTTTCATAAAGTCAAATGATTTAACGTGCCGGCTTGGCGGAGAAAGGCAATTTTCCAGAAGGGCCTCGGATGTAAATTTGTATTACGTATGATAATATTTCCTATTAGGACCAAGAGAGCGCCATTTCTCTTTCCTCTGCTAATCCATTGGGAAAAGCCGAACATGAATTACCTCCCATTCAAAGTACATTTCGGCTCGACGTGGCACTTTGGTATGACCTCCGCGACAAACTCTCCTGATGTGGGAGGCATTTTGAAGCACCGTCTTCTTGCGTTGGTTTTACTCGTGTTTCCTTTCACCTTCTTCCCTTCAAGGTCTGAACTCCAAAACTCATTTCGATTTAAAAGCAGTCACTCAAAACTGCTGCGAAGGCGATGGATTTAGAGCCTCTATTTGTCGGTGAGGAAGTTTCCTAATTAGTTACAGGCTCACATGTAGGGTAAATCAAGCAAAATATCTGAGGTGATTTTACTTCTCTGGATTCAAAGGGAAATTAGGAGATTTAGCGCAAGCAAATATTTATCTTAATTATGTTGATTATGATGTGTGCTAGTTAAAACATCATTCACTGCTTAACTTTATTTCACTTTTTCCCTCTTTAAAATCAATGAATCTGCCACCCTATTAATCGTAGATGGATTTAGCATACTGATTTTTTTATGCCAAATAGCATTTCAACAACTTTAATCACTCAATGACTGACTCATGGACTCAGACCTGAACTTAAACAGCCACATCAAAGCAATAACATCAGCAGCTTTTTACCATCTGAAAAACATGGCTAAGATCAGAGGAATAGTGTCAAAACCAGACTTAGAGAGACTTGTCCATGCATTTGTCTCCAGCAGGTTAGACGACTGTAACGGCTGCTCACTGTTAGAGCTGCAGAACATCCAGAATGCTGCTGCTCGAGTCCTGACAAGAACCAGGAAATATGACCATATTAGTCCAGTGCTCTGGTCTCTGCACTGGCTTCCTGTCACTCAGAGGATAGAGTTTAAAACAGCTCTGCCTGTTACAAGTCTTTTCATGGTTTAGCACCAAAGTACATCTCTGACATGTTACAGCCGTATCAACCATCTCGGGCCCTGAGAACTTCAGGGAGGGGCCTCCTGGTGGTTCCCAGAGTCAATAATAAACACGGTGAGGCTGCGTTTCAGTTTCATGCAGCTAAAATCTGGTCAAGTCTTCATGAGGATGTGAGACAAGCCTCAACTCTGACAATGTTCAAATCCAGGCTGAAAACAGTTATTTTTGCCCATGTATATGCCTTTTACTGTAATTGACCACTTTGTTTGCATGAATTGTGCTCTACAAATAAACTTGCCTTGCCTTGCCTTCATTCATGCTTTAGTAGGGCTGGGCTTTTAATGGAATTTTAATCTAATTGGGATTTTAATAAAGGTCACGATAATCGCGTGGTGCGTTTTAATCGAGGAGAATTGACCAGTCCTGTCGCAGTCTGGAAAAAAATATGGGCGGCGCAATGCTGCAGCACCTGTCAGGTCAATCCCAGGGAAACACTCGACCCAAACAAACAGGAAGCACAGGACGGCACATGCGGCAGCCAGAGGAGAGGACCTGGTGATTTTATGTGTAAAAGTAGCAACAAAGTTGCGCAAACTCGTTTAAAGGGCAAAACAGAAACACACGGGGATGAAGAGTTTACCTTCGAAGGGGAAAACTATCAATCACTATTTGGACCATGTGGATTTGTTTTATTCTCCGGTTTCCCCTACCACTAAAAACATGTACAATGGGCCAGGATGAATGAGAGCATAGTATGGCTACAATCCTCCATGGCTTGTTCATTAACATGCACTGTCCCAACCAAATAAATCAATAAATCCAAAAAGTTTGAAAAGCACTGCACTAAAAGAAACTTGTATTGAGTCCAAGTCATCCTAATGTTGTGCAAGTGTGTGACTCACACAGGCTTATTATGATGAGAGTGAGAGTGAACTCACATCCTAATGTTGAATTATGGCTTTGCATAGAATATAACCCACACAAATGACAGGACAAATCTGCTTCTGTGATTCACAAGACACTCGTGCACAAAGACTCATCAACACCATACTGTATGAAGCACCATTCACACATTCACATAGTTAGTTAGTTACTTATTTGGTTAGTTAGTTGCTTGCTTACTCAGGCAAGGCAAGTTTATTTGTATGGCGCATTTCATGTACAAGACAATTCAATGTGGACACTAAAAAAGAAACACAATAAAAAGCATTAACAACACAATAAAAAGCAATTAAACAAATCAATCGATACAATCACAAAGAAAAATAAAATAAAATATGACAAAATCAATCTCCATAGGCAGCAGTAAAAAGGTAAAAAGGTGTCCTTTCAGCCTGGACTTAAAAAAGGCCTGTCTCACATCCTCACTGAGGCTGTTCCAGACCTTCGCTGCATGAACCTGAAAAGCAGCCTGTTTGATGGTGACTCTAGGAACCACCAGGAGACCCCTCCCTGAGGATCTCAGGGCCCGAGGTGGGTCATGCGGCTGTAACATGTCAGAGATGGACTTTGGTGCTAAACCATGAAGAGACATACACAAGCAGGGTTGTTTTAAACTCTATTCTCTGAGCAACAGGAAGCCAGTGCAGAGACCGGAGCACTGGACTAATATGGTCATATTTTCTGGTTCTGGTCAGGACTCGAGCCGCAGCATTTTGAATGTACTGCAGTTGTCTGACAGCTCGTTTGGAAAGGCCGGTGAACAGGCCGTTACCGTAGTCTAACCTGCTGGAGACAAACGCATGAATTAGTCTCTCCAAATCTGGCTTGGACACTATGTTTTTTTTATTTTAGCAATGTTTTTAGGTGGTGATAGGCTGCTGACTTAATGGACTTTATATGAGTGTTAAAATTCAGGTCGGAGTCCATGATTACCCCGAGATTTCTAACTTTACTTTTGGGTCCCAGTATAAGAGACCAATGACAACCTCTTTAACAATTATCTCAGTTTTATCTGTATTTAAGTGGAGGAAGTTGTTTTGCATCCACACACTAATCTGTTTGATACAATGAAACAGTGAATTTACAGGCCCATGCACCCACCCAACATAGATACTTATTTACTTATATCTTGCTTACTTACCCACCTGACATACTGACCATACTCATTTAGCTAGTTAGTTATTTAGCTAGTTGCTCACTTGCTTACTTCCTTCCTTTTGTATTTATTTAGTTAGTTACTTGCTCACTTATTTACTCACTTACTGACTGACTTACTCATTTACTTACTTACTTACTTATTGTGTTACTTACTTACTTAGCTGCTGCTGTAGAGTTAGTGTGTTCTTGTCTATACAATGCCATGTGATCGTGCTCCGCGTGCTCCTCCGGGCTCTCGTCGAGCGCTTCATGGTCGACTGGCGGCGTCACTAACATATGAGAGATTATCCAGTGAGTCAAAGTGCTCTCTGATCTCCTGAACACTGTGAGCGCCCTGCAGTCTGAATCACTCAGTACACAGCGCTAACACGCCTCTCCGCATTATCAGCGTTGCATTTTCAGAGAGCGCTTGACAGAGTGGAACATGGACATGGCCATAGGAAGAACTACAATGCTAACACAATTGCTGTTTATGTTGTTTATGAGTGTTAACGCCAGACCACTTTAGGTTGGGTTCTCATACCGAGGGCCTTTGACAAATTGTGATCTGTAGAGCCATGAAAGAATGGAACAACTAAACTAAGAAACTGCCCAAAACACCTGCAATCTGTGGCCTGTCTGTGGCTTTGTCTCAGCCACTTCCATCAGCGAATAACTAAAATTTCAGCTATATGGTCAGATTACGCTCGTCTCAGAAATAAAAAATCCGGACCTTAAGCTCAATTCTCAATTTACCTGATGTTTAACCTCTTTAGTCAAAGCATGACGGAATAGGGATCAGGGTGGGCTTGTTGGAAAGAGTGGAATCTCTAGTTTTCAATACAAAAGACCGCAAGTCTCTATCACTTTTTGATCCAACGTTATGTCCGGGCGGGTTCGGTAATTGGCGCAGGACTAGGCTCATTAACTGATGTGGCAGAAAGAAGAGTCCTGGGAGAACTCTTGTCCATCATGGATAATCCCCACCACCCTCTGCAATGGGTAGTTGTCTCTGCCCTGCTCCAAGGACCGGCTCTGGAAGTCATTTGTCCCTAAGGCCATTCAGCTGTATAATTTGTCTTGTGATAAGTGACAGAATGGACTCATTTTTACAGTTGCTTACTTTTGTGTGCTTTTCGTGTCTTTAGTTTTTATATTGCTTCTGTTGAGACATGAATTTCCCTTGGGATCAGTAAAGTATTTATCTATCTTATCTATCTATGTAAATGGCGGGAGTATAGGGTTCAAAAATTAAAGTGCAATTCGGCGCCCCCTCCAGCAGATGACAAAAAATGTGCCACAAAAGTGCGCCGAAAACGTGCTGGAAAAGCAACAATATAAAAAGCGTCAAAAAACACGACTAAAAACTGCCAAAAACGAGATGAAGACTAGACAAAAACATCAAAAAGCGATGAAGAAAGCTGAGGAAACTTAAACTGCATGACCAGGATGCTGGTGCAGTTCTACACGGCCTTTATAGAGTCCATCCTCACCTCCTCCATCACCGTGTGGTTCCCCGGCGCAACAGACCAGGACAGGCACCAACTGCAGCGCATGCTGCTGAGATGGTGATTGGCTGTGAGCTCCCATCTCTCCAAGTCCTGTTCACCTCCAGGACCCGGAGGCGTGTGGGTCGGATCACAGCTGACCCTTCTCACCCTGGACACAATTCAACCCTCTCTCTTCTCAGGCAGGAGGCTATGGTCTATCAAGACCCATAGATCCCGCCACTTGAACAGTTTTTTCCCCACAGCCGTCAGACTCATGAACGATAAAGAGACTTAACAACTCAGTACAGACTGTAATCTGCTCTATTGCACTATGTGGTTTGTCCACACTTAGATCCACTGCATCACTTTATGCACCATATGTAAATCCAATCCTGTCAATTGTTGTTGTCTACCATATTTTACCTCTTATTTTTATCTTATGTATTTCAATATTCTTATGCATGCCCCTAAAGGCTTATAGTTTAAAATGTCTGGCTTATTTTTATCTAAACTCTGTGTTATATGTTTTTTAGGCTTAATGTTGCACGTCTCACCAAGAAAAAATCCTAGTTTGTGAACCTGTTTACAAGCAATGGCAAAAAAACCCGATTCTGATTCTGATTCTCAAATTGACAAAAAATACATTAAAAAAAACCTACGAAAACCAGACAAAAACGCTTCAAAAATGTGACAAAAACGCAGCAACACTGCAACAAAAAAGTGAAGATCAGATTTGTAGGTCTTAGCTTTCAAATGGGGCGTTACTCTGGCCTACAGGTTGCCAGCTCCAGTCCAAAAGCTTTTAGATTTGGGTTCAGTTAGGGCGGGGAGTAAGAGGTTAAAAAACACCGGACCTGACGGGACCTGACGGGACCTGACGGGACCTGACGGGACCTGACGGGACCTGACGGGACCCCTCGGGCGGTCAGAGGAGGAGAGGCCCCTGGGAGCTGGCAGTGAAAATGAAGGTAGAGTCAAATTTGATCCTTTTGAAACGTAAGCTCAAAGACCTGATAATCAGAGGTCAGAAATGTGACTATCGCTGACCGTCGGCTGCTTTATCTCTGGACCAAGGCAATGCACACCAAACACATCTATTTTCCCCCTTGCTTGCATAGAATATTTATTTGCAGCTTTGCCTGATGTGAGATCTGTAAAAACTCCGGGTCTAGGTCAACTCGCCTGCTTGTGCAAAGTCGGCAAAATCCCACCTACACATCTGCCTCATGTTCATATTTGTGGAACGGCAGTGAACTAAAATACCACCATAAACCCCCCCGGGACTCTTCTCGACAAGGCGCGTCAACTCCTTACTGTCCTTCACACACATTGAACTTGTAAACAACACCATTTTTGAAGAAATATTTCATTTATTTTAAGCTCAAAGACTGTCAGACGAGAAAAAGTCAGAGATCATTTTGTACAAACGTGTGCAGATCTGAGACAGGAACTGTATAATGTGCTTAAAGCAAAATGTTCTCATGCGCCCTCACAGCTATAAATAAAAACAATCAAAGGTGTTGTTTAAATTAATAGAAAAAAAACAAAAAAACATACTCGTTGGAATCATGTTATTTCAAGAACATCCAATCAAGTGAGATTTTAATCCGGTATTCAACAGGGCCAAAAACCATTAAAGTGTGAAATTAATCAACATTTATAAACACTGGGTTTCTAATTACAAAATATCAACAGCCTGCCCTTTAAAGTTTTTTTTTTTCTTCTTCTTCTTCTTCTTCTTTACACAAAGCCCTGCCAAGAATGTCTCATGTCTAATTGGGGATGGCACAGAAAGCGTTGCGTTTGATTGGCCGTGACAGTGAGCAGCCTGATGAGTTGGAACCAAAGGAAACCATGACAGTCTTCAGTCTTCTCATGTGTGTTCAACCACAGAGAGTCTCGCTGCGGTTGCAAATACTCCTAGGATGCTGACATCACTCAGGGTTCCAGGGTTTCGGGTTGTGTCCATGCCACGAAGCTTAAGGTTATTAGAACACATCTGATGGAAATTTGCTCGTCAGGACCTCATGTTTGGCTGCGTTAAGCTATAAAGCAAAGGACTAGCCGGTGATGCAACGTTTTTTCCATTTAAAGGGGCTAGATGCAAGTTAGCCATTTTATACTCACTACTGCCACCTCAGGTCTTACGCGTAACTGCAGCTTCTATATTAAGCCCGTGCATGACGGCACTTCATACCCGAATTAACACCTTTTTGAGTGACAGTGCAGGATTTTAGAGGCAGTTGTGGTGAACAGGTCTGGGCTCATTCTACACATTAGGACATGGCTGGAACATGTAGGGGGAGGAAAATACTTAATTTTAAAAATTTTAAACTCCGTATAGTCTCTTTAATGGTGTGAAATATTTGAAATTACCTGAGTTTTTTGCCTCATAATTATTGACAATTTTTTTTTGTAGATGGATATAAAGGTGCCTGTAAACTCGTCCCTGTGAATAACCAGGATATTACAACTATGTTAATAAGTTAGGAATGGGTCTGGACACAACTCAGCTCTTTCATTGTTTGTGATAAAAAAAAAAAATCAGGTAATAAATGTATAAAAAGCAATGGGCCAGATCATCCGCCTGGCGCAAAGACAGCGCTGCTCCAAACGCGACGTTACACAGGCGTCATCTTGCATGTGGCACTATTTGACTGTGCCACATGGAGAGAGGGCGTCGCTTATTTAAAAAAAAAACTTGGTTTATTTTAAGCAACACTGACATTCTTCACATTTGCGCTGCCTTCCTTTAGTATTACGGTCTTTTCTAAGCTCTATCGATCAAACACTTAAGGCGAGACACTGCAGGTGAATTGGGGAAAAATTTATATTTACATACATCAATTTGAAACTTTTGCTGTAGATCACTGACATAAATGTGAGAAAAAAATACATGGCAAGTTTTCTGTCATTTTATCTTTTCATATAAGAACAAGGTGTTTTATGCCTAAAAATGCCCTAAATTTCACATCTTTTCGGCTACGAAATCTGAATAATGGATAGAGCTACATTCAAATTTATTGTTTCATTTTATTGATGAATGAGCTACCAAGACGTTTTCAGAGGGGATTTAGGATTTCTTGTTTAGTTTTAAAATGAGCTGTTTTTTAGTGGAAAATGTTGTAAAAATGTAGTTTTCGCCTTATTTTTTGACATTCAAAACTCCATAAATGGGGCTTAGGGATTAAATAATAAAAATCCCTCTGAAAAAATCTTCCAAATACTGTTCAGTCCGAGGCTGGAAAATGTGAAGTCTTTAGGTCCGACTGACATGGACATAGTGTCGCCATAATGACAGAAAAATGTGTTTTGAGAAAAAGGCCCTTGAAATTGCATTCTCCCATATAAGTCTATGGGGAACATTGAATCAGGGCAATATTTAAACATGTTATTGTGAAGATTAGGCATATTTTCTGTTTCTGGGTGAAAGCTTGTATGTTCAGAGACCAATTTAGCCCAAAACCTGAAAACTGAAAAAATTGAGTTTTGCCTGAAGTGTCTCCCCTTAAGTTAAAGAGACTAGATGCAAGTTGGTCATTTTATACTCACTACTGCCACCTCAGGTCTTACGCGTAACTGCTGCTTCTATATTAAGCTCGTGCATGACGGCACTTCGGACCCGAATTAACACCTTTTTGAGTGACAGTGCCGGATTATAGAGGCAGTTGTGGTGAACAGGTCTGGGCTCATTTTACATATTAGGACATGGCTGGAACATGTAGGGGGAGGAAAATACTTAATTTTAACATTTTTAAACTCCGTATAGTCCCTTTAATGGTCTGAAATATTTGAAATTACCTGAGTTTTTTGCCTCATTGCCAATCTCTTTATTAAATGTGCCTGTAAACTCGTCCCTGTGAATAATCCGGATATTACAAATATGTTAATAAGTTAGGAATGAGTCTGGACACAACTCAACTCTTTCATTGTTTGTAATATAAAAATCAGGTATTGCTGGGTTGCAGGTTCTAGAATATGATGATGTCACCAGACCCAGCGGGGGGCAGGGGCCAGTTTTTCCTATTAACAGCATTACACTTCCACAAGTCGTAGCTAAAAAGAAAATAACTTGTTTAATATGTCCATAAACTAAACTAAACTAACATTGGCCATGGGAGTCTGTCCTGCCCACTTACAGCACTCGGTCTCACTAAGCACTAAAAGTTCCGCTGTAGCCTGCGTTTAGAAACACTGGATCGGGCCCTGTGTCTTTTGAAATAAAACAAGATTGGATCCAGAGCCACCTTGAGAGACAGACGGTGTACGGTAAACCTAGTACCATTTTTCTTTACTAGTTTGTAATAATAATAATAATAACAATGGTATAGCGCTCCAAGACACTTTCCATTTTCTTCTTTTGCATTTTGAAACCCAGACCTGCATTCATTCAGACAAAGTAAAGAAATTATTGTTTTCAAGGTTCAAAGAAAAATCCTTTACTCAGCAGTAAATTATTTTTTCTTTTGAACATTGAAAAACAGATGGAGGCCTGAATACTGTACTGTCTGTATTGTGTTGCAAATACAGAACAGCGGAAAACTACAATGGCATGGACTTAACTCGACGTCCTCTGACCTTGGAGACTCAGGTTTCTGAATAAAATAAACCTTGATAACACTGAAGTATAACTCATCACTAAGAAGCAAATATAAAGTATTGAAAATATGTCATCACCAAAATAAGTAAACATAGCTTCTGAATTATCCATGTTTGCATATTACACAATGATAGAAGATATTATTCAATTCGATTTTTTTTTTTAATTGATCACAAATTTCCAATACTTTAGCAATTCCAAAAATATTGCCAAAATGCACCTGCCGCAACTCACACAAGTTACAAGCGCGGATGAAATGCCAGCACGTCCGATTGTGCTTTAGGTTTTGCAAAAGTCTGTCGTCAGTTCCCGTCGGTTCAAAGTTAGGAGACGAAGCCAAACAGGGGCTGCATGAAGAGGCCCATAGTCCCGAGGACGCACACGGTGACGAAGACCCACAGGAAGATCCGATCAATCACCATGGCAACGTACTTCCAGTCATCCTCGACCTGTGAGAAAAAGATTTCAAAAGTGTCAGTAGCAAGTCCGAGATTAAAAAAAGATGTTTCTCTGTGGGTGAAACTCTCTGAAGTCACTAAAGGCGGCAGGTTGCTGGGGTGAAGGGAAGGTTTACGTGAGAGAGGAAAACATACTTGAGAACTCGAACAGGCCGATTATCATGGGAAGCTGATCCATAATTAATAATAAAGTAAATCACTATGATAATGGTATTCAGAGGCGCGACGGGCGTTTCTGACAAAGCTGATAGAAGAGTGAGTTTTACATATCAAAGCTGCCGGGGGCCCGTAGAGAGATTCTCTGAGTGTATTTAGGGCTGATACAGAGAGAAAGGGTCTCAACTCAAAGACTCAAATCAAGAATTATTCACTTCAATCTCGCCCATTGTTGACTCTCGGAGCAGGTGAGCAGCTCCACAAAGCCGTCTCTTCAAGAGCTACCAAACTGTTTGTTTTCACATCCATTTTTCTAAAACGGCACAATGGGGATTTGACTGCCTTTTGTGAATGATGTGAATGTGGGGGTCGCGGGATTTCTATTTAGATACATAACATTGAATTTGATGTGTTTATGACTGAGAAGAGTATATTTTTTGGTGAAATTAAACCAAATATTGAAATATAGGGCCCGATCTCCCGCCTGGCACAAGGACAGCGCTGCTCCAAACGCAATGTTAGGCAGGAGTCATCTTACTGTTGCGATTCCCACAAGCGAGAGGGAATGGTTTATAATAAGAGGTCGACTGAGGCCTGGTTTATTTCAAGCAGCACTGAGCGCTGTTCTCCTATAGTAGCCTTCACATTATGTTCCTTGTTTATATGGCGCTGTCTCATGTTCTGCCTTAGCGTTATGGGCTTTTACAAGCTTTTATAAGTACTTGACTTAAACACTGTCTGTGTCCGGTGTCCTGAGAGAAAGAGATGTAGCTGTGGTGCCAGTCTGCACTCAGCTGTAATTGCGTTAACCGAACTCAAACAAAAGCATGTGTCTCTCCCTCGCCCCTTCCCGGGTGCGGAGTCTGGTTGGAGGGCAAAGGTTGTTTTACATAACATCACCATTGGCCACGGGAATCTGTCCTGCCCAATTACAGCCCACTTAATGCACAAGGTCTGAATCTGCAAGATCTCACAGTGCGCTCCTTCATCCATCCATCCATCCATCCATCCATCCATCCATCCATCCATCCATCCATCCATCCATCCATCCATCCATCCATCCATCCATCCATCGCCGCTAGTCCCCATTGAAAAGCATTGCAGTTTAGACACCTTAAAAACAACTTTAACGCCTGGTTTCAATTTTTTCAACACTATAGGCTAGATATTCCTCCTGAGATAACGCTGGGTTAGTTTTAGAAATCTCGTACTTAATGAGGGTCGGACTGTTAGCATTGGAGCAGCGCGAGCTACACGACACGCAAGGGCCGAGTCGACGGTGAGGATCCCGCCCGTATGTCCTTTTTAGGAACATGCTTCGTCAGGTGGTTTGTCCACAGAAGGACGGCCTCACGATTAACTGGGCCTGTTGGTCTCTCATAAGGGGATTCTGAGCCGCTCTTTGTCTGACCCGTCACCTAAGACCTGTTTGCCATGGGAGACCCTACCAGGGGCACGAAGCCCCCGACAACAGAGCTCCCAGGATCATTCGGGTGCTCAAACCCATGTTGTCCAGAGCATGAATCTGACCTCTTTGGCCTTGTTGCGACTCCTCATGTTTTCAGCGATGTATTTGACGCTCTCGATGGCCTGTTTGACTTCGGGAGACACCACAGAGAAGGCCACCACTGTGTTGATGCTCTGCATGCTCAGCTGACGGCTCATCTTCCCCCCGTCAGCACCGTCTGGGGTCTCCTTCCTGTGAGGGCAGGGGCTGGCAGAGAACTTATCGCTGTAGTCCAGAGAGTTGAGAGAACCGACTCCCACCTGCTGCAAGACACAAGCACAGAAAAGATGTAAAAATCAGCTTCAAGTAGAGTTCATGTCAAGTAGTCACCTCCGACTACTTGAGGTGACTACTTGACAACTCAAGTATTTTATTCTCTTTTCATCGAGTAACTGTCTATATGTTAAATAAAGTGTCTCTGAACTTGTAACATACTAGTTTCAGTGAAAGTATTGCTTTTTTATCACTATGGCAATTACTATAACTGATCTGTGGCACAGTGGTTAAAGCATCCGACCCCAAAACCCAAATATTATCAGTTTCTATGGATTCAAGCAGAGCCGGTAGTAGCCTTTCTGGCAAAATGTGTGCTTATTGGCGAAGGGTGAACCCATTTACTAGGGAGAAGTGTGACATAATGACCTCAATATGGGCCCTACCCCACTGTTTGAGAACCACTATACTGATTAACGGAACAACAACTTGGGAAGTCGGCGTATAGGAAGAACCAGCTCTGGGTCTAAGATTTGACCAGCACGTTGTTGGGCTGGACAATTCATCCCCCATACCAGGCATGTGCAAAGTTCGGCCTGGGGGCCAAATGCGGCCCTCAGACCAATTTTTGGTGGCCCACTTCTTGTTTTACTGCCTCTCCTTGCTACTCCTTGGGCCCGCCTTATGTGAGTTATCTGTTGCGACCTTATTCACCGTATTCCCCCCGCACACATTTGCCACTTTTTGCTTTGTCTCGGCACGTCCGTTGTACAGACACTTCCGGCCGAGCGCGAAGCCCTTTCATTTAAACGGAGAACGAGGGAAAATATTCTCTGCTGAAATCTGATGTTTTGTCGATTGATTTGTGTAAAATATCCAATGTCAACACTGCACCGTTTCCCAGCGTGGCCGAAAAACGGCGTTGTTTTCGTGTAGTAACTGATTTTATGTGGACTTCTCCAGTCCCATGTTAACAGATAGGAGAAAAGGGGCGGGCACAATTCATGGCGGCACCCACACAAACTCTGGAAGGTGCCCTCCAGAGCCTTGAAAACTAAGCAAAACAAGAGATAGAGAGATAGAGATAGAGATAGAGATAGAGATAGATCCTTCTCTGTGACAGCGCCTCGACTATGGAACAAGCTTCGTTTGTCTGTTATTATTTATAAATAAATAATAAAGGTCCTCTCAGTCTGTGGAACAGTTCAAGTCCAGACTGAAAACACACCTCCTCTCCCTGGCCTTCAATACTATCTAACTGAGTGTATCTTGGCCTGTTTTCTTTTACTTGGATAGTATATATCTGTGTGACCTGTTGTTATTGTGAAGTACTTTGGTCGACTGTAGTTGTTTTAATTGTGCTATACAAATAAACTTGAATTGTATTGCCGCACATCACCAGAGAGAGTAGTTTTAACTGCAATCATAATAATTCCAAACCTCAAAAAGTAACATTTATTGTGAGACAGAGCTAGCATTATGGTTTCGAGCCGAAGGATGTGGGGCACGGTTTTAACCTAAATGCACCCAGTTGAATGTTTGAATGCACTGACCACCGATCTGTGACCCTCCGCTCTGTATACATGTCACAATGCGGCCCTCTGTGAAAAACCTTTGCACACCCCTGCACTATACACTATATACATTTGGCTGTAGGGTCAATAACTGTCATGAATTGTCTTTATTTTATAATTTTTTTGACTATTCCTCTGTCCTCTGTTCATCACTGTTGTCTGATGATCAATCAAACAGCTACTGCTACCCCACCTTTCTGCTTTGTACTATATCGAAAGTTATCTTCTATTGTGATTACTAACCATATACAATACAGAGTACACACTGCATAGAAAAGAGAGTGCATTGTTACGACCTGTTCTAGGCGGAGGAGGTATATTCCACCACTGTAAGTCATTAGTTCTCATATTGTATGCATAATGTATAAAGCTTTTAAGATTAAGATGGATGCCAGCGCTGCGGAAGAGTTATGATGCAGTAAGAGTTTGTGATATGTGGGGTTGTGTAAGGTTTCCTCCCACTCGCAGATTGGGGATCACACTTCACACAGAGTTACAGTAACACTTGATTCTCTTCCCTTTAGCTCCAGCCTCATATTTTTACTTGAACTGCTGCTGCTGCTGCTGCTGTTAGCTTCTTCCCCGCAGCCCAAACTCGCTCTGCATTGATTAGATTTAGGCCGTGTTGAGCTTGTTTTTAACTTCCTGTAACGTAATATTGAGAAAAGAAAGGGCATTTGTTGTCAGGGAAAACACTGACTTATACTGTGCCCCACCATTATCTGAAAAGTTTACTATTTTTCATTACCTTAACTTATTTTACTATTTTTATGCATTCTTGTAGCTTTAATTTCTTAAGACATAAAAGTACTGTCAGCATTATCTTCAGTGTTGGGGCAACGTATCAAAAAAGCTTACGTTTTTCTAGCTAAGCAGTAACTAAGGAATATATTTTTTAAACAAAATGAAACAAAATATGGTCTTTACAATTTAAGTGACTCAAGATACATGTGCAAATAAAATGTAGCATAAAGCAAAACACGAGAGAATGGGGTTAGCAAAGGAAAAAGAAATCTCTGACTGCACTAACTCAGCTACATTTTTGAAACATTTTTAAATCTGTAACTACTCATACAGAATATACTAACATTTAAAGTACAGTAACTTTCCCAACACTGTTAATCTTAACAGTCCCCCAACAGTCAAGTGCCCCCATGTACTAACCCGTTTTTCAGAAGCCTGCAGTTAAATGGGCTAGATGTAAGTTCATCATTGTATACTCACTACTGCCACCTCAGGTCTCATGTGTAACTGCAGCTTCTATATTAAGCTCGTGCATGACGGCACTTCAGACCCGAATTAACACCTTTTTGAGTGACAGTGCAGGATTTTAGAGGCAGTTGTGGTGAGTATGTCTGAGCTCATTCTACACAGGGGGAGGAATATACTTAATTTTAACATTTTTAAACTCTGTATAGTCCCTTTAATGCTCGATATACACAACTTCCTAATGATTTTGGTGATGCAGTTACATCACTTCCCCACCAATGCTCCGTGGCGCTGTTCATCCCCATCCTGCGGCTGCTTTAGTGAGTCATGGCTCCCTAATGTCAACTTATAATGAGCAGAGGACAGAGCTTTTTACTCATGGCTCCACCAGATTATATTTCTAAAGTGAAACCAGTTTATTGTAACACTCGTCATGACCTAAAGAACCTCAGCTTCTGTTCTGAGGAAAACTTACGCAGAGAACTGCATTATGGGAGTTGTCAGGTGACTAGCTTCTGCCCAAATGACGTCCTTTTTCCCACCGAGCGGCCACCAGATGGCCCCCTACCGACATTCTTGCTTGGGGCCCTTGGTACCCTTGCTACGCCACTGATCAACTGATAAATGACACGTAGTCGAATGATGATACGTCCGACAAAGGTGGCAGCAGAATGGCAAAACATGTAGTAAAAGTAAATGCTGAGAGCACTTGAGCCAGTGAAGATGTTTATTAACTTGTTTAATATTGATATAGATTGAATGACTCTAATGTCAAGCTCACTTGTAGGCATGTCAATACATTACAACTAAATCCTGTTAACTTAATGAAGTGGTTTTTGTGTCTGTGTTTTTTTGTGTCTACATCAAAGTCGATTTACAGCACCCAAAGTTAGTGTGCAACTCTTCAGGGCTGATCTCATTGGCCTGCAGACTAGATGGAGACTAGAGTTGCCACTGGTCATGTCCCCTGGCAGCAAGGCGAGTTTCCAGGTAGTCTTGGTGAAAACAAACATGTTCGATTTCAGCGCATGCTCTCCGAGAAGTCTACGCGGCCTCAAGCAGTTGTGTTGCGAATACTATTTGTTCCCTGCAATGTCTCACAGACCTGTCGGATACCGAGGAGACCTCAAAGAGACTCCATAGAACTCTTTGAGATCTCCCTGGTGTCCGACAGGTCTCGGACACATTGCAAGGTTGCAGGTTGAGATCAGAGACCATCAGCGACTGTGCAAAGACTGAGCTGAAATCGAAGCTGTTCATTTTCACCCAGACTACCTGGAGACTCGCCTTATTGCCAGGGAATGTCTCGGAGCGATGACTCTAGTCTCAGGTCGGTGAGATAGGCCCTTTGTATGCACGCAATCAGTCCGAGATGCGGAGAGACATGCGGAGACAAGAGATATCCCCTTTAGGCACTTGAAAGAGTTAACAAATATTGTACAAGAAGATGCAATTCACTTCAACTAAACTGTTAAACTTATGTGAAGAGCCAATTTGGGAAACTATAATTATCAGGAGTATAGGAAACTTTTTTTGTAACTATTTTAGTTGAGTATCCACAAGCCCCTGTGTCCCAGTCAGTATTAGATCCCCTCAAATGGGTTGAGTGTGTGGCCTGCCAAATGCTTAAGCGGCGGAATGCCACGGTACCGAAGAAGCATCTGTGCCCATGCAGGAGGTGCACATCCGTTATGCCCCATCTCTGTGGTGGAGCAGGTGGTGCTGTTTAAACCAGCCCTAATCCCCATTCATTCACTGATGCATCGCCCCTGTCCACAGCCAAAGCACCCAGTTCTCTCCGCTTTGGGCTGCACTCACCTGTATGAGACTGTTCTTCCTCTTATGGGCTCCTCTCGCACCACCTCCGCCTCCCCCTCCCCCTCCGGCTCCTCCTGCCTCCCCACTGCAGTCCAACCCCCCCGCCTTGGCACCGTCGTCGGCCGCCGCGTCCGTGGGCCTGCGCATCAGCATGATCCGGGGCAGCATGGTCAGGAAGACGGAGCGCACCCAGGCCGGCATGGTGTGGGTCATGGGCGTGCGGTAGTGGACGTTCAGCACGAAGACGGTGATGACGATGCTCAGCGTGACGAAGATCATGGTGAAGAGCAGGTACTCGCCGATGAGCGGTATGACCAGCGACGTGGAGGGGATGGTTTCCGTGATAACAAGCAGGAAGACAGTGAGGGAGAGCAGGACGGAGATACAGAGCGTGACCTTCTCTCCGCAGTCAGACGGGAGATAGAAAACCAGCACCGTGAGGAAGGAGATGAGGAGGCAGGGGATGATGAGGTTGATCGTGTAGAAGAGCGGCAGGCGGCGGATGTAGAAGGAGTAGGTGATGTCGGGGTAGATCTCCTCGCAGCAGTTGTACTTGATATCGTGTTTGTAGCCCGGAGCGTCAATAATCTCCCACTCCCCGCTTTCCCAGAAGTCTTTCAGGTTCACCTATAGGCAACACAGGCACAACTTCAGCCCGAGTTCATCTTAGTTCAAACTATTATGGAAGTTCAACTTACCAACTTACTACTGTATATGAAGGACTACAGTACGTACAGTATAAGGGCTCATTGTTTTGGGTTTTAACCAAACAGTAACTGAATAATGTTATTTGATGCACCCATACAGAACATATTACAACATATTACAACATATTACCCCCTGTTAATTTTATCAGTAAATGTCCTCCTACGACGAGCAGAGAAACATAGAAAGCAAGCAGGAGCTTCTCTCTAAGCAAGCAAAGAACAAGAAAAGGTTAAACATGCAAGTTTCGATCATCACAGCACCAAACCATTTTCACACAGCAAAGAATCAGAAAACATCAAGCAAACGTATAGAAGTAACACGACAAAAAGTTAGTGTTCATGTGCGTCCAGATTTTCTTAATGTCTGTGGATTGATTGTAAAATCAACAATGTTACAGAAATATAATCTGCGGAGAACTTTAGTTAATATATTATTGTGTATTGATGCCTTGTAATTAATGAGGCGGCTGCATCAGACGCTCAAATGAACTGGAACTGTAAAAGTTCATATGACGCATTAGACACTTTTTTTTTTTTTTTGCTAAAACACAGTTATATTCAAGATGTGGCTAACCATTTTTGTGATGTTTATATGTACACTTCCTTATTGGACACTGACAGGAGGTGACATAGATAGAGGCAAAGAATTTTGTTATGTCAATGGGAAATGAGTGAGTTAAACTGTCATGTCACTTCCTGTCTTTAGCTTTAAAAGTCAAATAAAAATAACTTTTCTGCCCAACATTTCTTTATTAAAATTGCTGCTTGACTGAGATAAAACGATAATTATCACTTACAACAGATATTATCCATCTAAATCAGGGGGTCGCGGGCCGCATATAATAGAGAACATTTTTCCAATAAATAAACAAATATATAATAATATAATAATAAATAATAATAAGCTGTGATTTGGTCAAAGCCCCAACTTGACTGTAGCTTCATAATAACAACGGCTTACACTTGTATTGCACTTTACAAGCCTGTGTCACAAGTTCCTCAAAGTACTACATAGTAGTCATTATTCATTCACTCCACACTGGGTGGTGGTTATTGTAGCCACAGCCGCCCTGGGGCAGACTGTCCGTTTGCCACATGGCTGTATAATGTGTTGTTCATACCCTGAGCTCTTATTATGTCAGTGCCCTCTGCTGGACACGAGTGGAACTCTTTCCTTTTTTTAAATGTAATGCCCCCTAGTGGCTAGAATGAGCATTCTGGTTATTCTTTAAAAATTCATAACTCCGCACAGGAATGGGACACTATTTTTTTTTACATACTCTGGAATTTATGCTCTACAGGGAAGGGACTGGATTAAATCATTGCGTGGCCGGATCAGGCCCGCGGGCCGTATGTTTGACACCCCTGCTCTAAATAGTCATATATTCAAATGCTTTAAAACCTGATTTTTAATGATTTTTTTGTTGATGGGGGCAGACATTACAAGTTATTACTTCTTTCTGTTCCTTTTCATTATGTTAAATGCTGTTGCTGCATTTGTCAATTAACGCAAATCATCTTCCATCATATTATATATTATATCATATAATCATGATCTTTTGAACCTAAATGTGGGTCTTTCATTAAAAAAGGGAAATCATAATACAAACAGGCTAAAGTGCTCGTATAAATGTATAGTACTGTGTAGTATTTGTGTACACTACTAACGGTTAGGTTTTAACATGTCCAGCATAGATATCACACATGTTGGCCTATAGTTTAGATTTAAAGCTGCACTATGCAACTTTTTATGTAAAAAAAAAAGGTAAGTATTTGCCCCGTCAGCGACCCAGCAGCTTAAATGATATTTCAGCTTTTGTTTTAAGGGTTCCTGGTAGGTTTTCGGAATTTAATGTATATGTAACCATGGATACGGTTCAATCGGCAGTGAAAACCTAACGTCCTACAGGCCATTGACATTTTAAGTAAAGCCAAGCTAACCACCCAATCATCTGCTGGGTCACTGAAAGGTCAAATACACACTAATATCAACTTTTTTTTTTCTTTTTCAAATAAAAGGTTGCATAGTGCTCTATAAAGTTTCTGCTTCTTGGAAAAAAAGAGGATGATACTTGATAACGTTCTATATGTATTTGGGACATATTGCAGCTTAACTATTGCAATATTGGGCATTACAGCCATGGACTGTAAAACCAAAACAATGAGCTGAAATCACTGTTTTTAAAGCCATGCAGGATAATGCCATGTTGCTCCTAAGTGATGGAGAAATGCGTAAATGTCACATAAGCGCCTGTTTGTAGCTGCTCAAACCTAGAGTTTACTGACCTTTGAACCGATGAGCACCAGGTCGATCTTGGCCTTGTCGTAGGTCCAGGAGCCAAACTTCATGGAGCAGTTCTGATAGTCAAAGGGGAAGTACGTGATGTCCATGGGGCACGAGGATTTGAAAATGGCCGGAGGGACCCACGTGATGGTGCCGTCGAACTTCAGCAGAGCTTTGGTCTTATCTTCAACCAGGAAGTCACCTACAGCGCTGTGTGCGGGGTGTGTGCGCGTGTTAATGCAGAAATCAGCCACACAACATAAGAAAAGATGCGACGCGCGGAGGGATTTGAATAAGAGGCAAATGTTAGAGAAATGTCAAACAATGAAGGAGAAGGCGAGGGGGAAAAAACATGGAAGCGAAGGAACAGAAGAGAGGAGCAGATGAAAGGTGAGGTTATTGACAAGAGCTTTGAAATTAAAGCACAGACAACAATGGAGACAGGCTTTGAGCTTATGATGCAAAGAACCCTCTTTGTTTAGCATTATGAGTCACCGTTATTCGCTCCACAATTAGGGAGAATGAATCAGGCTCCGCACAAAGTGATTTTCAACAATGGCCAATTGGCGTATTATTGGTTTCATTCGAAGAAGTCTATTGGACTCTAACATACATTTTTACGCAGCACTTTAGGCACTGAAGATGAGACGTACCATTGTGACTAAATACCTTCCATAATGTTGCCAAAAATAGCACACCAGATGACATGGACTAAAAGTGCATTTGACACATTAGACACATTTTTTTCTAAAACCAAAAAGGATTTGGATGAAAATGTTACCCAGTTTTCTTAAGTTTGACCATTTTTGTGATGTTTATCGTTTCACTTCCTTATTGGACACTGACAGGAAGTGGCATAGATAGAGGCAAAGATTTATTTTTTTACACCAGATTAAGTATGACATCACACACAATAATAGGACACTTCCGGGTCCAAACTGGTGAGATTTCCGCTGCAGCAAAAAAACACAACTTTATCTGAATCTCGTGCTGAAATAACAACAGATAAAAGGCCAACAACGGTTTTACACCTAATTCGAACATTATAGCTCAGCATTTCTCCAGGTAAAATTATATTTTTATATTTAAAAGAAGCCTTCATTCCCCTCCTGGAACTGCCACCGTAACGTGGTGGAGGGGTTTGAGCGTCCGAATGATCCTGGGAGCTCTGTTGTCGGGGGCTTCGTGCCCCTGTCAGGGTCTCCCATGACAAACAGGTCCAAGGTGACGGGTCAGACAAAGATGACAATAATAATAATAGATTTAATTTATAATGCACTTTTCATTCGACGGAATCTCAAAGTGCTACATTTAACCACACTATAAAAACACTATAAAACTACACCAGATTAACACTTAAAAGCTTTCCTAAATAGTTCAGCTTTAAAAGAGTCCAGACTCTGCACTCTGACCTCCACAGGGAGGCTATTCCAAAGCGAGGCAAAAAAGGCTCCATCACTCATGGTTCGAAGCTTAAAGAGCGGTTCAGAAGTCCCTTATGAGAGACCAACCAAGGCTAATGGTGAGGCCGTCCTCCCGTGGACCCTCCACCTGCAGGAGGAGCCATAAGGGGCTGGTGCAGTGTGACGAGCCGGCAATGGACAAGTGGAAGAAGATGGATGGATAAGCCTTCATTGTGTTTAGAAAAAAATATTTGATAATTAATGCCAGGAAAGCATTACTAATGAAAATGTTTAAAAAGAGCCTCGTCGTCGGCTCGACTGCAGGTTAAATTCTGCAAAATCCCATCATAGTGAGTAGGGCTATAACCCTCTGTTGGACCCGGAAGTAGAGCAATGACATCTGTCCATGTCACTTCCTGTTAGTTGGTTGAAAATTCAAGTAAAAAACAACTTTTCTTCCTAACTTTTTTTTAAATTAAAATTCTGCTACACTGAAATAAAATGATAATTATTACTTACATGTGTAGTAATATATGCATGTATATAGTTATATGTTATCCATCTAAATAAGTCATATTTTCAAAAGCATTAAAACCTATCATATGCACTTTAAAGCCATGGTTCTCCTTCCTGATAACTAGACTATTGTTGTACAGCATTTTGGTCAACTTGTTTTGAGCGTATGCCTGCATGTAAGTTACCCCAATAGTTATGCTTGATCAGCGTAAAAGCCTGGCTGCTTCTTGTACAAATCCATATTACCCTGATTGGCTGCATATAATAAAAAGTATTTAAGTCTTATTTTGTTATGGCAAATACGAGTTTGCTCACTTGTTGTACAGCACAATATCTGGTCTCCAGATCTTGTTTGACGGCACTCGGATGTACTCAATCCCATCAAACTCAGCCGGCACCCATTTGAGTTTGTAGTCGTTCCAGATCTGGGAAAAACAGAACTTACTGTAGTCAGAGAGTTTTCTCCACAGTTTGTTGTACAGCAGAATAGACAGTGCGAGCCACCAGAGACATGCACTGGAGACCGGAGTCAGAACGAGATATTTATACTCCAGGCAAACCTTCCTTTGATGTCGCGCAAATAAAGATATCACCCAAAACAACTCTGAATTTCAAGGGCTTCGTGCTTTCCAAAACATGAAGCATTATATAAAGATAGCATTTGTCGAAAACGTGGGGATGCAGAATTCCAAGAAAGATGAGTCACATCCACAGGTAACATTACTGAACCACACTGCCATCAGTTCTGGTTATTTGCACGTCATTCAAGATGAATTCATTCATTTAAAAGAGGATTAATGCCCTGTTTCGACCTGGAGCTGTTTAATTAACCACTTCACGCTGCACTGGGTTTTCTATTTATCTTTCCACAGAGCTGACCTGCTGATTGGTGGGCAAGGCTGTAATCTGTGAGAGCGGCAGGAGCGTGAATTATCATTTTCAAAATACAGATCCTGCTGGTGGATGGTGAAAACAAAGAGAAATCCCACAGTACAAATGAGAACGATAATTAAGCTATATTTTATGTGATTACTGCCGTTTAATTGGTGACGCGCGGATTTAGCTGTATTTTATTTGATTATGTGACATCTTTTATGGGATTTCAAAATTATTTGGAATGAATTTTATCGGATGCCCTTTTTGATCAACCTCAGTGTATCTGGTTTTAACCTCTTAACCCCCGCCTTAACTGAGCACATTTTTCCAAGAGGTCCCTACGGCCGCAGGCTCCACTCTCAAGCCGCCTCCACCGTCAGGACGGGAAATGCACGGGATGATCGACTCCCTGATTGGTCAGATTCATACTAACGCCTGAAAGTCACCTTTTGTAAACTCCACTATCCTTAAGGTTAGGATTGGGGTCGGGTTAGTTTGTATTAGTTTATTTATTTTTTACTTTACTTTACTTCCCCCCCCAAATACAAGCTTATAAAGGCATGCGTACGATGTCTGGTTGTTTATAAATGCTTCTACTAGAAATCAAATTAAAAATATACCTCTATTAAAGGGGCTAGATGCGAGTTGGCCAGTTTATACTCACTACTGCCACCTCAGGTCATATGTGTAACTGCAGATTATTAAGCTTGTGCATGTAATAACGTCTTGAGTGACAGTGCAGGATTTTAGAGGCAGTTGTGGTGAACAGGTCTGGGCTCATTCTACACATTATAACATGGCTGGAACATGTAGGGGGAAGAAATCCTTAATTTTAACATTTTAAAACTCTGTATAGTCCCTTTAACCTCTTAACCCCCACCTGATTAATTTAAACTAGTGTTGCTGTGCCGTCATTGTTGGAGCTCCACTTATCATTGGCTGCCGATGTCGGCAACTGGCCAATCAGGGAGCGATTAACCTACTAAATAACTTGTTTACCTTAATAAATCCTTTATGTAGTCCCTCTGGGGGTAATGCAAGTGTTAATGGGATGATTGGAGGGTCTTTCATCTCCCCCTGGTGTCTCTGGCCAGGCTAGCAGGCAAAGCTAACTGCGGGCTAGCGCCACTTAAACAGTATTTACAGCCAAGTTTGAGTGAAAAAAAATATCTCCATTGTATAATTGGATGTACAATATCCCTCTCTCCCTTGGTCTTTTCTGTCAGTGTAGTATTTACTCTCACGGACAATTAATGAGTAAAGAAATGCAACATGCTACGACACCTGCAGTGGCGCTTATGGCCTCTAGGGGCATGAGTTACTTAGTACTGCTTAAAAACAGGAAAGTTTAGAGTCAAAACAGTTTATAAGAACACATTCAAAGGACTATAGTCGAAACTGAACATAATCCTTGCACAGGTGATGCTGCTTTTATGTCTATGGCACATTAAATATAGATATACAAAGGCAAAATCCAAATAGCTGTACAACAAAGATTCCAGGTGTTTGAAAAATACTGTATCGGGCTTTTGGCTTCGACATAATAAGAGTACATACAGCAGAATCACAGCAGGGATCTTCCGCCGTGCTTTTGGCAGAGCAGACGCGACAAAAATCATCAATGGCCGCGTGTGTGAGTGGGCCATTGTAAACCCGCTGGACGCAATCCAAAGTCTTTATCACGGAGCGGTGTTGACACAGTCTGTCATTATACAGGCCTTGTTACATTTAACAGCGGAGCCACTACAAACAACAAATGCCATATCAGCAGTCACAGGCATTTCAATGTGGCTTAATTGGAGAGCCCGGTTCTGAAGCAGGAAGCGTCGGAATCTGTCAGTGTGTGGCTTCACCGCAGTGATTCAACACGTCACGATGAGAATACATGTTATCAGGAAGACTATGCATCGTTTAAGTCTAGCTGTGGCACCGACAAAATTATTTCCCTTTTGTTATTCTCAAACTGGCTATTCTTTTCATTTGAATTTGACTAATTTATGGAGAATCAAACCCGGCTCACCAAGGCATCAATTACCCCTAACATTGATGCATTCCTTTTACAATTCGGGCGTTCTGCTCTCCCAAAATTTCATCCAATGGGTTGGGGAGCAACTGAATTTTGCGGTGCATTATGGGTACAGTAATCTTCGCAACTTCCGGTTCTGACGGAGCGTTTTCATTCGCTCTGCTTGCTTCATCTTCTGCTAAGAGAGGAATACAATTCTGTAGCTGATATTTTTTTTATGATATATGATATTTTATGACGCAGACTTTGACTGTTCCGACTCCCTACATTTGGGGCTCGTACCTCCCGCCTCCTGCCTTCAGCAGACACTCAGCCACACACTGCCCCACTGTACGGTCTCCCGCCTGGCTCGGAGCCTCGAAGGCCAGGCAGGATAGCTAAGCGTTGCCCCTGGGGTCTGTGAGCTGTCCCTGGGAGACTATAGTAAAAAGCACTAAGCATAAGCACTGACAGCCTCTGATTATCTCTCTGGCCAATACAACTTTATCTGTGTTTTCAACGTGAGAACATCAGCCATGTCAAAAAATAAGTCCGTAGCCGAGCTGCTGACCGCTCGCCCGGACCTAACTAGCTCTTTAGCAGCGCATAGATCCAGTGAAAACAAGCAATATGCAAAAATAACGTAAATAAAGCCGGTAACTTTATAAAGCAGCCTTTGTGATGATCACACACTGAGCCGGGCTTGATGCATTTGTGGTTTATTGCGGACTTTTCATCAACAATGAGCTGTAGGCGATTGTAACAAGCTAACGGGGCTAACCTGGAATAACCATTGTCCACTGGCACAAATAATAGTCCTTTATTCGGACATATGGGCTGGATATGTGCTTAAATACCAGGGAGATCCTCGCGTAGATCGTGTGTATAGCTATAGTTGAAGATCCATAGGACATGGCAGAAACAAACAGTGGTTTTGTAAAGCCCAATATTACAACAGGAGTCGCCTCACAGGGCTGCACAAACCATTAAGGCAATAACACAGAACAGAAAAGTCTCCATTGCCTTCAGTTTGACTGCAGTATAATAGCAGCAGGAAGTGCGCTAGGCCACGAACGGTGTCATTTTTTATCACAGCACCGCTCAGTGGATAAAATTTTGGGAGAGCAGAACGCCCGAATTGACAATATTGAAAATACTGTTTAAAGCACGTTGTAACTGGAAGTATTTCTCCTGCAATGCATAACTGATGTGTGGTTTACAAACACTTACATGCCTGAGCCACAGATTTGTCTCCATGATCTGGTTTACCTCGTCCTGTGGAGAAAAAGAAACACAAAACACAGTATGGTGATGTAGTGCATTTGTATGTGATCGAATCAATGTCATGGACCACTTGATAATATATGAAGAAGGTGAAACAATCCCTATTTTGTCTGTTTGTGATTTACTGAAACTGTCCAAGGACCGAATACGTCCGTGTGAATCGAACATCCCCCGACGGCGCAGACACTTTCACCTTTAGACCAATCTCACCTTGGCGAGTATATCTTGGCTCGTATCAGCCCAGTCTCCTCCAGGCAATTTCCTCTTAATCTGAGGATTTCCATTCTTGGCTGGAAAAAAAGCTTTTCACAGGAAGCTCCCACAGCTCCCTCCCCCGCCACATTACTGACTATACGCTAAGCCCAGACAACAGCACCTTGTGACATTTTAGGCATCCCTGAAATCGAAGGAACTCAATAAATCTGATTTGCTGCCTATTCCTATTTCCAACAGATTATCTTGTCTCTTTAGAAGCAGAAAATATGAGCAACAGGCCAAAAGTCTTTCTGATTTATCCAAAATCAGCTTATGTCTGTAAGTGTAAGAAAATACACTCCCAAAGAAAAGTCATTTTATTTCTAAATAATAATTTGAGTCTTAAAAGTGCATGTGACTTCATGATAGGATTTAATTATTATGAAATGGAACCAATACTAATGTAAGTGTTGTAACTGGTATTGCCTGCAGTGTTTGGGAGTAACTAAGGCCCTGTCCACACGTACTATAGATATTTGTCTGGCCACACACATTTAGATAAATGACGTCATCACTTTGGATACTTTTCTACACGCTCTGCAAAGTGGACAGAATATTGTTTCTCCAAGCTGTGCGTTTCCATGGCAACGTTATTAGTTTGACCAATAAATGAGCCCATGGAGCTGGAACGCCACGTCATCAGTTCTGTACAGAATCTGTCGTGTGGACGGAGATAGTTTGTTATTCTCTATTTGCACATGACCCATAATGCTTTGCACCTTAGGGGGTGTAGCTACGACCTGGAGGCCTTTGAGTGCGAGTGAAGCTACAGCCAAACAACTTCTGCTGTGCTCGTGATTTCTCCAACAATCAAAAACGTAATCTGGAACTACAAAGCACAAACACGGGGTTTTTCCCGATCGACTTTTAAAAATCAATAGATGAAAATATACAGATTTTCTTAAGCTTTGGTTTAGTGGAATTTGATATTTTCTTAAATGGTATTTGGAATATTAGTCTGTTTGATGACAGATCGCAACGCCATATTGTTTACAGCAGCGAACCCCCCAGGGCGCAATGCCTTATAGTGTTGTGCAAGTATCGAATATGGTTGTAGAAAAGTCTGCGTTTGTGGAGATAACAGCCTAAATATATGTATTTAGAATACTTAGTTTGAGTAACTGTATTCTGGTAAAGGTTCATTTGAGAGTGTTTAGAATACAGGTACTTTCCAAATATAAAGTGAATACATCCCAGTATCCATATTGCACATTATTAAACATTATTAAAAAGAACTTTCAATGTTGACCTGTTTTTCCTCTTTCTTTTTAAAATGCCACAAACACGGCACATGTGTCACATGACTCTGAATCTGCTGCTCCATTTGTCAACAGAGTTTTTGAGTTCATTATTAATGGTAAGTGAGTTTAGTACTCTGACTAGATAAATTAACGGAATATGTTACGAAATAAATTTTAAGGCAAGTATTCAGTAACTAAAAACAGTCTGAAGTATTCTCCCCAACACTGATTGCCTGTCACTTATGTGGCTTTGGGTTTCTCTGTTCTAGTTGTCTGTAATGGTATGTAATATGACAATAGTTCTGTTGTTAAATACATTATATCTTTTCTTGTGTGATAAAGTTTATTTCACTCTGTTTTGAGGTTGAAATTCTTGCTTGTGGAAATTTAATAAATCTAATATTGAGTTTTTCACACTGTTGTATGAAGTAAGTGGTTTGTTGGCTCGGTCTTGCAATTGCTTTTATATATTTCTAATCTTTGCAGCGTTTTTACACAAATAATGGGTAATTATCAAAAGCATTGTCCATTAAATCAGTAAACCTTTTTTTATTTTTAAATAAGTATATTATTTTAAGATAATAATTTGAGTCAAAAAACAAAAATAGGTATCCTCAAGTGCATGTGACTTCATGGCAGGATTTAATTATTATGAAATGAAACTACAACGAGGAGCAAATACTTAACATTCCTGCAGGATAAACCTCTTCCTGCCTGTCTGTGCTTGAACTCACCACTTTGACCAGCTGTGATATGGACACCTCGAACTCCACAGTGACCGGGTCAGACACATTCTCCACGGGCCTGATGAACTGGTTGTATCTTCTGAAGAGCTTCCTGAACAAACGGTCCTCCGCCTTGGAGCACAGGCACACTGAGGACACAGAGAGAGGAGAAATCAATCACGGGAAAGACGTTTGACCCAAAAATCAACACAACAAAAACCTTTAGAACGACATGTTGCCATTTCGATTGAAGCAAAACTGTCTGTGATCAAAAATTCACACATGTTCAACAAACTGAGAGCAGCTTTCTGTGAAACAAAGAGCTTTCCAATCAGCACTTGAAATGAAAAATAAATCAATGATTGCACTAATCTTTTATTTAGCCGTACAGTGGACCGTCAGTGACTTTTCCAAGCTTGAAATTCCGACAGATTTTGGTGCGGTGTAATCCTAATGCCCCACTGCAGCATAAGTGTGTCATTTATTGAAGGACCCATCACTTTTATTGGGTCACTGACCTTGGCTCTTGACACCAAATGTATTTGAAAGCAGCTTTTGAAACGGGCTAAAACCTGACTCTTACCAAGTCCACTTTCACACTTCACTTCTCGCCTTTTACCATATAATAAACTCCACTCAAAAACACATTCCCGGCCCCTCATTTTGCATGCATTACTCCATAGCTCATTAATTCTGTCAGTGTCATTGTAAAATCCTCCAAAATCCGCAAACGTTTCTCACGCCGCAGTCGCCAGTGCGGCTTTGCCCTGGCAAAAACGGCAAAAACCTGAACAGCACTGACTTGAGGCTCAGATGGCAGAACAGGAGTCGATTATGTCACACCATGATGACCTTTTCAGCACCGGGTCCAGATAGAAACCTGGCATTTATACGGGAAATAGTAATAATATCTATTTTAAAACAACACATTCTCAAAGGGCAAGAGTTTTTCCCCTTTTCGTCTTTATTATGTTGCTCTGGTTCAGGCCTTCACAAACTCCGGAGTCCGGTGTGGACCTCGAGGTTGTTTGGTCAAGACTCGTTGCCATAGCAGAACATTTCAGCAAAATTGTGCCAAAAATCAAAATACAGTATCCAAACTAAGGCTGCTCGATTGTTGAAAAAGTAATAATCACGATTATTTTAGTCATAATTGAAATCATGATTATTCAATTATTTTTCTATCTTTATTTGATTTACTTATTAATCTGTTTTCTGAACAGTCATAAAAGTACAAATGATTTCAACTATGCCTCGATTAAGGAGAGGTCTTCACACCTGCCCCCTGCTGGCCAGCCCTCACACCTGCGCGGCCTGATGACATCATCACACAGCTCTGTTTGTTTTTATGTCGGGCAAAAGCATGAGCCATGGCAATGCAAGTCTGCTTTGCAAAAAATGATTTCTTTTTTATAATTTTTTTCCCCAAAAAAGAAAATAAATAAATAAATAAAATTCATTACGCTATTTTTGTAATCGAATAGTGTAATAATCGAAATTGTAATCAAATTTTGATTAATTGCACAGCCCTAATATAATCTACATCATTAAACCAGATTTTTAAAATGTTTTTCACCTTAATGTATTATAGATGCTAATTACATTTTACAGAAGGGGTCCCGAGGGTTCCGTCAAGATTATTGTCTAATATCTAAGTCATTGAATAACGATTCTCATTTACACCCTTAACTGATGATAGAGCTGTGACTATTAACATACATTTGCTTACTGGTGTTGAAGACATGAAGCACTTCTTTTATTGGAAAATTAAGTAAGTAAGTGCTTTAACATACAATTGTACAATAAATTCAGGTGTTGGGTTAGAATAACTCTTTTTTGAAACATTGAGAAAGTGTAAAAGAGGAAATTGAGGCTCTGGGAGCTTTTAATATTTGAAATTGGTAAGAAAGTATAGCAGGGATCTTGTTAAAGATAAACAGAAAAAGAAAAATCTATATCTATCTATCTAACAACTATAACGATATAACGTTCTAGCATCTTGCATCCTTTGTACCACATTTTATTTTTTATAACAGGCAGAGCCCTGACTCTAGAGTGTCCCATCATCTCTTTACTCTTGATATTTATTTATTTTGTTTTAAATGAATCCCAATACAATGAGCAGAACAGAACACATTATCCCTTTATGCTCCTTCCTTCCCTGGTCTTAACGAGGAAATAGACTTTTATAATGTTGGTTTCTATGGCCTTTTTATGTTTCATTCTCAGTGATGGTCTTACTGTCATGTGCCACTGTAGCAGCAGCCCTTTTGCAGTCGTGAGTGTCATTATTATTGACTTTGAATTAGATGTAAACATTTTTTTCCTTGGATCTCTAGCTTACAGTCATGATACGGGTTCAGGAACCTTTTTTCTCTTTTTAATTATACATCATCCATATCTTTAACTTCTGTGAATCTTTTTTTTCTGACCTTCTGACAACCTTATGGAGAGAAAAAAATTAAACATAGATAAATAAAAAAGAAGAAGAAGAAGAGTACATAAGAAAAATAGGCAACTTTATTTATACCACGCATTTCATACACAAGGCAACTCAATGCGCCTACACATATTCTGACATTGATTTCAACCTGGTCTGCTATGAGTCCCTTCTCGGATCATGTGCATCGCATATTAAAAGCAGAAATTATTTGTTTTAACTTTATTTCATCAGCGTTGCCCCAAAGCCAACCTCAGCGCTGAGTCACTGTATAAAGCACTATTGCTGACAGTCAATACACGTAGGAGACGAAGGCTGTGGGTTTATTTATGCCTCTGTTGGGGAGCGCTGCATTTCTTTGGGTGCTGTATACCCGGACCAAAATGTGGGTGCACTCGTTTGCTAATTACCTGGAGAAAAAAAAAACCTTGAAGGCATGATGCAAATGCGTCTCAAAGGTGCGCAGCGAGCAGTTTAAATATAGTGCCACAAGATAAAGTGGTGTTTTTCAGCCCAGGTGAGGACTGCCGCCACTGCCACATCACGGCTTGTGCAAACGCAGTGTTAAAGTAGGTCACGGTTCCATCAAATTCAATAATCCCTGGTTTATAACAAAAGAGACACCTTTGTTACTGTTGGTGGGAATGTGGGAAGTGTTGAAAAGGACTCGCAATGAAGCGGAAAACAGAAAAAGCAGCTGAATTGAGTCACAAAGGTTGTCCTGTTGTGAGCTTACGTATTACACTGCTCTGTTAGTGTGGGGTTGTGCTTTTAACTGCACCTTACGTGTACCTGACTATTAATAACCACAGAAAAGAGATTAGGGAAGGAGGCAGCACAATGCACACAAAGGCCGTGTCTCCACCGGAATGTAAATGTAGTGACAAATAAGTTGACAAATGAGTAGAGGGAGGGACACCAAGCACATCCAGGTACAGTTTCCGAAGGCTTTCTCTGCAGTTCAGTCAGTATTACCATTTATACAGATTGCATTAGCCCTAAGGAGTGCATTCTGCAAGTCTTGCCATGACCTGTGGAGTCCCCCGGGGGTCAAGCTTGGGACCACTCTTATTCAACCTGTACATGCTTCCATTGGGACAGCCATAATGTGTCCGACCACAGCTATGCAGATGACACTCAGATCTATGTGTCACTGACGGCTGGTGAACACGGGCCTGTAGAAACACTCTGTCACTGCATCCAACGGATCAGTTTGTGGATGCAAAACAACTTTCTCCAACTAAACTCAGACAAAACTGAGATCATTGTTTTTGACCCACAGACACAACGACAAAGTGTCGTCAGTCACCTTGAGTCTCTCTCTCTAAAACTGAAAAATCTGGAATTCTTGGAGTAATCATGGACTCAGACCTGAACTTAAACAGCCACATCAAAGTCATAACATCAGCAGCTTTTTACCATGACCAAGATCAGAGGAATAGTGTCAAAACCAGACCAGATGTGTTTGTCTCCAGCAGGTTAGACGACTGTAACGGCCTGCTCACTGTCAGAGCTGCAGAACATCCAGAACCAGGAAATACGACCATATTAGTCCAGTGCTCCGGTGGCTTCCTGTCACTCAGAGAATAGAGTTTAAAACAGCTCTGCTTGTTACAAGTCTCTTCATGGTTTAGCACCGAAGTACATCTCTGATGTGTTAGAGCCGTATGAACCATCTCAGGCCCTGAGAACTTCAAGTAGGGGTCTCCTGGTGGTTCCCAGAGTCAGGACTAAACACGGTGAGGCTGTGTTTCAGCTTCATGCAGCTAAAATCTGGAACAGTCTTCATGAGGATGTGAGACAGGCCACAAAACCAGGCCGAAAACAGTTCTTTTTACCCGTGCATATGACAACTCAAAGTATCTGCACTCTTGCTTTTTTACTGTAATTAATCATTTTTTATGTTGATGTTTTATTGATTTGATCTGCTTTCTTGTAATTTTATGTAACTGTGAAGCACTTTGACTTGTCTTGTGTATGAATTGTGCTCTACAAATAAACTTGCCTTTCCTAAGTTTCTTCTCATTGGCCATTCCTCGTATTTGTTAAGGCTTGGTGATGGTATATAATAAGTAAAACTGAACTTCACTCGGTGTTGAACTCCCGTATATCCTCAGGTGCATTTATTTCTTTTCTTTTGAGCACTATTTAAAAGTCAGATGGATGGAAAAAGCGCTGACCCTACGCCTTCAAGTCGCCCCATTCAAAGCAGACCCAGGACAATAAACGACTTGGTTCAGACAACAGACTGACATGGTGCTGAACTCCAACTGACAACCCTCTGGAGACGAGCCAAGGGCAATAAGAAACACTCAGGTCTGAGCTGGGAGGGAGCGGGAAGGAAAGGAGACGAGGGCAGAGGAGACAGACGGAGCTTAAGATGTCAGTATGAAGAAGATTATGCGAATCAGAGCTCTTTCTATTTAGCGTGACTCACGTTGATGTTTTGCTCAAATGAAAATTTCAAGGCAAATATTTTCGGAGTGGAAGAGAGAAAGAGGCTTTAACTTTCATTACAGGCTAATTGAGATTTTTACTATATTGAATTATGACCCAAAAACATGAGCAATAACAACCAATCGTTTATCTCATATTGTCATATTTAGGTGCGGCGTTTTTTTTTTTTTGCCTTTTTCTGCATTTGCTTTTATTACTGTATTCCATATTGTTTTACTGGATATTTTTGTTCATCTTTGCTGTGTTTTTGTGAGGTTCAGTGGATTTTTTTTTTACTGCAGAGTCCGTACAAGTCATGAATGATCCACTTAAAAAAAAAAAAAAAAGTAATCAAACAGCTAGCTTCTGAGCTAAAGACACTTGACAACAGATCTTTTTTCTTCTGAGACACTGAAGAGCCACTAAGAGACCCCCATATTCTCAGCACATTGGAATCGTCACAAGAGGAAACAAAAAAGGGACAAACGAGGAGGTATCCGGGCGAGGCTCACAGCTAAACCATGCAAGTCTTATATTCAGACTATTGCTCTGACTAGTGTTCCATAAGACATATTGTTTGCGTCTGCTACGCTCTTCCCAGATGGTGAAAGACTGTTGTGTAGCAGAGGGAGGAGGAGGTGGAGGAGCTGACCAGTGCAGGACACCACGCTCTGAAACAAGGGACAAACCCAGGAGGCGGTCCACCGATTCAGAGGAGCACTGAAGGCAGGACTCCGGTCACCCCGACCACCAAAAACATGCAGGTCAGGTCGGCCCACAGCGGCTCAGGACTAACACCTGAACACATTTTATTGTACAATGACAAATGAAGACTTACTTACTTAGCTTTAGTTTAAAAGGACCACGGAAAAGCTGGACCACTTGGAAGTTGTTGGTCTAAAGTAATGAGTTCCTAAATCATCTGCGTGTTCCGTATCCCCAACATAACCAACCCAAGTTTGTTTTTCTCGCCGGGGCGAAATTTAATATTTTATTTGTGACCCAGTTCTGGTTCACATCTGTTTACTTCAGTCCAGACCGACACCAGAAGTACAACCTTACTTTGAGCGGCCTCTGGAGCTTTCCATCCTGGGGAGTTCACTTTACCTTCTTTGAGGAAGACATTTCCGGCTGGATCCTCTACATTCAGCCAAACACATTTATTAGAAGGTCGTCGGATTTTGTTGTGTATTTTGAAGTTTATTTTCGACATCTGTGTGTCAGCGCTATATGAACCATCTCTTCTTCTTGCTCAGAGAGACGCAGGAGCCCAGAGTCAGGACTAAACACGGTGAGGCTCAGTTTTAAACAGCTAAAAATGTTGAGACAGCCAGAAAAAGATTCTAAGTTTTTGAAGCAATCATTTATTTTGTGTCAATGTAATTTGCCTTCTAAAAGTAAGTTAGTGGTAGTGTAGCCAATACTGTACATTCTCCAAAGCAGTGATTCACAACCAGGGGTACAGGGACTCCTGGAGGTACATGAGCACTTGGAATTTTCTCAGATTAAAGAAATGTTAAACTGAGTAGAATTTCAATGCAAGAGAGTAAGTAAGTGCTTTATTTGTACAACAGTGTTGGATTAGTCCTGAGCCGCCATTGTGGGCCAACCTGACCAGCATGTTAGGGTTTGTCCCTGTTTCAGAGCGTGGTGTCCTGCACTGGTCAGCTCCTCCACCTCCTCCGTCCTCTTCCTCCTGCGCTGCTCCCTCCGCTCCACAACATGCCACGCCATCTTCTAGGAAGAGTTTAGCAGGCGAATATCATCTGTCGTAATGTCCAGTGAACAAACATTAGTGAGAACAATAGTAGGAAAAGAAGGTTTGCGGGGCTTGGCTGTGAGTCTTGCCCAGATACCTCCTCGTTTGTCCCTTTTTTGTTTCCTGTAGCGCCTCTTGTGACACCTCCACTGTACTGCAGGTGTGGGGGCTCTCGTTTCCTCTTCAGTGTCTCAGAAGAAGAAATGTATGCGTCTCAAAGGTCTTTAGCTCATAAGCTAACTGTTTGTTTACTTTTAAAAAACCTGTGTCCATCATAGATACAGACAGCATCTCTGGATTATGGATATATGGTTGTGTTTGAAAGCTGTTAAGGGGAAAACAATTTGGAGAAAAATCTGAACTTTCTCGAATTATTCCAAAACTACTTTAACAAATGCTGAATTATGAATATAGTTTTCGACTAAATAAAGATACAAAGACATGGAGAGGAGCAAAGTGGTTCAACAGCCCATAAATACATAAATAACGGAGAATGCCAACATGATGCTACATGTTAGCAACGTGCTAATGCTAACGCTAGCTAGCGCTTGCTACGACTGCTGTGTTTTCGCTTCAACTGAACAATCTGCTGTGAATAAACATCCATATGGACCCGATTCAGACTTTACTTTATTTGTATGTGATAAATAAGTTTATATTTCACCAGAAAATGGCTAAAGATTCTATTTTCCCCCTCGACACAGCCACGGCCCTTCTATGACGCGATGCCGTCTGTATCTATGGCTAGTCTATGACTCTCTGCAGTAAAAAAAAAACTCCACTGAACCTCATTTTTGGCAGGATCCTCGAGTTAGGGGGTTCTCCGAGGATGAATTAGTGCTTCAAGGGGTACGTGGTACAAAAAAAGGTTTGGGTTTACTTGTGTATGAATAGTGCTTTACAAATGACCTCGCCTTGCCTTAAATTAAAAGAGTGTTTCAACTCAACAAAGACCAAGACCAGAGGGGCGGAAATAACTCCGGAGTATAAAACGGTCCGTCACGGTGCCACATCACATAGTTAGTGTAATTACAAAGGCGTTTCTCAATGGAGCTGCTTTCAATGTGTCCACAGACTGTACAAGCTCTTTGATCAAACTCAAGCTACAATCACAGGCTGGCACTTCGCTGACGCGCATTTACCATGGTCAGATGGATTTCACATGGCGAATCATAAAAGATGCAATTATGTCGGAAAATGAGCTACAGGTTTGGAACACTTTCATCACTCTCGCTATAAAAATAGGTCGACCAATCATACAAAGGTCGGCGTGGTCAAGAGGTTATATCGGTGAACAACAGTATAGGGACGGTTTTGGGTTTTGTGCTGTGCTCCGGCCTCCCAGCCCAAAGAGACGCGAGGCAAAATTCATATTTAGTTCCAGAAGGTTTATCCTGAGAGCACAAAGCACCTGCGACAAGAGGATTTGGGCGGATTACGGTATAGCATGAAGTCAGGTGGATTTTGGAAGGAAAACTCACAGGCTAAACACAGAAAAGGGAGAGTCTATAAGAATGGGTCTAAATGGGTCTTGCTTTCATATATATTTAATCTTTGCAGCAATGGATGACTACAGAAAACATTGGCCCTCATTCATGATATGTTCTTTTGCACAAATTTGTTTGGGGCGACAGTGGCGCAGATGGTACAGCAGGTCGTCTCATGATCGGAAGGTCAGAGGCAAGACACGTTACCCAGTGCCTGTGTGTGAGTGGTTGGCGGAGGGACCGTTGGCACAGATGTGAGCAGCCTCGCTTCTGTCAGTCTACCCCAATGTAGCTCTCCACTATCAGCATGGAGTGAATGAACCCCCCCTCCCTTTCATGTGTGAAGCGCTTTAGAAATAAGATTCCCTTCCCTCCCTTCGCTTCTTAGTGCCTTCATTCACAAAATGTGTTCTTGGCTGAAAATGTCCCTCTGTAGAACAAATCCTGAGAACACTCATACGCACAAGAAATTTTGAGTCATGTATTTTTGTACATTTTTAATCTTCTAGCAATTAATTCCATAAAGCATGTCAATATAGGGCTGGTCGATTATTGAAAAAATAATAATCACGAGTATTTTTGTCATAATTGAAATCACGATTATTCAAACGATTATTTGTTGCCTTAAAAAACAAGTCTTTATTTTATTTATACATTTATTAATGAGAAAAACTAAGCTGAATATCTTCTGTTTTCTGAACAGTCATAAAAGTACAAATGATTTCAAGTATGCCTCTGTTTCACACCTGCCCCCTGCTGGCCAGCCCTCACACCTGCGCAAGTAAACTGAGCAGCGCGGCCTGATGACATCATCACACAGCGCTGTTTTTTTTTTTTTTTCATATTTCATTCAATAAATATTTATTTTACTTATATTTTATCTACAACGCCACAACCTACTCAAATAAATGTGATCACAAAAACTACACATTTCTAAATGTTACTTTATGCCAGGGGTAGGCACCGTAAGGCCCGGGGGCCAAATCCGGCCCTCCAGCACAGAACCTCTGGCCACCAGTATGATTTTGAGAAATATCATTATGCAAATAAGGAATCAAATACCTGTTTAAGTACTCTAAAAATGCGAGAAATAGTGTTTTTTATAGTGTATTTTTTAAATGTCTTTGCAGAACATCCCACTTGGTCATATATAATGTAAAACAGTGATTCTCAACTGGTGGGTCGGGACTCAAAAGTGGGTCGCGAGCCTAGGGAACTTTTTTTTCAATATTTTCCATCTGAAACAACATGGAAACACACTGGAGTCTGTTCAAATTAGTATTATTGGGTTGTTTTGATCATAATTTCAGTCTTAAAAGCAATGTTCAATAAAAACATGTGTGGTAAATACAATATTTTATAAGATATATGACAAATTACAGTTTTATTTGGGTTTGTTTTTATGTCAGCCAAAAGCGCGAGCCATGGCACGCGAAATGCGAAGGGAAAATAAGTCTGCTTTGCAAAAAAAATAATAAAAGTTTTTAAAAAAAACTCAGAACACAGGTATAGTATTTCCCTACTTAAGAACATGTCGTGAATCTGCCATAGTTTTCTGACACTGTCTTTGTAAGAATGGATTTTAAGCATTTTTTGATGTTCATGAATGAGGCCCATTGTTCATTAAACAATCAAAAAAATCACTGATCAGCAATCCTTTTTTATATAAACACCAAAGGATTCTTCTGAGTGGCAAAGATGTTTTTAATGTAAAAATGTGTCTCAAATGCTAATGCGACCGCTGGAATTTGTCCAATGAGTCAGACGCACTGAGAGAAAAAACATTTCGGTCACATCAATCAAAAGGCTACACTTTCAATACCAGCAGATTAAGTCAAAATGGAAAGAAATATAGGGTCAGCCTTTACAGCACAGTCTCCAGCCTTTATGCCGAATATCAATAATTTACCTCTGTGTGCGGAATACGTCAAAACTCACTTTGAAAGCCGGGGGGGGAGTGGGGGTTGGATCCCAGGAGCAATCCCAGGTTTATGAGGACCATAGGTCAGAACGGGAGAGATACTTGAGGCATAATGTGGGCCAGATATGAAGCAGTGAGGAGAGTCAGATGGGGGAAGGCGGTCAAGGCTTTGAAGGACAGACAGACAGTAAGTGATGAGTGAGAAGAGAGGATACAGTAAGAGCCGCGATTTAGCCTCCACCCTCCTCCCCTGAGCATGCAAAGGCTTTTAGAGCGGAGAGAACGGAATAGAGACAGAGCCTTTTCACTTCTTCATCACGCACTGGGCTGTAAATATTGTATAAAGATGGCGCAGCTGCGTGATGAAGCAAATTCCCCATCAAAACTGCAAACTATTGTTGCTTCAAAACTCCCAGTTGAGACGCGGAGACGTGTTTACCTCTGAGATTACGCCGGGGTAAAGTAACAAAAGATGATGTTTCGAGCTCACGGCAGAAACACGACTATGGACTTATTGGGACGAGGGGGTTTAGGGAAAGAGATGGGAGGGAAAGCTGCCAAAACAACACGTGTTTTTTTGTGACAAAGTGTTTTCGGAGGCAGGTCATGAACAGGTCAAAATACCCTGTCTGACCCTGAGGAGGGGGGGGGGCAAGGTCAGACGCTCTGCTGCTTCATGGAGCTGCCTTTAGCTTTGATTACAGCACACATTCGCTGAGGCATTGTTTCAATAAACTTCGGCAAAGTCAAAAGATCCAGTGTTGCATTAAGGCGAAGCACTGCAGGTGAATAGAGAAACTTTTTAAATGTAGAGAAACTGCTGCTGTCGATTACTGTCATAAATATGTGATGCAAGTTTTTGTCATTTTGCGTTTTCATATAAAAAAATAAGGCTGTTTATGCCTAAAAATGCTCTAATTCTCCTGTGTTTTCAATGATGACATCTGAGAAATGGATTGAGCCTGGTTTAAATTGATGGTTTTATTTCGCCATCATATTAGTTACAAAGATTTTTTTCAGAGGTAATTTTGAATATCTTGTTTAGCTTTAAAGGAATAGGCCACCGTTTTTACATACTGAGATATGTTTTTACCTCAGCTTAGACGAGTTCATTTGTACCTAACACAGCACAGGCGGCATAATCCTGGTATTATTACGCCTTACAATATAGTTCCTCTCTTTCTCCGCTTAGAAAATCCACATTGCTTCATTTTGTGTGACTATACTTCGATCGTGTAACCATATATAAATTGGGAAAACGTGGAAGAGCTTGGTAGCTTCTATCTTCACCTCGTTTGGAGCTATAGAGGAGGAGAGGCTAAATGCTAACGTCGTCTGTGCTGTGTTTACGTGACTGAGGGCACGCGTGACGACCAGACATGTACAAATGAACTCGTCTAAGCTCAGGTAAGAACATATCACAGTATGTAAAAATTAAGGCCTATTCCTTTAAAAAATAGTTATTTTTGTTAATGTAAAAAATTGAAAAATATATTTTTTTATTATTATTATAATAAACTCAATAAATCAGGTTAGGGATTAGACATTAAAAAAATCCCTCTGAAAAAAATCTTCAAAGTATTGTTAAGTCCAAGACTGGAAAGTTTGAAGTCTGTAGTAGCTACTTATGTGGAGAGATTGTTGCACCAATGTGACAAAAATGCATTTTCAGAAAATGGGGCCTGAAATTACAATTTATCTACAAATAAATCTATTGAGAAACATTGAATCAGTGCTATAATTAAACATGCTTTTTTAATATTTTATATTTATATTCTGTTTCCAGGTGAAAGTTTATAATGTTAAAGGAACTATGCTATACTGTAAGTGTTTTCCCCCCCCCTACATGTTCCAACAATGTCCTAATGTGTAGAATGAGCTCTTACCTGTTCACCACAACTGTCTCTAAAATCCTGCACTGTCACTCAAAAAGGTGTCAATGCGGGTCTGAAGTGCCGTCATGCACGAGCTTAATATAGAAGCTGCAGTTATGCGTGAGACCTGAGGTGGCAGCAGTGAGACCAAATTGGCGCAAAACCTGAAAACTTTGCCTGCAGTGTCTCCCCTTAAATGTTCACCGAGATCTTGTATTAATGATGTGAGAGTGTGGCCACTGTGCAAAGTCTTCACCAGCACATCCCAAAGATTCTCAGTGGTAAATCCACTCTGTGGCGGCCGGTCCGTGTGAAAGTGATGTCTCTGCTCCCCAAACCACTCTTTCACATGTCTAAATAAGTTTACGTGACCCCTGGAAGTACGTGGGCACATAGCAGTCCGGATTTCACAAAGAAGGTGAAAATGAATAGTATTTCAAGATTTTTTCAGAGGAAAGTCATTTTTTTTGGGATGCTTTGCATATAAAAGTTTAAAATTGTAGTCTAACGTACTAATGCATTTAATTTTAGTTGATAAATGTCATTATCGGTCGTGTCCTCGAAGTATGGGGGGACTCGTTGTACAAATAGACACTGGAAATGGTACACAAGACACACTCGCACTCCATTATTGTATTGAAATTTAATATTTGCCATTGTACGATAATGGGTCTAACATTACGTTTACTGAGAATAGCCTATATGCAGAACCACACAATCCTGAGTTTAATACAAATGGACTGACTGTGAAATAATTCATGCCACAATTCATGTAAAGCGTTCTCCATATTGTAGCGTGAGAGTGGCCCACAACACAAAACAACACTGGCTCGATCTTGTGACTGAAAAGTGTGCAATATTGCGCCGATACTACAGTATAATAACACTTGTCTTGACGAGTGAAGAATTGTTTTGACACTGCACTTCCTCATCACTGTGTCCGGTTCCCTTTTTAGTCTCATCTTTGATTCTCCCGATTCCTCAGATGATGGCACTATAAATGGTCCAAAATAGCTCCATTAGAGGCTGTTTGACTTTCACAGAACACCGCGCACATTTCTGACTGCTCATGTATTTTCATGACGACACAAAATGAACTTTCTCCACCTTCGAAAATGAGCAGATCAAATAGAAATGTGCACGTCTTCCCCCCCCCCCCAAGGCGCACTCCCCCAAAAGTGGGTTGCATCAATTTGAATATGTTTTATGTGAGCAAGTCACTCAAGCTGCTCGGAGCAATAATTCAACAAAAAAGATCATGAATTAAAAATGGTACAGTTTGTCTTCATTAAAAGTCGGCAATACAGTCGGCTGTTATCATTCAGGGAGGTGTTCGCCTTTTGCTTTCCAAACCTGGCAGTTATTAATGCAGAATTACAGCAGATATATTCAGTCGCTGTCAATTAAAAGTAGAGACGCACTGATCAGATACCGATACTGGGGATTTGAGTATTGATATTAACCGATAAGAGACTTTCTTAAAAGTGTCTTTCTCTGTGAAAAGGTGAATGGGCTGATCTTCTCTTGCCAACAAGATGTTAAATATTAATTCTATCTATTAATACATGAATGTAAAAACATTAAACAAGGACACTGGACTTTTCTACATTAAAGGGACTATACAGAGTTTAAAAATGTCAAAACTAAGTATTTTCCTCCCCCTACATGTTCCAACAATGTCCTGATGTGTAGAATGAGCTTAGACCTGTTCACCACAACTGCCTCTAAAATCCTGCACTGTCACTCAAAAAGGTGTTAATTCGGGTCTGAAGTGCCGTCATGCACGAGCTAAATATAGAAGGTGCGGTTACACGTATAACCTGAGGTGGCAGTAGTGAGCATAAAATGGCCAACTTGCATCTAGCCCCTTTAAATATCCTTGGCTACATGACAGGTTTTTAGGTTGCACTCCCAAAGTGATCTGATTATCACAAAAAGCCAATATGTTTGATCAGTTATACTTTAATAGCATTTCATAAACTAAAATACAAACACTTGGCAGCTCCAGCAGTGTCCAATTTTATTGTATTACTTAAGGTGATATGATCATAGTTTCTGTCTTAGCCTCGATTAGTTGCCACTAGCAATAGTAAGTAAGTAAGTGCTTTATTGTCATTGTATAAGCGCACAACGAAATAGTGTCAGTCCATGCTGCCACTGTGTGTCAACCTGACCCGCATGACCTTGGAGGTTGGGGAAACTGGCTGGCTGCCCTCTGTCTCCTCTGATCCTCTGAAACAGTGCAGCACCTCCTGGGTTTGTCCCTGTTTCAGAGCCTGGTGTCCTGCACTGGTCAGCTCCTCCTCCTCCTTCCTCTTCCTCCTGCACAGCTCCCTCCATTCCTCAACAGCCTTTCACCATCTCCTCGCTTGTCCCTTTTTGTTTCCTGTAGCACCTCTTGTGATGCCTATAATAATATAAGGTAGCATCTATCTATCTATCTATCTATCTATCTATCTATCTATACTGTTTCTCGCCACGGCAGAAGAATATGAAAAACCACTGGCGTTTCCTTTTGGGGCAGAATTCACAGCAAACATGATGTTTGTAACACGTAGCAGTGACTGGCCATCAGTAACTTGTTCTTTACACAATCGTAAGCTATCTCTTCACTTGTTTGGGACCCTGCTAGTCATTACGCATTACAGGACACAAGTCATGTAGTGCTTCAGCTGTTTGTGCCAACCCTGCCCTAACATTCTGGATGTACTGTTGCTGTCGAGTTCAAAGAGTCATTCATTTGTCTTTTATATTCTAAAATCTATCATGATGAAAAGGTAAATCGTTTAATTGGATTCACCCAAAGCGTTCGGTTTAATTCTTCACAGTTTTAACTTTTTTGTTTTTAAATAATGTGCATTTTTGTCCCAACGAGGTGAACAGAGGTGTCCCGCACTAAATCTCAATGATGTGTGCTCCGTGTGCTCCTCATAAAGGTCCTCGAGCCAAATGAGCAGTTTTAGTGTCCATAAACCCGCACAGACAGTTGTTTAGGGAGAGCTGTAGAAACACTCTGGGATGTGTGACTCTTTGGCCACGCCCCCTTTTAAGTCCACCCTGTTTTTCTGCTCTAGAAATGCTTGTATGACATAACCAGTGACCGGATCACCGCTCATGCATTCACTCACATTAGAGGAGCAGCCTGTATTTGAATACAAAGGACAGCAGCCGCGTGAACGCACCTACAGGCTGAAGTAACACATTTGCACTGGCCCACTTTTGAGACCTGGAGTCGACTACTGTATGCAGACTATATGTGAAAAGAGCGTTTCTAGGCCATACGGGATAGTAGTTACAGTCACAAGCAAGAACGTGGATCTAACTCACACATTTAAGATTTGTGCTGAGCTGAAAATGTGCAAGAATATGTTTGTGTGAAAGAAAGTTTTTAGGCGTCTGCCCGATTTTACTGTAAGGCGGGGTGGGCAACATCAGAGCCTCTGGCCATTTTCAGAAATACAATTACACAATTCATTTATCAAATACCTTTTGAAGTGCCCAAAAAATGCAGAAAATACTGTAAATTACTTCCAAATATCTTAGAGGACGCCCCACACCCCATATTATCAGGACAGATCAGATGAACAACACTGGGATTTGCCACGATTGGCAGGTTCGGCCCCTGAACTTTTCATTTATTTATTTAAAGATAAAGGGGGAATATGCAAATTAATGAACATTTAACGAATATAAATGTGCCAGATTATAGCCTTGGGCTGATCCAAACAGCAGAGCCCCTGGCAGGTTGATGTTTAGAAAACATAAAAGCACAGACTATACAAAAATACTATATACACAGAGTATATACAGTACAGAGGACATGTACAAAGACAGACAATAAACATGTGAGACGGAATATGCCAACCAGCGGAGACAAAGCAATGTATTGCACAACCTCCTATTGCACAGAGTCCCACTTTTAGTCTTAGTCTAATACCTATTGCACTGATCCCTATTGCACTGATCCCTATTGCACTTATCACTATTGCACTGATCCCTATTGCACTGATCCCTATTGCACTCATACCTATTGCACGGATCACCATTGCACTGATCCCTATTGCACTCATACCTATTGCACTGATCCCTATTGCACTGATCCCTATTGCATTGATCCCTATTGCACTGATCCCTATTGCACTGATCCCTATTGCACTCATACCTATTGCACTTGTCACTATTGCACTGATCCCTATTGCACTGATCACATTGCACTGATCCCCATTGCACTCATACCTATTGCACTGATCACCATTGCACTGATCCCTATTGCACTTATCACTATTGCACAGATCCCTATTGCACTCATACCTATTGCACTGATCCCTATTGCACTCATACCTATTGCACTGATCCCTATTGCACTTATCCCTATTGCACCGATTCCTATTGCACTGATCACATTGCACTGGTCCCTATTGCACTCATACCTATTGCACTGATCACCATTGCACTGATCCCTATTGCACTTGTCACTATTGCACTGATCCCTATTGCACTGATCACATTGCACTGATCCCTATTGCACTGATCACATTGCACTGATCCCTATTGCACTTATCCCTATTGCACCGATTCCTATTGCACTGATCACATTGCACTGGTCCCTATTGCACTCATACCTATTGCACTGATCACCATTGCACTGATCCCTATTGCACTTGTCACTATTGCACTGATCCCTATTGCACTGATCACATTGCACTGATCCCTACTGCACTGATCCCTATTGCACTGATCACATTGCACTGATCCCTATTGCACTGATCACATTGCACTCATACCTATTGCACTGATCACCATTGCACTGATTCCTATTGCACTGATCACATTGCACTGGTCCCTATTGCACTGGTCCCTATTGCACTGATCACATTGCACTGGTCCCTATTGCACTGATCCCTATTGCACTCATACCTATTGCACTGATCACCATTGCACTGGTCCCTATTGCACTGATCCCTATTGCACTGCTAACTTGCCTCCCCCTGCTGTAAGGAATGCTTTATGTCGGCCGTTCTGTGATGTTCTTCTTCTTCAAGTGTTACTCATGGGTCATCCGCATTTTTAATCCTTTCAACGACTGCAAATATTGTAATTCATGCTTCTGTAATGAATTTATGTCATGTGTTTGTTTTGTTCTGGTTTTGACATGGTTTACGCCTGACATAATCCAATTCAGGTCTGTTTTAGTCTCACCCAGACCCCATTTAGTCCTGATATGATCTGGATCTGGTGGTTCTTGAACAGTCACATAATTTAAGAGTTTCTAGTCTGAGGATCGGTCTGCTTTAAGATCGACTTACACCTTGGGGTTTATATGCTAAGTGTAATAGCAGAGTAAAAGTTGCTGCATATATTTCATTCCTGATACTGGAGCAACTTCTCCAAACTCGTTCAAACTTGTTCTTCCGCAGAACTTTCATTCCCCAAGTGCCACTAGGGTGAACTTAGCATTCTAACACTGTGCGTGAAATCCAAGTTCACTTTCAAGGACGCTTCCTCTGGCGCTTTAGATTAGTTTTTTTTTTTTTTTTCTTGAAAACGTCTTTCTCCCAAACCTGTGTGAAATAACTTTTCTCACAAATCCACTCAAAGAGAAACTGGGGGGAAACACCTCAGAGCCACGAGGGTCACGCATGGAGCCGGAGTGTGGAGGCGCCTGATAACGGCAGCACAGCGCAGCCTATCTGCCACCATGCATAAATCAGATAGCGGCTATTTATGCCCTCGGAGCAAGTGTTTACGTTGACGCTTTGAAATGCCGCAGCATAATTACAGAGCGCGCGCGAGCATCTATTTCACAGAGCGGCTGCGTGTCAAGATCCCGCCTACGCTGTGGTCAGTGATTAGGGCGCCGCCAAGAGCACTTCAATAAAATCAGTCCCTTCATTCAACCCCCATTCTTGTAGTCTCTCTTTCCCTGTATGGCCACGCAACGTCAGCGCACGGCCTGTCCTGATGTTTTACCATAAATAAATAAAAAATACATCCCAAGACCAAGCTTTCCCCAACAACTTTTCCCAAAATCCAAAAAGGCGTTATCAAATCTCCAACTCTCCCACCTCACTCCCCAAACTTTCATCTCCTCCACCTGCAAAGCAATATTTCCACACTTCTCATCCACCACGTGTTTAGCAAATCCGGGAATGAACCGGTCCCGTAAACAAATCCCTTATCTCTTTCGGATTTCGCCTCGCGTCAAGGAGCAGCATTAGCATTCATCTGCATGTTTGCGCTCCAGCACGGTGGCCTATTTTGTCAGAACAGTGACACTTGGGGGGGGGATGCATAACTTTACGCTTCTAGCAAACGAAATTCCAGGGTTAAATGTAAAAACAAAGCACTTTTACGCACGAGGATAAAGGGTGTTCGTTGATGGCACAAAAAAACAATAAGCAAAGCCAACAAGTGACCAGAAAGAGAAGAAGAAGAAAAAAAGTACACAATGCGCACAGTGTTAACTATCCCGCCTCCCGTTCGTGTTTACCTTGCGTTATCACCGCCACGAGCAGGAGCAGGAAAGTCCATCGGTGCGCCGGCTGCATGTCTCTCCCGTGACGCGTGGGGGGTCCGGTCCTTGCCCCTCGCACAACTCTTTCCGCCAATAGAGAGAACATTAAAGCAAGATCGTAAGAGTCAATTAGAAGGGGAGAAAAAAAAAACAAGCGCGCGTGTCACTTCCCCCCGTCTCTCTCTCTGCGTGGTGCCCTCTTGGCGTAGTTCTGCCGGTGCGCTCCTTCCTCATCTGATCCCAACATGACTTGGTTCGTCCCTCCCCTATGAGCGCGCTGCTCGGCTCCCCTTTCGGCGCAGACCCGCACAGACGCACGCACTCAACACAGAAACCACCCGAAAGCTCGCGCTAAAGAGGAGGACCGTGATTGTATTTTTGACTGCAGCAGTTTCTCCAAACATGCCATCAGTATACAGGCGCTAAATCATCTTCATCGTTTTTTTTTTTTTGTTTTTTTTTACAGGAGTCATTTACGAACAGAAAACCCCTCAGTATAAGATCAACGGTTAAAGTGTGTGACAAAAGTGGATGTTTTTGGAGAAAGTTAACGCGACGTTTCCCCTGAAGGTTTTAGCACCTTGGACAGCGCCCACAAAAAGATCCACCTTTTTAACCCCTTAACCCCCGCCTGAACCAAGCACATTATTGGTTTTACCCCAATCTAAAAGCTTTAAGGGACTATACGGAGTTTAAAAATGTTACATGTTCCAGCCATGTTCTAATGTGTAGAATGAGCTCAGACCTGTTCACCACAACTGCCACTAAAATCCTGCACTGTCACTCAAAAAGGTGTTAATTCGGGTTAAGTGCCGTCATGCACGAGCTTAATATAGAAGGTGCAGTTACACGTAAGATCTGAGGTGGCAGTAGTGAGTATAAAATGGCCAACTTGCATCTAGTCCCTTTAAAAAAGTGACAAAAAGTTGACGAAAAAGCAATAGAAATGCGCAACAAGAAAAGCAAAGAAGAAGCAGCATAATCCGACAAAAACATGACAAAAAAGAGACAGAAAAACATGACAAAAAGGGCGACACATGAGCGACAAAAAAATTGCCGGAAAACACGTCAATAAAGCATCGAAAAAGCAATGAAACCAACAAAAACATGAAAAAAGAGATCAAAAAACCCCTCAAAAACACAGTGAAAATGTGACAAAATAGTTACGATCACTTTTTTAGTTATTAGCTTTCAAATGAGGCGCTCCTGTTGCTCTCCAGTCAAGAGGCTTTTAGATTTGGGTAAAGCCGAACTGGAGAAAATAGGCAGGGGTAAAAGGTTAACGCAATGTTGCCCCTGAAGGTTTCAGCACCTCGGACAGCGGCCACAAAAGATCGCCTGAACCGAGCACATTTTCTCCAGTTTGGCTTTACCTCAATCGAAAAACTTAGAAAAACGCATCAAATTAGTTGACGAAAAAGCAACAAAAATGTGATCAAAACACAACAAGAAAAGCCATGAAGAAGCAGCATAATCCGACGAAAACAAGACAAAAAAGAAACAAAAACATAACCATAAAGTGACACATGAGCGACAAAAAATGTGCCGGAAAAGCAACAAAAACGTGACGAAAACACAACAATAAAGCAACAAAAAAACGATGAAAACCCAACAAAAACATCAAAAAAGACACAAAAATGCTTTAAAAACGACAACGTGACAAAAAAAAGTTACTATCACTTTTCTTTTTCTTAGCTTTCAAATGAGGCGCTCCTGTTGCTCTCCAGTCAAGAAGCTTTTAGATTTGGGTAAAGCCGAACTGGAGAAAATAGGCGGGGATAAAGAGGTTAACGCAACGTTGCCCCGAAGGTTTCAGCACCTTGGACAGCGCCCACAAAAAGATCCACTTTTTTTCTTTCAGAATTTGGTTGAATTAGCCTTGAATCAATAAATAGCCTAAGTGAATAAACATCTGAACTGCATGGAAACTACTTATTAACGCTAAGTTTATTATCATTTTGTCGACAGCGAGCCTATTAGTGGCACTTCCTCCCCCCGTTATCAACATCATGCTGGGTTCTTCAGCAGACGTTTAGTCAGAAACAACAGCAGCAGCAGCAGCAGCAGCAGTGCATGTGCTCCGAGAAGTGGCATTACTGTGTCTCTCAATGTCTTGTTTCTGCTTCATTGAAAAGCCGCTCTCTCGCATGACGCTCCCCTGATGCCTGTTTACCACCAGCAGGATGGCACTGATTAAGTTTAATTTTAGCCCCCCCCCCCCCCCCCCCCGATTTTCCATGCTCCGCTTGACGTCATCAAACAAAGCAATTAAGGAAGTCACGCTTAACAGAGCCGAGCTAAAGCAAGACAGGACAGCGCACAACACCCAGGTGCGGCTTTGTGATACATAGAAGTGTAATGATAACCTTTTCAATCGCACAAGACGACGCCGATTTCAAGCATGTGCTGTCATTGTGGATCAGATTTACATTTGTTGACTTGAGCATCAGATTTAAAGAGGCATAATTGAGGACCCCTGCACCTTCGACCTATGAAAATGTTAAGAAATTACCCTGTATTAGTGATGGGGTTTATGGCTCTTTACCGAGTCTTTGGGATCTGTTCTAAAAACTGGCTCTTTTTAGTTTAACATTTGAATAACTCCGGCCTGATAACTCACAATGTCTAATACGCAATCGATAAAAGGCACACTATGTTTTGGGACTGATGTTTACGCTTTGAAAAACATGTTTGTGAATAAAATCTTGCGCCATAACTAATAAAAAAGAGGCTTCAACTGTCGGACAAATCATTTTTGGTGAATTTAGCTTTGACTTTAGAGCAAAAAGCTTTCACTTGTGTCGGCTGCTCCGGTGTCGGGCTGATTCCTGTGTTCGTTCAGGGGAGTTTTGGGTAAATTAACTGAAAAAAAAAAAAAAAATCTGGCTCTTTTCACAACTGAGATCCGATTCTAACCATTCGCCTTAAAGGAACAGGCCACAGTTTTTCCCAAGTGAAGTATGTTATTTCCTGAGCTCAGACGAGTTGATACATACCTGTCTGATCTTTGTGCCCGTGGAAGAGCGTGGTCGCTTCTAACTTCACCCCGTTTGGAGCCATAGGAATATGCTGGGAGAGGCCAAATGCAAACACATCAATCTCCCACCCACTCCCACTCACTTTCGGATCCTGACCCACCAGATGTGAACCACTGAGCTAGAATTATATATTAAACCCCACCACCACCAACCCCTAAAAACCGGGGTAAAATAATAATATGTGTCATGATAGGCTAACTACATTGAAATGAGGCACTTTAATACATTGTGTATGGGAATGTCCCAAATTGGTGGCTTTCGGGAAAATGGTTGTCTACACTTTAAGCAGTATTGTAAAATTTCAAATACCATGCACACCAAAACTCTGCATTTTGGGAATATATCCACAGAATTTCATCCTCCTGCAGGCCAGGAGGATGATTGCTTTGTCCTGGAAAGACACTGAATTATCATCTGCGCAGTCTTGGTTGAGAGAGATGACAACATCAATCACATTGGAACGGTTAACATACATAACAAAGGGTAAAGCACAAGAGTTTGAGGAAGTATGGACGCTTTTAATTGACTTTCTTAAAAAATGATAAAATATGTCTGATTTCAGGTTGAGTGTGACTTATTTTATTTTATTTTGTTTTATTTATTTTTATTATTTTGCATCTGATTCATGTTATTTGTCATTGTTTTTGCTACATTGGAAAATTAATAAAAAACAGTGATGAAAAAAAAACTACATTGAAATGATGCCTGCACATACTGTATATGTATTTACATGTATCATTTTAAGCTAAACCCTCTATTTCTTTTATTTTCTTTATTATTTCTTTTTTTTTTGGTCAGAGGATTTTGTTCACACATAGACAGGTGAAAAGTGAAAAAAAAAATCAACCCAGAGCTCAAACGCCACAAAAACACGCCTGTCTTCTCTCAGTCTTATTAGTAAAATTGGTTAGGAACCGGTGGCCATGTGTGTTTCTGACAGGACTGTTTAGGGTGACGCACCATGGCCTGCCGCACTGCTTTGCCCCACTGCTCTGCCCCACTGCTCTGCCCCACTGCTCTGCCCTGCATCATGTCTAATTCATGTTTTTGGTAAAAGCTGGATGCAGTGACTGGAAAAGCCATTAGAGCGTCTTGTTTTCACTCTCACTCACTCGCTCTCTTTTTCCATCTATAATTTTCCTTTATTCTACATGAAATTAAAAAAGGAATAAAAAAGCTCTCACGTATCAGTTCGCCGTGTTGTTTTAAGTCGTCTTATGAACATCTGTTTGCCTTCGTCTTCTTCTCATCCACACAATGTACGCTCCTCCCAAGCGATTGCAAGACATAAAAAATGTCTATCTATCCCCCTCGCTACAACTTTTAGATGATCCTGAATTATTCACGTGCACATATCTGCCGCACATCCCTGACCCACAGAGGAGAAGTGCTTTTATTTTCATCCAGAGTAATGAAATGTGGATGGCCTCCTTTATTCTCCCTGGCATGATCCTCTCGCTGAGGTGGGTTTAATGGAGCGGGAGGTGATCACCGGCTTCTGGAAGAGTCTATGCGAGGCTCTGAGGTTTGATCTCATGTCCTCTATGACCACATGATGGAAAGTGGAGAAAACTGGATTAACGGGGAAAGGTGTGGAGTGGAGCGGTGAGTGTAGTTTCCAGTTCTGAAGTTATCCCATTTTGACAACAGTGCATGTGGCAATAAAAACGTGATGCACAACTGGGCACTTCAGAGTCCTCACCCACTGCCCCTAAAGAACTATAGGTGTAGGATGGTCCAAATGCAGGGGACAAATTTCCCAACAAAGATAATGGAGTCTACAAATACAAATACATTCAGTTGCAGTCGTTTATTATCATCGTTAAAGACAGATGAAAGTCACTGAGTTAATGTTTCATCTTTCACCTCGCCAACGGCAAAGGATGTTTTAGCTGCAGGCTGATTATACATGATCTAGTACAGAGGGGTTAACCAGCTAGAGATAACCGTCAAAAAGCAGAGAGTAATGATTAGTGCAAGTTCATAGAGTTATAAAGTGTCAATATAAGGCACTTTTTATGCTACAAAGAAAAGTGTGAAGATGCAGAAGTAAAGACAGGGAGTAGCAACATCAATGAATGAATGAATGAATGTATTGCACGTTATTGTCTCTGTTGGGCGCATTGTTTTGAGCACACAATGCAGATTCAGCTGACAACATATGAGACAACAATTGGTGCAAATAAATATAAAATTGGTAACAAAATGAAGTGCAGACTTGAATTAATCAAAGGACTAGATGTTTAAATCCCAGGTGATTCAGCTCTGCATTGAATTGGGAGAAACTCTTGTTTTCAGAACTTTGCTTCTTTAAGCTCAGATCTAAAACTGCGCTCAAGCATGAATCAGTTTAAGAAGAAATATAAAGAAAACATTTTTTTGAAATATGAGACAACAGAACTTACAGATTATAAGTGATTTGTCTCATGTATGTGCCTTGTTACTATTGCTACTTAGCAATTTTCTTTTGAGTTTTGAGTAACTATGTAGGAACAGGAAAATGATGATGTTATCAATATGTTTTTGAACTAGGGGGTGGGGTTAAATAAGTTTAACTTCTCCTCACTCCTTTTTGGACATGTGCATTTGTATTTGGCTTTTCAAGGGAACTGACAAGTTTGCTTTGTCTTTTTGATTTGTAACAGCCTTTACGTTTAAAATTTTGTAAAGGTATTGTGTTGCTCACATGCTCAAAATAAAATAACGAACGACCTACTCAGGGTGTTATTACCTATGCAGCACATCGTCAGTTGTGAACCTCAACATCATTTGGTGTTTCGGCCATTTATCACAAGATACCCTCCGATGAGGCCCACTTCAGGTTCAGATCAGACCTGGGCGTGTGCTGCATAGGGTGTTATGTGTTCATTTTACCCCCCATGCCGTCTCCTTCCTTCTCAGCCAAAGCCAGTGACTGCTTCTTTCTGCAGCAGTGGCGAGTTCTTTGACTATCTTCCTGTGAGCGTGGTCTCTGATACCCATTTCTTTCAGAAAATGAGTTGTGGAGTTTGCAACGAAACCTCTACAGCCCACTTCCACCGGCCTCACCTTCCTCAACCAACTCCTCTCTTCAGCCTCAGGCTCCAGTTGGGAGTACCGAAGCTCTTTGTGCTTGTATGCTTCATCGATACCATCCTCCCATGGAACCGTTAACTCAACGATAAAAGCTCGGTGGCAGGAGTTGGACATAAGCACCAGGTCTGGGCGCAGCATAGTCACTGCGGAAACACAAGCCTCTTGTCAAGATCGTCCAGTAATTCCCAGTCCCTGGCTCCATTGAATGGGTTTGAAACTCTAGTATTATACAATGCAATAAATGAACACATTTAAAAAGTAAAAAACCCAATCATCCGACTGACCATGGGCAGACAGGTAATAAGCATGAGCAGAAACAAGGGGATGTTGCGATTACAGAGCTGCAGATGAAATAATATTTAGAGAATAATTGTTTCTGGTAGAGGGGAGGAGGAAAGGACAAGTAACAGGTTAAATGTTGCAGTAACGTTGCAAAGTCCAGTTCACAGTCTGAGCAGGTGTGGGAGTGAGGCACAATGAGGAGCGTAAGAAATATACGCTCCTCATTGTGTTACAGGAGAGACAAAAACAAAAACAAAACTGGATGCGATATGATTACAATTTCACCAATCATTTTGTAAAACGTTTTTAGCTTTTTTAGCACATACCACATTTAAGTCAGCAAACTCCAAACACCCACCCATGCACTTGGGGCTATCTCCAAATCAGGCTTATCCTTCAAAAAAAAGTGAATTTTCTTTAAAGCTGCTGATATATTAGCCCTTGAACGTGGGGAATTACAGCATACGGGGCATTAAGTGCAAAGTCAGGTGAAATGGAATTGGCTGACAGCTCCTGCCATAAGTAAAGTTATAATGGAAGGAGTGAGAGGTTCAGTCCACTGCCTCCATTATGGGAGGGCTCATCACTGCATTATTGATCCTATAGGTTAACATATGGCAAGTAAAATCCAATCCATTATTGTTTTCTTTATCAATCATTTATTTGACTGAATTTATTTCGATAATGGGCCTGTCAGACATGATGTTATGTGTTTTGGCCAGAGCTGCCCCATATGCAACAAATCAAATCAGACTGTTTTCTCTCAGAACCGTCATCGGCTTCTTTGAAAAGGCTTGTTTTTGGTTAGTTTGACACTTACCTTGACTTTACGCTTTCATCACTTGTTCTCTCATGTTGCCATCTAGCTTCATCTATGCCTCTTCTTCTAAAATACCTGCAATTCCCTCTGTCTTTGTACGGCAGCTTTTTTTTTGTTCAGAGGATTTATTACTGCAGAGAGTGAAGGACCCAGCTTTTAACCTCTTACCCTTTTGTGGCTTTTTTGTTGGTTTTATGTTTTGTTATGCTTTTTTTTTTAACTAGGGTTAGGATTAGTTAACCCTAATCAGGATATAATTAGGGTTAAGAACGGCAAATGTAACATAAATTGTGTTTCACTCACACAGATCTCACACATATTTTTTTTTAGAAACTAGAAGGTCTTGGCTTTCAAATAAGGTATTACACTGGCAAATATGCTGTAAACTCTCCAGTCAATATGTTTTGAGATTTGGATGTAAATAACTGTTAACCCTAGCCCTAAGGTGGCAGTTAAGTGGTTAAGCTTTTAGGTTTTGGGTAAAGCCAAACTGGAGAAAATACACAAATACAAGGACAGCATTAAATTGACTATACAGAGTTTAAAAATGTTAAAACTTGAGTATTTTCCTAATGTGTGGAATGAGCCCAGACCTGTTCACCACAACTGCCTCTAAAATCCTGCACTGTCACTCAAATACGTGTTACTTCGGGTCCAAATTGCCGTCATGCACAAGCTTAATATAGAAGCTGCAGTTACACATATGACCTGAGGTGGCAGCAGTGAGCACAAAATGACCAATTTGCATCTAGTCACTTTACTAAGAGACCCAACACACCTGATGCACAGTGGAGGCGTCACAAGAGGCGCTACAGGAAACAGCAAAGGGGCAAACAAGGAGGTATCCGGGGCAAGACTCACAGCTGAGCAACACAAACCTTCTGTCCCCACTGTTCTGACCAATGCCCGTTCACTGGAGAAAAAGACAGATCACATCCGTCTGCTACGCTCCTCCCAGAAGATGGTGAAAGACCATTGTGGAGCGGAGGGAGCTGCGCAGGAGCTTTGATTCCTCAGTGTGATTGGGGTGTAATTCAAAGCAACACTAGATCTAGACACAGATGCAGTTTACAAGATTTACAAGCTAAAGTGGGAGCCAAATACGCAGACAGGCTAGTTTTTGCCAAGCTAATCTCCCTCAGGATGATCTTACTGTGTGCAATGTTGTTTGTAAATGGGTTTATCTAACTTTAATTTCCCCCAAATTGAAGAAACACTCAAATGCAGTGTTTCTGTTTGACCCATACCTCACTGTCGCTATGGGCAACGGTCGTAGTGCCTGGGGACCTGCATCCAGGATGAGTTTATTGTGTATGTTGAAGAGAGACGCTCAGACACAGTGAGAGCCGTCAAACATGGGACTTTCTTCATGTTGGGCGAGAGCACTAACCACTCAGCCACCACGTTGAGTTAATATCACTTTGTTAAAATTTAGACCTATTTACTAAGACTGCGCACTCATCTGCTCCGGCCCCACCCGAGGGGTTGTCGTATACTGAAGTCGGGGTCGGACGATGATTTTCAGACATTATTTCGCATTTCAGACATTGACTTTGATGCATTTTTGATTGAAAACAGCATATCAAAATACAGTATCCAAACTAACATCATTAAACCAGATTCAAAATGTTTTGCACCTTCAATTATTGTAAGTTTGGGAACCCCTGATCTAGCCTTGATTAAGATCTACTTCGAGACGACTTCATTTCAGATCATCCTCAGGCAGATCATTTTGTATTGACCCCTGCTTGGTCTTCGCGTCATCCTCTCTAACAAAAGGAAATGAGTCCTAAAATATTTGTCCTAAAGTGCACATGCTTTTAGAATAAAGAACAATGGCTAATGGACGTCCCGGTACTCCACAGTTCTCAGCGCTCCGAGAATGAAAAATAGAAATTGTAAAATGATGAGGACAATTTGAAAACGTTTGTGGCAGCTCAGCAGTGTGGCTACACTTTGACTGTTATGACTTGTGATTGCAATCTGACACTCTCGTGTACTTAACCACCAGCCAGAGGAATACTCAAACCAACTCGAATCTGTTAGTACCTCATAAGTGCCGTCTAAGAGCATCCCAATCACCGCTTTCTGCAGAGCCAGGACTTTTTATTCACTACAGAGGAAGCAGATGGGAAAATCAAAGGCTTCATATGGCACTCCGCACAGGGGATGTTTTGCACTTAACTGTGCATGTCTGCTGTTGAGACTGACTTGGTTGATTAGGTTAAGTAAAGGGTGGGAATAAGTGAAGTATATCACAACATTTTAACTTAAAACTCCAAAAACACCAAATATTCTAGTCTTATTTTTTTTTTGGAAGGTTGTTTTAATATACAATTTTAGCCTGGTTTATTGAGCTTTGAACTTATTTATTCGAAGACTAGGTTATATCAACACACATAAAAGGCTTATATTTTCAGAAACTTTCTTTGCAAGCACGAAGCCAGCTCAGTAAACGTGTGCGTCCACATGGGTCGACTCAGGTCTGTGAAAACGGCGCAATTCATCTTCCAGGCCTGTGTAAACTTTTGTGGAATGTAAACAGTGAAAATGAAACTGATTCATGGATTTACGATTTACAGAAGAGATGAGTTTATTCTTCAGACGTAACGGGACTAAAGCAGAAAAACCTGTCAGTGACTTTGACTGTCACTCCAAAAGCACAGACTGACTCGTGTTTTTCTACTTGTCACCTGTGGCTTGTGGACTAAAGTGGAGCAAAGAGGAGCGGAGTAAAACCATCATAGATCCAAGAGTAAAACTCATCATAAGTTCAGTAGATTATGGATATCATCGTTTTAGTTAAAGTTGCGCTGCGTAAACGGTGTTTTGAGATCTTTTCACTCTGGGACCTATAGTTTTGAAAATGTTCGTTTACAGACCCCCAAAACGCCGGGCTCGTATGGACGATACAATGGATTGATAAAATATCTTTGCATTTGGTCCTCAGCTTGACTTCGTGTGGACAGGGCCTTAATGAGATATCCAAAATCCCCTCTTTAAATTAAATCGTTGTATCTAATCAACAATTAAACAAAACGAATTTAAACCTGGCTCTATCCATTACGTATTTACAGTTCTTTCTTTGTCACAAATATAGTCTATATAGCTAATTGTTACATAAAATAAGCGTGAAAAATATTAAACCGGGCCCAAAACAAGGCTAAAAATCGAGATCAATTAATATGAGTAAAACATGTGATATATTTTTTTGCCTTATTGTAGTAAGATGAACCAGAACCAGTGAAGGCAGTTTCAGCGCAGACAGGACATTCTATCATGAGGTTCCAGTTTGTAAAAGCTGATTTGGAAACAATAGGTCAGTGGTGCCCCCTGGCCTCCTATTGTCCAAACAACGGGAGCAGCAGCACCCCTTCGATAGCTCAGTTGGTAGAGCGGAGGACTGTAGTGGTCAGCGCGGACATCCTTAGGTCGCTGGTTCAAATCCGGCTCGAAGGAGGACACTTTTTTATTTGTTTTTTTACTAATTTAGCCTTTGTTACTATTGGTGCCGATTCCTTGTGGGTCGTGAGACAACACAAAAGAAAGTGACTTAGTTTCCCAGCTCAAAACATTTATATACATTACTGAAAGCTCTTCATGTCTATTGAACACACATAACTATTTATTCAGCAGTAAAAAAGCTGATACATAATTAACAAACAATGATTAGAACTGGGTTTATCTTTATTTCTCTGTGACTTTATGTACACAGCATTGCATTATAGAGCTGCGCATTTAATCACATTTTAAGACAAAATAAACAAAATAAATACCAAATCTTCACAATGACATGTTTAATTATTGCACTGATTGTAATAGATTTCCATCCATTCCATCCATTTTCTTCCGCTTTATCCGGGGCCGGGTCGCGGGGGCAGCAGTCTCAGCAGAGATGCCCAAACTTCCCGATCCACACACACCTCCTCCAGCTGTTCTGGGGGGACCCCGAGGCGACACCAGGCCAGCTCGGAGACATAGTCCCACCACCGTGTCCTGGGTCTTCCACGAGGCCTTGTCCCACTAGGACATGCCTGGAACACCTCCCGCGGGAGGCGACCAGGAGGCATCCGAAACAGATGCCCGAGCCACCTCAGTTGGCTCCTTTCGACGTGAAGGAGCAGCGACTCTACTCCGAGCTCCTCCCGGGTAACTGAGCTCCTCACCCGATCTTGGAGGGTGCGCCCAGCCACCCTGCGAAGGAAACTCATTTCGGCCGCTTGTATTCGCGATCCTGTCCTTTCGGTCATGACCCAAATCTCATGACCATAGGTGAGGGTGGGAACGTAGATCGATCGGTAAATCGAGAGCTTTGCCCTCCGACTCAGCTCCCTCTTCACCACGACAGACCGATACAGCGAACGCATCACTGCTGACGCCGCACCGATCCGTCTATCGATCTCACGCTCCATCCGTCCCTCACTCGTGAACAAGACCCCGAGATACTTGAACTCCTCCACTTGAGGCAAGGACTCCCCACCGACCTGAAGATCCTGTAATAGATTTATTTGGGAAAACTGTAACGCATTTTTCTCACATTGGTGCGACAGTATCTCCACTTAAGAAGCACCAACAGACTTCAAATTTGGACTGAAAAGTCTTTTGAAGGTTTTTTTCAGGGGGATTTTGTAATATCTAATTCCTGACCTGCATGTTTTGGGAGGTCGGGAAAACCGGAGAACTGCCTTCAGTCTCCTCTGATCCTCTGAAACGGTGCATCGCCTCCTGGGCCTCCCTCCGCTCCACAACAGTCTTTCACCATCTTCTGGGAAGAGCGTTCATCTGTTTTATTCTCCAGTGAACGTCCTTTAGCCAGAACAATAGAAGGCTTCTGTTGCTTAGCTGCGAGTCTTGCCTGTATACCTCTTTGTTTGTCCCTTTTTTTGTTTCCTGTAGCTCCTCTTGTGTCGCCTCCCCTGTACTGCTGGTGTGGGGGGCTCTTGGTGTCTTTTCAGGGTTTCAGAAGAAGAAATGTGTAAGTCTCAAATGTGTTTAGCTCATAAGCTAGCTTAAAAAGCTGCTTTCTTCAGGACCATAGATGCAGATGGCGTCTCTGGAATCACCCATATATGGTCATGTTTGAAAACAGTTAAGGGGGAAAACAATTTTGAGAAAAATCTAAACTTTCTCTAATTATTCAAAAACTACTTAAACAAATTCTGAATTATTGATATAGATTTCTACTAAATAAAGATACAAATACATGGAGAGGAGCAAGGTGGTTCAACGGCCCATAAATACATTTAAAAAAACGGAGAATGCTAACCAGATGCTACATAGCATTGTGCTAATGCTAATGCTAGCTAGCGCTTGCTATGACTGCCGTTTTTTCACTTCTACAGAACAATCTGCTGTGAGAAAATATCCATATGGACCCGATTTACACTTGACTTTATTTGTCTGTGATAAATGGCTAAAAAGAGAAAAGTTGTGTTTCCCAAAAGATTCTATTTTCCCCCTTAGCGAGGCCGTCTGTATCTATTATGACTCTTTGTAGCAAAAAAAAAATCCACCAGCCCGACAAAACATGGCAAAGACGTACAAAAGCATGCAGTAAAACCAGTTTGGCAAAAAAAAAAAAAAAAACGCAGCTGAACCAAGAGAGAAGGAGGTTGCTGCTTGTTTACACGTCACCATATTTATGTCAGTAATCAGTAAAATCAGTAAAAAGTTTCAAATTGATATCTCTAGATTTAAAAGGTTTCCCTATTCACCTGCAGTGTCTCGCCTTTAATACCAGTGGAAGTGAAGTGTACAGACCTAAACAGTCCTGTATTACCAAATGACTGCCCTGCCGAGGCTAATGAAGCATTTTGTGGATCGTCATTCTGCGTCCACCGCCTCTGAGTGGTTTGGGTTGATTTTCCGGACCTCTGTTTTGTAGACACTGTGTTGCTGTTTGTTCGTATGTGGTCAGCAGAACTCACAGGACACACACAAACAAACACACACATGTAAAAGCAACAGAAGCTGACACGCAGACTGGTCAGACACAGAGCGCGGCCCGGAGAGGGTGATCCCACGAGACAAGCTGACTCGGACCATCATACTTAAGTGGTGATATCTGGGCAGGAGCGGAATACAGAAAAATAGCAAATGTCCAGCGTGGAAACGTGTCTCCCAGGTCAGAATAGCTGTTATGGCAGCAGGCGAGGCTTGTGGCTTTTCGGTTGCGACTTAAAAGGACACTTTCTCTCTTCAACCACTGAAGTACACATGCCCTTTTCTGTCTAAGGTGATCCAAGCTTTGTTTATGATGTATTTTCCTGTTGCTGAAACACACAGAAACGTTCTCGCTGAAAGCTTTTAGAAGATGATGATTTATTATTGCTGTTAAAGTGTGATGTTTTGATTGATATGGTAGTTCTTGCTCTATTTGTCATGGTGAAAAATGTCAGAAACGATTGCTTGTGGAGTGCCCTTGCAGTTGTCTGTGATCGGAGGGTCCGCGGTTCGAATCCTGCAGGTGCACACTGTCGCTGTGTCCTTGGGCAAGACACTTTTCCCTCCTTGCCTCCAGTGTCTACGTACACTGGTGACTGAATGAGCGTGTGAATGGATGCCTGGTTCCTTGATGTAAAGCACTTTGAGTGCCTAAAGCAGGAAGAAAGGTGCTATATAAATGTGACACACCCCTCCCTATACCCGCAAAATTGTCAGAAGATTGAATTGAATTGAATATTTCGAGCCATATAAACAAAACTATACAGGCAGTGTTCAAGAACAAATACAGAGACAAAGGTACATGCTGAATCTGTCCAAAAATATTTACCTTTCATACAACGTACTTCCTTTGCCCTTATAATTGGCCAACAAAATAAAAATAAATACATTGTAACTCGAATAAGAGTGGGAAGAAGACAAACTTCTTTACTTTATTCATATATTTAAGTAATTTATTTAATGCGGCACTTGTTCCAAACTTTGTTGTGCTGCTTTTGTCTGCTTGGTGTTTAATTTTTTATTCATAACATAACATTAAAGCAGTACTAAGTTACTCATGCCCCTAGAGGCCATAAGCGCCACTGCAGGTGTTGAAGCAAGTTGTGATTTTTTACTCATTAATTGTCAGTGAGAGTAAATACTACGCTGACAGAAAAGACAAAGGGAGAGAGGGATATTGTACATCCAAATACACAATGGAGATCTTTTTTTTCACTCAAACTTGGCTGTAAATACTGTTTAAGTGGTGCTAGCCCGCAGTCAGCTGAGCCTAGCTTCTTCTTCGTGATTCCATTAGTGTGCATTGGTGACTCCGACCCGGTGCACGGAAGATACAATCGTGGTTCTCTGGCCAGAGACACCAGGGGAGATGAAAGACCCTCCAATCATCCCATTAACACTTGTATTGCCCCCAGAGGAACTACAAAAAGGATTTAACAAGTTACTTAGTACTGCTTTCATATAAGTAGACGTAAAGCTGTAAAATAACCTGAAATTGTTAGTTTGGTAATCCTCACTTTACATTGTGCTGCTTCAAAACCTCAAAACCATAAAAATGTTTTAAGTAATGGGAAATACCTCCTCTCCCATGGCCCTGGTGCCACCCCAGAAAAAAACAAGTGCCACCCCAGAAATAAGAGACTGGCCACACCACTGTGTCCTTGCAAAGAAGGAAGGAATAAATCTTGTATGTGTATTATTATTGTTAATATTATTATGTGAATTATTTCCAGCAGAAGTACATTTCTTCATTCCGCTACTAGTGTTTAAACTAAACAAAGCTCTTATTGATACAAACAAGAGTAAACCTTACAGATATGGTTTAATCGGCCAATAAAGTTTTTTTTCCAACTTTGCAGGATGCAGCATTGCCTTGATTTTAGGAGCTCGGTTCTTCGCCCGGGGTTTTCAGCTGTGCACTGGTTCATACGGTTCATAAGGCGACAGTTCTGCAGTTTGGCCGAGGGGCAGACCAAGAAATACACTGAGACCCAGAGATGGGTTACTGGAGATTTTATCCAGGTCAGTGCAGATACACTGCTTAAATCTAGCTTCAGGGCGGCAAATACCAGTATAGGATTTATGAAATAGGTAAATTGTGGCAATTGTCCTGAAGAGCGTTGGGTATATACAACCACCATACTGTATATATATATATATATGTGGTTGAAAAGCTGCCAGAAAACTGCACAAAGTAGAACCTTGGGAAACGTGCAAGGTTTCATAGAAGGCTTAAGTGAAACACACGTCCTTTTAATATCAAATAGGTGCATTAACAAGACTGAGACGTTTGAAAAAGTGAATTGGACCTTGAGGTTTTTCTGAGGGGATTTTCATGATTCACAGTTTTCCATAAAGATTCTGAACTAAAGACCATTTTTGTCCTTGACTCGTGTTTGAAAGCATATTCTTGTCGGTTTCCTCCGATAATCTGCCAATAGAAGAAGGAATGACGCCATGACCGTAAGTCAGAGTCAAGGAAAAGCTCTATATACTCTTTACACCAGCAACAATCAGAAAAGTTTTCAATTCACTTTCTGAACCAAAGCCCGGTTTTCTGTCCTCGACCTGAGCTTGAAAACATATTCACATCAGAAGTCTCGGTTTCTTATTGGCTTCTCGGAACATTTCAACATTTTTATTACCAGTTTATTTTCAGTCTGTGCTCGGAAGAAATCGCTTCATTCAAAAGGTGTGTCTTTGTACTGTCAACTTTTCAATGGACAAAAGTGCATTATTATGTTTCTATTTTGTCCTCACAAGTTATTATCATGACATCCTTGAAATTATATTACACAATCCTCAGTGCCATTTAACCTTACCAGTATAGAATCTAAAAAAGATGTATTTAACAGTTTCGACAAAATAAAAGTATTGAAGGCACAAATATGAAAAAATGCTGAAAAATGTGAGGAAATTTTTGCAAGAAATTGAGAAATGGGAATTTTTGGGAAAAAACTTGGAAAAAAGATGGACAGTCTTTTGTGTTGTGTTTAGTGTGTTAAAAACATGTTGGAAACTCCAGTGATCGTAAAGTCGGAGCTTTTATCTTGCGAGCTAAAGGCTAGTAGTGTTAAATAATGATAATTAAAAATTTAAGCCCAATAAAATTCAAACTACTAGTATTTAATTTCTTGGTTTATTTGGGCGGGACAGTACATGTTAATGAACATACATGGGTCTCATGCATGTAAACAAGCCACACCAGATTGTAGCCTTGGGCTATTTTCCATCCGTCGTCCCCCATGCACCCTCTCAAACACACTCTCATTCATCCTTGCCTATTGTACATGTTTTTAGTAGTAGGGGAAACTGGAGTACTCGGAGGAAACCTACGCTGACACGGGGGGGAACATGCAAACTCCACATAGAAAGGCCCTGTCCCTGGTGGGAATCGAACCCGGGACCTTCTAGCTGTGAAGCACGAGTACACGCTAACCGCTGTACTCCCGTGCCGTACCAGGTCGACTCTTTTTTGCGCAGACTCGTTCAAAACTTTGCACTAGTTTATTGTTTGTGTGTGTTAGCTGCTTTAGCCTCAAAACAAAAACACTGTTATGAACCCAGCGGTTTCCTCCAGTGTAGTCGTCACGTCTCACGTAATGTTTCTAATCTGTCCCAGTCACATCCAAACTTTTACTCACTGTCCTTCACCAAATCTTGAGCTATCGCTTCATTTGTCTGGAACCCTGCTAATTTTGAATGTAAAAGTTACGGGATAGGAAGGACAGTGTCGCTGCTGTTGTCCTGGCAGGAATCACGTGGGGTCACTGTGCATATTATAGCCCATATGTATCGAAAACCAAGTATCATTAAAGTATTGGAATTTCTTTTAACGGTATCGAGCCTTAATCCTCAGGAGGCAGAATGTCCCACGTTCTAAAGCTTTTTGGACACTATTGGTTTATCAGCACATTTTTAGTCCACTGCACATGATTAAGAAAACCTTAAAAGGGATGGAGGGAATAACATGTGCATGGAGTTGGAAAGAATAAAAGATGGGAGAAAGAGGAGTGAAGTGCAACGAGGAGGAGGATAATTTTGTCCAGACTTGGTGGAGCTTGACCCTGGGGCTTAGCACATGCAGAGCGAGACCCCGAAATGACCCCAGAGCAACTCCAGGAACAAATTCAGTTTTTGTCTCTGTCTCGTTTGCACAAGTTGTGAGTTTTTTTACCACAGGCAAAAACACACAGAATACGAACGTTATAGCTGCTGCTGCTGCCGGGGGAAACATGTCATGCATAATGGGGCAAAGGGAAGCAGGAAGTGAGAACTATAAGGGAAAACTGTATTGATTTAACAATAGAAACATTTGAATGATAGCTCCCCGTTGTTGACAATATACTGGTATCTGTTCTGACTCACCAGGTTTACTCTGAGTAATTTATGCAAGTAAATACCAAACTTTATGCATGTGAGACCTCTCTCTATACCATTGAGTGCCAAGATTGCACTCTGAGGGGAATGAAATGAAGATAACGGGTTGACACAAAACAAAACAACTTGATTTTTATTTTGGCAATCGGTTTACTCTGACTTTGGTCGTTTGTATCCGTCTGATTGTATATACCATGAGGAAACAGGGGGAAAACAACTGTATATTTTATGCCGACTCTGAGCTACACCATGTTTTAGTGTATTGTAAAAACCTTTCTCCATATAACCAACAGTGATGCCAAGTAGCAACTTATTCTCAACGCGACGGTGGCGCAGTTGGTAGAGCAGGTTCGAATCCCAGCTCCCACAAATGCACAGTGTCGTTGTGTCCTTGGGCAAGACACTTCACCCTACTCTCCTCCAGTATCTGCGTACATTGATGTATGAATTAGACAGTGTGATGAATGGGTGATTGGTTCCTCACTGTAAAGCGCTTTGGTAGAAAAGCACTATATAAGTTGAGTCCATTGAGACCATTTATTGTAATTGACTATTGACTACATTTTAACGAGTGATCTAACGCATTACTTTTTCCAGACCAGTAATCACATTAAAGTTACTTTTCGAAGTCACTGCAAATTACGTCACTATTCTGAATATGTGCTTTGTTGATGTTGTTAAAATGCACTTCCAGCAACGCAAGTGTTGGCAAAACTAGTTCTCATTTGCATTTTGAGGCGGGATAGGTGATTAATGTAACTAAATAAGTAACTTGTAATCTAACTAAGTTACTTTTGTTTTAAAACAGGTCTTTCCCCATTTTAGGCAAGGCATATTGGGCTTTATCATCTTCTGTGGGCCAGATTGAAGGAGGCCTTAGTTTGCCCACCCCTGAGCTATAGGCTTTAATTATCTTATATAAATCAAGCAAAACCATCATAACAATTAAACGATAGCGAGCAAAACATTTGCTGGTAAGTGTCTCTGCTTCAACTCCTCTGGCTCTTGGATGGGATTTAGAAATTGCTGAAATAGGAAGGTGGTTGTGCCAATTTAGAGAAATATCATTAGTATGTAGTTTGATGAGATATAGACACTCCTGAATGAAAGCAACGGTACTGAATGTTAATTAAACCCTCTGAGCCAAAAAAAAGTTCATGGCGCATGACTTAATCTATAGCATTAAGTCACTCTATTATGTTTATAACAATATGATGTGCACTTTACCTTGATTCCGGACCCATTAACACATTGGGATGAAAATAATGGCTGTGCTGCTCGTAAAAACCACCGGAGACACCGCCAGGTCTTCTTACAAATAAATGGCCAAAAGGCTGTGAGAGTGTGTGAAAAGTGCTGACGTGACGAGCTGGATTCACTTAAATTAAGGCTCCAGTGGGTCAGCTGAGGGCGGCCCAGACACAGAGAGACACGGGGCCAGGGGCACCGGAATCCGTTTGAAGGCAGTGTGCCGGAAAAATGCTTCTCTGGTCAAATCGGTAAAGCCATTGAGTTACGTCCACTGCAGTCAAACTGTGAGTCGACTTCCTGCAGCTCAATCAGGGCTGGACAGTAAGTGAAGGACAGGCCGGTGACAATAACTCCACTGACAGATGATGGGGCACATGTTTTCTATACTTTTTGCTTATTCATCCACTGACTCATATGTGTAGTCTGTCTTCAAAAGTGAGCAAAAATGGTCATTGTGGAACATTGTTATGCCACAAGAGACTGTCAGAATTAACATGCCAGTGACACCAAACATCCTCAGCCATAGACTCGACAATGCTTTTCTTAAAGGGACTTTCAAAGTAAGGCCTGGTTTAGTTACATTTTTACCTTCAGAGAAATGTTACAGCACATGACACAGAATATCAGGTCATGTAGATTTACATTTTTACCTGTGCATTTTGGCTAAAACCATTTTGTTGTAGCTGTAAAAATATTTTGTACATCTTTTTATGTGTCCAGTGTTGCTCGGCTTCTTGTCCTGGCTTGGGCATGGATTTTGTATTTATTTTATTATAATATATAATATATTAACCTGGCTAACGCCATGCTGCTGTGTGTGCTCGAATCATTCCGAACTGCACAGCAGCCTGGGGACCATGGCCGAAATGTTTGCATGGATTTGGGAACCAATCACAGAACGAGGAGGGACGGCAAGACGATAACGCGCATTCGATATACGGAAGCTTGTAGTTTATTTACGGATTAAAAAAAAAAAGTTTATTTACGGTTCAAATACGACAGCAGCAGACACGACGCTATTTTTCGATCAAGCTTTAGGCCGTGTTCTAAATTGTTTAGCTCGAAAGTTTACAGCGGGTACGTCATACGTCATCGGATACGATGATACGATTGGCTGTGGCTACGTGCAGACGCACATGATATACATTCGTAGCGCCCAATAAACGACTATGGATGATCGTACAAGAAAATGAATTGGTGGTCCCCAGACTAAATATCACTTGTGATTTTAGTCTGGCATTAGTCAGGCTAATAATATATGATATTATATAATATATATATATATATATAGGACTGCGGAGCTTGAGGGTTCTGCGCAGTATCTTTGCAATTCCTAGAACTGCACTTTTCTGGACCGAGATGTCTGATGTATTTCCTGGGATCTGCTGGAGCCACTCCTCCAGTTTGGGGGTCACTGCCCCGAGTGCCCCAACGACCACGGGCACCACTGATGCCTTCACCCTCCAGGTTTTCTCCAGCTCTTCTCTGAACCCCTGGTATTTCTCTAGTTTCTCGTGTTCCCTTTTCCTGATGTTGAAGTCGCTTGGTATTGCTATGTCGACCACAACGGCTTTCCTCTGCTCTTTTGAGACAATCAGGCACAGAACTGCAGGGTGTAAGATGCTACAGGGAAAGCTTACATGGAACGCCATAACCAAGTGGCTGGTATAGTGTACAGGAACATCTGTGTAGAGTACGGGCTGGAAACCCCAAGGTCAAAGTGGGAAACACCTCCAAAGGTGGTAGAGAATGACTGAGCCAAGATCCTGTGGGACTTCCAGATACAGACGGACAGAATGGTAATGAACCAAGCGGACATTGTGGTGGTGGATAAAGAGCAGAGGAAAGCCGTTGTGGTCGACATAGCAATACCAAGCGACTTCAACATCAGCAAAAAGGAACACGAGAAACTAGAGTAATACCAGGGGCTCAGAGAAGAGCTGGAGAAAACCTAGAGGGTGAAGGCATCAGTGGTGCCCGTGGTCGTTAGGGCATTCGGGGCAGTGACCCCCAAACTGGAGGAGTGGCTCCAGCAGATCCCAGGAAATACATCCGACATCTCGGTCCAGAAAAGTGCAGTTCTAGAAACAGCAAAGATACTGCGCAGAACCCTCAAGCTCCCAGGCCTCTGGTAGAGGACCCGAGCTTGGAGGAAAAAGAGACCGCCTGCAGAGGGTGAGGAAGAGTTTTTTTTTTTATAAGCATGACCTCAACCGGGAAATGGCTGAGAAAAAAGATCATGCTTGCTCCCAGACTATATGTCTTTGAAATATCTATGAAAAAGTATGTAGTTTTGCAGGCCAGGCAACCCAAAAAGCTGTCAAACAGGTTCCCATCTGTTACTTCTAAATGAACCCATTTACACGTGAGTCAAAAGAAAAGGCCAGCGAATGCAAATTGGCAGTGAATTAAATCAATTGCGAACACGTCCAATCACTATACGCATATTTAATTGGTTATCTTTCAAAAGGTTACATGTTCGACCCGCTCTACGTGGTTTTTCGATTAATCATGTCATGTAACTGTTCAAGCCTATTTTACATTATTCATCAATTCTTCAGAGACATAATGACAGTGCGGATTCGGTTAATATGTCGAAGCAAATAGTCCATGCACTGGGAGTAGGGCTGGGCACCGTTACATTTTCTTCGATACCAGTACTTTAAAGATACTTGGTTTTCGATACCGATGCCTCAACGATACACTTTTCCGATACCTGTACTAAAATGTTTGTTGTCGAAAACAGAACAACATTGTGTGGAAGATCTGAAAATGTACAATATCGGGTTCATCTCCAATGTGAAGAAATGTGTGAAAATTAAAGAAAAATTGGGGAAAAAAATAGGGGAAGAGAGAATATTACAATAAAAATAAGCCAAATGAGTGGGCGAAATTGGGAAAATAAGAAAAACATTGGGCAAAAATAAGAAAAAAAATTACAAAAAATTGGCCAAAAAAAAATTAGGGAAAATAAAATAAAAAAAATACAAAAAGAGGACATTGAGGGGGCAAAATTGGGAAAATAAGAAAAACGTTGGGCAAAAATAAGAAAAAAATGTACCAAAAAAGGGGCAAAAAATGAAGCAAAAAAAAAAAAAAGAAATGAGGGGGGAAATGGGAAAACATTGGGGCAAAAGAAAAAACAAATGTTGAAATTTGGGGCAAAATGGGAGGAAGAATCATTTATTTGAGCTGAGACAACCAGATCACTTCCTTTAATACTGTCCCTGGACAAACACCATCAAAACTTGGATCTAAAGAAAGAAGTTTTTTTTTTCCTGGTTCCTGCTTTCGATACTTATATTTACTACTACCAGACTGGTATTGAGCCCAGCCCTAACTGGGAGGTCCTTTGTTTCAGCGGTGCACATTAAACAATTTAACGGGACAAACAGGACTGCTTGGCGGGCTCTGTCCCCTCCTCCCCTATCTTCCCCTCAGACGCGCTATCACCACATCTGTCATCTTTATGCTTCACATAGCCTTATTATTGATAGGCCTGGGAGGTAGGCGCAACACACAGACACACACACACACACACACACACACACACACACACACACACACACACACACACTCACAGACAAACAGGGGTACAACAGTAAATATGCTCTTTGTCAATAGCTGTCGACAAGCTCGCGGCTCTGGCCTGGTTCTGCTGACACTCACTGTTCTGGAATCAGCGCTTGACTTTTGCTGAGATAAAGGATTTTGGCCAGTTAAATCTTATTATCGTCTCTTACTTGTACACGCTGCCACATACCCCAGAGTGCTTCAAAAGTAATGGTGGGAAGAAGAAACGGAAGAGGAGCTCGGTCTCGCAGTACACAGCGAACGGCACGCGGGGAGGTGATGTTTTTTTCACCCAGTGTTACCTCTCTGTTGGCAGATGGACTTTCGCAGAGTCTGAGTGCCTGCACTTGAGAAGAAAGAGGGGGAAACTGGGCCACTTCTCCGGGACGGACACAAATAGGACTAAAAGGATGTGAACTCGGGTGGGAAATGTTGCAGTTTCTCGAATGGGTTTCTCATCTCAGCTGGTGTAGCTTCGGGGACCCTTTCATGAGAAGCCGTGACCCAAATAAAAATGGCAACTTTTAACAAACACATTTTTGAATTTTGAAGCTGTCATGGTTTACAGACTTTACAGTAGTATCAAAGTACAGTATTTCCTTAGGTCTGGTGATTCAAACACCGCCCATACGTCTGTCACGGGCGGTTTCTGTTTGGAGTTTGCAACTTTGCATGTTCTACCCGTGTCTGTGTAGGTTTCCTCCATGCACTCCGGTTTCCCCGACCACTAAAACATGTACGATAGATTTATCTCCCAGTCAGGTGATTCAGACCATTAGCCTGGCTCCACATCACTGCTCCTACAGGTTACAGAGAATGAATTTCCCTATGCGGATCGATAAAAGCCACGGTTCCACATAACACGCTTGTATCACTCACGCCTCGGTCTAAGTACTCGCCTTGTCACGTATCTGCTCTACCCAGTACAGGCGAGGGTTTCCACTACACGCACAGGGATCACAGTTCTGATGGCACCCAGACAAATTTGCCCTAATTACAAAATGATTCAATGGTTCAACAGATACTGTATGACCTGTACACTATGAGCATTATGACCATCACTTCCTTTCTCTGTGAATACGTGAGCGCAGGACTCTCCATTACAGTTATATCAGTGTGGAAATGCAATGTTGCTTCGCTCATTTAGCTTTATAGTTCGAGCTCCCGGGTCATAAACACAAGTTCTTGAGATCGATTCTGACCCCGTTTTTTTGTTCTTTTTCTTTCTTTTTTTACTGGGCACCCACTGGGAAAAACATAAATCAGTGCCTATGTGTGCACACATTGCTGAAGCAACGGCCTGAAAAGTTATGTAAGCCACGATGAGAACAATGTGGACAAATCCGAGGTGCCAAGGCAAATACTACAGGAAAGAAGCAGCTGAAAGGGGCTAGATGCAAGTTGGTCATTTTATACTCGCTACTGCCACCTCAGGTCTTACGTGTAGCTGTAGGTTCTATATTAAGCTTGTGCATGACGGCACTTCGGACCCGAATTAACACCTTTCTGAGTGACAGTGCAGGATTTTAGAGGCAGTTGTGGTGAACAGGTCTCAGCTCACTCTACACGTTAGGACATTGCTGGAATATGTAGGGGGAGGAAAATACATACTTTAAAAATGTTTAAACTCCGTGTAGTCCCTTTAAAGACAACTATTAAGGTAAGCAACATGCTAATGTTATGCTAACACCAGCTAAAGTCGTGCTAAAAGTTGCTAAATGACTTTTTTCAACAGCGCCGCTCGTAGATTGTCTATGAGTTTGGCAGCAGACCAGACTGATATCACATGTATAAAATATACAGAGGGGTATTATCATTCTAGATGCCAGTCTACAAATTTAGGCCTACAGAAGCATTAAAGGAACAGGCCACCGTATTTCCATACTGTGATATGTTCTTACCTGAGCTTGGACGAGTTCATACGCACCTGTCTGGTCTTTGTGCCCATGAAGGAGCGTAGTAGTTTGCAACTTCACCCCCGTTTGGAGCTATAGGAATACATTGGGAGAGGCCAAATGCTAACAACATCTTGTTTTTTGCGTGACTGAGGGCACACACAAAGACCAGGTACGCATCAACTTGTCTAAGCTCAGGTAAGAACATATCACAGTATGGAAAAACGGTGGCCAGTTCCTTTAAGCAAATAAATCTATTCAGCCACAGTGGAACTACATTTCTTTCCAACTACTAACAGAATTGACTAGTTGGCCAGTGCTACTGTCAAGGCTTAGTCCTAAACCAGACCAGACCCACGGCTAGAGCCACATACGTAATATAGACCTAAAAATGATCAGCAAAATTGAATATAAAATTAAACATTACTATAATTACATTGAATCAGCTGCTTTTCTATGTTTGTTTTATAACATCATCCTCTACTTTATTGGTCCAGAGCTTAGTTAGCAGGTGTAGTTTGTGTATGTATGGTTTAGCCAGAATAAAAAAAGTTTTGTTGAGCTGCTACAGGAGAACATCCATAATCGTGAGGAAGTTTAGGCGATTGTCACAAAGGATCACCATCGCTTCAAGATAAATAAACTAACCCGGATGCTACACTCACATAAAACACACCAACATCTTGAAAGCGATCAGCGTCCTTTTGATCATCACATTAAAAAGGGTTGTGAAAAGTTCAAAAATATATTTCAGGTCACTGCCATCAAACACATGCCACTACGTGACACATTAACCGTAACGTTTCCGAAATGCTTCTTTGACAGCGACCTTGTCTAACAATGTGCCAGTATCAAACTCCACTCTTTATTGTGTGTTGTCAGCAGTCTTTTCCAAATGTCACTTATCCCATCCACAAAAGCAATAAAATGTTTTCTGCCTCACTAACACTTTCTCCCGCTCATATTGTGCGAGCGCTTAACTAAATTTACCCTGCGGCGCAGAGCTCCTGCTGTCCACAGCTCAGGCAACACGGCTCTGTCCCACTGTTCGTCTGGGAGAGGGGAAAAAACAGCATCAACCAGCGCTGCGCAAACATTTAGGCAGGTGAACAAAACAATTACAAAAGCCCTCCCAAAAAAGAGGGTTGTTGACAAAGTGCGTTCAGTTCAAGAATTTAAATATACAGGTATTTATAGTTTGTTCACACATTTCAGCTATTATATTTTACTGCATCTAACCGTCAGGGAAAACTAAAAATCAGTAAATTACTTGATTTGAGAATATTGCTGTAAAATTGACTATTGAGCACATCTGTATATAAGTATAAGCCGCACCAACAAAATGTATAGAGATTTTTTTTTCTTCACATTCATACAGTCGACCGCACTGGTCTATAAGCCGCAGCTTTTCCAAGTACTGGACTTTTCTCTTTGTGCACGGTCAAATTTACGAGAGAATGATGGCCTACATTTACTTTCATTAAAGTGTGTTAAAGGAACAGGCCACCATTTTTCCATACTGAGATATGTCCTTACCTGAGCTTAGACGAGTTGATGTGTACCTGTCTGGTCTTTGTGTGTGCGCTCAGTCGCGCAAAACGACCAAAGATGTTGTTAGCATTTGGCCTCTCCCAGCATATTGCTATACAGGGATCTCGTCATAGAAGGGGGCGTGGCCTCACCAAATATAAACTTATTTATCACAAACAAATAAAGTCAAGTCTAAATCAGGTCTATATGAATAGTTCTTCACAACAGATTGTTCAGGAAGCGAAAAAATGGCAGTCATAGCAAGCGCTAGCTAGCGTTAGCATTAGCGCGATGTTAACATGATGCTACGTGTAAGCATCCTCCATTTTTTTGATGTCTTTATGGGCTGTTGAACCACTTTGCTCCTCTCCATGTCTTTGTGTCTTTATTTAGTAGAAAACTATATTCATAATTCAGCATTTGTTAAAGTCGTTTTTTTGAATAATTAGAGAAAGTTTAGAATTTGCTCCAAATTGTTTTCCCCCTTAACTGTTATATATGGGCGATTCCAGAGATGCCGTCTGTATTCATTGGACAAGTGCAAATTTTTCTTACCCCATTGGCAGATAAATCAACCTGAAATAAAGACAAAAGTATTGAATCTAGTCAGAAATAATCTCGGTCAAATGCACGACTAAATCTTAACAAGACAAAACAGCTCAGATTTTAAATATTATGCTCAATTTGAGACATTTAAACTAGATATACATGTTTTGGATTGTGATCAACAGGGACTCGCTGCATGGGTGGCTGCATCCTGAAAAGCCCAGAGCTTTGAGTGAGTCCACAGGGAGTGGGATACATCAGGTGCAGCTGTATATATAATGGCACTGTAGGTCACTGTGTATCTTTACTTTAATCTTTATTTGGACAATGTACAGAGACATTAAGCTCATAGACACAGAGATATACTGCACCAGATTAAGAGCTAGTTTGCCTCTGTGTTCCCTGAAGGATTAAGCCATCACACTGAAGACTGTAGCCTCTATCTCATGGGTTTGGTGCAGATGCAGAACTGATCTTTCTGCAGGGCCTGGGGTCACATCGAGGTACCACACACTGGGATAACGGATGGCTGCACTGGGAATCCGTCGACTCTCTGGGCCTGAATCCCTTTGAGAGTCTCTGGAGTGTTGTTCAGAAGGAGATGAGAGACAGTCACAGATGATCCAGGGGCTGAGAATGAAGTGAGGTTGGATTTAGTGTGACCTCAGCTGTAACACAGGCCGACCCCTCTGTACACACCTCACTCAAGCATGCAAGTATGGAAGCCAGGGATTTCCAGTGTTTGGATTCTTTGTCATTTTCTATATTTCTTTTTAACTATCTTATCATCTTATAGAGTTAAGAATAATTTTTGGATTATAACTGACCTTGCATCACATGAATTTTTGCATTTTGAGGGACTATTTTCTAGCAGATCACTCCGCCGCTGCGTAGCTTATACAACCACGAAGCTGATGCTGCTCAAATACAAAGGTAATTTAATGCAAAATGGTTAAAATTACTCTATCAACACAGACATTTATATGGTTAGTCTGGTGTTATAAGTGATTTGCCTCAGGTGCTCTGTGGAGCGGGTCAGACTGTTTTTAATGCAGGCTAGCTGATACCATAGAAATGCGCTAGCCTTGCTCTAGCCTAGCGCCACGAAACTCTTCAAATATAAGAACTGCATGAATTACAAAAAATATATAACTAGGAACTGATGCCCTATGTCAAAAATCCTGAAATATCCCTTTAACTTCATAAAACAGTGTGTCTTCAACAGGGTGCTGTGTTTCAGAGATACATAGGCTAGAAAATGAGAGTCTTATTGTACAATTTGTATTTTAATCCTGCAAATAAGTCACTGAGTGGGAAACAGACATAGTGCATGGGATAAATGCAGTAAAGACATCAAGCAGTCAATTGAACAAGTGAATTGTATTCTGTGATTGTTCATTACATTGTGATCATAATAAAAAGACAAAAATAAATAATTTACTCTTTTTCAATTACAGAGAGCAAAGTGGAGCGTCAAAGATTGTGCTACATAACATTATTAATAACTTATCTTTTTCATAGAAAATATATTCAACAAACTGAATGAGTTAATTATGCATTGTATTATAAAGATCTGACACTTCAGAGAAAGAGTTTCCATCAGCAAACTGAAGAGCATTGTGACATAACTCAGTGTTCAGGATTACTATGAAAGGAACATCTCTCACACACAATAAACCAAACCAATAAGAATCGTTTTAGCTTTAAAAATGGCCACTTTAAAGCTTTCACAACATCCCACAGCAACGTTTATGGTGAATACTGTTTCCAAACACAGAAAAGCTACAGTTGTGCTCAAAGGTTTATATACCCTGGCAGAATTTCATCACTGGCTTTGTTGACAACCAAACAGTCTCACCATAACTACTGTGACATGTGGAGGTGTTTCGCTGATGCCAGTGGCTCCAGAAGGATAAAGTGAAGGTCCCGTTAGTGCCATCTCAGTCTCCTGACCTCAAAATCATTGAACCACCGTGGGGAGAGCTCAAACGTGAAGAATGGGCCACTTTACCATCAGGAAAAATAAAGAACCTCATCCACAACTACCACAAAAGACTCCAAGCTGTCATTGATGTTAACCCCTTAACCCCCGCCTTAACCAAGCACATTTTCTCCAGTTTTACCCAAATCTAAAAGTTTCTTGATTGTAGAGCTTACAGCCTACAGGCCAGAGTAACGGCTAATTTGAAAGCTAAGACCTTCAAAACTCATCTTAGCTTCTTCCTTGTTTATGTTATCACATTTTAGCGTTTTTTGCTTCATTTTTATCACGCCTTTTTTGCTTTGATGTCGCATTTTTACCACATTTTTTTTCCATTCTTGTCCCATTTACATTGCTTTTTTGTAGCGTTTTGGCGCCATTTTGTTTTTAGTGTAATGTAACTGTGATTAAGCTACAATAATGTGACCAAAACATGTCAAAAAGCAAGAAAAGCGTGATGAGTGTAACGATCATGCATGAAAGAAGCTGAATTAGTTTTGGCGGCCTTAGCTTTCAAATGAGGCGTTGACCGCTGGCCTACAGGCTGTAAGCTCCAGTCGAGAAGCTCGAGATTTAGGTAAATCAGAACTGGAGAAAATGCACTGGATGTTACGAGGTTAAAGAATAGATGCAAGTTGGTCATTTTATGCTCACTGCTGCCACCTCAGGTCTTACGCGTAACTGCAGGTTCTATATTAGAGGCAGTTGTGGTGAACAGGTCTGGGCTCATTCTACACATTAGGACATGGCTGGAACATGTAGGGGGAGGAAAATACTTGGTTTTAACAGTTTTAAACTTCATTGTGTCCATTTCAAGGTATTAAAAACTGTGGTATGTAAACTTTTGATCAGGTTCATTGTCTTTTTTCATTGTGGTTTAAACTCATGACTTCACACAACCCCTAACTATATGAGTGATAAAAAAAAAGTGTGTGTTCTGTCTTATTCTTTGAAAAATAGTCAAAAAATCAAAAGTATGTTTATGTTTTGCCAGGGTATGTAAACCTTTGAGCACCTTTGTCTTGATCATGTGCTCCTCTGCTGTTGGAGGCTGGAGTCTTCTGTCTTTGTTCCTTCAACATGACGCCAAAATAGTGTAACAGATAAATTATTTAGTAGTCATTTGATATGTTAATTATATAAAAGAGTGTTTTAGACCTACAAAGCTGACCTAAAATATGCCACATTTAGAAAAAAAAAAACCTCTGAGCCTCAGGTTGGCACCACAATGACAAAGTAAAGATCATCCTAAGCTCAACAGTCCACAGCTGTGTCAAACCCTCTGGACCCACATTAGGGCGCTGCACCTCAGATTCACATAGCAGTCAGGGAGTTTTTATCTTAAATCTACTTCAACGGCACAGAACTCTTAGAAGTCTCCATACCTGTTTGAGGAGAAGAAAAGAGTCATTAGTCAGGATCACTTGGTCAAACAAAGGTGGATTTAAGTGCAGCCTGTTGCTAAGAGATGGGAGGTTCTGGACTCACTCCATGTCATCGGCGCTGGGGGTGTTCCAGCTCTGAAACAGCGGCTGCATGAAGAGGCCCAGGGTCCCCACCACACACACCAGGATGAAGATCCACAAGAACATGCGGTCGATCACCATGGCCACGTACTTCCAGTCCTCGATGATCTGCAAAGAGACAACTTTGAGCAGTGGTGCATGGGCGAATAACATCATTTTCATCAAACAAAAGTAGGTTTTAGTCCGGTTCACTAGGTTTACATCTCCACTGTTGTGGGATATTCGTGGAGAGTATGAAAACTATATATTTTTGGAAACCTTATGGTATAAGCAATGAGAAAAACAATTGTCATTTGGTAAAATTGTGCAATTATAAAATTGTTCCATTAGAGTAAATGGGGAGTTCTGGTCATCGCTATGGCAACACCGTGAAAAATATGACAAAGGTTTTATTGACTCTTTTGATTGGAACATTGTATTTCTGATAGCTTGGTTCATTAAGTTTTCAAAAACGTACAGTTTTGATACTCTCCACCAAAATCCGGCGAAATTACAGAGTGAATCGGATTATTTATCGTTATCAAATCGGAATAGAGGTTTTAACTACTGCAATAACCAAACCTCATAAGGCTGAGGGTGTTTTTCTCCTGTCTCTGGTATTTGAGTGATAGATGTTTGTGGAGAATTGTGGAGCCTCTGTATTGTTATAATAATATTTAATAATAAATATTTACAGTACAGTTTTCATGGACATTTTTGTGCACTTCTGATGGTTTAGAAAATATAATAACAATATATAATACTGAGATATGAATTTCTGTATAGTATTACCTATTACTACACATATTTATTTTATTTATTGGTTTATTTGGTCGGGACAGTGCATGTTAATGACCATACATGGGTCTCATACATGTAAATACGCTACACGGGATTGTAGCCTTGGGCTAATTTCCATCCGTCGTCCCCCATGCACATTCTCAAACACACTCTCATTCTTCCTGTCCTATTGTACATGTTTTTAGTGGTAGGGGAAACCTACGCAGACACAGGGACAACATGCAAAACTGCTATTTGTCAAATCATGTTGTGAATATTTTGTATATTCAGAGTTTGGCTTATTTTGCTGTGTCTTGTTTTTATTTTTTTGGCATGTTCTTATAGTCGCATCATTTATTTTATGACTAGTTTATGTTACATGTTACAAAAATAAAAATCCGAGTTTGTGAATGAGCCTTCACTGACAATGCCAATCAAACCTACTCTAATCCTATGTTAATGTTCACACTACAGATTATAGAGAAAAAGGTAAAGAAAGAAATTAAGTGGGAGGAGAGACAACCAAGAAAAACAATTTGGGTTTTCTTTGCATGAAATGTAACATAAGTAAATATATCTGACTATGAGCAGCAGAATCTTTCATACAGTCCTTGTCCTCCTCTCCTGATGATGTGTAATGTGCCGCTGCTTTAACACAATAACAGGGCTTTAAACTGACAGAACCACATTACTTATTAAAAAAGACTAGTGGGAAGGTTCTGCATTTTCCGAACACTTGTATTTTATTCAGAGACAGGATTAGTGTTCTGAAGCTTTGTTTTATTAACTGCCACTGTGTCTGCGCAGCTTCCAGGACATCAAATACATATTGGATTACATTTATATTCACAGTGGAGCCAGTCAAGGTGAAAGCGAGACCGGCGGTTTGGTGAATCTGCCTCGAACAACTACAGCACAGCAACTTGTTTGTAATATTGATTCAAACTGGGATCTTTCTGGAGTCGGGGATACTGTAAATCTGGGGTTGAGTCAAACCTGTACAGCGGTTATCCAATGCTTTCAGGACCCAGAGAACCTCAGGCCTCTATTTTTATACATTTTAGACAAATTTATGCAAAGAAGTGCATGTTGGGAGTTGTCACATGATTCGCCCTCCTGCCCCTCGAAAGAGCCTCTGGTTTCCATTGAAAGGATTTACAATGTTTTCGCCTTCCGGGACTTCTATTCTCACTCTACACCTCCCTGAGTTTTACCATTTCATTACCCAGATCTACACACTACGAAAAGTAAATATCCAGCATTGGTTTAAAGGGGGCCTATTATGCAAAATCGACTTTTTCAAGCTTTACATCATGTTATTAAGTCATTCCCTCATTAAAACCATGCCTGAAGTGTTGCCTGGGCACATTCACGTATTTTCGAGTAATCTGTAGAAACTCTGATGGCGGCCATTTTAGGGATAAAACGCCTGATTCCTTCAGGAAACGCCCTCGACCTCCAGGATACGCCTCCGACCTTTCGTCACCAGCCGAGTAACCAACCACTGCTCCTCAGCAGAACCCCCTCCCCGCAGTGTCTAGCCCTAAGATGTAAACAGAGTCATCATGGAGGATTAGCTCCATGTGTTGTGAACCGGAGCTACAGCAGACTTTTACAAAGACACACATCCGTGTTTCTGTTACCGAAACACCCAGGATTCAAACCGGTGACAAGAACGCTTATTTCAGTGTCTGGTTCTGCGCTGGGCCTTGATGATGCACAGAGCCTCCGGAGAAAGCTAATGCTAAGCTAAACCTCGAGTCATCACGTGAAAACGAAAAATATGCACAAATAAAGTCAATAAAACCACCACACACATAAAGAACCGTTTAACAATGATCACACACGGAGCCAGGCTTGTTGATTTGGAAGTTTATTGCTCACATTTCATCTACAATGGGTCATAGCCGAGTGGTTTTCTCCCGGAGCTAACAAGCTAGCCGCGACAAGCTAACGGGAAAATTCACTGAATACAAGCAGCATATTATGCATTGAAAACGTCACTAAAACAGGCAACTGCTTGAAGCAGCCTTTATGATGATCACACACTGAGCCGGGCTTGTTGATTTCGTAGTTTATTGCTCACATTTCATCTACAGTGAGTCGTAGCCGAGTGGTTTTCTCCCGGAGCTAAGGCACTATTAGCCGCGACAAGCTAACAACCTTCACCTTCACAACATTCATTGAAAACAGGCAGCATATTATGCACAAATAACGTCAATAAAGCAGCAACTACTCGAAGCAGCCTTTACGATGATCACACAATGAGCCTGGCTTTACACATTTGTGGTTTATTACAGACTTTTCATCAACAATGAGCTGTAGTCGATTATAACAAGCTAATGGGTAACCTCGAAAAAACACTGTCCACCTGCAGATAATGTCCGTCTTTGAATCGTATGGGCTCCTGCAGATCCTGGTGTCGTCCATGGGGGTATAGTTAGAGATCCATAGGGCATGGCAGATGCAAAGAGATAGCCTCCAAACAGCAGTTATTTTTCAGGCAAGAGCCCCTTCCAAGCGTCCGGTGTGGAAGGTTCGTTTCCAAATAATATCCTGTGTGGCCATCGTTCACAAAGTGATAAACAGTAGCTCCTTTCCAACAATAAAAATTAAAATGCACCGATCGTAGTTTCAATACTGTTGAGACAAGCGCAGTGTTGTTGTGATGCCACAGACAGCGTGTGGAGGGGGCGTGTCGCAAAGGGTCAGAGGTTCTTAAAGAGACAAAGGCCTATTTCAAGTCATTTGCTAACGCCATTTTGAAAGAGCAATTTTATACAAGGCAGTTATTCTAATTTACTGCATTGACAGACCAACAGAAGGTTTCGTCATCATTGTAGTGTGCTATAGACTGGTGCTATGTGGCTGAAAAAAGCATAATACCCCCTCTTTAAAGGACTTGAATTGAGGAAATGCATCTTGTTTTGAGCGGTTTTCCCTTATTTAAAGAATACTTTACTTGCTAATCTTGCTTGAAATAAGGAAGTAAAACTGCTAATGGGATAAGACCAATCTTCTAATCATCTGAAATAAAACATCTCAGAACAAGTGAAATCATTTGGGTCAAACTTCATCCGACTTCATCTTAACTCGTCAAAACAACTCAAATTTGGATTATTGTGCTCAAATTGAGACATTTGGACCTTAATTAATCCTTTTCATAGTCCCTCTGGGGATAATACAAGTGTTAATGGGATGATTGGGGGGTCTCTGGCCAGAAAACCACACTTGCAACTTTCCCAGCACTGACCCGGTGGCCCCAATACACACTAATGGAATCACGAACAGGCTAATGGGCAAGCTAACTGTGGGCTAGCGCCACATTAGCAGTATTTAAGCCAAGTTTGAGTGAAAAGAAAATATCTCCATTGTGTAATTGGGTTGTGGCACAATGTACAATATCCCTCTCTCCCTTTGTCATTTCTGTAAGTGTTGTATTTACTCTCATGGACAATTAATGAGTAAAGGAGGCACAAGTTACATAGTTCTGCTTTAATTACTTTTTGCAGTGTGATAATTGGCTTGGTTGATTTGTGTTGCAGCGAGAGGAGCCTTATGAACGGCGCTCACAGTTTAAGATCGTTTAGTAATTTTACAGATGTTCCAGCAAGTTGTTTGTGAAGGTCGTACAGGAGTTGTCCATCTTCAATGAAGGTTTTTGAGTCATCTTCTGTACTGTTGAAGTGTATAACGTTTTGCCTCTCATCTAAAAGGCTTCGTCAGCGACACAAAGTTTAAGCTCAGCCCGCAGACTATATATAGACCACTGGGAGGAGTTTAGTTTGGCTAAGTCCCTCCCGTCTATAATCGGCTACTCTCACCTGTGGGTAAACATCATATGTGACGCCCGCAGGTGAGAGTAGCCGTGAATTCGGTAGAAACAACATGCAGCTCCTCTGTTTTGTAGCTTATACTGTTTTTGCTAATGGCCTGGTTATAGAGGGCCGGTCTTGTTCCAAAAGTCCCGGGCCGATTTATTCTGCCAGTCCAGCCCTGGGCACGGCGTGTTTGTCTTTGTCAACAAATGGGGACCGAGGATCCCTGTGGCCAAACTCAAGAACGGCTTTGTACAAGCAGAAGTTATTCAGAAGGAGTTTAAGGAGATTTCTGTGATATCCAATCATGTTTCTGAAAATGATTTGTGGGGATGTGGTTTGATATTCCCTCTGCGCTTGTACAAACAAAGGTGTTAGATAAGTGTTCGACTTTTGCCTGTGCTTTTTAAAACTATTTCTTTTGTGTCCTTACATGCCCGACCAAAGGGACCACAAACAAATATAGAAATTAGCATTTTCAGCCCATTATGAATTCAGTAGGATTTACAATGGCAGCGTGATTGGGGCAAGTGTATATCTGTTCCCGCCTCGCTCTTGTTCAGATGTGCAATTATGTAAATTTTGAGAACGGTGTACGTTTGTATTCTTCAGCCAAGTGCTATTTTTATCCTTTCAGATCTTGTCAAGCAAGTTTACCACACAACCTATGAAGTACATGAAGTACTATTCCACTAGAAAACGTCGTAGTTATTATTCTTGGTTCCTGGTATAGCGAAGGGATTATGTCGGCGTGTTCAGAGCAGCGGTCTCCAATCTTCTCAAAAATAATAATAACAATATGTGCTGTTCCAAAAACAAATTCCACCAACTGTGTTGTGTGGCCATTAACAAATGATTCTGGGCCTCATTTACGACACGTCCTTACGTACACATTTGTGTTTGGCACCTTCTTAGAAAGGTTTTTGACATTCACAAAATTTGCTCTTAACTGAAGAACAAATCCAGAACAGTCAGGAGTTCTGAGTCATATGTCTTTTTACATAATAGGCTGATTAATTCCAGAAAACATGTAAATAATACCTTGTTTATTCAAAAATCAGTTTGTAATACTACTGTACATGCTGTCTTATCAATGGCAAGTAAAGTACTAATGTATTACTGCTAAAACTAATGCCACTGCTATAAACAGCACTAAATGTGCACTGCATTAACGGTAGGGACAAAAATGTATATCACAGTATGAACAAGAAATGTCACGATAACTGTATATTTGGCAATATAATTTATATAATTTCAACCATTTTGCATTTAAAAGACCTTATATTTGAGCAGCATCAGCTTCGTGGTTGTATAAGCTACGCAGCGGCGGAGTGATCTGCTGGAAAATAGTCCCTCAAAATGCGATCATTCATGTGATGCAAGGTCAGTTATATTCCAAAAATTATTCCATCGACACAGACATTTATATGGTTAGTCTGGTGTTATAAGTGATTTGCCTCAGGTGCACTGTGGAGCGGGTCAGACGGTTTTTAATGCAGGCTAGCTACATAGAAACGCGTTAGCCTAACACAAGCCTAGCGCCACGAAACTCTTCAAATATAAGAACTGCATGAATTAAAAAAAAAATATCTCCAGAAATCAGCAACACTCTGGATAATGAGGCCCTATGTCAAAAATCCTGAAATATCCCTTTAAGGATGTGTCGTGAATCTGGGGCAGTTTCCCCACAGTGCCTTCATATGTACGGATGTTACGTTTTTTTTTTAAGAAGATGTTCATGAATGAGGCCCAATAATATTTGTTCCTCACCCCTTGATCATCATCTTCAGTCTTCATGTGTTCGGCGATGTACTTCACTCCCTCCACCGCCTCCTCCAGCGCAGGGTCCAGCGGATGCCCCAGTGACCTCCCAAAGTCCGAGAACCCGCCTCCTCCTTCAGGCAGCTCTGTCCCTTTCCAGTACTGCTGTGAAGACTCGTCCTGCACAAAGAAGTCCCCCGCCAGTCTTATACTGGAGAACTGGGAGTTGAGGGAGGTGGTACTCCGGACTGGGAACTTCTGCTTGAGTTTGTCCCGGTTGTTGGATCTCGGGCGGGTCATGAACAGAAAGTTAGGGAGGCGAACTAAGAAGATACGTTTGACCCAGTCGGGCATGTAGTGCGTGGAGGGAGAGCGATGGTAAACGTTCAAGACGCAAGCAGTGCTCACGATGGAGAATGTGACCAGCACCATGGTGAACATCAAGTATTTACCTGGAAAGACATGAGACCAAATGTTAAATCAAGGTTTAAACATGCTATGAACATTAGCAGTAAGAATCTGTCTAATGTATATAATCTCCTGTTTATGTGATCAAACTGCAAAAAAGTGCAATCAACATGAACTCTTCTGGTTCTCTCTTATGCTAATCAGTCAATCTGTCATTAGTGTTTATCAGTAAAGCGCTTTTCACACACACAGTCTCAAAGCACTGAACATAATAAAACACAGTACATCACACTTTTAAAAGACAGGTAAAGTCAGGTATATTACGATAACATAGTTTCAAAAGCAACACAGGACCAGTAATGTCGACCATATGCACGATCATTGAAAAGGTTTTGAGTTAAAGGCCTATCTCACCGGAGATAGGCCTGATTGCGCTCATGCAAATGGCCTATCACACCGACCTGGAGACTAGTTGGAGACTAGAGTCGGCGCTGGTCACAGAGATGTCTCCGATATGTCCCCTGGCAGCAAGGCGAGTCTCCAGGAAGTCTCGGTGAAAACGAACAGGTTTGATTTCAGCGGACTGTTCCCATAGTCTCTGAGAGGTCTACGTGGTCTCAAGCTGTTGCAAACACTATTTGTTGTCCTCAACCTGTGAGACGTTTCTGTGACGACCTTGAGAGCACGTAGACATCTCAGAGACCATATGGAGAACACCTGGAGACTCACCTTATCTCCAGGGGACGTTTCGGAGACATCCCCGTGACCTGCGGCAACTCGAGTCGGTGAGAAAGGCCCTTAACCTGTTACCTGCCGTCCCCTCTGATCAGGGGCCTAGGGATAGGGTTAGTTAACCCCAATCAGGATATAACTGGGGTTAAGAACGGCAAATGTAACGTAACTTGTGTTTCACTCACACAGATCTCACACATATTTTTAGAAACTAGAAGGTCTTGGCTTTCAAATAAGGTATCACACTGGCATATAAACTGTAAGCTCTCCAGTCAATACCCTTTGAGATTTGGATGTAAATAATTGTTAATCCTAACCCTTACCATAATGTAGAAGTTACGTGGTTACACTTACACTACGGCTTCAACTAAAGATTACAGAAACATTAGATAACGTGCATCTTTAGTTCAGATAAAACACAATCTACATCTTAAATATAGTTTATTGAGCGCTCACTGTTCTGACATTTAAATTTACAAATGTAATGTTTGTATGTAACATTTTCTTATAAAGGTGTAAAAGTTTACTGCAGTTTCTAAGCTCATAAAAATGAGTTTAGTATCTGTATAGTATTCGAATTGTGTCCTATGACTCGTGATTTGAATTAAATCTCCAGATACTAAGGCGATGCACATCAGCTACCAGCCGATAAACACTAAAAACAACCCACACAACTTCGAATAAATCCTTTTTAAATAGAGGATGCTATTTTAAGCACCTGTGATCTCACCTGCCAAACATCAGTGTGCGACTCATACATACGTCTTATACAAAGGTGTTTACAAAATATTCTTAAAAAGCAGATGACAGACCTATGAGGGGCACTGCCAGCGAAGTGGGCGGCACTATCTTGGATATTAGCAGCAGGAACACAGTCAGCGCCAGCAGCACCGAGATACACAGCGTCATCTTCTCCCGGCAGTCTGACGGCAGGTAGAACACCAAGATGGCCAACGACGTGATCAGAATACAGGGGATGATCATGTTGATGGTGTAGAACAGCGGCTTCCTCTGAATGATGAAGTCGTACGTTATGTCCAGGTACGTCGCGTCGTTGGGGTCTTCGTTTTTGCGAGCCGGCAGCGACACGATGTCCCACTCTCCGCTCGGGGTGAAGTCGTCCCGGCTGGCGTAGTCACTGGTGAGGACCACATCGATCTCCGTGTGGTCGTAGGTCCAGGAGCGGAACTTCATGGTGCAGTTCTGCTGGTCAAAGGGGAAGTTCTGCACCTCAATGGGACAGGCCGACTTGTAGATGGCCGGAGGGAGCCAGAAGATGTCCCCAGTGTGGGACACCACGGCGTTGCAATAAAAGGAGACTTCATACACGCCGTCGGCACTGTCAAACGGAGCAAACAAATAAAAACATTGTTTGAAAACGGTTTTAATTAGTGTATTAGGGGGATTGAACGTAGATATCTCCTGGGGCTGCTTTTAAAGTTTGATCAATTTCATGTTTTTTCAAAGGGAATTTCAACAGCGCATCATCTAATCCAGGGGTCACCAACCTTATTTCAGCTGAGGGCTACTTTAAGAGCATTAAGTTGTTCGAGGGCTACCAGTTAAAAACAAATTCTAAAGACTTAAACGTACTGTTCACTTATAGGATATTGACCCCATATTATATTAAAATAGCTTTATTTTAAACTCATACTGAGTCACAAGAACTGAAATAACTGTAATTTTAAGAATTAGATTCAAGAAAATGAAGAGTTTTACACTTTAGAAAAAGTCCCAAGGGCTACTGGACATGCCCCAAAGGGCCCCTGGGTGCCCGCGGGCACCACGTTGGTGACCCCTGATCTAATCTAACAATCTAACAAACCCAACAATCCTTTTTTATTTGTAAAGGATTTGTACAGAAAAGTTGCTAGAAAAATAACTCACAAAGACAGCAGTTTAGTTTTATATCGTCTTTAATTGTTGTTTTAATATTTAATCTTTGAAAATTAAAGCCATAAAAAGAGTGAGAAAGTGTGTGGGAGCTATTCTTTATCTTTTCAATTACATACCAGAGCAGAGCCTCAATTTCTCTTTGTTTTTTCTTTACACTTACAAAACCCTGTAGTTTAGACCTCTACAAGTAGTCCTGAAATAAACATTATTCTGTTGCTGTAGTGTGTTATCCAAATGAAGCATATAGAAGAAGAGCTACCAAACCTACAGTATGCACCTAAACCTAATTTGTGTTAAAGATGCACTATGTAACTTATTAAGATGATATTAGTGCGCTTCTTGTGGGTGGTTAACTAAGCGCTTTTACTTTCTGTCCCGGTGGCTCCTATGATGCTTCAAGATTTAAAAAAAAAATCTTTTTTTTTTTAGGATATCTGGTAGGTTAAACCTTATAACAAGTGATCATGGAGTCTTTGGATGAATGGAAAGTAAAGGTGCTCAGTTAACAACCCAAGCAGTCTCTGGGTCACAGAAAGGTCAAATTGATGAACATTTATCGCTGTCGTATTGATATTGAGATATAAACAGTCAAAACATTAAAATAAAAAAAGCAAGATATAAACTATATAGATTTTCATCAATAAAACTGCACTCTTTTGTATTATTTTAATTTTTCTGAAAAATGTTTTGTTTTCACCTAACCCATAGTTATATCGTATTGCTTCGATATCGATATATCTGGCATGAATATCGAGATATGAAATGTTGTCCATATAGTTCAGCCCTAGTAGGAGGGTTTGTAAGCAGTGAAAACCTTCTCAACAATTTATCCTGAAGCGTCCGAGAGACCACTGTGATGGAAAGGAAAGGCCCCTTACTGACTCACTCATACAGCCTCTGGGTCACTGCAAGGTCAAATATGCAGAAATATCAACTTTTTTTCCACATACAAATTGCATAACGCGCCTTTAAGAATATATGGTTACACATTTGCGGCATGTGTAGATGGACACAGGTACAGAGGTACAAGGTTCGCTGTGAGAGTGACTCAGTTTGGGGACACTCACTTGTTGTACAGCACAATGTCCGGGAGCCAGATGAGTTTGGATGGTATTCGCAGCTTCTTCAGGCCGTCGTATTTATCTGGGTCCCACCTGAGCCTGTAGTCATTCCACTCCTATATATAGCACAGGGCAGAAAACCATGAGTAAGAGTTTGTACAGCTGAGAAAGGTCATCGATGCCAAATCAGCACAATGCCGCACCTGGAAGAGCCACACGTTGGTCGTCATAATCTGTTCCCTTTCATTCTGCAAATAGAGAGATGCAAACAGTCATAGAAAATGGAGCACAAAAGCAGAAGCTGTGTATAGTTTACCCAGGGGTTTTGCTCAATATGTGAAAGATATTTGGTAACACAGTGATGGATTGCTGTTGAAATGACCAGCCATCCATTTAACTAATTGTCCCGCCTGCTTACAGTGCACTGTATCTGAGCCTACAATGAGTGAAAAGCCGTGCCCCATGGCTGCACAGCCCGCTTCATAAATCTAACGGGAACACATTTCTGGCAGCGTGAAAAGGTTTAAAAAAATGTGTGAGAATCGTTAACAGGCATTTTGATTTGTGCTTCAAATTTTTAGGGGTTTTAGATGAGCCTTCTCGGTTACATCTACTGTGAATGCCCTTTGCATCCACCTGTCCTTGTCAGGCAGATTTGAAGGTGTTGAAGCCATTATTAGTGATTGCTATAACCATCCATCCATCTTCTACCACTCGCGGAGGCAGCAGGCTGAGCAGAGATTAGAGGCCGACCGATATGGGTTTTTCTAAGGCCGATGCCGATATTTCCGGATGTTAATAGGCCGATGCCGATATGTTTGGCCGATATTTTTGGTTGCTTTTTCCAAATGTCTGGTCTAAATAAACTTGGCCGCTGAAGCACTGGCCAATTTTATTTCATTACTTAAAGGGACTATAAAGAGTTTAAAAATGTTAAAATGAAGTATTTTCCTCCCCCTACATGTTCCAGCCATGTCCTAATGTTTAGACTGAGCTCAGACCTGTTCACCACAACTGCCTCTAAAATCCTGTACGGTCACTCAAAAATGTGTCACTTCGGCCCGAATTGCCGTCATGCACGAGCTTAATATAGAAGGTGCAGTTACACATATGGCCTGAGGTGGCAGTAGTGAGTATAAAATGGCGAAATTGCTTCCAGCCCCTTTAAGGTGATCCAATTATAGTTTCTGTCCCAGCTTTGATTAGCTGCCGTTAGCATTAGCATATTGTTATTGATTTTGCGCAGCGATCAAAAATACAACAGTGGAGGTTAAAACTAACTCAGTGATTGAATTCTCCTGATTCTGCAATTCAACATGACAGCATGTCCATATTGACGGAGGTTTAGTGCTTAACAAACTTTAAAGGGACTATACAGAGTTTAAAAATGCTAAAATTATGTATTTTTCCTCCCCCTACATGTTCCAGCCATGTCCTAATGTGTAGAATGAGCTCAGACCTGTTCACCACAACTGCCTCTAAAATCCTGCACTGTCACTCAAAGTTGTTCATTCGGGTCGGAAGTGCCGTCATGCACGAGCTTGATATAGAAGCTGCAGCTACACGTATGACCTGAGGTGGCAGTAGTGAGTATCATTGTAAATATCATTGTGATATTTCTCACCTCCCCTGAGGCCTCGGGAGTTGTGGGAGGACTTGTTTTAAAGCCCTGACTTTGCACTTTCCAACGCAAAAACCGGGAAGGCTCTATCACTTTCGATATTGTAAAATCCCCAAATATCAGCCCGATATATCAGCCGGCCGATATCCCAATGTATATATCCCGATCCACGCACACCTCCTCCAGCTGTTCTGGGGGGACTCTGAGGCGACACCAGCTCAGAGACATAGTCCCTCCAGCGTGTCCTGGGTCTTCCACGAGGCCTCCTCCCAATAGAAGGAGGTGATAACCATTAGGTGGGAATTCAACCTACGCCTCAAAACAAGTAAGTTGGACAGTTTGAGGCATTTCTAGGTGGAGTTCGCACCAAAAACATGCACAAAAGGCTAATCCTCCAGCAGGATACTCCTGACCAAATCTAGCTCAAGATCTGGAGATGTTTTTGTTTTTGGTTGCCCTCTTAGTTTTAGTCTTAGTCTTTTGCTTTTTCAGTTTTAGTCACATTTTAGTCTGTTTCAATATAAAAAGTAATTAAGTGTTAGTATTTCAACAAATTAATTGAGTCGGGTGTTGAAAATAAGTTTTGGATGAAGGCTGACAGGCTGTGTTGAGTTAGTGACAGTCGGATTACACCACAAAGGCAGAAGTGTCCTCATTGTGAACATGACTTTTCCCAAAAGTGGCCGCTCTCCTCGTCCTCTGATCGTCACTTCGAGATTTTGTTTTTATGTCTGCACATTCGTTCATCAAAATGCTTTCTGCGTTCATACACTACGGTATTTAACTGGGGGAAAAAAACTGTCCTGAGAAAAGCCATAGTCCTTTTTTGATCACTGTCAGTTGGGCTCAAACCACAGAGCTATCGAAGATTGCAGCGCCCGAAGGGGAAAAAGGGCTCAGTGGAGTCTGCAGCATGTGAGTCCACGTGAGCTTATGATATCGTTATAGTTTTCGTTGATGAAAACAACACTAATCTGGAGAAGGATCCTATGGCCCTGCACTGCGGTCGCCCACTGCTGCCGACACGTTGCCCCATTGGCTTTGACGGAAGAATAATGTGCAGAGGACAATTAATTACATTATGAAACCTTTCATGTGAAAACAAAAGTTGACATTTGTGCGTATTTGACCTTTCAGTGGGTGTATGGGTGGTTAGCAGAGAGTCTTTACTTTCCATCCCAGTCGCCTCTATATAACGTAGGGCTGTGCAATTAATCGAAATTCGATTACGATTTCGATTACAACAGTAAACGATTACAAAATTAGCATAATCGCAAAAAAACGATTATATATTTTTTTTTTTATTTATTTTTTTTTATGTTTTTTTTTTTTCAAATTTTTAATTTTTGGATTTGTGTCACTTTTTTGCTGGATTTTTGTCTTTTTTCTGCTGGATTTTTGTCACTTTTTTGATGGATTTTTGTCTTTTTTGATGGATTTTTGTCACTTTTTTGATGGATTTTTGTCTTTTTTGATGGATTTTTGTCACTTTTTTAATGGATTTTTGTCTTTTTTTATGGATTTTTGTCACTTTTTTGATGGATTTGTGTCTTTTTTGATGGATTTTTGTCACTTTTTTAATGGATTTTTGTCTTTTTTTTATGGATTTTTGTCACTTTTTTGATGGATTTTTGTCTTTTTTCTGCTGGATTTTTGTCTTTTTTTGCTGGATTTTTGTCACTTTTTTGCTGGATTTTTGTCTTTTTGGGGGGGGATTTTTGTCATTTTTTTTGCTGGATTTTTGTCTTTTTTTTATGGATTTTTGTCACTTTTTTGCTGGATTTTTGTCTTTTTTTAATGGATTTTTGTCACTTTTTTGCTGGATTTTTGTCATTTTTTTGCTGGATTTTTGTCACTTTTTTGCTGGATTGTTGTCTTTTTTTGCTGGATTTTTGTCACTTTTTTGATGTTTTTTTTTAAAGGCAACAAATAATCGTTTGAATAATCGTGATTTCAATTATGACAAAAATAATCGTGATTATTATTTTTTCAATAATCGAGCAGCCCTAATATAACGTTTTAGGGTTTCTGGATGAAATGTCGCGTAATCATGGAGATGGATCCATCAGCAGTGAAAACAGATCCTGGAGCGTCTCCACTGGGATGGAAAGCAAAGATGCCGTGCTATCCACCCATACAGCTGCTGGGTCACTGAAAGGTCAAATATCAACTTATTTTGTGCAAAAAGTTACATAATGCACCTTTAACCAACCAAAATCAATCTTTTTTCTGCTGGATTTTTGTCACTTTTTTGATGGATTTTGGTCTTTTTTGATGGATTTTTGTCACTTTTTTGATGGATTTTTGTCTTTTTTGATGGATTTTTGTTACTTTTTTAATGGATTTTTGTCTTTTTTTGATGGATTTTTGTCACTTTTTGATGGATTTTTGTCTTTTTTGATGGATTTTTGTCACTTTTTTTATGGATTTTTGTCTTCTTTTTATGGATTTTTGTCACTTTTTTGATGGATTTTTGTCACTTTTTTGATGGATTTTTGTCTTTTTTCTGCTGGATTTTTGTCTTTTTTGCTGGATTTTTGTCACTTTTTTGCTGGATTTTTGTCTTTTTTTGGGGGGATTTTTGTCACTTTTTTGCTGGATTTTTGTCATTTTTTTATGGATTTTTGACACTTTTTTGCTGGATTTTTGTCTTTTTTTTTTGCTGGATTTTTGTCACTTTTTTGCTAGATTTTTGTCTTTTTTTTGCTGGATTTTTGTCACTTTTTTGCTGGATTGTTGTCTTTTTTTGCTGGATTTTTGTCACTTTTTTGATGTTTTTTTTTAAAGGCAACAAATAATCGTTTGAATAATCGTGATTTCAATTATGACAAAAATAATCGTGATTATTATTTTTTCAATAATCGAGCAGCCCTAATATAACGTTTTAGGGTTTCTGGATGAAATGTCGCGTAATCATGGAGATGGATCCATCAGCAGTGAAAACAGATCCTGGAGCGTCTCCACTGGGATGGAAAGCAAAGATGCCGTGCTATCCACCCATACAGCTGCTGGGTCACTGAAAGGTCAAATATCAACTTATTTTGTGCAAAAAGTTACATAATGCACCTTTAACCAACCAAAATCAATCTTTTTTCTGCTGGATTTTTGTCACTTTTTTGATGGATTTTGGTCTTTTTTGATGGATTTTTGTCACTTTTTTGATGGATTTTTGTCTTTTTTGATGGATTTTTGTTACTTTTTTAATGGATTTTTGTCTTTTTTTGATGGATTTTTGTCACTTTTTGATGGATTTTTGTCTTTTTTGATGGATTTTTGTCACTTTTTTTATGGATTTTTGTCTTCTTTTTATGGATTTTTGTCACTTTTTTGATGGATTTTTGTCACTTTTTTGATGGATTTTTGTCTTTTTTCTGCTGGATTTTTGTCTTTTTTGCTGGATTTTTGTCACTTTTTTGCTGGATTTTTGTCTTTTTTGGGGGGGATTTTCGTCACTTTTTTGCTGGATTTTTGTCTTTTTTTTATGGATTTTTGACACTTTTTTGCTGGATTTTTGTCTTTTTTTTGCTGGATTTTTGTCACTTTTTTGCTAGATTTTTGTCATTTTTTTGCTGGATTTTTGTCACTTTTTTGCTGGATTGTTGTCTTTTTTTGCTGGATTTTTGTCACTTTTTTGATGTTTTTTTTTAAAGGCAACAAATAATCGTTTGAATAATCGTGATTTCAATTATGACAAAAATAATCGTGATTATTATTTTTTCAATAATCGAGCAGCCCTAATATAACGTTTTAGGGTTTCTGGATGAAATGTCGCGTAATCATGGAGATGGATCCATCAGCAGTGAAAACAGATCCTGGAGCGTCTCCACTGGGATGGAAAGCAAAGATGCCGTGCTATCCACCCATACAGCTGCTGGGTCACTGAAAGGTCAAATATCAACTTATTTTGTGCAAAAAGTTACATAGTGTCCTTTAACCAACCAAAAATCAAGCCAATAGTAAGCATTTTCTGTATTAAGCTACAATCGTGTTTTGGCTGCATTGTCTGATTTGTAATTTGAATACTTCATAGGTTGGATGGGATGCCACTCACCACACTGATGAGCTGAGAGAGAGACACCTGTATGGAGATGGTGACCCGCTGGCTCTTGTTCACCGCAGGTCGGATCAGTTTGTTGTAGTGCTCCGGACCCAACAGGTGGTTGACCAGACGCTCCTCTGCGCTCTCTGCTCTGCTGCCTACAGACAGACAAACACAGACACATTAGTGAGAACTGGTCATTAAAGCCATTTGTTGGTGATGACATTTATATTTAATATGTGTGCTGCAAAAGATAAAAGGTTTGGGGTATTTTACTTGCATAAAATAATAAGCAAATTGGTGTTGTGTAAGAGGGAGTTCAAAGATTATTATTTATCCAGAAGATTTCAAAGTGGGCAGTGATGTTTAAAGATCTTTGTAACAAACTGCACAGTGACATTTAAGGTTTTTTTGTGATTGCCTTTGCTATTTTTCAAGGCTTGCTGATGCACTTCAACTAAGAACAATATATAGTTTAAATATATTTACAGTCAGCAGTCAACATGATTCAAGCTTCACAGCAGCATGGGTATTCCCAGGCTAGGTTTTTTTTTAATCGAATCATAAATCGAGTTTGTATAAGAAAATGTAAGATTTTTGGGAGGATTTAAGTCGCCCAACAAACCTACACCAGTGGTTCCCAAAATGGGGGACGGGACCACCTGCAGGGTCGCAAGATGATTTTGAGACAAGATTGTTTACATTTCTGACATTAAAATTCATGTATTTTTTGATTGAAAACAAAATACAAACTGACATCATTAAACCAGATTGGCACCTTAAATTATTATACATGCCAACTGCATTTTACAGAAGGGAGTCCCGAGTTGTTGGTTGAGTGATTTTGGGGATCGAAAAGTTTGGGAAACCATGACCCACACAAACACACGGGGAGGACATTCAAACATCCGGCCGTCCGGGAATCAAACCCACAACCTTCTAGCTGTGAAGGACAAGCGTTAAAGGAACAGGCCACCATTTTTCCATACTGAGATAAGTTCTCACCTGAGGTTAGACGAGTTGATACATACCTGTCTGGACTTTGTGCGTGCCCGTGGAAGAGCTTGGTCGCTTCTCACTTCACCCCGTTTGGAGCTATAGGAATATACTGGGAGAGGCCAAATGCTAACAACATCTTTGTTTTTTTTTGCGTGACTGAGGACACACAGTTCTTTCATACTGAGATATGTTCTTACCTGAGCTTAGACGAGTTGATACGTACCTGTCTGGTCTTTGTGGGAAGAATGTGATAGCTTCCAACCTCACCACCCCCATTTTGAGCTATAGGAATATACTGGGGAGGCCAAATGCTAACAACATCTTTGGTCGTTTTGCGTGACTGAGGGCACGCACAATGACCAGACAGGTACACATCAACTCGTTTAAGCTCAGGTAAGAACATATCTCAGTTTGTAAAAAGGGTGGCCTGTTCCTTTAACCACTGCGCCACGATGCCACCCACACTATAACTATAATTTAGAAGAACTACAAGACGTACAGTACTTCTGTGTACTCCTTTCAATTGCCCTGAAAACAAAACGCAAAACAATTTTTAAAAGTGCCATTCTCGCGACTACTCGAAGGGGACAGGGTTGTGTTATAAACGCCAGAGGTATTTAAAGATAAAAGCCAGTCACCCTCAGGTGGCACATGTTCTTTTCCCTATTGCACTTTAGGCCGCCCTAATTAATGTTTATAGTCCCAAATGATGAGCAATAAACAAGTTATCTGTAAGCCAACTAGACCATAGGGCATTTAAACAGTTTTCTACTGCATGAGTGCTTTATGCTGCGAGGTTTTAGCACAAAACAACAAACTCAATTCAGTCATGCATCTGTCCCAATGTGCAGAGCTCTAAAGCTTTATGTCTCTGCTCAACCTGAAATTATGCCTTATGTAAAACTGATTATACATACAGGAATAACAGAGAAGTGGAATGGCTCCGAGGACAGGCTTTCAGCTTCCATTATGTCCACATTGTCAGACAAAGTGACAAGAGCAACAGGGCGAAGTTATTATTTAGGAATATACGCAGCTCATGGAATATGCAGATCCGCTCTGTGCCACCTACATGTGTCTCAGTAAGATTACGCGATGCACTGGCTCAGCACGGAAACTTCTGCTCCAGGTTTGAGAGAACATGTGAGAAATAGTAACAAAGTCAATACAAAAATCTAAACTAATAAGCATGAAAAAATTAACACTACAATCATAATCAAAATTAAGGGAATGAAAATCACATTCTAAAAGTTGCACCAAATAGCTCATAATTTCAGAGTGAATAGGTGCATCTGTGTGTACACCGTTAAGGCTCCAATCAGCCACAGAAATGGAAGGGGGAGTGGAAGTTAGTGAATAGTCAATCAGCAGATGCAATCATTAGCGTAGGTCTACTTAATAAATGTAGATTGGCCAATTACAAGGTGATCATTTTCTACCATTTTAGTGTGCATCAGTTTTAAATGGGATGAATGTGTTGAATATAGCTCGCTTTATCGCTAATGTCCTTTAGAGTTTAGAATTGCAGCCCTGAATTGAAGATAACGTTGGAGTTGTAATTACACGATTCCAAATGATGGGCCAGGGCAAAATGTGGTGCCGAGTGGATCTGGAAGTTTATTTAATTTGAAATCCAGCTTAAAAAAATAATAATTATTTCCATTCATCATTACTCTTCCTTTTTGATTACATTTTTGACCAATATATGACTGACATTGTGGCACACTGGCCAGAAGTCTTGGGGCCAGCGAAGCTTTTCTGTGTGGAGTTTGCATGTTGAGACTACCTGTTTCTTATCTGAATTTGAAATATCCAATATATGTGATTTGGTTGAATTCCATATCTCATTAAAAAATATATTGACATATCTTAAATATCGATATATCGCCCAGCCCTAGTTGGAACTAGAGCGGTCTCAGTTCGACCCACATGGCGTTCCAACATACATGAAAACAGCCTTAGTTAAAGATTTACTAACTTAGATCAAATGTAGTCTTGTTTTAGTCTGAATGCAGTATTCTTTTAAGTCTTCTTTTGACACAATTTGATGAAAAACTAGTTACTTATGATGTGCGTTTAATTAGTATGAAACATGTTAAGTGAAATATCCCAATATTGCACAGCCGTATAGCAACACATAGTGATATACATTAAAGGGGGGGTATTATGCAAAATCGACTTTTTCAAGCTTTACATCATGTTATTATGTCCTTCCCTCATTAAAAACATGCCTGAAGTGTTGCCTTGGCACATTCACGTATTTTTGAGTAATCTGTAAAAACTCTGATGGCAGCCATTTTAGGGATGGGTTTGCCTGTGTCCTCCTAGGAACGCCCCCACCTCCTGGAGACGCCTCCGAGCTTTTGTCACCAGCCGGGTAACCAACCACTGCTCCTCAGCAGAACCCCCTCCCCACTGATGCCACAGACAGCGTGTGGAGGGGGCGTGTCGGAAAGAGTCAGAGGTTCTTAAGGAGGCAGAGGCCTATTTCAAGACATTCGCTACAGCCATTTTGAGAGAGACATTTCATACATGGCAGTTATTTTAATTTACTGCATTTACAAACCAACAGAAGGTTTCATCATCATTGTAGTGTGATATAGACTGGTGCTATGTGATTGAAAAAAGCATAATACCCCCTCTTTAACTACATGCTCTGTGCAAATGCCTTAAAGCAGTACTAAGTAACTCATGCCCCTAGAGGCCATATGCGGCACTGCAGGTGTCATAGCATGTTGCGTTTTTTACTCATTAATTGTCCGTGAGAGTAAATACTACACTGACAGAAAAGACAAAGGCAGAGAGGGATATTGTACATCCAATTACACAATTGAGATCATTTTTTTCACTCAAACGTGGCTGTAAATACTGTTTAAGTGGCGCTAGCCTGCAGTTAGCTTTGCCCGTTAGCCTGTTAGCTTCTTCTTCGTGATTCCATTAGTGTGTATTGGGGCCTCCAGGTCGGAGCAGGGAAAGCTGCAAGTGTGGTTTTCTGGCCAGAGACACCAAGGGGAGATGAAAGACCCCAAAATCATCCCATTGACCCCTGTATTACCCCCAGAGGGACTACGGAAAGGATTTATTATGGTAAATAAGTTACTTAGTACTGCCTTAAACAAAACAAGCTTTCCACTGGTGTAAACCACTCATCTTATGTCTGTGACTCGTGTGCATTGATAAAAGATGTGGAGTGATGAACATGAGGCATTTACAACATGGTTATGTATTTTACAGCATGATACTGTAGATGCAGTGATGTTTGTGTAGCAGCATAAGGCCAAAAAGTGAAGTTTACTCGACAGCTTTGGTCACATCATCAGATCTTCAGGGACAGATACATTAAAAAACCAGAGCGAGAAAACAAGGAGGTGAGGTGTTTTATCTTTTTAGAGTCCTACATCAGCTGAATAATTCAACCCCAACATTTCACTGTTTCCTTTAATGGGGCCGGGGCAGTAAAGCCTCACTGTGCCATCTTCATAGTCCACCTGCTTTGATCTTTGTTTCAGGGCTTTCACTAAAGCTGTGATTTATTCTGTTAAAGTGAATTTGGTTATTTGAAATGATGTGATATTTGACAACTGTGTGAAACAAATAGAAGGAAACTCAATGTGTCAACTTGCATAACAGCACATTTATATAGCAGTTTCCCACACTCAAGGACAATGTAAGTGGAAACTAGTCCTGAAAACTCCCAATTTGTATTTGTATTTGAAAGCTGATTATCAGGAAGGGCACCTGACAAAAAGTAAATGATTTAAAAAGAGAAAGGATTTGCACTGGCGAATCCAAAATTGAGATGTTGACTTGAAAGCAGTACTAAGTAACTCTTGCCCCTAGAGGCCAAAAGCGCAATTGCAGATGTCGTAGCAAGTTACGATTTTTTTTACTTATTAATTGTCTTGGAGAGTAAATACAACTCTGACAGAAAAGGAGAAGGGAGAGAGGGATATTGTGCATCCGATTATACAATGAAAATATGTTTTTTCACTCAAACTTGGCTGTAAATAATGTGTAAAGTGACGCTAGCCCGCAGTTAGCTTTACCCGTTAGCATGCTAGCTTCTTCTTCGTGATTCTATTAGTGTGTATTGGTTGCTCAGGTCCGGTGGCAGTCAAGTTGCAAACATGGTTTTCTGGCCAGAGACACCAGGGGGAGATGAAAGACCCCCCAATCATCCCATAAACACTTGTATTACCCCCACAAGACACAAGTCCCTGTGTTCACTGGTCAACAGTGTTGCCGCAGATTCCTGACTACTCCTTCACTTAATTTTTGAAGCAACTAAGTTAGATTCCAAGTTACTTTAGTTACATTAATAAGATGCCGAACCCACCTGAAAATGCAAATGATGACCGGTTTGGCCGACACTCGTGTTATTGGAAGTGCATTTTAACAGCAATATCAACAAAGCTGCCACAGATTCAGAATCTCTCTCCTCCTCTATTGTCGTCTATGTTTATGCCGTGAGCTGTTTTTATGCTGTGACTTGTCGTATATGTTGCGTCACTCCATGAGAAGCAATTAAAAAAAGTATATTTTACTATGGAAAATAACAGAAGTAACTCACAGTGACTTGGAAAAGTGTCTTTAATCTGATTACTGGAAAAAGTAATGCGTTAGATTACTTGTTACTTAAAAGACTAGTCACTGCTGGTCAATGTGTGTAAACTTAAAAGGAAAACCTAAATCAAGACACGAGTGATCCAAAAGGTAAGAAACAAGTTATCTGCAACTTTCAGGACTTTTAAACTTTAAATGTTTACGCCATAAAGCAATATAATCTTGAATGGTTACTTATATTGCAACAAAGGTATGAATTCAGCTTAAATAGGTCAGGATAATAAAAGATTCTTCTTGTTTTAGGACAGAAGTGGATGTTTTCGTCCTTAAAGACTGGGACGGTCAAGAGAAAAGGTCCTCAGTGAATTATTCAAACCCATGTGCTTTTACAGCTGAGTATTCAGAGCGTGACCCACACTCCAGTATTAGAGAAAAAGCAGTTCTCAAGGGCAACGTAAGAATGGAGAATTACAGGTAACCAACACATTGTAATGAAGTTTGCCATACATGTTGTTGATACCATTACTCACATGCAGTATCTTGATCAAGACGTGAAAAAAGGGGTGGGCCTTTATTTTTTTCCTTACATTAGATAGATTTAATTCCCTTGAATTTAGGGATTGGCAACCACTATCTCAGGAGCCACATGCGGCTCTTTTAAGCCTCTGAGAAGAAAGTTCTTGAGTCATCGTCTGTACTCCGTAGTTGACGAAAAAAGCAAACCCATAGTGTGTATCATATGAGTGACAATCTGTAATAGTATGAGGCAACATCTGCACCAGAAAGAAGGCTGTGACAAATGATTTGTTGAAATTTCACAAAAAAGGATCATCCAGATCCGCTTATATTTCCTACCTGCATCTTTTTTTTTTCTTAGTGTCATCATCATACTATCAGTTGGAAAATGCTTTGTTGTTTACACATAAAATTACAATTGCTGCTCTTTGAGACTTCCTTTTGGTTTAAAAACTGACCAAAAGCGCCACGTTGCCATTAACATCACCCAAATTTCAAAGAAAAAAAAGGGACGAAAAATGCAACAAAAAAGCCACAAAAAAGTGACAAAAGTGTGATTAAAAAGTGGCCAAAACTTGCCAAAAAAAACTACGGAAACACGACAGAAATGCTTAAAAATGCGTCAAAGTAGCGGCAACAACGCAACAAAAAAGTTACAACCAGTTTTGTAGGTCTTAGCTTTCAAATGAAGCGTTACACTGACCTATAGGTTAAGCTCTAAACCCCCCCCCCCCCCCCCCCCCCCCATGTATCCTTTCATTCATTTAATGATCTGAGTGGGCTTTATCCAGGCTTGGGGCTAGGACGTGTCCCACTATTTTCTGACTTGTGCATACGGGGCCAAGTATCAGGGGCGGATCTACAGGGGTGAGGACTCCTATAAAGGCTTTGCCACCCCATTGATTTCAGCCAGGTTTGCTCATTGTCTGGAACAGTCTAAATTCTAGTGTCGTCATCAACCTGGCACGTTACAAATGCATTGTTTCAAGGACTAGTTGCAATCCAGATGTTCAAATCCTGATTCATTTAGTAGTTTTATTGGTCTGTATAACCAATATCATGTCTCACATCTGCTTTAGAAGCTACCTGGTGCTTACAGAGGCGCACTCTCAGTACTTTATTCACAGGAAAAGAATCATAACAACTTTATAGCTAAATAAGGAGCCAAGTGCCAACTCCTGTGGCTCCCAAGATGATCATTTCGTTTTTTGTTTTGTTAAAGGTTTAAATTTGACCTGCGTTAGACACCCCCTACTTATATTATGGACAATGCTACTATTTCTATATAATTTTGGGAGGCTCAGCTGCATCAAAACAGAAAAAAAAATTGCTTTGCGATCAAGCAAAACTTGCTATAAACATTCAACATTGTAAAATGTGTTGCCACCCCGTGATTTTTTTTCTAGATCCGCCCATGCGAAGTATAAAAAAATATTTCATTTTTTTAAGGCAATGCAATCACAAAACTGTACATAGGTTTATTGCATTTAAGTCCTAAGTAAAAAGAAAAAAAATCAAAAGTCTGCCATAAGTGAGTTCTTAGCGCAGAGCCGAGGACTGACTGCACTGATACGCTATCGATTGGCACCGGGGGGTCGATCATCTTCATTCACTCCGATGAATGATGGACTCAATACACGAACACCAACCATGAAGAGCCCTTCTTCAGCCCATCCGAAGAGCCAAGATTTCATTCTTTACTGGAGCTCATTACACAGATCGAGCCTATTTCATGAAAAGTAAAACAGCCAAAGTCAATGAACACATGTGAAACTTACCTGCCATGTAGAGAGCGAGGAGCAGAAGGCAGGAGCTGGTCGTCATGTCCTTCCGGAGAGTAAACTTTATAAATTGAGCAGACTCAAAGTTGAGCGTTAGGTCCATGAGGCTGGCGATGATGATGGTTTTCTGTTCCTTGCCGCGTGCGCTCAGAAGTCCTCGCTTCCCCCTCCGCTGCTCACCCGCACCTGCTCCATCATCCGCGCGCTTCCCATTGAGATATCTCCCTCCGAATATTAATTTCAACTCGCCGGGACAGCGGGCGATTGAGTTTTATTAGCCGCGAAGTTCGTTGTCATCGTGCGTCCCGCGCCACGTCAATCTCGCGTTAATGAGAGAAAGAAGGGGAAAAAAGACGCTGGATCCGAGGCAGAGGGAGTGAAGGAAGAGGGGGGGGGGGGGAGAAAAAGTTTGCGGTGCGTAAATGGCTCTGAAGGAGGGACACGGAGGAGGAGGGGTCACCGTGAAGAAGGTGAGCGCGGAGTGTGACTGTTCCCGACTGTGCGTAATGAGGATTCACGTCGCGTGTTTTTATTGTTTGTCATGGCTTCTTGATGACCCCTTTGGAGGATTTACGTCCCAGCCTTGAAATTTCACATATTCCATGTACAAAATGTTAACGCATGCAGCTTTGGAGTAAATTGTACCCTAAAATGTTAATTCAATATATTTTTTAAGATACTGGAGTCTGGAGTACTCCCTAAAACGCATACACTTGCCTGTCCCACCACCTTGATCATCAAATTTAAAACACATTATAAATTTATTTTATTTTGTCAACTGATGTTTCTTGTAACTGTGTAAACATTTATTTGAATCACCAAAATATTTGAAATATGAATAATTATGCAAGAAATGTGTGTCCCACAGGCCACAACATGCATGCAGCCTGTTACCCGAACATTTTTTTTCGCATAGTAGAAGAAGAATAAAACATAAGTCACATGACCAGGGTTGCCACGTCTGAGCAGCCAAACCCATATCTGAAAAACCACGGAAAACCGCAGACATACATTATTTACTAGTTAACAGAGCGCATGTGATCCTGCGATGATGAGAGAAACCAGCCGGAGCCTTGGATTTGAGATTTTATTATTAAAAATAGGGATTTGGATCTAAAATGAGACAGAAATAGCCAATTTTACTTTAAAAACAACAAGGCAAAAAACAACGGCCCATTTTTTTCACCCGCGGAATGGCTTAAAAAAAACGCCCCCGCAGATCTGGCAACCCTGCACATGACACACATTAAACACTTTTCCAACAGCATGGGTAAAGCAAAGGTATGTCCTCTGCTGTATTTTTCATATTTTTGTAACTTTGTTAGCCTTATTTGAATGTCTCACGCTATCTCATGCAACCCTGTTACACATTTTTTTTTTTTAGGATAAAACAAATGCATTAATTATTTTTATTCACAGATTTACGTAAGCAAGTTTGTCCTCTTGGTCAGTAGTAACAGCAGTTTCTATTATTCTCATGTATTTGAATGGTGGTAACAGGGTTGTACCAAATACACCAAATAACATATAAAAAATACAATAGAACTTATGTCTTTGATATCTGAGCTAAAGCTTTTTCTATTTTAATACCTATTATTGATGAATACATAGCATAAAACAGATTTTTTTTTAATTTTTCATCATTTTTGAAGTCAACATGTCCTCCAATTCTGGAATGGCCTTTTATTATCTTTTTTATGAGCTGTTGCAAGACCTACATTTCAATTTACATTTTGAATAATCTAAATGAGTCATCTGCAATGGTGGTAATTGTAGATTAAAGCTTTTCTCAAACCCTTTACAATACTGTCTAAAAATTGTATAGGACATTTTTATTTTTTATTCAAGGGTTTTTTTAACCTCTTAACCACCTTAACTGAGCACATTTTCTCTAGTTCGACTTTACCCAAATCTAAAAGCTTCTTGAAAAAAGCGTCAAAATAGCAACAAAAACGAGACATAAATGACATAAAGCTGAAATTGAGAAAATGTGCCCGGTTAAGGCGGGAGTTAAGAGGTTAGTTGAAACCTATTGAACTTTCAGCCTGTGCTATCTTTTACCCTCATGTTTAAGATAATAATAGGCTTAATAAAAATAAATAGGCCATAGAACATTGTTATATTGTTTTCAAAAGATATTCTACAGGATACTTTCGCTCTGAGTTACCTAAATAATTGAACCATCAGGCACTCGCACAGTTTTACTTTCATTTTTACCGTGGCATAACAAATGCAGCTGGTTCTTTTGGGACTCTTCCCCTGGCAAAGTTACGCAGTTATCATTCAAAAATGCAAATCTCTGCACATTATATTGGCCTGGATTTCACACTGGACTTTCTTACGTCTTTACCAATGAGTGGCATAAACACGTGTGGCTCCTGAGACATGACAGCGGTTTACCATCCAACCGTGAGCCTTTATAACCATGATCATTATAAAACTAGTAAATCTTGACATCCCTAACACAACTCTCTCATAATAAACACTACAGCATATCGATGACAGTAAACGCAAAGCACAAATGTCAAAGAAAAACAGCCTTAATCTCTCCCTCCATAGCTTTACTCTCAGTTTTCAGTCATTGTGTTTACTCAGTCATGCAGAGACACACTTTCCTGGTTATGCGCCAGCACAACTACGGTTTTCCATCACAAAGGAGGAGATACAAGGCACTCTGCAGCCCCGGCTTCAGAGAGGGGCATAAAGACTGGGTGTGAGAGCGATGAACAGCGCAGGACACGGGCAGGAGGTACTTCTTTTAGACATTTCTACTCTGTCCGTCATAAATATTACAGGCACATTCACTGGATACCGAATAGTAGCATAGATCCGCACTGGTCTGAGGGCATGGAGCAGCTCTTACCGAGTAATTTATTTAGTACAGCGCACAATGGGATACTTAAGACGCTTATAATAAATAAGAAAGAGTCAGTGGTGAAATGATTTAAAGAAAATGTATAGAATTAAATGTGTGTTACAGAATAAACAGATATAGGCAATTCTCGCTAGTGACATCATCAATCAGCCATTTCAACACTACAGTGACTAGTTTCTGAGTTCCACGTTGTTTTAATGGATACTTTTGTACATCTTTGCTGTGTTTTTGTGAGGTTCATTGGATTTTTGACTGCAGAGAGTCCGTACTGGCCATGAAGGAAACTGAAGAGGCATCAAGAGCCTCCCACACCTGCAGCACAGTGGAGGCAGCACAGGAGGAGCTACAGGAAACAACAAAGGGACAAACGAGGAGTAGATGGTGACAAGGAGGAAGTGGAGGAGCTGATCAGTGCAGGACACCACGCTCTGAAACAGGGACAAACCCAGAAGGCACCGTTTCAGAGGATCACTTAAGGCAGTACTCCAGTTTCCCCGACCTCCAAACACATGCTGGTCAGGTTGGTCCAAGATGGCGGTCCAAGAACTATCCCAATACCTGAACACAATTCCGTTGTTCAATTGTGCAATGAGAAATAAATCACTTGCTTAATTACTTTTTCCTGCAAGATATTGCATAGGGACGAACATTGTGTAAAGCCAAAAACAATTTCACTGTCAAACTTGTTTATTCACACAGTTAAGCCGACATAAACTTATTTAAAAAGATGATAAATCAAACTGCTGTTGTCTTTGAAGTGTTTGAAATGATCACACCCCTCCTGGAACTGCCACCTTGATGTGGTGGAGGGGTTTGAGTGCCCGAATGATCCTGGGGCTCTGTTGTCGGGGGCTTGTGGCCCCTGGTAGGGTCTCCCATGGCAAACAGGTCCTAGGTGACGGGTCAGACAAAGAGCGGTTCTGAAGCCCCTTATGAGAGACCAACAGGCCCGGTTAATCGTGAGGCCGTCCTTCTCTGGACCCACCACCTGCAGGAGGAGCCAAAAGGGGCTGATGCAATGGACAAGTGGAAGAAGATGGATGGATGGATGGATGGATGGATGGATGGAAATGACACAGGCATCTAAGAAGCATCTAAGAAGCATCTAAAATATACCTCTAAAAAATAAATACAACCGTTAAATAAATTATGCCTGAATGCGATCAACTGCAATTAATGAATTACAAAGGCCATGATTAACCTTAAAGGAACAGGCCACCGTTTTTACATACTGAGATATGTTCTTACCTGAGCTTAGACGAGTTCGCTTGTACCTGTCTGGTCTTCACGTGTGCCCTCAGTCACGTAAACACAGCACAGACGGCGTTAGCATTTAGTCTCTCCTCCTCTATAGCTCCAAACGAGGTGAAGATAGAAGCTACCAAGCTCTTCCACGTTTTCCCTATTTAAACATGGTTACATGAAGTGTTACACTACAAAGTATGATTACACAAAATTAAACAATGTGGATTTTCTAAGCGGATAAAAGAGGAACTATATTGTAAGGCGTAATAATATCCGAGCAGTAATATCTTCACTTAACTGTGCGGACGCCGCACTACTCCTGGTATTGTGGCTTATTCCTTTATAAACTAATAATAATAGAAGTCTTTATCTCACACTGGACAGTCCTGTCTCTCTCTCCAAACTTCATTAGCCATTTAGTTATAACAAGCATCATCTAATGCACAAAAGAAACCGGGCCAAACAGTATATGCCTCTCACCAACATCTTTGAGCATATTCATTTCTTATGCCTTGTACCTTCTCTGGTAACAGTGACTGACTTTATGTCCAAAAGCATGAACCTCTGATGTCCTGATTCCTGTCTATTCTTGTCACTCCCAAAAGGATGCTTAGATCTACTTTATGTTCAGCGTGTAAACCTGTCCTCAATACACTTAGTTACTGTATGTGAGCCTTGATGACACAGCAATCAACATGTATCCGTCTGCAGAGGTTTACAAATTGTCTAACTTAATCAAAGCTTTCATGGTCCAAACTTCTCCTTGAACGGGCACAAGACGGGAGGATTTGGCCGCTGTGTAAATCCCTGACTGTGCAGCCCATATAGCTAACGCATTACTTTCCCTACACGGCCCACTGGACATTTCAATCAGCTGTAATGGAAGCGGATCTGCTCCTCGCTCAGACCAGCCGGGGCACGTGTGGCACACCCTTCTCTGGCACAGTGGAGTTTGCATGTTTGCCCCTGTGCCACTGGGGATTCTGACCGTTAAGCCTGAGTTAGGGTCACCACCTCAAACAGCGGTGAAAGTGGGACAAATCTTGTGGTGCGGTGGGACATGGATGGACAGACATGAGAAATTCAAACTTAGATCAGCATTAAAGCGCTTCCTTTGCTTTATTTTTGGCCCAAAATCACACATACAGCCCGAAGTAAGTCACACAATATTCTAATCTGGACACAACATTGTACATTTTATACCCTGAATGCAACACATCTATGCATTTTCTAAAATTGTGGAAACATTAGATTACAAGCAGAAGAATGGAGTCAAATTTGGATATTGCACAAATAGGGCAAAATAGAGTGTGTAAAATAGACAAAGTAAATACTGAATGTTTCATCAAAACATGCAGCTGAATGTGCTTTAGACCTTACTTTGTATGTTTCATGAATTAATGGAATTAAAGGGACTATACAGTGTTTAAAAATGTTAAACTCATGTATTTTCCTCCCCCTACATGCTCCAGCCATGTCCTAATGTGAAGAATGAGCCCAGACCTGTTCACCACAACTGCCTCTAAAATCCTCCACTGTCACTCAAAAACGTTGCACAGGTTTAATATAGAAGGTGCAGTTACACGTATGACCTGAGGTGGCAGTAGTGAGTGTAAAATGGCCAACTTGCATCTAGCCCCTTTAAAGATCAAGACATTAGATTTATTTCATGCACAGTGACTCATCGGATGGATGGATGGATGGATGGATGGATGGATGGATGGATGGATGGATGGATGGATGGATGGATGGATGGATGGATGGATGGATGGATGGATGGATGGGATAGATAGATAGATAGATAGATAGATAGATAGATAGATAGATAGATAGATAGATAGATAGATAGATAGATAGATAGATAGATAGATAGATAGATAGATAGATAGATAGATAGATAGATAGATAGATAGATAGATAGATAGATAGATAGATAGATAGATAGATAGATAGATAGATAGATAGAGCAAAGAAAGTATATGCACTCCATAGTGCCCGGGACTTGAAAAGCAGGACCTTTATATAGCAAAACAAAATATATTACATGTAAAATCATTTCAGTTTTACAGTAGCCTACAGCAGTGTTTTTCAACCTTTGTTGAGCCAAGGCACATTTTTTTCATTGAAAAAATCACGAGGCACACCACCAGCAGAAAATATTAAAAAACGTAACCCTGTAGCCTATATTCAGTCGTTCACATCAAAGTCTTGAATAGGAACACCATATAGTCTCGCTAGCCACCGTGCCACAGTCACCGCCACCTGCTGCATCCATGCATCACTAATTCTCTTGTCTCAAAGAAATTAGCGACCTAATATGGAGTATTTATTACATGGTTACTCTACTCTAGACAGCAAAGACACTCGAAAACGGTACATTATTTGCGGATAATAATGAATGGTGAAAGTGAAGTAAAATGAAGGTGAAATTGGATAATTTTCCAAGGCACACCAGACAATATCTCACGCTCAAATTTATATAACACGTTTCTACCACAAATAGCACTCTAAGAATTGAATACTGACAAAAGGCAAGGTGGGTGGAGTCCAAGAACACATTTACAGAGAATAACTTTTGGGGGAGCCGGGATTGAGCCATCGAGGTCAACACGAACTGACCTACAGCCACCACAAATACAACTGCCCCCTCACGGCAGCACCTGCGGGAAAACCGACCCATAAAAATCAGAAAAATGACCTCCAAGTAGCTGCACATGTTCTTCAGTACAGGGGACACAGATACTACGAGATAAAGCAGAGCAGTACCTTTGCATGTATCTGTGTTTGTCATGATACGGTTTGCTGAGTGTGCTTATCACTGCGAGTGCTGAGAGAGCAGCCAGCACTGATGACAACACAACCAGCAGCTGCACATGAGGTTTTTAGGTCTTCAAGAAATATGGAGGACGCACAAATGCAATTGTGCAATACTGGACGTTCTTGTTACACTGCTTTTCCAAATGCAAAGACAGAACGAGGGCAATAGAATATATATAGAACAAAAAGTGAAATGAATGGCCACATATTATCTCATTTTTTAAAACTGTTTCTTTCAGACTCTGCCGTCGGACGCTTTAATTTATCACACGTGATGGAGGCTCCGTGTTGGGGAGGAAGTAAAAAAAAGGGTTTAGAATACACTGTAAAAAAAAAAAAAAAAAAAGCCTGTGAAATATACAGTGATTTACTGTGTTATATCCTAAATATTTTATCCTAAAGTAAATAACTTTTTTTTTGCAAATGTCAATGTTTTACATTAGTGGTTCTCAAGTCATGGCTTTGGGACCCATCATTACCCAAGGGTGACAAGCTCAACCCAAATAAAGCTGTAAATTGTCATATATCGTCTGAAAAAAACTGCCCAATAACATTCGTTTTAACTGACTCCATACAGTTTCCATCCATCCATTTTCTTCCACTTTTCCGTTGCCGGGTCGTGGGGGCAGCTTTTGGAGTTGCCTAAATCACATTGCACCTGCCCCTATGGCTCCTCCTGCAGGTGGTGGGTCCACAGAAGGACGGCCTCATGGTTCTGACCGGGCCTGTCTCTCCCTGTTCAGGGGCTTCTGAACAGGGGCTTTGTCCGACCCGTCACCTTGGACCCGTTTGTCATGGGAGACCCAACCAAGGGTACGAAGCCCCCGACAACAGAGCCCCCGGGATCATTCAAGCTCAAACCCCTCCACCACCTTAAGGCGGCGGCTCCAGGAGGGGTTCCATGCAGTTTACAATGAAACATTTAGAACATTTCCTATAGGCTCGCGACCCGCTGAAAATCATTCTGCAATCCACTTTCTGGTCCCGACCCACAAGTTGAGAATCATGTTTTACATTATGTATGAGTAAATGGGGTGCTCTGCCGGGAAAGTTTTTAAATACTGACACTATTTCTCACATTTTTACAATTTGATCTCATTTTTGCATAAAAATATTTCTCAAAATCATCTTGGCCTTTGGCCCCCGAGGTGCTGTGTGTAGGGCCGGATTTGGCCCCCAGGCCTGACATTGCCTACCCCTGCATTACACTATATCTCTCCAGTTGAGAAGCTTTTAGATTTGGGCAAAACCAAACTGTAGAAAATGCGCTTGGTAAGAGGTTGAGAATTGAATAATGACCTGTTTTTCCTGTTTTAAATAAATATTAAATCGTCTTTTAACACAGAATCTTAGACTCTTTTTTTTTTGTCTAATATTACTAACTAATGACTACCAGGACCAGGTGTAGCCTATATTTTTTGTAATTATGCGCCGTATTTATACATGAATATTATGCAAATCCACATGAATGTATTCTAGGTATTCAGAATACAATGCTCTGATTGGACAAAGTAGTGGAAAACACATTTTAAGGCAAGTATTCTGTAACTAAATCACAGAGTATTCTCCCCACTACTGTGGAGGCTTGTACTTATAAATGTGAGTATGGTGGCTTTAAAGTACATTTGATATGAATAAATGCTTTGCTCGTCAGCAGATGGCAGTGTTGTGCAATAACACGGTCTCCATTGTTTGGGTGGGACAGGACCATAAGTGCAGACAGTGTATATCAAAGGTATCAATGACAGGAGATGGAATTAGGAGTCTAAATTGGAGGCGGTAATGTTGAGCAAATTGTTTAAGTGCCGAGGCGTTCACTGGGCGTCGTGTTCGTCAGAAGAGAAAATCCATGCGATCCATACGAAGGGCCAAGTGCAGTGATGTTCCCAGGGCGGCAGAAGCCACTTCACTTTTGTAAATTAGAGATAACAGGGTGACATCCAGGCAGAGGCGTCCACTCCAGCCTGAGGCCAGAGGCAGCGGGCGGAGATTTGAATGATATCAGCATAATAATGGTGTGGCTGACTAAACAGTGCAGAGCCAACATGGAGGCTTCACACTGGACATTTATAAACATGAGGGAGAGATGTAAAGACTAAATAAATCAGCATCGCGCCATTGACAGTAACAGGGGAGGGCGGGGTGAGTCGAGCCAGTGGGTAAACCCAACCACCCACTGTATTATGTATAAGATTATAGATTTGTTTGAAAAAGGGTTTTTCACTACGCAAAGTGAATTTTTGGCCTGATACAAAATCAATGCATGGAGGTCCATTTTTTTCTGATTTTGGTTGGTATATGTATATTTTTAAAGGCATAAAAGTAGATTAATCGTTCAGGCAGATTTGCTCAGAATAAATAAACACATCTTGGTGTTTTCAAAGAAGAGAAAATGAGCATTTAGGGTAAAACTGAGCCTCTGGTCCATAAGACACAATGAAAAACAAATTACAAATTATTTACAATTCTGCAGTTTTTGCATTGTATATTGTTGGTTCTGGGTTTGGCAGAGAAAAGCAAATTAAAATTAGATGTTACATTAAATCAAATTATATTATTTGGGGAATTTTTGGTGACAAAATTACATAATCTGCAGATGGTGCATATGGAAAGGAAAATATATATTATGAAATGAAAGAAATTCAACTGACCCCAAGACCTGGTTCAACTTGTCAAACTCTGGAGGTAAAAATGGCCTCAAGGAACTTTTTTTTAAAGACAAACATCTTTAAAAAAGATACATTCCAGACGATTTTTGAATATGCAAATACATAGAAAACATGTGTCTTCATCAATGGCTGAGGAACTCGCTTCTCTTTGGTCCTCATGGCGGGGAGCTGACATTGCTGTAATACCCCCTGGTGGCCGGGGGCAACTCCAAAAGACACTTGGAAACAGGATTCTAACGGGACTTCAGACCTCCCTTTGCTTAAAGGGGCTAGATGCAAGTTGGTCATTTTATGCTCACTACTGCCACCTCAGGTCTTACGCGTAACTGCAGGTTCTATATTAGGCTCGTGCATGACGGCACTTTAGCCCTGAAGCAACAACTTTTTAAGTGACAGTGCAGGATTTTAGAGGCAGTTGTGGTGAACAGGTCTGAGCTCATTCTACACATTATGGCTGGAACATGTAGGTGGAGGAAAACACTTAGTTTTTACCTTTTTAAACTCTGTAGTCCCTTTAAAAGCCTGGCTCCAAGGAGTTTTCCTTTTTCTAAAAATCGCTATGACCCATGTGACAACACTGGGGTAGGTGAAATAGTTTTAACCACCATGTTTTTTGTAGATCAGTCCGAAAAGTGTAGGCATTTTCAGTGCATTGACTGGCTCCAGAGCCTGTCAATCAAGCTCTGGAGCTCTGTGGAGGCCCCGCCCACCCTGTGAGCTTTTTTGCTCTTTTAAGGAACAGGCTGCGTAGGAGGAAATTGAGCAGCCATGTAAGTTTCACATGATGACTCGGGACCTTTACTATGAATGAGGCTGAATGGGTAATCATCTTTCTATAATTATTCTCTAATTATTATATTGATGGTATTTATATAATACTGTTATTACGCAATAACCACCAAAGCAAAAAGTGTCTCCTCTTACACCCCTCTCCCCTGCTGTTTGCATTTGACTTTCTTTTGTAGGTCCAACAAATGATTTCTGGGACTGTACTTATCATAATTAGTATTTGTTTTTTATTAGAACTCTTTGTTACCAGAAAAAAGTAGAGTAAATATTCATCATAAATGTAAATACACCACTATGTATTTGTGCCATTATCTGTTTGGTGTATGCCGTAGTTGCATCTGCTGCTGAAAATAAGAAGATTCTCAATGTGAACAGAACCCACGCCTTGGCTTTTACCCAGGGCCTGGATCACTTTCAAATTGGCTAATGAAGTAGTTGCAGTAAGACATTAAGGTATATCTTCATGCTCTGCTCCTACAGTCAGAGATCTGGGGGTTTATAGTGAATACGATTACAGCCTGTGGGGAACAAGAACGTAACTACACATGTTAGTACAGGTAAAGTGCAGGCTTTAATACAGGTGTCCAACTACAATGGGTAATGAAGGTGTATCATGTCATGTAGTTGCAGGTGTTTTGGCCACTACAAAACATTATCTAACAATAGGTACATTTTTCTTGAGATAAGTACGGATGCAACGATGCAACGATGCCCCGATTCAATTCCATTTTAACCTCTTAACCCCGACCTTAACCAAGCACATGTTTTCCTGTTATTATGATTATTTAAAAGAGCGTTAAAATTGCCCTGAAAACAATATGTGAACAAGGATGAAAAAGCAACAAAAAAGTTACAAAAATGCCACCCTATCTGTACAAAAAAGTCACAAAAACATGACAAAAAGGCGTCAACAAAGTAACAGAAACGCAATAAACCAGACCACAATAAAAGCCACAAAAATGCAATAAAAACGCGACATAAAAACGCCAAAGAGCGACAAAAACGAAACAAAAAGGGACGACAACGCATGGAAACGCAATAAGGAAAAATCTTGGATCAGTTTTGTAGGTCTTTCAAATGAGGGAAGGGTTTAAAATGTTAAAATTAAGTGATTTCCTCCCCCTACATGTTCCAGCCATGTCCTAATGTGTAGAATGAGCTCAGACCTGTTCACCACAACTGCCTCTAAAAATGAAGTCACTCTTCAGGTCTGAAGTGCCGCCATGCACGAGCTTAATCTAGAAGCTGCAGTTACGCGTAAGACCTGAGGTGGCAGTAGTGAGTACAAAATGGCTAACTTGCATCTAGCCCATTTAAAGTAGCTATCCTTTATTTTTTTTAATTTTCTGTTATTGAAATAACATTTGTTTTGTCCTTTAGTATATGGTAAAAGCAGACATTTATCCAAAAAACACTGATTTTAAAGTACTTTAAACAGTCATAAAATGTCAGGCTAGTAGGCATTTTTTACAGTGAAGTGACAGTTTTCCTCCTGAAAGTTTTGAAACCTGGTTTAAACTCAGTCCCTGTGACGAATGTTGATGTTGTAAATGCATTAGGAAAGTTTGAGATGAGTTTGGACCAGAAAATAGCAATTTGAAATTTGAGTGACCGTTTCTTTGTACAATTAGGTATAGCTCCTTTAAGTTAAGCTTCCGATTTCAATTTTATTTTACTTTTTTTTTTACATATATAAATATGACTTATTTTATAACCAAATTAATTAAAAAAATAATTAAAAAAACACATAAAAAGGAACTGACTGTGTCTTTTTCCCCCCAATTATTATTATTTTATTTTTATTACATTAATTCACATTTTTAGCAGTACTTACATGTGCAATTACTTTTGTGTTACCTGCACACATGGAACTTGCAGGCTGTAATATAAAGTGTTACTGATTATCTGTATTAGTTTTGTCTTTTGCCTGCACCCTATAAAATATATATAAATAAAAGGGTCTGAATAGTGTAGCAGGAGCTGCAGCAGATTTGCCCTAAACCACCTACAGTGAAATCATCACACGCTCTGTTGTTTTGCCAGAAGGGGGCAGCATTGTTCTGTACAACAAAGGAGCTCCTGACTTGGGCAAAAGAAAATGATGCAAAAAGTGAGACTCCAGCAAACAGTCCTGTCCCTGAAGTGAAGCAGCTAAAAGAGGCGTCACTGTGATGTGAGCAGGACACGTGCAGTAGTTAAAAAGCGTTGTTCTTCTGACCGGTCCTTTGCTTTGTTTGGAGGAGTGGTTATACTGCCACCTAGAGGTACACACCTCAATGGCACCTGACTTTTTTTTCTTTTTTCCCCCCTTAAGCACAGATGGGAGGCTTTTAGGCCAGTGGTTTTCAAACTGTGGTGCATGTACGTACCGCTGTGGGACTTAGACTTCTTGAGGCCATCTACTGTTTTGCACTTGCAGTATATTCGCTTTAATCAGAGGTCATTTCATTTACGTTTTCGTTCGGACCTGTGCCCCTGATCAGGGACTAAATAAGGTGACATCTTAGTATATAGTACTGAGGATAATACATATTTTTTAAAGTATTTTTTCCATCACAAGATTATATATTATATGGTTATTGTACGGTACAACCAACACCCAAGAAGCTATAATAATCATACTGTATAATAAGAAAATGAGTCATTTGTGCACAGAAGGTCCTGGCTTTCATCTGAGATAAAGCATAAGCATGTATGATGTAAAATCTCTAGGCCAGGGGTTGCCAAGTGGGGTCCGGGGGCCCCTGGGGGACCTCAGAGGCACTGCGGGGGGCCCACAATGGTATACAAAACAAGTACATTAAAAAAAAAAAATACTATTTTGAAAGGAACAATACATTTATTTGCTAAAACATACGGCTTTAAAACAGTATTTATCCCACAGTCATAACTAGATGTTGTTTTTCATGTAATTATAGCTGTAAAATAATAACGAATTCCTTTGAAAGGAGCAAATTATTATTGGGGGGGCCTTGAGAGAATTTCAGATCGATTAGGGGGCTGCCATGTCCCAGACTTTGGGAATGGCTGCTCTAGGCAATAAGCTTTAGCTTTAGAGAATGTTAAATGACAGAAAATCAGCTCAAAGGGTGTGGTTCTTATAACGGTTGAATAAAACTAAAATACTTTATAGTTCAGCACCAATGACACAACCACTCAAAGATGCTGTCCATTTGCAATCCAAAGGACAGAAAGATTAAAATCATATATAATAGGTTGTAGTGATAAATAGAAAATGTACAATTGGAAAAAAAAAATATCTCAGGTTTACAATTACAGTAGCAATGTAATTTTTTGTAATGTTGACATGACTGAAAAGATTAGGCTATTACATTAAAGGAGCTATCCTTGATTTTTTTTATTTTGTGTTATTGGAATAAAATTTGTTTTGTCCTTTAGTATATGGTAAAAGCAGACATGTATCCAAAAAACACTGGTTTTAAAGCCTTTTAAACAGTCATAAAATGTCAGGCTAGTAGGTATGTTTTACAGTGAAGTGACAGTTTTCCTCCTGAGTTGTGAAACCTGGTTTAAACTCAGTCCCTGTGATGAATGTTGATGTTGTAAATGCACTAGGAAAGTTTGAGTTTGGACCAGAAAATAGCAATTTGAAATTTGAGTGAGCCTGTTTCTTTGTACAATCAGGTATTGCTCCTTTAATATAGAAGGTGCAGTTACACGCATGACCTGAGGTGGCAGTAGTGAGTATAAAATGGCTAACTTGCATCTAGCCCCTTTAAAGATGCTGTTCATATCATTTTTATTGATCATCTCTTGCAATCCAAAGGACAGAAAGATTAAAATCCTATGTAATAGGTTGTAGTGATAAATAGAAAATGTACAACTGGAAACATTTATCTCAGGTTTATCTCAGTTACAGTAGCAAAGTATTTTTTTCAAACGTTCAGCGACTGAAAAGATCAGGCTATTACATTATTGCTGTCTTGTCAAAAACAGGGGCTGAGGTCATTGTTTGTACCACATTACTTGAAAATATGTTAAAGCCATTCACACGATGGAAGAGATTTTTGAAGGCATTTCTGAAGTAAGACACAGCGAGTTTCAGACTGACCTTTTGTAGCATTGTATTTATAGCTTGGGTATAAAGCTCATGTCAGAATGCCTCCTTGACACAAAAACTATTTGTGACAGTGATAGTTACACGAAGAGCTCGCCGTGCTGAGGTGAACACAGTGACCTGTCGCCTTCACTACAGGATCTTTGAGCTTTATTGTACAAAATGTGTCACTGTATATTCAAACACTGCCCTGATGTGAAAGCACTTCTAGACTTAGTGAACCAGGCTTTACACTAGATTTACAGTTATAGTATGTTGTTATTTGGTTTACTTTACAGTGCATGAGACTAAAATCATCCACTGACAGTCTGAAAGAGCCTCAGATCATGTGAATTCTCTGCCAATGGAGCAGCTCTGAGCTTTGTTCATGTGGGAGCAGCTGCATGAAGAGGACCTTGATTAAATATGAATATAATAAATGTTACAAATGGAAAGTTCATCTTTAATTTACATGCAATTTTAGTCGACTAAAACTAGACTCAAATTTAAGAAAATTATTTGACTAAATCTCGACTAAAACTAAAGTATGTTGTCAAAATGAACACTGGATTAGAGACGCTGTAGATCAGGCCCGGGTGACCCCAAACTTTGGAACGGTAATGTATGTACCATCAAATGTATGTCAATTCATAGAATAGCTGCAGCTTGCAGCCGCTAATGGGAGTCCTAACAAATAAACAAACCACACTGGACTGTAGTAATTTACATCTGTTGTCCCACACTCGCACGCTCTCATTCATCTTGGCCTATTGTACATGTTTTAGTGGCAGGGGAAACCGGAGTACTCGGAGGAAACCTACACAGAAATGGTGAGAACACGAAAACTCCACACATAGAGGCCCCGTCCTGGTGGGCATCGAACCTGGGACCATCTAGCACAGACCTGGGCAAATGATTCAATCCGGCCCACAACTTGTAGGGCATAAACTCCTGAGTATGTAAAAAAAAAGTGGGTTTCTAGCCTATTCCTTTGTAGAGTTATGATTTTTTTTAAAGAAATCACCAGAATGCTCACTCCAGCCACTAGGGGGCTGCAAAAATAAAAATAAAAGGAAAGAATTCCACACATGTCCAGCAGAGGGCACTGACATGAGGGATCAGGATATAAACAACTCATTGGCTACAGTCCTGTCCGGCTCATTATTTCTCATTTATTGAAACACGTTTCCTCAATAGTATTTTCCCAATCAAAACATTTTTATTTAGGAGCTTTAGTTAATGGACCCGGCAATGCACTCCCCATGTATGTTTTGGCCCCCAGGGAAATTTACTTTGGGCAGACTTTTTCAGTTAGGGGATGTAACATTTGGAACAGCATCCCTCTCACGATAAGAGAATGCCCCACGTTGAACACATTTAGGACTCAATTAAAAAACTGGTTGAAATCCAATCAGCGATGTGCTCATTAGACCCTATACAGGCCTCCTGATGCAGGACTGAGCCGAGTGTCAGGATCCTCTGCACAGGTGGTTTCTTGTAAATAATAATTGTACATATTTATCCTTTATATTGTCCTATGTTTGAACTGTATGACCTACCCTTGCACCAATCCATTCTATTGTGCAAGACACAGAACAAACATTCAGATATTATTAATGTATGAATGTTGTTTTGTATGTATGTATATAGCCTCAACTTTTAAAATTGTTTTATGTTTTATAATTGTTGTTGGCCCCTCCTGGAACCGCCACCTTAACATGGTGGAGGGGTTTGAGAGCCCGAATAATCCTGGAGCTCTGTTGTCGGGGGCTTCGTGCCCCTGGTAGGGTCTCCCAGGGCAAACAGGTCCTAGGTGACGGGTCAGACAAAGAGCGATTAAGAAGCTCCTTATGAGAGACCAACAGGCCCGGTTTCTGTGGACCCACCACCTGCAGGAGGAGCCATAGGGGCTGGTGCAATGTGATTTGGGCAGCTCCAACAACTGCCCCCACAACGGAAATGGATAATTGTTGTTGGTATTATACACCTTGCCCAGGGACAACAGCTGAAAACTAGCTTTGCAGCTAATCCTGACACATTTACAGAAATGTTATCAATGTGTACTGTCCCTGTCGATTAAACTAATAAATATACTTGGAGACCCCCCCCCCCCCCTGCAATCGCTTCACTTCCCAGAAACTCAGTTTGAAGGAAGCGCAGAGCTGCTTTCAGTGCGATGCTAGAAGTTAATGAGTATAAGAAGCTGAATCAGCTTGATATGGCGAAATATTTTCAGAGAATAATAGTCCTACTAAATACCAGTATCAGATGTTCAAAATACACAATTTAGTGTAATGTACAATAGGATGAAGTTGCAGAATAAGTTCGAGTTATTGTTGGTGCGGCTCCGACTCTATTCAGGCTGCTTCTGTGGCCCCTTATGAAAATGAAAGGCCCCCCCTGGACTAGCACGAGCGCTAACCACTGCGCCACCGTGCTGCCCAGTTTGTTAACCCAAACTCTTAACCTAAGAAAAAACACGCTGGAAAAGGCTTTTCAAAATTCCAATTTTAATGTTTAGTAAAAAGGACAGATTCTGCTTGTTATGACAATACTCACTGTATCAACAACCAGATTAATAACAATAAAGGTATCTTGGTTATAAAAATTCATAATCTTTGGACTGTCGATCCTCCCCTTAGGATGTTAGTACAACTATACAATATGTTTTCAAAAAATCTTATCCTGTCCATACAGTAACAGAGGAAGTTACATCATCTTAAAAGAGCTTTAATTAGTTAAAAAATACAACTTTAAATATCCACTAACACATGACACTGCGGCTGTGAGCGCGTTTCAAGGCCATTTGTAAAAAGTGATGAGCAGAAGGCAGAGCAACAGGGCGAGAGTTCAAAGGCCTAAAAAGAGCACAGTCTGTAGAAGAATTCCCAAAAGCCAAACCCGGAATAACAGTTCAAAGTCTGGAGTTTGGTATTCAGAAGCACTGGTCCACGGAAAGTAGGAGGAAATAATCCCCGAAGTTAAAAATACAGTTCACCGATTGGTTTGTGCAGTTGCAGTGTAAGTTGTGGGAAAAGTGGAATAAGACAGAGAGGCTACTCCGAATCCCGCTGGACTTCAGAGGCATCAGCTCGGCAAATGGGACAGGTCCGATTAGCCTGAATTAGGAAAAAGAAAAAAAAAAGAAAAGTTAAAGTATTGGCTCAGAAATGATTGACGTAATAGTTCAAAACAATGGTCATTTTTTCCATTTGTGGCGGCACAGAAAACACTGAATGTCGGGAAAGTTTCTATTTCATGCAGCCCAGTAATTATAGATTTTAAATCATAAACCAAACCAGGGTTTCTGTAGCAAGTCAAATGTAATGCTTTTTAAATGCTATATTTTTAAATCAGGGTGAGAACCTTTGGGTACGTCACGGTTCAACACGCGAACCCACGATACGTCACTAATAAAGAAACATGTGATTTATTATTTGGCCTTTTTTAAAAACATACAAGATATTATTCAGGATTTGCATTTGTTTTCTCGTGCTTTGTATCCCTTTTTTTAAAATAAATAAGTGAATGATCCCTGACACTGAAAATGTCTATAGATCTGTCAGTGACATCACTTCACTTACATTTAAATAAACTAGAAACCACAGTCCTGTTGCCTGAAAGGAATAAATCAACCCCAAATTGATCTTCACAATTCTAAAAACTATTATTAAAGTCATTTGTGTGCCAGTGTGCTGCCCTCTACTGTTCAGACTGAATTGGCCTCTGTTGACTGAAAGCTGCTACCTCATTTATATGCATGATGTCATCGAGAATCAATATCGGGATAAAACAGTATCGTATCGTCCCACAAAATATCGCAATGTATTGGAAAATCAATATATCATCACAGCCCTCATTTTTAATGCCACAAATGGATAAAACTCATATTTCATTTCGTAAGATTTGCAAACAATCAAACAAACTGGGGAATGAGGGGAAATCTTTATATTCAAATTAGAATAGGTGGCGTTCACTATTTAGGATGTGATGATGTCATAATGTCAGGTGGAGCAGGGGCCGATACAACTCTATGGGAGAAATTGTTTTTGTCAGAGATCTCCAAAATGAAAATTGTTTAGAGTGATGAACTTGCCACATTTTTTTTATGTCTGAAAGTGCTTTCTACCTTTCATCACGCTCATTTAAAAAAAATAAAAATATTGTCTCCACTTTTGGAGGCCTTTAAGAGGAAATAATAAGACCATAGTTCATATGAGCCGGAAAAGAAAACTATGAACTTCCAGATTTTCTTCCAGTTTTTGTTTCATGAGATATTTGCCAACAAATGACAAAAAGTCTGCAGTTTTTCTGTTACCATAGGATTTTCAGCAATGTTTTATATTTAGGTGAGCTTGTTAAGTATTAATAAGGTACTAATAAACATTGATAATAGGCCTGTAAAGTATTAACACACTGCTTATTATACTTTTATCTGTTAACATACAAATAGAGCATTAATAATTTGCATATTCATAGCCAACCCTAAACCTATCTGTAACCTAAACCCTCACCCTAAATTGATTACTAATGCTTATTAATACTTAATGACACACCTTAATTTAAAGCGATGCTGAATTTTCAGTCGCTCCACCTCAATTTTAAACTATAGGCTCTTTAGAATGTTATGATGTCACGTGAACGCCACCTATTGGACACACCGGGCAACTTTTGAGCAAAAAGGTGTGTAAAATGTGTTTTAGATCATAGTTTTTTGTGGTTTTCACAAATGTATGCAATAAAAATGTCACTATGTTGGGTTTTGTCTTCAAGAAAATAAAACATTTTCTAAGGAATTTAGATTTAATGTCATCTTTAATCCAATTTAATGCTTTTTAATGACCTTCAAGGCCTTAATTTTGGCCGCAGAAACCCTGCCATGCTAAAATATCTGCGACATGATCCAACACTATCCAAAGGCTTGTGTCAGATGACCTTTTCCTGTTATAGATGCAATTTTAAGGACTTAAGACAGGGGTGTCAAACATACCAGCCCACGAGATTGATTTAATCCGGCCCCTGCCCTCTAGAGCATAAATTCTCTAGCCCATTCCTGTGCGGAGTTATGATTTTTTAAAGAATAACCAGAATGCTCATTCTAGCCACTAGGGGGCATTAAATTTAAAGGAAAGAGTTCCACATGTGTCCAGCAGAGGGCACTGACATAATAAGAGCTCTGGATATGAACAACACATTATATAGCCACGTTGTAAATGGACAGTCTGTCCCAGGGCGGCTGTGGCTGCGGCTGCAATAACAGCTTACAGTGTGGAGTGAATGAATAATGACCAAGACTCGATTACTCACCTTAAGCCACTTGTCCACGCACTTTGCATGAAACTCGTGGTTGCAAGGCAGGACCCTCAGGAGCTGGCGGGACTCGAAGTCGCACATGCACACCACGCACCTGCGACACAGAGACACAGCGTTTGGTCATTTAAGGTCGACGTCATTCCACCGAACGTGCGTCGAAGAAACGGAGCGCTCACAGTGTTTGCTCAGACTGATGGTTGTTGGGGTTAAACCTGTACGAAGGCAGCTGTTCGATGTCCGCCTTCGTCAGTCCTCGCGGTTTGGCCTCTCCGAGACGCTCAGCAAGGTTCAACAAGGCCTGAAGGGAAAACAACATTAGTCAACTCTAAAAATGTTGGTTAAAGTGTCATGTTTACATTTAAAAAAATAATAAATACCTCATAGTTTTCCACCTCACCATCCTCCACGTCCAGCTCTAAACTTATAGTGGGGGCTACATTCGGGGGCACAGGAAGCATAGACCTGTACGGGGGAGAGAAGAATCAAGAAACAAATCAATAACTACTTATATTTAAAGAAAGATACTACACACATACTGATATTTTTGCTTCCATTTGATATTACTTAAGATATTGCTTTTAAATGGCACTTACAAGAAATAAGGCAGGAAGCTGGGGTGGTACGGAGAGGGAGGTACGGTTTGTTGAGAGCGGTACCGACGACTTGTTATTCTCCGAGGCATGAAGTGGGGGTAGGGCTGTGAAAGGGGAGATTGTAAACACATTTTGGTCAGAATTTTAGTCACGGCCTGGTGTTGTGGTGCATTTAGGTGGAACCACTGACCATAGTGAAGAGCTCCTGTGCCAGCGGGTCGTGGTGGGACAGGAACTGCAGCGGCGTGGAGGGGGGCAGGGCGGAGGGCTGGTGGTGATGGTGGTGGTGGCGATGGTGGCTGTAGCTGAAGCCGCCGCCAACCGACAACTGCTCGCCCAGCAGCTCAACCTCATTTTCGATTCTTTGTAAAGGCTAAAGAAAGGCACAATATGAGACCGGGCATAACAAAAGTGTTTGAAAAAAGTAGAACAGAACAGACAAAGTGAAGGCGCCGACGTACCGATCGTGGCTGCTGCGTCTGGAAGGGCAGGAACTGTCCCGGTGTGTGGAGGTGCGGAGGGTGGGCGAGGTGTGGGGGAGGGGGCAGCAGGAACTGAGGGTCACTGGACAACAGAGAAGGGAACGCATAGGGCACGGGAAGATGCTGCATCGAACAAGTCTGAAGCATCTGGAGAAAGAAAGACATACATGTATTGTTTATAACAAGGTTTACTCATATTGTAATGCAAATGGATCTCCACTAGGTGGCATTCAAGAACATGGAATAATAGTCTGTAGAACGCAGCAGTTATTGTTATTGTTCACCAGGCGCTTTCTTTTTTCTTGTGGCAAGAGAAAATGTGCCGTACAAAGTGTACTTTTTATGAACAAACCCACACACAAGAACAAATGGCGCACTGGAGTGTTGCGCTCACCGGGTGGTAATGCTGTCCAGTGCTGAAGACCACGCTGCAGGCAGGGACCTGCTGTTGAGAGGAGCAGGCAGGGGGGAGGTGCTGCCCGCTGCACAGAGGCGGCGCCAGGCCATGAGGAGGGACCGGGGTCACGGTGTAGGAGACTGGGACGCTGCCCCGCTGGAGCTGACACAACACACCAGGGGTTATTCATCTGCAGGACTGGTCTATCTTAATTATACGCTTACATCATCGTGGATGATAATTAATGACGTAATGTTTATGTGATTTAATAAGCGTGGACTCACTTGTTCGTGCAGGTCCATGACCATGGCTCCTGGCTGCTGTGTGGCATGATGCTGCTGATGACCGTGGTGGTGGTGATGTGCAGCGGGGTGTAACAGTCGTGGGGACAGAGCAGGGGGGTGGAAGGCGCGGGGCTCCTCTGACCCGGCTGCTCCCCCAGCAGAGGGAGTCTGGCCGTAGGCACTGGGGGGGTGTGTTGGGTATGTCTGGTGTGTGGGGATGTGAGGATTGTGGTAGTTCTCATCCTGGAGCTCTGACGGCAGCCTGTTGGCAGGCCCCTGTGCGGTGGGGTGGTGATGGGGAGGCAAATGACGAGATGGTCTGGAGAGGCGTCCGCGCTGGCGCCTGGCGGGGGGGCTGGAGGGAGACGAGCAAGTTATGAATATATAAATGACTTTGATTCAGAGCTTAAAGTTAGTTAGAAATGATAAGAGTTATTACCTGCGCCGGAGCCGCGCTGGAGTGAGGCATCGCTCCTGGTGATAGTGTGCGTGGGGATGAGGGGGTCTGCGATTGGGCGGTCCCGACTCCCAGGGCCGGATGGGGGGTGATGGGGTAGAAGGTGGTGGGGCAGAAGAGGTGAGCTGCTCCAGGACAGACTGGCTGGACAGCCTCTGGCGCTTTGGACTGGGGCTTTCCTCACTCTTCACAGACACAAGGGGAACATCAGTGGTTACTGACCCATAGTAGTTGCATCATATAGATCCATTTCATCATGCTTAACATATTCTCAGGACAGCAATCTGTACTTCTCCATACACACTAAGATCCTTTGTGAGTCATGGTATTTCCTGCATGATCCAGAGTGTGAAAGAGAGCGCATTACACCAGCAGGGCCTCAGGGTCAAAGTCACTTCCTCTTTGAGAGAGGAAATGTAAACACTCGACAAGCTCTCACAGGCCGTTTGACTCACACACACACCCTAAATGTTTGAATACACAATATACTGCAAACAGAACTGCGCACAGCCGCTCTCGCCTCATAGATATCATAAACCAACTATGTTTTAATCCTATCGACTGGTGAGTCACTTCACTTACTGTCAGGAGTGACTCTCACACTTGGCACTTGGTTAGGCATGAGCACACATGCGTGTGTGTGTCAGCTCTTAGTCACTGTCCTCTGCCCAAATGTGCTCTGATGAAACGGAGGCCTTCTGAGGCTTTGCACACAGGCTTCGGGAACCATTGGGACCACAACAGTTTTCCCCTTCGACTGACTCGATCCCTGCTCTCACCAGTGCTCTTCGTGGGAGAGACACGTTGTTAAAGTGTGATAAAAATGACTCAGCGGCTGTGACTTTTAACACACACGTCCACACAGCTCAGCAACCTTGAGAGCAGCGTGATAGCTAACAGGAAACAGCTGGAGAGCAGGCGGCCCAAACACACACACACGTATGGAAACGCCTGCAGACATGCGCACATTCACACATGGGCAGCTGCCACTGTTTGAATATACAGCCTATAAAGCACAATACCTCCCAAAGTTTCAGAAGCTCACGCTGCGGTGTGCGTAGTTTCACGCACTGAATATATTTTTAACTCTTTGAAAACCGCTGAACAAAGCCTGGGTGGAGAAAACAGCCAGCCATGTCTCCACCAGATACAGCATCATCGGAGTAACAAAAGAGTTGTTTATTTAGCTTGTATCCTTGAGGAAAATGCATGTACAAGTACCCACAACATACTGCATAAAGAACAGGAAAAAAACAGTTATAAATAAACTATGGAGGATTCTGACATGGCACAACAGCAGCACCGTGCGCCCCGCCCCCCACTGTCTCTTCGCGGAACGACCCCCTCTGTCCTGTCCCATACCAGCAAAACCCCGAAACCCTAGGGACATCCACTGTGCCCATTTTCATATCCAACGCCAGCCTCTTCCATCCCGGGCCTGACATATCCCCCCTGCTGCCACACCCCCACGTGGCGCTCGCTCTCGCTTCCCCCTCCCCCCATATCCCATCAAACAAGATAAGCTCAGGCCATTTGCGGGACCCCTCTTTCCCTCTCCCGGTCCCGTCTCTCGGACCCTTGGCTCGAATCTGAAGGGACAAGATAAGAAGTTCCCGGGCGGGACACATGCGGAGTGGGTGCACGCGGTCCGTCCTGGGACACGCAGACTATTGGCCATTAGTATGAAAGTTTGATGGGGCTGTCTACCCGTGTCAGTGGGAGGGGGCAGAGCCAGACAAAGAACTGTGTGTGTGTGTGTGTGTGTGTGTGTGTTTCCCCCAGCTATACTTTAATGTGGCCTTGTGCATTACTCTTCCACCACTTATTTGGTAAAAAAAATAAAAAAAATAAGTGCAATATATGACACTAGTAATATGGTACTAGTGTCATATTTGTAGTTATTGGAGGTATTTCGCCTCTTCTGATTGATAATGATGTTCTTTCCTTTAATCTTTTTTTCAGTCGAGGCTCTAATCTGCTGTCATTTGCTCATAATTTAACATATAATTACAGACTCCCCTCCATTTATCTATGTCTGGGTCTGGCATTTTGGCACGGTGTTTAAGGGGAGACGCTACAAGCAAAATTACATTTTTCAGGTTTTGGGCCAATTTGTGCTTTTAACATAAAAGCTTTGACCTGGAAACGAAAAGGAAAGACAGAATTCTCACAATAAAATGTAGATTTATATGGAAAATTGTAGTTCCAAGGGCCATTTTTATCACATCGGTGCGACAAAATCTCCATGTCAGTAGCTCCTACAGACCTCAAAAACCCAAACAATTGCATTTTCTTGAGTTCAGCTTTACCCAAATCTACAAAACTCCTCTAACCCGGAACCGTATGTTGTTGCCGTCAGTTTTTTTTCTTTTTTTCATTGCTTTTTAAATGTGTTTTCAGCACATTTTTTGCAACGTTTTCACCTTTTTTGGTCACATTTCTCTCGCTTTTTTATTTCCCTTGTTTTCATCTTATTTTTGTTGCCATTTTGTTCAAGAAGCTTTTAGGTTTTGGTTCAGGTGGGGGTAAGAGGTAAATATCCAATTCCTAGCCTGAGTTATTGAATTTTGAATTTCAAAAATCAATTTAATTTTAGCTTATTTCAAAACGAAACAAGTAGGGCTGCAACTAACGATTATTTTGGTAATCGATTAATCTTCTGATTATTTTTACGATTAATCGATTAATCGCTTGGCTGTGAATGGTGTATGAAAAATTTATTTTTTCATTTTTTTAATCACATAAAGCTAAAATGGCATCTCTTGAGGACATGTTGATGGAATAAACTTGTTTTTGGAGGCTCTTAGTGCCAATTCTGCTTTATTAATTGGATGAGACACAGACAGATATTTATGAAATTTTCAATTTACAAAACTGTAGAGTTTTGTACATTGAAAATTACCCTAACTTAAAAAACAAAGTAGGTTTCCACAAAAATAAAAAGTGTTCATGTAATTTTTGCTTTTTTTAAGTCTGTGTTTACTAGAAAGCGATTAATCGAGTTCTAAAATAGTTGACAACTATTTCAATAATCGATTAGTTGTCGATTAATCGATTAGTTGTTTCAGCCCTAGAAACAAATAACCTCTAAAAAGTTGTTGTAACTAATATTTCAGTGAAACATAACCATAAATTTAAACTTGGCTCGATCCATTATTCAGATTTTTTGAAAATTGGGAATTTGGGGCCTTATTTTTTATATATAAACAAAAAAAATGACAAAAACGTGCAATACATGATTTTCTCATATTTATGTCTGTAATCTACAGCTTAAGTTTCAAATTGATATCTCTACATTTAAAAATAATCCTATTCACCTGCAGCGTCTCGTTTAAAAGGAAGTAACGATAAAACTGAATTGAATCATGATTTTTATCTGAACCTTTCATGAGAATTTTTTTTTTTTTCTTCAGCAAAAAGTGTCAACACAATACAAGCAAAAGTAAATCGGGGTTGAAATTAGTGGTGGGACTCGATTAAAATTATGGCCTTTGTAATGAATTAACCGATATTAATCACATTTAAGCATTCTTTATTTAGGGGTTGTAATTAGGTTAATTTATTTTAGATGCTTCTTCAGTATTTTCCTGTCGATGTTTATTTTTAAGCACTTCGACGTCCGCGCAGTAAAGTCGAAGTGCTCCTACAGTATTATTACGCCTCACAATATAGTTCCCCTTTTGATCTGCTTAGAAAATCTATGTTTAATTTTGTATGACTATACTTGGATTGTGTAACTATCGTGTAACTGTATTTAAACTGTATTTAAATAGGGGAAACGTGGAAGAGCTTAGTCGCTTTTAACTTTTGGCCCCATAGAGGAGGAGAGGCTAGATGCCAACAACATCTTTGGTCTTTTTGCATGACTGAGTGCACATGCAAAGACCAGACAGGTACGCATCAACTCGTCTAAGCTCAGGTAAGAACATATCTCAGTATGGAAAAACCGTGGCTTGCTCATTTTACTGTGTGACTAAACAAGTTTGACGGTAAAATTGTTTTTGGCTCAAAGCGGTGTTCATCTCCAAGCAACGTCTGCAGGAAAAAGGAAACTAAAAAAAAAAAGTGTCTGTGCTGCTAAAGTAAAGAGTGGTTCATTTCGATTCATATTTTTTAATTGCATTACACCTTTCATGAAATACTGTGGCTCCCTACTCATGCAAGAATCCACACTCAAAGGCGCAAAACTGGGGACCCGCGGATACAGAGGGTGACTCCCGGAAACCCCGTGAACTGCCTTCCATTATGGCCGGGTTACAGCGCATTCTGCCCGGCCCACACACCGTCCCCTCCCCGTCCCCCCTCGCACTCAGCGGACTGGACAGAGATCCCTGAGCCTGAACCGGAGACACGCCCTGCCACACCACGTCCCATTTCACAACATTTGGGATATGCAGTATGCAGTATGCACATCCACATAGTCACCAGCTGTTGTGGCTTCCCAGAACTGGAATAAAGGGAGGCCTGAGCTCTGGTGACGTTACATTCGAGGGCTGCACAACATACTGCCAGATTATCAATATCTTTGCAATATTAGTGATGCAATTACAGCCTGAAACTAAAACAAATCGTGCCTTATTGCATTCTAGGTTGTGCATTTCTGACAAAAGTATAAATGCATGACGGTCACCAAGATGGCAATATATATTTTTGTTGAATAAAAAGCTTGATTTGGCTGAAGCTTTAAGTTGTATTTACTCCTTGGACTATTCGCACATCACCTCTCTGATTTACATTTCTAATTTCTTATAATCCCTGCAGCCCTTTATTATTGCTTTTATTACTGATGGTGTGTTGTGTTTTTGCACAGTTAAGATATTTGGAGCATTAGCAACAAAATCATTTCCCTGATGGAATATTAAACTTTCTGATTCCTTAACAAAACAATAGTGAGTACTCCTTAAGTGTTTATATTGTCCTCAATAGGGATGCACCATTGGAGCTTTAAAAACACAACGTTCTCCATCTGCATCTCAGTGAATATGGACACACCTCTGCAAACATATTTTAATAACTGCGCAAAATGCAGCGGCTAGCAACAGTATGCTAATGTCACCGGCAACTCATCAAAGCTGGGACAGGAATCATGTTTGGATCACCCAATAAAATAAAGTCGCCACTGCTGGAGCAGCCAAGTGTTTTGTTTCAGTTTATGAAACGCTGTTAAAGAATAACTGATCTAACACATTTGTAAAGATGTAATGATCAGATCACTTTATGTGAGTTGTTTATATAATGTAACAGAATAGCCTGTGTTATACCCCAGGATAGTTAGTGTAGAAAAGTCCAGTGATCCTCGTGTAATGTTTTTCCATTAGCTTAATAATAGATATAATTGATCTGTAACATCTCGTTTGCAAGAAAAGATAAGACTTTATTGATCTGACAATGTAGAAAAGAGGAACATTAACTTTTTTCACACACAGCAGCCACTCTTAAGAAAGTCTCTTGGTATTGGTTAATGCTCAAACCCTCAGTAAAGTATCGGAAGCAAAAGAGCTGGATCGATGCATCTCTAGTCTCTATTCTAGAGACTAGAGATGCAGAATAGATTAAAATAGCTCTGCTTGTTCCAAGTCTCTTTATGGTCGGGCACCAAAGTATATAGCTGACATGTTACAGCCGTATGAACCACCTCGGGCCTTGAGAGCCTCAGGGAGGGGTCTCCTGGTGGTTCCCAAAGTCACCACTAAACACGGTGAGGCTGCGTTTCAGTTTCACAAAGCGAAAGTCTGGAACAGCCCCAGTGAGGACACTACTAGGTGGACTATGTTTAAGTCCACCTTTTTATTGCCTCCTATGGCAATTGATTGTATTAATATAGACATATTTTTAATGTAATTGTATTGACTGATTTGTTTTACTGCTGTTTATTGTACTTTTATTGTGTTTGGGTGTTTGGTGTTGCTTTCATGTCGTATATATGAAATGTGCCCTTCAAATAAACTTGCCGTGCCATGCCTAGTCCTCGATATAAGACTTGTAGAGTGCTGTATTACTATAACTATAATTTCAACCACTTTCTTCTCAAAGCTCTTCAGCTAAACTGCAGCGACCACTCCAGTACTTTACCCGTGCTTACCACGCACAAAACAAGCCTGCGCCCGCTCTCCGAACTGCACACGGTTGACTGTACGGCCATTTGCTTTTACAAATTCATTAATATTTGCAGACATGCTTCCACTCAAACACTCTCTCCCTCCCCCACATATTTTTTTTTTTTTTCCATCAACAATTTTTCAAAGCCCATTTTGTTTCCTGTGCCACTGTTCCTCCCTTCCTTCCCTCCCTCCCTCCTCACCTTCTTTCCCTCTCTCTCAGTCCAACCAAGTCCCACAGCTGGAGGTGGAATCATTAGCAATACCCCCTCCCAGTTAAAGCCTCGCCTTCCCCGCTCCTTTCCCTCGCTCTTCCTCCAAGCCTTCTGCAACACCTACCCCGAGCATCCAGCCTCCCTGTCACCGCTTACAAATCATCCCTTTTCTTTCCAATTCAAGTCGATAATAACCGTAATGTTTCATGTTGTAAAGTGAGACCGAAGCGTGCATTTGCTCCTTAAGTGACTCATGATTATGGTATTTGTAAAGTGCGCATGTACTTACCTTATCACTTTCTTCCCCGTACGCGTGGTCTGGGTGGCAGAGGTACGACCCACCAGAAGCTCCTGGAAGAGGCGAAAGAAAGTGTTACTGCGATGAAATAATCTACTATAAGATCACATTGGTTTGGTGTTTAAAAGGGCCTGTCTCACCGGCCTGGAGACCAGTTTTGAGACTAGTTGGAGACTGGAGTTACCGCTAGTCATGGAGATGTCTCTGGGACGTCCCCTAGCAATAAGGCGAGTCTCCAGGGAGTCTGGGTGAAAACGAACAGGCGGAGTCTCTGCATGGTCTCCCAGAGGTCTACGCGGTCTCAAGCAGCTGTGGCCATTTGTTGTCCTCAACCTGTGAGACGTCCCTGCAATGTCTCCGAGACCTGTCAGATACCAAGGAGATCTGAAAGAGTTGTATGGAGTCTCTTCTTGGTATCCGACAGGTCTCCGAGACATAGCAGGGACGTCACAGGTCGAGGACAACAAATAGTATTCGCGACACAGCTGCTTTGAACATTTGAATGAAATTGAACATTTTCACCATTTTCAGAGACATCTCGGTGACCAGCAGCAACTCAAGTCTCCAACTAGTCTCCAGGCCGGTGAGATCGTCCCCTTTACGTAAAAGGAACAGGCCACCGTTTTTACATACCGAGATATGTTCTTTCCTGAGCTTAGACGAGTTGATGCGTATTTGTCTGGCCTTACGCAAACGCTCAGTCACGCAAAAAGACTGTTTCTAGCATTTAGCCTCCTCTCCTCTATGGGGCGGGGGGGTGAACGGGGGTGAAGTTAGAAGCGACCAAGCTCTTTCATGTTTTTCCTTTTTAAAGTGATAGTCTGTAAGTTTAAATATTTTAATACAATTTTATAGATTGTGTATAATTGAACGCCTGGGTCTGAAATTTAAGGTAAAATAAGTAATATTAAATTATATTTTTTGTAAAGTCCCCCTCTTTACTGATTTCAGCAACTAATCAGCTTTTCCTGTGAACCGGCCTGTCGTGTCCAATCAAGAGAGAGGGGGGAGGAGCTTGACTGTCTACTTTTTTACGTTTAAAAATTCTGTTCCTGTGCTCCTCATTTTGCGAACTAGGGGGGGGCTTTTTAGTTAAAGAGGGGAGGATTTTGACTGTTTACTTTCAAATTTTACTCCATCTCTCCCCACTTTGCAAACTTACAGACTATCACTTTAAATGTGGCCTACTGCCTTTGCTCTGCCCAATCCCGTCAGACCTTGGAAGCCAAGCAGGGAAGGGCTTGGTCGGTACTTGGATGGGAGACCGTTTGGTAACACCAGGAAGCCTAGCGAATGTTGTGTGTGAGTGAGTGGGGTTGGTGGTCGGAGGGGCCGATGGCGCGGACTGGTTGCCTCGCTTCCGTCAGTCTACCCCAGGGCAGCTGTGGCTACAATAGTAGTGTCCAGAAAAGTGCTATATAAAACTGATGCATTCTTATTCTTAACCCCCATTTGGGTCCATAGAGGAGAAGAGGAGAGGCTAAATGCTAACAACATGTTCGGCCTTTTTGCATGACTGAGCACACGCGTAAAGACCAGACAGGTACATATCAACTCGTCTAAGCTCAGGTAAGAACATATCTCAGTATGGAAAAACGGTGGCCTGTTCCTAATACTTCTTCGATCTCCCTCACACACCATAGACAAACGCATTCATAAGTGTTGTTACTTTGCGGCCCTCTCAACCCCAGGCCGGTAGCACAGCGAGCGACCGGTAACCATCAGCTCAAGCCCTACCTCACAAGAAAACCCTCGCATTGTTTATTCATGTCAGAGCAGCTTCACGAGACAACATGGCGGGTCCTCGATTTAGATCACTTGACAAAACGCTGCAGAAAAACGACGCTGAAACGGATCGCAAACAACCCGACGAGCCCCTTGTTCATCCGTACACTAAATTTAATCCCTTTGTTGTTTTGGATTGCATACAATGACAACATGTTTGTGAAGGTCCGCTGCCGACTGGAGAGCCTCAAACACATATGGTATGGCCTTGCTGCAGATCAGACATTAGGTTTGCTTGCACGCACACACACACACACACACACACACACAAAATCAACACAGTAATCCTGGATTAAAGGGGCTCTCTGATGATACCACTGCTTGCATCGTGGTTAAGACTTTTACTCTTTTGTTTTCCCCCCGCAATCCTTTCATCTTTTTATTGTCTTCTCTATTTACTCCGGCTTTTGTTTTTGCCTTTGTCACAAGCCCGGTCTTTAGCCGGGGACGTCCTCGCCGCAGATGGTGGCAGCGGTGCGCGCGGCAAGGGTAAGCGCTCCCAAGGGCGCACCAGACACCTTTCCCCATACAGGGGGGGGGGAGAGGAAGAAAGCAAAAGTCAAAGCAAACAGATGCAAAAGGGCTTTGGAAAAGTGTTTCTTCACCTCACGCTTGTTTGTTTGTGGGATTTTTGTTTTTTTTTCCTTGCTCACTGCCTTTCGCTTTGAAGTATAGCTGTGATTGACAACAAAGAAAGAAGCAGGTGAAAGAATGGGAGATAAGAGTGTGGTTTTTTGCAACTGAATTTATCCAACACACTTTCCTTCAAGCTTCAGCTCAAGCCAAAAGAAGCTGACTGAAAGGGTTGGGGGGTGAGTAAAGCTTATATTAACAGAGGACAAACCAGCTAAGAGGCTATTTTTACCGAAATGATGTGGGAAGAAAAAGTGCTGAAGCATTCATGAGACTGGCCGGCTCCACTGCGCTCCTCTGTGCGGCGTTTCATTCACCGATCACAATGGGCAAAATCCGAGCCGCCGCCTGAATATGGGCCCTGCATGTACATTGTCGGAGTCCGGTAAATTGAGTCAGAGACCAGTCATTCAGCAGCAGTGACTCGATGGGGCACAACACAGAAGCTACTGAACAGGTTTGGGTGACATCATGTCCACTGTGGGGCTGACACACACCGCACTCAGCAGGGCTTGGTTTCTGCGCTCAGGGCCTCTTCTCTACACTCACCGAACAGCGAGACTGCAGAAGGAATGTTAATGCATGTGAACAACACTGCCGCTTTCCTTCCTTCTCCACCCCCTTTTCCAAAAGGTTAATTTTTTAAAAGGGCATGTATGGAGGGGCTTGATGAATAGTTTGAATTTTCAAATATGTTAATGTATTTTTGTCTGCTTTTCCACACAGCAAGGAGCCTGCTTGTTTGCGATAGGTGCAAAGTACAGCTCACACCTCCACCACTGAGGCGGCGCTCGGGATTTTTCCTTTTAAGTTCAACGAGACGCAAGTGCTGTGTTCCTGGATCGGTTATCAACTGGGCTATTGATTTAAGGCAGGACTGTTATGCTTTTTTACAAGTATTTGGTGATCGTTTCAAAGACATCCTGAGCACCATCTTACACTTTCTTGATTAGAAAATAAAGCTTTTTAATGCACAAATACTATATTTTAATGCCACAACCGCAGACAGAAATCTAAGCATATTTCATTATATAAGATTTGCAAACATTTCATCAAACAGAGGGAAGAGAATTGGACAAAATGGGAAATTTTGAAGCAAAACTGAATATGTTTTAGATCATTTGGGCATTTTCAAAGAACTTAATGCCAGTTTGACTCTAATGCAATGATTTTAATGACATTTAAAAGGAATAGGCCACCGTTTTTACATACTGAGATATGTTCTTACCTTAGACGAGTTCATTTGTACCCGTCTGTTAGCATTTAGCCTCTCCTCCTCTCGTCTATGGCTCCAAACGAGGTGAAGATAGAAGCTACCAAGCTCTTCCACGTTTATAATAATAACACCAGGAGTACTTCGGCGTCCGCAAAGTAAAGTGAAGATATTAATGTGCGGATGTCGAAGTACTCCTTGTATTATTATGCCTTACAATATAGTTCCCCTTTTTATCCACTTAGAAAATCCACACGTTTAATTTTGTGTAACTAAACTTGGATCGTGTAACACTTCATGTAACCATATTTAAATAGTAAAAACGTGGAAGAGCTTGGAAGCTTCTATCTTCACCTCGTTTGGAGCTATAGAGGAGAGGAGGAGAGGCTAAATGCTAACGCCGTCTGTGCAGTGTTTACGCGACTGAGGGCACGCGTGAAGACCAGAGAGGTACAAATGAACTTGTCTAAGCTCAGGTAAGAACATATCTCAGGATGTAAAAACGGTGGCCTATTCCTTTAAGGCCTTGATTTTGGCTAAATTAATTTAATGACTTTTAATGCCCTGTGGAGACCCTCCACAAAAACAAAAAACAGCTTATTCCCCGTGGCCCTTCTCCCCGGTTTGAAATGTGCACAGTCCCCAATACCTCCTCGCATTGCTCCCTTTCAAAACAAACCTCTGACTGTGTGGAACATTCACATCAGGGCGGGTTGTTTTGTAGAAGTGGAGCTTCGGCTGATGTTTTGACTGTCTGTGCTCTGTGAATCGGGATATGTGGCTGTGCTATACGAATCACGAGGTTCCTCGTTACCGCGAGAGGAGCTCAGGGCACATTAGAGGAGCTTTGCCGTCGTGGCACTAACAACAGTCAATGCAGAAAATTCAAAGATTACTCAAGCAAAGCACAGCTGTGTTCTTACGGAAACATTGAAACATGAGTTGATTTTGCATAATAATGCTAATACTGTAGTTTACCATCAGCTGCAGACATTTGAAAGGGTGGCGTCTATTGGGAAGTATGTTATTCAATTTGGAGGTGGGTAAGAATTGTATGTTTTTTTTATGTCAATTACAGAATGAGCTAGACCATTCCTGGATCCAGAAGTGATCTGATTGAACCGCCCAGGAGCCAGTCCACTCATAGGGGCTAAGGGGAGGGATATCTTCTATGCAGTTTGAATGGAAACATGCTTTGTAGAGGCCACACATAACTGAGGTTGAGCGGTAAAAAAGATACCTTAGGGCAATCTCATCTCTGCAAATTATTCTTTATTCTTACTAACAATGATCTTGTCCTTTAGTACATCCTTTATCTTTACAGGCAGCAGGAGCCAGAGTCCTCTTACCCAGTTTTAATACTTGATAACATTTGTCACACTTCACTAAACCTTTGCAGAAAACCTGGTAAACAATCATCAGGCTGCCAGTTAAAATCACTACTTGATCCTTAAAATAGACACTTTCTATGTTCCACGGACATTGCACATCACTAAGAGTGGGTGGAGATCTGTCACCATAGCAAATGTTGCATAGGAGGGAAAAAAAGTACTTTATTTATGTGATTTAGGATCAAATATCTACATGTAAAGTGGACATGTGATGCATTGCACGGAGCTTAAAAACAGTATTTTGAGTTCCTCAGCATTTCAAAAAATATCTCTGTAATTAAAAAGTAATAATGAAAAAGGATTGGTGAAGACTTCGCTTGGGGCTCCCCCTGCTGGAACTCATAACTTTCAGTTTCGATTTACAGCGTGATTAGCACGGCGTGATAAACGCACTCTGAGCGCAGAACAGCTCAGAACAATGTTGGATTAAGTGCTTTAAAAATGTGGAGGACAGATTCGGGTTTCAACAGTAAAGCAACAGGAAGTACAGAACGAAGCGCTGGAACCATAGAAGAAGAAACAGCGACAGTAAATTAAACAGGATTATTCAAAACAGCGTGAATGACTCGAATCTTCCTGGAGTAGCATTTCAATTCAAGATTCAAAGATTTTTATTGTCAATTCATTGATATGATTCGAAATGATAATTTTCTCAAGTCATTGGTGTGGAGGGAGTACAGGGAAGGGAGGGAGTTCAGCTTCCAAGAGCTAGGCAAAAAACGTCAAAAATACATCAAATCAATTCATATTTTCAGGAATATTTTTTTGTTTTAATAATTTGGATGTCTAAAATGTTTCGAACTGCAGAGACTTCAGTTTTTACAGTGACTGCTTTGGCTATTTTTCAAGGTTTGTTCATAAACTAAATACAACATAGATCATTTTAATTATATTTACAGTCAGTAGTTTAAATCGTGAATCGATTTTTTTATAATAAAGTCAATGGTTTTGTTTTGACAAGTGAAACCATTTCTAACATGGTTTACAGCTAAGAAAAAGTTATTTTTGCACGAAATGTCCACTTTAAGTTGATGAAAGGGAAAATAATGGATGAAGTAATGGGGTTTGTGCCTTAACGTTTTTCACACCACGGATTTCATACACAAGTAGGGCTGTCACGATAATTACTATATCGACATACTGTTCAATAAAAAAACACTTTGATTTCTAACTGAAGCAAATTGAGTTGCATTATATGTCATGTTTATTGCAGCGTGTGTGGTATTTTATGATATTATGATGCACTTTCGAACAGAGATTTACTGTAATTTTTATGCCTGAGAGTTGACAGCATCCAGTATCGTTAGAGTCAATAAAATCGTTTATCGCGATACTTTCCTGCCTCAATATATCGAACTTCAAATTTATTATCGTGACAGGCCTCAATGCACCAATAAGAATCAAACTGACACCAAGTTGGACGGGGGACCCTGTGATTATGAAGTGTAAGGTAAATAAATAATAAAATAAGTCGTGTATTGGGTAAAGCCTTAGGGGCAAAGCCGGGGTTCTTTCATACTGGGCTCCATAATTATAACACAATAAAATGTACTGATGTCATACGCTTTCATTTCACAATGAGCAAATTTGAATGTGCAAGTGTGTTTCTGGCAATAGTTCAGCTGGCAGAGCGTTACTGATTGGAAGGTTAGTGGATCTTCCTCGCTGAAGCTTGAACAACACAGACGGTTGTGTCCTTGGGCAAGACACTTAATCCACTTTGTCTGCGTACACTGGTGTATGAAAGTGAGAAAGAATTGGAGAAATATACTTTAGTGCTAAGAGAGCCCAGTAAAGGTAAAAAAGCGGCAAATAATGTGTAGGAGCTTGACGATATATATATTTTCCGATATATCGCGATATTTTGCGGGACGATACGATACTTTTTGTCCCGATAACGATACTTTTGATGACGTCGGGCATATTAATGAGCAATGTCATGCATATTAATGAGGCAGCAGTGCTCCACAATAGAGGCCAACAATGATCAAGAATTCAGTAGTGTTGCCAACAGAGAGCAGCTCTACAATGTGAAGTACTCGGACCATTACTTTTAATAGTTTTTATAATGATAAATAAGATTAATTTGGGGTTGATTTATTACTTTTGAAATAGGACTGTGGTTTCTTGTTTATTTAAATGTAAATGATGAATAATATATACTATGTTAAAATAAAGTTTAAACGTAGCATGTTTTTTTTTTGTATCGCGATGTATCGTAGGTTATTTTTGTGCAATATATCGATTATCGCAGTATCGGTGTATCGTGAGATAATCGTTATCGTAAGCCATGTATTGTATTGAATTGTGAGGTTCCCGCCCCTAATAATGTGGCAGTTTTTAATAACCGTGTACCCCCACGTTAACCAAGTGCATGTTTTCCAGTTTGGTTTTACCCAAATCTAAAAGCTTCTCGACTATGGAGAGCTGGGCCAGCGTAAAGTCTCATTTGAAAGCCAAAACCTGCAAAACTGATGAAACTTTGTCGTTGCAATTTTTAATCACATTTTTGGTTATGTTTGCATCTTGTTTTTTGTCGTGTTTTCGTAGTTTTCTTCGGGTTTCTATTGTGTTTTTGTTGCTTTTTTGGCTTTTTTTTCCACATTTATCTAGTTTTTTGTTGCGCTTTTGATGCATTATCATCCCTATTTTGATGCTTTTTTTCCAAGAAGCTTTTAGCACCAAACATGGGAAAATGAGGTCGGTTCAGGTGAGGGTCAAGAGATTCATGATCAATCCAAGAGCCATTTCTGTTTTCCCTCACAGGCGTTACAATCTTGATTTTTATCTTTTGTTGATTCTAATGACAGTTTTTGCCTACACAGCCTCACCTAATAACGTGCAATTTAATTAATTTATATATATCGTCTTGTTTTGACGCAATTTGCTGAAGGAAAATATCGCAATATCCAAGTAGAATATTGCCCTCTCTTCAACATATTGGTAAATCTTTGTGCAGGCCTGGTTTATGGATCCAGAGAGAGGGGAGTGAAGGGCGGGCAGAGGAGGAGAGAGCCGGTCGGGTGGGGGTAGTGGCTTCCCCTCCTGACTACTATCGATTTTCTGTACGCCTCAGAGTGCATCAGCTATTTCTATCCATTTCCTCCGCCCTCTTCCTCACACACCCTCCTCCTCCTCCTCACACTCTCCATCACTTCATCACCAGCCCTCCCTCCCTCCCTCTCCCTCCCTCTCCCTCCCTCCTTCTCTCGCCGTCGCCGATCTATTTCCCTATCTGCCGGCCCTGTCTGTGCACCATATATTCTCACCCTTTTATCTCACCGCGTCCACACTTCCCCTCCGTCTCATCTTAAGATCTGCTCTACACCAACACTTCCTTTAAGAAGGCGTCGCTGGACACCAAATAACCCTCAAGTTACAAGTGGCAGAAAGCAGAGAAACTAGGGACTGAACGATATAGAAACAACAACAATATTGCGATAGCGATATGTCCCATTCAAATTAAACACAAATCGTGAGTAGTAACTAGTTTTCAGAGCAAATTATGTCAAAATAAGACAACAACAAGGGCAACGTTGAACTATATTAGTAAATGTTTAACCTCTTCACCCCCTCCTGAACCGAGCACATTTACCCCAGTTTGGCTTTGCCCATATCCGAATAGATTCTTGAACAAAGCGTCAAAATGGCAGGGACAAAAACGCAACACATAAGTCACAAAAAAAGCGACAAGGAAGTGACAAAAAGCAAAAATACAACAATAAAAGTGGCATCACATTATTTGACAGTACCTTGATACATTGTACCGAACTAAATTTAGTACAATGTAATGTGCTTTGTACCAATGTGTAATAACTTGTACCTATGGGTTAGATACACAATGGAATAACTTGTATTAGTACTTTGTAGGTACTGTATGTAATGTAATAGGACACGAGATCCTTAAGGTTAGGGTCAAAGGTTAGGGTTATGACTTATTAGATTACTAATACAAATTATTCCATTGTGTATCTAACACATAGGTACAAACGTATTACACATTGTTATAAAGCACATTACATTGTACTAGATGTAGTTTGGTACAATGTATGAAGTGTACTGTAACAAAAAATAAAGTGTTTCCAAAAAAGTGACTGTGAGCGACAAAAAGGTGACAAACACGAAACTCAACAAAAACAGTGACAAAAATGTGGCGAAACCACGACAAAAAAGCAAAGAAAAAATAGTGGTGGGAAAAAAGCAACAAAAATGTGATAAAAATGTGGCAACAAGAAAGTTAGGGTCAACTTTGTAGGCCTTAGCTTTCAAATGAGGCGTTATACTGTTGCTTTCCAGTAGGGCAGGGCGATATGGCCTAAAATCTCTATTGCGATAGAGATTTAAAAAAAACGAAATATCACGATAACGATATATTTGACGATATAATTGACAGTGGATAAACTACTTCATAATTCCAGCCTTACGCCTATTTGCAAGATTAATGCTGCTCTGATGGAGCTGAGCATAACATGAATGAAAAAATGAAAAAAAAAGAAAAAAAACTGAATGGGTGCTGCTGCCGGATGCTCTCTCATCGAATGCAATTTCTCCATCTGTGAGATCAATAAAGTACCATCTTATCTTATGATATCGTGTCCACAACAATATCAAAAAATTATATCGCAATAATGATATGCGATACGATATGGCCCACCCCTACTCTCCAGTCGAGAAGCTTTTGGATTTGGGTCGAACTGGAGAAAATGTGAAAGTGTTCAGGTTAAGAGGTTAACTAAACTTTTACACATTTCTAAGTTCAATGCATTGTTTGTTTTTGGCTGAGTTTTCAAAAAATTTGTAGACTTTTGCGATGTTGTGATCTAGTGGCTTCTCGCGATATAGATATTGCATCACCTAATATCGCGATACGATATTTTTGCAATATATTGTGCAGCTAGAAACGAATACTTTTCTCAGCGTTTATCCAAACAATGAGTCAAAAAGGTTGTTGTGCAAATACTATAGAAAACTGCTCATTTCTGTAAAAGCTTCACCACACAATTTCCTTTCCAAAGATCCCATGATGCTCTGGGTGAGCGGTGGGAGTGTTTAATCAGTCATTTTAAGGAATTTTCAGCATATTGGCTGATCGTGTGTTACTCCATCATCCCTGAACAAGATGATCTTCTTGTAAATTAATGGGCACAATATAGAAGTGCTGGGATGAAACACTTTTGTCAAGATCCGATACGTGTCACTATACTCCGGGGCCGATCCGATACAAAAAGTAATCATGACAAGTGATATGTTTACCTTAAAATGTGTAAAAAGTCATGTGTCCAAAGTTTATAAACCAAATGACATTTATTGAAGTGTTGAGACTGAAAAGTGCATTAACACAAAATGGAACAAAGGGCTGTGTAACTGTAACAGAAAAACAAAGAGTGTCGATCCTAGTATTGCGATCCTGTCCGATATTTTGTCCCAGCCCTTCAATAGAGCTATATTACCCGTGTGATACTGGATCAGTGCCTCGCCAGAGCTATACTTTCATCATATCACATGGTCAATCTGAATTACTGGCTTCTTAATTGTCAAAACTCTGGAGAGGTAATTTTGGGTTAAGTGTCACTGAAGTAGAAAAGTGAGATCAATCAAATAGACGTCTAGTTCAGTGGTTCTCAACCTTTTGGAACCGCAACCCCCATTATAAGAGGTAAAGTGGTTCATGACCCGCCCAGGTCACACCGTGAAAAAATAGGAACATTAGCCTACATAATTCTTAAAAAACAAAGAAAAAAACCAATGGCTGAAGTAAAAAAATTCATCAAATTACAATCAAATAATGGCACTCTGGTAAAATAGCAAACACATTAAAACATTAAACATTAGATTATATGCAAATTTAATTATGTATATTTTATCTAAATGATTTGGCGACCCCCCAAATTTGTCTCGTGACCTCTGAGAACCACTGGTCTAGTTGATCGACATCATGTTTGCCATATTCTCCAGAACTAGGACTTCAACAATACTTGGTTTACGATACCGATACCTGAACGATACTTTTTCCGATAACTGTACTAAAATGTGTGTTATCCCGAACCAGAAAACTGAACAATAATGTTCACTCATTCTAGAGGTTAATCAATATGAGTTTTTTTTTTTTTTCTGTAAGTCTGTAATACTGTAAAAAAAATATATATATACTGGACCGCTCCAGAAGTGGCTGATTTTATTATATTGCTTTTAGCTAGCTTTGATTAGCTTCCGTTAGCATTCGCACAGTGTTGCTAGTGGCGGTACTAGCAACAGTATGCTGGAGGGTAAACCAAACTTGATGTCTGAAGATATATTTTTTCGGCACGTGCTTTCTAGAAGTGGGCCATGTCGTATCGCATATCGTTATCGCGATATAATTTTTTGATATTGAATTGTCAAAGTAAAATGAAGGATGTAAACTGCTTGAGTCGATCATATTTGCAAAGAAATGAGTATGCCGTGAAAAAAAAAAAATCACTTAAAAGGGCAAGTTAGCCATTTTATACTCACTACTGCCACCTCAGGTCATACGTGTAACTGCACCTTCTATATTAAGCTTGTGCATGCCGGCAATTCGGACCCGAATTAACACCACTTTGGGTGACCGACCGTGCAGGATTTTAGAGGCAGTTGTGGTGAACAGGTCTGGGCTCATTCTACACATTAGGACATTGTTGGAACAGGTAGGGGGAGAAAAATACATAATTTTTTAAACTCTGTATAGTCCCTTTAATTAATCTTCCCAATAGGCGTAAGGCTGGGATTCTGAAGTAACTTGTCCATTGTCCACTATATGGTCAATTATATCGTTATTGTGATATTTCTGTTATATCGTGATATAGATTTTAGGCCATGTCGCCGTGCCCTATTGCTTTCAATCCTTCCGTGTTATTGATACCACCAGTACCTACACTGTTTTTTTCAATACCATACTGATATTGTTTAAAGACATCCATCCTGATCCGTAGAGTTTAATCATCTCCCTGAGCCAACATTAGGGACGATTCCAGCAGAGCGTATGTTTAACCTGAACGCAGACCTGCCGTCACCGCCCCCCCCCCCGAACACATGTCATCGCACACTTCACACCTTAACGCCGAGCAGCACAGAGTAACGAGCTGCTGCTGCGCCGGCTTAAAATAGGGGTACAATGTGGAATGCCTGCCCAGTGATTACCTGCTTAACGCGGCTTCAAACAGGCCTCGCGCACATGCTCTCGAGCCCCCGCACCCCCACTCCCCCCCCCCCCCCCCTACACATTTAATGTTCTCACCTTTCTCCTCGACAAGAAGTGTTTACTCCTTCGTGCGGCTCCTTATAGTCGAATGTAAGGAAGGTGGCACTCCGGGACTGCTTTCAGAATGACAATAGGCCTTGATTGCATGTGCTTCAAACTTGAGGGGGGAAAAGTGTGGATGGGAATAGACTGGCAGTCCTTTATAAAGTTACATATTATTTTATTGCTCATATGTGGACAGAAGGGTCGGACACTGAGAGAGACATTGAGAGAGTTGTGGAAAGTACGGCTTCATCTATATTGACTTTTCGGGGCCAATATTGAATTTGATGGGGTTGGAAACGGTGCCAATGAGTCATAAAGAGGGGTTTATCATCAGCTTTTAATCTTCAACATCGGCTATAATTTGAACATATTATATTCTTAAAATGGTTATATTTCCAGTGATCCAGATAAAAAAGGATTACACACACACACACAACCAATGTGTCATCAGAAATAGTACTATTACTGCTGAATGTAGAGAATCTTCAATAATCATGGACTTGTCATCATTCTGAATTAGGACTGGGCAAAAAACTCTATTTGAATTAAAAGTCGAGTCGGTAAGTCAAATTGATTCATTCTTTTTTTTTTTTTTTAGCATTCATCATTTGTATGTTTATGCCTCTCTGGTAACACTTCATAATAACTACACCTTATTTAGCCTTAAAAAATGATGAGCTAACACTTAGTTAAGTGTGACTAACACTTGTAACTAATGGAATAGTGAAGTATGTGAAGAACTATTCATTATGAGTTTGGCATTAACTGTAGTGAGTAAGTAGTTTATAAGTAGGGCTGGGCGATTTTGGAAAAAAAAAAAAATCACGATTATTTGGCTGTAAACCTTTGGCTGTAAACCTGTCGATTATTAAGTCCTATGACAATCGAGATTGACAAAAGTAGAGATTGCGATTTTGATTAATTGCCCAGCCCTATTTTTAAGTGTCACACTTAACTAATGAATTGGGTGTTAACTCATCGTTTATTAAGGCTAAATAAGGTAAGGTTGTAGCTATTATGAAGTGTCTTTATTAAAAACTGCACAGTGACTGGGGTTTGTTTATGCTCTTCAAATAAAAACAGTAAATATATTTAAAATGAATTTACAGTCAGCAGTTATTTTGTTCGAAAAAAATAATAATTGAAGAATTGCCCAGCTCTATTCTGTAAAAAAAACAACAACAACTGAAAAATAAATCGGTTTCGAGACTTAGGCTTAGGGCTGGGGACACGTTAAATGATACTGGTATGGTATCGAAAAAAGTTTAGGTTCTACCGGTATCGAAAATCAAAAGCAGGTACTGAAAAAAATATATATATACACAGTTTTGATGGTGTTGGTTAGGGCTGAAATATATATCGTGAACATTCAAAACATTAAAATCGAAGAAAAAAAAAGATATATATATACGATATAGATTTTCATCAAAAACTGCACTCTTTATTATGTTTTTATTTTTCTGAAAAATTATTGGTTTTCCCCAAACCGATAGTTATATCGTATCGATATCTGGCATGAACATCGAGGTATGAAATTTTGTCCATATCGTTCAGCCCCAGTGTTGGTCCAGGAACAGCATTAAAGGAAGTGACTTTGACGTTGAATCAGCTCAAATAAATGTGTTTTCCCCCAATTTTTCATGAACTGTTTTCCTTATTTTTTCTCCAATTATTTTCAATTTTTATTACTAGTATTTTCCCTAGTTTCTCCCTTTTTTTTCTGATTTTTTCCCTATTATTATTTTCATTATCATTATCATTATCATCAATATTATTATTATTATTATTATTATTATTATTATTATTATTATTATTACATTATTAAATTATATATTTGTATTTAATTTAATTAATTTCCTTTTTTTCTCACCAAATTGTTCTTTTCCAACATTATTTACCCATTATTCGCACATTTCTTGACACTGGAGATGAACCTGATCTGGTCTTCCAAACATTATTGTTCTGTTTTCTGGTTCTAGATGACAGATACTTTAGCATATGTATCAGAAAATAAAATGTGACTGTACCCGGTCCTACTCCTACTGTCCTCTGGAACAGCTGTAGGGACGGCATTAGAGCCGATCCCATTTACATAGTGCTTTGGTTTCTCTGAACAGTAGTACTCAAGGTTGTACCGACTGATACATTGATAATAAATCAAGTCAATCAACTTTTGGAGTGTGATTGTGCCAAAAACAACCAAAAAAGTCGCCTTGGTTTTGCCTTTCTTGTTTTAAGGCTCATTCCTGGAACATGTTGTTGATGTGGCAAATTCAAATCAGCCCAGTGTGCTTGACAGTATGGTTCCCAATCAAAACCAAGAGACACCCAACAGACAAAGTTGTTGACATGTTTCTCACTGGAGAGACCGACTTAAATGCAATCCCTAATTATACCTAATTTGAAATGCAAAAATCATGATAATTTTACGTGCCGAGAGCTGTGCCAATACGATTTTTTTTCCCCCCTTCACAGGAAAAACTTTACAAGCTTTTCTATATCTAAGTGAAAGTAAAGTGCATATTTAAAGAGCGTAGGCACACGCAAAAACAAATATCCAAACTCAAACTGCTAATCAAACGGATGACAGAAAAAAAGACTAAATGATAATTTGTCTCATTACCAGAGAAACAGGACAATATGTGCAGCACAGGAAGAAGGAGGAAAACGGGCAGGAGCCTTGAGCGGTGTTGAAATGACAAGCAGAAGTTGCAGATGCTCACGGTGTTGAAACGGAACATCAACAAGAGCTTAAAATACCAGAGTGACAGTCTAACCAGGCGGGTTCTCGGTCTGTGGGCAAACCCAGTCCAATCCCGACCAGTGAGGGCCCTACTGATAAGTCTCTTCGGCGTCTCAATCAAACTAACCTCCATTTTAACCGAGTGCGTCTTCTCCAGTTCGGCTTTACCCAAATCTTTCTTGAATGGAAAGCTATAGGCCATTTGAAAGCTATGACCAACAAAACAGATCTATTTTAGCCAGGCTCTGCCATACTATAGATACAGACGGCATCTCCGGAACTGCCCATATATGGTCATGTTTGAAAACAGTTAAGGGGGGAAAAAATTGAGAAAAATCGACATTACTCAAAAACTACTTTAACAAACGCTGAATTATGAATATAGTTTTCTACTAAATAAAGAAACAAAGACATGGAGAGGAGCAAAGTGGTTCAACAGCCCATAAATACATTAAAAAAACAGAGAATGCTTACATGATGCTACACGTTAGCACCGTGCTAATGCTAACGCTAGCTAGCGCTTGCTATGACTGCTGTTTTTTCACTTCTACAGAACAATCTGCTGTGAGAAAATGTCCATATGGACCCGATTTACACTTGACTTTATTTGTATGTGATAAATAAGTTCATATTCCACCAGAAAATAGCTAGAAAGTGTGGAAAATTATGTTTCCCCCATTTTTCCCCTCACTGAGACCCCGCCCCCTTCTATGACGAGATGTCGTCTGTATCTATTCTCTATCCATTCAACGAAGGGAATGAGTTTGGGCAGATTGAAGGGGCGGGCCTAACGCACACAGATTGTCACTGAAATAAACCAATTGACCAACGTTCACAAAATATGAACTGAATATTAACTCACGTGGAGGCAAAATCCTCTACGACTTCATCCATGTTTAGTTTTGGCTAATGTTAAAGGGATATTTCAGGATTTTTGACATAGGGTGTTGATATAAAGATATTTTTTCTTCCACAGTGCACCTGAGGCAAATCACTTATAACGCCAGACTAACCATATAAATGTCTGTGTCGATAGAATAATTTTAACCATTTTGCATTTAAAATAACTTGTATTTGAGCAGCATCAGCTTCGTGGTTGTATAAGCTACGCAGCGGCGGAGGGATCTGCAAGAAAAAAGTCCCTCAAAATGCGATCAACACAGACATTTATATCATAAGTTTGGTGTTACAAGTGATTTGCCTCAGGTGCACTGTGGGGCGGGTCAGACTGTTTTTAATGCAGGCTAGCTAATACCATAGACATGCACTAGCCTCGCACTAGCCTAGCGCCACGAAACTCTTCAAATATAAGAACTGCATGAATTTTAAAAAAAATCTCCAGAAATCAACACTCTGGATAACTAGGAAATGAGGCCCTATGTCAAAAATCCTGAAATATCCCTTTAATGTTAAAGGGACTGGATGCAAGTCGGTCATTTTATACTCACTACCACCACCTCAGGGCTTATGCGTAACTGCAGCTTCTATAATAAGCCCGTGCATGACAACAAGTAACAGCTTTTTGAGGGACAGTGCAGGATTTTAGAGGCAGTTGCGGTGAACAGGTCTGAGCTCATCTACTCAGGACATTGCTGGAACATGTAGGGGGAGGAAAATACATATTTTTTTAAATTAAACTCTGTATAGTCCCTTTAATTGAACTAACGACATGCAGGTGACTAGTGCAGCGAGTGACGTCACCTTGTCATTTCTCCGTGACGGTCGTGATTGGTTCGGCCACAGCCGCCAATCAGACACTTGTTTACCGTGTATGGCCAGACCCACCTTCTTTTGCACAGAAAGAAGTGGGTGTGGTTCATGTAGGCGAGATCTATTTGGATCCGTTTCCTTGTGTTGTTGCCGTGATGTCGTCACTTTTTTCACTTTCTTTTTCATCTAGTTTTTGACGCTATTTTGTTGCGCGTTGTCACTATTTAATTGCTTTTTTGTTGCCCTTTTTTTTCATATTTCTAGGCTTGTTTATCATGTTTTTGTCACCTTTTCGTAGCCATTTTGAAGCTTTTTCTGGTCACTTTCTGATACTTTTTTGTTGCCTTTTCATCCTTGTTTACTTCTCGTTTTTATTTTTGACGCTTTTTCCAAGAAACTTTTCGATTTTGGCAAAGCAGAACTAGAGACAATGTGCTCGGTTCAGGTTGGGGTTAGGAGATTAAAGAGGGGGAAGAGGAAAAAAAAACAATGGCATTTTGTGCAAAAGTGAAGTGCCTGGGGCAGCCTGGTTCGGAGCCACTGACTAAAGTGTGCAGCATCTGGTTAACATTCCTGTATTAAGACTGGGAGAGACCGACATGTAACAGCAGCCCTCGCTCGGTCCCTCGGTGTTCGCTCGGGCCTGGCTGCAGTTACCTCCAAAACACATGACACACCTCCTGTTTTAGCTACAATCTTCTCCACCTCGCTCAATCAGCCACCAGCCAATCGCAGCCATCACCCCATTCGGTTACAGTGGCTCCCCGCCTCGGGCTGCAGCATACCTGCTCTGTGTGAGGCACGCCGCCTCTGCCCTCCTATCATACTCGTGTGTCACTCACATTTAATACAACTTCTCTCACCCTTTCATTTTGCATAGCACTCCTTATACGTGCTTGCCATAAAAGGCCAAAATGTGGTCCTTTCCAGAGGCTCCGAGGAGTAAAAAATGAGGGCCAATAGGAAATATACTGCTGAAATATTCATGTCGCTAAATTATTGAGCGTTCTGATCTGGGAAGGGTAGTAAAAAATGGAAAATGTAATCACAGTTACAAATTCATCTCTTCCTCCACGTGGTTCAAGTACTGTACATTATTGGAGTTTGAAGTTGTATCTTCAGTATGTGGCTTCCTTCTCTCTGAGGTCGGAAAGAGACCCACGAGCCTCTAACATCTCCCTGCAGACCAAAACGGAGTGCTTTGTCATTCATTTGAAGTGACATGAGGAGGGGAACCCCTGCTACTTGGTCAGTCCAACCAAAGGACTCTGCCTCCAAATCAGAGGGGGTTGCCCGGGTGACAAGACAAAGGAAATTAAAAAACAGAGCATGCTTCCACTTGTGCTTGAGACAGAAGGATGGAGAGGATGGCTGTGGAGAGGAGGGTAAAGGTACAGAGGCAGGAGTGGCTGGCCCTCTGCTGCTTTGGGCGATCCATTAAAACGATCCCTCCATTAGACAAATGGGAGGGAGGAGGCCGCAGCAAATGGACTAGAGGGGAGCACAGAGGGGAGCACAGAGGGTCGCGCGATTCAAAAGGGAGCTAGTGTTAGATGGGACGAGTGGGGTGGGTCATAACCGAGATAGGATAGCACTGACTACAGGGGATGTTTTAGCGACTTCGAGCAATTTGGCAGCAGTCATGAGCATTTGGTGGGCACGCTGCCCAAGCACTTCTACATCTCTGTACTTGTTTTTAAACTTTCCTTTCAGATTGGTTACCCTGGTATCAGTAGTTAGCCTCCCTAACAGGAGTACAAATGTGCGGTATTAAATGTGTGAAAGAACGGGGGAGCCCAGAGAGGCTGTAAGTGGGAAGAGGGGGTAGATGAAAGCATACAGTAAACCATAAGCTTTCAAGCTCCATGCAGGTGACTAGTAAAGGAAGAATGAACTGAGCAAGTATCCTTCCCTTTCACTGTACCCAATGAGCACAGAGCCTTCTGCTAAAGAGACTGTAATAAAAGGTGTGTGTTCGACAGGGGAGGGTCCAGTCAGCCAGCTGCTTGCTCTTGTTCAAGAATATTCAAGTATAAATTAGTCTCAAGGCTTCATCCGGACAAATTCTTCTTCATTTTGAAATAAAGAGCTTGCTGTGAGCTACCGAGAGTGACAAAGGAAATACGCACTCTTTTCACGCACGGTCCTAATTGATTCATTTTTTAACATCTTTTCTGCTTTTACAAAGAAAGGCATTTAGATTTACCATTCCTGAATAAATGCTATTGTTCTTGCGTGCTGCGCTTTTTAATTGAAATTAATATACATAATGACTGAGCCTCCATTAAATATCCAGCCTGGGCCTCTCTGCCTGGGTCGAAATCCATTTAGATAGACATACAATACAGTCATTCTGCCCATTGATTTGTGGCGTCCGAACATAGTTAGGTCCACAGTGATGGAGCACAGTTCATGGGTCACAGTGTTCAATAATCTCTCCACTCATACAGTAGCGTCCAAAAAGCCTATCCCTCCACCGCACTGTGCCACTCAGGCTACAGCCTGAACCTGCTCGTGTTTGTGTGTGCTCAGCTGTTGGATCTTTGTTTCCCTCTCCGACCAGTAATACCTGTCTAAACTGAGGTACACACACCTGCAAATTCTATACAGCCCAGCATTTCATTCAGTTATGAAAAGCTTTAGACTCTCAGCAGAAAAAACTGCCAACTATATTAAACTGTACACAACATGTCAATAATTTTCATTAGCACAAATAACTGGGGCTATAATTAAATCATGTCTCATGAAACCAGGCAGAAAAGCCCACTGTATCTTTAGTGAAAGAAAAGCTTTCTCTTGGTCCTGAATGTGAAACTCTATCTGAGGTGTTTCTATGCGCATGGCTCTCACTGCACTGCTCTGGCTCCGTGACACTGCCCTCACATGTATTCTCCACATGCACTCTTGCCCAAGTCTGTTTGCCCCAAATCAATGAAACTCTGTATTGCTGATCACAGGTTTCACCCCAAACGTACTCAAAATACAGCGTAGATTAGCGTTAACACGGGAGGATCTGATAGTTAAAAACACGCCCCTTTCAATAATAAACTCAGAAATCCCCTATGAAAGGATTTGTTGTCAAGGAAGGCAATCTGAATTTTGGCCTTGACATAGTTAAATCAATACACTTAAAGTTGCAATGCATATAAACATGCTCACACCAGAACATGCAGGTGTTCACATGCACCACGTACGCCTCGGGTTCCACATCAGATGTCAAATCGTCAATGATGTAGCTCATATTTTCATAATGTCTTGACAAAGTTAAAAGAAACAACTTGGTATGTCAGAGTTGCAGCTTAAAGCTTCGGCCTACATGTTTGGTCATTTTACAAACAGATCTATCTGAGAAAGGGGCTTTACCTGGAGCCGGGATGCGGTGTGAACCGTTCACTGAGGAAAACCTCTGGATGCCGGCAGAGGCGTTACTTCCTGGGGCTCGCTGCTGGTTCTCTTGGCTCCCGTGAGCTCCTAGTGGTGCGCAGCCGGCCGTGTGCAGCTGCTGTGGAAGGAGTTGCTGATGGTGGTGGTGGTGGTGGTGGTGGAGGAGGTGGTGGTGGCTGGATCCCATGACCGTGCTCCCTGTAATCCCATTGCCATTCACACCAGAGTACTGCTGGTAATATCCTGAGCGGGACCGCGATCGAGTCCTTGGGGGCTCCATAGCCATTTGGTGCGCGTGAAGGGGGTGGAAGAGAAACGAGGAGGACGCGGCGGGGGACTGCGGCGGAGAGATGCCGGTGGATCCGGGCTGTAGGAAGCTCCGAGCGCCGCTGTGGCTGTAACTAAAGCCGCCCTCTGCACCCCCGTAGTCCGTCCGCTCCGCAGATTCCGCCACCCCCGCCTCGTCGAATAAATCAGCCCCTTTAGGGACGGGTTCTGGGGTGGAGGGCAGCCGGGGGCAAACGCGAGGCTCCTGAGTCGAGGGCTGTCCAGCGGCTGCGATTGGCATTTCCTTTTGGGGGATTTCCTCTGTTTCTTTTTTTTTTTTTGGTGCTGTTTTCCTCTCGTTTCCTCAAACAAGAAGACGCTTTCAGCCACTGTCCAGAAATAAAAAGTTGAAAGAGTGAGCGGCGACACCAAAACAAAGCCCCCCGACGCGCTTTCTTGTTCAACCTTTTCGAACCCCCCGACGCTAAACATTCACCAGATTAAGCCACTGACGCGGACGTTAAGGCTCTAAAACTCCGCTTGTTTGTTTGGAGGCTGCGTGTGTGCGCTTTGGGGAGAAACTTCCCCCTTCAAGTAACGTAACCAAACACAGCGCACGATTTCACGAACTGGTTTAGCAACTACGCGGAGACGCACGCGTGACTATCCGTGTTTTAGGGTAAAGACACAAAGATTCTGTTGTAAAGAATAAGGCACTGCTTTATGAGATTTAAACTGTCTGCCTTGAAAACTAACAGAAGTTCACAGGAGCGGATAGCTCGCTAGAGAGAGAGAGAGAGGCTAGTGGCGTCGGTGGCAAGCTAACATTAGTGCGTAAACCTACTCGTACAAGGTTTCTCACCGAGCAAGAGCTTCTCCTCCACGCGCAGTAATCTCATTGGATGTACAGATGTCCGCTGAGAGAGTTTACAGCTACTTTAAGCACTTTAAATGCGAATTAAACTTGTTTAGTCCTCCTGCGTAATGTCGGTCGCTAGCTTGGAAAGCAATACCAACCCCTCCTCCTCCGGAGAGAAAGCCCATCGCTAGCCACCCACCCACGCCTCAGTTCCCTTTAAATTATTCGGTTCGTAAAAAAAACAAAAAAAAAGAAATGCCCTTAAGTTTAAAGTACTTAGATCGTGGCGTCTCGTGCGGCGAACGCGTATTGTTTTCCGTCGTCGGGAAGGAAAAGAAAAAAAAACGGGAGCAGCGCTAAAAAAAAACGCACCGATGAAAGATAAAAGTGATCAAGCTGAATTTACAAAGAAAGAACCTCGGGCAAAATCACCTAAATGTTACGGGAAGGATCCGCCTGTGAGCTCCGCGCCGAAACCGGTGCGATTTTCAAACGTTCAGAAGTACTTTTACGCAGAAAAAGGAAGAACCCCCTTACCTTTCAGCGTGCTCTCCGCGGATAAGCTCCAGGATGTGTCGATATATTGCGAGCCCCGCTTGTGTGAGTGGACGTGAATGGTTGTGTGTGTGTGCGCCTAGTGTTCGCTTGGTGTCAGCGTGAAATGTGACAGACCGTCAACGCTCAAGTCGGATCTCTCTAGACGCGACCAATCGAAACCGGAACACAATGGACGTTTGTGGTTGGAGCCGCCGCGCGCCCTTTTCTCCCGGGAGGACGCGGGTTTAACGCACCCGGAGATGGCCGGTTTTCACCACATCTGTTTCTCTGGTGCGTTTGAAGAAAAAAAAACACGCTCATTTGAACAGAAGTGTGTGTTTCTGTTGTTGTTGGGAGCTCGATTGCTTCTCCTGTTAAATCAGACGCTGGGGATAGCAGAGAGGCAGGCTCGGGGATCTTTAAATTATTTATTTACAAATACCGAGCCTACCCATTGCAGCTGTTTTCTTTGGAGCTGTGCTTTAAAATAAACTTTACGGTGCGATCAGGCTTTGTGAAAGTCAGAGAACAGTATGTAGAAGCCACAAACAAGAGAAATAACAGAAATGTATAAAGAAAAAACATATAAGACAATTCAGTTTGTATAGTATTGTCACTGTTAAGACGAAATGTGAATGTTTATTGATTCAAATGAGGGTGTTTCCCCCCGATAACATAATGTAGAAGCTACAAACAAAGGAAATAAAAGAAATGTATATAGAAAAACCCAATAAGACAATTCAGTAAGTCTGGTATTGTCACTGTTAAAGGAACAGGCCACCGTTTTTTCCATTCTGAGATATGTTCTTACCTGAGCTTAGACGAGTTGATACGTACCTGTCTGGTGGTCGTGCGTGCCAGTGGAAGAGCTTGGTCGCTTCCAACTTCACCCTCGTTTGGAGCCATAGGAATATACTGGGAGAAGCCAAATGCTAGCAACATCATTGGTCTTTTTCCGTGACTGAGGGCACACAGTTCTTCCATACTGTGATATGTGATATGTATATCTTACCTGAGCTTAGACGAGTTGATACGTACCTGTTTCTACACAAAAACAAAGGCGATTTTCAGCCGCGCAGAGAAACGGTGCCGTGTTGGTGCAAGTGAACACTGGACATTTTACACAGATCAATCTACTAAACAACATCATATTTTAGCGGTGAACATTTCCCTTGTTCTCTGAGACAAGGCAAAGAGAGGCAAAAGTGGGTGGGGCGGAATAAGGTGAATAGGAATATGCTGGGAGAGGCTAAATGCTAACAACGTCTTTGGTCGTGTGTGACTGAGGGCAGACAGGTACGTATCAACTCGTCTAAGCTCAGGTAAGGACATATCTCAGAATGGAAAAACGGTGGCCTGTTCCTTTAAGGGGGGGGGGGGGGGGGTATTATGCAAAATCGACTTTTTCAAGCTTTACATCATGTTATTATGTTATATTCCCTCATTAAAAACATGCCTGAAGTGTTGCCTTGGCACATTCACGTATTTTTGAGTAATCTGTAAAAACTCTGATGGCGGCCATTTTAGGGATAGGTTTGCCTGAGTCCTCCTAGGAACGCCCCCACCTCCTGGAGACGCCTCCGAGCTTTCGTCACCAGCCGAGTAACCAACCACTGCTCCTCAGCAGAACCCCCTCCCCACTGATGCCACAGACAGCGTGTGGAGGGGGCGTGTCGGAAAGGGTCAGAGGTTCTTAAAGAGACAGAGGCCGATTTCAAGACATTCACTACAGCCATTTTGAGAGAGCAGTTTTATACAAGGCAGTTATTCTAATTTACTGCATTTACAGACCAACAGAAGGTTTCGTCATCATTGTGGTGTGCTATAGACTGGTGCTATGTGATTGAAAAAAGCATAATACCCCCTCTTTAAGACGAAATGTAGAGAGTCTCCTTCCTAACACAAACCGATGGTAGTTCAATATGTTTGATGTGCAGCACAGGCCCACAGGTAATGTATTCTGTGACCGTCTTCAGGTAGCCCCTGCAGACTCAGTGCTCAGGGTCGCACTCAGGGTCATGTGCAGTTTTAGACTCTATTCCTATTATTAGAGAAGATTTCATTCACACGTCCTAATTTAAATTGGGAGTTTGTCTGATTCACCCCCAGTTTAGACACAGTTTAATCCCGGTTTTGTCCCGATTTGATCTCGACCTATGCCAAGTGGCACTTGAGCAAGGTCAAACATTTTTTTTACGAGCTGGTACTTGGATGGTCACATATTTCATGACTGCGAGCTACTTGGTGTGAAAACGTTTGAGAACCACCGGCCTATTGGTTCTCCCGTTTCACACACACACACGCGCGCACACTCAGACACACACACACACACACACACACACACACACACACACACACACACACACACACACACCCAACCCCGAGCTATCAACACCACTCCTAATACACACTCACATATTCTCTCCTCATTACACTCCCTTTCCGTACTTTGATGATATGCAAATAGGCCCTATCTCACCCCCACTCCCGTCCCTCCCTCCCCCCCCCCCCCCCCCCCCTCTCTCTCCCACCTCTCTCCCACATTGAGAGAGCAACACATCACACACACACACACACACACACACACACGTACACACACACACCGCTACCACATGGGCTAATGCACTGTGGCAGCGTCCACAGACAGCCAGGGAGGATCAATTTTTCACCCAGTGTGCTACCGATATTCATAAGATAAGGCCACAGAGGAGAGTGGGGAAAGAGGGAAGCGGGGATTGGGGGGGGGGGGGAGGAGGAAAAAAATGGCGAAGAGGTAAAGGAAAGGCTGATTGTGAAAGGACAGTAGAGATTTAGGCTAATCAATGGTGCAATGATTTCTAAATGATGCCAACCGCGAAAAGCTAGATCAGATCTGTTCTACTTCACCGGCCCGGCCTTTGGAGGTGAAAGCGCTGCATTGATGTTCATTTTGTGGGAGTTCTGCGTGATTTGGGCAAAAATAACTGCCGGCAATTTCTCTGACGACGATTGTAATTGTGATTGGATTTGCGCTTACGTTCTTTTAAATCAAGTTAATTTAAAATCTAGAAAGCATTTCGAGCAAATACTGTATTAAACTTCTAAATCTAAACTAACACAAGCATCATAAGGCATTTCAGAACAGGTTTGCAAGTTAAAACATAATAGGACAGGACTGAATATGCACCGAGATGATTGCATTCTCTGTGACTTGCTAATAGGTTGCGTTATTCTAAGGAGCCCTTAGTTGATAATTGAGGTGGTGGGTAGATAAGAATCATATGATGGTAACTATGGAGACCATTAAAATGCATTAAAATGTACTTCTTTTTTCAAACTGGCTTGTGTTTAATATATCTCTGTAATTACTGGAGATGATCACGTGGTGGAAGAAGAACTCAATTTTCAGAAAATTATTAAAAATTCAGTAAACACAATCCCCTTTCAAATACACTGTACAAGTAAAAAGTAAGAAGTATTCCATATAGATCATTTAAACTACTGAAAGAGTTCGCTGTGCGTCATTTAATGAAGAACTGTGCTGCCGTTGTTATCAAACCGAGTCTAAACCAGGACTAAACTAGGTCAAACAGAGACCAAATGAGCGGCTGCTGTTTTCCGACTTTGTTTTTCTGATCAGAACAGTCTTACTGCAGCTTTAGATTGGCCGACTGAGCTCTGGAAACGCGTCTACAACCACAATGCAAAATACTTTTACTTTTCATACAATTAAAAATTTAGTGGAATTAGATACAGCAAATGCCCATATATGGTCATGTTCGAAGCAGCAGAGGGGGAAACAAAGAAGAGAACAAAATTACTTTCTCCCATTGCTTTAACAAATGCTGAATTATGAATGTATTTTTCTACTAAATAAGATACAGAGACATGGAGAGGAGCAAAGTGGTTCAACCATAGACATAATATTAATAGACTCCGTCCCCTCACTCCTCCATGTTGGCCATAATAACTACGTTTGAGGGGGAAATCATGGCTCCTTCAATCTGCTATGACGGAGCATGTTCCTAAAAAGGGCATAAAGGCGGGATCTTCACTGTAGACTTGGCCCTCGTGGGGCACGTAGTTCGGTCTTAGCCACGCATGCTCCATTAGCTCTAATGCTAACGCAATCAAGGTCCCGCCCTCATTAGTATACTAAAAATGTCCTACGAAAACCAGCCTGGTTGCTTTAATTGTAAGTAACCCAGCGTTATCACAGGAGGAATATCTAGTGTAGCAAAAAATTAGAAACCAGGCTTTAAGGTTGCTTAAAACGTGCAGAAAGTGCAATGCTAGCTAATAGAAAACTAGCTTGTTTTGCCGCCCACATATGGAGGTACTGCAGCAATGGCGGACAATGTCGGCCCCGAGCGTCGTTGCTAACCAGGAAGCTATGCTAGCTACTTTGCTTCCTTGACACTGCTAAAAAAAAACTCAGGTGATAACATTTAGTCTTTGTGTGAAGATGTGTCTGAATATTAGTTTTTCTGAACTGTAGCGCTTCCATGTATTTGAAGATGATTTAAAGTTAAAAGTCATTCCTTTCATAAAGTGAAAGCATGTTCGAGGATTATGGAGATAAACTACATGGACAGCTTTGACAGGCCTTACAGACTGAACTGCTTTTACTTTATTTATTTATTTTGTTTAACAGATATTTCATTTTGTTCATGCATGTATGACTCCCAACAAGAGATTTTGTACATTATGTTTCGTAAATAAATAACAGCTATATAATATAATATATATATATACTATATTATATATATATATATATAATAACAGCTATGCTAGTTTCATGCAATGAATGCTAGCATTACCGAAACGATGCTAACGAGTGCCGTTTTTCACTTCTAAACAATTTGTTGTGAAAAAATCATCCATAAGGACCTGATTTTGGCTTGACTTTATTGATGTGTGACAAAGATGTTTATAGTCCACCAGAAAACGGCTAAACATAGTGAAAAATTGTGATTCCCATTTAAGGTTTTTTTCCTCCTCGCTAGGCCACGCCCCCTTGTAGCGCGTTGCCGTCTGTATCTATAGAAACGCACATACAAATTTACAATGAGGTTAAGGACAAAGTATTCATCATAAAATTTCAAGTTGGCACATTTACTTTGTTGCTTTCACTGCGGCAGAAGGCACATTGTCTGTGGCTAATTTCATATGAAAATGCCCCTCAGGTGGGGGGCCAGTGTGTTTATTAGACTGCAGTGTTATTTCAGTGAGTCTCATGCATTCAACTCAATAACCACTTTCAGCAGGACGGTCCACTGCCCCTGATTGTTGAACCTAATTAGCTTATATGCAACATCAATAGCCTGTTTACCTGATGGCCTCTTAATGGGACGATATTTTCTGGGACTTTTTGTTTTATTAAATGGATTACTTTTATCGGTAGGGTCGCAAGCTACACGTCGACTCACATCTCAGTGATTATATCTAAACATCGCTATTGTTTGGTTTAAGTTTTTAAAAAAAAGAAAAGAAAAAAAAAACAAGTCCAGTAAAAAGCGCTGGAGTGAAAATGTGGAAACCAATGTGTGTCTGGCTGCCACAGGGAAGTGTCAGCAGCAGGGGTGAGAGAGAAAATGAGAAAGAGAGAGATATAGGGGGAGAGATAGGGTGGGGAAGTCTCGTGGGTGAGTGGGTGGGGTGTGGAGGCCGGACGTGTAAGTGGGTTAGGGGGTGGGGTGTGGAGAGAGGGAGGGAGGGAGGGAGGTGAGGGAGGGAGGGAGAGAAAGGGGTGCCTCTGGGGGATGGGGCTGGGAATGGATGGGCTGGTGGTATATGAGGGGAAAGGGAGGGATGGCGAGCGTGCACGATGAAGGAGGGAGGGAGGGGGAGTGGGCTATTTTGCTGACGCGCCGTTCCCATTGGCTCGTTCAAACGCTGGGGGAGGGGCGGTCCCCGAACTCACCAGCTGTAGGGAAGAGAGCCGTGAAACAAAGAGGAGAGAGAGGGGAGCAGATATGTGTTTTAATGTTGATATTCTGCTCTAATTAGATTCTTGTCTAAGTGGCGGAATGAATGGGGCTGTGCAGATAGAGACGTGAGTTGGAGACAGAGGAGCCGGCCTTTGTCTGATGGAGCGTTTTTGTCTTGTAGGGTTTCTTGATCTGTAATTTAATTTTTGCGTGCGAGACGGGGAGGAGAAAATTGCTAACGCCGTCTTTTATATGCGCGTTCAAAGTTACATTTACTTGTAGAAAGACATTAGCTGTCTCTGGATCAATATGTTGTCTAGATTTTCAAAATACTCTATAGCGCGTCTGTATGGGCGACCTGTGCTTCATAACTGACATTTATATTTACTTAGTTGGAGAAACAATCGAGAAAAATGTTGCTTTACCAAGGTTGATTGATACAGTTCTGAAGATGCCATACTCCGACACAACAAAAGCTTTTGTTATGTGGCTCATCTCTGGATCTTGAACATTGTGTGATATAGGCCCAGTTCTTGGTTTGAGGACTGTGGTCCATGGTCAACACCGGTGGAAAGTTTATGAGCTGCATGAAACAAAATGGACTTTCTCTTAATGTGGGCAAAAATCCACACAGTTCTGTTTTTTATTTCTCTATTTCATTACGTTTTTTTACTCATTACTTGTCCTTGAGAGTAAATACTACGCTGACAGAAAAGACAAAGGGAGAGAGAGATATTGTTCATCCAGTTACACAATGGAGATCATTTTTTTCACTCAAACTTGGCTGTAAACACTATTTAAGTGGTGCTAGCCCGCAGTTAGCTTTGCCCATAAGCCTGTTAGCTTCTTCGTGTGATTCCATTAGTGTGTATTGGTGGCTCCGACCCGGTGCAGGGAAAAGTTGCAATTGTGGTTTTCTGTCCAGAGACACCAGGGGGAGATGAAAGACCCCCCCAATCATCCCCTCAACACTTGTATTACCCCCAGAGGGACGACGGAAAGGATTTATTAAGCTAAACAAGTTGCTTAGCTCTTCTTTAAGGTGAACGGTTCGAACCGGATCTCCATTGTGAAAAGATCTTTTTGTCAGTCGATTTTACCCAGAACTCCCTCCGAACGGACACAAGAATCAGCCCAACAATGGAGCGAGCCACACAAGTGAAAGCTTTTTGCACTAAAATCAAAGCTAATTGCACAAAAAATGATTAGTCAGACAGTCGCAGCTCTCTTTTTATTAGCCGTGGCGCAAGATTTTACTCACAAACACGTTTTCCAAAGCGTAAACAAGCGTCACTCCCATTAGAATTTCCGATGATTCGAATGGAATAAAGTGCCTTTTATCGATCGCATGAGTTTTCTGGCTGGCGTTATTAAAAATCTATGGTAAAAAGAGCCAGTCTCCTGAACAGCTCTTTGAAATGAACAGATCCCAAAGACTCCCAGTAAAGAGTTCATCGGAGAAAAAACTGCCTATTTGTTTCCATATTGGTAAAATATTGCCCATTGTCTTTTGGTATACAGTCTTCATGGGTTGGGGAAAGGGATGTGATTAATTGTACGAAATAAAATAGGTGTCTTGTTTCTCAGGATTTCCATAATTAGTATTACTAGTACTTAGTAGTACTTCTATGCATCATTTCCGTCCTATTACCATATTATGACTGTGCTGTTATGTACGGCTCAGTAAAATGTGTACATGTCAATACCCTAAAGTGGCATATGAACAGTTAAGTTCCATTCCAGCACACACACACACACATACACACATACAAAAGGCAAACTGGGAGCCATGTGCTTGTGGAGTCCAGCTGAACCCTCCCTGCAAACACCAGTGCTCCTCTGTGACAGACTGACAGGCTGGGAATGGAGACTACTGTGTGTGTGCGCGCTGTGGTTAGAGCTGGAGGAGCAGAGAAATTAAGACAAAGCGATTACCGGCCCAGTGTGGAAGGGAAGAGAACTGTTAAAGAAAAGAGGCAAATAGGAAACACAGACTCCAGAGAGGGGTGTAGTGTTTACTGTAGGGCCCGACTGATATGGATTTCTGGGGTCCGATCCTGATATAAAGGGGGTTGGCATGGTCGATATATAGGACGATGTTTTGGGTAATTTCATTTGATGCAGTTTGTTTGTATCTCTCATATACCCTATAGTCAACCCCTTAACCCCCGCCCCCACCGAGTGCATCAAATCTAAAAAAAAAAGCAAAAACGTGCAGGAAAAGCAACAATAACACAATTTTAAAAAGCAACAGAAACGCATGAGGAAAAAGCAACAAAAAAAATGGCAAATATTAGATCAAAAAAGTGATGAAAAAACAACATAGAGAAGACAAAAAAAGTGAAGGGAAAAAAAAGACAGATGTGCGGCAAAAACACTTCCAAAATGTGGCAAAACTGAGCCAAAAACGTGCCGGAAAAGCAACAATAACACGACAAAAAAAGAGACAAAAACACGATTTAAGTGAACAAGAAGGCCAAGAAAGAGCAACAAAAAGGTGGCAAAAATGTGATGAAATAGTTGCCAAGACACAACAACAAAAAATATGAAAAAAACCCGACAAGGCGACAAAAAAGCTACGATCAGTTTTGTAGGTCTCAGTTTTCAAATGAGGCGTTACACTTGGCCTACAGGTTGTAAGCTCTTGGGGCAGGAAGCTTTTAGATTTGGGTAAATCCGAACTGGAGAAAATGTGCTTGGTTAAAGGAACAGGCCGCCGTTTTTACAGACTGAGATGTGTTCTTACCTGAGCTTAGACGGGTTGATACGTACCTGTCTGGTCTTTGTGCGTGCACTCAGTCACGCAAAATGACCAAAGATGTTGTTAGCATTTGGCCTCTCCCAATATATTCCTATCGCTCCAAACGAGGGTGAAATTGGACGGGCACACACAAAGACCTGACAGGTACGTATCAACTCGTCTAAGCTCAGGTAAGAACATATCTTACGGAAAAACGGTGGCCTGTTCCTTTAATATAGAGGCTGCAGTTACACGTAAGACCTGAGGTGGCAGTAGTGAGTACAAAATGACCAACTTGCATCTAGTCTCTTTAAATTGTGATGAAAAATATATCACCTTATTTTGTGTAAGTATTATGCTATCTTCCTCAGTTACTTTATTGGGTTGTTTCCCACAACCCAAGAAAATTGAGTTTGATGATGTGGCAATTCTGTTCACGCAAAGCTTTTCTTGCCAAAATCTCCGCATCGCCACAGGATACTTACGCACTATGAATATGACTTGCTTGGCCGCCCGTTTCCACACACATGTATGACGACAAAGCTGAAACCAGAAGACCCACATACAGGAAGGAGAAAGAAATGCAATAAGATCTATGTCTTCTTCACTGTTTAAAAGGACTTTAAATACAGCATAACTTCTGATGAACCGGGATTCATTGTTTGAGTTACATAAAAATGCAACAATGATAAAAATAAAAATAAAAAAAACAAAGCCAGAGCAAAGCCATGCACTAGGAATGAGAAAGAAAAGCCGAGAGAAGGAGGAAGCCAGTCTTTCTGTGGCGGATCCAGGCTGGAGCAGTGGGACTTGGCTGGCGCTGGACCCTTGGCTTCACTATTAAAGCGAGTGGAAGAGAAGAAGAAGAAGAAGAAGAAAAAAAAAATCACAGTCAAAAAATGAAAAGGGCAAAGAGCTATGCCAAGAATGCACAGGCAAGAAGCAACACATTGGCTCTTCCCTCCTTGCCTGCCTCTCTGTTTTTTTTCCCGAGCACATCCAAACAATAGGTGGGACCGGGGCCCTGAGAACGGACCACTATGGAGTCAGAACCCCACTGAGAAACTTAAGGGCTTTTAAAGTGGCTAAAGTGCCGGCATGGGGGGGGGGGGGAGCTTTTAAGTTCCCCTCGTGGGATTGATGTGCGTTTTCCCTGATGCCGTTTCATCTGCTGTATGACACTATGACCCTCTTGTCCCACGGCAGCAAAGCAGATTAGCAACACAGAGCAATTAAACAGGGCCTTATGAACTTAGAAACACTGGCGACGGAGAAACGGGTTAACCTAGCAAACAATAAGGAATTTAAAGCAGAATAACAGCCATTTTAGATTAGCAAAGGGGAGTGGGAGTTTATTTATCGAGAATAAAATGAGTGGAAATGACATAAATAGGGCCGGGTACTGTTACATTATATTATACATATTTTACGATACCAATACCTTAACGATACTTTTTCTGATGCCTGCATAGATACCTGTATATTTGTCATCTAGAACCAGAAACAATGAGTGGAAGATCTGCAAATTTACAATATCTGGTTTATCTCCAATGTGGAAAAATAGGGAATAATTTGGAGGGAAATGGGGAGAAACATTGGTAAAAAATAAATAAATAAGGAAGAATTATGTAAAATGGGGGAAAATTGGGAAAACTATTAATAAAAAAAATGGGGACAAAATATGGAAAATTAGAAAAAAGAGAACCGGCAAAAATAAATAAAAAAAATTGGGAAAATATTGGAAAAATTGGGCAAACATTTGGCAAAAAAAAAAAATGGCAAAAAATGTATTATTAATTTAAAAAATAATTCTTTATTTGAGCTGAAACTGCCAAGTCGCTTCCTTTTTGGCCCGCAGGCCAAATCCAGCCAGATGATTTAATCCGGCCCGTGATTTATAGAGCACAAATCCCTGAGTATGTCACAAAAAAAAGTTAGTCTCGAGCCCATTCATGTGCAGAGTTATGATTTTTTTTTTTAACCTATTATTATTTAAGTGAATAGGGGGTGGGAGATAATAAGCTTGTCTTCTTCCCACTCCTTTTTGAGCTAGAATGCTATTTTAGTATTATTTTTTAATTTTTTCTCGCTTTTGTGTCTGTGTTTTGTAGCTCGAAATAAAACATTCAATCAATCAATCAATCAATCAAAACCAGTATACTCATTCCAGCCACTTGGGGGCAACTTAAATAAATACAAAATACTTCCACATGTGTCCAGCAGAGGGCACTGATATAAGAGATCAGGATGTAAACAACACATTATAGCCACGTGGTAAATGAAGCTTATCACCACCGAGTGTGGAGTGAATGAATGATGACTACAGTGAACTTTGAGAAACTTGTGACACAGGCTTGTAAAGCACAATACAACGCAATGATGTTTTATTTGAAGCTAAAAATAAATGCAATATCTGTGGTGTTTCAAATTAAAACAAAATGTGAAGACTTGATTAGTATTTTTGCAAACCACTGCAGCTAAACAAATATGTGCCTGGAATCAAGTGTTGATCTTGTGGTTATAGTTGTGAGGACGACTATGCCAGGCTGGTAATCTCTACTTCACAATGAGGCCTGTGCATTTTGGTCTGGGTCATACAAGTCTATGTATGAATCTGAATCTAAAAGCTTCTTGGAAAGAAAGCATCAAACCAGCAACAAAAATGAGGATAAGCACAAAAAAGTGACAAAAAGTCTGACTAAAGGGTGAAAAAATGCCACAAAAGAGCGACAAGAACGTGATGAAAACAAAAAAGTGTCAAAAAAACGATGAAAACATGGCAGACAAAGACGCCGCAACAACTCGTCAAAAAAAGTTACGATCAGTTTTGTCGAGGCGCGTGAAGATTTGGATAAAACCAAACTGGAGAAGATGCGCTTGGTGAAAGTAATGCAGTACCCAGCCCAGTTAAATATGAATTAAACTCATGAATAATTATATTCTTCTCTACACAGTGGCTGAGAATGCATTCCTCACACATATTCTAATGGATTAAAGCTTTACAATATGATTAAATATTTATTTTCATATTAGTATGTCAGAAAACACAACAGAAGTGTCACCGACTGAACATGTAAGAAGAGAGTGGGCGGCACAACTGGATATATTTATACTCTTCCTGCTGCTATTAGTCAAAACAGATGTATTGAAACAACTTTAGTAAGCAGTAAGGTCTACATTATTGTTGCATTGCTTTAAATTCATACTGTATGTATCGCTGAACTGAGAGACTTGGGGCTTTATTAAAAAACAAAGACAGCTTTCCCATGATTGATCGACATACACTTAGCACAGGATTATAAAATTGGACGGCAGAAAGGTTTTCACAGAGGGGGGTAAAAAAAAGCCAAAAAAACAAACCTAATACGGCTTTCCACATAATGCCAGAATATCCCTGGGACTGGGCCAAATAAAAGCCTGCCTCTGTATGTGCATTACCAGACGTGAGCCTTAAATAAAATAATACACAGTGTTTTAATAATCTGTTTTTGGATAAGAGCATTTGTACTGTATGTGTGTATTAATGCATTATCAAAATGTATTTCCACTCTTTTTCAAGTGAGTGGACATGACAAAATGCCTTTAAGGAACAGGCCACCGTCTCAGTGTGTAAAAAACTGTGGCCTGTTCCTTTAACTAGGGGTGTAGCAATATAACGATTTTGCGGTGTATCGCGATATTTTGCGGGACGATACGATAGCGATACTTTCCATTCCGATATAGATACTTTTGATGACGTCATGCGTATTAATGACAGACGTCATGCATAGTAATGAGGCTGCAGTGCTAATGCAGAGGCTAACAATAAAGAAATCAGTCAAAACAGTAGAGGGCAGCAGTTGGACCAAACATTATCAGAAATTACTTTTAATGGTAGTTTTTTATATTTATAAATATAGCTAATTTGGGTTGATTTATTTTATTTTGAAACAGGGCTGTGGTTTCTTACTTAAAGGAACAGGCCACCGTTTTTCCATACTGAGATATGTTCTTACCTGAGCTTAGACGAGTTAATACGTACCTGTCTGGTCTTTGTGTGTGCCCTCAGTCACACAAAACGACCAAAGATGTTGTTAGCATTTGGCCTCTCCCAATGTATTCCTATAGCTCCAAACGAGGTGAAGTTAGAAGCTACCACGCTCTAACATGGGCACGCACAAAGACCAGACAGGTACGTATCAACTCCTCTAAGCTCAGGTAAGAACATATCTCAATATGGAATAACGGTGGCCTGTTCCTTTAAATGTAAATCAAGTGATGATTTTCAGTGTGTACGTCAGGGATTTATTTAAGAAAAAGTGGTATAAAGCACATGAAAACAAATATAAATGATGAATAATATGCAGTATATTGCATGTTTCTTAGAACATCGTGATGTATTGTAGTATTGTATTGTTATTTTTGTGCAATATATCGATAATCGCCGTTTCGGGGTAACGTAGTGAGCCATGTAACGGAGTGTGACAATATATCGATTTTCCGATATATCGCGATATTTTGCAGGACGATCCGACATCGATACTTTTTATTCCGATATCGATACTTTTGACGACGTCATGCATATTAACGAGTGCCGTCATGCGTATTAATGAGGCCAACAGTGATCAAGAATTGAGTCAGGACAGCAGGGGGCAGCACTATAGTTTTAAGCACTTGGACCAAACACTGTCACATAAATAAGATTAATTTGGGGTTGATTTATTATTTTTTTAATAGGACTGTGGTTTCTTGTTTATTTAAATGTAAATGAAGTTACTGAGAGATCTGTAGACCCATTTTCAGTGTGAAAGTCGGGGATCATTTATAAAAGGGTAGTATGTTCGAATAAAGGTTAAAAGTAGCATGCTTTTTTTTAATCGTGATGTATCGTAGGTTACTTTTGTGCAATATATCGATAATCGCAGTATCGGCGTATCGTGAGATAATCGTTATCGTAAGCCATGTGTCGCGTATCGAATCGTGAGGTACCCAGAGGTTCCCACCCCTAGTTCCTGGTCTAAACTGGGTGTTAGCCATGTCTAAACCCGAATCACAATGTATTTAAATGCATTAAAAACAACATAAATGAAAGTATAATTGTAGACGACGCTGAGTGTGTCTAAGAATTACATTGACAAGACTTTATGATGATAATAGAAATGCATCTCACTCCGCTTCAACTTTCTGGATCCAGCTTTCCGCCACTTTCTTTATCTGTTCTGCCAATCCCCCTCTCTCTCTCCCTCCCTCCCTCTCTCTCTTAAACACTTCTTTATTCCATTTGCCATATGCCTCGCAACACAGGACTGATTGTGTGTACGCAACCGAGATGCAACCCCAAAGCCATGTCATATTCTGAGCTCCGAGGCGAAGCGGAGGATGCCAAGAAGTGAAACGTGATGATGAGTGGGCGTGTGAGAACCGGCGAGGCAAAGGGAGCCTATCCAAGCCTCCGTTTGGGTGTGTGCGCTCCTTACAGTATGTGTGACATGTGTGCGCGCATGTGATTGAGACTGTATTTATGTGTGGGAGAAAGACTTAGCCTTCCCAAAGTCTGTCTCTGCGGACCCCACCTCCCAACACACACACACACACACACACACACACCACTTCATACAAGGAGACGAAGGGATTGGCCTGAGCGAGTCTATCCACTTGAGAAGAGACAGCTGAGGACCCTTCTTCTCTTGCTCCACTCTCTATATCTACAGCTATGCGCACTTACCAAATGTTTCTAAATCCTGTTCCCACACAGATATATCCCCTCACATGTCCCACGCGGTGGATCTATGACTTGGCATAACGTGGACCGACCGTATGGACTGTACACACCAGAACGTTTTTGGCAACTGTCGACAAACAGACTTACCAAATATCCACTGGGAAATGTGGTCTTTAACGCCCCCTCGCTTAACTTTTATCGCTCTCTCTGTCGGCTTTCAAATGTTTTAACATCGCCTCGCTCTGAGTTGACCTAATAGGGGGAGAGCTCAACTGACAAGACAAAGTGTAGCGCCGTGGCATAATTCAGCGCGGATGCCCTTCCTGACTGATATTATGTGCAATAGTCGCAGGGGCAGAAAGGGATGGTTTCATAGGCCGACCCCTAGTGGCTGAAATGAGATGCTGCATCCCAGGAATAGAAGGAAAGAAAGGGAGGAAGAAAGAAAGAAAGAAAGAAAGAGAAAGAAAGAAAGAAAGAAAGAAAGGGGAAGAAGGGAAAGGGAAGAAAGGAAGAAAGAAATAAAGAAAGGAGGGAGGGAGGGAGTGAGGGAAAACAAGGAAGAAAGGAAGAAAGAAGGAAGGGAGGAAGAAAGAATGGGTGGAAGGGAGGAAGGAAGGAAGGGTGGGAAGAAAATAGGAAGGGAGGGAGGGATGGAAGAAAAAAAAAATAAACAAAGAAAGAAAGAAAGAAAGGAGGGAGGAAGGAAGTAACGAAGGAAGGAAGGAAGAAAGGAGGGAATGAGGGAGGAAGAAAGAAAAAAGGAAGGAAAGAAGAAAGAAGAGAAGAAAGAAGGAAGGAAGGGATGGAGGAAGAAAGAAAAAAGAAAGGAGGGAGGGAGGAAGGAAGGAAGAAAGGGTGAGAGGGGGAAGGAAGGAAGGACGGAAGGAAGGAAGGAAGGAAGGAAGGAAGGAAGGAAGGAAGGAAGGAAGGAAGGAAGGAAGGGAGGAAGGAAGAAAGAAATGAACAAGGTAGGAAGAAAGATGGAAGAAAAAAGGAAGAAAGAAATGGTGGAAGAAAGGAAGGAAGGAAGGAAAGAAGGAAGACAAGATGGAAGGGAGAAAAGAAGGAAAAAGAAAGAAAGAAAGGAGGGAAGGAGGGAGGAAGAAAGAAAAAAAGGGAGGAAGAAAGAAAGAAAGAAGAGAAGAAAGAAGGAAGGAAGGAAGGAAGGAAGGAAGGAAGGAAGGAAGGAAGGAAGGGAGGGAGGGAGGGAGGGAGGAAGAAAGAAAAAAGAAAGAAAGGAGGGAGGGAGGAAGGAAGGAAGGAAGGGAGGGAGGAAGAAAGAAAAAAGAAAGAAAGGAGGAAGGAAGGAAGGAAGGAAGGAAGAGAGGGAGGGAGGGAGGGAGGGAGGGAGGAAGGAAGGAAGGAAGGAAGGAAGGAAGGAAGGAAGGAAAGAAGGAAGACAAGATGGAAGGGAGAAAAGAAGGAAAAAGAAAGAAAGGAGTGAAGGAGGGAGGAAGAAAGAAAGAAAGAAAGAAAGAAAGAAAGAAGAAGAGAAGAAAGAAGGAAGGAAGGAAGGAAGGAAGGAAGAGAGGGAGGGAGGGAGGAAGGAAGGAAGGAAGGAAGGAAGGAAGGAAGGAAGGAAGGAAGGAAGGAAGGAAGGAAGGAAGGAAGGAAGGAAGGAAGGAAGGAAGGAAGATAAGAAAGATGGAAGAAAAAAGGAAGGAAGGGAGGAAGATTGTATAGGCCTTCTCCTGCCTCTGTACAGTCTATAGGTCAACGTCGCGCCTCCAGACGCATTGTCCCGGCCCTCACCTTTTCCACCAGAATCCTGACTGGGATGTCACTGAAAGACAAAGTGTGTGAAACAGGACGGACAATGAGGCCGAGAGAAAGAAAGCGCCTCTATCAGGTTTCCTTTTGCGATTCACAGATTCAAATCCTCGTTTTAATCACAGAAAGAGGGTGAAAAGACAAGGTAAGGGGAGAGGAGATGGGAATGTGAACCACTGGTAACTGTTTTACGTCGTTCTTACGGCGCCATGGCGATCCTCTGAACCATTTTATAAACACGAAATGAAGAAAGCTGTTTACAAAAGATCTCACTCTCATGGCTCTTTGGTTGTGTCTTGAAATGCTTTTGGTCTAATACTCATCGTTTAGACCGGTTTAGTCTTGGTTCAGTCCTGGTATAGTCCAAATTTAACTCACTAATGAAAACAATGACAATTTGTTTTCCAACAAATCCAAAGAGATTATTTTTGGGGAAGAATCTCTTTGGATCTAAAAGGTTGCAGACAGTACAAGGCACTTTACAGAACAGACCTCCACAAGGGCGCTGGTTCTATCTCGCAATGGCAAATATATCTCATTATCTCCAATATTCATTTGCGTTTCCTTTTGACTATATTTCTCTTTTCTAAGTATCTTAGAAGGATTTAGTTTTTTCCCCCACTTGATTTTATATTTTACAGGAAGGAGGAAGGAAGAAGGAAAGGGGAGCAAGGAAGAAAGAAACAAGGAAGGAAGAAAGAAAGAAAGAAAGAAAGAAAGAAAGAAAGAAAGAAAGAAAGAAGGGAGGAGGAAGGAAGGAAGGAAGAAGAAAGAAAGAAAGAAAGAAAGAAAGAAAGAAAGAAAGAAAGAAAGAAAGAAAGAAAGAAAGAAAGAAGGGAGGAGGAAGGAAGGAAGGAAGAAGAAAGAAAGAAAGAAAGAAAGAAAGAAAGAAAGAAAGAAAGAAAGAAAGAAAGAAAGAAAGAAAGAAAGAAAGAAAGAAAGAAAGAAAGAAAGAAAGAAAGAAAGAAAGAAAGAAAGAAAGAAGAAGGACCTTCATCCCCACAACACTGTAAAGTAACATGTGCAATAACCTTTTTGCAAAACTACGTGCAATAATCTCTGTATAGATACAGACGGCATCGCGTCATAGAAGGGGACGTGGCCTCACCAAGGGGGATATCAGAATCTTTTGGGAAATTTTTCACTGTTTTTAGCCGTTTTCTGGCAAAATATAAACTTATTTATCACACACAAATAAAGTCAAGTCTAAATCGGGTCCATATGGATGTTTATTCACAGCAGATTGTTCTGTAGAAGCGGGAAAAAAAAAAAAGGCAGTCGTAGCTAGCGCTAGCTAACGTTAACATTAGCACAATGCTAGCTTGTAGCATCATGTTAGCATTCTTTGTTATTTATATTGTTGAACCACTTTTCTCCTCTCTATTTCTTTGTATCTTTATTTAGTGGAAAACTATATTCATAATTCAGCATTTGCTATAGCAGTTTTTGAATAATTTTTCCTTAACTGTTTTCAAACATGACCATATATGGGCGATTCCTGAAATGCCGTCTGATCTATCTGCGTCACTTTAATCTCTGTATCAGTGTCACTTTATCAGCCACCTGCACTAGGACAGAAGGAATATGCACTGCTGAATTTCTTTTTGTAGTCTGTTCTAACTATATTTTTATTAATTGTATACAAGATACCTCTATTCGCTATTTAATTGATTGCACATTTCCTGTCTTTTGTGTGTTTCTTGAGAGCCATTGTGAGATCAATACAGGCTTATCCTATGTCTCTTTTCCGTCTTGATGTGTGTTCCGTCCAGTCTTTATTTTGTTTATTGTAATCTGTGTTTTCTAAAATGAGACCTCAAGGGGGCGCTCCATTGATAAACTTAAACCTGAACCAGAACAATTACTTTACAAAAACACCCTCTTAAATATGAACGCGCTCTGCTGAGTTTGGTTTCTTGCGATCGTGCCTTGTCCTCAGATTCCGCTTCTCGCAGTGACGTCTCTCTCACCACATCCTGGGTCTTCACTTCAAAAGAGGACGACATGTCTGCACCACGTTAGCGCTTTTCCTGTTAATTTTCAAGCTCACAGCCTCACACTTATGCCAACGTATAGTGCAGTGAACAATTTCGCACCATCCTTCACAGACTGTACTGATAAAATCATACCATGGTTAGCTACTGTCCAATCTGTGGGAAGCCAGTCTACTTTGGTGAGTGTGTTCTCCTTATTATTACTTTTTTTTTTTTGCTTCATTCACCACCAACCTGTCCTGTGTGGTGATACTTTAGCCATATTTAAATTATCATGTTCTACTTGCATTGCCACGAAAACGTACATTGACTACATAATGTGGTAAAAATAGAAGAAAGTAAAAGACAAAAGTTTAGTTTTTAGTCTGGTTATTGTGTTCTGCACAGGCATGTGAGAACAGGATGTGGGTTTAATTCAAAAAGCTAGCACATCACTGATTTCGAGTTTCTAATTTTTAACTCGTTTTGATTTGTATTATTCTGCAGCAACGCGTACGAACACGATGATTCTGCACTTCACTTTATGTAAGGACAGGCTGTTTAGTTAATTCTAGCACAGTGATTCTCAAACCCTTCCAAATACTACGTAATCATATTTTTAACTTCAAAAGTAACACCAGGCCTAGATCAGGTGAAATGTTTTATTTGTTATTTAAATTTTCAGGTGTTGGGCCAATTTGGTCTCTTAACATATAAACTTTCCACTGGGAACAACAAAATACCAAATCTTCACAAAAACATTGAATTATTGCATTGATTGAATCTTTCTCCATAGATTTATCTGGGAAATAGTCATTTTAAAGGCCATTTTTTTTAACTGCATTTTTATCACACTTCAGTAGCTTAAAAAAGTGGAGGCTCTGCACACTTAGGAAGGCGACAGGTGCGTAAGAGAGGAAAATATTTCAAGGGACTATACAGAGTTTAAAAATGTTGGATCATGTTCCAGCCGTGTCCTAATGTGCAGAAAATGAGCTCAGACCTGTTCACCACAACTGCCTCTAAAATCCTGCACTGTCAATCAAAAAGTTGTTACTTCCGAGCAATCTTCTGAGATTGCAGTTACATGTAAGACCCGAGGTGGCACTAGTGAGCATAAAGTGACCAACTTGCATCTAGTCTCTTTAACCTCCTGCACACTGTCTCACTCTTTTTGTTGTGCAATGTATCAGTGACTCTGACCTTCATCAGGCTTTAGTAGCACCTACAGACTTCCAGCTTTCCAGTCTTGGACTTGACAATATTTTGAAGGTTTTACCAGAGAGATTTTTTAATATCTAATCCCTAACTTTACTTTAGTTTAGTTTATTTCACAATTTCGCATATACAATGAGGAAATTCAACTTAAAAAACATCAAGCAGTGCTACATTGTGAAAATGGACGCCCAAAAAGCTCCAAGCTTATCAACAGGGGTCCTTTACCCCCCACCCTGGGCAACTTAGCATATAAACAAACAAGAATAGCTCACATAAAACTAATTCCCGCTGACATCTTCCAAAAGGTGAAGGCGGACAATATCACCACAAAACAGTTGGCCTGTCGACAATGTATAATATTCATTTATATACATGTTTACACATATAGACACTTGTATTTATTTTTTGGCCTTCACATTACAAGGAATATGTCATCCTGCCAAAGTATCAGCGGGGACAGTCCAACTCATTATTTTTTAAATCAGTACTGAAAAAGAAATTTTAATTAGAACAGATTGCATTTGTTAACTAGTCTGGTCCTAGTTACAATCCAAACAATTAAACAATTGCATTACCTTGTATCAGTGTAATACCTTGTAATACTTCTAAATGTTTCCATTCACAGAGAAAAAAACAGACTTTAGTCTCCTTTTAAATATAGTTAAAGTAGGAGATTGTTTTAAGTTGTCCTCCAACTCATTCCATAGGTTTGGACCACTGTGGCATATGCTGAAACTTGATTTATTGAGTTTTGAATTTCAAAAAACAAGGCAATTTTTTTAATTTTTTTTACAGATTCTTCCACTAGAAAAGAGCTGATTTTAAACTATATCCAAAATCCCCTCTGAAAAAGGTCTTTGTAACTAATACATCAACTAAATAAACCATCGATCCATTATTCAGACTTATTGTCTTATTGTCATGCAACATAAAATGACAAAAAAACACATGCGTTTCTCATATTTATGACAGTAATCTACAGCAAAAGTTTCAAATTGAAAAATCTACAAAGTTTCCCTATTCACCTGCAGTGTCTCGCCATAAAGAGAGCAGATGCAAGTTGGTCATTTTATAATCACTACTGCCACCTCAGGTCATACGTGTAACTGCACCTTCTCATGCATGGTGGTAAACAACATTTTGAGTGACAGGGCAGGATTTTAGAGGCAGTTGTGGTGAACAAGTCTGAGCTCATTCTACACATTAGGACATGGCTGGAACATGTGGGGGGAGGAAAATACATAGTTTTAACATTTTTAAACTCCATATAGTCCCTTTAAGTTAGGTGAAATCCCTTGACTTGAAGAGTGTGTGGATGGCACTAGATACAGTTGTAGAAATGTGTGACAATAATTGAATGATTAGTTACCCTAACTTGTAGCTTATTCTGTCAGTTCCAGCCTTTCTTCTCCAATTGTTAAGTTTTAGGTTTGAAACATATATCCAAAGGCTAAAACACAACAGATGGAGAATGAATAGCAAAAATCTACATTTAACTGTACAAATGCAGATGATTTCAAGAAGTTACCTGAAGTAGGCCTAAAGTACTGTACGTGAGTATGTTTCCATGGTTACTGCCCACCTCACAAATCACTCAGAGCGCACAACAGCACTCAGACCCGCTGTCGTGGTGCAGCTGGCTTTACTTGTGGATTCAAGTAGCAGCTAAGTTCAAACTCTGTGATGTGACCTGCCCTACTTACCTCCTTTTCTCCACTAACACTGCACTCTCAGCCTCTTTGTGCGGAAGGGTGAGGGCTCTGGAGGAGATTGCAGTTAGCGAGCCTCCCCGTGCTGCAAAACAACAATAAAAATAATAATAATAATATTGTTCGCATGATTGCCTGAGTTATAGTTCAAGATACTCTGTAAAAAGTCTGTCTTGTTTTCTTTTCTTGCCTTCATGGCGACGCGTAAACAAGCAGCAGCTTCCCTCTCTCTTTGTAAAGCAGCGTTTTTGTCTTTGTTCCACATTGTTTTATTGGATGCTTTAGTACATATTTGCTGTGGTTTTGTGAAGTTTAGTGGACTTTTTTTTTTACTGCAGAGTAGAGAGTACTATATGAAGGACCCAGATTTAGTAAGTAAACAAACAGCTAGCTTATGAGCTAAAGACATCTGAGACCTAAAGATTGCTTCTTCTGAAACACTAAAGAGGCACAGAGAGCCACGACCTGCAGCACAGTGGAGACGTCTCAAGAGGCAGGAAACAAAAAAGGGACAAATAAGGAGGTATCCGGGCATGACTCACAGCTAAGCCACACAAATAGTCCATCCCCACTATTGTTCTGGCTAACGATCGTTAGCTGGAAAATAAGCCGGATTATATTCGTCCGCTACGCTCTTCCCAGAAGATGGTGGAAGACTGCTGTGGCGCGGAGGGAGCTGCGTAGGAGGAAGGGGAAGGAGGAGTTGACCAGTGCAGGACACCATGCTTTGAAACAGGGATAAAAACCCAGTAGGCGGTGCACTGTTTCAGAGGCCCACAATGGCGGCGAGCTCAGTCGCAGCGGCTCAGGACTAACCCAACACCTGAACTCAATTTAGTTGAACCATAGATACAGACGGCATCTTTGGAATCGCCCATATATGGTCATGTTTGAAAATAGTTAAGGGGGAAAACAATTTGGAGAAAAATGTAAACTTTCTCTAATTATTCAAAAACTGCTTCAACAAATGCTGAATTATGAATATAGTTTGGAACAAAATAAAGATACAAAGACATGGAGAGGAGCAAAGTGGTTCAACAGCCCATAAATACATATGTAATGGAGCTAATGCCAACGCTAGCTAGTGCTAGCTGTGAGTGCTGTTTTTTCACTTCTACTGAACAATCTGCTGTGAATAAACATCCTTGTGGACCCGATCTAGACTTGACTTTATTTGTATGTAAATAAATATAAATAAGTTTAGATTTAGCAGCTAAAAAGTGTGAAAACTGTGTTTCCCAGAAGATTCTATTTTCCCCCTCGGCGAAGCCACGCCCCCTTCAATGACGAACTGCCTTCTGTATCCATTGTACAATGAAGAATAAAGCAGTTATTTATTACTTACTTACTTACTTACTTACTTACTTACTTACTTACTTAGAGACAAAGCTTCTTTTTGTTGGCCTTATAGGATTGGCTGACATAGACAGTGATACCAAAAAATGCTGTACCACCTACAACTGGTACAGATGCCACAGTTTGAGAACCAATGACTTTTGTTTTTTGGTAATTAAGATATATGAGGCTGGCGAGAGGAAATACAATGAAACGTTTATTCTTTCTTTTCCCATTCCTTTTTATAACAGGAGAGAAGAAGAGGTCTCTAGGAAGAGACTACCACCCACTGTGTCTCAAATGTCATAAGTGTAGCAGACAGCTTAACGCTGGACAACATGCGGAGGTATAGCCATTGAATCACAATGAATGACGTTCATGAATTAAATCACATTTCAATATTCATTTCAGTACGATGACAAGCCATACTGCTCCTACTGCTACTTGAAGATGTTTGGACCTAAAGGTACAACCACTACAAAAACATCTTCTTTTTATGGTTGTAATAACGGCTCTGTGTCTCCTTTTTTACAGGTCACAGGTAACCACCGTTGCCATGGAGTCACCACTATTTACGAGACCTACGTAGACAAAATGATGTTGATCTACAAACGGACTATAAGCCAAAATAGAACCTCGCTCATGGATCAAGATGTCTTACCTCCTGTCCTAAAGAGGGGCACCGTGACCACACAAGCCACATAAAAAGTGGAACATTAGCTCCAAGTTTGTGTATTATTCAGGCCCATATGATTTGATTGTTTCAGCTGTAGCAAAACCTGCCTCAATATTTATTGTTTGCAAGTTTTAAACATGAAGTAAAAAAAATCCTGCTCTTTATTATAGTCTCACTTTCAACTTGTTTACGTGCGGAAGCTCATAGCCACTATGACCTCACTCCTTACAAATATAAAGTGAGCTGTGCATTATACAGTTTTAATGCACGACGCAGAGTTGTTTAATCCACTTACATCATCATCAATTTGGGCCTGTTTGCTTCTTTTTGAGTCCTGGTTATGTCTGCTCAATTGTTTGTCATTACTAAGGAAACAGCTGCAGTGGAGTGATATACGTTTGTTAAGTGATGATGTCATCGCTCCACTTCCAGGTCAACGGAACTTTAGCCTTGTTCACTAATGGGGTTTTGCTGATTTTAACCTGCTGCACAGCCGACTACAAGGCTCTTTTTAAACATCTGATCACACACAAGTGTTACATTTACTCTGGATTTTTTTTCCGTACACAATGAAGGCTTATTTTTGATACAAAAATATCTTCATTTTACCAGGAGAAATGGTGAGCTATATTTTTCTAGTTAGGTGTAAAAGAGTTTTTGGCCTTTTATCTGTACCTGGAGATTCAGATAAAGTTGTGTTTTTTGCTGTGTTTGTTTATGGAGCTCTTATTATTGTGTGTGATGTCACACAAACGTATAGAAAGTGATTTAACTGTTTAACCGGACTGTGTCTTTATACGAACATAATGCACGCCAGTTGGCATTAGAATTCTCACTGATGGTATAGATACAGACGGCATCTTTGGAATCGTCCATATATGGTCATGTTTGAAAACAGTTAGGGGGGAAAACAATTTTGAGAAAAATTTTAAATTCATTATTCAATATAATTATTCAAAAACTACTTTAACAAACGCTGAATTGTGAATGTAGTTTTCTACTAAATAAAGATACAAAGACATGGAGAGGAGTAAAGTGGTTCAACAGCCCATAAATACATACATAACGGAGAATGCTAACATGATGCTACATGTTAGCATCGTGCCAACGCTAGCGCTAGCCAGCACTAGCCAGCACTAGCTACGACTGCTGTTTTTTTGCTTCTTCTGAACAATCTGTTACAACATCCATATGGACCCGATTTAGACTTGACTGTATTTGTATGTGATAAAGTTCATATTTCGCCAGAAAATGACTAAAAAGAGTGAAAAACTGTGTCTCCCAAAAGATTCTATCTTCCCCCTTGGCGAGGCCACGCCCCCTTCTATGACGAGATGCCCCTTTAATTGTTTGTAAACATTCCAGGCTTAGCTGGAGGCAGGAAGCTAGATTCCTATCTATTTCCATTGTAGCTGTTGTCATAGTAACAATAAACAAATGTTGAACTGTTTTTGGAAATATCAGATAAACCTTATTTTATCGTGTCAAATGTCATTCCTCTTGTTGTGGCACCTTAAGCCACAACAGGACCACATTATTTAGTTGTAGTTTTACACTTCTTTACTTTACACTTCGCTAGTTTAATCTTATTTCTCTTGATCACTTCCTGCCTCCAGCTGATGTCACTGATGATGTCAGAAGTTAAAGGGTTTCTTTGTGCACAAAATCATTGGTCATTCTTTCACCACTGACAGAGAATGAACTCTAGGCACAACATGAGAAAACGACAATATGTGCACTGACACCCCAAAAAATGCGATATTCAGTAACTGTTTAGAACAGGGCAACAACAATATTATTGCAATATTTGACTAATTTAGGACCATGGCTAGAATTAGAAGTAAATTAGAAACATCATGACAAAAACAGAATTATTTTTTTGTATTTTTAAGAGACCATGCATTTTGCTTTAAGTCAGGGGTGTCCAAAGTGCGGCCCGGGGGCCAAATGTGGCCCTCAGACCAATTTCTGTTGGCCCTTGGCCTTTTTTCTGAATCAGTAATTATCAGAGATGGTCCTTTTTATTTGAAATGTAATAATTCGACACAATTCTAACCTAACAACTAGGTCAGTTGTTAGGTTAGAAACAACTAACCTAGTTGTTTCTAACCTAACTAACCAATAAAATGTGTCTCACATTTTATTGTGAGACAGAGCTGGCATGGAGGATGATCACAAGAAGTGATCAAAACTAAAGCAGGTAAACTAAACCTTCTGTCTTACTAAAAGAACAAAACTATAATAGGCTAAGAAGACAGTATGAACCTTTTACAAAGAGCTGGCACGAAAGTTTTAAGCATAAATTACAGTGTGGGGCACATTTTAAACCTCTGCTTGTCAAAGGTTTCATGGCACTAACCACCGATCTATGGCCCTTCACCCCGTGTACGCTTCAATATGTGCCCCCCCATGAAAAAAGTTTGGACACCCCTGCTTTAAGTGACATGATGTGGGTTCTATCAATCTGGATATTCGTCACTATTGCCTAATATTGCGTTAACAATACTCGGGCGATATATTGTGCAGGCCTATATACTACAAACTGGGTTCTGGGCGGAAGAACCCACAGCGATGTTGTTTGCATAAAGAGGCAACTGTAGTGATTTAAGATATGTATAACTGCATAAGTTACTGTATCAGTGTTAACAAGAAACCTTCTGTACGACATAGTACAATATATGTCATTTTTTTTAACCATAACACCCAAGTCAGTCTGCAGTAAATTTGCATAATACCCCAGCGCGCCTGAATTCATGAATAATTTTCCATGTGTGCATTTCGGTGTGGCCCCCAGGTACCTTTGGCATGGGGCCCCCACATTTCTACACTCGGGGGACTCGGGTAAGAGTGCATAGAAGTCGAGGGATGGAGGAGGTGGTGGTGTTGGCAGTGCAGAACAGTCGTGGTGCCAGCGGAATCCACTGGAATGGATCCTGCGTCGATGTATCTGCACAGCACATACACACGCATGTTCAAACAGTGCGCGGGGAGCGTTCAGAGCTGCAGGGCCCTGTCACGCCGCGGTGAGTGAAGAACACGGCTCCGCACGCACAAAGAAGAAGGCAGCGTGTGTCATCTCATCATGGGCCTATTAATACAAAAACGAAAAAGTCTTTGCAGATGTATTTGCAAATCAGATTTCGTTTTGTTTGAGATCTAAATCTTTCATGATCCTGGAACAGACCATAATGTGTTTGGTCTGGTTGATCCAATGCACATACTATACGCAAAAAGAATCATTTTAAGCATCACTCATCACAGCACCTGCCTAACAATGTTGCTCTATAGAAAATCTTTGAACTAGTCTCATCCCCCACTCGTGTGCCCGCCCCTCTCTTTGCATTGGCTTCACCCTGAACCCCCTACCTTGATAGATCACATGGCTGTTGTGATACCAGCTGGCTGACTGCTCATTTGCATGTGTTTCAGCTACATTGCCTTATTAGAGAAATGGGTGGCAGCGGCTGTGGTAAAGGTGGAGAGCGACTGGGGGTGAAGGAGAGCCACGGTGACTCTGAGGAAGGAGATTTGTACATTTGGGGGATTCAGAAAGGAATTAGCTATAGGGCCTGTGTTGTGTTACAGATGTATGAGGTAGGTTTTCTCAACTGCAGACTCAGAGAGATTATAGCGTTTTGCTCCATTAGGCCATTTCACAGGGCTATAACTCATAATGACATTGTTCTCGTTTATTAAAGATTTTTAGTCAAGCTAAGAATGCAAAAATGTACTAAGCAACTTGTTTACCTTAATAAATCCTTTCCGTAGTCCCTCTGGGGGTAAAACAAGTGATAATGGGATGATTGGGGGGTCTTTCATCTCCCCCTGGTGTCTCTGGCCAGAAAACCACAATTGCAGCTTTCCCTGCTCCGACCTGGAATCACCAATACACACTAATGGAATCACGAAGAAGAAGCTAACAGGCTAACGGGCAAAGCTAACTGTGGGCTAGCGCCACTTAAACAGTATTTACAGCCAAGTTTGAGTGAAAAAAAATGATTTCCATTGTGTAATTGGATGAACAATATCCCTCTCTCCGTTTGCCTTTTCTGTCAGTGTAGTATTTACTCTCACGGACAATTAATGAGTTAAAAACGCAGCATGCTACAACACCTGCAGTGGCGCCTTTGGCCTCTAGGGGCATGAGTTACTTAGAACTGCTTCAACACTTCAATAAATGTCATTTGGTTTATAAACTTTGGACGCTTGACTTGCCTCTTAACCAATCAGGCAACGTTTTCTCCAGTCCAGCTTTACCCAAATCTACAAAGCTCATCTAAATGGATAATTTTCCTTTCATATCATTTTTGCAGCATTTTCATTCTCATTTGTGTCTCATTATTGTTGCTCTTTTGTCACTGATTCGTCCTTTTTTTGGGGGGTCACTTTCTGTCACATTTTTGCTACTTTTTCATCGTTTTTTGTCACATTTCTCTCGCTCTTTGATCACATTTTTACCCTCGTTTTGGTCTAATTTTTTTCAGCTTTTTTGACGCATTTTCGGGAAGTTTTTAGATTTGGGTAAAGCCAAACTGGAGAAAACGGGCTGTGTTCAGGTGGGGGTTAAGAGGTTAGGTGATTCAAAGGGTAATGTCACGCTCACTTGTGTAAATTGAATGAGGTAGTCATACACATACGATAGTTCTATGTTTCTCTTTCGACATCTAGCGGCTAAATTCTGCAACTGCATTCTGAACACAGAAAAAAAAATATATGCAATTTTAGAAAACCGTATCATACCAAGGAACTACAGCTGCATTGTTCTCTGTTTAGCCCATAGAACTAAATAACCTCTGATGCCAAGGTAATACGGGTGCAACTTTCCAAATCTATTATCCATAACTAAACCTGTAACTCCTAATGTTTTTGCATAATCTGGCAACCCAACTAACAGTCACCAAATGCGTAAAGACTATTGTGTGTAGAAACCCCAAAGTGGTGCAGTACCCTTTTCAAATAAATAAAAATAACCGTGAAGTTTTGACATTTCAAGTCTCACCTGAAGGCATCTTTGGACGGCGGCGTTTACTTGTTTTGTGCGCATGCGCGGACTGATAAAGAGGAAGCGGCGGAAGCAGCTTGACGGATTATGTGGACGTATCTGTGGAGAGGCAGCTGTTTCAACCAAATTGGGCAGATTTAGATAGTCATACTCAGCCTTGAAATGGACAACTGACCGCGTAAATGACAGTCGGTGTTGGTTTGTGAACAATAAGGTACAGGTCCTAAAAGCTGAGCCAAAATGATGTTCGAGTGCGACCCGACAGAGGCAGAAGGCGAGCCCGTGCTGGACAGCACGGGGACGGCGACAGAGTGTAACTTTCACCCCGAAGACTCTCAAACGGTGTTATCTGACAACAACCGGATAGGGCTCGGGCTCGCGGTGAATCCCGGAGGAGCCGTTCGTATTTCGGACTCTCGTGAGAGCGTCTTGACCGAGTTGGAGACGGACGGCTCCGGTGAAGAGGCGCTGCTGTTGCCCTGCCTAGCAGGAAGCTCTGCGTCTCCACGGCCAGCGCGAGAGAAGAGGCGAAGGAACAGGCACAGCTCATCCTCAGATAAGGACACCCTGGCCTCCCCAGGTAATTGGTTTGGACAAAGAGAGGTTACTGTGGTCCATAGAACTCTGATGTCAGACATGTGGAGCTCTCACCAAATTGGTAGAGGACTTTTAGTTCCCATGAAGCACATTAGGCTACAGAGGTAATTTACTCAAAACATCTGAACGATTGTTTTATTACACATTATCAGGTCTGTTGCTTATTTAACCTCTTAACTTTAACCTATTGACTTTAGCCAAGAATCCCCTTTTCTCCAGTTTGACTTGACCCTAATTTAAAAGCTAGGAAAAAAAGCGTCATTAAAAAGCGACAAAACGTGACGTAAATGAGGATGAAAAGGCACCAAAAAGCGTCAAAAGAGCAAAAAAAGAAAAGACAGCAAAACAGGCATAAAAAATACAACAAAAAAGTGATGACAAAGCAAAAAAAAAAACATAGAGATCTTAAATATCTTAGCTTTCAAATGAGGCACTGTCCTATAGTCGAGAAGCTTTTAGATTTGGGTAAAGCCGAACTTGAGAAAATGTGCTGGCTTCAGGTGGGAGTTACGATGTTCACAGGTTTGCAACAGAGACAGATTTTTTTTTTAGTTCAATCTTACTTCCATCAGAACAGTAATGCTGATGCTGCTTTACTTGTACAGTAGTTATCCCTCCCTACACAGTACTAATGCTCCTAGATAATGTAGCTTATCAGGGAAAGGGAAATCATAAATACTTTCTAAAATGGTGAAAAAGTAGTAGCCATTCATGAACCTGTTTTAAAAAGGACAATGTTGAAGACAGTGCTGGTAAAGATATGTCAAAGTCATGTGGCAGGAAACAATGGCTGATTTTATTCAAGGAGCGCACAAGACCATGAGGTGATGACGTTTTACAGGCCCATCTAAAACAGCGTATTAGGACATTTTGAATCCCAAACCCACCCTCCTTCCTAAGAGATAACCTGACGTGTGTTTGCTGATGTTGGAGTCTGTACTTTGGTTACTCAGCACAGTGATATGAGCGCCTGATATGCTCGGCTTGTGATGTAACTTCAGTCGTGCTATAATACAACCAAATGTTAACAGTTTAAGCTTCCTCATTCTAGGTATTGAAAGACTCGTATCTTCTTTTTGAGGATTTTGTAGACTCTTGATCGGACAGGGAAGTGCAGGGCGAAACGGGGTGAAGAGTATAGGGAGTACTGTTAAACTAGACCAGTATGATATCGGAAAAAAGGTTTAGGTACTGCTGGTATCGTAGCAATAAAAGTATTGAAAGCAGACCCAAGTCTTTGCTTTTGGTCCAGGGACAGCTTTACAGGAAGTAACATGGTGGTTTCAGGTCAAATTATATATATTTTTTTCCCTCCAAACTTTTTTATTTAATTTTTCCCCCATTTTCAAATTTTTTGTGCTTCATGTTTACCCCATTTCCCCCAATTTTTTGTTACACATTCTTACTCATTTATCTACCCCATTAAAAAAAAAGACAAAAAAATATTTTAGTATACATGCTCTTCAGTCATGTGATTTTTGTTGTTATGGTGGCCATTTTGAATATTGAAGTAGAATTATGCAGTACTACAACATGTAACAATATCTTTTCTCAGGATGAAATTGAAAGACAGTTGATTAACAGTGACATTTTATTTGATCGTAATCATTGCTCAAGAAGAAAAGAGTAAAAACACGACCCCAGAGAAGCACGATTTCTTATGTGAAGAAACCAGTGAGTCAGTGTTTTGTTAGCATGCTACCGGTTAGCATTATCTTCAACAGCTCAGCTCTGACCTCTCCAAGAGATACAACATGCTGTTACTGTAGTATGTCCTCAGCGTTCACAGATGTGAGCCACACATGTGTTTATCATGTTGAAGCCTTGCAGTTGCTAACCGGTAGCATGCTAACCGGTAGCATGCTAACGTCTTGATGGCTGTGTCCGAATGTTAGGGCTGAAACAACTAATCGATTACTAAAATAGTTGTCAACTATTCCAGTAATCGATTAATCGTTTTCTAGTAAACACAGACTAAAATTGAGCAAAAAAGACATGACAATTATGTATTTTGGATGAAAACCTACTTTGTTTTTTAAAGTTAGGGTCTGCAGAGTTTTGTACATTGTAAATTTCATAAATATCTGTCTTTGTCTCGTCCAATCAAAGCAGAATTAGCACAAAGAGCCTCCTACAAACGTTTACTTTAAGTTTACTCCATCCACATGTCCTCAAGCGGCGCCACTTTAGCTTCATGTGATAAAAAAATTGAAAAAAACAAACAATTTCCATGCACCTTTCACAGCCAAGCGATTAATCGATTAATCGTAAAAATAATCGGTCGATTAATCGATTACCAAAATAATCGTTAGTTGCAGCCCTACCGAATGTCCATACTATTCACTATATAGTGATCACACCATTTTGTAGGGGTGTCCGTCCGAATGTCCAGAGAGAAAAAAGTAGGGCACTCGAAATTTCCCACAATGCATCTCGAAAAGTAGTGAGCATCGATGGTCACTAAACGGGTCAATATAGACCACAATGCATTGCGAGAGTCGGAGAAGAGCCTGACAGTGACAGGTCTTTGAACGAAGCAACACGACTGAATGAAATCAGCTGTTTCAGTCGTGTGTTGTGTATTTCTCACGAATAAACGACTTGAATATAAACGGTTACATTAGCGAACTTTTAGCAAATTTAGTCACTCAATCTGCTGGCGCTTCGGACACCCGGCTCTGACCTACTTAGTTTCAGCACATCTTTGAGCTAACGCTGGAGTGATTCTTTTTTTATTTTTTATTGATAGTTTTAATTTGAATTTAAATGTCAAATAGAATGCCTGTAAAAGTGCCAAAACAGTCGTTCTGTTTCACAAAATAAACGTTTGTAACAATAAATAATTTCAGATTAAAAAACAAAACAAAAAAACATCAACGGAGAAAGTAGCGGGCTTCAATCCGAATCGCCAACAGAATCAGTGGACTATATACACTGCGTTCCAAATTATTATGCAAATTACATTTTTCGTTTTCATTTTTTGTTAGGGAAAGCACGGCTCTTCATTTAGTAGCAGAGAAGACAGTTGTCAGTCAGAAACTCCACATATTTTCAAAGGTCATTTTCACACCTTCAGGGAGCCTAAAAGGGCCTAAAGGGGCCGACCAGCTCTCTCCTCATGATTCTGGCCCAAAACATGACTCCGCTCACCCCTTACTGACGTCACAGCCTTGTTGGGACATTGTGGCCATTCACCAACCATCCACTACTCCATTGATTTGACCATCCAGGGTTACAAGGCGCTCATCAGTGAACAAGACTGTTTGAAAATGAGTCCTCATGTATTTCTGAGCCACTGCAGCCGTTTCTGTTCATCAGCATTCAATTAACGGTTTATAGACAGTTTATGCACAACTGCAGCCTCTGGAGGGTCCTACATCTTGATATTTGGAAGAATCCAGAGGCACCAGCAGCTTCAAATACCTGTATGCTGCTTTGTAGCATCTGTTCTCTTAATCTGATGTGTTTGTCTGGCAGAAACCGTCCATATTGTGCCATTATCTGCACAAACCGGAGTGTGCTCTGAATCATCCACAAATCTCTTCTCAGTATGATGATTACACTTAATCTTTCATGAAATATCGAAGGTTTTCATACCTAGACCAAGGCATTCAACTATTTCACGCTTTTCATCAGCAGAAAGACCCTTTTTCTTTCCCATATTGCTTGAAAATGATGATCTGCATAATAAAGTGGAACACCCTTTTTCAGTAGTTTTTCCCTTAACTGAAAACTAATCATCCCAGGTCTCTGAGATTAATGTCAGTGATTTAAAGAGCCCCAAGACACGATACCATCCATGAGTTTCATTATTTTTTTTATTTTTTTTTACCTTTTTGACACAAAAATCCAATTTGCATAATAATTTGGAACACAGTGTAGTTCACTATAGTGCGGCCCTATGTAGCGTAGTGAATGAGGGGTTAGGGACTAGGGTGGACATTCGGACACAGCCACTGACTCAGACTGAGACTCTGTTGACATGACAAACTGTAAAAATCACAGAGAAAGGTTTTCTGTTTCCTCTTTGATGTGTTAATTTAGATCTTTAGTAAATCCTGCTGTAGCTCGACAGACAGAGCTGCTACGTCTGTGCCACATTTGCTGATTATATCACATAAAAGTGCGTCTCTGGGGTCGTGTTTTAACTATTATCTTCTTGAGCAATGATTACGATTACATAAAAATGCCACTGCCAATCATTTGTTTTTCATTTTCATCCTAAGTAGCAATATTGTTACATGTTGCAGTGCATAATTCTACTTCGGTATTCAAAATGGCCGCCAGAACTGTGCGTGATGTCACTGGAAACGCATGTATAGGTATCAGAAAAAGTATCGTTCAGGTATCGGTATCAAAAAACAATCTTTTAAAGGGGCTAGATGCAAGTTGGCCATTTTATACTCACTACTGCCACCTCAGGTCATACGTGTAACTGCACCTTTTATATTAAGCTCGTGCATGAAGTATAGTCCATATAGTCACTGGAATCGAAATAAATGTAAATGGTACCCAGCCTTTCCATTAGCCATCTCCTTATTACGCATCCTGCTTCCACAGAACTGTCTTATTACCGGAGTCCATCTGGTGGATTATATCTGCCACTGATCTGCCACTGATTGTCTTGTTAAAAATAAGTGAATAACAACAACAAACTGTGGCCACAGCGAGATGACAAGGTGATCAGTAACCATAGCAGCAGCAGCACATTCTGAGTCCTGTCAGCTAATTGGTTTTAACACGACACCCCCGCCTCGTGCTCAACCTCGTTTCTCTGATGGATCATTTTTAGATCATTGTTTTTTTTTTGTTTTTTTGCTTTTATCTATTTGGGTTATTTGGGTCTTTCTCTCTCTCTCTCTCTCTCTACCCCCCCTGCTGCTCACGGGATGGTTTTGTTTGACCATGTTCTAGAAATCTAGGACACCGGTACAAAAGTGAGGCCCAAATCACAGGCATCCCGTTTCCTGTGGCCGTTTGAAATGACAATCGCAGAGGCTCGAGTTACCTTTGCTTTGGACGCCGCTGGATCACGCAGGCAATTATACGAGCAGGGAGGAAAAAGAACCACAATGGAGTGACCAGGCTGGTATCGAGAAAAAAGGGTATTGAAAAAATGTATATATACTGTATATAAGTATCGAAAACTGGTACTGAAAAACTTATTTCAAAGTTTTAAAGAAAAACGAAGTGAAACATTAGTTGTCAAAAAAAAATGGGGTCAAATGGGAAAGAAATTGGGGAAATTTGTGGGTGAAAAATGTTAAAAATTTGGGAAAATTTGGGAAAACAAAATAGAAAAATTTTTGGAGGCAAATAAAAAAAAAATGTAAAAAAGATTTTTGGGGAAAAAGGAACATTTGGAAAAAATTGGGGGAAGTAAAAGGAATTTGGAAAAAAATATATATTTTGGGAAAAAACGTGGAAAAATTGGTTAAAAATTTGAGGAAAAATAGTGTTTTTTTTCACACCGTTTTGTAGTTAAAGGAATTTCTTGTTTCACCTCAAACAAATGATACAAATGAAAAAGAAATTCAATGGAAGGAAAAAAAAATCTTTTGTTCTGTATCACAAATAATTTAGTATAGGTATAAGGGCTGAAGATATATATAAGATATTGTATCAATATCGAGATATGCACATTCAAGATATTAATTTTGAAAAAGCAAGATATAACTAACCAATACTTTCACCGAACCCATAGATATATCATATCGAGATATCTAGCATTAATATCGAGATATGAGATTTTGTCCATATCGTTCAGCCCTAATAGGTATCGAAAAAGTAGCGTTCAGGTATCTGTATCGAAAACCAAGTATCGCTTAAAATGAAAAAATCGGGGAAAAAATAATGCAAACCAGCACTATTGAAGAGTGGTTTGAGCATTTAATTTCAATTTAAAAAAAACAATATATCGAGTTGTTGCAGTGAAAGTCCTCCCTGTCAGTAAACTCTTTTATACATCACAAATAACAAATGCTAAACGAGAATGTATGACTTGCTTTTTTTGTACTTTGCAAAATGGATTATTATGGATAATCTTTGGAAGAACTTGGATAGAAAGATCAGCGCTGAAAGCATAGGATCCTATTTTTACACTGCATCAAATCCACCTGACACACATACCTGTAATTATGTGCTTATACGCGCTCTCGCTTAATGCACATCAATTGATTGGTCCCGGATCTGCGGATGGAAGTTTCCAGAGGGAGGAGCGGTGTTTGCTCTTCTTGGCCTGTGGCTCCGACCTCCCGCTGGGGCACGGCTCATCTGGGTCCATTAACCGAGCCGGGGCACAAAGACCGACATTAAATATGCACCAGTCCTCTGTGCAAGCATAAGAACACGATGTATGGACAGATCTTCTGAAGTTAAATAGTCTCTCAGCCTTTGCTCCTTAGGAAAATATTTGCAGGATTACCGGCGGTGTGCATAGCGATCAATGGGTGTACTAGAAAAGCAGTGTGATAAAGGCGTTTAACAGCCGCTTATAATAACAATGAAGGAATATATTTGTTTGAGAGTAAGATGATGTAATGTAAGTGCAATTTTGAAATCGATAATGGCCTCTTTTATCTCAACCACTAATGCTGTACCGCACACTAATCTGACCGGCTGTGTGGAGTCTCCGATGTTTTCTAAGGACTCCTCCATTTGACTCCTCAGTCCTTATCCAGCATCGTCGGCGCTGTTCTCTCTTTGTCCAAGGCTTCCTAATTGCCTCGGCGGAGTCTCCTTCAAAAGAGGGGCACGGTTCCTATGCCAAAAGCCTGACGCGGCTAAACTGTCCATCAAAGGTGGGAACATGAAAGCTCCTGAAGGTGTCAAAGGCAGCGTGAGCAGCTCTTTGGTTCTTCACCGAGTGGTCGGGAGCCAAAAGATCACGGGAGGTTACGGAAAAACCCAGTCCCTTTTCTTTTTTTTGTTTGAAGAAATGCGAGGCTTTTGTACACATCAAGGCCAAAAATCCCCTCCTCTCTCGAAATTTCTTTTGAAGGATTAAAGACATTTTAATGGCCAGATTTATTATGTTAAAAAAAATCCTTTGTGCTTATTATTTACCAAACTCTATTTACATATAAATTGGGTTAAAGAATACGGATTGTGCGACTCATTTGTTATGAAATGTGGATCCGTACTGGTAAATACAAATGCTTTTCTGTAGGGCTGGGCGGGAAAAAAACATGATTATTTTCCCTATATTGATCGATCTCGATGTTCGCTTCGATATTTTCAATGATTTATCGATAAAAAACAATAAACGTGGCCTTTCTTGGACGAGCAAGTAAACCGATGCTGCGGCCGGACTGAAAACTGTATCTAACTCTGTTTGGCATCAGCAAAAACAAGCTCCACATTTCTAAGCCTCGCAGAACAACATCCCCATGTCACTTGACCTGTTCACGTACCACATAACACACAAACATCTGTAAAGGAGATGCAAAAAAGTGGAATGTCAGAAGCCGACAGTGAGAGTTGGCTCGTGGTTTGTGTTTATGCAGAGCCTCACAAAGCCATGACTTCACGGAGTTTAGCACAACTTATGAAATGCTAGTAAACAGCCCATTTCTAAGTATTTAAGATGATAAAATAGATGGTGCGGCCAAATTGAACACTGCAGCTATAAGTCAGCAGCAAAAACAAGCTCTAAACTTCTAGTGTCACAATACAACACCCCCTGACAACAACACACAAACATCTGTAAAGGAGACGCAAAAAATATGAATGTTTGAAGATGTCAATGAGAGCATGTTTGTGTGCAGAGCCTCAAACTGCGCATTTATTAGTAACAAAGACGATCAAACTTAGAATTCACTGTTCGAAGTCCAGCTTATCCACCGCTGCGCCTTCAAAACAAATCCACATGGTCCAAACAGCATCAATAGTTCCTCTTAAACTCTTGGTAGGCTCCCTGGTAGGCCTGTCACGATAACAAATTTGATATCGATATCGAATTTGAGTTCGATATATTGAGGCAAGAAAGTATCGCGATAAACGATATTATTGACTCTTAACGATACTGGATAATGTCAACACTCAGGCATAAAAATGACAGTAAACCTCTGTTGTAAAAGTGCATCATCATATCCTAAAATACCACACGAGCTGCAATAAACATGAAATATAATGCATTGGCTTCAGTTAAAAATGTAAGTTTTACAAAGAAAACATAGGGGGAAATGCTAAGAAATGTACAGACGATAAATGTCGAGCCCAAAAATATATCGTTAATCTGTTATTTATTGAACGATAAGTCGATATAGTAATTATCGTGACAGCCCTACATCCTGGTCCTCTGAGGCTCCCCGTGTGTTTCTGTTTTACCCTTTAGCCGAGTTAGCGCAACTTTGTAGCTGATTTTACACAAAAAATCACCAGGTCCTCTCCTCTTTGTGCCGCATGTGCCATCCTGGGCTTCCTGTTTGTTTTGGGCCGAGTGTTTCCCTGGGATTGACCTGACAGGCGCTGCCGCATTGCGTCGTCCATATTTTTTCCAGACTGCGACAGGACTGGCCAATTCTCCTCGATTAATACGCACCACGGGATTATCGTGACCTTTATTAAAATCACGATTAGATTAAAATTCGATTCATTGCCCTGCGATAAAACTTACAATTCACTGTCAGAAGTCCAGTCCAATGGTTTAATATGGAGTGTGCATGGAATTCCAGATATCTATAGGAAATGTCCACACTTGTTCAATTCTAGAAAGATCCTGGACATTGGCTTGTATCACGTGACTCAAAAGTGTGTTTCCTCTCCAGGTGCTCATCATGGCGACGTCAACCATTTCCCAGACGATCCCGAGTTTGCAGACATCATCCAAAGGGCAGAACAAGCGATTGAGAACGGGTTCAACCCAGAGAGAATCTCCCAAGGCTCAAGTGGGAGCTACTTCGTCAAAGATCCTAAAGGGGTACGCCGCAAATCATGAGACGGATTCTAAAGTTACGGATTCTAGTTGATGCGTGGGGATGCACCGACCCGATACTGGAAATAATACGATATCGGGTATTGGCTACAAATATTCGATACTGAGCCGATACCTGTCTTGGTTCTCGACATTTTTAAAGATACAACTTTCACCAACTTTATCTCAATGAATATGGAATATAATTGTATATGGAATATAACTGTAATGATCAGATCGTTTTATGTGAGAATGCATTTATTGTTAAAATTAACCTAAAGCCTGTTGAGGTTATTTAAAGTAGTGTAGATTTTTTTTCCATTAGTTTATTAATAGATACAATAGAGTTCGGGAAGTTCCACTGTCACCATGGAGATCTGCCGTGTTTGCAGATGTTGGCATACATTTACATAGGCTAACATTAGCTACAAACTGTATAAAAAGTGGAGGAAAAGCCATGGAACAGGTCCGTTTGCGGCTGAGTTGCTGTTACATCGAACTCTCTGTAGTGTTTTAATGTTAACCATATCTCAAGTATTTTTACCTTTTTAATCTCCATTAGTTTATAATTGCATATTATTGATCTGTAACATCTCGTTTGCAAGAGAAGGTCAGACTTTTTTTTAAATCTCACACTCGAGAAGAAAAATCACTTCACTCAGAACAGACGACTTTTTAGAAAGTCTCTTGATATCGGTTAATATCGGCTTTCGGCACATACTCAAACCCCCAGTATCGGTATCGGAAGCAAAATCTCTGGTGCATTTCTTATTTATAGTTGACCTACTTTTTTGTCTTATCAACAGAAAATCATTGGTGTGTTCAAACCAAAGTCAGAGGAACCATATGGTCACCTAAACCCGAAATGGACCAAATATTTTCACAAGGTACACATTGTTTTGTAGCCTCTCTTGTGTTTCATTGTGAACTGTAGAACTCAAACCATCTTCTGTGTTCTCAGCTTTGTTGCCCGTGTTGTTTCGGTCGAGGCTGCTTGTTGCCAAATCAAGGTTACCTCTCTGAAGCCGCCGCCTCGTTGGTCGACTCCAAGCTTGGCCTCGGTATCGTGCCCAAAACAAAGGTATGAGTGTTAAAGGATATTCTGGTGAAAGTTTCTTTGATAGTCACTTTTTGTTTTGTGTATCAGGTGGTGTATTTGGCCAGTGAGACCTTCCACTACAACGCAATAGACCGAGCCAAATCTAGAGGAAAAAAGTATGCTTTAGAGAAGGTCCCCAAAGTCGGACGGCGCTTCCACAGAGTCGGCCTGCCTCCCAAGGTAAACCAAAAATAACTTGGTCTTTAATTCCAATAGAAATTAGGTGGCATCATTTTAGCTTTTTAGTTAGGACCTCAAGTGAAAAATAAATATTACTGACGTCCTTGGAGTTTCTATTCCCGTGTGAATCTGCCATGTCTGTAATTTTGAAGGTCAATTTTTTTGCGTGTGAAATGCCTGACGTCAATGCTAGGAATTTTGTTTTTGCTATGTATTTTCATCTCCCTACATGTTCCAGCAATGTCCTAGGGCAGGAGTAGGCAAGTTTGCGTCACGGAGGGCTGATTTTCATCTCTGCCAAAACACCGAGGGCCAAACCTCACCATTGTAGCCTAAAGTTAAGAACCATTTTCTTCAAATGCCAATGTTCTACATCAATGGTTCTAAAGTGGTCCGGCTCCGAGACCCGCCATTACCTTCATGACAAGCTGCGACCCAAATAAAACTATAGTTTGTCATATATTGTATAAAATATTGTATTTACCACACATGTTTCTTTTGAACAAGCCCTGGATTTGCTTTGAAGACTGAAATTATGATTGAAACAACCCCTATAGGCTCGCGACCCACTTTTGAGTACTAACCCATCAGTTCAGAATCACTGTCTTACATTATATATGACCAACTGTGATGTTCTGCAAGGACTTTTAAAAAATACTCTATAAAAAGTACTTTAACAGGTATTTGATTCCTTATTGGCATAATAATATTTCTCCAAATCATATTGGGGGCCAGAGGTTCTGTGCTGGAGGGCCGGATTATGCCCCCAGGCCTGACGGTGCCTACTCCTGTCCTAGGGTGTAGAATGAGCCCAGACCTGTTCACCACAACTGCCTCTAAAATCCTGCACTGTCACTCAAAAAGTTGTTACTTTGGGTCCGAAGTGCCGTCATGCACGAGCTTAATATAGAAGCTGCAGCTACACATATGACCTGAGGTGGCAGTAGTGAGTATAAAATGGCCAACTTGCATCTAGCCCCTTTACAACTGACAAACTAACATTTTAGCTTTTGAGATGCTGACGATACATTTAAATGATTAGCTCAGCAAGCGCTAATCAATGATAAAAGACCATTTTTATTTAATGACATCAAAATCCTCACTGTCCCACATAAAAACCACACAAACAAATCAGGGACAATGACGTTACATCTCGGGAAAACGAGCTCCCCAGTCCACATGATCGCACCATAATTCGCTAAAGCTAAGCTCACATAAACAAACCTGAGAGTTAATGCTCGCATCACGAATTAATAACAGGCTTGTTGGCTTCATTCAGTGTTCATTATCCATTATTTCTGGAAAAAACCTCAGTAAAATGAGTGCATTACTGACTTTGCTGATCCCGTGCGAATGCCCTTGAAAATGAACCATGTCATTTCAGTTAACGAATAGGGTTAAAAGATACTGCAGATACTGTTTCAGGATGTAGATTACGGAAGCTTCCTCTCATGCACTGCTGGTTGTTGGCCTGTTTTGCATAAGTACCGTATGTGTGTGTTTGTAGGTGGGCTCGTTTCAGCTCTTTGTGGAGGGGTATCGTGAGGCGGATTTCTGGCTCCGGCGCTTTGAAGCCGAGCCGCTGCCGGAGAACATCAGGAAGCAGCTGCAGTCTCAGTTTGAGCGCCTGGTGGTGTTGGATTACGTGATCCGAAACACAGGTAACTCAGGGCGTGCACATTCAATGTTTACAGAGACCTGGTTATAGACACTAGCACTGTCCCGTGTGTGGCTTATGTAAATAACATTGTTTCTTTGCCAGCTGGTTATACTCTAATTAGATTTTCTTTTTGTAGCAGGGAACATCGGTGGCTATTCCTCTTTACCTTTGGTCAAATACATAAAAATAGTCTAAAAACAACTGACTCAGTCTTTCTCAGAAACTGCTAATCTTGTGGGTGTTCCCATTCTGTCATGGTCTGTGTCTACAGCATTAGTGATGTGACATTCATGACCGACCGGCTCTTTAAAGTGGACATGTCATGCATATGGAGCTTAAAAATAGACTTCAAAACATTCTTTTGTGCCTTAGCTTTGATATTTTGCATTTTAGAATTTGAAAACACGTCTCTGTAAGAATTAAATGGTAACAATGCAATGCAGGGGAAAGAGCTGGTGACTCGGAGCTCCTCCTGCTGGCAGCTATAGGAATAATTTTCATAAAAAATAACCTACATTTTGGAAGTAAGGCGTGTTAGCAGCTCCAGCAGTGCGTGATCAACACACTTTGAGCACAGAACGGCTCAAAGTCGATAATGTTGGATTATGGGCTTTAAAATTGTGGAGGACAGTTTTTGCGTTTGAACAATGATGCAATTGTAATCAGGAAGTACAGAACGAGGCGCTGACACTGTAGAAGAAGAAACAGTTAAATCAACAGCTTTTTCCAAGGATTAACTCCATCACTGCATAAATGTGAATACTACTTCAGGCCTTTCTTCAAAGTGGAAATGTCAGTCCCATTTTAGTTTTAGATTATTTAAATATAAAAAGTGTGCCTTTTATCGATCGCATCTTATTGATATTGCGAGTTATCTGGCGTTATTTTGAACAGCTCTTTGAAATTAACAGATGCCAAAGACTCCACTCCCAGGGAAGAGTCGTAAATCCCATCACAACATTTAATATTAACCTTACAAAGTCATTTCATCTTTGGCCTGCTGTATGTGATGCAAAATCTACCAATTAGCCATTATAATGTAATGTCCTCACTAAAAACATACCTGGAGTGGTGTTTTGCTTCATTCGCACATATTTAATCTGCCCTCAAAGATGCCAGCCCACACTCCGATATACAACACCTGGATGAATACATTTAAGTTGCCCTGCCTTTAAAGCATGTAAGGGCAAACTTTTTTTTTTGTTAACTTGCTTGGATGGCTGGACCGGTTGCAGTTTGGGGCTTTTCAAATCAGTCTGATTCTCAAATAAAATGTAATTGAACTAAACACATGAAAAACATTGTTCGTTGTCGTTTTAGTCGGTGCATATACAGTAGAAATTGGCCCCGGGCTTTCGTTTGCCCACCTCTACTTCAAGTCTAGACATATTATTAACCAAACTTGCATGTATAGGATCTAGAAGCAGCATTGTGCCCTCTACTGGCGAAAGTTTGAGGGGCGTTTTCTAGACACAGAGATTGTACTACAAAAAATATCACGGCAAAGTTGTCCTTAAGTTGTTTAAAAGGCTGTTTTAGAAGTAGAAGATGTTATTACTGTTTGGTGTATGTGAAGTTATAATTATATCCTCCTAGCACGTTTTTTTCTGAACACACCTTTTATTTGTCAGATCGAGGAAATGACAACTGGTTGATCAAGTATGAGAAGCCAGGTCAAGGAGATGCAGAAAAGGTTTGTTCAAAATACCTGTGTGTGTGTGTGTGTGTGTCCCAGTTACAAGGATGTAAAAATAGAAAGTACTCGTTAATCACATGACACAGTTCAGGTGACTGCTGTCCTGTATTCTCTCATTTGTTTGAAGAGGCCCACATGGTCAAACAATAAGCGGCGTGTAAGTGGAAAGGACCAGACCTGGCTGGTCATTGCCCCTTTGAGCCCGTCATCCATCATATGTGGAGTCATGTGTCTTAATTAATCATCCTTCAGCACAGAGATCAATATCCGGATTCGTCATGGCCTATACATAATCTATATTCTCTGTTCCCTGTAGGGGGCGGAGTGGCCTGACAGTAACTCGGACTCCTGCATTAAGATCGCCGCGATTGACAACGGACTGGCGTTTCCCTTTAAGCACCCGGATGAGTGGCGAGCATGTATGTAGCTTTCACTGTCTTATCTGTAATTATGCCTCCGTTTCTTTGATGTTACTTTGCTGCTCCTCTAGACCCTTTCCACTGGGCTTGGCTCCCCCAGGCTAAAGTGGCCTTCTCCCAAGAAACCAGAGACTTGGTGCTGTCCCGTCTCTCAGACATGAACTTTGTCCAGGACCTCTGTGAAGACCTCTTTGAGATGTTCAAGGTAATCAGACGGACTGACCGTAATGTTCTAACCACTTAATGATGAGTGTCGTTTTATTATGGAAACTGTGAACTCATAGGATGTTTGTAATATGATGTGAGGATTTTGTTTGATTTGACACCAGCCAAACTTGGGGCAAGACATACTATAGTATCTATACATGCCTTTCAGTCATGTGACTTTTGTTATTGCGGCCATTTTGAATACCGAAGTAGAATTATGCAGTACTACAACAGGTAACAATATCTCTACTCAGGATATAAAAGAAAGACAACTGACAGTGACATTTTCATGTACTCGTAATCATTGCTCAAGAAGATAACAGTTAAAACACGGCCTCAGAGACTCATGTTTATGTGAAGAAACCAGTGAGTCGGTGTTTAAGTTTCTAAAGACGTTAGCATGCTACCGGTTAGCATTCAGCTTCAACGCGATAAGCCTCTCCAAGAGAAAGCCCTGAACGAAACTCCAAACATCTAGCCTTGGATACAACATGTGATAGAGATCAGATTTGAGGTGTTGTAGTATTTCCTCAGCGTCCATAGATGTGAGCCACACATGTGTTTATCGTGTTGTTGACAGTTGCTACCCGGTAGCATGCTAGAATCTTGAGAAGCTTAAAGCAGTACTAAGTAACTCTTCCCCCTAGAGGCCATAAGCGCAACTGCAGGTGTAGTAGCAAGTTACGATTTTTTAATTTATTAATTGTCTTGGAGAGTAAATACTACGCTGACAGGAAAGGCGAAGGGAGAGAGGGTTACTGTACAACCAATTATACAATAGAAATATTTTTTTCACTCAAACTTGGCTGTAAATACTGTTTAAAGTGACGTTAGCCCGCAGTTAGCTTTGCCCGTTAGCATGTTAGCTTCTTCTTCGTGATTACATTAGTGTGTATTGCTTTCTCCGCACCGGGGGCAGCGAAGTTGCAAACATGGTTTTCTGGCCAGAGACACCAGGGGGAGATGAAAGACCCCCCAATCATCCCATCAACACTTGTATTACCCCCAGAGGGACTACGGAAAGGATTTATTAAGGTAAATAAGTTACTTAGTACTGCTTTAAACACTGAGACTCAGACTGAGACATGACAAATTGTAAAAATCACAGAGAAAGGTTTTCTGTTTCCTCTGTGATGTGTAATTTAGTCTGAGGAGTGATACAGATCTTTAGTAAATCCGGCTGTAGCTCGACAGACAGAGCTGCTACGTCTGTGCCACATTTGCTGATTATATCACATAAACGTGCGTCTCTGGGGCCGTGTTTTAACTGTTTTCTTCTTGAGCAATGATAAGGAGTACATACAAATGCCACTGTTTCCACTTTCATTTATATCCTGAGTAGAGATATTCTTACATGTTGTAGTATTGCATAATTCTGTCTTTGGAAATGCATGTATAGGTTTTATTTAGTTCTTCATCATTTGTTTATCAGTAAAATTTGATGCACTAAAGATTCAGTTCAGTAGTTGCTCAACTCGCTCCTATTTCTGTGTGAAGCGCTTTGGGTGACTTTCATTCCATTTCACACTTTGAGGCTGTAAGAAAATGGCCACCAGAATATGTAATGCAGCCCTAATGTCTGGTCACGTCTTTCTCTTCAGGCGGATAAAGGCTTTGACAAGAACATGTTTGACAGACAAATGGCTGTGATGAGAGGCCAGGTGAGTGTATTTTCTCCCTTCAGTAGACCAGTCTTCTTTAAAGTGGACATATCATGTTCAATTTTGTAGCTTAAACATTCTTTTAAGTACCTCAGTGCTGTGTTTTTTTACGTTTTTACAATTGCACTTCAGAGTGAGGACTATGTTGGAGTGTTGTCACGATACTAAAATATCAAACTTGATTTTGATACTGACAATAAAACACAATACCGATTTCGAAACCACGGCAAAAAAGGTCCCTTTTTAATAAACTGCTTTTGCTGTAGGAAACCTTTGTCTCTTTTTCCATCTGCCATGTATTATCTACATTACAGAACACTCAACAATATATTACTTTATTTGATTTTATCATGTTCTTTAGAATTAATTGTAATAAATTGAATAAAAGGTCTAATTTGTTTTCTTTAATTAAAGTCAAATGCTACAATTATGCATGTTAATAAATAGTATAAACTATTTACTAGACTGCACCGTCACTGTCACATTTAGGAGCAGAACAGTGCATTCTTTCAGAGCACCAATGTTAAAAGTGGCCTTTAAAATTCCTCTATATATATTCATGAGTCATGTACAGAAAGGAAACATGCAGCTGATATTGGCATCATTAAATTTGTAGGAGAACAATGGCTTAATATCCAATGCTAACTGATACATGTAAACAAATGGACACCGCTAGACTGGGCTAAGCCGTAGAAATGAATGGGCGCTAAGCTAACATTAGCAACACTTACTAATTCTTAAGTTTCTATAGAAGTGCCTGCACCTTTCAACCTGGCCCAGCACCAGTATCAGATCCTACATTTCAACAATGGATGCATTTAGTTTTAGAACTTTATTCAGGGTTTAAAGTACATATGACAGGTTTTAATGCTTTTGAAAATATGACTTATTAAGATGAAAAACATCAAGTAAATATCAGAAGGATTTTTTTTTTTTTTTTTAAAGCTCCTGACAGGAAGTGACATAGATAAAGGTAAAATTCCAGTTTGACTCACTCATTTGCCATTGACATAACACGGTCGGCAGTTCAAAATCAGCAAAATCCTCTATGTCACTTCCTGTCAGTGTCCAATAAGGATGTAAAACTATAAACATCACAAAAATGGTCAAACTAAAGAAAGCTGGGTACAATTTTTTAGCAAAATCTTAAATAGGATTGTGTTTTAACTCTAGTTTGACTTTTAGGCACAGCCAGGTGGAGGGGCTGGAGGAAACACAGAAAGTATCTATACCGGCTCAAATGTATATGTAGCTTCGATACCACTTTTAGTATAATTTAAGGAGTATCGAGGAATCCATTTATTTTTTTTGATAACCCTGCTATGTTGTCTGCTTTTGAAATTAGCCTGAGCGTCCTGAAGGTAGCAGAGGGAATGGCGTGATCCAATAGTGAATGCATGCTTGTTTTTTTAGCTAACGTCATGCTAACAAAAGGGCAAATGCAGTACAATTTGCATGATATGTCCCCCTTGAATTGTCTGTATAATCGTTTGCCATCATTTGCAGTAACTCACGTATGCTCTCTGTAGGTGCTGAATCTTACCCAGGCTCTGAAGGACGGAAAGAGCCCCATCCAGCTGGTGCAGATGCCCCGCGTCGTGGTGGACCGCAGCCGGTCGGGTGGCCAGGGCCGCGTGGTGACTCTGGGCAATGCCTTCACACAGACGTTTCACTGCAAGCGCCCGTTCTTCTCCTCCTGGTAGACTGCGGAGGACGTGATTATTTTAATCCCGCGCCGCATTGTGTGGTACATTGGCAGATGAAAAAAGCGGAATACTGTGAAAGACTGAATGTATGTGAGACTAGGCTTAGCTCGCTCCTATTTTTGTAAAAGCCGGAGTGATATCCGTGTCTTCGAGAGACCTTGGGGACGTTTGGGTTGCCATGGTGACTTAAAAGCATAATCAGCTTTTCTACTGAAGTGGGATTTGTGTATCGAGAGGCAGAAGTAGTTTTTTTTTTTTGTTTGTTTGTCATACCCACTTAAAGTTCCTGCTAAAAATCTGGCGAGATTTCCAAGTGGGACTAATGGCCAAAGAACAAGCACTTTCCACAAATGGTGTTTCTGTATTTCCGAAGACTCCGAAACAGAATGGGAGTAAATAAGGACATGCTTTGCCTTGGACGATTACTTATTGAAGCTCCACTGGGCACCAGCTCTTTCCCAGTTTTTTGATTTCAAGTTAAACAAGTACCACAATTGCAAAACAGTGTCTTTTTCGCGTCACTACTGCCAAATATGTGTGTGGTTGGAGAGGGGGATGCCTCAAGAAAAGGAAAACTTGAATATCGGAAGGAGAGGAGAGAAATGCGGCGTGTTGCTTGAATGTAATCTGTTTACGGTTTCTATACACTTTTACTCAAACATTTCAAATGCAAGGAAGCACTTAAGATTTTCTTGCGATAATGAATGTATTTGTTGTTGTATTTAATTGCTGTGCGCGTCTTTCTCGCTCGTCGGCGCAGGGGCCGGCGTCCAGTCTTTCTCCTTTACAGTAACTTATACGAAGATGAAATGTTTAACTTAAGAATAGCGTTTCGCACTTGCTCACAGCTGTTGTTTTCTGTCTGCATCTTCACATTTTTCCAACTTAATGATTGTATAAATGAGTTGTATATTAAACAAATAAAAGATAAACATTTGAAAGCGGTTTTCTGCAGGTGTGTCGCTACATGATATGCGAGTGTCTGTGTATCATGTTTGCTCTGTTACGGGACAGTTTGTTTTTTTTACAGGCTTTCACTCTGTGGTTAAGCTGTTGTCAGAATCCAACAGAAGTGAGCTATTATTAGACGAGCCGTTCTGCCGTGAAGTGGAACATCATTCTGACACTCTGAAAATTAGGTGATTTTTTTTTTTTTTTATGTATCTGTTTAGATTTGTGCTCTCTATGCCCTCATTTTTCACCACACAGGCACATAGTCCATAAACAACTTTGCTCTTGAACGTTTTTTTTTTCACATTTAACCTCCTACCCCCCGCCTTAACCAAGTGCATTTTCTCTAGTTCGGCTTTACCCAAATCTAAAAGCTTCTTGACTGTAAAGCTTACAGCCTATGGCCAGTGTGATGCCTCATTTGAAAGCTAAGACCTACAAAACTGATGTAAACTGATCTTTTTTTCTTGTGTTGTTGCTGTGTGTCACTTTTCCCACCGCTTTTTAACTCACTGTCTCTTTTTTTCGTCACATTTGTGTCTCTTTTTTGTCATATATTTGTCACATTTGTCTTTTTTGTCACATTTTTGTCACTTTTTGTCTCTTTTGAAACATCATTCGTCACATTTTTTGTCTTTTTTCGTCACATTTTTGTCTCTTGTCACATTATTCGTCACATTTTAGTCACATTATTTGCCACATTTTCTTTACTTGTCTATTTTTAGTCATATTTTTGTCTTTTTTGCCTCTTTCGTCACATTTATGTCTCTTGTCACATTTTTATCTCTTTTTCGTCACATTTTTGTCACATTTTTGTCTCTTTGTCACATATTAGTCACATTTTTGTCTCTTTTTAGTCACGTTTCTGTTACTTTTTGGTATTTTTTGTCACTTTTTTGTCTCTTTTTAGTCACATTTTTGTCTTTTTTGTCTCTTTTTCATCACATGTTTGTCACTTTTTTGTCTCTTTTGTCACATATTAGTCCCATTTTTGTCTCTTTTGTCTCTTTTTTTTGTCACTTTTTCCACCGCTTTTTAAGTCACTTTTAGTTGCTCATATGTGGCTTTTCTGTCTCGTTTTTTCGTCTCTTTTTTTGTCATATATTTGTCACATTTGTCTTTTTCGTCACATTTTTGTCACTTTTTTGTCTCTTTTGAAACAATATTCGTCACATTTTTTGTCTTTTTTCGTCACATTTTTGTCTCTTGTCACATTATTCGTCACATTTTAGTCACATTATTTGCCACATTTTCTTTACTTGTCTATTTTTAGTCATATTTTTGTCTTTTTTGCCTCTTTCGTCACATTTATGTCTCTTGTCACATTTTTGTCTCTTTTTAGTCACATTTTTGTCTTTTTTGTCTTTTTCATCACATGTTTGTTGCTTTTTTGTCTCTTGTCACATATTTGTCCCATTTTTGTCTTTTGTCACTTTTGCTACTTTTGTCTCTTTCGTCACATTTTTGTCACATTTTTGTCTCTTTGTCACATATAAGTCACATTTTTGTCTCTTTTTAGTCACATTTTTGTCTTTTTTGTCTTTTTCATCACATGTTTGTTGCTTTTTTGTCTCTTTTGTCACATATTTGTCCCATTTTTGTCTTTCTTTTGTCACTTTTGCTACTTTTGTCTCTTTTTCGTCACATTTTTGTCACATTTTTGTCTCTTTGTCACATATAAGTCACATTTTTGTCTCTTTTCAGTCACATTTTTGTCTTTTTTGTCTCTTTCAACACATGTTTGTCACTTTTTTGTCTCTTTTGTCACATTTGTCCCATTTTTGTCTCTTTTTTTTGTCACTTGCTACTTTTTTTGTCTCTTTTTCGTCACATTTTTGTCACATTTTTGTCTCTGTCACATATTAGTCACATTTTTGTCTCTTTGTCACATATTAGTCACATTTTTGTCTCTTTTTAGTCACATTTCTGGTACTTTTTTGTATTTTTTGTCACTTTTTTGTCTCTTTTTCATATATTTTTTGCCTCTTTTTTGTCTCTTTTTCATATATTTTTTGTCTCTTTTTAGTCACATTTTTGTCTTTTTTGTCTTTTTCATCACATGTTTGTTGCTTTTTTGTCTCTTTTGTCACATATTTGTCCCATTTTTGTCTTTCTTTTGTCACTTTTGCTACTTTTGTCTCTTTTTCGTCACATTTTTGTCACATTTTTGTCTCTTTGTCACATATAAGTCACATTTTTGTCTCTTTTCAGTCACATTTTTGTCTTTTTTGTCTCTTTCAACACATGTTTGTCACTTTTTTGTCTCTTTTGTCACATTTGTCCCATTTTTGTCTCTTTTTTTTGTCACTTGCTACTTTTTTTGTCTCTTTCGTCACATTTTTGTCACATTTTTGTCTCTGTCACATATTAGTCACATTTTTGTCTCTGTCACATATTAGTCACATTTTTGTCTCTTTTTAGTCACATTTCTGTCACTTTTTTGTATTTTTTGTCACTTTTTGTCTCTTTTTCATATATTTTTTGCCTCTTTTTTGTCTCTTTTTCATATATTTTTTGCCTCTTCTTTGTCACTTTTTTCATCACATTTTTGTCTATTTTTCATCACATTTTTTTTCTTCTCAATTTGTCGCTATTTTGACGCTTTCTCCATGTAGGCTTTACCTTTGAGTTGCGCCAAACGGGAGAAAATGTGCTCGGTTCAGGTGGGGGTTAAGAAGGAGCCGTTCTCTTTAACGCCACCGTGTCAACACTGGTGTTACACACTTGGCCCGCCGCTCCAGAAGGAAAAAGAAAGGCTTGTCCACTAGATGGTGTCTTGACGCACAGCCGTCCTCACCACAGACAGTTCAGTCACTGTCTAAATATTGAGACAGGGATGATGCGCCGCACAGCACACACGCGCAGCCCTTCACACATCATAATTCTTCCATTGCATATTGGCACTTCAGGATTTCAGGGAGTTGTTTAACATGCTGTGAGTGAAAACTACTGCCTCTGCCACTGGGACAATGCAGTTACTTCTCCTGGCAGTGACTTTTCTTTTCGCCAACAACCTTAGTGGTGCTGACGAGTGCGCGTCTTTGTGTGACGTGAGCTCGTGTCAAAGTCCCAGCTGTCCAGGCGGATACGTCCCGGACCGGTGCAACTGCTGTCTGGTGTGTTCCCCGGGAGAAGGGGACCCCTGCGGGCGGGTCGACGACCTGCCCTGCGGCGTCGGGCTCGAGTGTCGGCAGCAGAGCGCGGGGAGACGACGTGGCTCCAGAGGGACGTGCAGGTGCCAGAGCCAACATGAAGTGTGCGCAAGTGACGGGAAGACGTACTCCAACATGTGCAAGATGAGAGCGGCCAACCATAAAGCCCAGCAGAGGGGCAGGGCGGAAGTCAAGCTAAAGCATAAAGGAGCCTGTGCAAATCTCAGCTCAGGTAAGACAACCTCAGGGGCCAGTGCTATATTGGGGAAGTTCATACGTTGCTATTTAAAGCCACACCGCGTAAAACTTTACCCAGTAGATACAATTGCAATACAAGCATTTTGTTTTTAACATATTTTCATCATTGAAAAATACCTCATAAATGTACAAGCACGTGCTAAGACGTGACTGTAACTTTACCAGGAGTGGGTCTCCAGCTCGTCACCATGGAGATGTCGACTTAAGGGGAGACACCAGGCAAAACTCAATTTTTTCAGTTTTCAGGTTTTGGGCCAAATTGGTCTCTGAACATATAAGCTTTCACCCAGAAACCAAAAATATGCCAAATCTTCACAATAACATGTTTAAATATTGCGCTGATTCAATGTTCCCCCATAGACTTATATGGGACAATGCAATTTCAAGGGCCTTTTTCTCAAAACACATTTTTCTGTCATTGTGGCGACACTATGTCCACGTCAGTCGGACCTAAAGACTTCAAATTTTCCAGCCTTGGACTGAACAATATTTGGAAGATTTTTTCAGAGGGATTTTTTAATATTTAATCCCTAGCCCCATTTATTGAGTTTTGAATGTCAAAAAATAAGGCGAAAATTACATTTTTACACATTTTTCCACTATAAAACAGTTTATTTTAAAACTAAACAAGAAATCCAAAATCCCCTCAGAAAAAGTCTTGGCAACTCATTTATCAATAAAATGAAACCATAAATTTGAATGTAGCTCTATCCATTATTCAGATTTCGTCGCCGAAAAGAAATTTGGGGCATTTTTAGGCATAAAACACCTTGTTCTTATATGAAAAGATAAAATGACAGAAAACTTGCCATGTATTTTTTTCTCACATTTATGTCAGTGATCGACGGCAAAAGTTTCAAATTGATATCTGTAAATATAAATTTTTTCCCTATTCACCTGCAGTGTCTCGCCTTAAGTCAGTAGAATGAGATGTAAAGCAGTACTGAGTAACTTGTTTACCTTAATAAATCCTTTTCATAGTCCCTCTGGGGGTAATACAAGTGTTTATGGGATGATTGGAGGGTCTTTCATCTCCCCCTGGTGTCTCTGGCCAGAAAACCACAATTGCAACTTCGCTGCCTACGGGTCGGAGGCCCCAATACACACTAATGGAATCACGAAGAAGAAGCTAACAGGCTAATGGGCATAGCTAACTGCAGGCTAGCACCACTTATACAGTATTTACAGCCAAGTTTGAGTGAAAAAAATAATCTCCATTGTATAATTGGATGTACAATATCCCTCTTGTAGTTTTTACTCTCATGGACAATTAATGAGTAAAAAAACGCAACATGCTACGACACCTGCAGTGGAATTCGGGACTGTGACATCTTATTGCTAAGCATTTTGGGACTAGCAGCAATTGCAAACTAATGGATATTTTAAAAGTTAAAATACTGGAGTTATTGTTCACAGTGTGTAACTCAGCAGCTAAAGGAGTTGTTCCACGACTATTTTTCCACTTTTTATACTGTTTTTAGCTAATGTTGGTCAACGGAAATGTATGCTAATAGCTGCAAAGATGGCGGATCTCCATGGTAACTGGAATTTTCCGAACTCGATAGGGGCATGAGTTATTTAGTACTGCTTTAAATAGGTTAGGTTCTCATCCAAATCCATTCTTTTATTACCCACAGCAGAAATAGCATTTTCTATCTCCAGCTGGTTATTAGGAGCAACAGTATTGTCCAAAATGTTACTCAGCGTGCCTTTTAAGATAATAAACAACGTCAAAAAATTATACCAACAGGGTTAATTGATCTCATGGTTGAGAAACTGTTACAGCTGCTCATAAAAACACATTAGATTATGAAGAAAATGTGCAGTCAAACCCATAGTTCTTTCTAGGAGAAGTTGCTGTTGCTTTAGTTCCTCAAACCCACCATTATTTTTTACCGGCTTTGGGCATTTACAGTAAGTTTAACGGTAAGTTAAACGATAGCAGTATGGTATCGGAAGAAAGTTTAAAAAAAAAATGGTATATGTTTGATATTGTTGGTCCAGGGACGGTATTAAAGGAAGTGACTTGGTTTTTTTTTAGCTCAAATTAATGTTTGCCCCATTTTTTTTCTCATTTTTGTTCCAATTTGTTCTTGTTTTCACAATTTTTTCCCCCTTTTTTATTACTTATATTGTCCCTATTCCCCCCCCCCCCCTTTTTTAACCTATTTTTGCCCTTTTTTTTCTAATTTTGCCACAATTCCTCCCAATTTTCCCCCTAATTTCTTACCATTTTTCACACATTCCTTGACATTGCAGATGAACTCGAAATAAATTAGCAGATCTTCCACATAATATTGTTCGCATAGGGACCTGTACAAGCATCATTCTGGTTTTGGTAGGGCTGTGCAATTAATCGAAATTCGATTACGATTTTGATTACAACAATAAACTATGACAAAATTAGCACAATCGCTAATTTTGTGCTAAAATATTTTATAATATATATATATTTTTTTTTCAAAGTTTTTTTTTGAATTTTTTCCCTTTTTTTAAATTTTTTTTGGATTTTTGTCACTTTTTTGCTGGATTTTTGTCACTTTTTTGATGGATTTTTGTCTTTTTTTGATGGATTTTTGTCATTTTTTTGCTGGATTTTTGTCAATTTTTTGCTGGATTTTTGTCTTTTTTTGATTGATTTTTTGTCATTTTTTGGATGGATTTTTGTCATTTTTTTGATGGATTTTTGTCATTTTTTGGATGGATTTTTGTAAATTTTTTGCTGGATTTTTGTCTTTTTTTTATGGATTTTTGACATTTTTTTTATGGATTTTTTTCATTTTTTTGATGGATTTTCATCACTTTTTTGATGGATTTTTGTCATTTTTTTGATGGATTCTTGTCTTTTTTTTTGCTGGATTTTTGTCACTTTTTTGCTGGATTTTTTTAAAGGCAACAAATAATCGTTTGAATAATCGTGATTTCAATTATGACAAAAATAATCGTGATTATTAGTTTTTCAATAATCGAGCAGCCCTAGGTTTTGGTATGGAAAACCAAGTATCGTTCCAAGTACTGGTATCAAAATTCTTTTTATGTTTCCCAGCCCTCGTCTCAAGTGAGTTGTTGGCCCATGTTTAATATCTTGTTCTTGTAGGTCACAGACCAGAGCGTCCCAGCAGTCCTCGCTACAAGTTCAACTTCATCGCTGACGTCGTGGAGCGGATAGCACCCGCAGTGGTCCACATTGAACTGTTTGTGAGGTGTGCATTCATAAATATTATTATTATATTTACTGAACCATCTTAGTCACAGCGGCTTTTCTCTGTCTGCAGACACCCTCTGTTGGGCCGCCACATGCGCCTGTCCAGTGGCTCTGGGTTCATGGTGACTCACTCCGGCGTGATTGTCACTAATGCTCACGTTGTGACCACATCCACCTCGGTGACCGGCCGACCTCAGCTGCGCGTCCAGCTCCACGACGGAGACGCCTATGAAGCTGTTCTCCGAGATGTAAACAAGAAGACCGACATCGCCACAATCAAGATCAGCCCACAAGTAAGAGACAGACCTGCAGCACCACGAGCCTGTGAGCGACATGCACCGGAGGGAAGGATACTCATTCATTCAGAGGTTTTTACGGGAAGATTTTATAAACATCTGTGACTCAGGGGCGGCGCTCAAGTGTGTATTCTCACACCCGTATCTCAAATAGTTGGGCAGTGTGGTCAGGTTATGCATGTGCTTTCATATTCTAACCACAGGCCTGTTTGACTCTCTTTTAGTCATTATTAGGAATCTTTTACTACACTCCTCCAGTGCATGCCTTAATGTTCTGGACATTCATGTGGTGTGAGCAAATGTTTTGTGTGTGGTTTGTGTTTTATGCCCAAACTGATGAGTGGATTGTAATAATAAACGCAGTAGCCGCCATAATAGTAATCAGTATTAGTCAGTATTGCTACACTAGGGCTGGTTACCGTTACACGTTTCTCGATACAGTACTTTAATGATACTTCATTTTCGATATCGATACCTGAACTATACGTTTTTCGATACCTATCCTAAAATATTTGTCATCTAGAACCAGAAAACAGATTAATAATGTTAATAAAAATTCCTTTCCTTCCATTTTATTTATTTTACATTTGTATCATTTATTTGAAGTGAAACCACGAAACTTCCTTTAATGACAAAAGGGCAGAAAAAAAACACAATTTTTTTTTCCCATTTTGAACCAATCCCCCATTTGTACTTTTTTTTAAATTAATTTTTTCCTCTTTTTTCCCCAATTTTCCTCAATCTTTCCTACTTTTTCCCTATTTTTTGCGCTTTTCCCCCAATTTTTCCTAATTTTCCTCAATCTTTGCTACTTTTTTCTCCTATTTTTTGCACTTTTCCTCTAAATTTTCAAATTTTTTCCCCAAATTTTTCCTACTTTTTCCCTATTTTTTGCACTTTTCCCAAATTTCCCCAATTTTCCTTATTTTCCTCAATCTTTGCTACTTTTTTTTCTCCTATTTTTTGCACTTTTCCCCTAAATTTTCCCCAATTTTTCCTAATTTTCCCCACATTTTTCCTACTTTTTTCCCCCTATCTTTTGCACTTTTCCCCCCAATTTTTCCATTTTTCCCCCCTATTTTTTCTACTTTTATTCCACTTTTTTTAAGGACCAACAACCTAAACTTGGATCAAAAGATTTACCCACTTTCGATACTTTTTTTTTAGATACCAGTAGTACCTAAACAGTGCACAGCCATACGCTACACCAGTGGTTCTCAGTCTTTTTTTTTACCCCCAAATCACTGGTAAGTAAGTAAGTAAGTGCTTGATTTGTCATTGTGCAAGCGTAACAATTGTGTTCAGGTATTGGTCTGGCGTTTGCGACCCCAGTTATAAGAAATATATTTATTGGGACAAAGCCGTTCACAGTAATCGAAGTAGCATTGCCCCTAATATCCGCAGTAGTGGTCTCAGTAATAGTATAATGTGACCAGAGCGTTGTGTTGTTCTGATGCATCTGTGCTCTTTAGCAGAAGAAGCTCCCCGTCCTGCCCCTGGGCCCCTCCTCAGACCTCAGGCCTGGGGAGTTTGTGGTTGCCATCGGCAGCCCCTTCGCTCTCCAGAACACGGTCACCACGGGCATCATCAGCACCACGCAGAGGGACGGCAAAGAGCTGGGCATCAAGGACTCCGACATGGACTACATCCAGACCGATGCCATTATCAACGTGAGGCGGTATCTTCACAGAAATGCTGCTACTTTCTGTTTTGAGTGTTTGCACCTGACTTGTTTTCTGCTCTTTTAGTACGGGAACTCAGGAGGACCTCTTGTGAATCTGGTGAGTCATGCAGGAGTCTTCCATCATAGGAAAAAGTTTTTAATAGATTATAAGAGTTCAGCCTGTTGCCAGAGATGAATAGTTGCTGACAAAGCCTTTTTTCCAATCGCTTCCTGACTGGAGAGCTTGTATAGTGGAGACTGACCAGTAGGAAAGAGTGATCTCCAGGTTCAATACTAAAGAAAGCCATAGCAGCATTTTGAACATGTATTCATCCAGTTTGGTGCTTTGTGTAAAGTTGTATGCAGACCAAAGGGAGCAATAATATTATTAAGCAAACTCGTTTTTTGAAAATGTGCATTAAAAATCCTCAATTATTGAAGCTCTCACTGATTAACTTAATGTGTGTGATTTATTTTGATGCCAGTGCTTTAACAATACTTGGGTTTTCGATACCAATACCTGAACGATACTTTTTTCGATACCTGCTAAGTTATTAGTCATATAGAACCATAAAACAGATTAATTGATTTATTCCTTTTCCTTCCATTTGATTTATTTGGAATTTGTATCATTTGTTTGAGGTGAAACGACCAAGAAGCTTCCTTTAACGAAAAAGGGCAGAAAAAACACACTGTTTCTTGTTTTTCCCCATATTTAACTTTTTTTTTCTTTTTTTTTAGCTGAATTTTTTAGCTGAATTCCCCCCCAATTTTGCCCCAATTTTTTTTTTTTTTTTTTTCCTGAATTTTTACACTTTTTCCCACATATTTTCCCCAAATTTACCCAAATTTTTCCATTTTTTTCTGCTTTTTTGTTTTGTTTTTACCCTTTTTCTAAAATAATAATAATAATAACTTAAAAAAAATATATATATATAAATATATATTTTAGATTTTGATAACCAACAGCACCAAAACCTGAATAGAAAGATTTTGTTTTTACTTTCGGTACCTGATTTTTTTTTTTGATACCAGTCTGGTGTCCTTTAACAGTACCCAGCCCTGTTAATGCGTGTATTTGTGTGTTCAGGATGGGGAGGTGATCGGCATCAACACGCTGAAAGTCACCGCTGGGATCTCCTTCGCGATTCCCTCAGACCGGATCAGCCGCTTCCTCACAGACTCCCAGGTCAAACACAAGAGAAGTCGAGGGTCAAAGATTATCAAGAAAAAAGGTGACGGCAATGATTGTGTGTCTTTAAACAACAACCACAAACCCTCCATATTCTTACAGAGAAAACTCGACAGCAAAGATTTACCAATGAGCCACAGTCTGACGAAGGTAAGGCTGAAGATGTTTCCTAACTCTGTTTGTACGACTAACACTTGTGTTTTCTGGATAGAGGCGTCTCGTGGCAAAAGGAGGTTCCTGGGCATCATGATGCTCACAATTACAGATGAGTAAGTTTATAAAAAGTCAAATACAAAGCTAGTTGCTGTTAAAGGGCCTATATCCTGCTATTTTAGACCTTCCAAAGTCAACCACAGGCACATATGGTTAAAGGAACAGGCCACCGTTTTTCCATACTGAGATATCTTCTTACCTTAGCTTAGACGAGTTGATGTGTACCTGTCCTGTCTTTACATGTGCGCTCAGTCACGCGAAAAGACCAAAGACGTTGTTAGCATTTAGCCTCTCCTCCTCTCCTCTATGGGGCCAAACAGGGTGAAGTTAGAGTTAGTTAGTTTTCCCTATTCAAATACATTTATGTGAGTAGTTACACGATCCAAGTATAGTTGCACAAAATTAAACATTTCCTATGCGGATAAAAAAGGGAACTATATTGTGAGGCGTATTAACACCTTAGGAGCACTTCGACATCTGCGCAGTAATATCTTTATTTGACTGCGTGGACGTCAAATCTCCTATTCCTTTAATATTTCGTATCGGGCAAAATGATAATTTATTTACCTCTTAACACACACCTGAAACGAGCACATAAAAGCTTCTTGGTCAAAATGGCCAAAATAGAGACGAAAATGAGACAAAAAAAACAAGGATGAAAATGCCAATATACCGTAAGAGCAACAAAAACGTAACGGTCTATTGTGCATGTTTTTAGTGGTAGGGGAAACCTACGCAGACGCGGGGGAGAACATGCAAACTCCACACAGAACAACCCCGTCCAGGTGGGAATCAACGGAATTACGAAAAAGTGACGAAAAGCGATGAATATGTGGCAAAAATCTGACCAAAATCCAACAAATAAGCGGAAAAAATGGAAATAAAGGGAAATGCACTAAAAGTGATTTGTCAGACAGTCGTAGCCTCTTTTTATTAGTTGTGGCCAAGATTTTTTCAAAGTGGAGATATCAGCCCTAATGTAATTTTAGGTTATTTACATAAAACATGTGTTACGTCTTATTGTGATGGTCACATTTATATCGTGTCTTTCTACCTGCTCTTTACATCAAGGAACCGCTCACCCATTCACACTCTCATTCACACTCCACTGTACACAGACACTGGAGGCAAGGAGGGTGAAGTGCCTAAATCCCGTCACTCAAAGGCACTTCCTAGAGGGGGCGGGTCTTTCCAGTCAAACACAATCATCTTCAGCCGAGTCTTTGCATTGTATGTGCATTGCATGATATAGATACAGACGGCATCTCTCGCCCATATATGGTCATTTTTGAAAACAGTTAAGGGGGAAAACAAGTTTGAAAAAATGTATATTTTCTCTAATTTTTCAAAAACTACTGTAACAAATGCTGAAATATGAACATAGTTTCTACTAAATAATGATACAAAGACATGGGGAGGAGCAAAGTGGTTCAACATCCCATAAATACATGAATAACGGAGAATGCTAACTTGATGCTACATGTTAGCATCGGGCTAATGCTAACGGTTAGCTAGCGCTTGCTACAACTGCCGTTTTTTCACTTCTACTGAACAATCTGCTGTGAGAAAATATTCAAATGGGCCCGGTTTTCACTTGACTTTATTTCTGTGTGATAAATAAGTTCATATTCCACCAGAAAATGGCAAAAAAGAGTGAAAAATTGTGTTTCTCTAAAGATTCTATTTTCCCCCTCCGCAAAGCCACGCCCCCTTCTATGACGAGATGCCGTCGGTATCTATTGGACCTTAAAGCGTTGTTTTTGTGAATCCTTTTTAGTCTCTTTTTTTGTTTTTTTTAGTCTGGTCACGGAGTTGCAAGACCTGAACCCAGATTTTCCTCATGTGAGTCATGGGGTTTTGGTGCAGCAGGTCCTTCCAAACTCTCCAGCAGAAAGGTACGTTCACACACCTTCAAAAGACGGACAGACGTATTACAGTTTCTTCTTCTTTAATGATTGTTATTTGCTCCTCTCTGTTGCAGCGGAGGGCTGAAGGACTGGGACGTCATCGTCACTTTAGACGGCCAGCCGGTCTGGAGCATTGAGGACGTCTGGCTGGCGCTACGAGGCCACAGTCCACTCCTGTTGGAGATCCAGCGAGGCCATGAAAGGCTGTTGTTTCACATCGAGCCGCAGTAGAAAGTTAGAGCAACACTCACAGCAAGTATCACCTCTGAAAAAAAAAAAAAAAGCTTTCCAAGTACAGTGTCAAGAATGAAGATATTAAGCTTATTTTAAGATTGGGTTTAAAATAAATGAGTTTGATGCAGGAAAAATGCTAAATAGAACTCCCGGTAACATTTTATAATAACTACACCTTACTTAGCCTTAATAAATGATGAGTTAACACTTAATTCATCATTAGTTCAGCGTGACTAATTAATAACTACTTAATTAGAATAGGTGTAAGTATGTGAGGAACTATTCATCATGTGTTAGGGAATTGTTCAGATGAATTAAATGTTAACTCATCATTTATAGCAGGGGTCACCAACCTTTTTTCAGCTGAGGGCTACTTTAAGAGCATTAAGTTGTTCGAGGGCTACCAGTTAAAAACAAATCCTAAAGACTTAAACGCACACTGTTCACTTATAGGATATTGACCCCACATTATATTAAAATAGCTTTATTTTAAACTCATACTGAGTCACAAGAACCGAAATAACTGTAATTTTAAGAATTAGATTCAAGAAAATGAAGTGTTTTAAAAAGTCCCAAAGGGCCCCTGGGTGCCCGCGGGCAACACGTTGGTGACCCCTGATTTATAGGGTGTAGTTATTATAAAGTGTTACCTGTATTTTTTATTAGTAACTGTGTTTTTTTAATAACTTGGTACTGCTTAAAATACGGTTACGTGAGTAGTTACGAGATCCAATTCCAGTCACACAAAATTAAACATGTTGATTTTCTAAGCAGATAAAAAGGGGAACTATATTGTAAGGCGTAATAGCACCTTAGGAGCACTTTGACGTCCGTGCTGTAATATCTTCACACCTAAAGAATACTGAAGATAGTTCTATCTGCTGAAAAGACATCCATATAGACAAAAGAGTGAAAAATTGTGTTTACCAAAACATACTTCCTTCCCCCTCGGCGAGGCCACGCCCCCTTGTATGCCGTCTGTAGTTTTTCATTTTTTAAATTAATGATTCAAAACATTATTCAGTTAATTATTCAAAAACGACTTTAATAAATGGTGAATTATTGATATAGTTTCTACTAAATAAAGATACAAAGACATGGAGAGGAGCAAAGTGGTTCAACAGCCCATAAATAACGGAGAATGCTAACATAATGCTACATGTTAGCATCGTGTTAATGCTAACGCTAGCTACGACTGCCGTTTTTTCGCTTCTACTCAACAATCTGCTGTGGAAAATCATCCATATGGACCCGATTTACACTTGACTGTATTTGTATGCGATAAATAAGTTCATATTCCACCAGAAAATGGCTAAAAAGAGTGAAAAACTGTGTTTCCCAAAAGATTCTGTTTTCCCCCTCGGCGTAGCCGCGCCCCCTTCTATGATGCAATGTTGTCTGTATCTATTGTTGAACAAAGTGCTTCACAAAGGTCTAGACTCCACAATATGCATTTTGGCCATGATTCTGTATGTGCTTAAAGCTTTGGAGTAGAAATGTCTTAAAAGAAAGGTTATAAATTGGTCAGGCGTCTGTGCAGCTGTGGATAGGCAGTTTGTCAGTATCAGAACCATGTAAATATTGTGTAGATCAAGTTTATACAGCATAAATATTTTAGTAATAACACATTAGGTCTTGATGCTGCTGCTCAGTCGTTGTGTGTAACATATTTGAATAAAACATTTGAATGATTCCCGTGTCTGTCAGTGTAATGTCTGGGAGCAGCAGATGCAGAGCAGACCCAAAGTGCTCTGTTTATGTTTCTCCAGCCTCTTCCATATTTCCTCCACGCTCTGACAGATGTTCTCCTAAATCAAACAAACCTCCCACTAAAAGACAGAGCTCATACTGGAAAATATCATCTCTCTCCACTCCTGTTTTGGTCACAAGAGTCTCTCGACCTCAGAGTGAAAGGTTTTGGCTGCACTACAGAAAGTACAGAATGTGTTTATGTTTGAAGTAAAAAAGTGTTTATTTATTATGCGCTTTACCTTTGTAAAAGTCAATCTCAAAGCACAACTACTACTTCCACTACTACAGCAGCGACCACACTGGCTTTAACCAAATCTAAAAGGTTCTGAAAAAAAAGTGTCAAAATAGCAACAAATACGTGACAAAAAGTGATGAAAATGCAAGAAAAAAAATGATGAAAAATGGCAAAAAAAATATTTTAAAAAAAATAATGAAAAAATGTGAAAAAAAATATTTTTTAAAATGACAAAAAATATTTTAAAAAATGACATTTTTTTTAAATGATGAAAAAATGATACAAAAAGGAAAAAATAAATAATTAAAAAAAATTACAAAAAATATATTTTTAAAAATGACCAAAAAATGACCAAAACAGTGAAAAAATGATTTAAAAAATGATGAAAAATGTTTAAAAAAGCGATAAGAAAATGAAAAAGTGATAAAAAAATGACAACAAAAAATATATTTTTTTTAATTCTGAAAAAATGACAAAAAGTGAAAAACTGATTTAAAAATTGACCAAAAATGATGAAAAAATGACAAAAGTGAAAAAAAAATGAAAAATGACAAAAAAGTGATGAAAAAAATTAGTAAAAAAGGATTAAAAAAATGAGAAAAAATTATGAAAAAGTGACGAAAAGGTGATGAAAAAGTGATGAAAAAATTACAAATAAGAGATGAAAAAGTCACAAAAAACTGTGATGAAAACACAAACAAAAAAGCAGCAAACGAGTAACAGAACAGTGACAAAAGCACAACAATGAATGACAAAAAAGCCACAAAAGAGCTACAGAAAAGTGCTGAAAAGCAATACAAATGTGGCAGCAATGTGATGAAACGTGTCGCTAAACTGTAGAAAATGCACTTGGTTCCGACATTTAAATGTTAATGAAATGTATTTGAGGCTGATGCAATATTTGAGCGTCTGTGGACTGGCTGCTGAGGGTTCGGGCGGCCTGAGTCTGACCCAGTTGTTATGTTGAGGTCAGACCCAGACGTTCGTCATAATGTACACAGACAGTTCAGTGGAAAGGCTAAACTGCAGGACCTTATCCTCACCATACCTCCACTAATATGACCAAAAAGCATTACATTAGATTCAAACTGACATTGAATCTATATTTATTGGGAAATTCTGACATTGCTCAAACAAAAATGATGATCTAAACATATTCAGTTACAGTTCTGGCTGAAATTGACCACTTTTTGTTTTGCTCAAAAGTTTCCCGTTTTGACAAATTTTCCTTCCTCTGTTTGATGAAATGTTTGCAAATCTTAAGTAATGAATTATGCGCCTTTTTTTCCAGGATTTGTGAAAACTGTGTTCGGTTAAAGTGGGGGTTAAGAGGTTAAGTCCATTATTCATTATGGAAGTCTACACCAAAAAAATAAATAAATAAAATCAAGTTGTGATTTGGTCTGACATCATGTTAAAATAGGCTGAGGTCTGATTGATCTCAAGTCAGTGAATTGTACTTCTATTACTTGTCCAGCAGATGGCGTGTGTTGCATGAGCATTTTCTGACGTGGCAGAGCTGCAGCCCCGTGAACAAACCAATTACCTCGAGGTGGAAGGTTGAGCTTCAGAAGAGTTTAGTGCAGATCGTTAAATGAAGCAGGAGACACTTAACCTCTGATCCCCCATGAACCGAGCACATTTTCTATGGTTTGACTTTACCCAAATCTAAAAGCAGAAAAGTGGCAAAAGAGCGACAAAAACATGCTGGAAAAGCAACACTAACACGACAAAAAAGAGCACAAAAATGCGATGAAAAAGTGACCAAAACACGACAAAAATGCTTAAAGAATTTGACAAAAAAGTGGCAATCAGTTTTGTAGGGCTTAGCTTTCAAATGTCTTTCTCTCTTTCCAATAGAGATCACAGGTGTTGCTGCATCAGGGCTTAATATGATCCATATTATCTGGATAAAACATCCAGAAAATATTTTAGATGATTGACAAAAATAGAAAGTGGTAAAAAAGTTTAATCTCTTAACCCCCACCTGAACCGAGCACCTTTTCTCAAGTTTGGCTTTACCCAAATCTAAAAGCTTCTGCAGCAAAGCATAAAAATAGAGAGAGAAAATGAGATGAAAATAAGCTTGAAAAAGGCTCAAAAACGCACCCAAAAAAGACACAAAAGAGCAACAGAAAAGTGACAAAAATGTGACTAAAATGTGATGGAAAAAAGTGGTGAAAAAGTGACAAAAAAGTAACAAAAAAGTGACAAAAAAAGTGACAAAAAGTGCCAAAAATGTGACGAAAAAGTGACAAAAAAAGTGACAAAAATGTGATGAAAAAGTGATGAAAAAGTGATGAAAAAATGACAAATGTGACAAAAAAAAGGGCCAAAAATGTGACGAATGTGATGAAAAAGTGACAAAAATGTGACAAAAAGGAGACGAAAAATGTGACAAAAATGTGACAAAAAATGTGACAAAAAGGAGACGAAATGTGACAAAATGTGACAAAAAAAAGGATTAAAATGTGTGACGAAAGTGCAAAAAGATGCAAAGTGACAACAAAGCAGCAAAAGCGTGAGGAAAAATATCCTTTTAGATGAGTTTGTACGTCTTAGCTTTATAATGAGGCGTTGCACATTTGGTCCAGGAATTGAACCCCAGACCTTCTCGCCTCCACGTGCCTTGGAATAAACACTACAGTCGTCTCAATCAGACCAATCTGGACTGGCCGTATTTCTCTGCAGTTTGTAATAATATTAGGTTGGCTTAGACAAACTTCTGAGTCACAGGTCGCAGCATATGGCCCTCAGCAGCAGCACAGATTGGATCTATTAGAACCGTGTGGAGTTACAGTAGTTAACCGCTTCCATCTGTCGCACTCCCACTGCATGAGTCAGAGCTGACCAGGGCTACTGTGTCTTCAGAATACACACAAATATCAACTTTCACAGTATGAGAGTGCAAAATAAGACAAAAAAGTGATCCGTTTTGTAGGTTTTATTTTCAGTTTCAGTTTATTCGGTCAAAAGTATGCACAAGTTATTTACATTAAATTAAGTATACTTCAATATAGCATTACAACTGACTGAAAAGGTATACAAGCGTTTCCAATGACATCACGCATAGCTCCGGCAGCCATTTTGAATACCGAAGTAGCATTATGTAGTACTACAACATGTAACAATATACTCGGGATGAAAATGAAAGACAACTGATTAACAGTGGCATTTTTATGGACTCTTAATCATTGCTCAAGAAGAAAACAGTTAAAACACGGCCCCAGAGACTCATGTGGATGTGATATGACCAGCAAATGTGGCACAGACGTAGCATCTCTGTCTGTCGAGCTACAGCAGGATTTACTAAAGATCTGCTTCACTCCTCAGACTAAATTAACACATCAAAGAGGAAACAGAAAAACTTTCTATGTGATTTTTACTGTTTGTCATGTCAGAGTCAGTGTTTAAGCTGCTCAAGCCGTTAGCATGCTACCGGTTAGCAACTGTCATCAATCAGCTGTCAATGGCTTCAACACGATAAACACATGTATAAACACTGAGGAAATACTACAGTAACTGCTCAGCTCTGACCTCTGTCACATGTATCCAGTGGTTCAAGGCTTTCTCTTAGTGAGGTCAGAGCTGAGCTGTTGAAGCTAAATGCTAACCAGTAGCATGCTAACATCTTGAGCAGCTTAAACACTGACTCACTGGTTTCTTCACATAAATGCGCATCTCTGGGGCCGTGTTTTTACTCTTATTTTCTTGAGCAATGATTACGAGTACATAAAAATACCACTGTCGCTCAGTTGTCTTTCATTTATAGAGTAGAGAGATTGTTGCATGTTGTCGTACTGCATAAGTCTTCTTCGGTATTCAAAATGGCCACCATAACAACAAAAGTCACATGACTGAAAGGCATGTATAGGCTGAAGCTAATGCTTATATTGCCTACCCTTTTTAAAGTTAAAGCTTTTTGTTCACTTTGTAACGTTGCATCAAACATCAAAAGGATTAGGTTGATACAGTCTTAAACAAACTACTAATACTTTTATATATTCTCTTTAGGTGGAAGAGAGAGGGACATAATTTGAGATCCTCTGTGCAGGGTTAAGAAGTTAAAACAACAGCAATTTCCCATTGACACATTTTCCAGACCTTTTACTAAAACTCTAAATTCTCCAAGTGAGACCAGGCTGGACAGATTGAGCTCCTCTGCAGTTTACAGGACCTGAAGTTGTTCCAGCTGGAAGGACCTGAGCTCCGTGTGCACTGCTGGGACACGGAAGGAAACAAAGTCCTGGGAGCGGAGGCTGCGATGGCTCACTCTGCGTGTGAGGCAAGATAACAAGTATGAAGGCCCGAGCTGGAGAATAGATTTATAAATAAACAGATACCAGTGCAAGAGTCTGCGCATGTTTAATAAGATAAGATAAGGTAATCCTTTATTGATCTCAATGGAGAAATAATGAGGCGAGTACAGGGTGCAGGGGTGAGCTGAGTCTGTTGCAATCATTTTCCAGACTAGAGACTTACTTGACCTAATGCTCCAAAAAGACTTGACTTAGGACTTGCCTTTTGTGACTTGAGACTTGAGGCCAATGACTCTCAATGACTTGCTGTGATTCGCGTTTAACCGATGAAAGACAACAGGATTCAGTTGTAAAACCAGCGTGTCTACGTTTGAATAAAGTATTAGTAGTATTAGCTACAGGCTTTTTCAGTTTCCAGACACAGCACTTCCAGCCTAGCCTGAAAAAATGTTAATTTCTTTGGAGGCATTAAAACAATTTCTGCAGTGATTGAAGAGGTGAGGATTCAAAGACTTCAGATACGTTGTTTGAGGACAAACGTTTGTAGCCACTAGGCAATGAGAATGCGAGATGCAAATCTCTTTTCTGTCTTAGCTGAGCCAAACACACGTGCAGACGTTCACACGAGTTTGTACCACATTTCGTGGCTGTTTTACGCAGCCGTTCAGAGCCCAGTGACAGCAGGGCTGAAGACTGTGCAGAATGTACTTCGAGCAAGGGCGAATCCGAGCAAACAGGGCTGGGGCAGTACAGGGGAACCCATGACTCAGAAACTGTCAAGCAAAAATAAAAAACATTATTTTATATTTATATTCAAGACTGCAGGAAAAGCAGCTCAAGTATTAAAGACTCTTGTTTCAGTTTTTGTGACTTGACTTGAGACTTTAGTGACTCCCACCTCTGACTCCATGAAACACGGCATCGAGCTCAGAGCTGACAGAGGCATTCATGTAGACCAGCCATTCACCAAGTCTGGGACAACGCGGCCCCGATCCGAAACTCTCTCGGGGGGCCCCCCCAACAATAATAATATATGTATTATTTTACAGCTAAAATGACATAACAGCTACATCTAACAATGACTGTGGGCAAAAAGGCTGTTTTAAAGTAATGCATTTAACAAATAAATGTAATTCTGCTTTTAAAATATATATCTTTTTAATGTACTTGTTTTGTAGACAAGCTTTTGGGGGCCCCCTGTGGGTCCCCTGAGGCCCCCACTTTGGGAACTACTGATGTAGACGGTATCTGCATAGTCTACGACGCTCATGACGGTGGCCGACCCCGACCACCACCTCCAGGGTCCAGACAAATGCAGTCAGTGCATAATAATATTAGCTGGTTGAGAATCAGTGAAGTATAATGAGAGAGTGAAAACTCTTTGGGGTCTGGAGCTGGACTCAAGTCTGTTAGTTGGAAACCCCAATCTAAGTGAATCCATATTATTAAAGCTGGGTACTTAATTTTTTGTTGTTGTAGAATACATTTATTTTTACCACCTCAGAGTATGTTGTAAACACAGCCAAAAACACCTTGTTGCACTGGCTTAACCTAAATGTTTATTGAACAATGGAGGATACATGTAGAACCTAAATTAGTGCAGTTTATTTTGGGGGCGTCCCCCAAAATCCCTGAGGGGTAGTAACACCTTGAAAAAAGTTTGGGCCAAAACTACAAAATCCCCCATTCAAATGATGATGCATTCTAATACAATACTGAGATTATAAACATAACACTGTATTTTAAACATATGGTCTCATAATGTAACCACCTCAAATTAGACCAAAATGTCATGTCTAATCAGTGTTACAACTTTTGTGTTGAGCTTTAAAAATGTGAATATTGTTTAAAGTGGCTGTAAGATTGTACTATAATGAAAGCCTTTTAAATTGGCAGCTCTGTGTTCTCGTGATGAGCTGGTTCGGTGAGACTTGTCAGATTGCTTCTTCTGTTCCAGTTCGTCCTCTGCGCTCCCCAGTTAAAACTAACACCTTGTCTTTTCTCTTTCACACTTTTCAGCTGCACCCTTTTATTCTGCAGCCAAAGAGTCTCCTGTGGCGACCTCCAGCTTCAAACTTTAAAAAACGTGAAAATGAGCTGACAAAAGTGTAGAGGACACTGTGGCCTCGCTCACAGATATGCCTTTCTTACTTTGGAAGTCATAAAAGTGACTTCTAAAGCAGGATTTTGTCTTAAAATGTTGTGTATAATCTTCGCATCATACAGAGGAGAGTCAGTTATGTCTAATGTGCGGACACGTGCCACAGGAATCAGCTCTGGACAACAGAATAATAATAATAATAATAATAATAATAATAATAATAATAAAAATAATGTTACTTTAGAGTGGCCCCTTCTCTTTAAGTCTTTCCCCCTTGGACACCTACTAGGAACAACCCCTACATGTATTACTAAGGCTACCCATAGAGCATAATTGCATAAAAAATAGGCAAAAATACATCCTTGAATCCTTTTGGTCAGCCTAGTATGGGTTGTGGTGGCCCCCACCTATCGCAGCTTCTGTTACTAGGGAAAAAATCAGAATCTGTTCTAATGGTCGTCAAATAACGTCTTTAGTGATTCAGCGTAGGTGGCAAAACACGCCATTACGGGTACAGGGGAGGTCGTCAAATGTCGTCTTTATGGGGGAAAGAGTTCAGGACTAAGCCTTAAAGAGACTAGATGCAAGTGGGTCATTTTATACTCACTACTGCCACCTCAGGTCTTATGTGTAACTGCAGCTTCTATATTAAAGGGATATTTCAGGATTTTTGACATAGGGCCTCATTTCCTCCAGAGTGTTGCTGGTAACTAGAGATATTTTTTTTTGTAATTCATACAGTTCTTATATTTGAAGAGTTTCGTGGCGCTAGGCTAGTGCAAGGCTAGCACATTTCTATGGTATCAGCTACACTGCATTAAAAACAGTCGGTCCCGCTCCACAGAGCACCTGAGGCAAATCACTTATAACACCAGACTAACCATATAAACGTCTGTGTTGATAGAATAATTTTGGAATATAACTGACCTTGCATCACATGAATGGTCGCATTTTGAGGGACTACTTTCTAGCAGATCACTCCGCCGCTGCATAGCTTATACAAACACAAAGCAGAATATAACTTATTTTCAAGTGCAAAATGGTTAAAATTGACAGACATTTATATGGTTAGTCTGGCGTTATAAGTGATTTGCCTGAGGTGCACTGTGGAGCGGGTCAGACTGTTTTTAATGCAGGCTAGCTGTTACCATAGAAATGCACTAGCCTTGCATTAGCCTAGCGCCACAAAACTCTTCAAATAGAAGAACTGCATGAATTACAAAAATCTCCAGGTACCAGCAACACTCTGGATAACTAGGAAATGAGGCCATGTGTCAAAAATCCTGAAATATCCCTTAAATCGTGCATGACGGCACTTCGGACCCGAATTAACACCTTTTTGAGTGACAGTGCAGGATTTTAGAGGCAGTTGTGGTGAACAGGTCTGGGCTCATTCTACACATTAGGACATGGCTGGAAAATACTTAATTTTAACTTTTTGAAACTCGTGTGACTGATCACGTAACCGTATTTAAATAGGGGTAACATCAAAGTGCTTGATCGCTTCTAACTTCACCCCCGTTTGGCCCCATAGAGGAGAGGAGGAGAGGCTAAATGCTAACAACGACTTTGGTCTTTTTGCATGGAAAATCGGTGACCTGTTCCTTTAAGGCAAACAACTATTAAATGTGGCCAGAAAGGGCATCTGGTATTGTATTCATTGCAAAAATAAATTTTCGATGCTCTGAAGTTGAAGTGTAGGACATTAACCCCTCCCAGTGGTCTTTATCCAGTCCACGGCTAAGCTGTAAACGTTAGTGTTGCTGACGAAGACGCAGGCGAAACGTCCTACACTTCAACTACAGAGCACAGGAGATGACTCAAGAACCTTCATCAAAGATTACCGAGAGCCTGCACAGACATTTTGCTAAATAAAGTCACAACCGGTGACCTATTTTGCTCATTAACAGATTTAGTTTCCAGTTTTGATGTTTCTTCTGTTGTGGAGGTGATCTCGTCAAGCTCTTGGCTCCACACTGTTTGTTTTTTTTCTTCCAGATTTCATTCTCCTCCTCGCTCGCGGTGAAACCGTGGATAAAAGCCAAAGCATTTCTTCACTTTTACACAATTCCCCAGAACCGGATCTCCCCGGCGCGCACAGCCACACTCCTGCAGAACGACTTAAAGGAGTGTTTGTCTAAATCCTCTGTGTCTCCCCCTCTTTGTCAGTCTGTCAGTTTGCTTTCTACTGACAAAGCTGAGTCATTTTTCCCGCTTCTGCATCAGCCTTTGCCGTCTCCCTCTACTCCCTCGCGTTGCTACCAAGGCATTTCAGAAGCATTTTTTTAAAAATTCAGCACATTTTTCTCACCTCATGACCCGCGTGTGGGAGTCCATAGACGACTCGCTTCACTCTATTATCGCATGTTTGTGAAGAGAAGTAAAATAATTGCCACGCACTGCTGGCGGTGAACTTGGTTTAATGAGCCTATTGGATACCGCACACTGAGCTGGCAGCTTTCTGGTGACTACAAGCATTTCACTGGGAGAAAGAGCTCTTGCTTGCGTGTTGGATGTTTACGGAGCCTGTGGAAAGCCATGGCGGCTGCTTCGACTTGTAAATACAGTTTGATTGGAGAAGGAATTTCTGGGATGAAGCCGCTCCAAAATCTCACACAACACTTAGAATAAAGGCAGACAGGCCACATCTGGAGGGAGCCGGAGTGGAAGTAAACAAAACAAAAAAACAGCCAAGTGTAACAAGAACTGTGGTGTCTTGGAAAATCACATGATGGAGAGAAACTGCAAAAGTCGAGTTCTTTAAACAAAATCTTTGGAATTCGGAGACTGTTGATCAATTAAGTGCGATTTGAAAAATAAACGGACAGACTTGCCAGGTCTGCTGCGAGCGTCACTGTAATTGGTTACAAATGAGAAATCCGCACACATCTGTGACATTTGTTAACGTGAAAGGCAATGACAAAACAAATACTTGAAATATGTTGTTTTTTATTTCAAGTTGGAGATTAAATGCTTTATCTTGTAAGCAAAGCGGTCTTCCCACAAGAATAGAGAATCCACACACTCCCCCCCCCCCCCCCACTGCTCCAGACGGACCATGCTATTTTTGCAATCAGTTATTAATGTAAGAACTTAATGTATTCACACCTAGTTTTTGGCTTCCTGTTGTCAAAGCAAAGCAGCAACATTTCCTTGGAGGCGAGCTGGTGATGCTTCGCTTCCAGCAAAGTAACAGATCAGGCCTAAGGAGAGGTGTTTTCCAGGTAAGGTGCACAAAAAAAAACCCTTGATTTACGGCTGTGGTTATCATGGTGCCTTTACTTCCCCTCACAGTGGCCCCTAAAACGCCCCAAGATCAATCGTTTTGTCGGTTTTCTGGCAAGAGGGTCTGTCAACAGTGAAAACCTACCAGAAACCCGAGAACCTATTGATTCCGGAGCGTTACATTCAAACTATAGTCCTATTCAATCCTATTCAGTCCTATTATTGTATAGGACTATAGTTCCGTTGGACCTGGAAGTGGAGCGATGATTTCATCACTTAAAGCAGAACTAAGTAACTCTTGCCCCTAGTGGCCATAAGCGCCACTGCAGGTGTCGTAGCATGTTACGGATTTTTACTCATTAATTGTCCGTGAGAGTAAATACTACACTGACAGAAAAGACAAAGGGGCAGAGGGATATTGTACATCCAATTACACAATGGAGATTTTTGTTTTTCACTCAAACTTGGCTGTAAATACTATTTAAGTGGTGCTAGCCCGCCGTTAGCTTTGCCTGCTAGCCTATTAGCTTCTTCTTTGCACTTCCATTAGTGTGTATTGGGTCTCTGGGTCTGTGCAGGGAAAACTGCCATTCTGTTTTTCTGGCCAGAGACACCAGGGGGAGATGAAAGACCCCCCAATCATCCCATTAACACTTGTATTACCCCCAGAGGGACTACAGAACAGATTTATTAAGGTTAACAAGTTACTTAGTACTGCTTTAACAAACGTACCTCCATCTATGTCACTTCCTGTCAGCAGCTTAAAAACTCAAATAACTGTTCTGCCCAACATTTCTTTATTAAAATTGCTGCTTCACTGAAATAAAAGGATAATTATAACTTACAACAGGTGTCAACCATCTAAATAAGTCACATTTTCAAATGTACATATGCACTTTAAAGCCACACTGTGTAACATTTCACCTATTTTCTTACAGATATTGTTTAAATACCTAAAACAAAAATGACTAAACAAGCCTGTGTGTTTGCTGTGAGCGGATCAGCTCTCCACAGACCTGACTTTAACTCGACTCCAGCTTGTCTCCATGGAGATGTTGACTAAAAGCAGCTAATGCATGCTTTAAACAGATTATGTCCTCATCCAAACCCAGCCTTTGTATACCCACTGCAAACAATCAACTTTTCTGTGTGTAGGATAACAGGATAATGCAAAATGTTGTGCAGTGTGCCTTTAACTTCTTCTGCCTTCCATCTGCAAAGCCAGTAACATGTTCATTTCCCCATGCATTCATTATTTCACTATTTTGCCCCAGTACGACCCTTGTATCTCATGGTTGGTCCATAGTTTAACATTATGTCCAGTCTATTGCCTGCCTTCGCTTGTTTTCCCACATGCTGCTGCTGGTTGCTCTGCCAGGCTGCCTCTGTGTCGGCACGTGAGGGGGAGCGAGCTGAAGAGGCGGAGGGGAAGAGAGAGGGAGAGAGGAAGAAAGCGAGAAAGAGGTGGAGAGATGAGAATGCGCCCTTCTGCCGTCGGTGTGTGGCCGGACATGTGAGTGTCTTTGAGCGTTAGCGTTCCGAGGAGCCTCTCCGCGCCGTGGCTTTCGGGCCTGAAGACCTATTTATACTCGCACTCCCACGCTCCGCTGTGACATTTGCGCTTGCATCTCTTCACTTCACCCCCCCCCCTTAGTGCTGTCTTTCATCTCATCTTTTATCTTCTGTCGAATGTGTGGTCCTCAGATGTGGGGGTTTGGTGGACCCTCCTCCATCAGTTTCGGCTCCTGGGTCTTGTAGTAGGGAGGTTTGAGCTGAGCAGAGCGGACAGATCAGGGTCGCTGCTGACAAAAAGGTGTGACACACTGACAGACTTGGGTTACATCAACTTCAAGCGCAGGTGTTGACATACAGTGATACATTACAGTCACACAATTTAGGATGACAGTGTTAGTATGCGTCGTTAGTGTTTTTCAAATCACTAAAACTAATTCCATCATTTTCAGTTTTTGTCTTTATAATTACTGCTAAACACCATTAGAAGTTAAAACATATGTTAAAAACCAAACAACAACTAGTCCTTACATTATTATCATAGTATATTATGAATCCCATTATAACGCCTTTAAAGCAGAAGTAGGCAACGTCAGGCCCAGGGGTCAAAACTGGCCCTCCATCAAAGAAGCTTTTCAAGATGATTTGAAGGATTTTTTTCCCCCTACAAATCAGAGATCAAATGCCTGTTAAAGTACGCTAGAAATCTGAAAAATACTGTCAATGCCTATAAAGGGACTGATGCAAGTTAGCCATTTTATACTCACTATTGCCACCTCAGGTCTTATGCACTTTCTATATTAAGCTCGTGCATGACGTCACCTCGGCCCCGAAGCAACAGCTTTCTGAGTGACAGTGCAGGATTATAGAGACAGTTGTGGTGAACAGGTCTGAGCTCATTCTACACATTAGGACACGGCTGGAACATGTAGGCGGAAGAAAATACTTAGTTTTAACATTTTTAAACACCGTATGGTCCCTTTAAAATTTCTTAGCAGAACACCTATTTAGGTCATATGATGTGTATACATGATGTATGATGTATATGATATATGATGTACAACACTGGCATTCATAGATTGTAGGGCTGCAACTAACAATTGTTTTTGTACTCAATTAATCTACCAATTATTTTTTACGATTAATCGATTCGCTGTGAATGGTGTATGAAAATTTTATTTTTTCAAAAAATGTTTGATGCTTGAGGACATGTTAATGGAGTAAACTTAAAGTAAATGTTTGTTGTAGGCTCTAAGTGCTAGTTCTAGGTTTACATCAAAAATACACAATTTTCATGTCATATTTGCACTATTTTTTTTTTTTACTAGAATAGGATTAATGGATTACTAAAAACTATATCAATAATCAATCAGTTGTCGATTAATCGATTTGTTGTTTCAGTAGTAGAAAGTGCTTTACTCCGGCCTAAAATTGTAGGGTCCAGCCCTTGGTCTTTTGACGATGAAGAAAATCGTCCCTCCAGTAAACAAACTTTACCTACCCCTGCTTTAAAATTATCTGTTCATTATACTCTCTTGAAAATATATATTTTAAGTCATGACATTTTGCCCAATAAAAACATGTATTATACATTCATTATATTACACATGTTTTTATCAAACGCTAAATACCTTGAAAAATGCGTATTAACGTGTTATACTTAAAGGTACATTATGCAACTTTTTATGTGGAAAAAAAAAGGTTTATATTTGTGCGTAGTGACCAAGCAGCAGTATGAGTGGTCAGCATGGCGCCTTTACTTTGGATCACAGTGGTCTTTACGATGCTCCAGGATCAATTGTTTGGAAGGTATTCTCGGCTGACGGAGCCTCACCCGAAAACCTCCAAAACAATTGATCCTGGAGCGTTGTAGGGACCACTGTGATCCAAAGTAAAGGCACCATGCTGACCACTCATACTGCTGCTTGGTCACTACACACAAATATACACAAATATATATTTTTTTAATAAAAAGCTGCATAATGCACCTTTAACTCTCCCTCTAGATTTCGCTGAGGTGAACAAACACTATTCATTGTACTTCCATGTGCTCTATTTTGATCCTCCACAGCACTAAAGAACATGTGGCGTCGGGCAGTAAATTAAGAGCGTGTTTGGTTTTGGTGCTGTAAATGTTCATGTATTGAGTTTTACGACAGTCGAGTCACACATTGTGGCTACTTATTAACTTCAGTAATCACTTCATGAAGATTGAATTATTATCTGAACCCGCCTGACTTTTTTGTCCCCTATACTGTTTCTCATGAAGCTTTGTGTACGTCGTTATCAACCGTAATATATCGGATCGTTTCCAAGTGAGGAGACAGTCTGTGTGTGGGAATGTGGCAGTGCTGACAGTCTCCACATGTGGCTCATTATCTCCTTCTCACCTATGTCTGCACTGTCATTATATACCACTATGCAAATCATGTAGTGACAATATTACATCACAAATTTAGCATTAAGGCATGATTAGTCATCTATTCTTTTAATCTCTTTTCCACCGCCTTAACCCAGTGGATCTTTTTCCTTGTGTTTTTGTCAAGTTGTTGCTTTTTTGGCATTTCTTTTCTTTTAATTTGCAATTTATGGGTTTGTACGCTATAAATAAATAATAATAAAAAATAAGATTACATAAAATAAGATTTAAAAAAAAAAAACATATACAGTATGTATATACGTACATACATACATACACACCCACATACATATACATACAGTGGGGAAAAAAAGTATTTGGTCAGTTTCACATAGACATTGTAATGGATTTTGGCCAAATACTTTTTTTCCCCACTGTACATCTACATCTACATACATATACATATATATACACACATATACATGTATGCATTCACAACACACAGGCACATTTATGTACATACACATACAAATAGATAATAGATTACATATCCATTCAACTCAAATTCCCTTATTTAAAGCACTTTAGTCTCAAATTAATAGTTATAAAGTGAAAGGGGGGAGGGGGGTTACCTTGAAAGTCAGTTGTTACCTTGTCATTTACGTTGTATACCTTTTAGTCCCATTCTACATTATTTTATTAACAGTATTTATCCCCCCCCCCCCCCCCCTTTTTTTTATTTCTTTTTTTTTTTTCCCCTCTCCACATCATACACTTAGGTTAAATACATTCTAGTTTATTTTGGAAAGATATTGTTCCCAAATTTCCCATCTGTTTTCGAATACCTCATTTTTAGTTCTGAGACTCATTGTTATTTTTTCCATTTCGTGTATTATATACATTGAATCTTTCCATGTATTCATAAAAATACATGTTTTTTGCCAGTTTTTTGTAATTTGTTTAATCATTATTATTCTCGCAATTAGGAACAGGCGACTCTTTCTTTCTTTTGGCATTTCTTTTCATTGCTTTCTTGTCACTTTGTTGCCACTTTTCTGTTCCTCTTTTGTGGTGTTTTTGTTGTTTTTTCGTCACATTTTAATCACTTTTTTTGTCACTTTACTGTTATCCTTTGGTCGCTTTTTTGTTGCGTTTTCATCCTCAATGTGTTTGGTCACTATTATGTCGCTAGTTTTTTCAATAAGCTTTTAGATTTGGGTAAAGCCAAACTGGGGAAAACGTGCTTGGTTCAGGCAGGGGTTAAAAAGTTAAAGAAATATATCTGAGTTCAGAGAAAACGGCAAAAAACGCTGCTGTGCCACGAGTGCCGGAAGTTGCTGCTTGTTTACGTGTCGCCATGACGCCAAAAATTGCTATATGTTTGTTAAGTGGTGACGTCACAGCTCTACTTCCGGGTTCACAGATGTGCGAGAAACTACAAAAAACTCTTTAATGCCACAATCCATATTTCTGAAACTCAACAGAGAGTTACTGAACATACTTATTTATCAGGCCCATTAGCCAAAAATGCTGAACCTACTGCTATAAAAGTAATCTTTGCCAATATCGGTACATCCAGGTTAGCGGAGATAAATGCTAACGGCGCAGCAGCTACGCCAAAGTTGTCAAACTCATTTTGGGTCAAAGGCCAAAATTCAGCTCACACGGCGAGTCGGGGGCCGCATATAATAGAGAAAATGTTTCCAATAAATGAATAATAATAAGCTGTGATTTGGTCAAAGCCCCAACTTGACTGTAGCTTCATTAATAACGGCTTACACTTGTATTGCACTTTACAAGCCTGTGTCACAACTCTCCTCAAAGTACTACATAGTAGTCATTATTCACTCACTCCACACTCAGTGGTGGTAAGCTGTTATTGAAGCCACAGCCACCCTGGAGGAGACTGTCCATTTACCACGTGGCTATATAATGTGTTGTTCATATCCTGAGCTCTTATTATGTCCCTCTGCTGGACATGTGTGGAACTCTTTCCTTTTTAAAAATGTAATGCCCCCTAATGCTTGACAGGGCAGGGGCCGCATTGCATCATCTCACGGGCCGGATCAGGCCCGCAGGCCGTACGTTTTACACCCTGAGCTATACTAACCCCGGAAGTACCGACTTTAGTACAGAATACTCTTTTATCAGTAGGTGCAGCATTTGAGTCTGAGAAATAAGTAGGTTCAGTAACTCTCCGTTGAGTTTCAGAAATATTGATGGTTGTTTTAAAAAAAAATATATATATTTTTTTTTTTTCTTGCATATTTGCCGATATGCGAGGACCCGGAATTGGAAGTCATGACATCACACAAACGTATATAAGTAAACTTTACTTGCTTCCTTTTATAGGTGTTCAGTAGCTATAATCACATGCAGTCATTCTCAGGAATAGGCAGTTAAACATGATTGAAAAGATAAATATAATATAGCAACAATTACTCTCTAAGAATGAATGTACTTCGTATATACTGCAGTACTAGCTGTGGCACAGAGAACAAGGTGAGTTCAATAAAGCCTAAACAATACCCTGGCTGTGACAAAGATTTATTCTTGCACATTAAGAACACTAGACAGGCCATCCAGGCATCATGGAGGTGATAAGTAGCTCCATATTGTGCTGATGCCGACCATGGGAATTACTGTTATGTAATAGGCATAAACAGCCTCAGAGGCCCGAGGCGGCGGAGGGCTGAGAGCGATGTGGGACCTACCCCGTCTGCACAGCAAACAGGACTCTACACTTTAAGTGCTTCTGCCCTGAGCACGCCACGCGCCCTGGTTCTTGCGTAACTGCTTTTCTGGCCCCACCGACTCAAGGGAAACATGTGAGCATTAGGAGGGTTCCACTTCCTTCTGGCTTTTTCCTCCTCTGTCCCTTCTTCCTCCCCCCACCCCCCCTCTCACTCTCCTTCTTAGCAACAAAAGGGTTTTCCCATCCGCCAGCAGTATAGAACCATTATGCTAACACACAAGACACGCATCTCCACCGAGGAACGAAGTCAAGCTTATTGACCGTCTACTGTAAATTTATTCTTCCGAGAAGCTGTGAACGATTGCGTATAAAAGCTGCCAATGGGGGAAGAGGTTATAAACGGCATCTGGGAAACAGTGGAGAGGGACGCACCTTCATGCCCCTATACAAACATGCATAGTGTATGATGTGCGCATGGCAAATCAGAGCAGCCCACGCCTTCCTACACATGTGCACTCGTGCTGCAAGGCTAACAGAACACATGGGTGCCCCCAGTCCTAGATCTAAACCGGTTTTAGTCCTTGTTTAGTCCTTTTATAGTCTTGGTTTAGTTATGTTAGGACTCAATTCTCTCTTTTCCCGTGTTCACTGATGGTTTAAAACTATCCATGCCAGTTTAAACTACAGTAATTGCGCACGTGATTTTCATCCAGCAGTGGGGACATGTATAGAAGAGAATGACACAGGCTGAAGCCCCCTCTCCACCTCCCAGCTTTGTGCCCTGTGTCCTTACTTTAATCCATTTGCCCTCTCTGCACTCCCCCCCCCCCCCCCAACCCATCGAAAACATACAGCACGTGCAATGCAAAGCGCCACGCATGCACCTCTAACGTGTGGGTGCCATATTTTATAGAACGGCTTTTCAAATCAACTTGCTGAAGTAAATGGTTTTCCGTCCGTCGTTATTTTACTCTTTTGGAGACATCAACCCGAATCAGAGCGGGCGAGAAAACGGAGTTCGAAGAGGGATGTAGTTGGCGGAGACGGTGTTGCCATGGAGATGGGTTGCTCTGCCTGTCTGTGCTTCACCTGCTGGTTTCAGGGGTGGACAGGCTCTGTCACTGTGGGCACAGGGGGGTCTGTGATGTTATGATATGTCCAACAGAGAGAGTGTTTTATTTGGAACATCAAAACCCAAGGACACACTTTATCATCAGCCACATGTTTGGGGTTAATTGTAATGAGGAGAAGCTTTAAAAAGTCGTCCTAAACCACTGTCCTCATTCATTTAATAGAAGATGTAGTATAGAATAAACCCACATGCCTGTAGTGCTCACATTACTGTCAGCTGTGAAGGAATGCTAAGGCGCCTACACAAGGCATTACTTTTCTTTTGTGGGCAAAACCCGATTCATTGCGCATGACATCTCCAATATTAACTCCCGCTCGCATGAATATTGCTCATGTAGCGTCACATGAGCCAGCACCCGACTGCACGTGCTTGGGTGTACAGCACTACAAACGAAAGAGGCGGCGCGGCCAGTGCGCATGATCAAGAGTAAACACAGAGCACTTGAACAACCCAAGTCTGAATCCACTTGTTTATAATCAGGAACAGTCGAAACGGGATCCAAGAAAAACCCCGTTTCAATTTGATGTTTAGCTGAAAAGAAGATTGACGGCGCGGCGGCAGAAAGAGTTACCAGGACCTTTCAGCACTCTGGACAGCGCTGCAGCCGGTGCGCGCGTGGCAGACACGTTGTGGTGTGGTGACCACGGGCACTGGCGGCAGTTGGCGGCGCAAAGCATGGCGGGTTCTCGACTGTGTTGCTCAATCTAATCTTTGCCCCTAAGGATGAACATACCGGAGTTCCTACTGGAAGTGTCCATAGTGGTCGTCGCCGTCGTCTCTCTGTTGACAAACTTTTCGGTGGTGTTATGTTTCACCCAAAGCACCGAGCTGAGGTCCCACGTCCCCGGCATCTTCATCCTAAACCTGTCCTTCTCCAACATCCTCCTCGGTGTCATCAACATGCCCGCCACGTTCCTCGGCGTGGCTCAGGGCGAGAAGCCGTTCGGGGACCTGTTCTGCCAGGGGGTGGCGTGCGCGGAGACGTTCCTCACCACTAACGCCATGCTGAGTATGGCCGCGCTGAGCATGGACAGGTGGCTGGCTGTGGTCTTCCCCCTGAGCTACTCCAGCAAGATGCGCTACAGAGACGCGCTCCTCATCGTGGCGTACTCCTGGCTGCACTCCGGGACCTTCTCCGCGGTGCAGCTGCTCATGGACTGGGGCGCGTTCAGCCACACGTACGCGTCCTGCACCGTGCACCGCGCGGAGGCCGGCCCGCGGGGGGGCTCGTACGCGACTTTCACCGCGCTTTTCCACGGCAGCAGCTTCGCGATTTGCCTCGTCGTCTTGTGTTTCGCCTACGTGAAAGTTTTGCGCGTGGCTCGGTTCCACTGCAAGAGGATAGATGTCATCACAGTGCAGACGCTGCTGCTCCTGGTCGATATCCACCCGAGGTAAAGTTCGTTCACTGCATGGGCGCTGTAGATTCTCTTGACTCGCTGCCCAATATTTATGACATTGTACTTTTTTTGTCAGTGTGAAGGAGCGGTGTTTGGCTCAGCAGAAGAAGAGGAGTCAGCGCGCCACGAAGAAGATTTTCATCTTTATCGGGTCTTTCATCGTCTTCTTCTCCCCCTATGTTATAACAAGGTAATCTACGCTCTGTTGTGGAATAAATGTTTGCTTTAAAGGGTTTGCGAAGTGTAAAGGAAAAGCATCTTCTCATCAACATGTCATGAGTGAAACTTCAACATCGCACGTGCAATTTTTGACAGCAGGGGGAGCACTATGAAGCTTCAATATTTGTCTTGTGCAGACCGACTCCTCCAGTCTGTCTGAGTCTATACTAGCAACAATCTTAAAGGTGCACTATGCAACTTTTGAGGTGATTTTTTTTAATATATATATTTGCATTTGACCTTTAATGACTCAGTGGCGTTATGGGTGAAGCATGGCACATTTGTTTTCCCCTCACAGTGGCCTCTATGACGCTCCAGGATCAATTGTTTACCAGACCCTGGTACTTACTTCGTTTCGTATAAGGGTCTGGATCTTCACAATTGAGCTCCGTTATCAGGTGGGAGGGGTGAACTCCTTTGAAACGATTGGATCTGATTTTCGCTAGCGTTTGGTCGTGACGTATGTAATGCGCCCGAGTGAGTGAAGCAGCTATCATAATTCTAGCATATCTATATCATAATTCTATCATATCTCTATCATTACTCTTGGGGGCATTCCTTGCGCATTCCAAGGATTCACTTTTAATTTCTGGATATTTGGGAGCTGAGCCAGAACGTATTGAAGAGCTTCCATTACATTTGTATCCACCGCCATTGGAAAACAACAACCAGCAAATGCTTAACGTCACCTACAACCCCCGCCTCCCCCGCTCGCTGAATGGTAGGTTGAAATTCAACCGATGTAACGCGGTCACTGAGGTTTACGGATGGCTAAGGCCAGGCTAGCTAACGGGCCAGAAACCCAAAAACAATTGATTCCGGAGCGTCATAAAGGCCACTGTGAGGGAAAGCAAAGGTGCCATGATGCACCTATAACACCACCAAGTCACTAAAAGGTCAAATACACACAAATATCAAGTATTTTTTTTTCCACAGAAAAAGTTACTCAGTGCACCTTTAAAATGAAGATTTTAATCATTATTCTGTAAACATATGAGTTTAGTTTGATGTATTATGTTTGTTTTTTGCGCAGGTTGGTGGAGCTGTGGCCCTCGGTGCACATCCCTCGATACTGGGGCATCTCATCCAAGTGTCTGTCCTACGCGAAGGCCTCCACAGACCCGTTTGTGTACTGTCTCCTGAGGCAGCAGTACAGGAGGGCTCTGGTCAGCGTCATTTGCAGAATCCTAAGACAAGAGCACTACATGCTCCACAGCGCACACAGCAGCACCCTGGACACCACAGACGACAACTATGTGGTTAAAAGCTGCACTTAAGCGTCAGGTTTAGACGATCTACATCTGGCCCCTCGTGCAGCGGTGTCAGGGGTCAGAAAAGTGCCTTGCTCAAGGACACATTACCCTGCACTGGTGGGAGACTGTTACTGACACATGACAATGTATTTCAGTCTTTGACTGTCTGACTTCTTCAGGTTTTCCAGAGGGCTCTTCTTGCCTGTTGAGGCAATGCCAAGGATTACACACCACATCTAAGACAGGGCACACGGGCTCTGTCATTATCTTTAAATGTATGTTTGAAGAGCCACTGTGTTTGAAGCAAAAAGGCTGCTGTTGATGTTTCTGTGAAACTAAAAATATTTATTCTACTATATCTAGACTTGTATTGAGTGCAAATCTAACTGTTGAAGTGTGTAATAGCATATCCACATTAAAGGAAAAAGCACAAATAAACGTCTGGTTGGTTTATATTTGTGACACTAATGACAACACATCTGTTTATTACTTTCCAAAACCCAGCAGAGGCATGAGTTCAAAGCAATCATGAAAACTGAGCACTTTAAAAAAAATATTATTATTAAGTGATAGGTAATACACAGGTATAAAGTGATGGGTATATAAGATATAAAGTGCATATTTACATAAGTGAGGAGGACACAGGACACAATAGAAGAGACAAATGTGGTACACATGGAGGGTTGTGTGATTGGATGAACAAGTAAAACAGAACTAAATGAAAGGGGTATGATCATCTGTGATCATGTGTCATTACATTGACACTCTGAGCTCCCCCCTTCCCTTCTTCCTCCCCCTTCCCCGTCTGTCTGCCTATCTCCCTCCCCTCTCCACCTCTGAAAACTGAGCACTTAATAAATGCCATAATAAGTCAAGTTGTTTGTACTTAATACAAACAACTTGAAATAGTATCACTTTATTTTACAGTACCTTGATACATTTCACCAAACTAGATTTAGTACAATGTTGTGCTCTGTAACGTGATGTGATGATAACTTGTACCTGGGTTAGATACACAATAGAATAACTTGTATTAGTACTTTGCTGGTTCATAATGTAATAGGACATGAGACCCTTAAAGATACAGGCCACATACTGAGATATGTTCTTGCCTGAGCTTAGATGAGTTGATGTGTACCTGTCTGGTCTTTGTGTGTGCCCTCAGTGGCCTCTCCCAATGTATTCCTATGGCTCCAAACGGGGGGTGAAGTTGGAAGCTACCACGCTCTTCCACGGGCACGCACAAAGACCAGACAGGTACACATCAACTCGTCTAAGCTCAGGCAAGAACATATCACAGTATGGAAAAACGGTGGCCTGTTCCTTTAAGGTTAGGGTTACGTCTTATTGCATTATGTCCAGTGGGTCCCATAGACTTCCTATTGGATACTTTTTCCCCCTATCATTCCATTAGGTACAAGTTATGAGGTACAATGCATCAGGGGTAAAGTCAAATAAAGTGTTGCCAAGAAATAGTCTTGATTAAAAAAAAACCTCACACGCGCAGACCCAAAAACCGCGCAGTGAAATCTGATCTTGGCTGCAGAACGGGGCACGGGACTTCTCGGGGGTTAGGGATGATGCTCCGCGCGCACAAAGGAAGGAGCTTTCCCAGCGGCGGGAGGTAATTATCAGCTTTGGAGAAGAACAACAGCCTTCCCCTCTGCCATATCACGCACACAGAGAAGAAGTGAGGCCGACGACAGCGCAGCAGCAGCAGCAACAACAACATGCATACGGGACTTCTGCTGTTCTTTCTTTGGATAACGGACAGCCGATCCGCTCCCCAGCGAACGTGCACACCGGACGAGGAGGTTTTCGGTAAGGGATCAAGGGAAAGGTGGCTGATGCTGACCTTCTTACTCGAAGTTGACACAAAACAATTCCTTAAACTGAGTCATCTGTGCGCGTCTGCAAGTTCTCCGTTCTCCACTCTGCGCGCGGTGATCCTGTGTTGCGCGTGGATGTCATTTATCACAGAACTTCTCGATTCGCTTTAAAGTTAGCGTGGATAAAAGTTCTCCTGTGTTTGTTAGGCTAATGCATATTCACTGCTCTTTTGGAACATGTCGCCCCCTAGTGGTCACTTTGTTTTTCTTTTACAGGGAGATGCAACAACTACGTGTTTGAAGACAGACGTAAGTGTCACTGTGCGTGGACGCCGTTAAGAGGGTGGACACTGGGATTTTAGGGCATTGCTTGACCTTTGTGACTCAAAGTCTTTGAAGAGCAGGACATGCCAGTGCAGGATGAGACAGGCCTGACCATCTGAGAGGCTTATGAGGGAGGTGGGGGCAGTTCAAGTTGGCTGCAAACCGTAAAAATGTGCTTCAAGGCCTGAATTGATGGGCTTCAAATCCTCAATATCTCTGCGCCACATGCCACATAACTCAAGTCTTCATTTTTTATAGTGTTCTGTGTTCGGAGACCATATGTTGAAGACCTGAAATGCTGACCAAATGTCTGTTTTTCTCCAGCAAAATGCACAGAGATGAATTTGGGCTACTGCACTGATCTGGAGTATTCAAGGTGGGTTTCATGGGCTGGTCCTGCCAGGACAAACACACATTAATATTACCTGTCCCTCTTTTGGATGCACTGCACAGCCATTCAGACTTTTCTCCCCTCGTCCCACCTATTTAGATGATGTCCCACCTTTTCCCTTAAAGTTAGATTTACACAAACAAATGACAAATTATCCACCAGTGTTTATGAGTTTTTTGAGTCATTAAATGAATTGTGCTCAATGAAGTCGTCAGATGTCACTGAAAAAGCATTAGAGTTGTTTCACGTCGGCCTTAAATCTACATTTCTAAATCTTTTATTCATAAAAATACCCAAATACCCAAATACCTCAGCATGCTCTGATTACATTTTTTGTATTTTATAAAAAATATTTTTGCCAAATTTGACTCTTTTTCTCAACTTAATGTTATGGGGTTTTTTTTAGGTTTTTTTTTTTTACAATAAATAAATACATTTAACATTTTTTACAAACAATAAATACAAACCATTTCCTCACGGTGGCACAGTGGTTGGACGTGGCCTTTTTGTGTGGAGTTTGCATGTTCTCCCTGTGTCTGCGTAGGTTTGTGGTAAAAAAAACATGTGCAATAGGTTAATCCTCCAGCCAGGTGTTTCTGACCACGGGCCTGGCTCCACATCATGGAGATGGGTCCCCGAGTGCCAGCCCACGCTGGCAGCTCACTGCTCCTACAGGTTGCCCCACGCGACACTGAGGATGGGTCAAATGCAGAGAACTAATTTTAGAGATTAATACAATATAACTTAACTTACATTTAATGCATCGATTTGCTTCATTTGTGGCATTAAAAAAGCTTTAATTTAGCATAGAATGTACATTTGAGCCCCAACTTTCTGGATAAGAATATATGGTGACCTGTTTATTTTATTTTATTTTATTTATTTGACCTTTATTTAAGGTGGGTCCTGGCCCCAGAGAGGGAGTATTTCCATATGTATGTGTGATTTTAATCCAAAATAGCAAAGCAAACACTTCAATGCTGAAGTTTTCATATTCACGACTTATTCCTCTTTGTCTACTCTATGACCCTAACTACACGGGGCTTGTGCTCTTGCCTCACAGAAGTGCTGGGTACTGTAACCTTTTAAAATGTTAAACCATGTATTGTATTATTCAGAACAATTTTCCCAAACATCCTGGGTCACCGGTCTCGAGTGGAGGCGGAATCGGGAGCCGAATACCTTCTCCTGAGTGTCATCCACGGGCTGCTGAACGGGGAGTGCTCTCCGGAGATCCGTCTGGTGGGCTGCTCCGTCCTGGCCTCTCCGTGTCGGAACAACAGGATGGTCAAGCCCTGTCGCAGCACCTGTGAGGCCCTGAGGAAGGACTGCGCACACGCCTTCGAGGCCATTCAAATGGCCTGGCCCTATTTCCTCGACTGCGATCGCTTCTTCGCCAGTGATCAGGAGGGCTGCTTTGACCCCTTAGCCGGACTCAAAGGTACCACTACTTACAAGGTTACAAGGAAGAGCTGGTCTGAGCCTGGATTGGAGTTCAGGTTCAGGGAGGGGTGACTCCAGTTTGACTTCTCCTAAATACTTAGTGTTGTGTGTGTTAGTGCAGTGTGTTAAAGGAATAGTTCACCGTTTTTCCATGCTGATATATGTTCTTACGTGAGCTTAGACGAGTTGATGCGTACCTGTCTGGTCTTTGTGGGTGCCCGTGGAAGAGCTTGGTAGCTTCTAACTTCACCACGTCGTTTGGAGCTATAGGAATACATTGGGAGAGGCCAGTGATAAAACCATCGTTGGTCTTTTTGCGTGACTGAGGGCACACAGTTCTTCCATACTGTGATGTGTTCTTACCTGAGCTTAGACGAGTTGATACGTACCTGTCTGGTCTTTGTGCGTGCCCTTGGAAGAGCGTGGTAGCTTCCAACTTCACCCCGTTTGGAGCTATAGGAATACATTGGGAGAGGCCAAATGCTAACAACATCTTTCGTCTTTTTGCGTGACTGAGGGCACGCACAAAGACCAGACAGGTACGCATCAACTCGTCTAAGCTCAGGTAAGAACATATCTCAGTATGGAAAAACGGTGAACTATTCCTTTAATCTTCTAAATCCTGTATAGCTGAACTAAAATTGTGTCTGTTTTGTGCATTTGCTGATAGATACTTACACTTAATTATATAGGTTTAACTGCATTATGTTGCAAGATATAGTAGCAGTATTGTTTGTTTGTTTGTTTGTTTGTTTGTCAGGACAGTTTACAATTACATTATGCTCGAGAGCAAAAGTGACCGTGCCAGACTGTAGCTTCTCACGTCCTTAGGGGAAAGTGTCACAGTGCAGTCAGGGGTCATTCATCAGCATCACATCCATAACTGTGTAGCAATAATAGGTCACTGGGCATTTACTCAGGTGTGAAAAGAGTAGCATGTGGAAAAGCGGATCAGCAGAGTCTTTTTTGCTTCCAATGCCGATACTGGGGGTTTGACTATCTGTCGATATCCGATATTAACCGATACCAAGAAACTTTCTTAAATGTGATTTGCTTTGAGTGAGAAAAAGTCCATAAGTCCTTTTTTTAATTGTCAGATCAATTAAGTTTTCGTGCAAACGTGACGTTACAGATCAACAATCGATTATAAGCTATCTATTAATACACTGTAATGGAAAAACATTAAACAAGGATCATTTTCTACATTAAATATTCTTGGCTATATTATGACAGGCTTTTATGTTATATTAAGGGGGTATTATGCAAAATTGACTTTTTCAAGCTTTACATCATGTTATTATGTCATTCCCTCATTAAAAACATGCCTGAAGTGTTGCCTTGGCACATTCACGTATTTTTGAGTACTCTGTAAAAACTCTAATGGCGGCCATTTTAGGGATAGGTTTGCCTGAGTCCTCCTAGGAACGCCCCCACCTCCTGGAGACGCCTCCGACCTTTCGTGGTTGGTTTCGAGTAACCAACCACTGCTCCTCAGCGGAACCCCCTCCCCACTGATGCCACAGACAGAGTGTGGAGGGGGCGTGTCTAAAGGCTCAGAGGTTCTTAAAGAGACAGAGGCTTATTTCAAGACATTCGCTACAGCCATTTTGAGAGAGACATTTTATACAAGGCAGTTATTCTAATTTACTGCATTTACGGACCAACAGAAGGTTTGGTCATCATTGTAGTGTGATATAGACTGGTGCTATGTGATTGAAAAAAGCATAATACCCCCTCTTTAATATACCGGTATACAGCTCACATAAAGTGATCTGATCATTAGATTCAAAGATTCAAAGATTTGTTTTATTCGTCAAACCATTTGTGAATGATTTGAAATTATATTTCTCTCATCCTTGATTGTGATTTACAACTTGTGTATTACAAATATAATATATATGTTATTCATTAACAGCGTTTCATAAACTAAAATACAAACAGATTTTATTTTACTAGGCGACTTTACGTGATCCAATCATAGTTTCTTTCCCAGCCTTGTTTAGTTTTCGCTAGCATTAGCAAGGCCACGGCGTTTTGCACAGTAATCAAAAGTCAGTTTTTGGACTGTAAAACCAACTCAGCGTTTAAATTCTTAGTCTGTGAAAGTTTTTAAAGTGGTGAGAGTCAAAACAGGTATCGGTCCAGTATCACATATTTGGAGCCGATATCTGATATTGTATTTTTCCAATATCGGCTCCGATATCCCATACCAGTATCGGATTGGTGCATCCCCAGTCTTAAACGCAGCATTCTCTCAGGTACATTTCAGATTTGGGGGACCTAATACTGTAACACAGACCAATAGTTATTATTAACACGCTCACAAAAAGCTCCACACTCTATGTTCTAGATTGCACTCGCTATTTAGCCCCTGTCTTGAGAAATGACGTGGGTAAATGGTGACGACTTGACATCTAACACAAGCCCTATATGCTAATGTTGGATTAAAGATTGAATTGAGCGTTGATTATATCATGTATTATACCCAAAAATGAACCCTTAAGGAATTGTACAATGGGTAAAACAGTCTGAGGCACGGCGATGGTAGCTTTATCATTTAAGAGGAACCCCTTAACATTTGATCGTACTGGGCATTGAGGATGATTACTAATGAGTTCTTCTTCTTGATTGTAGCTGTTGTACATTTCCCTCTGTCTACTTCCAGCCAGACAGGAGCTCGCCTTGTCCAGCCTCTCTCCTGAGGAGCCCAGCACAATCATCCAGTTCACGCACACTTCAAACGCCCAGATGTACAGCCTCCTGAAGAGAACGGCAGCCAAGTGCTCGCACATCTCCCACGTCTACAGCATCGGCCGCAGCACCGAGGGCCGAGATTTACTGGTCATCGAGTTCTCCAACAACCCAGGAAAACATGAGCTGTGTGAGTGCAATGACCGTGGTGTGATTTCTGCTGAGGCTAAGATAAATATTATTGTGGTAATTAGTCACTTTGGTGTTTGCAAATAATAGCTTTCGATTCAACAGCTCGGACCTCGCTGATCAAACAGCATCAGAATACGGTTCTATTAAAGTCACAGCGAGATCAAATCAATCATAGACTGATAAATGAGAGTCATTGGGCCAGATCTTGTGACTGGCGCAGTCCGTGCGCAACTCTAAACGCAACATAGTACAAGCGCGATCTTGCATGTGGCGCAGGGTTTGCTGCGCCACTAGGGAGAGGGCGTTTTTTTAAGAAAAAGAGGCCGACTGAGGCGTGGTTCATGACAAGCAGCACTCGCGCTACTCTTCTATAGCAAGCTTCACATTATTTTCCTCTTTACATCGCGCTGCCTTGTCTTCTTCCGTAGAATCGACGTCAAATTGAAAACAAAAGCGAAATTGCCTTGAAAAGTCTGTTTGAGCGTATGTTACGCACGGGCTTACTTTAATACTGTAGATCAACGCGCACACCCCTAACACCAAAACAACAACAATTTCCCATAAATAAACCACACGTGCCTTCAAGTGCCACAACACCAGGTCTGATCTGAGTTTTAGGGAGACATTTCCATCGTGTGTCAATCTTTACCTCCTGATGATTCTCCGTGTGCAGTCACAGCTCAGTCCAAAAGAAAGACGCGCATTGCAACTTTTTTTTTCAACCACTCCAAGAATCCTGCAGCTGTAGCGCAAATGTTCCAATACGCTACAGTTTTCTTGCAACTGCTGCATGGCTCTGCAACTCCTCTGCAGCCGATATGACAGTTTCTGATCAATTAAATCCTGTACATTTCGTAACTTTGCGCATTCGAACGGTGTCCAACGCGAGGCTGCTGCCTCTCTGTCCCGCCCGCTCATCTTGGAGGGACAGTTTTATTTCTTTCATCTTTATTAAACATTGCGCGCTGCATCATGCATGTTACGCGTTTACAAGAGAACCCCTCCCTGCAAACCACCGCCTTCCGCAGGTCTGGGGAAAGCATGGGGAGGGGGCGGCACCACAACATCACAATGCGAGTCTGTCCCCCCCTCCTGTCCTGCCCACTTTTTGCGCCAGGTATGACACTGAAGATTGCAAGGAGCGCCACCCGTCTGCGTCCTCGTCTTCTCTACAGCCTGCGCTATGAACCACAAGATCTGGCCCATTATCTTTGTAACGTGGGTCTGTGGGCGGAGCTCCCGTGGGCGGGGCCTCAGTCACCTGCAGTCAGAGCTAATTTTGGTTGCCTGCCAGACACTCCTCCTTTCTGTTCAAAAGAAGAACCGTCTGGACAGCTCCTCGCAGCCGATCATTTCACGATTTTAACCCACATCGGTCCAGTCACGCACCGAGAGGCGGGACTTCATTCCCCCAAGAGGCGCAAGCCGTCACCACACTCCACCAAAACAACAGAGACGGCGTGCGTGGCGAGTGATACGATGTTTTCTTCTGCTCTTTTGTCTTTTTTAAATCATTTGAAAAAAAATGTAATCCCTAAAACCGGAGCAAGAAACAGCATTGTAAGCGTTCCTCGTAAATAAGGACGTTTTTGGAAAGGCTTCCTGTCGTTGTTGTTGCTGCGACGTATCAAGCGTTGCTCTGATTGGTTGATGCCGTCTGTCAATCACGCCCACCGGGAAACCGTTGAGATCATGCTCGCTCCCAGTCTACATGTCTTTGAAATATCTATGAAAAAGCATGTAGTTTGGCAGGACAGGTAATAATTTTGGCACTATTTGCTTTAGATGGCGCTCCTTACGATTCCCTCGCCTGATCAGCTCCACGCCTGCTTTAGTATCTGTTCAAAAGCAGGACTTTGTAAAGAATAAGAAAATAAATTCAAAATGTATTCCGGCCCACATCACTAATGATTTACATCACTATATGGACGAGTAAACCTCCGTTGTTTAGCGCCCATACATCACCCGCTTTAAGACACCATACGCAACTCACAGAATGAAGCAGTTTTCGACACAGTCACATGACCAGATGTTACTGAAAGAGGCTCCGATGCGGTGTTTCGAAGCATCTACTTCAGGAGTGATGGCCTAGGTATGGGTAAACTTTTGAGGCAAGTAAGTACAATTCTCAGATAGATTTTAATTGTCTAAACTCTTGAAACACTGCGTCAACAATGCATCATATTCCTTTTTGTCAGTGCAAACGTTGGTGATTGTTCTTTTTAGCCAACGCATAACGGACTTATTCATGTATTGCAGGACGGATTGAAGGGCTAGTAGGGACGCACTTTGTTTTCCCACCTCTGCCAATGCCATTTATGCCATTTATGCAACTGGTTATCACATCAACCAATGTTTAGTTGCCTGTAGTCAAAGCAAAGCAGCAACATTTCCATGGAGACAAGCAGACGCTGTTCCTCTCCCTTTTGTGGTTTTTTGTTTGTTTGTTTTTAGGTACTTTTCACTAGGGCTGCTCGATTATTGAAAAAATAATAATCACGATTATTTTTGTCATAATTGAAATCACGATTATTCAAACTATTATTTGTTGCCTTTAAAAAAAAGTATCTTTATTTTATTTATTTATTAATCAAAACACTATGCTACGCCTTGATTAAAGAGAGGTCCCTGTTTCACACCTGCCCCCTGCTGGCCAGCCCTCACACCTGCGCAAGTAAACTGAGCAGCGCGGCCTGATGACATCATCACACAGCGCCGTTTGTTTTCATGTCAGACAAAAGCATGAGCCACGGCACGAGAAAAGCGAAGGGAAAATAATCCCAGCGCCATGAAATAACGCAAGTCGGCTTTGCAAAAAAAAAGAAAATTTGAAAAAAATGAAAAAATGTGAAAAAAAGAATGAAAAAAAAAGAATTTGAAAAAAAAAAATTATAATCGATTTTTTGCGATTATGCTAATTTTGTAATCGTTTACTGTTGTAATCGATATCGTAATCGAATTTCGATTAATTGCACAGCCCTACTTTTCACCGCTGAAATGCCCGCCATTAGATGAATACTTGTTTGTCATTATTATCTATGGAGGCTTTAAAGAAAAATAGTGATATATTAATCAAGTCTGTATTAGGGCCTGACCGATATACTGCTATCAGCTATCAGCCGATATCAGCTGATAAAAGGTAGATATTTTCCCGTTTTGCACTGGAGAAAACTCAGAGCTAACCCATAGCTTCCTAGGAGGCAGGGGAGCAGAGAAACATCACGGTGAAAATCTTTCACAGGTTTATTTATTTTATGTTTTTTGCCTATATTTCGGAACCATAAGAGAGAGAGACTTACCCTTTTTTGTTTTGGAATCTGCTGATAGTTGTCTTTAAAACAAGCCCCCTCTGAAGTACCAACTAAACATGAATACATACAGCGCCCCCTGCTGGATTATAGGCATCGGCCTGAGAAAACCCACATCGGTCGACCTTTTATATTTTGAAACCTTTAGTATAATGATGAATGTTTAACTATAGGGTATTTGAAAGATTGAAAAAACAATGACATCACAAATTAAATAACTTAAAGTATCAGCCTACATATCGGCTATCGGCCATGCCAACCCCCTCCATATTGGTATCGGACCCCAAAACTCAAAAACATATTGATCGGGTCCTAGTCTGTATTAAAGCAGGGATGCACAGGGTTCTTCATGCTTTGACCTCTTTTGCAGGAGTAAGTTTGAGTCCTGTGTTGTACAGTAACTCTTTTATCTGCCTGGCCCTAAATGTCAGAGCAAGAGCACGGTTTACAATTTTCAGTCCAGCAATTAAATAGTCCCGGTACATCGTGTTCATCCCTCAGGTCAACAGCTGTTTTCCACCCACAGTCTGTGCAGGGGATTTACCAAAACAGTTGGATTAATTAAAGGCCCCTATGTAAGGATGTACTTTTACGTACGGAAACTTTTATATACGGAAACAAAAAAACTTCAAATCTTCAATCTAGGGCTGAAACGACTAAGCGATTAATCGACGACTAATCGATTATTGAAATAGTCGACAACTATTTTAGTAATCGATTAATCGTTTTCTGGTTCACACAGACTAAAATGGAGCAAAAATGACATAAAAAATATAGTATTTTTGATGAAAACCTACTTTGATTTTATATTTAGGGTCTGTAGTGTTTTTTACATTGTAAATTTCATTAATAGATTTCATTAATAGAGCCTTCAAAAAACATTTCCCTTTAGTTTACTCCATCAACACATCCTTAAACAGCACCACTTAAGCTATAATGTGATAAAAAAAAATTGAAAAAATAAAATTTTCCTACACCATTCACAGCCAAGCGATTACAAAATAATCGTTAGTTGCAGTCCTACTTCAATCTTCAATTTTTATTCTTGTTTTCTTTCCATTGTTCCCCCCAAAAGTAGCCAAATGTTTTTTTGTACACTTTTTTTCCCTTATTTTTGCTAAAAAAAAACTTGTTTTCTCTAATTTTTCCTTTTTTTTGTAATATTTTCCTTATTTCCCCCCATTTTTTACCCGATTTATTCCCTATTTTTTCCCCACCTTCTCCCAATTCCCAAGTTTTCACACATTTCTTGACACTGGAGATGAACCCGATATTGTAAATTAGCAGATCTTCCACGCATTATTGTTCTGTTTTTTGGTTCTAGACCAGTAGTTCCCAACTTTTTTTCCCTTGAAGCCTCCCTTGCACGTGCTGCAGTCGGGCCGCGCCCCCCAGTCCAAAACTGTGGCCCCCACAAATGCATCAAAACATGAAAATAATTGCTAATAAGTGTTTATTTAAAACAAATAAACTGGTGTGTTTAATGCACCCCCTGCAATCCCAGGTGCCCCCCAGACTGGGAACCACTGTTCTAGATGACAAATATTTTAGCATAGGCATTGAAAAAAGTATAGATACAGACGGCAACTCGTCATAGAAGGGGGCGTGGCCTCGCCGAGGGGGAAAATAGAATCGTTTAGGAAACAGTTTTTTCACTCTTTTTAGCCATTTTCTGGTGAAATATGAACTTATTTGTCACATACAAATAAAGTCTAAATCAGGTCCATATGGATGTTTATTCACAGCAGATTGTTCAGTAGAAGCGAAAAAAGGCAGTCGTAGCTAGCGCTAGCTGGCGTTAGCATTAGCACGACGCTAACATGTCACATTATGTTAGCATTCTCTGTATTTTTTTATGTATCTATGGGCCATTTAGTAGAAAACTATATTCATAATTCAGCATTTATTAAAGCAGTTTTTGAATAATTAGAGAAAGTTTACATTTTTCTCAATATTGTTTTCCCCCTTAACTGTTTTCAAACATGACCATATATGGGCGATTTCAGAGATGACGTCTGTATCTATCATTCAGGTATTGGTATCGTGCCCACAGTGCCCAGTCCTATTCTAACAGGATGAGTTTATACGTCACACAACTGCTCGTCCATGATCGACAAAATGTCTGCTTTTACAAGATATTCCACTACTTGGGGGGGGGGAAAAGTAGGTGTAGGGCCTTTAATGTTGTGGACTATGCCATCTCTAACCCAAGCCCACTGTCGCCCTCCTGATCTTTGTGTTTACTCTGCAGTGGAGCCGGAGATCAAGCTGGTGGGCAACATGCACGGTAATGAGGTTTTGGGCCGACAGCTGCTGATATATCTGGCCCAGTACCTTTGCTCAGAGTACGTCCTGGGCAACCAGCGCATCCAAACCATCGTCAACACCACCCGCATCCACCTCCTGGCCTCCATGAACCCCGACGGGTACGAGCTGGCCGCCTCTGAGGTAGAGGATAGCAGTGACCCGGAGCTCAGCAACCTCGAAGTAAATATTGTTAACAACACACGAGACAAAACTGACGATATCCGCTCTTTTTCTGCAAACCCGCTGTGGAGGCAGAGGGAGAAACACATTCATGGTTTTGATTTGGTGGTCCAGAACTAGCTGTGTTTGCAGTTTTCTAGAATTTGGTGTCACACTGTCACATGGAGGAAGAAATATTCAACAAGCAGGTCAGATTCTGTAGATTTGTTATTTTATTCTTGTTCTTATATTTGAATAGTTGGGTGGTGCTAGGCTAGTGCATGTCTATGATTACTAGTAGCCTGCATTAAAAACCTCTTCAAAATCATCCTCCAAACGTTGCCATATCAGATTTGTAGAAAGCTCCTTTGTGAATTCCACGTGTGGTAATGCGGCCGCGGGTAAACAAACTACTGTAGATCCGGTTACCGAGCAGATCACTCCGCCGCTCTGCGTAGCCTACAACCAGGAAGCTGATGCTGCTCAGATATAAGTTATTTTAAATGCAAAATGGTTATATTTCAAACATTATTCAGTCAACACGGACATTTATATGGATAGTCTGGTGTTATAAGTGATTTGCCTCAGGTGCACTGTGCTTGGGTCAGACTGTTTTTAATGCAGGCTACTAGTTACCATAGACATGCACTAGCCTAGCATTAGCCTAGCGCCACTAAACTCTTCAAATATAAGGACTGCATGAATAAAATAAAATGTATGTATGTATGTATGTATGTATGTATGTATGTATGTATGTATGTATGGATGGATGGATGGATGGATGGATGGATGGATGGATGGATGGATGGATGGATGGATGGATGGATGGATGGATGGATGGATGGATGGATGGATGGATGGATGGATGGATGGATGGATGGATGGATGGATGGATGGATGGATGGATGGATGGATGGATAGATAGATAGATAGATAGATAGATAGATAGATAGATAGATAGATAGATAGATAGATAGATAGATAGATAGATAGATAGATAGATAGATAGATAGATAGATAGATAGATAGATAGATAGATAGATAGATAGATAGATAATATTTTTTGGAATATAACTGATCTTTATCACATGAATGATTGTATTTTGAGGGACTATTTTCTAGCAGATCACTTCGCCGCCACGTAGCTTATACAACCACGAAGCTGATGCTGCTCAAATAAAAGTTGTTTTAAATGCAAAATAGTTAAAATGATTCTATCGACACAGACATTTACACGGTTAGTCTGGTGTTATAAGTGATTTGCCTCAGGTGCGCTGTGGAGTGGGTCAGACTGTTTTTAATGCAGGCTAGCTGATATCGTAGAAATGCGCTAGCCTTGCACTAGCCTAGCGTCACGAAACTCTTCAAATACAAGAACTGCTTGAATTACAAAAAAAAAAATATCTCCAGAAATCAGCAACACTCTGGATAACTAGGAGATGAGACCTTATGTCAAAAATCCTGAAATATCTCTTTAAGCTCGTGCATGACGGCAATTCGGACCCGAAGTAAAACCGTTTTGAATGACAGTGCAGGATTTTAGAGGCAGTTGTGGTGAACAGGTCTGAGCTCATTCTGCACATCAGGACATTGTTGGAACATGTAGGGGGAGGGGGGGGAAATACATAATTGTAACATTTTTAAACTCTGTATTTAACTGTCCCACCATAAGATTCTACTACATTGCAAGTTCTGGCCTTCAAATAGTTTCTCTAATATTTCAGAGAACCGTGAATGTGTTTATTCCTCTGCTTCTTCTGTATCTGCATTATTACCATAGGGGCAGATGCTACGACTCTCTGTGCAGCTCACAATGCGATCTTCACCCACATGGACTCTGGATACTGTAGTTTGTAACATGTGCAAATGCTTGTGAAGGTGAATCTGTGAATGGGTTACTTGATGTAAGACATTATATATACTCTTTAAATGCAGCCATATCTAAAACCCATATGAAGATCTTAATGCTATGTTTTATTATTTAGATGCATTAAACTTTGATTCTGCTTCTGTCCTTTATCTGTCACGTTTACATGTAATGCTTGATTTTGTACAATAATTCTGCTTTCTGATGCAAAGACTCACTTTTTCCACAGTGTCTAACAGCTGAACCCGCATGTGCCTCGCACGTTCTCACGCTGCTTGAGCTCACGACGGATATATGGTCTTGTCTTTATGTTAACAATGTAATTAATACTTAACCATGTCCTTGTGTGCACTAATTTTAGTCTCACGACTCATGGTGTGGTCACGTACGTTATACTCCTTCCATTTCTAAGTCCTAACATGCGCAGAAGTTTAAAAATGGCACTTGCTTCAGGGACACTTGCTCAACGGTTGGACGAACGGCCGGACCAACGCTCAGAACTTAGACCTGAACAGGAACTTCCCGGACCTCACCTCCGTGTACTACAGGAACCGCCGCAGCAGGCACTACCGCACCGACCACATCCCCATCCCGGACGCTTACTGGTTTGGAAAGGTAAGACTCAGAACGGAAATAACCCTCAGGTATTTAGGTTCATTCTGACACTGAAAATGTTCAAATTGTGTAAAAAAAAAACACACTCAGGGTGAACATGTGCAGGCAGTGCCCTTGTCATGGGTAATAAAGGGAGTTAACCACAGGGAGACTGTGGCAACTTATTACTGGAAGGTTGGGGGTTCGATTCTCAGCTCCAGCGTGTGCTCCAGCAAATCACTGTGTCCTTGGGCAAGACACATAGCGTTTACTAAGTGTTTGCAAAACTGAGTTACTGTTTCAAAAATGTACACAGTAAATGTTCTAGAGTAACTTTGACTCTGTTCAGACTCAGGGTGGACCATGACTGATGTGGACAGGTCCATGTTACAGCAGACTGCACTTGAGGGTCAGTTCACTTTCTCCAAATTAAATCTGTGGATACCACAGTCCTGTCCACGTCTGCTGTGGTCCACCGTGACTCAGAGGGACAGGGACACACATGACCCTATACATCAGATACAATTCTACAGCTTTTTGTATTGAATTTTGTCTCATTGTTAAAATGTTGTGTTGTTTCTTTTTATCTAATTGTTAATAATTGCTTGATTTTTAATATTTAATTAGTACTTCTGGCTGAAGTCCTTGGAGGTTTCTGCCTTCTTCACCTGTCGGTCTGTGACAGACTGAAGTGCAATGAGTCGTCAGTGTTTTTATTAGAAATAAAGAACACATTCTGTTTAACGTCATGTTTCTGTCACTCATGGTGTCAGATTTTCTTACCTGACGTGTAACTGATGAGAGTAGAGTCAACTCACAGTTACTCTGAGAGGAGTGGGACCAAATACAGTCTGAACAGAGTCAAATTTACTCTACATTTACTGTGGAGCCGAGTAACACTATACTTTGAGTCACTTCTATATTACTTTTGGCAAAATATAAACTGAAAATAGTTATAAAGCCACTGAGCAAAAATGCAGTCAAAGATTTTCTTTTCCTTCAGTTTCCCCATTGTCTTGTGTTTTGTTTTGACGAGATTAGCTACATACAAGTGCAGACCTTAATGCTGCGTTCCAGTTCGGTCAGTTTAGACGCCAGTGTCCATCTTGATCTGGTGCATTTTATTTGGGGGGAGTTTGTCATTTTTCCGTTCACATTTAAATTCTCTTGTAGCTCGAGTTACTTGACTTTAGCTGGGTTTCACATGTTAGTGATTGTAATGTGTCCTCGTGTCCCGCAGGTGGCGCCAGAGACCTACGCAGTCATGAAGTGGATCCGGTCTCTGCCGTTCGTGCAGTCGGCCAGTCTTCACGGGGGAGAGCTCGTGGTGTCCTATCCTTTCGACTTCTCCAGACACCCACAGGAGGAGAGGATGTTCTCTCCCACTCCAGACGAACAGGTGGACAAACACTCACTTTATCACGCACACTTTATCACACACACTTTATCACACACACTTTATCACACACACTTATCACACGTACTTATCACACACACTATACAGCGGATTTATCTTTGTAAACTCTGCTAAACTCTGTGTGTTCTATACTTTACTTAAATGCTTTAAGTTTGGACAAATCTTACTTAACCCTTTGTATGTTTTGTATGTCTACATTTAACTCATATTGCCCCAATAACCAAGGCATAATTATACACTATATTATGCAGTATATTATGCAGTATATTATGCAGGATATATAGGCAGTTTTTGTTAAAACTGTGTACAGTGCATGTCTGTAAACTGAACAATTTTACACTGTAAAAATGCAATCTTTTCTTAGCCAAAAAATGACTTAAAAGTGCTTGAATTATCGGAATTTGTGCTCAATTTTAGTAAGTCTGGACAAATTTTATGATTTATCTTGCCTTTGGGGATTTGTCTTATTTTAAGTGTACATGTAAACATTTGGGGGAGAATACTTTGGGATTGTATTTAGTTACAAAATACAAAATACGTATTCTGTCACTTTGTCCAATCAGAGTACTGTATTCTGAATACTTGGAATACTTTCATGTTTATTTGCACTATATATTCACGTATGAATACGGCGTATAATTCCAAAAATGTCGGCTGTGCTTGTTGGAACACGTTTAATAAACACAGATCACATGACGCACATGTGTTTGTTTGATCTGTGGCAAAAGGAGTTTTAAATCTTTGTTTCAGTTTAGGACAAACAGGACATCGTTAAAAGTTCCTTCTTAATAATGTTGGGAAATATGAGGCTAAAATGTAATGATGAGCACTGGGTTTTTTAGGAAAGTAACTGTATTCTGAATACTCTCAGATGAAAGTGTACTTGAAAACAGTTACTTAAATATTAGTATTTGCATGTATTTAGTTACTCCCCAACACTGCCAGTAAATGTTCTTAATGTAAACAAATGGGTCATTCTGCCAAAAAGGAAATAAACAGCCACAAAATGGCATCACAACCAACAATTACATAACATTATGTAGATATTTGTTTTGAAACTAATTTAATAATATTATTTTAAAAAAAGATAATCCAAAAATCAAATTTTCATAAAAATGTGTTTTTTGGCCTGTGATTCTGTGATCTTTAAAGGGACTAAAGGGAGTTTAAAAATGTTAAAATTAAGTATTTTCCTCCCCATACATGTTCCAGCCATGTCCTAATGTGTAGAATGAGCTCAGACCTGTTCACCACAACTGCCTCTAAAATCCTGTACGGTCACTCAAAAATGTGTCACTTCGGCCGAATTGCCGTCATGCACAAGCTTAATATAGAAGGTGCAGTTACACATATGGCCTGAGGTGGCAGTAGTGAGTATAAAGTATAAATTGTAACTACAAAAGAATCACTTAATTACATTTTCCACTAAGAGATCTCATTATTTTTACTGTTTTATAGTATTAAAAAAATCTTATTTCTATGTAATATTTGCAGTTTTATGTGTGTCCCTAAGTCTTTGTCATTCCTGTTACTAAAGTACAAAAACTCTCCACATGTTCTTGGTTCAACGAGTCGTTTCATTCAGACGAGACTTTCCCACTCTCTCTTCGATATTTTACTCTCTGAACTGTTTGTGGACATTTGGAGAGGAGGGGGGGGTCAAATATGTCACGTCATTCGTGCTTTGCATGCTAATAGCATTAGCATTAGCATTAGCCTGCAAGTGGCAAATTGGTCAAATTTTGTCATTCCTGTTACCAGTAAGATAAATAGGAAAAATCCATTCAAAAAATTAAAAAGAGAGACTGAGGGGCCCCCATGCATTTTTGTACACCTAAACATTTGCCAATCTAAAAAACATCAAGAAAAATCATTTTAGTTTTTGGCCGGTTTTAAAGCCTAAAAGGCACCGATTTGGCGGAAAGACCCGAATTATCTCATTTCAAGACAGTCCAAACCTCCTCAAAATCAGCATTAACTGTATCTTAATTCAAGCAAATTTCAAGCAATTTTTTCCAGTGTAAATTATTCAGATTTTATCCCAGAAATACACTATACTATATACTATACTACAGTATATACCATTTTGAGGATTTGTTTTACCCATAAAATATAAACATGTATAATTCTGTACATTTAGATAAAGTAAATTCTCTGCAGGAAATGTTTCAAATGTGTATGTATTTTTTTTTCCTTTTCTCCTGTTGTGTGTCTCCTTACTATTTTTTCTTCTTCTTCTTCTTCTTCTTCTTCTTCTTCTTCTTCTTCTTCTTTGTCTTTTTGCTTCTCCTCCTCCTTCTTCTTCTCCTTCTCCTCCTCCTTCTTCTCCTCCTTCTCCTTCTTCTTGTTCTTCTCCTTCTCCTCCTTCTCCTCCTCCTCCTCCTTCTTCTCCTCCTTCGCCTTCTCCTTCTTCTCCTCCTCCTTCTCCTCCTTCTCCTTCTTCTCCTTCTCCCCCTCTTCTCCTTCTTCTCCTCCTTCTCCTTCTCCTCCTCCTTCTCCTCCTCCTCCTCCTTCTCCTTCTCCTCCTCCTTCTTCTCCTCCTCCTCCTCCTCCTTCTTCTCCTCCTTCTCCTTCTTCTTCTCCTTCTCCTCCTCCTCCACCTCCTCTTCTTCTTCTCCTTCTTCTTCTTCTCCTCCTTCTCCTCCTCCTTCTCCTTCTTCTCCCTACCATCTGATTGTCTCGATCTCCTCCAGATTTACAAGCAGCTGGCTCGTACTTACGCCGACGCTCACGCCACCATGTCCAACAACGACACCGACAGATGCGGCGCCTCCTTTTTCCGAACCCGAGGCATCATCAACGGAGCTCTGTGGTACAGCTTCGCGGGGGGTGAGAGCAAATTCAAAACAAATCCTAAAAACTTCGCTCACATTCACGCATTACACATATATGCGTCTGTTTCTGTGTTTTCCAGGCATGTCGGACTTTAATTACTTGCACACTAATTGCTTCGAGATCACGGTGGAGCTCGGCTGTGACAAATTCCCCTCAGAGGTGGAGCTTTACCCCGAGTGGAAGAGGAACAAGGAATCACTGCTGAGTTTCCTGGAGTCCGTGAGTCCTGGGACAGAAAGTGGCAAATACAGTCGTTTCTGTGTGTTTTTTTTTATTTTTCATTTTGATTGGTTTTGTCAGGTCCACAGAGGAGTGAAGGGAGTCGTCCGAGATAAAAGCGGCAACGGAGTAAAAGGCGCGACCGTTTCTGTCAGAGGGATTAGGAAGGATGTGACGACAGGTAAAGTAAATATTTGTTTAAGGCAAAAGTGGGAGTGGCAAAAAACTGGCGAATATTTATAGCTTTGAATTTGATTCATTTGTTAAATTAAGCCACATATCATAATAGAGTCCAGACAAACCAGATTTTATTGGCATTATTAGAACAGGGTTTCCTCTGGGGCATTAAAAAGCATTTAATGAATTGTGCCAATATCATGAATGCCTTAAATATCATTAAAAAGCATTACATTGGATTCAAACTAAATCTAAATCTATTGTTCAGTTATGGCTGAAATCGCTTTTTTTGCTCAAAAGTTTGTTTTATTTTAATTTTATTTATTTGACAGGGACATGTACTAATTTCCATCTGCAGTATGGTATGGTATGGTATGGTATGGTTTTTATTTAGACAGGGACAGTGAACAATTTAACATTGACCAAAAGGAAAGATGCATTGTGCCAGGTTATAGCAAAGATGCTAATTTCCACCTGTCGTCCCTGGGCAGGTTGATGTTACAGCACAAAAACTGATTTTAAATGTAGATGAATACTTGACCATGGATTTATACATTTTGACATCATTAAAAACATACATTTAATTTAAACAAGATTGGAACATTTTCTACCGGTCCTTTTTCTAGGTGAAACGGTCGCTCCCACATGACGTTGCAGATTATGATTGCAAGTTCGTTTTTCTAGAAGCCATTTTTTAGTCAAATGCGCAAAACTTTTGAATGTCGTACTTGAAATAATCTCTGTTGGCAGTGTGTTCCACTGACCCGATCACAGAGAAGCAGATTTAGCGAAGGCAGTTTTACATGTTGGGACGCTGCATTCTCCTCTAGAAGTGGATCGAGTAGCTCGAGTCATTTTATCAGTACATAAAGTTATACATTTTCTCAGAGGGGGTGCAGTGACTCCATGGATAATTTTAAAAAGTAAGCAAACATTAGAGTAGAATATTAGGTTTGTAAAATTCAGAATTCCATACTTCTTTAGTATCTGACAATGGTGATGGCGCCTGGGTTTCTTATCATGGATCTTGAGTGCAGATTTATATAATGATTCAAGAGGCCCCAGAACCGTTTTACAGCCCTGTGACCAACTCGATATACAAGACATAAAATGTGACAAGATCATTGAGTTCAGGTACAAATGGGACGCCTCTGTGGTAAGGGACCCCCGTATGTATCTAAAGTTGGACAAGTTAAATTTGAAAGAATTTCAAAGTTTTTTTTACAGGATTTTTGAAAGTCAGAGTTGGGTCCAGAGTTACGCCTAAGTAGGTGAATTCATCAACATTTTTTATTTCATTGCCATCAATAAAAATAGTTAGATAATTTATACGTTTACCTCTATTTGTAAAAAACAATGCCACTGTTTTGTCACTATTTAATGTCAGACAGTCCCCGACAGACAGACAATTACAAAACTCTACAAAAAGCATAAAACAATTCATAATATTTACAGACAGTATTTCCATTTTATATAAAATAAAATAAAAATAAAGGGAAAAAACGTGTTCCTCTATAGTTTATACCCACCCCCATACCCTTCTCAGATGTAACATTTAGTTGTTGTTGTTTTTCTTTAGTGCTGACATGTTTGAGTTCCCAGAAAATGTTGTTTCACACTCAGGCAAAATCGTTTAAAGTCTTTGCATGATTTTATTGCAGTTTGAAGTTTGTTCCATTCTGAGATAGTTTTAAAAGAAAATGCCGATTGTCCTGATGCTGTTTTTCGTTTTGGTGCATTGGCCAATAGCTGTTGATCTTGTTGTTCTGACTCTGATCAGATGTTAACTGGACAAACCTTTTCAGTGGTGGAGGTGCCACATTATTAACAATCTTGAATAGTAACTTTAGATGGGCTGACTTAACTATATACTCAAAATTGAGCATTTTATATTTTTGATGAAATGCATTCATGTCATTAAACTACAGGAGCTCGTCATAGAATATCATGAAAAAGTGCATTTACGTCTGATATTCAACTTAAACTGTGAAACTAATATATGATATAGACTATATATGAGATATGTAGAAGCTTTATTTGTTATAATTTTGTGTTAATGATTATGGCTCAGCTTGTAAAAACTCCCAAATTAAAAATCTCATAAAATTAGAATATTATAAAGGTCCACGATGCAACTTTTTAGGTGAAAAATAAAAAAATCTTATTATTTGTGTATATTTGACCTTGTAGTGACTAAGTGACTTTATGGTTGCAGCATGGCACCTTTGCTTTCCCTCACAGTGGCGTCTGTGATGCTCCAGGATCAGTTGTTTTGGGGTTTCTGGCCACTGGTACGAACCCATAAAAGCACCAATAAAGTCACTTAGTCACTACAAGGTCAAACATACACAAATATTACGGGGGGTTTTTCACCTAAAAGGTTGCATCGTGCAGCTTTAAAAATGGACTGTAAACCATAATCATCAAAGTGATCACAAATAAAGGCTTGGCATATCTCACTTTGCATGACATGAGTCTATATCATTAGTCTCACAGTTTAAGTTGAATAACAGAAGTAAATGCACTTTTCCATGAATTTTCTAATTATATGACGAGCTCCTGTAAAGTATTTGGGCATTAAAAAGCATTAAAAATGTGACCGGCTTCTGCCTGTATAAACCCTGTATAAATGCTCATTTCTTAATTAGTGTTTATTTCAAGCACACAATGAAAAAGTGTCCAATGTGTACAACATAAGACAATGATCCAAAGAAAATCCACCGCTGCTTGAAAAGGAGTGGGATTGAAGTTTAACACTTATTAATTCCCACCCCCTTTTCCAAAATCTTAATACAATAGTTTACTTCCTTTGGTTGTATCCACTTTCTTATAAAACACAAGCACATATCGTATTTATATATTAAAATATATTTATATGCTAATACAATATATCAGCAGCTTTTCCTCTTACTGTTTCCCATTGATAGTGTGAAATTCAGTTTTCTTCTCCCACATACAGGACCCTCCTTCCCTTTGAGTGAACAATTTTTGTACATTTTGAGGTAAATCCTTTTGCTTTGCCTTATACGGATCACATTGTCCAGTGGGGGGGTCCCGAGTTGTTGGTCTGGTCATTTTTAGGGGTCGCGGTCCAGAGTGTTTGAGAACCCCTGATTAAAACATCATAATTCACTGAGTGGTTCTCAAAGTGTGACACGCTACACTGCAAAAAGGTCATATCAGGGTACATTTACCCAAGTACTTGTCCTTGAATAACGTTTTGAAGAAATTGTACTCCCTAGAGTAGTTTTATGATACAGTACTTTTTACTTCTGCATAGTAGTAAAATTATAATGAAGTATCTGTGCTCTTACATGAGTAAAAATGATTACTTTTTCCACTGTGAGTGAATATTTAAGCGATAAATGCCTCATTCATATAAAACGGATAAACTGTAGTTTCTCTCATGCTCCTTGTTCTTTAGAATGATTTAGTTTTTCAGTATTTTCTGCCATTTTCTTGGAATTTTCTTTACAAACATCTCGATTTCCACATGATTTTATGCTTTTTTTCCACACAATTTATGGCGTCGTTCAAAATAAATCCGACTTTTTCGCCCAAACAGATACTCCCAGAACTCAAGTAACATTTTCTTTGTGTACCTTTTTTACTTGTACTTGAGTAAATGTATTTTAAAGTCACGTTATTCTTACTTGAGTTAATATATTGTCCCCACCTCTGCTTGAAATAAGTAAACCATTCTTCAAATAAAGTGCTAAATTGTCCGGGATTTGAGAGCCAAATTTCAAAAAATCTGTCTACGGGGCGAGACATTTACACTTAGATCAAGATAAAAGAATTCACCGCACTCAAAACTAGATGAGAAATCATAATTTACTTGAAATAAACGGTTTTATCTTAATTTAAGTGTAAATATCTTGCCCCATGCCCCAGGTTTGCTGATATTAGACTCTCAAATGAGTTTTTGCAGTGTACTGGTGGTGCTCGGGCTGATTCAGGGATAGTTTTATGTTAGTTTATATGTGCGGTTTGTAATGTTTGAGAATCATAAATGTATTGGTCGACTCCTGGGTTTGGTTTGTGTAACTGCCGAAAACAAAGTGAAAAAGAGTTGATAAACAAGGCAGTAAAATCACAGGCCGACAACAAACCAATTAGTCTCAGCCTCACAGCGAAGCGGTGCCTCGTCCCAGTCATGAGATCAGAGATGACGAGATTCATCCCCCGTCCCGTCAGCGCAGAGATACAGACATGTGTTTGTGGAGGAGATGATGATGATGATGTTGCTCAGTCTGTTTTCTGTTGATGAGGTGAATCTGCCGCTGTGTCGGCCATGAAGTGATTCTGTAATGAACGTCTAAACCCCCACGGGAAGAGAGGACGAGAGGGGAATATCAGCGGAAACGAGGCGGAAACAAGGATGAAAACGCAACAAAAACATGATTGGAAAGCAACAAAAAGCAACAAAAAAGGGACAGCAAAGTTTTTTTTTAAATCGTCCAAAAAAGTGTCAAAAGTGAAAAAGAAAACCATCAAAAATCATCAAATTAAAAAATAAAAAATCCTCAGAAAATTGTCAAAAATTGTCAAAAAAGTGACAAAAAATCGTCAAAAAAATTGTCAACAAAATCGTCCAAAAAAATTCAGAAATCGTCAAAAAAGTGACAAAAAATCATCCAAAATTTGCCAAAAAGGCTGACAAAAAAGTGACAGCAAAGTTTTTTAAAAAATCGTCAAAAAAGTGTCCAAAGTGAAAAAAAAAAATCATAAAAAATCATCAAATAAAAAAAAAATCATCAAAAAATCATCAAAAAATTGTCAAAAATTGTCAAAAAAGTGACAAAAAATTGTCAAAAAAATTGTCAACAAAATCGTCAAAAAAAAAAAAAAAAATCGTCAAAAAAGTGACAAAAAATCATCCAAAATTTGTCAAAAAGACTGACAAATAAGTGACAGCAAAGTTTTTAAAAAATCGGCAAAAAATTGTCCAAAGTGAAAAAGAAAATCATCAAAAATCATCAAATAAAAAAATAAAATCATCAAAAAATTGTCAAAAATTGTCAAAAAAGTGACAAAAAATCCTCAAAAAAATTGTCAACAAAATCGTCCAAAAAAATTCAGAAATCGTCAAAAAAGTGACAAAAAATCATCCAAAATTTGCCAAAAAGGCTGACAAAAAAGTGACAGCAAAGTTTTTAAAAAAATCGTCAAAAAAGTGTCCAAAGTGAAAAAAAAAAATCATAAAAAATCATCAAATAAAAAAAAATCATCAAAAAATCATCAAAAAATCATCAAAAATTGTCAAAAAAGTGACAAAAAATCGTCAAAAAAATTGTCAACAAAATCGTCAAAAAAAAAATCAAAAATCGTCAAAAAAGTGACAAAAAATCATCCAAAATGTGTCAAAAAGACTGACAAATAAGTGACAGCAAAGTTTTTAAAAAATCGGCAAAAAATTGTCCAAAGTGAAAAAGAAAATCATCAAATAATAAAAAAAAAATCCTCAAAAAATTGTCAAAAATTGTCAAAAAAGTGTCAAAAAATCATCAAAAAATTGTCAAAAATTGTCAAAAAAGTGACAAAAAATCGTCAAAAAAATTGTCAACAAAATCGTCAAAAAATAAAAAAAAAATCGTCAAAAAAGTGACAAAAAATCATCCAAAATTTGTCAAAAAGACTGACAAATAAGTGACAGCAAAGTTTTTAAAAAATCGGCAAAAAATTGTCCAAAGTGAAAAAGAAAATCATCAAAAATCATCAAATAAAAAAAAAAAATCATCAAAAAATTGTCAAAAATTGTCAAAAAAGTGACAAAAAATCCTCAAAAAAATTGTCAACAAAATCGTCCAAAAAAATTCAGAAATCGTCAAAAAAGTGACAAAAAATCATCCAAAATTTGCCAAAAAGGCTGACAAAAAAGTGACAGCAAAGTTTTTAAAAAAATCGTCAAAAAAGTGTCCAAAGTGAAAAAAAAAAATCATAAAAAATCATCAAATAAAAAAAAATCATCAAAAAATCATCAAAAAATTGTCAAAAATTGTCAAAAAAGTGACAAAAAATCGTCAAAAAAATTGTCAACAAAATCGTCAAAAAAAAAATCAAAAATCGTCAAAAAAGTGACAAAAAATCATCCAAAATTTGTCAAAAAGACTGACAAATAAGTGACAGCAAAGTTTTTAAAAAATCGGCAAAAAATTGTCCAAAGTGAAAAAGAAAATCATCAAATAATAAAAAAAAAATCCTCAAAAAATTGTCAAAAATTGTCAAAAAAGTGACAAAAAATCCTCAAAAAAATTGTCAACAAAATCGTCAAAAAAAATTCAAAAATCGTCAAAAAATTGACAAAAAATCATCCACAAAATTGTCAAAAAGGCTAACAAAAAGTAACCAAAAATTTTTTTTTTAAAAATCGTCAAAAGTGACAAAAAAATCGTCAAAAAAGTGACAAAAAAATCTTTATGAAATTGTCAAAAAAGTGACAAAAAAGCAACAAAAAGTCTTTTTTAAAAATCGCCAAAAGTGACAAAAAAATTATCAAAAAAGTGGCAAAAAAACGTTAAAAAATCATCAAAAAAGGGACAAGGAGCCTTTAGATTTGGGTTAAGCTGAACTAAAGAAAATGTGCTCGGTTAAAGTGCGGGTTAAGAGTATTTCATTATATTTGTAGGGCAGACACTTGAATGAATGTGTGAACCAAAGCCTCATTTCTGCATCATTGTGATTCTAGATAATGTACTGCAAAGTTTTTTTCTCCACATCATAATACAGTAGAGTAAGTTTGTGTATTGAGAGGTACACCAGTAAATAATTATAATTTGTGTCTCTGTTTCCTCAGCTGAGGACGGCGATTACTGGCGCCTCCTGAACCCGGGCACTCACATCATAACGGCTACGGCAAACGGCTACTCCCGGGTCACCAAGAGGGTCCACATCCCACACAGCATGAGCAAAGCCGGACGGGTGGATTTCATCCTGGAAAAGGTACATGTTTAACCTCTATAGGCCAGGGTAGCGCCTCATTTGAAAGCTAAGACCTACAAAACTGATCTACGCTGTGTTGTCACTTTTTCGTCATATTTTTTTGCTTTTTTTGGTCACGCATTTTTGGAGCTATTTCTTCACATTTTGTCGCTTGTTTCATCGCTTTTTTGTCACTTGTTTTGTCTTTGTTTTTTGCATTTTTGTCACTTTTTCATCACTTTTATGTCGTCTGTTTTGTTGTGTTTTTGTCGCTTTTTCATCGCATTTTGTGGCCTGTTTTGCTGCGTGTATGTTTTTTTTTTTAAACGTTTTCATCACTTTTTTGTTGAGTGTTTTGCTGCGTGTTTGTAGATTTTTTTTTGCATTTTTGTTACTTTTTCATCACATTTATGTCGTCTGTTTTGTCCTTTTTTTTTGCATTTTTGTCACTTTTTCATCACTTTTATGTCGTCTGTTTTGTTGTGTTTTTGTCGCTTTTTCATCACATTTTGTCACCTGTTTAGCTGCGTGTATGGTGTTTTTTTTTAACGTTTTCAGCACTTTTTTGTTGAGTGTTTTGCTGCGTGTTTGTAGATTTTTTTTTGCATTTTTGTTACTTTTTCATCACATTTATGTCGTCTGTTTTGTCTTTTTTTTTTGCATTTTTGTCACTTTTTCATCACTTTTATATCGTCTGTTTTGTTGTGTTTTTGTCCCTTTTTCATCACATTTTGTCACCCGTTTTGCTGCGTATATGTTTTTTTTTTTTTACGTTTTCATCACTTTTTTGTTGAGTGTTTTGCTGCGTGTTTGTAGATTTTTGTTGCGTTTTTTCATCACTTTTATGTCTTTTTATTCTGCGTTTATGTCGTTGTTTTTTTTGCCTTTTCATCCCATTTTGTCTCTTGTTTCATCACTTTTTTGTCATGTGTTTTGTTGCATTTTTATCACTTATACATCACATCTTGTCGCTTGTTTCATCACGTTTGTGTCGCCTGCCTTGTCACATTTTGTTGCCTGGTTTGCTGCTTTTTTAACGTTTTCATCACTTCTTGTCACCTATTTTGTCGCTTTTTTTTTAGCATTTTTGTCGAGTGTTTTGCTGCATTTTTGTCATTTTTTCATCACATTTTTGCCACTCTGTTTTGCTACATTTCTGTCGCTCTTTTTGCTCCGTTTCCATCCTTTCATTCACACCTTGTATTTGTCTCTATTTTGCTGCTTTTTTTCCCAAGCTGCCTTTAGATTAGGTTAAAGTCCTAAATGTCCCCTGTTAAGCCCCTGTATCTGAACCCGTCCTGTGTCCAGACGCCCGTGGAGCCCGACATCGACGACCACCTCTTCCCCTCTGAGGACTCCTGGGACCGGTTCGACCCGTACAACCAGTTCGAGCGAGTGACGGAGCCGGGTCTGGGCGACGACATCGAGCGCCAGGAGAAGCCGTGGTGGTGGGACTACTTCTCCCAGTCCGGGGTCAACCCGCCCAGCTGGCTGCTCCGGCACATTTAACAATCACAGCTTTTCATTTGGGTAACGGACTGTCCCAGAGCGAGAACACACACACACACACACACACACGGATGGAAAATGTTGCACTTAATGGTTTTATTTTGTGATTTCATCGAGCTGCGAGTTCATGCACCAGGGCAGCTTCTCAGATTCAAAACATGGGTCAGGTGAACAAACATGCATTTAGCGTCACCTCTTCAGCTTTGTGAAGGTTTCGTTTTTTGAGAATAAAATATCTCAGTTTAAAAAATAAGAGTATGTTGTGCTTGATTCTGTTATACGTTTTTTGTAATCTGCTCATTTTGTGATTTAAAGGTGCACTATGCAACTTTTGAAGTGGAAAATGTTAATGTTAATGTTCGGCGCAGCCCTGTGAGGCAACCTCTGTTGTGATATTGGGCTATACAAAACCATTAAACTTAAAAAAAATCTTAATTTTCACACAATACTGAGGTCATGGATGACGAGAGAGAAAATGAAACATAACTTCTAAGACAATACCTTTCATCCACGATTATATTTACCACAATTAACTGTCTTACTTTTCCCTTCCCTGCTTTTTTACTTCCCCCTCCTTTTTTTATTTTTTATTTTTTATTTTTTTAATAATTGATTTATTTCTTTTCCTTTCTTTTCCTTTTTTATTTTTTATTTTTTACATTTAAAAAAAAACAAAACTTTTTTTATCATTATTATCTTTTCCCCTCATTTCCTTTCCTCCTTCACGGTATGTATTTGTGAGTGCATTTCTGTTGTTTTTAACTCTACTATATCTTTTTTTTGCTCATTCCTTTATTTTACTCCTTTACTCTTTTCTCTTCGTCCTTTTCTTTTTTCTTTTTTCTTCCAATCTTTTTCTTTCTAAACTTATTTTCTACTGCTTCGTCTTTTTCTTCCTTTTCTCTTGACTCTTCTTGTCTTGCGGCGCTTTTCTTTCTTTTAGGCTCCTAGCAGATGGGGGGGGGGGGGGGATCATGGGTGGGAAGGGAGGTGGGAGGGGGGAAAGGGTTTAGCGAATGGGTTAGAAACAGGATAGGAGACCTGAGTAATTTTTTTTATTTCTTATTTTTTTTCAGACCAATATATTGTCTTCAAATCCTGCCTGTGTGAAATTTAAAAAATCTTAAATCTTAATATTTGTGTATATTTGACCTTGTAGTGACTCAAACCCCCCCAGAGTGGTTTTTGGTTTCATTTCACGCAGTTCTCAGCAATCCTCCTGAATCCTGCTCTGAGCAGCTGCTCCGCCCTCTGCTGGAAAACCACTGACTTGCTCAGTTGTGTCGTCAGAGCGGAACGGAAGTTCTCGACGTCTGTAATTCTAATGTCTTAATTCTATGCTCTGAACAGACGTCATGTTTGCACTGAAAGCTGTGAAGAAGGAGCTCTTTCTAACCTACTCTGGACACACCTGTTCTTTTTCTCACCTCACGATAATGTCAGAGAAAATTGCGTTTAGCTACGAGGACGGGAGTTTATTCAACCTTCCTAAAGAAGAGGACATTTGCCAGAAGTTGGAATTTCTCTCCAGGATTCAGCGACTATCAGACAAAATAGTGTTTTTCTGTGACTGTCTCTGATGGATGTTTGGTTTAGTTTAGTTTATTTGAGCAACAGATGCATACAGGTATAGTATACGTATAGCTTACAGAATTTTTCACAACATAAGAGGTATTAGTGCTGCTCAAAGGGAGTAGGAAGAAGTTAGTTATAGCTGAAAAGGCCCTACCCCTCCTGTTTGGTGAACCTTCGCCAGAATCAAAGTGGATTCACTTTTATATCCTACGCGAGTCCCATAATGTAAACAGCCAGGGGCGGACTGGGACTGAAAAACGGCCCTGGACTCTGACCAGCCTGGCCCAAGTTAGTGTAAATGCAGCACTTCCACAAAGACATATTTTAACCTCTTACTTCCTGTCTTAACCGAGTGCCTTTTCTCGTGTTCAGCTTTACCCAAATCTGAAAGCGTCTCAACTGGAAAGCAACGGTGTAACGCTTAATTTGAAAGCTAAGCCTACAAAAGTAATCGCTGCATTTTTGTCACATTTTAAGTCGTTTTTTGTTGCTTTTTCATTACTTTTTTTGTGGCTTTTTGGCGTGATTTTTTTGGTCACTTTTTATTCCTTTTCCATCGCTTTTTTTCATTGCTATGTCGTCATGTTTTCGTCACGTTTTTCTCACCTTTTTTTTGTTGCTTTTCTGGCACATTTTTGTTGCTTTTCACCGTTGTTTTTGTCGCTATTTCAATGCTTCTCTTTTAAGCTTTTAGATTTGGGTAAAGCTCGGTTAAGGTGGAGGTTAAGGAGAAAATTGAGAGGCCAGACCGGTGGCCCGAGAGCCAGTGGCCCTTCTGTGCTCTTCCAGAATGGACATATGGCCAGTCCGCCCCTGTAAACAGCGGTGGATCAGAGCGGTGAATCCAAACACGTGTTAGCTTGCGTGTGTTAGCCATTTACGGAGCTGCATTTTGAAGTAACATCACTTTTTGCTGTGATATTTATATTTCTGCTACGGTAAAGTTGTATGAGCGGAGAGAGGGGGCGGAGTTAACTGAATCCAAGCATTTTGTCTTCCGGGTTGGAAAAATACCTCCAGGAAATACTTACATCACAAAAATGAGTGCTCCATAGTGGTAGAGGTAAAATATATCATATAAATGCCTATACAGCCATAAAGCCACTGAGTCACTACAAGGTCAAATATACACAAATACAAAGATTTTTTTTTTTTTTTTTTCACTTCAAAAGTTGCATAAAGTAGCTTTAATCTCTTTTGGTAAACAGTAATAGATGTTTTATTATTGTTTATATTTAACTTGAGCTTCAAAGGTCACAGTAGTTTATCCCACGTCTTAACCAAGTGCACTTTTTTGGCTTTACCCAAATCTAAAAGCTTCTTGGCCAGTGTAAAAGGGGCATTTGAGGATTCTTGTGCTGCTTTTCAGTCACATTTTAACACTTTTTTTCAATAAGCTTTTAGATCTGGGTAAAGCCAAACTGGAGAAAAATGTGTCTTCTGTTTACACTTATGCTACATTTTCACCCTTTAAAAAAATATTTACACGTATCTATAATTTTATCAAGAGCCTCCCCACAAATCCAGGTAGTCCAAATGTTTATTTTTCTCATTTGATTTAATATTTTTTTAATCTGCTTTAGTTGGTTGAACTCAAAGGCAGACGGTGAACGTCTGCAAACTGTCGCCACTAGGGGGAACTAAAGAACACGGATTCACCGTCTCTAAATCCAGGTAATTTGACCAAATCACTTCAGTTTATCAGTGCTTTTTTTTTTTTGTGATGTGACGTTTATGACCGACCGGCTCTTTAAGGATCGACCCGGATCTCGACAGTGGAAAGAGCCGGGTCTTTTTTTCAGTCGATGTTAACCAGAACTAACACAAACACGAACACCAGTGAACGATTTTTGCACTAAAGTCAAAGCTAAATGCACTAAAAATGATTCATCAGACACTTGCAATATCTTTTTATTACTCAAAGCATCATCAGCACTCAACATCATCATCGGGATTTAGAATTATTTAAGTAAAAAAGTGCCTTTTATGGATTGCATCGTAGATATTGTTATCGATTATTAAAATTGTATCTTAAAAAGAGCCAGCGTTTTAAACGGCTCTTTCAATGAACAGATCCCACAGACTTGGCTCCAAGTAAAGAGCCGTAAATCCCATCACATGCTTAAAGGAGCTACAACTGATTTTTTTTCTTCTTATGGAGTGAAATTTGCGTTGTCTTCCTTTAGTATATTGTAAACTCAGACATTTGTGGGGAAAACACTGTAGATCTAATTATAAAGCATTTGTATCAACTTCATGAACTCGCAGGCTTGTTTTCTAGCATTCTTGTGAAAGTGACCTTGAAAAGTAACCCTGCCAGTTGTGAAATGCGCCTTTAAACCTGCCCCCGTGAAGAACTGGGATGCTACAAATATGAAAGGAATATTAGGGATGAGCTTGTGCCCCCACCAACATTTCAATTGAGTGGCTTCCTCTTTCATTGTTTGAAATGAAAAAAAATCAGGTATAGGGCCTTTAAGTCACTTCCTGTCCCTGGACCAACAACATCAAAACTTGGATCTAAAGATGCGGAATATTTTTTTATTCCTGCTTTCAATACTACGAGATATATAAATATATTACCATTTTCAGTAACTAAGCAATAGAACATATTACTTAAACAAAATACTGGAATAAATTAGTCATTGCATTTCAAGTGACATGAGTTACAAGCGTGAAAAAATCCTCCCAAATAAAATGCAGCAAAACAAACCAAGTTGCACTGGTGAATAAGACCTGCAGCCGGTAGTTAATGTCGTCAAAACAAAACACGAAAACCAAAGAAAATGTCTGACTGCACTTTCAATTCATTTCATCTTTTTTATTTGAGCACCTGAGTTCCACAAAGTTCTTCATAGGAACAGCGTTCAGCACAGTGATCAAAGCCGATGAAAGATACATGTGTAGGTGAATAGGTACATAAATAACGTGGATATTATGCTCAAAAGGAGTAGGCAGAAGCTTAAAGGCCCTATACCTGATTTTTCTCATTTCAAACGATGAAAGAGGAAGCCGCTAAATTGAAATGTTGTTGTGGGCACAAACTCATCCCTAATCTTCCAAACTTATTTGTAGCATCTCGATTCTTAAAGGGGGCCTATTATGCAAAATCGACTTTTTCAAGCTTTACATCATGTTATTAAGTCATTCCCTCATTAAAACCATGCCTGAAGTGTTGCCTTGGCACATTCACGTATTTTCGAGTAATCTGTAGAAACTCTGATGGCAGCCATTTTAGGGATAAAACGCGTGATTCCTTCAGGAAACGCCCTCGACCTCCAGGATACGCCTCCGACCTTTCGTCACCAGCCGAGTAACCAACCACTGCTCCTCAGCAGAACCCCCTCCCCGCAGTGTCTAGCCCTAAGATGTAAACAGAGTCATCATGGATGATTAGCTTCATGTGTTGTGAACCGGAGCCACAGCAGACTTTTACAAAGACACACATCAGTGTTTCTGTTACCGAAACACCCAGGATTAAAACCGGTGACAAGAACACTTATTTCAGTGTCTGGTTCTGCGCTGGGCCTTAATGATGCACAGAGCCTCCGGAGAAAGCTAATGCTAAGCTAAACCTCGAGTCATCACGTGAAAACGAGAAATATGCACAAATAAAGTCAATAAAACCACCACACACATAAAGAACCGTTTAACAATGATCACACACGGAGCCAGGCTTGTTGATTTGGAAGTTTATTGCTCACATTTCATCTACAATGGGTCATAGCCGAGTGGTTTTCTCCCGGAGCTAACAAGCTAGCCGCGACAAGCTAACGGGAAAATTCACTGAATACAAGCATATTATGCATTGAAAACGTCACTAAAACAGGCAACTGCTTGAAGCAGCCTTTATGATGATCACACACGGAGCCTGGCTTGTTGATTGTGTAGTTTATTGCTCACATTTCATCTACAGTGAGTCGTAGCCGAGTGGTTTCTCTCGGAGCTAAGGCACTATTAGCCGCGACAAGCTAACAACCTTCACCTTCACAACATTCATTGAAAACAGGCAGCATATTATGCACAAATAACGTCAATAAAGCAGCAACTACTCGAAGCAGCCTTTACGATGATCACACAATGAGCCTGGCTTTACACATTTGTGGTTTATAGCAGACTTTTCATCAACAATGAGCTGTAGTCGATTATAACAAGCTAACGGGTAACCTCGAAAAACCATTGTCCACTTGCACAGATAATGTCCGTCTTTGAATCGTATGGGCTCCTGCAGATCCTGGTGTCGTCCATGGGGGTATATTTAGAGATCCATAGGGCATGGCAGATGCAAAGAGATAGCCTCCAAACAGCAGTTATTTTTCAGGCAAGAGCCCCTTCCAAGCGTCCGGTGTGGAAGGTTTGTTTCCAAATAATATCCTGTGTGGCCATTGTTCCCAAAGTGATAAACAGTAGGTCCTTTCCAACAATAAAAATTAAAATGCACCGATCGTAGTTTCAATACTTGAGACAACGAGTGCAGTGTTGTTGTGATGCCACAGACAGCGTGTGGAGGGGGCGTGTCAGAAAGGGTCAGAGGTTCTTAAAGAGACAGAGGCCTATTTCAAGTCTTTCGCTAACGCCATTTTGAAAGAGCAATTTTATACAAGGCAGTTATTCTAATTTACTGCATTGACAGACCAACAGAAGGTTTCGTCATCATTGTAGTGTCCTATAGACTGGTGCTATGTGGCTGAAAAAAGCATAATACCCCCTCTTTAACGGGGACGTGTTTATAGGCACGTTTCACTACTTGCAGGGTCACTTTTCAGGGTTACTTTGCCAGAAAACAAGCCTCCAAGTTCATGAAATAGATACAAATGCTTTAAAATTAGATCTACAGTGTTTTCCCTTCAAATGTCTGTGTTTACAATATACTTAAGGAAAACAAAACAGATTTCCTTCCATAACTAGAAAAGAAATCAGGTATAGCTCCTTTAAGCTTGTTAGCCCCACCCCCTCTTGTACTTGAGAAATAGATACATTCATTTACTATGCATAATCAGAGTAATTATGCATTGTAAAAACTATATTATTACTATATTCAGTTTATATTTTGCCAAAGGTAACTCAAAAGTAATTCAAAGTAGTGTAACTCGGCTACATTTTTGAAACAGTCATATACAAACATATTATTTGTATATACTTATATATATACTTGTCTGTGTACACTGGGTATGAATGAGAGTGTGAATGGGTGGCTGGTTCCTCACTGTAAAGGCCCGATAAAGGAAGAAAAGCGCTATATAAGTTGAGTCCATTTACTAATATAGAATATATTACAATATTTACGTAACTTGCCCCTACACTGCCAGTAGTACCTATACGTTTTTTTTTATCCGGTACCATACTAATACCCAGCCCTATTTATAACACACAATAAAACAATAACACATCTCTAAAATCAGTGTGCAGTGTGATGTGGCACAGCTGGAGTCCCGAGAACCAGAGCTGCCTATCAATAATATCTGCTGGGCGCCGGGTTGCGTGTAACCTTCATAACCCCCGGCTCCGTCTGCTATCTGTTTCTCAAGCACGCTGACCTGTGCTTGACCTAATGCATGTGTATTAGGGCAGCCAGACCAATGCTCATTCATAGCCATAATCTGCCTCGTAATTAGCTGCAGTAAAGTGGTGGCTTTATAGCGTGTATTTAGGCTGCTTACATTACGCTGTTTACAAGGCAGATTAAGTAGAACCATTGGGCCGGCACTGCAGCTCTTATAGCTGTTAACGACACACGGGAAACAGCAGAAGATATGTTTTACTCTTATACCCAAGGATCTTATCAATGATCAATTATTGGCTATTTATTAATAATAATTTGTAATGGAAACACATTGACACAGGGCCTCATGTCATAGTGATCCAGTTTGTTGCTGATTTCTGGAGATTTTTTTTGTTATTATTCATGCAGTCCTTATATTTGAAGAGTTTAGTGGTGCTAGGCTAGTGCTAGGCTAGTGCATGTCTATGGTAACTAGTAGCCTGCTTTAAAAACAGTCTGACCCAAGCACAGTGCACCTGAGGCAAATCACTTATAACACCAGACTACTGATATAAATGTCTGTGTTGACTCAATATATATATATTTTTAAATAAAACCATTTTGCATTTAAAAGAACTTATATCTGAGCAGCATCAGCTTCCTGGTTGTAGCTACGCAGCGGCGGAGTGATCTGCTAGCTTACCGGATCTACAGTAGTTTGTTTACCTGCGGCCGGCATTACTACATGTGGAAATCACACAGAGCTTTCTACAAATCAGATTTGGCAACGTTTGGAGGACGACCCCTTGATTTTGACGAGGTTTTTAATGCAGGCTACTAGTTACCATAGACATGCGCTAGCCTAGCACTAGCCTAGCACCACTAAACTCTGCATGAATTAAACACTCTTGATGACTAGGAAATAAAGTCCTGAAATATCCCTTTAAGCAAGAATTACTGGACTTTTTTTTTTTTTTGAATTACTGGTGTATGACTGACTAGATTACATTCAAATAATTCACAAATATATTTCACATAAAAAAAGAAAAAATCTGATCATTACAACTTCTACAAATACGTCGCATCTTTAACATGATTTCATAAACTAAAATATAAACACTTTTATGAGGTAATCCAGTCATGGTTTCTGTCCCAGCCTTAATCAGCTGACATTGGCATTAGCATCCTGCCGCTACCTTTAGCATACTGTCAGGGTTGCCAGGTCTGGGCAGCAAAACCCGCCCCAAAATATAAGAAAAAACGCCCAAAACCCGCGGACATACGGTGAGGCAGGAATTTTCGATATTTTTTAAGAGTTACAGAGCCCATGTGCTCCTGCGATGATGAGAAACCACAAAATAGTGTTTTGATCCAAATAAGGAGCACAGGGGAAACTTGTAAAATTAGAATATCGTGCAAAAGTTCATTTATTTCTGTAATTCAACAGCAAAACTTGGATCTAAAAGGTATCAGGTTTTTTTTTTTTTCGGTTCCTTCTTTCTTTTCACAGTATCCAGCCCTCGTGAAGTGATGGGTTGGGTGAGTATTTTGCTTTTAGATGAATTTAAGGATTTCAGGTGCTTTCTAATGAAGGCTGTAGTCTCTAATCTGGTGCTGTCCCACCCGTCTGCTTCTGTTCCTGGAGTGAGTTTCATCTGGCACACTCTCTCTTCCCAGTGCACCATGTAGTCACTTTCAATCTGACTGCCTCAGCTTCTCGAACATAACACTTTTGAGCACTGCATTTATAATGCAAATGCCACTCTGCTATGAGCGTCCAAACCCTCCTCCTCTCTGTGCCGCGCTCTTGTCTTTCACTGAGGCGGCTTGGCCCCGAGAGTGGAGGCCTGCTCAATGTGGCAGGGATGATTTGTTTGCTTTGCAATTATTTTCCATCAGCGAAGACAAATGGACTCATAGTGCATAGAAAAAGCCACACAGACAGCAGTGACTATTGTGACACAGTCTGAACAGATTGGCTTTGAAGGATGGACGTCTTAATGACACTTTAGAGAAGCGACACATTTGCAAATAAGACTTTAAAGGGATATTTCAGGACTTTTGACACAGGGCCTCATTTCCTGGATAACTAGGAACACTCTTCCTAGTTATCCAGGGTGTTGCTGATTTCTGGAGATATATTTTTTTAAATTCATGCAGTTCTTATATTTGAAGAGTTATGTGGCGCTAGGCTAATGCAAGGCTAGCGCATTTCTATGGTATCAGCTAGCCTGCATTAAAAACGGACCCGCTCCACAGAGCACCTGAGGAAAATCACTTATAACACCAGACTAACAATATAAATGTCTGTGTCGATAGAGTAATTTTAACCATTTTGCATTTAAAATAACTTATATTTGAGCAGCATCAGCTTCGTGGTTGTTTAAGCCACGCGGCGGCGGAGTGATCTGCGAGAAAATAGTCCCTCAAAATGCGATCATTCATGTGATGCAAGGTCAGTTATATTCCAAAAATTATTCTATCGACACAGACATTTATATGGTTAGTCTGGCGTTATAAGTGAGTTTTGTGGAGCGGGTCAGACTGTTTTTAATGCAGGCTAGCTGATACCATAGAAATGTGCTAGCCCTGCACTAGCCTAGCGCCACGAAACTCTTCAAATATAAGGACTGCATGAATTACAAAAAAAAATATCTCCAGAAATCAGCAACACTCTGGATAACGAGGAAATGAGGCCCTATGTCAAAAATCCTGAAATATCCCTTTAAGTTAAATCCAAATCTGCAGCAACAGAATATCTACCGATCCAAATCAGGCTTTTAGGAACAAGCTTGTGATTAAGCTTACAGACAGCATTCATTATTCTTGAGATATATTACCCTTTCTTTGACTGAAAGTCTAGGTTCAGTCTCCTCCCTCTAGAAGAAAGTTTGAACATTTTCAGAAATTAAGAGGTGGAAAAAATGAGGAAAAAAAAACGTTCAAGGCTCTTTGGAGAAACTTCAGAGCCCAGACCAGATCTGTTCTGATAGACACGACCAGAACGCAGACGGTGCTGTATCTGCTGAACTATGAAACGATCCTCTGTTAAAGAGATTAACCTTTTCCTCTCAGCTCGCGTCTCCTTGAGTTTTCTTACTTCCCCGCGCTCTCCTGCTTTTCCTCTTCGTGACCCCGTCTTCCCTTTAGCAGCGTCTCTGTTGACAATCCCTTGTCCCGTGCCCCCTCTGCCCCCTCCCCTCCCACTTTATACAAAGGACAAGTTCAGGGGTCACCAATTACTCGGAGAGGGTTGAGAAAGTAGTATGGGCTCTGCCCTCGGGGCTGCCATGTTGCATTATTGTCAGGCAGATCGCAGGTAGCGGCAGCACCGGCCGCTCCACAACAAGCTCCGAGTCTCTGAAACGGCTCCACAGACGAAAGCCCGGAATAAAACCCTCACAGGACACGGACATGGTGTTATACTGGTGAGTTACACTTAGATACAGAATATCCACCTCTCACCTGTCTCTGAGGAAGCTCCATACTGTGTCCCCAACCACTGACCACTGTATAACCACTGTATAACCACTGTATAAATTACAACAATGTAACATGCTATAGTATCTCTATAGTAATCTTCAACTTTACTTGATTTGACTCATTTACCCCATTTAAAATAAAGAAAAAGTGCTGAAAATATATTTAACAATCACCATCAACAAACCTTGAAAGGTGGCAAAGCTGATTTGACTTTCCAAAGATCGATTTTTAAAGCAAATAATTTTTTATAGCCCTGCTCTATAGCACATTTACTCTTGCAAAAGGATTTCACTACACAATAATTGATACAATTTTTAAATGTGTTTTAGGGCCTCATTTCCCAGTTATTCAGAGTGTTGCTGATTTATGGAGATATTGTTTTTTGTAGTTCATGCACTTCTTCTATTGAAGAGTTCCGTGGCGCTAGGCTAGTGCAAGGCTAGCGCATTTCTATAGTATCAGCTAGCCTACATTAAAAACAGTCTGACCCGCTCCACAGAGCACCTGAGGCAAATCACTGATAACACCAGACTAACCATATAAATGTCTGTGTCGATAGAGTAATTTTTGGAATATAACTGACCTTGCATCACATGAATGATTTGAGGGACTATTTTCTAGCAGATCACTCCGCAGCTTATACAACCACGAAGCTGATGCTGCTAAAAACACACATCAACACAGACATTCATATGGTTAGTCTGGTGTTATAAGTGATTTGCCTCAGATGCACTGTGGGGTCAGACTGTTTTTAATGCAGGCTAGCTGATACCATAGAAATGTGCTAGCCTTGCACTAGCCTAGCGCCACGAAACTCTTCAAAAAAAAAGAACTTCATGAATTACAAAAAAAATATCGCCAGAAATCAGGAACACTGGATAACTAGGAAATGAGGTCCTATGTCAAAAATCCTAAAACATCCCTTTAATACACTCATTTTTCAGCATACTCATCAGGGTCCTGACAGGAGCTTCACCAGCTGGATTTGAACCGGCCCCTAAATAGTGAGAAACTCCAGTCTGATTTCGTTTGCTCAGCCAAACCCTGGTAATTGCAATAACAGCACTTGGTTCACTAATAATTGGTGCGTGTCATCTTCAATCCTCAGCCCATTCTGTCCTAGTCAGTGAGCCAGCAATTACAGACTGAGGCCTGCCACGAACCGTGCACTCAGTGTGAACTGAGACACAGTGTGCCGACCTGGGCGTGTGGAGGGTTCCTTTGGATATAAAATGATATCATAGGACCAACACTTTACATTTTATATTGCAGTTTGTTACTTTACTTTGTCTTTCGATACGAGTGTCTATATTCAGCCAGCCAAAGCCATTACCAAGACACTTATGCCTCCAGATTGTTTTGGAGACATTTATAATGGTCTCATTTCAAGAAATCTGTCCATGGGGCAAAATCACTGCACTCAAAACTATAAAATCTTTATTGAAATAAAACTGTTGTAGTTGTTTTATATTAATGTAAGTGTAAATCAGAATCAGAACAGTATTTAATGCCATTGTTTGGAACAGGCTCACAAATCTCGGTACAATCGTGCAACATAAAACATGTAACACAGAGTTTAGATAAAAATAAGCTATAAATCTTTAAAACTATAAGGCTATAGGGGCATAAAGAAGATTAAAATGAATACAATAAAAAGTAACACATGATAAAGATGACAACAAGTCGTAGAACAACAGTAGGATTGTATTCACAGATGTGCAGGTGTATCAAAGGAACAGGCCACCGTATTTTCATACTGACATATGCCCTAAACGTACCCTGAGTCACGCAAAACTACCAAACATGTTGTTAGCATTTGGCTTCTCCCAACATATTCCTTTAGCTCCAAATGAGGGTGAAGTTGGAAGCTACCACGCTCTTCCACGGGCACAAAGACCAGACAGGTACGTATCAACTCGTCTAAGCTCAGGTAAGAACATATCTCAGTATGTAAAAACGGTGGCCTGTTCCTTTAAGTGTTTGCAGCAGATCTGAGTGTGGACAGACCACATAGTGCAATAGAGCTGTGCAAATGTCTGGAACAGGTTATTCCATCCATGGGGCTGATACAGAGTTATTGTTATTGTTCAAATGTCTTGCCCCACGGACAGATTTCTTGACATTTGACTCTCAAATCAAGCACAAAAGTACTTATTTCCAGATTACTTTATGAGGGAGAACATGAACACACGGTTTCCGGTCAGGAATCGAACCCGGGACCTTCATGCTATGAAGCACGAGCCCTAACCACTGTGCCACCGTACCACTATTTGTCTGTTTTTTGGTACAAATGGAAACACAGGGGTGTCTAGTTGCTTTAAAGGTCAAAGGTCAGGGTAGTAGCCCCAAGCAGAAAAAAAAATGTGTGAAACTGGACACACTAAAGCACCATTTGTTTGTGATTATGCTGATTTCCCAGGGAAACTTCTGTCCGCACCTCTACACTCTGTTTGATCTATGTTTTATGAGTGCTTTTTAGCCTTAAAAAGATTTTTCTCTATGTTATTTTAATACTTGGTTAACAGAACATACAGAACAGAACAGAACATACTCTGATGAAGAGAATTATTATGATGTATCTTCTGCACAGAGGAAGCTTTGTAGAAGATGTGAATGATCAGCTCATAAATCAATAGAGTATAGTTAGAACTAGTGTATGTTTATTATAAGTCTCATTATACTGTTCTAAGGATGTAGCGATGAATAAATAAATGGTTGAAAACTACAGATGAAGATTACACCTAATACCTACCTAATTGTGATTTTTCTGACAGATATTGCAATTCAATTTGCTTAGTACTTTTAAAGGAACAGGCCACCGTTTTTACATACAGGAGATATGTTCTTTCCAGAGCTTAGACGAGTTGATACGTACCTGTCTGGTCTTTGTGCTCATGGAAGAGCGTGGTAGCTTCCAACTTCACCCCCGTTTGGAGCTCTAGGAATATGCTGGGAGAGGCCTTTGGTCGTTTTGCTTAGGGCATGCACAAAGAACAGACAGGTACGTATCAACTCGTCTAAGCTCTGGAAAGAACATATTTCAGTATGTAAAAACTGCGGCCTGTTCCTTTAAAGCAGTACTAAGTAAGTTGCGTTTTTTTTTTTTACTTATTAATTGTCCATGAGAGTAAAAAGACAAAGGGACAGAGAGATATTGTACATCCAATTACACAATGGAGATATTTTTTTTTCACTCAAACTTGGCTGTAAATAGTGTAATTAGCTTCTTCTTCGTGATTCCATTAGTGTGTATTGGTGACTCCGACCCGGTGGCAGTCAAGTTGCAACTGTGGTTTTCTGGCCAGAGACACCAGGGGGAGATGAAAGACCCTCCAATCATCCCATCAACACTTGTATTACCCCCAGAGGGACTACGGAAAGGATTTATTAAGGTAAACAAGTTACTTAGTACTGCTTTAATATTTGATATATAGCGTATGCTTTATTTTTTTTTAAATAGAGCTGCAGATAAACGTCTAAAACTGCTGTTAAACATCACAGTGCACAGTACAAATCTGCAAGAGGCAAAGAAGCATTTTATTGAGCTGTCATAAAAACATGCTTAGTTTGAATCATTCAGGATACTACAATTAGACACAGCTTAATACAATGATATTCATGTATGACGATGAGCCTAGGCGATATTTTTGACCTCCTCACCAGGTTATGGGACGCTCATTGTTTACTAGCAGAAAAGTTTGCAGTTCGGATTACGCAAGATGCACGTGGAGTTTGTTTTCAGCCACTTCTGATCGGCAACAACCAAAGGAAGCGAGGCTCAATAATTCTGATCGGCGAACATGTTTTTCACTCAAACCGCGGAGGCACAAAGCAGGACAGAAAACAACAAATACCTCAGCAGCCCCTTGAGGTTTGGTTACCGCAGTAGCTAAAACCTCAATTTCATTTCGATAAAGGTTAATCGTGCATCCCTTGTGGTATTGCATTTCACTTTTACATCAGTCCACATTTACACATTAGATCCTTTAAGAGCGCCGCCCCCCCCGAAGGCCACAGAAGAACAATGCTGGTCGAACTTAAAAAAAACAAACACACATCCGCACTTCTCAATCTCTAGTAGTGACCTTGCTGTCTTGTTCTGTTCCAAATGTCTATGCTGGGTCCTGATAAGCCCGTAACAGACAGTAGGATCAGTGCCACTGTCGCCGAGCTGGCTTTTGTCGGTGGAGTTACCTCGGGGGAAAGGGGGGGAAAAAAAACAGATGAACACTTAAGAAGTCAGAGGAAGAGGCAAAGAGAGAATGAGGGAAAAGCCCTGAAGGCAAATGGCAGGAAACATCAGTGGCGTTAGACGGAGCTACTTTAGCTGTCATGCAAGAGTATGTGAACGCACCATTGAACGCGCTCAGTCGGCTGCACTCAACACATGCACAAACACAGCCTCGGTGCAGCCAGCAACCCCCCCCAGTCTCTCTATTATAGCGTACAGTGTCATGGTTGAAATGCTCAATTTAACACTAACGAACATCAGCTACACCCAAAATTACACTTGCTGTGAAGAAAAAGCCTTACAGAGATTCATTGGGTTTTACAGCGTTGTGGAATTTGCAGTCATATATGCAGATGGACGGAAGGAAACAACAACATGAAAGAAATGTGCACACTTAATATCCACTGTACCTGATTTACATTAAAGCAGTACTAAGTAACGTGTTTACCTTAATAAATCCTTTTCGTAGTCCCTGTTGGGGTAATACAAGTGTTAATGGGATGATTGGAGGGTCTTTCATCTCCCCCTGGTGTCTCTGACCAGAAAACCATGTTTGCAACTTGACTGCCACCGGTCCGGAGAAAGCAATACACACTAATGGAATCAAGAAGAAGAAGAAGCTAACATGCTAACGGGCAAAGCTAACTGCGGGCTAACGTCACTTTAACCAGTATTTACAGCAAAGTTTGAGCGAAAAAAAAAAAAATTCCATTGTATAATTGGATGCACAGTAACCCTCTCTCCCTTCGCCTTTCCTGTCAGCGTAGTATTTACTCTCCAAGACAATTAATAAGTTAAAAAATCGTAACTTGCTACTACACCTTCAGTTGCGCTTATGGCCTCTAGGGGGAAGAGTTACTTAGTACTGCTTTAAAACGAGGAGCATGTAAACTGTTGTGGTCCACTTTAATTCATACCTTCCCTAAAGCATTGCTAAGATTCCAACTTTTCATAGGTATGAGTTTGTAATTACGTTTCACAATACTGTCATTGGCCTATTACACATGTTTTGGTTGTAACGCAACTAGCATGCAACAACTAGCCTGCTCGTTCTTGATTGAAAATGCCAAAGATCTTTAATAAAACTCTAGATAGGACATGGCCATAGATACAGACGGCATCACATCATAGAAGGGGGTGTGGCCTCACCGAGGGGGAAAATAGAATCTTTTGGGAAACACAATTTTTCCACTCTTTTTTAGACATTTTCTGGCGAAATATAAACGTATCTATCACATACAAATAAAGTCAAGTCTAAATCAGGTCCATATGGATGTTTATTGACAGCAGATTGTTCAGTAGAAGTGAAAGAATTGCACTAGCATTAGCATTAGCACTATGCTAACATGAAGCACCTTGTTAGCATTCTCCATTATTTATGTATCTATGAAATGTTGAATCTTGTCAAACCTTGGAATGAATACGAGCGATCGCTGTTATTGTTTACTTCCGCAATTTTTGCCGGATGTTTTGGTGAATGGTCGGCAACAGCTGAGGCATACAGGTCTCTGACTCGGGTTTTATAAATGATAGATCTGTTACAGCGCAAGAGAAGCAATGCCCTGTTTATGGACATTGTTTTTACCGATCATAGGATTTTAATAACGTTTTTTTCAAATATGAAAACGTAAAAAGCCTAAAAGACGACATCGCGATCGCTCGTATGGTAATTCCGGCAGCCATCTTGTGACTGGTCCTTCTAACCCAGTGTAGTGCAGTCAAATGGAAACACTTCCCACTTTAAAGGAACAGGCCACCGTTTGTCCATACTGAGATGTTCTTACCTGGGCTCAGACTTAGAAGTAATACAACCAATCACAAACATCTCATCATGCATTGGCTGCTATAGGGGATGGCCGCCACGTTTATTAGTATAGTAGGGAAAAAAACGCATAGTGGTTCAATGTTGACAGAGACATTGAACCATTTGCTAGTTTTTGTTTCATATAACCAATCGTATCCAGGTCATAGCATCTGCATTTCGAGTGTTACGGCGAGTTCATCCACAGAAAACTGGCCTAGCTCACGTCTATCTCCTCTTTATAATTTTATGAGGTCGTGTGTTTTTAGAACGGTTAAAACTGTCTCACTGTTGGATGAACTCATACATCATGTCGCTGCGAGAAAAAGGCCATCAAAGTCATGCAATCTGCTCCGTAGTTAGGAGTCAACCGACAAGTCAAACCAAGTGGCGTGAACTCCCCAGAGGTACTGGGTGTGTCAGAGCTGATTAGAGCCAGGCAGGCGTGAGCGGACACTCTGGGACAACACGTGGTGGCACTCAGCGGAGCTCTCGGCGTCGGGCTGTTTACCGGACGATGGGTTTTGGCGGGAGGATGAGGAGATGATGAGGCTGCCTCTCCGATCATCTCAAGGGTTTACAAATTCTGCACATTCTCGCACTTATTTTTGGTCGGTTGCTTTTTCGCTAAGCTCTGTGTTAAATTGCACCTTTTTATGTTTTTCATTCTAAATGTTATTTTCTCTAACTAAAAATTTCAACTCTGGGGTCAGTATTTGTGTAGGTATTTCTGATTCTGAAAGACAAAATTTACTTCACAATAAGTTGTCACGATACTAAAATTTCAAACTCAATTTCGATACTGAAAATACAACTTGATTCTCAATACTGATTTTGAAACATGTTACTATATAGGTTGCATTGGTATCATTTCATTTTGTTGAGGATTTTTAGGAGAAATAAACGGCTTAGTATCCAATGCTAACTGATACATGTAAATGACTGGACGCCGCTAGGCTAAGCTATGCCATAGGTATGAATGGGCCACAAAGCTAACGTTGCTAACACTTGCTAATTCTACTGTTTCTATCAAAACACCTGCTCCTTTCGACCTGGTACAGCACCAGTAATCAGATCCTACACTTTGACAATGGATGCATTTAGTTTTAGAATTTTATTCAGGGTTTAAAGCAGTACTAAGTAACTTGTTTACCTCAATAAATCCTTTCCATAGTCCCTCTGGGGGTTATACGAGTGTTAATGGGAAGCTTGGGGGGTCTTTCATCTCTCCCTGGTGTCTCTGGCCAGAAAACCACACTTGCAACTTTCCCTGCACCCCAATACACACTAATAGAATCACGAAGAAGAAGCTAACGAGCAAAGCTAACAGCGGGCTAGCGCCACTTAAACAGTATTTACAGCCAAGTTTGAGTGAAAGAAATGATCTCCATTGTGTAATTGGATGAACAATATCCCTCTCTCCTTTTGTCTTTTCTGTCAGTGTAGTATTAACTCTCACAGACAATTGATGAGTAAAAAACCGTAACATGCTACGACACCTGCAGTGCCGCTTATGGCCTCTAGGGGCATGAGTTACTTCTGCTTTAAGTGAGCTCTTTCAGCTCTAGTTTAAGTTTTAGACTTTCAGTATTGATTGATTATCGAGGAATCTATATTTTTGACATCCATATAAGAAACTAGAAAAGAGCAGAAATATCACTTCATATCCTGTTTTTGAAATATCACTCTAGACTCATCTTTTTCCACCAGTTTTGCAGCTTTTTTTTTTTTTTTAAGTAATTGAGTCGTTTACAGTAACGCCAACATTCCTGTGCCTTTGGTAGACGTAGTGTTACAAATGAGCAACACAATATATCAAATGTAGTGTGTAAGTGTGCGCGTATGCAGGAGTGAGAGAAACACTATGGGGTTCTGTGTCACTGCGGATCACGCTGCACCATCACAGGACTCGATGTGACAGTGCATGGAGCATCTCAGCAAGTGGCTCTGGGATTTTAATTGCTATTAAAACCACCAAGTCCTCGGGCTGTGACAAGGTGTTTAAACTGAGAGAGACACCATTGGACCCCCTTGGTTCACTCTGCAACAGTGCGGTCTGCAGTAATTGTACTGTGGAAGAATATGATAGTATATACAGTAAAAGCAGTTCCTCTATGCAGTAAGCTCAAAATGTGAAGGTTTGTTACAGATTTCACTTTGAGCTCCAGCTTTAATGAAACGTCACTTGACGTTTTATTCACCCTGCCTACTTTTACTTAGGTTTTCTTTATGTGCATAACCAGCCTATGCGTATTATACTAATAACTTAACTCAGCGTCTGCACCAGTTCAGTCCAAATCCTCTGCATATGACCCTCCTTTGCTCTCGCATTAGACCAAAGTGATCCTGTGTTAGCTTAGTGCACTGAGCTCATTACATGATGACGAATCTCTCACAGTTGAGCTTAGTCATTTGGACTGAGGTGCACCGAAGGAAACTAGCATAGTTTGATTGTAGCCTACCATATTAGCCCTATAGGCCCACCGTAAAATGCTCCCTTCGGCAGACAACAAAGCTAATATTAGCTTAGCATTACCGTGTGCAAATAGGGGGCTTAATCGGCCTACTGGGCTGTCAGAACATATAACTGCATGCTTCCAAGGGTCCCTTTGGAGTTGTAATCCAGGTCTCGGCGGCCGATGACCTCATGGACTGGACTGGTGCCGGTGGGGGACAGGGAAACCCTGTGTGTTCTCTGCACATAATTGTTTGATTGAGCCGTGACTTCAGTGACAGTTGAACGATGAGAGTTGAACTTTGCCTGGCTCGGGACAAAGGAAGCCCGACTGTTTTGTTTGGGCATTTCTGCTGTATTTTATTGATGTGTGCACCCCAGGGAATGAGAGCAATGATATTTCAATCGTCTCAATGCCACATTGCATTAACTGTGTAAATTGTTTATCCTCTTGGGTAGAAGATAATTGAAAAGGTTAAACTGTCAGTTTTATACTCTGTCATCTGCTTCGGCTCAGCCTGGTTTTTAATGCAATGGGTGCCATTTATAAAAAGGAAAATGAATAAAGCAAATTAGTATTCTGTTTCATGCATGTTCATTCATGGAAATTCCTAGTGCTCTGTGTCTTTCTCTATTATCTATATGGATTTGCAGGATGAAGTATATATGCTTATGTTATTGGCATAAATACACTGACAACAGTGATTTGGTTTGTTAGTCCGTTGGATTCAGTGTCAGTGTTTTAAATCTACTGGTGCAGTTTGAAGTTTCGTCCTTGGGAAATACACTTCACACACTTTGGTGGCTACATGCAGAAAAAGAATAATAATAATGATAACTACTATGTCAACTCAAGCTTGCAACAATATTCATTGATTTATTGTTTATTTGATTGGGACATGTTAATGAACACACTCATGCATGTAAACGTGCCTCGTCCCACTGTACCATGGGCTAATTCCCATCCGTCGCCCCCACTCACACTCTCAAACACTCATATTCATCCTGGCCTATTATACGTGTTTTAATTGGCAAAACCGGAGGAAAGCTACGCACAGATGGGGAGATGTAAGTCATCATTAATATTTAGACTTTGGTTATGATTTATGCTTTACTCTAGAAAATGTAATTCATTTAAGGACAAAGAAATAACTACATGTTAAAGTTTCATAATGACAATAATTAGCCGTTATTTCTTTGTAAGGCCCCCTCATTATAGAGACCAAGACCTGAGCGCAGGGCTTTGGGGTTAAAATAACTTCACATCCACACAATGGAAGCTTTGGAAATTGGACATTAGTTGAGTGAGCTAAATGTGCGCGCACACAGCAGATCACAGAGTCTGAGGCAGATTGGCTGTCAGACAGGGCTCTGTCAGGAGCTCCAGTCAGCCATGGGCTTCAGACCACAGACTTGGCCCAGTTGGTTGCATATCCACTGGTTTGAAGGTCGGTGGTTCAGTCCCTGCTTTAACCAGTACATTCTGTCATTGTGTCTGTGTACACTGGTGTGTGAGCGTGAATGGATCCTTATGAAGCATTTTCAAACAATTGTGCAAAATATTAATGTGACCATTTTCCAGATCCAGCAACTTGACCCAATGATGGTCACTTAGATATTCCAAATGTACTAATTTATTGGTTTATTAGGGCATGTTAATGAACTCACCGGATTGTAGCCATGGGCTAATTTGCATCATTGTCCCTCACTCACACACATTTTATTTTCAACTAAGACTCCTTTATGTTTGATCCACATATTGCATCCTTTTGAAATGGCTTCATGTCCATGAGAATCAGCCTCTGGACTTCCAGCGAAAGATCCACAGAGGAGTTAATCTGGTTTTACCTTTAGCCCCAAAAACAACACAGGGGTAATCCAGGAACAGCTGTAATCAGGCATGAAGCTCTGATGGCTGCATGCGAGCGGAGGTCAGAGGTCACACCTCCACGGAGTGCAGAGATATTGAACTAATAGTCACACATGATGTGGGCACCACAGGGAATCCTCAACCCATGTGGTTTATTGGTGCCAAACTTGTATATTGTAGTTGAAACATCTGTGTAAATAATTTTACTGTTGTAAACAGAGAAAGAGCAACTTTGCAAAAGCAAGTAAACAACCAACACTACTGGACTTACGGTGAAGCTGCTGCTCTGACTTCATCAGTGCATAATGTGGTCCCGGTGTCGCCTCGTGTCTGATTATTAATCTATATTCATTCTGAAACCAACACAGAATTCATCTCGGGTTATAATGCACATTGTATTTTGTTTTATTTTTGTTCTTTTTAAATGACTTTAAGGTGTTAGTTTGGGCAACAAGTCTTGGTAAGATGGTCCTGTGTTGAATCTGGCTCTCGTCGCTGCAGTTACATAAGGCACAGAGGGTCCAAACAGATGAATAAATGAGTTAAGTGGAGAGTAGGGAGTGTCAGTGGCTGCGCTCCACACACAGTGTGTGCCTTAAGTGCTCTCCCCGTTCTCCTCGCGCTCCACTGCCTCGCGCTCGTCTCCCCAAAGAAACTGCTCAGTGACATTAAATATGTAAAATTAGCATTTTAAGTGGAACACATTTCTGTGTCGAGCCCCCCTCTGCCCACTGCCCAGCCCTGAGCGCATACGCCACACAAACTCATGCATGCATATGATATGCATTTGGTCATCTCCATGACAACGCTGTGAGGGAAGAAACGGGGTCGTGCAAGAAAAATGAAAAGGTGTTGTAACTGGAAGTACATCAAATTATAATTACTTTTTATTCAGGCTGTTTATTCACTGCTTGTCAGACAGTTGTGAGTGTGTGCCATACTCTCATTATAACTGTCTTTTTCTTTTGTTTCTTTACAGTACCTTGTACATTCACATTCATTGAGCAGCAATAATTGACAGATAGTGTAAGTGAAACACATCCACAAACACATCGACTCAAAAACAGCCTTTAGCCGCTACACGACACAGAGTGGTCCATTAACCTCTGCCCTGACAGTTGACAGTCAGAGGGCGCACAATACAACGCTGACCTCTGGAACTCCTACACCTAAAGTCCACTTCAGCCCGACAGGACAGCCTTCGCCGAGCCCTTTAGGGTGAGTGTACAGGCCACGGCCGTCTTTCAGCGCAATGTCTTTTAACTGCATTTCCTAAACTTCACAAAGGCTCAAAATGTAAAATGACATCCACACATTACATTTAATATCATCAGATGAAAGCACATTCAGTATATTTCATTTTAAATAAATGCTAGAACTTTTGTTAATGAACATGTGTAAATATTGTTTTATCTTAATAATGAAGTAAATTAATTTCAGGGGACATCACGCACATGGATCTAAGTGTAATATTAATGAGATGCTGCGTCCATCATCTTTATGTATGTCCTTACATATGCTTGATCGAGCTCAACCCAGAACGTACAGTCCAATAGAGTCCCATTAACGTCAAGCTAAGGCTACATTTTTAATTAGACAATCGAGCTGCTATCAGCAAATATGTCCTGCTGTTGGTTTCAAACTGTATTCAACCTTTTTAACACGGTTGTCCACAGACGGATGAGGTAGATGTAAAATGTATTTATTTATTTTATTTTTTATTTTGTTTTGAACAAGAATAAATAGCCATACCGATGTGAGAATGCCTTTGTACTGTGGTTCCAGGTGAGGAGGAGAGAGGAGAGGAAACACCAGATCACTTGACTGAGTGCTGCGTGAGTGTTTGGTGGTCAGAGCCACCGATACTGAACATTGGCAGCCACACTTCCGCCAGTCTACCCCAGGGCAGCTGTGGTTTACCAACACTGCTTATGGAGTGAATAAATAATGAACGTTGTAAAGCGACTGATGCGTCTTTTAAAAAGTGCTATATAACAGCGACTACATATTTATAGTTAGTTTTAGAAAAATGTCATTTGATTTTAGTCTAGTTTTAGTCTAAAACTGCATGTGAATTCACTTCTTGACAAAGGCTTGTTTTAATGATTTTAAGATTCATCAGCTCAGCACAATAGGCTTTTCAAAGCAGAACTAAGTAACTCATGCCCCTAGAGGCCATAAGCCCCACTGCATGTTGCAGTTTTTTACTCATTATTTGTCCATCAGAGTAAATACTACGCTGATAGAAAAGGCAAAGGGAGAGAGGGATATTGTACATCCAATTACACAATGGAGATTTATTTTTTTCACTCAAACTTGGCTATAAATACTGTTTAAGTGGTGCTAGCCCGCAGTTAGCTTTGCCCGTTAGCCTGTTAGCTTCTTCTTCGTGTATAAACAATAAACTATTTTCACTTACACTACCGTTTCAAAGTTTGGGGGGCACCCAGGCCAGCTCTATATCTTCTCTAATCAACACATCGGTTTCCAGCAGTGCTAGCATAATTGCACGAGGGCTTTCTAATCATCAATTACCCTCTAGCACGATTAGCTAACACAATGTACCATTAGAATCTCTGCACACCTATAGGTAGGTATTCCATTTTTTTTATTTTATATTTGAAGAGTTCATTGGTGCTAGGCTAGTGCTAGGCTAGCGCATGTCTATGGTAACTAGTAGCCTGCATTAAAAACAGTCTGACCCAAGCACAGTGCACCTGAGGCAAATCACTTATAACACCAGACTACCCATATAAATGTCTGTCGACTGAATATTTTTTGAAATATAACCATTTTGCATTTAAAAGAACTGATATCTGAGCAGCATCAGCTTCCTGGTTGTAGCTACGCAGCGGCGGAGTGATCTGCTAGCTTACGGAATCTACAGTAGTTTGTTTACCTGCGGCCGCCATTACTACACGTGGAATTCACAAAGGAGCTTTCTACAAATCCGATATGGCAACGTTTGGAGGATGACCCCATGATTTTGAAGAGGTTTTGAATGAAGGCTACTAGTTACCATAGACATGCACTAGCCTAGCACTAGCCTAGCACCACTAAACTCTTCAAATATAAGGACTGCATGAAATAAAACAATATTTATATATATATACAACACTCTGGATAACTAGGAATGAGGCCCTATGTCAATTCTGATTCTGATTCTGAAGAAAGCGCCAACACAGGGGTAGATAGATACTTTATTGATCCCCAAAGAGGGAAATTCAGGTGTCCGGTAGCATCCAGTTAAATCCAAACGCCACACAGGGCACCAAATAAAGGAAAGGCGCCTGATAGACTTAGTGGATGAGTCGTGCAAGTACATCCAAATAATGGTCTGAACATCATCCTGCAGTTTCTATTGTTGTGTATTGGTGTTTTGCAATACGGGTTCACTCATCTGGTCTGACCGGCCCAAACGTTTATCGGCTCTGGGGAAACCTAGCCCTGTACAATGATGCGATTATGGTCCAATAATTACAGCATTAAAAATCGATTCCTTTTCAGATGACCCTTTAAATCAACACATTTTCTTGCTTTCCCATTAGAAACAGTTTTACATGGATCTGCTACACAAGTCTAATCACTACTTAGAACTTTCTGAGTGTAAAACATGGGGCAGCGTGCGGGTCTTTTTGCACGCCCCACATGTTACAGTTTTCCAGCATGTTTGTTTGTGTGTGTGTGTGAGAGAGAGAGAGAGATGGCCTACAGCGCAGTCGGCCTGGGAAACAGACATCATTAGGTCTGATCCATTAGTGCCATCATTTAACTTGTGATCTGCTCTTTTGCAAATAAGCGCCACTTCATCCCCTACTTGCTTCTGCTCAATGACCCTATTCTCCCTTTGATTCTGCGTGCCTGTCTGTGTCTCCGCGACTCAGGGCAAACAATCTGTTTATCTGTGAGCCCGTGTTGACAGAAACCCCAGAAGTCCCAAGTCCGGAGCTGAGAGGAAAAGGCTCAAAAATAAAGTCTGGCAGGCCTTTCCGTTCGGAGCGTTCGCATAATCAATCATAACCAAGGCGTACAAATTCATCAGCCTGGATCCATTTTGCTGTAGTTAGAGATCAAAAGGTGGCGAGTTGACTATAGGAAGTCCAGGTACTAACCCAGACTAATTTATCTAACATGGGAGAGATTTAGCCCCCTGAGGAGATGGGGACATGGTTTTTCTCCATCACATTGAATATCCTCCATGGGGCTCGGGGCACTTAGTTCTGCCGCAGCGTATCCTGTACGCCGTTTAACATTCCATTGATCAGATTAATTGCAGTTGATTGTGTCCTGTTTGGGGGGAAGCCAGTGGAGGCACACTTTTGACCAAAATCATTCATAAAAAGAAAAAAAAGTCACCCGGGTCTTGAGGACTTTCTCCTGGAAGCTGCCGCTGTGCCGTGTAAGTGAAGTCCACCCCTTTACATTGTTTCTCTGTTTTCCAATAGTTCACCAAATCTGGCTTTACCTCTTTATTGAACTTGTCAGTTTGTGGGCCTTTCAACTCCAGGGTTCGCTCCCTCTCTCTCGCTCTCTTTCTCCCACAAACGCAGACTACATTTCTGCGCAATTATGAATAATTGTGAGTGTGTGAGTGGAGTCCCCCTGGTTCTGCTCAGCGCTCAGGGGCACGCACCTCGCCGCCGCCGCCGCCGCCGCCTCGGTTTCAAATGTGCACGCACGCATTCACACATCCAGAGAAAGGGCAGCGCTCAGGAAGTGGAAGCACTTTGAAGACAGCAATTCGTGTTTTCCAAGCGTGGAGCACTTATTGGAGGTCAGACTGGAGGTCTATTAGGCCTCTCATATTCATTACGGAGGGCGAGGGGCGAAAGATCTCAGGAACACGAATACCCCCTCGTTTACCGTGACCCCTGGTCCCAGGATGTTTTTCTGTTGGTTTTTGGTATTTAACTCCCGAGGCCTGAGTGAAGGCACTGATTACAGAGTACAGTCCGGTCCTGGTCAGTTTCTCCGTCTTCAGAAGCCTCAGGTTAAAGCACATTCACCTTTTTATGCTAAAGAGCAGCGGGAAGGTTGTGGTAAAAAAGTTGGAACGGATTATTATTCAGATTTTACACAAGTCGTTTTCAATTCGAAGCTGGAGGATTAACGCCAGTGTGTATTTCCTCTGCGAGCCCTGTGTAAATGTGAAAGTCTTTCTCAAATGTACCGTTACTAAGCATTAATACGGCCAGAAGACCCTGGGCGTCTCTGTTACACACTGGCGAACATGCCAAAACATGCAACACTCAATCTCACAAAGTCACACAAACTTTGAAATACATCCTGCAGATCAAAAACACACCGGGCTCTGAGGGACCGCGGGGGCGATATCCTACACCCCTGGCCCGAGATCCCGGATCGCCTCCTAAACTTCACAGTGCATGTGTGTTAAACACTCACGTCAGTTTAGACTAAGGTGATCGGCCCGCTGCAGCCCCGCGGGGGTATCCCAGCGTCCCACCGTCCCGGCGTGGGAAGGCCCGGTGTTGGATGGTATATCCCGTAGCGCCGCCATGGCTCCTGGGCAGCAGACAGCTAAATCAGTCACAGGTTGGATCATGAATGTGTAGTTGTGAATATATCTTTCTTAAATTGCACTCTCAGGAAAAGACGGTGAAGCAGCTGAAGCTGTTTATTATGACTACTGTTACAGCAGAGACCGGACTAATGCCCCACAGATTTATCCACGCACGCATTACTGCTGGCTTTTGCTCCGTGTTGACTTTCTTCTTTGGTAATCGTCCCGTACACATTTCTTCTTGTAGTAGAGCGGTTAAGCTTCATAAAAATGCACAATTGTGCGTTTTTATGAAGAAAGCATGAAAGTTTTATCACAGTTAGCCCAAACCATAAGGCTTATTTTTAGATGTGGAGGTAAGCTGTATTTGACCTCTGATGACCCTGAGAGGTCATTGACCTCAAAATGCCAAAATGCAGACTTTTTCAGCCTGTATGTAACAAAATCATATTCACAGTGTGTAAAACAGTGTACTTCTATGCATTTAACATATCTAACACATGTGGCTATATTATTTTGCATTGTCCAGTGTCAAAAATATGCTGCGTCCCCTGGTGAGTGTTAGAATTTGCCCATGTTGCTATGGAAACGTGTACATGAGTAAACCACATAGCTGCAAATGGGATGGTCCAAAACACACGTTTAGCAGTTGTTCAGGTAAATACAAGAGTAATTATTTATTACATAATTAAATATATATATATTTTTAAATATGTGTAGATATATATATATAACATAATAATAACAAAAAAAGTACCTTTATTGCTTTTTTCTCCAAAACTGACATTAACTCACTGGAGAAATATAATCCCACTAATCAAATTTGCATTATTGCTTACTATAAATCCTCAGTCCAATAAAGAGAGGCAAAAACATTTAAATGAACAATACAATAGAGCCCGCCCCATATGCTAGCAAGCTTCAAGGAGGACAAGCTAATGGTATGTGTTATTAAATTAGTGATGCGCTGAAACGCATTATAAATATGTTATATCAGTGATTCTGTAACAGTATTTCTCCAACTAAAATGCAAACACCAATAATAGTCTATTTCACTAGTTTAGGTGTGACTCAGTCAGAGTTTCTGTCGCAGCCTTGAAGCCAGCATTAGCATGCTGCTGCTAACTACAGTATTTTTACTTTAAAAAACACATCTGTTTGAGTTGGCTTTCAATCGGAGTTGAGCTGAACTTTGCACTTAAACGTTTATCTGTTTATATCTGTTTATCTTGATGCCACAGAAAGGAATAATTTTCAGTCTAAACCTAATCTGTTATTCTTGGGAATGTTTTTGCCGTGTTTCAGTCGAGCTTTAGACCCTGTCACAGTACTGAGACCGCCTCTAATGACTAATTACATCAGGCTAAACACAGATGCAGACCCTGTCACAGTACTGAGACAGCCTCTAATGACTAATTACATCAGGCTAAACACAGATGCAGACCCTGTCACAGTACTGAGACAGCCTCTAATGACTAATTACATCAGGCTAAACACAGATGCAGACCCTGTCACAGTTTTAGTTCTGCTGGACCTTAGTGCTGCATTTGACACAGTGGACCATATGATCTTACTAGAGAGGTTAAACACCTGGGTGGGAATCTCTGGAAAGGCTCGAGTGGTTTGTGTCCTACTTTAAAGACAGTACATACTGTGTCGAGATTAATAGCTGTGTCTTGGACAGTATGGCATTGACCTGTGGGGTTCCCAAGGGTCGATTCTGGGGCCCCTCTTGTTCAATCTGTACATGCTTCCATTGGGTCAATTACTATCCAGTAACAATATGTTCTATCACAATTACGCAGATGATACTCAGACAGCGGGTGAACATGGGCCTGTAGATTCACTGTGTCATTGTATTAAACAGATTAGTGTGTGGATTCAAAATAACTTTCCTCATTAAAATAACTTTCAGTTAAATACAGATAAAACTGAGATAATTGACTTTGGCCACAAAAACACAGAGGGGTTGTCATTGGTCATCTTGAAGCTCTTTCACTAGAACCAAAAATCAAGTTAGAAATCTCGGGGTAATCATGGACTCAGACCTGAATTTGAACAGTCATATTAAGTCCATTACATCAGCGGCTATTACCACCTCAAAAACATCGCTAAAATAAGAAACTAGTGTCTAAACCTGATTTGGAGAGACTAATTCATGCCTTTGTCTCCAGTCGGTCAGACTATTGTAACGGCTGCTCACAGGCCTTTCTAAACGAGCTGTTAGACAACTGCAGTACATTCAAAATGCTGCTGCTCGAGTCCTGACCAGAGACAGGAAATACGACCACATTAGTCCAGTGCTCCGGTCTCTGCACTGACTTCCTGTTGCTCAGAGAATAGAGTTTAAAACAGCTCTGCTTGTTACAAGTATTTTCATGGTTTAGCACCAAAGTACATCTCTGACATGTTACAGCCGTATGAACCACCTCGGGCTGTGAGATCCTCATGGAGGGGTCTCCTGGTGGTTCCAGAGTCAGGACTAAACACGCTGAGGCTGCGTTTCAAGTTCATGCAGCAAAGGTCTAGAACAGCCTCAGTGATGTGAGACAGGCCTCAACTCTGACTGTGTTTAGGTTCAGGCTGAAAACGCACTTATTTACTGCTGCCTATGGCAATTGACTGTATTTTAACTCATTTTAAAGAGGGGGTATTATGCTTTTTTCAGCCACATAGCACCAGTCTATAGCACACTACAATGATGACGAAACCTTCTGTTGGTCTGTCAATGCAGTAAATTAGAATAACTGCCTTATATAAAATTGCTCTTTCAAAATGGCGTTAGCAAATGACTTGAAATAGGCCTCTGTCTCTTTAAGAACCTCTGACCCTTTCCGACACGCCCCCTCCACACGCTGTCTGTGGCATCACAACAACACTGCGCTCGTTGTCTCAACTGTATTGAAACTACGATCGGTGCATTTTAATTTTTATTGTTGGAGAGGAGCTACTGTTTATCACTTTGTGAACAATGGCCACACAGGATATTATTTGGAAACGAACCTTCCACACCGGACGCTTGGAAGGGGCTCTTGCCTGAAAAATAACTGCTGTTTGGAGGCTCTCTCTTTGCATCTGCCATGCCCTATGGATCTCTAACTATACCCCCATGGACGACACCAGGATCTGCAGGAGCCCATACGATTCAAAGACGGACATTATCTGTGCAGGTGGACAGTGGTTTTTCGAGGTTACCCGTTAGCTTGTTATAATCGACTACAGCTCATTGTTGATGAAAAGTCTGTAATAAACCACAAATGTGTAAAGCCAGGCTCATTGTGTGATCATCGTAAAGGCTGCTTCGAGTAGTTGCCGGCTTTATTGACGTTATTTGTGCATAATATGCTGCCTGTTTTCAATGAATGTTGTGAAGGTGAAGGTTGTTAGCTTGTCGCGGCTAATAGTGCCTTAGCTCCGGGAGAAAACCACTCGGCTACGACTCACTGTAGATGAAATGTGAGCAATAAACTACACAATCAACAAGCCAGGCTCCGTGTGTGATCATCATAAAGGCTGCTTCAAGCAGTTGCCTGTTTTAGTGACGTTTTCAATGCATAATATGCTGCTTGTATTCAGTGAATTTTCCCGTTAGCTTATCGCGGCTAGCTTGTTAGCTCCGGGAGAAAACCACTCGGCTACGACTCACTGTAGATGAAATGTGAGCAATAAACTACGAAATCAACAAGCCCGGCTCAGTGTGTGATCATCATAAAGGCTGCTTCAAGCAGTTGCCTGTTTTAGTGACGTTTTCAATGCATAATTTGCTTGTATTCAGTGAATTTTCCCGTTAGCTTGTCGCGGCTAGCTTGTTAGCTCCGGGAGAAAACCACTCGGCTATGACCCATTGTAGATGAAATGTGAGCAATAAACTTCCAAATCAACAAGCCAGGCTCCGTGTGTGATCATTGTTAAACGGTTCTTTATGTGTGTGGTGGTTTTATTGACTTTATTTGTGCATATTTCTCGTTTCCACGTGATGACTCGAGGTTTAGCTTAGCATTAGCTTTCTCCGGAGGCTCTGTGCATCATCAAGGCCCAGCGCAGAACCAGACACTGAAATAAGTGTTCTTGTCACCGGTTTTAATCCTGGGTGTTTCGGTAACAGAAACACTGATGTGTGTCTTTGTAAAAGTCTGCTGTGGCTCCGGTTCACAACACATGAAGCTAATCCTCCATGATGACTCTGTTTACATCTTAGGGCTAGACACTGCGGGGATGGGGTTCTGCTGAGGAGCAGTGGTTGGTTACTCGGCTGGTGACGAAAGGTCGGAGGCGTATCCTGGAGGTCGAGGGCGTTTCCTGAAGGAATCAGGCGTTTTATCCCTAAAATGGCCGCCATCAGAGTTTCTACAGATTACTCGAAAATACGTGAATGTGCCAAGGCAACACTTCAGGCATGGTTTTAATGAGGGAATGACTTAATAACATGATGTAAAGCTTGAAAAAGTCGATTTTGCATAATAGGCCCCCTTTAATATATCATTTCAATAAATACATATTAAAATACGTATTTTTATATATATTTTTATGTGTTGTATTGATTTAGTTTTGTTGTGTTTATGGTGTTGCTGTGAGGCACATTGAGTTGCCTTGTGCACGAAATGGGACGGCACGGTTAGCGCCTCCACTTCACAGCTGGAAGGTCCCGGGTTCAATTCCCACCAGGACGGAGCCTTTCTGTGTGGAGTTTCCATGTACTCCCCGTGTCTGCGTAGGTTTCCTCCGGGTACTCCGGTTTCCCCTACCACTAAAAACATGTGCAATAGGTGAATCCTCCAGCCAGGTGATTCTGACCATCAGCCTGGCTCCACATCATGGAGATGGGTCCCCGAGCGCGGCTCTGCCTGTCGACCACTGCTCCTTACGGGTTGCCCCAGTGGCATCGAAGGATGAGTTAAATGCAGAGGACAAATTTCCCTATGGGGACAATAAAGTATACAAACAAACAAACAAACAAATGTGTTGTACAAATACATTTGCCTTGCCTTGCCTATAATTGTATTTTATGGCACATTAAAGTGTGCCATGATGCTTAGTTGAACATCAGTAAAGTTGTTATTAAAGAGTAAAACAGCATTGTGGTCAGGTCTAGCTTATTGAATTTGATTCCATTGGATTCATTGCCCCTCAAAATGTAGGTTTTGACACTAAGATCAAAACTATAGGTCAATTAGAAGCTAAAAAATTGAGAAAATAAGTTTTACGGCGGCCATTTTGAATAATCCAAGATGGCTGCCCTCAGAGGTCAAATCCAGTTTACCTCCACATCTGAAATTAATGCATATAATATGTAATAACACTGGGAGAAATGTTATGCTTTCTTCACAAAGTGCACAATTGTTATGCTTAACCGCTCTACTATTGTCACTTCTTCTCTTTTCCTCTTTCATTTTGTTCTGCGGCCTCGGGTCATAGAGTCACTTTCAAAGTGTTGATCCTCATCTGAAATCTATTGCAATCAGCGCAGAGCTGGACATGAAATACGTCCGTGAGACCTGATACATGCGCGGGGCCGTCCCGCCGCCGCAGTTAGAGTTTTGTTACAGTCTGAGGGAATCACAAAGACACTGAGCAAAGTGAAGCTGAAACACATATTTGAACCATTCTGAAGGTTTAATATGTTCTTTGTCAAAAATAAACAACAGGGAACTGCTTGTCATGGCACAGTGATGTATAATCTTTCATTATTGTTTAATGCACCACACAGCAGAGGAACTTCATCCACCAAATCAGCTGTTAGGGCGGCTGGGTGGGGGTTTATTGATGAGAAGCTACTGGTCGCTTCAAGTGGCCGGCTCTGCAGCCTGGCTTTATAACGCACTACACTATGTAGGGCTTACATCATACTTCATACATGATGCAACAAAATAAAAACAATAGGGATGCACCGATACCACTTTTTCTAAAACCGATACAAGTACTTTGATTTAAGTACTTGCTGATACCGAATACTGATACGAGTACAAGGCACTTTCTTCAACATACTTTTTGAAGCGAATAGATTGTAGACTGACTTTTCCACAGCAGATTGGCTAGTAATGAGTTAATTTACTCATTTACATTTCCTTGAGTAAAGTAGGCGACACTTTTAAGAGATGTTAAATCAGAGTAATGCCTGCACAGATGCCATTTTTTTTCATTCAATATTGTTTTGAATTTTTATTGCACTGTCCATCATAGACAGAACCGCTCATGCCTGAGCTTTAGTCATATATCTATTTTTATTTAACAATAGTATTGAGATGTTACTTATTACTGCAGCTAAATGGTCTCTTTTCGCCTTTACTTCACCTCTGTGTGGATGGACATGCTGTATCACTTTATTTTTGGATTTTCTGAATAAGCTCTTGGGCATAAAACGGCGTAAGAATCCGCAGAGCTGTTAGCCACGAGTTAGCGGCTAGTTAGCAACATTAGCAACATTAGCCTGTATGTTGTAAACAGTGCAGACTCCAAGCTGCAGCACTAACAACATTTAGCTCTGGTTAAATCCAGCACAGACTCTGATTTAGGGAGTGTCGTCTGTAATAAAGTCAGCTCTATGTGGAATATTTTATTTACTTACTAAAGAATTCTCCAGTTTGTTGCTACTTTCTCTCCTCAGTGGAGCTGCTCCTGTAGCGCCGGCCACACGTCAAGTGGTATCGGTTTCTGGTGTCGGTACCTCATGAATGAGTACGAGTATGAGTACAAGCATGTGGTATCAGTGCATCCCTAAAAATTATACACAACTTGTACTGAGGATAGTAATGACAACTGGGAAGTAGCAAGATCTCGGAGCATAATATGTATGTGAGCGTTCCTTTATAACATAAAAGGGACTCTCTGTTTGGCATTGGTAACAATCTGAAAGAAATATATTCATGATCGCCTTTTGTCTCTTGCTTTGTACTAGAAATCATACATGAAGCGTGACCGTTGTTGTAGTCGTGCTTCCTTTTTCTTTTAATTATATGAACGGTTCACGCAGTGGTTTGTAAGTTTGGTCTGTGTTTGATAAGCCGTTTTGAAATGTGACACGTTCTCTTTTGTCAATGAGGAAAATCACAATACGATGCTGCTGATTCACAACGGCATTTCCTATAGAATGGAGTTGGAACACGCGCTTGTATGCTGTATGTGTGCATCATGGTTTCATTATTTAGCTCCTTTTCATGAATGTATACATGAGTTTCAGTGATGAGACTTCCTTACAGAGTGCATATAATCTCTGTTTCTGCTGTTGTTTCCTTGTTGTTGTTTTGCTCCTGTTGTACCATTGTGCTTTTTTACTGCATTGAGCTTGGGGGTTGGTGCTCATAAGTTAATTTCTTCAGAATGTGCACTGTATAACAACTAAACTAAACTATCAGTCCAAACCATATTGAGGAGCTCTCACCTTAACTCCAGCTTTAGCTCCACATGGACTGCTCTGTTTCCTTTATGTGGATTTTGTTAACCTGATCATTACTGTGTCATCACTTGGAAATACCTTTTGCATTTTAATAGCTGAAGCCGTAACTCCTGGAGCAGCGTGTAAACCTGTGAGATAACAGAGCTCTTGTTCCTCTGGAGGTGATTTGACTGTCATCGACCTTGACAGCAGTTTGCCCGTTCCTTAAACAGGAGGCTTTCATATGCCCGGCTGCTGTTGCCCGTAGATTAGTCGGTGGGTGTGTGTGCTTGTTGTGCGCGGGCTCTGATCTCCCAGGCAGAGGTCTCCAGTCCTGATCGAGACCCGATAAGGCCAGGCGTTGTTTCTTTCATCACCTGCAATGAAACATTCCTCTGTAATAGTTTAGATCACGGGCTGCGAACGCTAGTTTAGAGCAGAACTCACAGAATGATCCAAGTCCAATCGAAATCCTAGATCGCTCTGGCTGATATTGTATCGGTGTAGGGCTGGGTACGGTTAAACAGCACCAGTGTGATATCGATATCGTGGGTTCGAATCCCAGCGCCCACTGTCTTTGCACTTTATTCCCTGTGCCAGCATCACTTATTGACAACCCGCACTAGGACTGAAACTTTACACCTCGATATTCTACTTTATGTAATCTGTTCTCATGTTTAAGTTAAGCGTTAGTCACACTCAACCTCTTAACCTCCACCTCAACCGAGCACATTTTCTCCAGTTTGGCTCTACCCAAATCTAAAAGCAAAAAAGCAGCGAAACAGTGACACAAACCTGTCGGAAAAGCAACAATAAAAACATTTAATCACTAAAGAGTGATGAATAAGGAACAAAAATCAACAAGAAAGTCACAGAAGAGAGTCAAAAAGATATGAAAACACGACAAAAGCACTTTAAAAATGCAACAAAAAAAAAGCTGCGATCAGTTTTGTAGGGCTTAGCTTTCAAATGAGGCTGACCTGGCCTGTAAGAGCTCATAAACTCCAGTCGAAAAGCTTTCCGATTTGGGTAAATCCGAACTGGACAGATTGGGTAAGGTGAGGGTGAAGAGGTTAACTTGTTATGTTATTTTGCATTATACCATGGTCTGGGTGAATACTCGATTCTGATTCTGGCTGGAAGGTGTCCATCAAAAAGTGATATGTACACCAGTCAAAAAACAGTTAAATCACGTTCTATGTCACTCCACTTGCAGCTGTTTCCATAGTAACGGTAAACAACTGAGCAGGTAAAAGTGATTAAAAAGTGAAATAACTCCTGCCGAGGACTTAAAAAACAAAGCAAACAGGCCCCAATGAACAGTTTCAGTTGGCGGGACCGTGGTATAAACGGGATAATGCACGACAAGGTGTCCATTATCAGAATAACTGGACCGTCCAGTTTCGCAGACGGTTCACGCCTCCACATCGTCCAGTTATTTCTGATAATGGACACCTCGTCGTGCATTATCCCTTACTTGCGCTAGCCTCATAGCAGAGATGCCTAAATTATATTTCACTGTTTTTGGGAAACAAGAAAAAAAAAAAATGTTTTGGAAACACATTGTTCTTCTATTATTGATATTGTAACAATACAAATTGACTTAGGCAATTGAAGTGAAGTGAAGCTAACAATTGTTATACCATGGTCTGGGTGAATACTGGATTCTGATTGGCTGGTGCATTATTTTGGTATAACCGCACACGTAGTCCGGTAGTTAAATCACTGGGATATCACTCCGCTGTGGGCATCGCCATAGCAACGCATGACACAGCTGAATCAGATAAAGGCGTAATTAGTGACTGACAGGAACGTATGAGATGGATTTTGTTTAATTTCAACGTTTTTGGCCAAAACAAAACGTTTGATAAATGTTTGTAGAGGAGAGTGAGCAGCTAGGTTAGCTACTGTTAATAACATATGAGCTTTCCATTTCTATTGAAAACGGTTAAGGCTATTCATCATTTTCAGGCGTACATAAAATGATCCTGCATTTAAACATATTTGTCTGGATTAGTAAAGTCAAACATAAAAGTTTCAGTTGGGGGGGCCCAGGTGTGAGCGACTCCACCGCAGCTGTTTCCATAAACAGTTGAGCTGGTTGAGCTAGCTAGCTAGCTTCAGGTTAAACAGCGTGAAAGTGAAATAACTCCTGCCCACGAGTGCCGCATATCGGTGTTTACTTCCAGGGAAAAGTGTTTCCGGGTTAGTCCTGTTGTGTTGTGATTCTGTGCTGATGTTGTGTCGTTGAGCCTGACTGAGATCCTCGTAATAGAATGACTCGCTCTGAGACGAGCCTTCAGTGACCGGCTAATAACCCACACAAAATAGTCCCGTAGTCTGGCATATTTAGTGACTTTAGTAAATGTTAAAAATATTTATTATAAATGTTACGTTTGTGGGACCCTGGTATAAGCGGATTAAACAACTCGGAGCCGCATTAGACGGTTATGCAGGAGTAACTCCACTCCACTGCGCGTCGTGGTGTTCTTGACTCCGTGTCGTGCATTATAACCGTCTAATGCGGCTCCTCGTTGTTTAATCCTTACTTAACCTCTTACCACCCGCCTAAACCGAATGCATTCTGTCCTCTTTGGCTATAGGCCTGTGGAACACCTCATTTGAACGTTTTTGTCACATTTTTGTTGCGTTTACATCCTTGTTTTCTTCTCATTTTTTTTGTGGCTGTTTTGGTGCTTTTTTCCCCAAGAACCTTTTTGATTAGGGTAAAGCCAAACTGGAGAAAATGGGATCCGTTCAGGTGTGAGTTAAGATGTTAAAGGAATATGCCACCGTTTTTACATACTGAGATATGTTCTTACCTTAGCTTTGACGAGAGCGGCGTCCGCACAGTAAAGTGAAGATATTACTGCGCGGATTTCGAACTACTCCTGGTATTATTACGCCTTACAATATAGTCCCCCCTTTTATTTGCTTAGAAAATCCACATTGCTTAATTTTGTGTAATTACACTTTGTAGTGGAACACTTCATGTAACCATATTTAAATAGGGAAAACGTGGAAGAGCTTGGTAGCTTCTATCTTGATCTGTTTTGGAGCTATAGAGGAGAGAGGGAGAGGCTAAATGCTAACGCCGTCTGTGCTGTGTTTACGTGACTGAAGGCACGGGGGAAGACCAGACAGGTACACATGAACTCGTCAAAGCTCAGGTGAGAACATATCTCAGTATGTAAAAACGGTGGCCTATTCCTTTAAACAAAAACCCAACCAAAACATGACAAAAACATTAAAAAAAATACGACAAAAGTGACGACAACGCAAGGCAACATCTCAGCTTAGGTCTTAGCTTTCAAATGAGGCGTTTATACATTATAGCCTGTGACCTCTCCAGTCAAGAACCTTTAGATTTGGGTGAAGTCGAACTAAAGAAAATGTGTTAAGGCCCTATTTATGTACAGTATACACAGATATATTAAAAAAACAAATGATTCAGTCTTGTGGGGTTTAGATTAAAGCTTCCTTGTATTAGTTTATCAATTTTCTGTATTTGCTGAGACGTGAATGCTCCTGTGTGTGCGCCTCAGACAGACATCACAAATCTGATTTTACAGCTGCACAAGATACGACATGAAGTGAAGCAGATCTCGATCCGATTTGGAAGAATGAAGCCGCTTCTTCTCTTTTGATAGAAGCCGTTTAGATTCGCTCCTTCTCCGCGTCTCAAGCTGTGGTTCTGTTTCTCCCCTTCAGTCCTCGGACGCCGTTTTTTTCCGGAAAGGCTCCTCCACAACGTTAGCTACATTTAATCAAAGCTCCATCAAAGCGGCCGCCGTTTGTCCTGGAGCCGCTGGAGGTAAAGTATGTCTGTGGGAGGGGAGCTGTGTCTGCGTCCGCTGACAGACCAGCAAAGACGGCTTCTGTTCGCTCTTATCTGGATCTAACCGGCCGTCGGATCAAGACCAACATGAAAGACCCGCAGCAGAGTCCTCCGGGGAGAGGCTTCTTCTTCTACGCTGTAAAACCCGCGCTGCCAGATTAAACCGGGGCTGCACTTGTGTCTAATGTGGTCACAAAAGAAGCCCAAATACTGTATGTTAATGCCACAAAAGCAGAAACTACATCGGCTCACAAAGGTTTTTCTATTCTATTCTATTCTATTCATTGTTCTTCTCCAGTTCAGCTTTACCCAAGTTACAGTAACTATTGTGTAACGCCTCATTTGAAAGCTAAGACCTACAAAACTCATCTAAACTGATCTTTTTCCTCGCATCGTTGCCATGTTGTTGTCACCTTTTTTGACATTTCTCTTTGTTGCTCTTTTGTGGCTTTTCTTTAGCGTTTTTCGTCACATTTATGTCTCTGTTTTGTCACGTTTTCATCACATTTTTGTTGCTCTTTTGTGGCTTTTCTTTAGCATTTTCGTCACATTTTTGTCTCTGTTTTGTCACGTTTTCATCACATTTTTGTTGCTCTTTTGTGGCTTTTCTGTTGCATTTTCATGACACATTTTTGTCAGGGTTTTGTCACATTTTCGTCACATATTTGTTGCTTTTTTTGTGGCTTTTTTGCCACACATTTTTGTCACAGTGTCGTCACATTTTAGTGACGTTTTTGTTGCTCTTTTGAGGCTGTTTTGGGATGTTTTCGTCACACGTTTTGTCACATTTTCGTCACACTTTTTGTTGCTCTTTTAAGGCTTTTTTGTTACGGTTTTGTCACATTTTTGTCTCAGTTTGTGTCACGTTTTTTGTTTTCTTTTTGTTGCTCTTTTGTGGCTTTATTGTTGCGTTTTCGTCACAAGTTTTTTTCACTGTTTCGTCACATTTTCATGACATTTTGTTGCTCTTTTGTGATTTTTTTTTGTTACGTTTTTGTCACACATTTTTGTCACGTATTTCTTGCTCCCTTGTGGCTTTCCTTTTGCATTTTCATCACACAATTTTGTCAGGTTTTTTGTAACGTTTTTTTCGTTGCATTTTTGTCACGTTTTTCTTGCTCTTTTGAGGCTTTTTTATTACGTTTTCGGCACATTTTTGTCTCTGTTTTGTCACGTTTTGGTGACAGTTTTGTTGCTCTTTTGAGGCTCTTTTGGGATGTTTTCGTCACACGTTTTTGTCACAGTATCATCACATTTCTGTCATGTGTTTGTGGCGTTTTTGCAACACATTCTTGTCACTGTTTCATCACGTTTTTGTTGCTCTTTTTTGGATTTATTGTTGTGTTTCGTCACACGTTTTTGTCACCGTTTCGTCGCATTTTCAGGATGTTTTGTTTGTTTGCTCTTTTGTGGCTGTTTTGTTGCATTTTTGCCACACATATTCCTCACTGTCTCGTCATATTTGCATCACGTATTTGCTGCTCTTTTTTTCATCTATTGTTGCGTTTTCGTCACACATTTTTTTCACTGTTTCGTCACATTTTCATGACCTTTTGTTGCTCTTTTGTGATTTTTTTTGCTACATTTTTGTCACACATTTTCGTCACGTATTTTTTGCTCCCTTGTGGCTTTCCTTTTGCATTTTCATCACGCATCTATCACATTTTCGTCACGTTTGTCTTGCTCTTTTGAGGCTTTTTTGTTAGTCTTTCGTCACATTTTGGCCTCTGTTTCCTCACGTTTTTGCCACTTAATTGCTGCTCTTTTGCCGCTTTTCTTTCGCATTCTGGTCTCTGTTTCATCACATTTTCATCACATTTTTGTCGCTCTTTTGTAGCTTTTCTGTTATGTTTTCCTCACACGTTTTTTTGTCACGGTTTCGTCATCTTTTTGTTGCTCTTTTGTGACTTTGCTTTGCATTTTCATCACACAATTTTATCAGGTTTTTTGTAACTTTTTTTGGTTGCATTTTTGTCACACATTTTAATCACGTTTTTCTTGCTCATTTGAGGCTTTTTTGTTACATTTTTGGTACATATTTGTCTCTGTTTCGTCACATTTTTCTCATCTTTTTGTTGCTATTTTGTCGCTTTGGTTCAGCCGAGGGTTAATTAAACAAAAATCAAACTGTGTCGAAATGAGACTTAGTGAACAATAGTAATAATAATAATAATAATTTAAAAAAAGGACAAAATGTAGCTAAATGTGGATAATCATAATGTTATTCATCTTTCAGGCGGTGTAAGCAAAAACATGTATAAATCTCCGTGGGATGAAAGCACTCACTGATTTCCCGATATATTAGAAAGTACACTAATGATCAAACTTCACTAAATATATAAAGTATTTTCCTGATCACATCATCGTGACACAGAATGACTTCATCTGAGCCTCTCTGTGAAACCACGGGGAGATTTATGGCGGCGTTTGCGGCGCGTGTAACCGTGCAGAAGAGAAGAGAAACACGTGTCTGTGTTGATTAATGGCGCCGTATTGGTAATCAATAATGTTCTTTTAAGTCATTTAGATGCAGCGACTGATACTCGGGCCGGCGCGGCATATGGGCCGGGAACCGGAGCCGCGCGTTCGACTATTCCCACATGAGAAACTCTATCTGCGCAGCAAACCAGGGCATTTATTGTCGGTGCTCGAGTGAATTAGCCGTAAATAAAATGGGGGGAAAGTGAAACGAGTGTGTTTGAGGGAAGTGTCCAGCGTTGGGAAATATAGTAAACGTGCCGGAGTTTGCCTATATGGCTAACTCCGGCACATTTACATGTTGAAAAAACACATGTTGATTCATGTGCACTGTCCCAATTCAAATAAAGATTGAAAAAAAAAAAACGAGTGTGTTTGAAGAAAGTGTCCAGTAAAGAGCAGAGACTTAGGGCTGTTGTTATAATAATCATTTCCATCTATAGTAGCGCTTTTTAATAAGGCACTGCAGGTGAATGGGGAAACTTTTTATATTTAGAGATATCAATTTGAAACTTTAAATATAAATATGAGACATAAATATGAGAGAACAATGTATTGCAAGTTTTTTGTCATTTTATGTTTTCAAGTAAAAATAAGGCCTTTTATGTCTCAAAATGTCTGAATCTGAATAATGGATCAAGCCTGGTTTAAATTCATGATTTTATTTTGTAGTTACAAAGACCCCTCAGAAAAGTCTTTGTAACTACACAATAAAATCATGAATTTAAACCAGTTAAACCAGTTTTTTGGATTTTCTTATGAAGTTTTAAAATAATCCTTTCTATGCCTTCCTGTAATAGTAATTGCAAATGTCATTTTTAATTGTTCCTGTGTCCCCTGCCTCAGGACTGCAGATAGACATTAGCATGTTTGCTATAATCTGGCATATTTACACTGTAACTGCAGATGTTTTTTTAATATGCACTGTCCCTATTTTTAAATAATAATAATAATAATAATAATAATAATAATAATAATAATAATAATAATAATAATAATAATAATAATAATAATAATAATAATAATAATAATTAGAAAGGGAAAAAAGCAGTTTTTAGTTTAAAATTGAAAATTGAAATTTAGCCTTGTTTTTTTTAACATTCAAAAGTCAATGAATCAGGCTTGGAATTAGATATTTAAGAAATCCAGCTGAAAAAAAAACCTTGAAAATATTTTTAAAGTGCATGTGACACATTAGATACAATTTTTGTAAACACAATTATATTTAACCCCTTGACGCCTAAATTTATTTCCAATATTATAAAAAAATATATATTATCAGTGTTTTTAGGTTTAGGTTCATTAAACATTGACATTGTAGGAAAGAAAAAAAATTCAACCTGAAATGTGTCAATTATGATAGAATAAAAACAGCAATGGAGGAAAAGGAAAAACATCTAGAAAAGCAGATTTATAAATCAACGTTAAAACTTAAAAGATATTTCATGTTTTGTGTTGCTCTTCTTCATATTCATATAGTTATCAAGGTGCAGAGGAACTGTCCTTCAGGATGTTCTGGAGGGTCTGGCCATGTCCCGCCTCTCACTCAGAGATGTGTTTTTGCTTTCAAGCTGATGCCAAATTCTTGCAGGACGAGGTATGTCGTGAATTAGCGACACTCGGCATTACGGGACTGAGATGTTTTTTTTTTTTTAAAGTACCCAGTTTTCTTTAGTTTGACCATTTTTTGTGATGTTTCCAGTTTCACTTCCTTATTGGACACATCATTTTAAACCGTTGCCGTGCCAACCAGATACAGACGGCATAGATACAGACGGCATCTCGTCATAGAAGGGGGCGTGGCTTCGTCGAGGGGGAAGAGAAACATAATTTCCCACTTATTTTTGCCATTTTCTGGTGGAATATCAACTTATTTATCACATGTAAATAAAGTCAAATGTAAATCGGGCCCATATGGATATTTTCTCTCAGCAGATTGTGCTTTAGAAGTGAAAAAACCGCAGTTGTAGCTAGCGCTAGCTAACCGTTAGCATTAGCCCGATGCTAACACGTAGCATCAAGTTAGCATTCTCCGTTATTTATGTATTTATGGGCTGTTGAACCACTTTGCTCCTCCCTATGTCTTTGTATCATTATTTAGTTGAAACTATATTCATAATTCAGCATTTGTTAAAGTAGTTTTTGAATAATTAGAGAAAATTTACATTTTTTCAAAATTGTTTTCCCCCTTAACTGTTTAAAAAAATGACCATATATGGGCGATTCCAGAGATGCCGTCTGCATCTATCACGTCAGAGAAGGGGGCGTGGCCTCGCCGAGGGGGAAAATAGAATCTTTAGAGAAACACAATTTTTCACTCTTTTTAGCCATTTTCTGGTGGAATATCAACTTATTTATCACATATAAATAAAGTCAGGCCCGTATGGATATTTTCTCACAGCAGATTGTTCAGTAGGAGTGAAAAAACGGCAGTTGTAGCTAGTGCTAGCTAACCGTTCGCATTAGCCCGATGCTAACATGAAGCATCAAGTTAGCATTCTCCGTTATTTATGTATTCATGGGCTGCTGAACCACTTTGCTCCTCCCCATGTCTTTGTATCTTTATTTAGTAGAAAACAAAATTCATATTTCAACGTTTGTTAAAGTAGTTTTTGAATAATTAAAGAAAGTTTAGATTTTTCTCCATATTGTTTTCCCCCTTTACTGTTTTCAAACATGACCATATATGGGCGAGTCCAGAGATGCCGTCTGTATGTATACAAGTTACAATTTTACACACATAATCACCAATAGACATTGCATAATTAAATCAAGATAACACACTCACAGCTACATGTAAAAGACTTTGTTTCTAGATTTTTCAATAGTGATTTAAATGGGGCTCCTGTGATGTTACTTACCCTGATGAAGACTCTGCTAACAGAGGTTAAACGTCGTATTTCCGTTCCTAACTCACAGAAGTGATCTTGTACTCGTTGTCCCGATAATAAAGTTTTTATTTGTCAACAGTCGACAAAAGCATGTTTTCCCCCCTCTCTAAAAATACTGTGGCCCGAGCACTTAGTCCGTCTTTACACTAAACTGAGCAGCGTTATATTGGAGTATAAATATTAGATGGGATACATTTATTGCACGGTTTTATCTGTTGTTTCACAAGTGCAAGTGCAACAACAACAACAACGCGGAGAGAAAATAAAACACGGAGGGGCACATTTAAAGACAAATGAAGCCGCCGTGTTTAAACTGTCGGAGCTTTTACGTCTCCAAAGTGGCTCGGTCCGTTTTGTAGGACAGTGGAGGAGAAGCATAAATAAGTGAAAAAGATGCATTTGCTTCAGCCTGAAATGCTCTTATTGCTCCGCGTTCCCCCCCCCCCCCCGGCCACAAACATGTGTTCAGGCCAGACCAGGGTTTAATTCACAAAACCACCGCTTTACTCTTAAGTTTTTGACCAACTGTACATCAACAAATCAAGCTTTTATTTCAACAGTGCGGCCTAAATGTGCATGTACGTTTAAAACCTTAACATGGTCAGTTTTATTGCTCTGTAACAGAAATATACTCATTAAAAACGTCTTACTGTGTCGACCCAGAATAAAGATACAGAGTCATTTATCTTGGTTTCTCTCCGTCCGTTCACTTTTATGATTTACTCTCAGTCTCATCTTGGTGCCTCACACTCAAACATTACAATCAGAAACAGATATTGATACAATGATGTATCGGCAAACAAAGCGTCATGCAATATTTATTACATGATACAATGGTGCCCCAAAGGTTGTGTGAGTTGTACTATTAAGTCTTGATATTTGACATATGTGTATGTGTGTTAATAACAGGCGTGTTCTGTCTGTAAGTATTTAACTTTGAGTATTTGGCACATGGCCAGAGCAGTTTCACTCAAACACAGTTTCATGTTCAAGTGTTTGTTATTTAAAACAAAAAGGAAATATGCAAACACTTTGTGTGAAGTTACTAAAGTCTGTTAAATGTAATAAAAGTATGAGCTTTTGTTCATCTTTCAAAATAAGTTTGTTCCATAGTTTTATGACATTCAACTTGTAACCTCTTCCATGAAACCACAAATCACTGAGTTTATTCACGGTGCTTGGGAAGCGGCAAACTCACTAAAGAGTTGAGCGAGTACAAGCCCATAGGATTGAAAAGTATTGTTTTCTTTGTTAAAGGTACGGAGCAATAAATAAATAATCTGGCATTTTTCAGGAACTGTCATGAATAGTTCAGAGACTTCAGAATATAATACATAATACAGGACACAGAGTGCACAACAAAAGAGCTGACTCTGATTCATGTATATATATATATATATCTATATATATCTATATCTATATATATCTATATCTATCTATATCTATATCTATATCTATATCTATATCTATATATATATATATATATATATATATATATATGTATATGTATGTATATAATTCTTTTAAAATATTGTTTGGACCATGGATATTCCATGTTCCATGAAGTCACAGCTGATTTGGTCACATTGAATGCTTGAGTTTTGTGGTTGCAGCGTTCAGAGCTCATGGAGAATAAGCGCGACTTAACCATAGAGCACTCAGAGACAGATTAGAGACTGAGATAGACCTGCAGCCCATTCTGTGCTCCAGTTTGAGCATCTGATCTGAGTGGAGCAGACAGGCGAGAGCAGCCTGCCCTACAGTCATGTAAAATGCAAAGGAATATACTCCGCTATTAAAGCGGCTGATGGCAGAGAGAGAGAGGCTGCAGTTTGTCTGCTACGCTTCAGTCTGAGGCTTTTTAGCCACTATTTACTCTAAGAGCTATTTAGATTCTGGCAACAGTTATTCACTGTTTTATTACGGAGAAAATAATTCTGCAACGATTAGTCTGTCACATATTATACTTTATTCTTTTGTAAGACTTTAGGATTTGTGAACTGGATGAAAATGGATCTAAGTGTTTTAATGTATCTCTAAGTTCAGCGTCACACTCAAAGAGATCCTCCAGAATAGATCAGGGCAGTTGTACTTTAAAACACATTTGATTCTGTGATAGACTTTCTTGAAGCCTCTGTAAGAGCCCTGTATGGAGCTTCATCTCATAGAAATACTATAGGCAGCATTAACATGTCTAAATGTTCCAGGCCGTGTGTTGTTAAGCACTTCCGCAGCACCTCCTGGTCCCGTCTTGTCGCTCGGTATCTTTACCACAACACTTTGGAGTGCACTCTTAAGTGTACTTTACTCCAGCGACTCTGCGTGTTCGCCTTTCATTATTTAATCCTCCCCACTGACTATCAACTTTTTATCCCGCCGCCGCTGCCGCTTGCGGGGGAGATACTCCTTCAATCTTTTCTGTCCAAACCCTCCAAACCTCAAACAGCGCTTTAAAACACTTAAGTCTGAAGCTGTCTCAAACGCGGGACAGAATATTTACTCGGAGACGGGAATACTTCTCCTGACAACAAACAGACGTTATGCCTCTTAAGTAGCCAAAGTGCTGGAGGTAGTGCAGCTTTGAAAAGAGCGATTTCAGATGACGTCGCTCTTTATCATGGACCAAAGCGCCGGGAGACACTTTTATGAGACATGCACATCATTATTGATAGACAATCTCAATGCTTAAGGACAAAAACAGTTGATGTCAGCTCAGGTCTCATGCTCGTCTCCATTCTGCTCGCTTAATTGGTGTGCAACCTAGTGAAGCATGTTGCATTGCAGTTGCTTTGCTGAACAGGAGGTTAACTAGGGTTACTCACGGCCACGCTTTATCGTCATTGCATTCAGAGACTAAACTGTAGAGCGAGATCAAAAGCAAATGCACATTTCTCCTCCATTTTCAAAGTTATTTAAAGAGCCTATGGGCCCGATCTTGTGCATCAAAGAGACGATAGCGTGACATTTTGCGCTCAGTAGGAGCACTTTGTGACCTTGCCACTCCAGACTTAGCGCATTTAAAGGAATAGGCCACCGTTTTTACATACTAAAATATGTTCTTACCTCACTTTAGTCGAGTTAATATATCCCCGTCTGGTCTTTGTCCGTGCGCTCTGTCACGCAAACGGAGCACATACGCAGCCTCTCCCACATGTCACATAGCTCCGAAAAAGCTCACGATAGAAGCTACCAAGCTCTTCCACGTGTTCCCTATTTAAATAAAGTTACGTGAAGTGTTTTCATGCGAAGTATATTTACACAGAAATGTAACATGTCGATTTTATAAGCAAATAAAGAGGGGGACTATATTGTGAGGCGTAATGATACGAGGAGTAAAACGTCCGTGCAGTAACTCCTAAAGGTTATTGACAGAAGTGAGCGGGGGAAGTCTTTAGGAGTTACTGCGCGGACGTTTTACTCCTCGTATCATTACGCCTCACAATATAGTCCCCCTTTTTATTTGCTTATAAAATCGACATGCTACATTTCTGGGTAAATATACTTCGCATGAAAACACTTCACGTAACTTTATTTAAATAGGGAACACGTGGAAGAGCTTGGTAGCTTCTATCGTGAGCTTTTTCGGAGCTATATGACATGTGGGAGAGGCTGCGTATGTGCTCCGTTTGCGTGACAGAGCGCGCGGACAAAGACCAGACGGGGATATATTAACTCGACTAAAGTGAGCTAAGAACATATCTTAGTATGTAAAAACGGTGGCCTATTCCTTTAAATAGGGAACACGTGGAAGAGCTTGGTAGCTTCTATCGTTAGCTTTTTCGGAGCTATGTGACATGTGGGAGAGGCTGCGTATGTGCTCCGTTTGCCTGGCAGAGCGCACGGACAAAGACCAGATGGGGATATATTAACACGTCTAAAGTGAGGTAAGAACATATCTTAGTATGTAAAAACGGTGGCCTATTCCTTTAAGTGGGTGGAGACACACATTTTCCTCCAACCAGATCGACTCCGCGTCCAGGAGAGTGGTTGTGTGGGAGTGTGGGGTGAACATGTGCTTTTGTTTTGCTTCTCGTTCACGCCAAGCGCGGGCCGATCTGCGCCACAGTGGACGCTGTAGCTCTTTTTCTCTCGAGACGTGAACATGGTTTAGCTCACGATGGGGTAAATAAAGTTTTTAGTTTGACCTGTGAGAAAGAACGCAAGACAGTGCAATATAAACGAGGAAGTGAACGTCAGCCGTGTTTCCATCAGTGCAGTCGCCTCCTCTTGTGACGCCCCCTCACAGGTGGCGGAGGCGAATGGCACATATAGCGCCGCCACTCGGAAAATAATTCGCCAAGAGCCTGCGCCGCCCCGTGCGCCGCCACAAGATCTGGCCCAATATCTTTTAGCCATGTTGTTGTGCTATTTCCTCATCAAAAACACCCCCAGAGTGGTTTTTGACTTCATTCACTCCTCCTGAATCCTGCTCTCTCCTGGTAAACCACTGAGTTGTTCCGTTGTGTCGTCAGAGCGGAACGGAAGTGCTCGACGTCTGTAATGTAATGTAACTCTATGCTTAAAGTGCGGCAATAATGACCAGCTAACTCACTCATTTTGGTACTAGAAAAATAAAATGGCTCTCTAACATCTGTAAGCAGAGATTTGTATTCACACCAGAAGCCTGCTTACTCCAAAATGTGACAAAAATGAAATATCCGATGGGATGGCAATTAATACTTTCCTCATTAGTCTGTAAGAAGCTGCTGTTACAAAATTGGAAAAGCACAGATAGCCCAGGGTTGGATAAATGGAAATTGATGAAATATATGAAACTATGTCAGTAGATCATAATAAACAAAATCAGTTCAACTCTGTGTGGAAAGCAATATTTGATGCCCTGTAACTGCCCCAACGCTAGCTCTGCTTAACTCATTTTTTTTCTTTTTTTAGTGGTTGCTAATTCTAACTTTGTAATGCTACACTTTTTCTTTTTTCCCTTTTTCTTTTACAGTTCATTTAAAGAAGCACCACCAGTGTAACGTGTGCGTTTTTTTGTGTGAATGTGTGAATGAATGAGTCCTCTTTTTCTTTTTCTTTTTGTTTGTTTTGTTTTTCGTCTGTTTTTTATTTTTTTTTGGTTTCGTCTTGTTTGTGTGTCTAGTCTTTTGTGTTATTTGTCTAAATTGTTTGTCTTGTCAATGTCCCTTGTCTTATATGTAATAAAGAAAAAGCGTTGTATGTAAATCGAAGGGGAATGTACATTTTGCCATTGTGCTATTTTTTTTAATTGCATAATAAAAACAATAAAAAAAAATGCTTATGGCCTGAGTTTCATTTATAAAACAACTTTTTCATTATTTCTGTCGAAAGAAAGAAATAAAAAAATGTAAAGAAGGAAGTGCCTGAAACTTCCGCGCTGCACCTGCAGTGAAAACAAACGCACCCCCGAGCGTCTGAACAGATGTCATGTTTGCACTGAAAGTTGTGAAGAAGGAGCTCTTTCTAACCTACTCTGGAAACTGCAGTTCTTTTTTCTTACCTAACGATAATGTCACGGAAAAAAGTGCGTTTGAGAGGTGCAGGACTTTATTCAACCTTCCTAAAGAAGAGGCCACTCGCCAGAAGTTGACATTTCTTTTCCGGGATTCGGCGAATTTCAGAGAAAATAGTGTTTTTCTGTGACTGTCTCTGATGGATGTTTGGGTGAACCTTTGCCAGAATCAAACTGGATTAACTTTTATAACCAACGCGAGTCCCATAATGTAAACACCCGATAGATACAGACGGCATCTCGTCATAGAAGGGGGCGTGGCTTCGCCGAGGGGGAAAATAGAATCTTTAGAGAAACACAATTTTCCCTCTTTTTAGCCATTTTCTGGTGGAACATCAACTTATTTATCACATAAATAAAGTCAAGTGTAAATCGGGCCCATATGGATATTTTCTCACAGCAGATTGTTCTGAAGTGAAAAAAACGGCAGTTGTAGCTAGCGCGAGCTAACCGTTAGCATTAGCCCGATGCTAACATGTAGCATCAGGTAAGCATTCTCCATTTTTCGTGTATTTATGGGCTGTTGAACCACTTTGCTCCTCCCCATGTCTTTGTATCATTATTTAGTAGAAACTATATTCATAATTCAGCATTTGTTAAAGTGTTTTTTGAATAATTCAAGAAAATAAACATTTTTTCAAAATTGTTTTCCCCCTTAACTGTTTTTAAAAATGACCATATATGGGCGATTCCAGAGATGCCGTCTGTATCTATGGACCAGAGCGGTGGTGAGTCAAAACGTGTGTGTTAGCTTGTGTGTTAGCCATGTATGAAGCTGTGTTGCAAATTTCAACTCCTTATATCTGCATCGTGTTGTAACTTCACTTTTTGCTGTGTGTTGCAGTTAATAACATTAACTGGGTCGAGCTGTACAGTTGTACTATCTCTGTCATAGCCTTGACTGTGGTGCTCAGACTCTCGGCCACTGAATGTTTGCTTGCGTATCAGTATGACGCTCTGAGAGGGTATTTATCCCTTTTCTGTGGAAGTATTCACCTTATTCCGCCCCGCCCACTTTTGCCACTTTTTGCTTTGTCTCGGCACCTCGTTGTACAGACACTTCCAGTCGAGCGCGAGGGACAATATTCTCCGCTCAAATCTGATGTTTAGTCGATTGATTTGTGTAAAATGCCCAATGTTCATTTGCACTAACATGTCAACACTGCACCGTTTCTCTGTGCGGCCTGAAAACGGCTTTGTTTTCGTGCAGTAACTGATTTTATGTGGACTTCTCCAGTCCCATGTTAACACAAAGGAGAAAAGGGGCGGGCACAATTCATGGCGGCGCCCACACGAACCTCCGGAATAAGGTGAATAGACAGACTTGAATGGTAGGACTAGCGCAATGTCTCATGTTCATGTCTCCGGTTCCCGTACCGATGGTAAATGAATTTCTCCTGCATAAGACATCCAGACTGCTGCCTATTCTTCATCTATCCTCTCGAACACCATTGTTAATTCTCTAACACGGTGGTATTTATATTTCTACTACGGTAAAGTTGTATGAGCGGAGAGAGGGGGCGGAGTTAACCGAATCCAAGCATTTTGTCTTCCGAGTTGGAAAAATACCTCCAGAAAATACTTATATTTATCACATAAATGAGTGCTACATAGTGGTAGAGGTACAATATACCATATAAAAGCCTATACTTTACATTGGAAAGGCAAAAACAGCATGATACAGATCCTTTAAGGTTCTGAGAAAACGCAAGGTAACCGCGTCTGATAAATCGTTCTCCTCGGGCGTCGTCAAACTATATTTGGACTGTGCACTCGTCTCTGACTCCTCTGCGCCGACGCTACATCCAGTCGCTTTCCTAAACGGCTTGCTCACCCCGAGCCTCTTGTTTATGCGTCTAATGTTCGTTCTTGTCAGGAACAATATGTCGACTGGCGCTTGCAGTCCGCTCGCCTCTTCTTCATGCGCCGGCCCCTGGGCTGCTCTTAGTCAGACTCTGTCCCCAGACACCTCTCCACTGGCCCACAGAGGCCGTTCACCGCTCGTGCTTATGAGGCCTGGGAGTCGGAGTGGGACACAGTGGACACATGGAGGCAGTGGTGCTAATGGGCGTGTTGTAAATGAGTGTGGGGAGTCTTTGTGCCAGTCCAAAGGCTGGATAAATGGACCGGGCTCCGTTTCAACTGGACAGTTTCTTAAGGGTTTGACAGTGAAGATGGTTTATGTGATACACTTAAGAAAAAAAGTGCAATATTTATGGGGCGGGCTGGGTACAGTTACATTTTTTTCAATACCAGTACTTTGACGATACTTTGTTTTCGATACCGATACCTGAACGATACTTTTACTGACACCTACGCTAAAATATTTGTCGTCTAGAAACAAAAAACAGAAGAATAATGTGCGGAAGAGCTGCAAATTTGCAATATCGGGTTCATCTCCAATGTCAAGAAATGTGTGAAAAAAGGGGAATAAATTGGGGAAAAATGTGTATAGATGAATATTTATGTATGTATTTGTGTGCATGCATGTGAACACAAATGTATGTGGGTATATACAGTATATTCACAGAAACACAATACAATGCTGTGGCTGCATGTAAGGGGTACGCTGGACCCCCATGTATATATATTTACAGCAACAAATAAATAAAATACATAAATGTTAAAAATGGGGGGAAATAGGAAAGATTTTAGTAATGAAACATGAGACAAAATTAGGGGGGGGGAATTGGGAAAAAGAAAAAATTGGGACAAAAACTAAATAAAAATGTTAAGAAAATTGGGGGAAATGGGGCAAACATTGGGCGTAAAAAATCTTTATTTGAGCAGAAACAACCGGGTCACTTCCTTTAATGTCGTCCCTGGACCTATGCTGTAGGTCCAACAGTTGGATCTAAAACAAAAATTTTTTTTTGGTATTACTTTATTTTTCAGTTTTACATTGTACCTATCTAAATTTAGTACAATGTAATGTGCTCTGTAACAATGTGTAATAACTTGTCCTGTGGAATAACGTGGAATAAAGTGTATTAGTATTTTGTAGGTACATAATGTAAAAGGGTTAGGTTTGGGGTTAGACTTGTGTCTTATTAAATTATGTACCTACAAACTACAAACACATATTATTCCATTGTGTATCTAACCCACTTCCACTTCCACTTTTCTGTTGCCGGGTCGTGGGGGCCGCTGTTGGAGTTGCCCAAATCACATTGCACCGGCCCCTATGGGCCCTCCTGCAGGTCCACGGAAGGACGGCCTCATGGTTCTAACCGGGCCTGTTGGTCTCTCATAAGGGGCTCATAAGGGGGCATAAAGGGGCTTCTGACCCGTCACTTTGCCCTGGGAGACCCTACCAGGGGCACGAAGCCCCCGACAACAGAGCTTCCTGGATCGGGTGCTCAAACCCCTCCAACACATTAAGGTGGCGGTTCCAGGAGGGGGGTTCTTGCTTTCGATACTTTTATTTTTTTCAATACCAGTAGAACCTAAACTTTTTTTTGACGGTACCCAGCCCTATTTATGGGTCAAAGTGACCCGTATTATTATTCAAAAGCTCTATCGCCGGTTATTATATTCTGGGATGAACTTGTAAACATTAGCAAAGGGCACGACACTTGTTGAACACCAGATCCCATGGACAGCAACTTCCCAATAACGGATGTTTCATGGGGAAAACCAGCCTCTCGCTGGTGTTTGCAGGATGACTGCAGTGGCAGATTATTGCAGTGACAGCACAATTTGAACTAAGTGGCCTCTGAGACACAATCCCAGTCGAGCCATCACAAATGCAACTTGGAAGCTTCCGGAGCAAGAGGAATTTTCCTTTTTCATTTCCGTCCACTTGGGATGTGATTTCACACCATTAACCCCCTCCACCTCACGCTGCCCGGACCATAAATATTTCAGTCGTCCAATCTATATTCATTATAAAACACATGCCCTATGCAATATGTGGTCGTGAGGACACAGGCCTTTATTTATTCATCTTATTTATTTATATTTTTTCCTGAGGGTTTGTATCCATCTGGGCTGATTGTAGCTATTACTGAGCACTTAGAGCCGTTCCTGAACTGGCCAGAGGGAACTGTGTCCTCCAGAGATCAACCACTCACAATGACAAGACTTTGTGTGTGTGTGTGTGTGTGTGTGTGTGTGTGTGTGTGTGTGTGTGTGTGTGTGTGTGTGTGTGTGTGTGTGTGTGTGTGTGTGTGTGTGTGTGCGTGTGTGTGTGTGTGTGTGTGTGTGTGTGTTGTACTTACTACTTTGTGAGGACCCGTTTGCGTTTTTAACCAACAGAGTGAGGACATTTTTGTAAAGTGAGGACATTTTGGATGGTCCTCACTTTTTTGAAGGACTGTTTGAGGGTCAAGATGTGGTTTTAGGGTTAGAAATGGGTTTAGATTAGGGATAGGGTTAGGGTTAGGATTTAGTTTAGGGGCCCTAACCTTAGGGTTGGGGTCTGGTGTGTGTGTGTGTGTGTGTGTGTGTGTGTCGTGTGCACACTCCAAGAGAGAGTTGTCCCCAACAGTACAACAAAAAAGTAAACCTAAGATGAACTCTCTTCTGGATCTTTGATTGTTTGAAGAGCAACAAACCCAGTGTGAAAATTAGGAGCTTTGTGTTGATGTTTGTATTTTCTGTTATTTGTCTTCTTGATGCCCAGATCTGCGATGGCAGTGCGTCAACACCAGCATACAAGCCAACACGGACTCGGGTTTGCTGTGCGGTTGGGAGACCGCTGAACCCAAACAAAGCTTCTGGCTAAGTGTCTTGCTTGGCAATGCTCAAAGAGCTGCTCATTAATGAACACAGTTGGGCTTACACATTTAATTGCAACTGTAAATTTTGTGTGCCTTCTACATCATTGCCTTAGATAAATACAGTCTTGTTTATCGCAGACAGAAGCTCTTTCCCTGCGGGCGCTTTAAAACGGGGTTATTGAAGTGAGGGTTTCCCCATCAGATGATTCTTAACTCTGTTTTAAGCAAAAACAGAAAGAAAGTAACAATGTTTTTGTTTTGTTTTTCCTCACCTTAACCCCAACACCACCTGAACTGAGCACATTTTATCCAGTTTGGCGTGACTCAAATCCAAAAGCTTTCAAAGTAAATTTTATCAAAATAGTGACAGATTGAAACAAAAAAGACAAAAAAGAGGGGGGGGGGGGGGGATTGACAAAAAATCTAACAAAAACGTGGGGCTGGGCAATTAATGGAATTTTAATCTAATCGTGATTTTAATAAAGGTCGATCTTGATAATCCCGTGGTGCCTTTTAATCGAGGAGAATTTGCCAGACCTGTCGCAGTCTGGAAAAACATATGGACGCCGCATATGGATAGTGCAGCGCCTGTCAGGTCAATCCCAGGGAAACACTCGGCCCAAACAAACAGGAAGCACAGGACGGCACATGCGGAAGCACGAGGAGAGGACCTGGTGATGTTATGTGTAAATCAGCTACAAAGTTCTGTTAACTCGTCTAAAGGGCAAAACAGAAACACACGGGGATGAAGAGTTTACTATCGATCACTATTTGGACCATGTTTTGAGGAGCAGCCTTGGATTAGCTGGACGTCTAACAGTGAATTGTAAGTTTGATCATCTTTTTTACTAATAAATGGGTGGTTTACTCATTTCTTTATGTAAATATTAAGTTGCTCGTTGTCGCTTTTAACATTTTTCAAACATTCCACTTTTTTATGTCTCCTTTACAGATGTTTGTGTGTTGTTGTGAGGGGATGTTGTGCTGTGAGGCTAGAAGTGTAGAGTTTGTTGTTATTGCTGCAGTTTTCAGTTTGGCCGCAGCATCTGTTTACATCCTCGTCCAGGAAAGACCACATTTATTGTTTGTTACTTTTAAACAAAAAAAAACGAGTCAAAAATCGAGATCGATCAATATAGGGAAAATAATCGTGATTATTTGTTTCCCAAAATCGCCCGGCCCCACGAAAAAGAGACAAAACCCGTGATGACAAAGAGTGTCAAAAGAAGTGACGGCGACGCGGCAGGAAAAAGACCAATTCACATCGGTTTTGTAGGTCTTAGCTTTCAAATGTTAAGGTGGGGGTTAAAAGGTTCGGCTTCACCCAAATCTCAAAGCTTCTTGACTGGAGCTTATTTATTTATAATTCACTGACCTTTATTTAATCAGGATAGTCCCACTGAGATTTAGAATCTCTTATTCAGGAGAGTCCAGGCCCTAGAGGGGGAATCTATTGCACATGTTTTTAGTGGTATAGGGGAAACCTATGCAGACACGGGGAGAACATGCAAACTCCACACAGAAAGGCCCCGTCCAGGTGGGAACCGAACGCGCCCAGGCTTACCGCCTCTCGGCCAGTGTAGCGCCTCATTTGAAAGCTAAGACCTACAGTACAAAACTGATTGTAACCTATTTGCCTCTTTTTTTAAGCGCTTTTGTTGTGTTTTGGGGGCTTTTTCATCACATTTTTGTCACTTTTTTGTCGCTCTTAGGCGATTTTCTCGTGCTTTTTCATCACTCTTTAGTCATGCGTTTTGTACTGTGGTATAATTACTTTTTTTTGTCCTTCTTTTGCCACCTTTTTGATTTGGATAACGCGTCTTAAGCTCCATGAAAGACGATATTCAAATGACGGTTTCTTATTCCTCTTGTGAACACCCACTGAGTCGGCCCTGCTCTGCCCCGCGCTTAATGCTCACTCACAGGATGTAGGTCAGGCTGGTGTTGGTGCAGGTTTTTGTTGAACAGCGCTGTAACCGTGTGGCCCTGGTCACCTGTGCACTGGAGCCGGGGTAAAGCGGCGGCGTGTGTGAATGGCAGCGGGCCACGGCGCCGTCTCCTGAGTGTGACAACAGTGTTGTGTCACCGGGGAAGCTGCGGGTTTCACCTCCTCAACATCTGCTCCGTTTAGATCTGACTGACCGCGTCCCGCCACAGCGCAGAGGCGACAGTGGAGACGCTCTCTCCAAATGTAAAAAGCCTCGTGACTGGAGGGCGACAGCGTGACGCCTCATTTGAAAGAAAGCTGATTGTCACTTTATTGTCGCGTTTTTCAAGGAGCTTTTAGATTTGGGAGACGCCAAACTGGAGGAAATATGCTCAGTTCGGCCGGGGGTTAAGAGGTTAAAGCAGGGTTTCCGCGGGGCACTAAAAAGCATTGAAAGTCACTAAATGAATTGTGCCAAAATGAAGGCCTTAAATGTCATTAAAAAGCATTAAATTGTATTCAAACTGGCATTAAATCTAAATGTATTGGCAAATTATTATTGCTCAATGTCATAATTGAGTTCTCTTCTGTCTGTTCAGTGAAATCTTACATCTTAAAGAGACTAGATACAAGCATAAAAAACATAAAACATAAAAACTCTTAAAAAACACAATAAATATTTCTGAAACTCAACAGAGAGTTACTGAACCTACTTATTTCTCAGACTCATTCGCCAAAAATGCCACACCTACTGCTAAAAAAGTAATATTTACTAAAGTCGGTACTTCCGGGGTTAGCGTAGCTGCTGCACCGTTAGCATTTATCTCTGCTAACCCGGATGTAGCAATTTTGGTAAATATTACTTTTAAAGCAGTAGGTTCAGCACTTTTGGCTAATGGGCCTGATAAATAGCTAGCTAAAGTTAGTATTAGCTTGATGCTAGCATGTAGCATCATGTTAGCATTCTCCGTTATTTATGTATTCATGGGATGTTGAGCAGCAAAGTTGAACCACTTTGCTGCTCTCCATGTCTTTGCACCTTTATTTAGAAGAAAACTATATTCATAATTCAGCGTTTGTTAAAGTAGTTTTTGAATAATTAGAGAAAGTTGTGTCCAATTCTCTTCTGTCTGTTCAGTGAAATCTTACATCTTAAAGAGACTATACAGAGTTTAGAAACGTTAAAACTAAATATTTTCCTCCCCCTACATGTTCCAGCCATGTCCTAATGTGTAGAATGAGCCCAGACCTGTTCACACCAACTGCCTCTAAAGTCACTGAAAAAGTTGTTGTGCCGTCATGCGCAAGCTTAATATAGAAGCTGCAGTTATGTGTAAGACCTGAGGTGGCAGTAGTGAGTATAAAATGGCCAACTTGCATCTAGTCTCTTCAAGAAATGCATTTGTGATATTAAAATATAGCATTTGTGCATTAGCAATGACATTAACCTCTTAACCTTAAACTTTTCTGATTTTTTCTCACATATTTGCTAGGACCTGGAAGCGGAAGTCGTGACGTCACACTTAACAAACGCATTGTCCAATTGACTTCAAATCATAACAACCCCACCCAAGAAGTGACTTCCTGTTTCGATCCAGCACACCAAAATAAAAGCACCATCTTATTCATTAGTTCCGCAGTTTATTAGTTCAACTTTCTTTCTGCCCAACTATTAACAGACAAATCACTTGAAATGTGTATATTTAATGATATTCTTTGCAAGTACTGTTGCAAGTACCTGCTGAACTAATCAATGAGACGAGCCGTGTGCTTTTATTCTGGTGTGCTGGATCGAAACAGGAAGTTACTTCTTGGGTGGCGTTGTTATGATTTGAAGTTATGCACAGAGTCAATTCTCTTCTGTCTGTTTCAATGAAATCTTAGCAAATCTTAAGAAATGAATATGCGCTCATTTTTTTCTGTGTTTTTCTGGCATTAAAATGTAGTATTTGGGCTTTAGACATGACTTCCTGTTTCGATCCAGCACACCACAATAAAAGCACCATCTTATTCATTAGTTCAACTTTCTTCCTGCCTAAATATTAACAGACAAAACACTTGAAATGTGTGTATTTAATTATATCCTTGTAATGTTGCAAGTACCTGCTGAACTAATCAATGAGACGAGCCGTGTGCTTTTATTTTGGCGTGCTGGATCAAAACAGGGAGTCACTTCTTGGGCGGCGTTGTTATGATTTGAAGTTATGCACAGAGTCAATTCTCTTCTGTCTGTTTGATGAAATCTTAGCAAATCTTGTTTTCTGTGTTTGTGGCATTAAAATATAGTATTTGGGCCTTAGACATGGCATTAAAAAGCACTCAACTGACTCTGTGCATAACTTCAATTCATAACAACGTCACCCAAGAAGTGACTTCCTGTTTCGATCCAGCACACCAAAATAAAAGCACCATCTTATTCATTAGTTCAACTTTCTTTCTGCTTAACTATTAACAGACAAGACACTTGAAATATGTGTATTGAATGATATTCTTGTAATGTTGCAAGTACCTGCTGAACTAATCAATGAGACGAGCCGTGTGCTTTTATTTTGGCGTGCTGGATCGAAACAGGAAGTCACTTCTTGGGCGGCGGTTGTTATGATTTGAAGTTATGCACAGACCTTTGCACAGAAGAATCAGCTCCCAGACCTTCTTGTTCCGAGGCGAGACAATGAACTCCTGCTCCACGAAACCGGACACACCATCCCGTAAGTATTTATCATAATCCTACTTTCTTCAAACCGAGATTGGAAAGAGTGGGTTTAAACAGTGCCGGGAGTGGCCTCAGAAAAGTTGGTCCCTCTGACAGTTGTGTCTGTTGTTAATGGACCTGTATTGACTGTGAGCATGAGACCACAGTGAGTGTCCATGTCTGCACACACATGGGCATCGTCTCTGTGCTATGGATAAGTGTTGCCCCCCCCCCCCCTCTGCCCGCCCACCCCCCCTCTCTCTCTGCTTACATGCCTCCCCCAAAGACTCTGAGCATCTTTCCCATGCGTCCTGTCGTTGGCCCGCTTCCTTCTCCTCTTTCCTCTGCCTTTATCCCTCCATCGTGTCTATTGATTGGCCAATAATGTGTTTTCAGTGGTAGATTAATGGCACATTATCCTGACGAGGGTGTCTGAGGGGACAGGACGTGAGGGAGCGTCTCTGAAACAATGCGTTTTAATTGATACATTGTGTCTGCCGGCGCTTCGAAGTCAGACAGATTAGACACAATGCAACTTATGTCCAAACCAACACGGCCCTAAAAAGGGTTTCATTGCACTAATTGCACTGGTATGAAAATAATTTAAGGGTTTATTTTATTTCACTTTTGCCATAGCTGGAACCTGTAGCAGCAGCTCTGGGCCTTTGCAGGTTTCTCTCCCCGTGTTTGACTGGGATTCCTCCAGGTATCAACTCAAAACATGCACAATATGTTAATCCTCCAGCCAGGTGATTCTGACACATTTGGAGATGGGATTAGTTAACACAAATATATTTAAAATTTGGGTAAAAACTTTACCCAGCTGTCTTTAGTTTGACCATTTTTGTGATGTTTATAGTTTCACTTCCTTAATGGACCCCGACAGGAAGTGACATAGATAGAGGCAAACAATTTGTAACAACTGTTGCCATGCCAACCGTGTTATGTCAATACGTTTGTTAAGTGTGACGTCACGACTTCCGCTTCCGGGTCCTAGCAAACCGACTAATATGCAAGAAAAAAAACTCTTAAAAACAACCATCAATATTTCTGAAACTCTACAGAGAGTTAGCCAAAAATGCCGCACCTACTGCTAAAAAAGTAATATTTAGCCTACTAAAGTCGGTACTTCCAGGGTTAGCGTAGCTGCTGCGCCGTTAGCATTTATCTCCGCTAACCGGGATGCAGCAATTTTGGTAAATATTACTCTAGCAGTAGGTACCGCATTTTTTGGCTAATGGGCCTGATAAATAGCTAGCTAGCGTTAGCATTAGCTTGATGCTACCATGTAGCATCATGTTAGCATTCTCCGTTATTTATGTATTTATGGGCTGTTGAAGCACTTTGCTCCTCTCCATGTCTTTGCACCTTTATTTAGTAGAAAACTATTCATAATTCAGCGTTTGTTGAAGTAGTTTTTGAATAATTAGAGAAAGTTTGGATGTTTTCAAACATGACCATATATGGGCGATTCCTGAGAGGTCGTCTGTATGTTTGTTCCCACTTCCGGGTCCAAAGGAACTTTAGCTCTATTCACAGCAATGGGATTTTGCTGATTTTAACCTGCTGTAGAGCCACTACAAGGCTCTTTGCAACCCCTTAACTCCCACCTGAACTGAGCACATTTTCTTCAGTTTTACCCAAATCTAAAAGCTTCTTGACTGAGGATCTTACAGCCTATAGGCCAGTGTCACACCACATTTGAAAGCAAAGACCTAAAGAACTAATCTAAGCTTCTTCCTTGTTTTTGTTGTTACTTTTGGTCATTTATATGGCGTTTTTATCATGTTTTCATTGCTATTGTTTTTGCCACATTTCTGTCACGTTTTTGTTGCTTTTTTCTAGCAATTCTGCCATGTTTTAATTGCGTTTTTGTCACTTTTTTGCCACATTTCTTCATTAAAACTACTGCTTCACTGAAATACAATGATAAATAGGACTTAAACAGATGGTATTTATCTGAATAAGTCTTATTTTAAAAAGCATTCAAACATTGCATATGCACTTTTCAATTCCTGAACAGAATTGAGTTCTCAACCTTGTTTTCGTTGCTATCTATAACTGTGTATTTACATATTCCATTATCAAACCAACTTTTCCTGCCCTGTAACCAGTCCAAATCTGAAAACATAGCGTGCTTAGTGACCTCCTTTTCAAGACCCGACCTCTTTGCTCAGCCAATTCAAACATGATTAAGACAAATTAAGCTACGACTACTATTTTAGTTATGTTAAAAGAAAATAGTATTGAACAATGTCTCTCTTTTTAAAAATCTGATTTCAACTCCTCCCAGTCTGCAATTTCCTCCAGCAATTTTCCTGATTAGAGCGGGGGGTTGTTGGGCTAATTGAGCCGATCAATAGGCCATCAAACGGTCTTTAAGTGCGACACATACACGGGCGTCCTGTCTCCAGTTTCCCTGTCTAACTAATAGCCTCGCTGTTTACTTTACAATGTGCCGTGTCATGTAGTTTAGGTCTCAGGTTTCCCCTTAAGAGCAGGCGACAGACCCGGGAGTCCCACCAAGACTTCAACACTTCCTTTTTCTTGTTTGATTGAGCGTTGGCGCTCAGTCTCTGATCCCACCGAGCACAGTGTCATGTGGGCACGATTCCACATTGATGAACACATTGTGCCCGTCCTCTTGTTTACATGTGGCTTATTTAAAGTGCATACGACACATGTTTTGCTCAAACATAGTAAACACAATTATATTTAAGATTTTGCTTAAGACCCAGCTTTTTGTTTATAGTTTCACTTCCTTATTGGACACTGACAGGAAGTGACATAGATACAGACGGCATAGATACAGACGGCATCTCTGGAATCGCCCATATATGGTCATTTTTGAAAACAATTTTGAAAAAATGAAAATTTTCTCTAATTATTCAAAAACTACTGCAACAAATGCTGAAATATGAACATAGTTTTCTACTAAATAATGATACAAAGACATAGGGAGGAGCAAAGTGGTTCAACAGCCCATAAATACATGAATAACGGAGAATGCTAACTTGATGCTGCATGTTAGAATCGGGCTAATGCTAACGGTTAGCTAGCGCTTGCTACAACTGCCGTTTTTTTCCCTTCTACTGAACAATCTGCTGTGAGAAAATATCCATATGGGCCCGATTTACACTTGACTTTATTTATGTGATAAATAAGTTGATATTCCACCAGAAAACAGCAAAAAAGAATGGAAAATTGTGTTTCTCTAAAAATTATATTTTCCCCCTCAGCGAAGCCACGCCCCCTTCTATGACGAGATGCCGTCTGTATCTATCTCGTCATAGAAGGGGGCGTGGCCTCACCGAGGGGGGAAATAGAATCTTTTGGGGAACACAATTTTTCACTCTTTTTAGTCATTTTCTGGTGGAATATGAACTTATTTACCACACATAAATAAAGTCAAGTCTAAGTCGGGTCCATATGGATGTTTTCTCACAGCAGATTGTTCTGTGGAAGTGAAAAAACGGCAGTCGTAGCTAGCGCTTGCGATAGCCTGATGCTAACATGAAGCATCGAGTTAGCATTCTCTGTTATTTATGTATCTATGGGCTGTTGAACCACTTTGCTCCTCTCCATGTCTTTGTATCTTTATTTAGTAGAAAACTATGTTCATAATTCAGCGTTTGTTAAAGTAGTTTCTGAATAATTAGAGAAAGTTTAGATGTTCACCGTCTGTAGATAGAGGCAAACCATTTTTTAACTGTTGCCGAAGGGAAATGAGTGAGTGAAACTTTACCTCTGTCTATCGTTCATGTGGACTGAGGTGCTCGTTTTCCTGAGATGTGACATTTTTATTTTTAATTTTCATTTATTTAACCTTTATTTAACTAAGAAGTCCCTTGAGATAAATCTCTTTTTCCGAGGGAGACCTGGCCAAGAGGTTTGTGTTCATGTTCTTTTTATGTGGGAAAGTGGGGGATTTTTATATCAAATAAAAATAAAGATCTTCTTCTTCAAATGAAAATGATATTTTAGCGCTTAGCTTTAAATATGTTGTTAGCATCTGAATAAACTAAACAGTAGTTTGAGAGTTTAAAAAAATATTGCATAAAATAACTTTTTCCTAGTATTCAGGCATTTCACTCGCAATTTTGTGACTCCGAGGATGACGGCAGCTCACACTAAACTTAATCAAGTATCAGTGTTTGAAGAGCTGGCATTAGACGATAAAAGAGCAAATCAGCTGATTCCACAGATGCAAACGTCTGGAGGCTCGTTTGACTCGAGTTTCTCAGTCGTTTGTCCCAGTTGAGCGAGCGTTCATGTGCATTTCCCAACTGGGCAAAACCTTTTTCCCCAGATCCAGACGCCGCATATGTCACTTCCTGTCAGGAGCTTCAAAACTCAAATAAAAAACAACATTTCTTCATTAAATTGTGGCTTCACTGAAATAAAATGATAATTATTTCTTACAACAGATCTAAATGAGTCATATTTTCAGACGCGTTTTCACCTGAACACGATCGCCCGATACAACAGCACATCTGCTACATAATACACGTTATACTTTGTGAATATGTTTATTGTCTATTGTCGTAAAGCTCGCGGTCGTGCCACAGAAAAGCGCTCGGTGACAGTCTCCTCTGTGGTCTTGTTCGGTGACCTTTAGTCACGTGACCCGGGAAGGTCAGAGGAGGTTGAAGTAACGGGCGAGCGAGGGGCCCCCAGCTCCAGTCATGCAGAAGAGAGAGACTTTAGCAGAGACACACACACACACACACACACACACACACACACACACACACTGGGACATTACACATGTGTAATACAGTATATGTAATATTTCTATCAAGGGTAAAGCTAATTTAGGAATCACTTTATTTTACACAACCTTAATACATTGAACTACATTTAGTACAATGTAATGTGCTCTGTAACAATGTGTAATAACTTGTACCTATGGGTTTGATACATTGTAGGTACATAATGTAATAGGACATGAGACCCTTATAGGTTTAGGGCTTAAGGTTAGGATTAGGATTAGAGTTATGTTATATTACATTATGTACCTACAAACTACAAATACATATTATTCCATCGTGTATCAAACCCATAGGTACAAGTTATTACACATTGTAACAGAGCACTTACATTGTACTAAATGTAGCTAGGTACAATGTATCAAGGGTAGTGTAAATAAAGTGTTAACCTATTTAAAATGTGTTTTATGAACTGGGGGAAAGCATCACAATGTGGACTTTTTCAAATTTAATTCTTACTTAAATTATATTCTTATTCATTACACCTTTCCTTCTTTGCACTCCCTAAAATTCAACCAATGATAAGACTCTGTTACTGCCTTAATTAAAAAATATACATATTTGATGTTGATTAGAAATTTAGACTCAGGAATCTATATCATTTGTTCTGATCAGTTGTTATTGTAAAGGTCAAAAACATGGGATTGTTTTCTATTATGTGTCTGCTTTAGAGCTGAATGACAAAAGAGAATTCAAATCCAAAAATGCAACGACTCTCCGCCTTTGAGAAAATCCTCAAATCCTTCAAACATACAAACACAGTAATTGCTCCAAGGACGCTGCCTTTGACTCCAGCCAAGAGTGTTTGTTTTTGTCCAGACTCGGTCTTCCTTGGCCTGGCCTGGCTCTCAGACCTGAGCTAAAGAGCCACAGAACCGTGATTGTAGGTTCTCCCAAAGCAAACACACACTCATCAGCTGCCGTTCTGACTGACCTCTCCTTCCTCTTTCTCACCCTCTGCCTTGCCCATTGTTGCACCGTGTCCTCTCGCGGGCACCGGCGCTGCCCTGCTCCACTGAGCACTCACCCTGATGGGCTCTGACAAGTCAAGCGCGAGAACAATGGACAAGAGGGATATGGTGACAAAATAAAAGAAACACTGGGAGAATCAACGAGGACTTATAATGACGAGGAAAGGCGTTTGTGTCCAGCTTCTGCACGTTCAGCAGCTGGACTCTCAGGGATGTTCGTGTTTTTTGGGCAAACCACAATTTGTGCTCCTATAAATATGAAGCTCTGGAACACGAGACAGCCTGACGAATACAACAGAGCCCTTTAACTTTGGAGAACACAGCCTTCAAATCACGCTCATAATGATGCGTGCAATTGGCTTTGAAATGCTGCCTTATCTCTGCTCATCTTTCAGGACAAACACTGCCGACAGTGTACGGCGTGAAATCCACTGTGCATAGGCTACACTAGATTTAAAGTTTGAGAAACAGCAGAGGGAATAGATATAACAGGAAGTGAGTAATTGGATTTTCCGATTTCATTGTGGGTTTTGCAGTTTTCAGTTCTCATGAGTATATAGAGAAAGTTTTGGATCAGTATCTGGTTTATGGTTGGGCTGAATATGTTGATATTTTCTGTTCTATAGTTGCTGTTGAGCCATGAGAGCGGCTCACAGAAGGTTTTGGAGTTGTGTACGAAACGTGTGGTATGAATAAAGTTGCCTCTCCTTGTTTAGTTTTGTTTGTTTTCAACCATTCAACATTGTGATAAAAATACTCCGCTGATCATGAGGATCTGGAATTAAGAATTGAAAGTGAGAAACTTAGATCCTGGATTATTATTATTATTATCATCAAGCTAAAATATCAATTTTATTTCCAGTGTTTTCTCGCTCACCCATAAAGTAAAAAAAAACTTCAACATAAACTTCTCTGTTCGACCTGAAATTATTTAGCTGTGCCACAGGATTTTTCAAATAAAAGTTTAATAACAGTTTTTTGAGTAAATGGTGTAATAAGCCACTAAGGTGGAGTAACACAATAGAATGATATTCAGAAAAAAATAAACATGCGTGAAACACATAATAAAATACATTCAGTTTGATACATGATCATTTATGTATATTCAAATTATTTTGATACAGGAAATGCATGCAAATAGTTTTAGGCTATAGTAATTTCTTTGGTGGCTGAGGCTGCTCCAGTAATAATAATAATAATAATAATAATAATAATAATAATAATAATAATAATAATAATAATAATAATAATAATAATAATAATAATAATAGACTTATTATAAAAAATGGGGCTGATAGTGAAGCAGGCCTCACTAAGGCTTGCTGTGGCTTATAGCCTGCTATTGTTTTTGAAACTGTGAATAGCTGGCCTTATGAAACACACTAGGCTCAAAAATAAATAAATCCGAGTCTGCTTACATTTGTGATATGTAACTGTCTTCGTGCCGCCAGTACAGACCTCAGTCCAGCTCCTTAAATGCTTAAGACTGGCACCACAGTGTCCTTTGTCCCGCGGGTCTTATACGTCTCCATCGTACAGGCCGAAGTACTTGGAAGCGCCGGAGAAGCAGAGGTAAGGCGTGCTGCCGCCCGGGTACACCACGGGCAGGGGCATGGGCAGCAGACATCTGCCCAGGAGACTGGTCTCCTTGTAGAGCGCGGGGAGCTGACCCAGAGCCACGGCTTTCCCGCTCTCGGAGAAGTCACTGGGGGAACCGTCTATCTCAGTGGAAATCTGCCTTTTGAGTTTATTCCTGCGGTTCTGAAACCAGATTTTGACTTGAGTCTCTGTGAGCTGGAGCGAGCTCGCGAGGCACGCGCGCTCCGCACTGCTCAGGTACCGCTTCATGTCGAAAGTAGACTCCAACTGGAAAATCTGTCTCTTGGAAAAGATTGTGCGTGTCTTCTTTTTTGTAATCATTTTGCTCTTCTTGGCAGCGGTGCCTCCGTGACACGGGTCCGTGTTTGTGGAGCTGTTGTCCTCACAGCTGCTGTCCCCGCTCTCAAAGCGCGTGTCTGCTGATTTGTCCTGCTCTCTGTGACCGAGGATAACTGAATCTGCGATTAGCTCTGCACAACATAAGCAAACCGTTAAACATGGAGTGAGGGCGCAGATCATGTGCCACTGACAGGTCAGACTTACCGCTGATCGCAGGTTTGTGGCGCTGGCCCGTGTCCTGGTTGGCCTCAGTGCGCGTGGCCGTGGCCGGGTCATTGCGCGGGGCGGCGTGGCTGTCACTGCTCCTCGTGGACTTCAAGTTGAGGATGTTGTCGATTGTAAAGGTGAGCGCGGCAGTGGGACGGCATGACGCGTGCACTTTGTTCATATTCTCTGCTGTGTGAGTCACAGACGCTCCTCTGTAAGTTCACTTGAAGTCTGGCCGTGACACTGGGGCTGGATGCTCCACGCGCATGGCAGCGGTCTCGGGGGCTCTCCGTGCACTGTTTGCTCCAGCTCTGCGCTCACCGGATGGAGCTCACGCTCTGCCCTTTGATTGGCTGAGGACGGTGCATGTCAAGGGCCAATCGCAACAGTGAGAGCGGACCCTTCCTCCGCCTTCTCACGCGCACGCGCTCCGGTCCGCTTACCGGAAATAATTGATGCACCAACAACAAACTTACAACATTTTCTATGTCGTCAAACTTTTATAAAAATAAATAAACAATAGTAGATACACGGTGTATATTATAATAAAATAAACTGAATTCATAATTTGTAACAGTTTAAAAATATCACTTTATTGATGATTTTGAGGGAAACAAAAAACTTTAAGCGCAAGAGCCGAGTGCGTAAAATGGAGCTTAATTGTTACGCAGTTGCGTTGTTGGTGTTTCTGTTTCGCATCTTTTTATTTTATTTCTTATTTTTGTCAGAAATTTAGATTGTGGGTTAAGACTATTTAAAGAAAGCAAAGCCGTGTTCGGCTCTCCTGTAGCCCAGGTGTGGACTTGACTGTCATCTTTCACATGGAAATAGAATAAGCCTCAATGTTACTTTATTTCTTGTGTGCGTTAAGATATTTTTTTTTCCTGTGCAGGTAATGTAAATATTTACAGACTAATATATAAAGGTAAAGACACAATAAAGTGTGTGTAGTGATTCATTTATTGGATTGAAGGAGAAAAAATCACATAAATATACATGGTTCAGTGGTTTTATTTGTATACTCTTTATTTTATATCACGTGGAAAAGTTAAAAAACAAAAACAGGATATTTCTATAAATCAGTCTATAACATAATAATACATGACAGTTTAGAGTTTGCCCTGAAGGCCAGCGCTCGTGGCCATAAAACAGATTGTTCTAGTTCGGGTCATTGTCCGCGCAAACCCCTGAAGTCAGACCAGGCCGGACATCTGGGACCTCAGCACGTTCACGGACTGACCGAAGGACGACAGCGGGTAGCTGATGGAGCTGGAGAACCCGGGGGTCACGTGCGGCCCGCTCAGACTGAACCCCAGAGCGGCGGCTGACGTCGCCCCGTCGTGGTACAGGATGGGCACCCGCACTATGCGCTGCCCCGCGTTCGGAAAGTGAGACGCCTCCAGGTCCGCCGTCAGCTGCCGTTTCCATTTGTTCCGGCGGTTTTGGAACCAGATCTTGACCTGAGTCTCCGTGAGCTGCAGGGAGGTGGCCAGGCCCGCGCGCTCCGTGCTGCTCAGGTAGCGCTTCACGTCGAAGGTGGACTCCAGCTGGAACACCTGGCTGCGGCTGAACACCGTGCGCGTCTTCTTTTTGCGGCACGAGCCCTGCTCCGAGCGGCCGTCGCAGCTGCTCCCCGCGTCCTCCGCCTCATCCGCCGCGCCGTACTCCCCGGTCCCTCTGTCCGTCTCCTCGCTGCCCTCTGTTATGGACTCTGACACGGCTGGAGACGCTGCCCCACAAGGCGACACGGGGGACGAGTTCTCCGTGGGGTTGGAAGTGTCCCACGGACCTGGAACCAAAGGAGGAACATCAGTACATACACTCTTTTCATTTACTCTATTCATTTTTTGTGCGAAGAGCTCAATCTTAATCAGAAATAATGGGTTATATAGTAGATTACAAGAAAAGAAAAATGACACTAGTAATCGTGGGTTAGTATCCATGGCCTATAATCGTGTCTGTTGGTTTATTTGATTGCATAACAGAGAGAGCCGGTGTGAGGTTGTGAAGTGTAATGAATGCGCACTGTCATTAGAGGTGTGCACAGTTTATGACCTGCAGCTACTTCTTCACTTCTTGCGGACACTGGGTTTGGATCTAATGAGTCATAAAGACGAGACGTAGAATCGCGTTGGCAGTTTTGAGCTCGAACTGCCCACGGAAGTACGAGGACCTTTTTAACCTCTATCCATTGCTTTGCGCTAAAACAAAAAATCCCCCAAAACTAAAGCACAGGAACCGGTCGGCGCTCATGCTCTGAGTCTAACAGCGCGTTTGGGTGAAGTTCTCCATGGACTTGAGGTACTCACTGTGCGCTGTGTCCAGGGCTCCGGCGTGTCGGTGACTCGGGCGGTACCACTGAAGAGGCGAGTCCGTGCGCTCTGACGCCGGAGCGTTTGTGTCCGCGTCCGGAGCTGTCACTGACGAAGCGGCGGCAGCTCTGTCGTCGCCTCGGTCCGGCTTGTGCTCATGGCGCGCGTTGGAAAGAAGATTCTCGATGAAAAAGGATGACGCTCTGGAAGAAGGTGGCGTCTGCGGCATGTTTGCCTGTGTTTCAGTGCGCTTTTACGCAACACCGTCGTCTGCCTTTTTGGTCCGAACCGAGTCATAAGTGCATGCGTTTCTGCGCTGGGGATTTACATGGTTTCAACAGCGAGAGGAGACGGAAATATCTTTGGGATTGGAGACTGAGAGAGACGCGCGCCCTAGTGAAACGCTTGGCGAGAGCGGAGTAGGTCATCCAGCGATTGGACGAGCTGCGAGCGAAAGGGCTTTTCCAGCGAATGAAGAAAACTGTCCGCTGCATCCACGGCCGCTGCGTGTACGCGCAGTGTGTGTGTGAGCGTGTTCATGTGTTGGCCCGTCCCCCCGAGGCCAAACAGGCTGAAAACCTCTGTTCCTACTACAGCCCCCTTTATTTGGGTCAATTAGAGCAAATCAAAATAAAGATGTGAGGATGCAGCCATCCCCGGGGTTGGGCCCTTTGGGTCCGCTCCAGTCCACTCTCCGGGCCGCACTGGGTCAGTGCGTTGCACTGTGGTGCGCATAGGAAGCGATCTTATAGGCCCCTTTTAGACTCCCGGACAGAGTGGAGCCTGTGACTATAAGCTCCTCCACGAGTCTGTCTCTGCTGTAATGAGTGTGATGTACAGGCTATAAAACTTGAAATCGATTGCAGACTTCACACACTGCCTGTTGTGCATCATTTGGAAGAGTTGAGGTTTGACCACGTGACCAAGGAACAATATTTAGGTTAAGTGCTCCTTGACTGATGGGCTTCAGAGCCGCGGCGCACTGGAGTGTGCGAAACAACAAACAATCCCGAAGAAACATGTGTCGCTGTCGGAGATGATCTCCAGTCTGTGCGCCAGTATAACAGCTCCGATCTGTGGCTGTATGTTTCAAGAGGAAATACATAAATACTTCTAGGTTAAGCCGTGTCTTTAAGGAGACGCTGGTCCAGCTAAAGTCACGGAGATGTCAGCAAAAAGAGCAATTGCATCCGATATTTTTAAGATTATTTTCGGCGATATTTTTATTATCCTAAAACAAACGCCAGTTTATTTTTTTATTCTCGGCACATTAAGATGAGCGCACTTTTGTTTCCCTGTATCATAAAGCAGTTGCTTCAAACTACAAAATATATTTTTGTTATACTTTTCATCAGGGGCTTTTGTATGTGATTAAAACGAGATCATCTCAAACATCTAAATCAGCGCTGACGGGCGTCTTTACCCTTTTCCTTTGAAACGGCAACATACTTGAGCTTTTCTCTCCCTGAATGGAGTGAGCGCGGTGACCTTTAGCATCTGCGCTGTCCTCGCTCTGTCTCCGGGCTCAACGACACTCACAAGTGACGGCGGCGCTTGAACTTTGCGTTTAAGACACACAAGTCCCTCATGTTCCAGAGGAAAAGCAGGAATGGCCACGCTCAGCTGTTTATATGACCAGTGTGTGTGCGTGTGTGTGAGGGGCACGTGACTCGAGCTGTATTGGTTATTAAATAGCATTGTCGTACATTAATCCCTCACGTTTACATGGGGATATACAGTGATGTCCGGCCCGCATAAGATCATGGAGCGGCTTTACAGCAGGCGGCTGACTGACGTGGCTCCCTGGCCGGGCCTCTCTGCTCCGGGGCCAACAGCTCCGACCCCAGGCCCTGCTCTCACTTTCCTGTCTGCGTCTCTCTCCCTCTCCCTCTCCTCAGTGATCCTCATCCGGGCTGGCGTGCCCTTTGCTTCGCGAGGCCCGCTGTCCCGGTCCTCCGTCATTGACCCCCCCTGCGCGCGCCGCCCCGGCTCTGACATCAGCCCTTCCGCGCACCATCAGATCAGCTGCAGCGTGTGCTCCGGGAGACAGCTGCGGTAAATTGAGCATGTTCCTGCTTTTGGCCCCGACGGAGAGCTTTCCAGCCGGTTTCTGCCAGGCTCGTCCACCGCCATGACCCCGCTCCAACTGCGTAACACCAGCCAAGAGCTAAGTGAAGTAAGATGGTGAATCACGCAGCCTTTTATCAGCAAATTGACAGTGTAAATCATTAGCAGAGGACGTAAATAGTCACATATTTTACTTTTATATTTTCCAGCCTCTTTTCTAGCGGCACCAAACGCTTCCACTCAGAGCCGTGGGAGGATATTTTAGTTAGGGAGTGCTGAGGGACAACATTTACCCCCAAAATACTTTTTCTGTGCATAAATCCTATTTGTTAACCTCTTAACTCCCGCCTGAACCGAGAGCATTTTCTCCAGTTCAGCTTTACCCAAATCCAGTGTAACGCCTCGTTTGAAAGACCGACAAAACTAAATTGATCTTTTTCCTCACGCCAGATTTTTTTTTGTCACTTTTTTTGTTGGGCAGTCATCTCATTTTTGTCAAATTTTCCTGACTTTTTTGTCAAATTATTCGCATTTTTTTTTTGTCAAATTCTTGTCACTTTTTCGTCCATTTTTTCATCAATTTTTTTTCACTTTTTTGTCAAATTTTTTGTTCATTTTTGTCATTTTTTGTACATTTTTCGTCACTTTTTCGTCAAATTTTTCTCACTTTTTTGTCAAATTTTTGTTCATTTTTTGTACATTTTTTTGTCACTTTTTTGTCACTTTTTCGTCAAATTATTCGCATTTTTTTGTTAAATTCTTGTCACTTTTTCGTCCATTTTTTCATCTAATTTTTTTCACTTTTTTGTCAAATTTTTTGTACATTTTTGTCACTTTTTCGTCACTTTTTCAGCAAATTATTCGCATATTTTTTGTCAAATTCTTATCACTTTTTCGTCCATTTTTTCATCACATTTTTTTTCACTTTTTTGTCAATTTTTTGTCTATTTTTGAAAACATTTTGTACATTTTTTGTCACTTTTTCACATTTTCATCCTTGTTTTCGTCTCAGTTTTGTTGCTATTTTCACACCTTTTTTCCAGAAGCTTTTGGACTGGGGTAAAACTAGAGAAAATGTGCTCGGTTCAGGCAGGTGGGAGTTAAGGGGTTAATATTGCCTGCAGTTCACAAACTATCCACCAGGGGGGGGCTGCAGCGCCCTCAGCACAATGGGTTCCCACGGCCTTGCTTCCACTTTTCTCATTCTGCAGCTTATCATATATTTCACCATAATTTACTGTAATTTAGGACCTCCATGTATTGACAGGTTTGTTCATGTCATATCACAGCCTATATTAACACTTGAGTTGGAGGATATAGGCATGAATTCATTTGATTCTGCCTTTTAAACTGTCAAAATACAGATGTTATGACTTGGTTAAAGGTTAATATCGATATAATTTCAGAGCCGTGTCATGTGAAACAAACATGAGTCCACCGTGTTTTCCGTCTTTAAGTTTAAATATCATTTTTGAATAGATTTTATTTTATTGTGTATGTATTATGCACGGTGGCACAGTGGTTAGCGCTCGTGCTTCACAGCTAGACGTTTCCCGGGTTCGATTCCCACCTGGACGGGGCCTTTCTGTGTGGAGTTTGCATGGTGTGTCTGAGCAGGTTTCCTCTACCATGAAAAACATATACAATAGGTTTCACTCTTTGGCCTGGACTCCCCTGAAAAAGCGATTCTTGATCTCAGTGGGACTTTCCTGGTTAAATAAGGTCAGTAATAATTAGAAAGTGGCATAAGTTAATAATGCAGATGCAATTGTTATGGCAAGCTTTTTGTAGACCGGATTTCCCCTCTAAAACGGCGACATCACTTTCTAGAATAATGTAAACCGTTATGGCACTGTAAAGGAGTTTTTTTTCTTCTGTCTAGTAGAGGAACATTTTTTGTTTCGTCCTCCCTCAGTATATTATAAACTCAGACATTTGTGGGAAATGCACCGTGCATCCATATCAATTCCATGCGTTCTCAGGCTATACTTCCATGGCATTTCTGTGATAATGACCCTCAAAATGGACCTTGCAAGTTGTGAAATGTGCCTTTAAACTTGTCCGTGTGAGGAATAAGAAATATGTTAGAAAATTAGGAATGAGTTTGGACTAATTTAGCGGCTTCCTCTTCCACTGGATGTCATATAGGAAAAAAAATCCCATAGGGCCTTTAAAGTGTGTACGACTTGTTTAGACGGAAAACAGTAAAGTAATAATTATAATTTTCTTGTTGTTGTTTTAAGCTGCTGACAGGAAGTGACATAGATAGAGGCAAGATGTTTTAAACTGTTGCCGTGCCAACCATGTTATTTTAATGGGGAAGTGACGTAGATAGAGGTAAAGCTCCATAGATACAGACGGCATCTCTGGATTCGCCCATATATGGTCATGTTTGAAAACAATTAAGGGGGAAAACAATTTGAAGAAAAATCTAAACTTTCTCTAATTATTCAAAAAATGCAGAATTATTGATATAGTTTTCTACAGAAAATAAAGATGCAAAGACATGGAGAGGAGCAAAGTGGTTCAACAGCCCATAAATACATAAATAACGGAGAATGCTAACTTGATGCTACATGTTTGCATCATGCTAATGCTAGCGCTAGCTATGACTGCCGGGTTTTTTTTGCTTCTACTGAACAATCTGCTGTGAATAAACATCCATATGGACCCGATTTAGACTTGACTTTATTTGTATGTGATAAATAAGTTTATATTTCGCCAAAAAACGGTTAAAAAGAGTGAAAAATTGTGTTTCCCAAAAGATTATATTTTTCCCCTCGCCGAAGCCACGCCCCCTTCTATGACGCGACGCCGTCTGTACTGTATCTATAGCAGTTTGACTCTTATTTCTTTACTCTCACTTATTTCCCAGATAACATGGTCGGCACGGTAACAGTTTAAAATGGTTTGCCTCTATCTATGTCACTTCCTGTCGGTGTCCAATCAGGAAGTGAAACTATTAACGTCACAAGAATGGTCAAACTGAAGAAAGCCGGGTAAAATGTTGAGCAAAATCTTAAATATAATTGTGTTAACTATGTTTGAGCAAAAATTGTGTCTAATGTGTCAAATGCCCTTTAAGTAGGTTAGAATGTAAAGATCTAAAAACTCCTCTTATGTGTCTATAATGTTTACAGTGTGTCACCATGGCCACTGACCGCCATGTAAAACCATCTTGCCCGATCAAGCCGGGGCTTCATTTCAAAGTTAAGTTATACGTGCCGCAGTTATGTGTGAATAGCTTTCCACTCTCAGCAGGAGATTCCAGTCAATGGGAGTGGAGACGCGTTGACCTAGTTTGTTCCGTCGCGGGCAGCGAGACGGAGCAAGAGACAGGAAGCCCGGGCGCTCCTCGGGGGCGTCTCACTGCTCCCTTTACATTAAGAGCTCCTGGTCCAGACACGGGGAAGGATATCGAGACCTCAGCTGACTTCATTTAGGAGCCACATCACACTCAGAAATGCACATTAATTATTTGGTTCGTCTGATTCCAATGTTGTCGGGGGTCGGTCCATTATTACAATCAACACACTGTGCAAATGCTGTATAAGCACCTTGGTGTTTTCTGGTTTGTGTGGAGCCCTCTAATGGTGACATTTGTTTACTGCGTCATGTCACTGTCACTGACCACTTTCTGTCTCCCAAAAATATATAAATCTATAGAGCCTTTACAGAACAGTATCTTACATAATTCAAATACATTTTTTTTGTGGTGGGACTTGATTACATTTTTTTAATTGAGTTAAAGGCACACTGCGTAACATTTTGGACTATACTGGCAAAAGTAAAAAAATGCTCCTAATGACCAGCTCAACACAGAAAATGCTATTACTGCAGTGGGTAATCAAAGAATGGATTTGGATGAGAAACTAACCTGCTGGAGACGTAGCCACTCCCGGTACAATGTACAGTCATATTATAGGAGAGGTGAGCCTCATAAAGGTTTGTTTGTACATGTATGAGGTCTTTTTCAATCGTCATAAAATAAATGTTTGTATTTCAATTTTATTTATTGAGTAAAATTCTACGCGGTGTGGCTTTAATTACAGGTCTGTAATTAATTAATCGCAAACCAAAAACACATTTTTTTTGCACCTAAGTGATTCAATAAGTTTTATACCAAATGTATTTATTATTGTTGATCTGTATAGTTATTCAAGTGACAGATGCAAAGTGCATTTAAAGCTATTTAGCTATTTAGTTTTAGGAACTCTGACCACTCATGTAACTTGTAGAGTTCATTAAACAGCAATAATAAAGCCACATTTATATAAAAGTGAAAAATAAATAAAGCAAAATAGCCATAAAACAGCGCCTTTAAGTGTTTAACAATTGCTGTAAACAGAAATCAAAGTGTAATTTCTTATCTTGACAAGGGTTAGGGTTATTGTGGCTCAGAGTGTGCGTGGCTGCAGCGTTTGTTTGAGGCTAACGCTAACATTAGCATCGAGGACGTCTCTGTGTTTGAGGCTAACATTAGCATTGAGGACGTCTCTGTGTTTGAGGCTAACGCTAACATTAGCATCGAGGACGTCTCTGTGTTTGAGGCTAACGATAACATTAGCATCGAGGACGTCTCTGTGTTTGAGGCTAACGCTAACATTAGCATCGAGGACGTCTCTGTGTTTGAGGCTAACGCTAACATTAGCATCGAGGACGTCTCTGTGTTTGAGGCTAACGCTAACATTAGCATCGAGGACGTCTCTGTGTTTGAGGCTAACGCTAACATTAGCATCGAGGACGTCTCTGTGTTTGAGGCTAACGCTAACATTAGCATCGAGGACGTCTCTGTGTTTGAGGCTAACGCTAACATTAGCATCGAGGACGTCTCTGTGTTTGCACCAACATGTTTTACATTGAGATGGTATTTTAGACTCGGGTAACTACGTTGGAAGGAGAACTCCTTTTTGCACAACCTTCACACAGCAGTACAGCGTCTATCGTCCCATCAGGATGTTTTTTAAAACTAAACCGAGTCCCCAACGGGCCGAGTGAAGCGTCTCCGTCCATTGCTGTTGTGGGCGGATGTGCGTCACATATACGGGCGTACCAGAAGGTTCCGGCTTGAGGTAAAATCGGGGGAAATACAATTGCGTTAAAGAAAAATTCACGCGTTAAAATCTTTGTAATTCATTAATAGAAATTAACACATTAAAGTCACACCCCTAGTTTTTTTTTAGATATTTTTTTGTTTGACGCGTTAGCCAAAAATTCTAAAAAAGTGCCTGCATACCTCGGTGAATTAACATGCCAGCAGCTTAGCCCCTGTGGCATAAATAATTCACTGTACATAAGAAGTTGATGCTGCAGAGTTTGTTCTCATTGATAGTATGTATTAGCCGAGGTGAGCATTCCTGGCCAGACTTAGTGACGCCAGCAGACTAACATAAAGTGGGCTTTAATTGCCCATAATCTCGGCCGTTCTCTTTCCTCTCAGCTCGAGTCAACTGCAGAGTGTAGCTCTGTGCACACACCTGAGTTTCAGCTCCATGTCAGCGCGCCTCACGTGGACCCTGTGTGCTTAGATTTACTGCTCAAAAGTTAAAGGATTTGGAAATTTGTGGGATTTTTACACACTTTGTTTTAATCCTTGGATTAGGGGATAACTCATGAGCACAGTTTGTACAAGTGCGAGACCTCAGTAACCGGATAATCTCACACAGAGTAGCCAGAATATGTACTCAGAGTTACTTTGGAATCATTGAAATCAAGAAATTACCCAAACATTGACTCAAGTAAAAGTAAAAAAGTACTGTGATAGTATCTGTTTGAGTGAAAAGGTCTGATTTATTTTCAATGACGCAATAAACTGTGAGACAAAACGTAAAATCATGTGATATTTCCCAAAAAGAACGAAAATACAGAAAACCAAATAATTCTAAAGAACAAGGTGCACGAGTTGATCTATAGATACAGACGTCATAGAAGGGGGCGTGGTTTCACTGAGAGAATTTTCCATTTTTTTTAGCCATGTCTGGCGAAATATGACCTTTTTTTACCACAGATAAATAAAGTCAAGTGTAAACCGGCCCATATGGATATTTTCTCTCAGCAGATTGTTCAGAAGAAGTGAAAAAACGGCAGTCATAGGTAGCGCTAGCTAGCCGTTAGCATAAGCACGATGCTAACGTGAAGCATCGTGTTAGCATTCTCCGTTATTTATGTATTTATGGGCTGTTGAACCACTTAGCTCCTCTCCATGTCTCCTTTGTATCTTTATTCCTATACAGACGGCATCTCTGGAATCTCCCATATATGGTCATGTTTGAAAACAGTTAAGGGGGAAAACAATTTAGAGAAAAATCTATATTTCTCTAATTATTCAAAAACTACTTTAACAAATGCTGAATTATGAATATATAGTTTTCTACTAAATAAAGATACAAAGACATGGAGAGGAGCAAAGTGGTCCAACAGCCCATAAATAACGGAGAATGCTAAATTGATGCTTCATGTTGGCATCTGGCTAAAGGTTAGCTAGCGCTAGCAACAATTGCCATTTTTTCACTTCTACTGAACAATCTGCTGTGAGAAAATATCCATATGGGCCCGATTTACACTTGACTTCCACCAGAAAATGGCTAAAAAATGTGGGAAATTGTGTTTCCCAAAAGATTCTATTTCCCCCCCAGTGAAGCCACGCCCCCTTCTATGACAAGCTGCCGTCTGTATCTATATTATCTTTGCTTTGTAGATTAAAATGAAGCATTTGCCGCTTAAATATTTACTCACAATGGAAAAAATAACCATCAGTAAATTAACTCTTGCGGTTTCTAAACTTGTGATTTGGAAGTGGGGTGTTTTTGTATGTTTTTTATCTCATTAGATCAGACAAAGCAAGTGCGATGTAAGATTCGTGCTGCCTCTCTGAGTGCACTTAAAGCCACACTGCGTAAGATTTGACCCAGGAAATTAAATTGAAATACAAGCATTTATTATATTGCAGATATTTTCATAATTGAAAAAAAAAAAAGAAAAAAAAACTCATAAATGTACAAGCCAACATATGCCTTTGCTCAGCTCTCCTAAAACGTGACTGTAACATCACCGGGAGTGGGTGTGTCTCCAGCTCGTCGCCATGGAGATGTGACTTAAGCATTTAAACAGGTTAGGTTGATCACCCACTGCAGTAATAGCATTTTCTGTATCGAGCTGGTCATTAAGAGCATGTTTGTGTTGATGGGATCTAGTCCAAAATGTTACGCAGCGTGGCTTTAAATAAGACTGTGTTTGGTACAAATGAATTTAGTTTTGTTTTTTTATTAAATTGTGTTGCCATCGTTGTTATACTGTTTATTATGGCTGTAAAAAAAAAAATGGAAAGAAAAGCAGAGGCGGGTCGTACTCAGTTACAAGTACTTGAGTAACCTTTGGAAGAAATTGTACTTCCTAGAGTAGTTTTATCATACCTGTATCTGTATCATATCTGTACTCTTACTTGAGTAAACATTTCATTTCATGTTAATGTATTTATTTATTTGAATGGGACAGTGCTAATAGGTAAAAACTGAAATCTAAGACAAAACACACAGCAGTGCATTACAGACCCACACACCACACAAACATTTCTTTCATAAGCCCCTCCCCTCGCCCCTCCCACTCACAATAATTGTTACTTTTTCCACTGTGAGTAAATATTCCAGAGGCAAATGCTTCATTTTCATAGTTAAATTTAAAGTAGTTCATCTTGTTTTTCTGTAGTTTCGTGCCATTTTCTTGTAATCACATGGGTTTTTTTTTTTTAGGTTTTTGGTGACATTTTTCGTTACTCACAGTACTCAAGTAACTTTTTCTCCAAGTACTTTTTTTTTTTTACTTTTACTTGAGTAATTATTTGGGTCACTACTTTTTTTGTGTGTGTGTGATCATTTCTTTATTAGGCTATTTGTAACTGTGTGCATTTTCATTTACATTATTTTTCCCACCAATGAGAGACGAATACAGAGAAAAATAAATAAATGAATAAAAAAAGGAAATAAAATATTAAAAAAATATAAATATAATAACATAATAATATAAAAAATATTAAAAAAAAGTAAAAACAAATACATATATAACAATTATAACAGAAATAAAAACTAATAACTAAAACAACCATGATCAACAGCAATAATATTGATGATAACATGTAGAGCAAATATAGCAGCAACAATACTCACTACACTTTATACTTGTACTTGAGTAAAATTTCTTCAAAGTAGGTTCCTGATGTTACACTTACTTGAGTAAATATTTTAGTTACTTTACCCACCCCTGTAGAAAAGCAGGTGTACTCAATATACTTAAGTAAAAGTGCAGACACAGGACCAAAAATGTACTTCAATAAAAGTATCTGATCAAATTTTTATGTAAGTATAAAAGTATGCATTGTAAAATGTACTTTATGAGTAAAAAGTTCAAGTATTTAAGAGTTTAATGTGCAGGATTTTTTTTTTTTTTTTTTTCGATCATTTGAATCAAACCAAGTCTAAATGAGTAAACCAGTAACTCGGGTCAAAAACAGGAACTAAACCAGGTCTAAACCCGGACTAAACCAGGTCTAAAGAACAAAAGGACTAAACCAAGTCTAAACTGGGACTAAACCAGTTCATCCTAGAGCGGCCACTTTGAAAATAAAATACTTTTACTTTTAACCCAATTTAAAACTGTAGTGGAGTAGAAAGTACAGATACAGGCTCTGAAATGTAGTGAAGTAAAAGTATTCATCATACCCAATAAACAAAATTGAAATACAAGCATTTATTTTCTGACAGATATTTTCATCAGTGAAAAATATACTTTATAAATGTACAAACAAACATTCATAAGCTCACCCCTCCTTAGATATGACTGTAAACTTTACCGGGAGTGGGTACGTCTCCAGCTCGTCTCCATGGAGACGTGACCAAAGTTAGGGTCAGTTTCTCATCTAAATCTATTCTTTTATAACCCACTGCAGTAAAAACATTTTCTGTGTCGAGTTGGTCACTATCTATGTTTAATACTGATGGCAACAGTATAGTCCAAAATGTTACGCAGTGTACCTTTAAGTAAAAATAAGTCTAATTCTTACATAGTGACTTCCCACCCAGTGAAGAAAAGTGACAGATTGGTTTAAAGGTGTGCGGCTCACAGGAGTGACCACCCCTGCCCCTCGTGTCCGCTCATAAGACCTTAAGTGTCTGAAGGGTTTCGAACGGGAATGTCCGTTTGTTTAACCTCTTTACGGTACGTTAACCCCTGTCAGGACGCACTCGTCAGTGTAGCACAATGGGGGCTGAATGTGCGGACCTTTTTTCCCCACTCGTCCAACCCCTTTTTGCAAATCCTCCTCGAGCCCCCCTGACTCCCGAATGACTTCCCCAGAGATTATCTCCACAAAACGCGCCCGACTCTGTTTGAAGGCAAATACTGCAGCTTTTTAAAACTGTAAGTCCACGCGCGTTTTATTCCTCCGTGCCAAAATGTGCTGTTCATTTCGGAGTATAGCTGGAAACACGTGGCTATGGGAGACTGGCTGACCTTGGTAATAAGCTTAAAAGTAAGAACTTCTTAGACATGACTCTAAAGAGGGAAGGGGGTTGTAAAAGAGACAATAACTGGACTCATAATAGCAAATTGTCTGAATAGTAGGTAATCAATCACGTGACTTTTCAGGTGACCGCTTCAGCCCATAAAATCTCTAGCAGATTATAAAAAAAGAAAAGAACCCAGAGGAACAATCTTTATTTGTTCCGATTAAACTCGTAATCCTCTCATATTAGCCAACAATGGCACATTAAAACTTAAACTGAGATTAGCAGCGAAACAGTTTGACCACAGTTCGGAGGGCAATTTCCCCGAAAATGAAAGACGTCCGGGGCCAGCGGGGAACACGTGACATCAGCTGCAGATAAAGCTGTTTTTTTTTTATTCAACCCCAGGGGCCCCCAGGATCTGAAGCTCGATCGCGCGCGCGCCGCTCCCAGACCGTTTTATGATCGGCTCCAAAGGCGCACACGCTCCCGGTCCCGGACATCGCGTGAGAGACTCGTCAAGGCCACGAGGCTCACGCAAAAGGCCGAGTCCGAGGCCCGGTCCCGGGGCTCCGACACGCGGCGTTTTGGCTTGTTTGAATCCAAGGCCGTGCGTAAAGGGTGTTTCAAATGAAGCTCCAATTAATGTATCCACCGTGACGCACGAAACGATTATTTTGTAAAGGCGTCGGCCGAATAAAAGGGATATTCAGGATGACAGGTGTTGTTTCCTATAATGAACATAGTCTATTTTACGCACGATTGTGTTGTGCCTATTTGTCATTATTTGTTGATTAATGTCAACTTAATTAATAATACATTTAATGGAACCTATTATTTAAACTCGAATCCATCTTGATCAAAAGTTTCTTAGCATTTTTTGCAAAGTGAACTTATTATAGTTAGGCCTATCCATTTTACCAAGTTGTTAATTTATTAATTTGCACAATTATATTTACATTAAAAAAGCATATATTTTTTCACGAAATTAGTAATTTAAAATTTAAAATAGGGCTTAGTTAAAGCTGCATTATGCAACTTTTTATGGGAAAAAATAAATTGATATTTTTGCATATTTGACCTGGTTGTGACCCAGCGGCAGCATTAGTGGTCAGCATGGCGCCTTTAATTTCTGTCATAGGACGTTCCAGGATCAATTGTTTGTAACGTTTTCACTGCTGACGGAGCCTCTCGCCAGAAAACCTTGAAAACAATTGATCCTGGAGCGTTGTAGAGGCCACCGTGATGGAAAGTAAAGGTGCCATGCTGACCACTCACACAGTCACTGTGTCACTACAAGGTCAAATATGCACAAATATCATCTTTTTTGTCTGCATGAAAAGTTACATAATGCAGCTTTAAGATTGATCTGAGACAGAATGAAGTAAAATCTGAAACATCAGAAGCATTAATTAAACCTTGCTGAAGACTAAAGTTGTTATAATACTGTTGTCCTTAGAATTCTCCCAGAATGCAGTGCTTTCATCAAGATTGCAGCCTTAGTGGTGGTTTTTGATATGGGCACCATGGGCAGTCGCCCTGGGCAGGATGGTCCAGGGGGGGGAAGCATAAGTGGGGGAGGATAATGTGCATGACTGTGTTTTGTCCCAGCAGTTTCAGTGTGGAGAGATGTCAGATAACGGCACAGAAGTCACTTTAGTTTGTCGAACATGTATTTCACTCACACTGACTCCGGATCGCCTTCAGGTCGTCCTATTTTTGTATTTCAAATGAGACTGTTGGCCCGGAGACCAGTGTAAACTAAACTAAACTAAGATAAAAAGTGTTTTTCAATAGGACAAGACTGGGAAAATACACATTATTTTCTTCATATACTTTTTCTTTATTTGGTCATGTGTCCAGATGAATATTGCAGTTTGTTTTCCAGGTGGGCGTAAACCTTGACTTTGAGAGTGGACAGGGGAAAGTGAAGAAAGGCCCGGCTAACCCTAACCTGAATCGACATAAAAGAGTAAAGAGCTTGCGTGCGTGCACGTCCATGCGCACATCTGTGTGTGTGAGTGGGGCCCGTGCACGTGAGCGTGTGCGTGTGTGTTAGTGAGACGCCAGGCTGCACTCTGTTTTCTTCAGTCTTGTCACGCAATGTTCTCCAAGCCCCGCCCTTCTTCACGGAGAACTTCCTGAGTGAGCGCCCAGAGCTGCGCACACATCGGAGAACTGGCCTATTTCCACCCATTTATGCTCCAGAGGATCCACAATAGTTTATGGGGGGTCGGCCTCCTTTTAATGTGCTGTCAGTGTATTATTAAATACAGGGATCACCTTAATCTGGCCCACCACCATGTGGCTAAGGCGCTCACTGGTAACATTGATATAATGCTCCTAATCTCTGCACCATGTGACGGACACAAATGAAAACCTTAAAGCATCATTACACTAACAGCCTGTGATCAGATGAGTTATTTACAGTCAAACTACATTAGGATCAGACTAAAATAACTTTATCCATTTAAATTATTCTGTTTTATCGACATCATAAGACCAACATATGTTACAAAATGTGAATATGTTGTTAGTACATTATCATAGCTCATTATAACAAGTTCATTCATTATTTCCTCATATTATCATGCTTATGGCAAGAAAACTGTTATCATCTAGACCAGTGGTTCTCAACCTTTTGGAGCCGCGACCCCCATTATAACAGGTAAAGGGGTTCGTGAGCCTTCATAATTCTTCAAAAACAAAGAAAAAAACAAATGGCTGAAATAAAATTCATTAAACTATGATCAAATAATGGTACTCTGGTAAAGTAGTGAACACATGCTACAATAAAACATTTGATTATATGCTAATGAAAATATGTATATTTTATCTAAATGATCTGGCGATCCAAATTTGTCTTGCGACCAGGTTGAGAATCACTGATCTAGACCAGGGGTAGGCAACGTCAGGCCAGGGAGCCAAATCCGGCCCTCCAGCACAGAACCTCTGGCCCCCAAGATGATTTTGAGAAATATTATTGTGCAAATAAAAGAGTTGTCTAAAAATGCTACAATTAGTGTCAGTATATTAAAAATGTCCCGCTTGGTCATATAATGTTTAACAATGATTCTCTACTGGTGGGTCGGGACCCAAAAGTGGGTCACGGAACCATTTTCAGTGGGGCGCGAGTCTATAGGGAACTTTTATTCAATGTTTTCCATCTGAAACTGCACGGAAGCACTGTGTCTGTTTAAATGCTTGTTATTGGGTTGTTTTGATAATAATTTCACTCTTAAAGGGATATCTGCTTGTTCAACAAAAACTTGTGTGGAAAATGCAATATTTTATACAACATATGACAAAGTTTTATTTGGGTCCTCGGCTTGTAATGAGTGGTGGGCCCCAAAGCCACTTGGGATTTGCAGAAAATAGTTCTTTACTTAAGGCGAGACACTGCAGGTGAATAGGGAAAAAATGTATATTTACAGATATCAATTTCAAACTTTTGCTGTAGATCACTGGCATAAATGTGAGAAAAAAATACATGGCAAGTTTTCTGTTATTTTATCTTTTCATATAAGAACAAGGTGTTTTATGCCTAAAAATGTCCCAAATTTCCCATCTTTTCGGCGAAGAAATCTGAATAATGGATAGAGCTACATTCAAATTTATGGTTTCATTTTATTGATGAATGAGCTGCCAAGACTTTTTCAGAGGGGATTTTGGATTTCTTGTTTAGTTTTAAAATAAGCTGTTTTTTTAGTGGAAAAATTAGTAAAAATGTAATTTTCGCTTTATTTTATGACATTCAAAACTCAGTAAATGGGGCTAGGGATTAAATAATAAAAAATCCCTCTGAAAAAATCTTCCAAATATTGTTCAGTGCAAGGCTGGAAAATGTGAAGTCTTTAGGTCCGACTGACGTGGACATAGTGTCGCCACAATGACAGAAAAATGTGTTTTGAGAAAAAGGCCCTTGAAATTGCATTCTCCCATATAAGTCTATGGGCAAACATTGAATCAGCGCAATATTTAAACATGTTTTTGGGAAGATTCGGTGTATTATTGGTTTCCAGGTGAAAGCTTGTATGTTCAGAGACCAATTTGGCCCAAAACCTGAAAACTGAAAAAATTGAGTTTTGCCTGTAGTGTCTCCCCTTAAGGCTACAATGTTGAGGTTCGGCCTTGGGTGTTTTGAAAATGATGAAAATCGGCCTCCATGACGCAAGCTTCCTACCCCTGATCTCAATATATTTACATTTTAGGCCATTCTATATTATTTTTTTTATTGTTTTTATTGTAATTTTATGCAACTGTGAAGCACTTGTGTATTAGGGCCGGGACGATCCACTTCTATCATGATCTGATACATATCACGATACCCAGAGGCCGATCCGATACGTATTGCGATACAGTAAGTAATTATAACAAGTGATATGTTTACCTTGCCGTTTGACTTTTACTCAAGTGTTTAGATTGAAAAGTGCAATAACACAAAATGCAACAAAGTGCTGTGTAACGGTTAAAACAAAGGAGTGTATGATATAAAGTATTGAAAGTATTGCAATACTTGATGGAGTATCGATGCTTAGTATTGCAGCACAAAGTATTGCGATCCACGGACTTTAACTTTGAGTCTGCGTAAGGCAAATACTTCAACGTTTGCGCCTTCATTTTAGTTTATGTAATGAATTTTTAAAATAATTTTATAAGACCACAGGGAGTGTTTTCTTGCTTGCAGAGAAAAAGCACATTTTCTCCAGTTTAACTTTACCCAAATCTAAAAGCGTCTCGTAAAAAGCCTCAAAGTAGCAAAGGATATGAAACAAAATCAAGGATGAAAAAGCAAAAAAAAAAAAGACATGAAAAGTGACAAAAAGTAGAAAATAAAATGACAACAACTCAGCAACATGGTGTGGAAAAAGATCAGTTTGGATCAGTTTTGTAGGTCTTAGCTTTCAAATGAGGTGCTACACTGGCCTATACGCTTTTAGATTTAGGTAAAGCCAAACAGGCGAGGGGCTTATCGTCTCCTTGTCCTTCATCGTCCTGTCTTCTGCAGACTCGTTTCACTCACGTACGTGCACCTCGCAGACTCCAGGGGGCGCCAGAGTCTCACGGAAGCGCAAGACAAAACCAGACTTTCTTTGTTTTTTATCTTTATCTGGGTTGACATGGCAACAGATCTCGTTGTTACGCTTGTTTTTCGAGAGACTCATGACCAGAGAACCATGATCAAGAAAGATCATGAAAAATATAAGTATGTACTATATATGTGTGCAGCAAAAAAAAATAATAAAACAACCTACAACTGTTCTACCCAGCCTGCTTTATGTATATCCATTGTATAAACATTTACGCAAAACCTCCAAACGCTTTTTAGCTAAGTTTAAGTATTCTTTAACTTATTATCATAGGCCTAAATTAATAGAATAGAAACATATATATATTTAAAAAGAATGAAAGTAAAAAGTATAAGGACCAGTACAACAATTTAAAACTAAAATGTGTGAAAAATAATCAAAGACAGTCCACCTATTTGCTCTTGTGTTTTCATTTATTTTGTTTTGTATTTACAGGGTTTTCCACAGGGCATTAAAAAGAAATCAACTGGATTCAAACTGGCATTGAATCTGTTGGTTTCTCGCTGATCTTCGTATCAGCTTTATCCAAATCTAAAAAGGTGAACTCCCGCCTATAGGCCAGTGTAGCGCCTCATGTGAAAGCTAAGACCTAAAAAAAAAAAAAGAATCTAAATGGAGCTTTTTTCCTCACACTTTTTTTTTTCATTGCATTTTTGCCACATTTTTCGTCGATTTTTTGCCACTTTCCTCTTTCTCTTTTGTCACGTTTTTTGTCGCTCTTTTCATCCTCGTTTACGTTTCATTTTTGTTGCGATATTTTGACGCTTTTTTTCAAGAAGCTTTTAGATTCGGGTAAAGCCAAACTGGAGGAAATGTGTTCGATTGCATGAATAAATACTGAATGTAGAAAAAAAAATAAAAAATCTCGACCATTTTCTGAGATGTTCTTGCTGTGACCTCAAGGTGGCAGCAGAGGAGAAGAAAGCGTGCGTTATTGTCACTGATTTATTTATTTGTTATTTTTTGCCCTTTGCTGCGAAAATGCTAAATTTCCAGATATAATAATGTGGCGCTCGTCAATCTCAAGGATTTTAACGAAATAAGGAATAAGGAAATAAATTGCTGGTCATCAATATTTTCTAGCTCTATCCTTGTATTTCAGTTTCATACTTTACTCTTGAGTCTGACAGGGAGCAGCAGGCTGGGAATCACACTTGGATTATATGATTTTAGACAGACAAGCTGCGATGAACAGTTCAGTGCGGCTTCACCCGAATCTAAAGGCTTCTTGACTGGAGAGCTCACTCGATGTAGCGGCTCATTTGAAAGCTAAGACCGACTCAACTGATGTATTTTTTTGTGGTGCTGTTTCTGCATTCATCTCACGTTTTTTTTGTTTTGCGTTGATATTAATGTGTATTTGACCTTTCAGTGAAGCCGGCGGATGTTCGGCGTTGGTTTTGCATATTTCACTGCTGATTGAACCGTATCCATGGTTACGTATATACTGTACACTCCATTCTGAAATCCTGCCAAGTAAAATTGATCCCGAAGCATCAGAGGAGCCACCGGGATGGGACGTAAAGGAATATAATAAAACACGCTGATATCAACTTTTTATTTTTTCACGTGAAAAGTTGCATAGATACAGACGGCATCTCTGGAATCGCCCATATATGGTCATGTTTGAAAACAGTTAAGGGGGAAAACAATTTTGAAAAAAATCTAAACTTTCTCTAATTATTCAAATCTACTTTAACAAATGCTGAAATATGAATATAGTTTTCTACCACATAAAGATACAAAGACATGGAGAGGAGCAAAGTGGTTCAACAGCCCATAAATTCATAAAGAACGGAGAACGGAGCATGCTAACGGTTAGCTAGTGCTAGCTACAACTGCTGTTTTTTCACTTCTCCTGAACAATCTGCTGTGAGAAAATATCCATATGGGCCCGATTTACACTTGACTTTATTTGTACATGATAAATAAGTTCATATTTCACCAGAAAATGGCTAAAAAGAGGGAAAAATTGTGTTTCCAAAATATTCTATTTTCCCCCTTGGCGAGGCCACGCCCCCTTCTATGACGAGATGCCGTCTGTATCTATAGTGCACCTTTAAACTGCTGCTTCACTGACATAAAATGATAATTATTACTTACAATAGAGCCTAAATAAGTCATATTACACAAGAATTAAAACCTTAAACTCTTTAAGGCTCAACACACTGGGGTTGAACATTCAAGTCTGGATGTGCTTCCTTTGTTGAAGCTGGTGGTTAATGTTTTCATCCACAAAGAAAAGAAAGAAACAAAGGTCTGGGGTTGGTTCTGTTACAGAGGACGTACAGTCGGTTCTAGGGCTTGGACTTGATACGATACGATACATATCACGATACCCAGGGGCCGATCCGATACCGTTCCGGTATTTCACTGAAACAAACAATACTTGAAAAAGGGCGGCACGGTAGCGCAGCTTCACAGCTAGAAGGTCCGGGTTCGATTCCCACCAAGGACGGGGCCTTTCTGTGTGGAGTTTGCATGTTCTCCCCGTGTCTGCGTATGGTTTCCTCCGGGTACTCCGGTTTCCCCTACCACTAAAAACATGTACAATAGGCCAGGATGTATGAGAGTGTGTTTGAGAGTGCGCGTGGGGGACGACGGATGAAATTTAGCTACAATCCGGTGTGGCTTGTTCATTAACTTGCACTGTCCCTACCAAATAAACCATAAAAAAAAAAAGAAAAAAAAAAAAGAAAAAAAAAAAATACGACAACATTACTTTTATAATTTTGCAGTTTCAAACGTTTTAGACAAATCTTTCATGTCCGTGAGTTAGCACACAGCTGATTAGCCGGCGTTGTGATGTTAAACTCTCATTTCCTAGTTATCCAGAGTGTTGTTGATTACTGGAGATTTTTTTTTTTTCTTAAATTCATGCAGTTCTTATATTTGAAGAGCTTAGAGGCACAAGGCTAGCGCATGTCTATGGGATCAGCTAGCCTGCATTAAAAACAGTCTGACCCGTTCCACAGAGCACCTGAGGCAAATCACTTGTAACACCAGACTAACCATATAAACGTCTGTCGATAGAATCATTATAACTATTTTGCATTTATATTTGAGCAGTATCAGCTTCGTGGTTGTACCAGCGGCGGAGTGATCTGCGAGAAAATAGTCCCTCAAAATGAGGTAATTCATGTGATACAAGGTCAGTTATATTCCAAAAATTATTCTATCGACACAAACATTGATATGGTTAGTCTGGTGTTATAAGTGATTTGCCTCAGGTGCACTGTGGAGCGGGTCAGACTGTTTTTAATGCAGGCTAGCTGATACCATAGACATACACTAGCTTAGCGCCTCTAAGCTCTTCAAATATAAGGACTGCATGAATTACATAAAAGAATATCTCCAGAAATCAACAATACTCTCGATAACTAGGAAATGAGGCCCTATGTCAAAAATCCTGAAATATCCCTTTAATAAAGCCTTTTCTACTTTTAATAGTTGACTTTTTCGAAAAGTCAATGCTAATAATACATGGGATTTTTTTGTGTCGGACCCCGGCACGTGACCGGGAGTGGGTGGGACTGTGGAGCTCTATAGATACAGACGACATCTCTGGAATCGCCCATATATGGTCATGTTGGAAAACAGTTAAGAAACTTTCTGTAATTATTCAAAAACTACTTTAACAAATGCTGAATTATTGATATAGTTCTCTACCCAATAAAGATACAAAGACATGGAGAGGAGCAAAGTGGTTCAACAACCCATAAATACATTAATAATGGAGAATGCTAACATGATGCTACATATTAGCAACGTGCTAATGCTAGCGCTAGCTATGACTGCCGTTTTTTTTTTTTTTGCTTATACTTAACAATCTGCCGTGAATAAACATCCATATGGACCCGATTTACACTTGACTTTATTTGCATGTGTTAAATAAGTGAAGCCACGCCCCCTTCTATGAAGCGAAGCCACGCCCCCTTCTATGACGCAATGCCGTCTGTATCGCAGCACAAAGTATTGCGATCCAAGTCCGATCCGATGTTTTGTCCCAGCCCCAGTAGGTTCCCCTCACATAACAACTCTTATTGTTTCTTTTTTTTCTTTTTCTTTTTTAAGTTACATTTATTTGTTTTAAGAAGTCTGCAGTTGGTGGAAGAAGCAAAAAACATTCCAGATAGTATCATTTGTAGCGCAGTGGAAATGCAGAGGCTTGAGATGACCTTAAATCTAAATAAAGGGATGTTATGCAGTCAGATAATTTCATCAAAGAGTCCAATGTCACAGAGTACAATCCATTATCTGCTCTTGTCAAAGATAAAGCCACACTTAAAGCTTCTCCTTTTATTCACTTAATAAGCATTGATTAATAAATGGACCGTTGCATTATGACGACTGAGGAGAAGCAAAGTGCTCCTGGTCTTCAGTGTCACAGCTGGAGAAGAATGTCCATGAATTAGATGAATGAAGGTGACCAAACCACCGTGTACTCTGGTTTATACACAATAGTCCTGGTGATTCTGACCCTCAGCCTGGTCCCCCGGGCGCTGCTCGTGGCCTCCTGCGAAATCGAACCATGGGTCAAACACAGACAACAAATTTCATTCTGCAGCTGTTGTACAAGACAAAAAACGTATATATTACGCACTGTTGAAATTATGGCATTGAGCTCTATTTTTAGGAGGCTTTTCATTTGGAAGAGGCTGAAGCAAAAAACTGCGATGAATGGGAGCAAACAAATCAATGTTAGTCTGGAGAACATCCTTGACTCTAGAGACCAGTGTTAATTTCATCGACTAAAATATTTAGTCTTGATTTTAGTCGAAGTGATATTTTTGCAGACTAAAATTGGACTAAAACTAAATTAAACGTTTCTCATGAGACTAAAACTGTGACTAAAATGTCCAGATATTTTAGTCGACTAAAATAAGACTAAATAAAACTGAAAGGGAGAGACTAAAATCATCCAAACTTCTATTGAGCGTCTGAAAGAGCCTCAGATCATGTAAAGTCTCTTCCAAAGGATCAGCTCTGAGCTTTGTTCATGTGGAGCAGCTCCATGAAGCCCAGGAACAAGATTAAATATGATTATAATGAATATTATCAATGCAAAGTTGACTAAATTAGTCTTAAATTTAGTCGACTAAATTGGCATGCAATTTTTGTCGACTAAAACTAGACTAAAATTGAAACTTTTTTTTTTTACTAAATCTCGACTAAAATTAAAGCAGTACTAAGTAACTCTTCCCCCTAGAGGCCATAAGCGCAACTGCAGGTGTAGTAGCAAGTTACGATTTTTTAACTTATTAATTGTCTTGGAGAGTAAATACTACGCTGACAGGAAAGGCGAAGGGACAGAGGGTTACTGTGCATCCAATTATACAATGGAAATATTTTTTTCACTCAAACCTAGCTGTAAATACTGTTTAAAGTGACGTTAGCCCGCAGTTAGCTTTGCCCGTTAGCCTGTTAGCTTCTTCTTCGTGATTCCATTAGTGTGTATTGCTTTCTCCGCACCGGTGGCAGTCAAGTTGCAAACATGGTTTTCTGGTCAGAGACACCAGCGGGAGATGAAAGACCCTCCAATCATCCCATAAACACTTGTATTACCCCCACAGGGACTACGGAAAGGATTTATTAAGGTAAACACGTTACTTAGTACTGCTTTAAATAACATTTTAGTCAAAAGACTAAGACTAAAAATAAAATATGTTGTCAAAATTAACACTGCTAGAGACTGACATGCCTTTACTGAACAATTGTATGCGTAATTGTAAAAATCCACTTTTTAAGGCAGTTCTTAAGCGGTGTGTACAAAGGTATTTCACCTACTTCAAAGTAAATTTTAAAAAACAGTTCTAGGAGCTTTGGGTTAATGATGCCTCATAGTCTGTGTCACACACTTTCAAAACAGCGTCACACTGTATCACACTGTGTTGGCTCATAGGCGCCATCTGGTGGTGTAAAAGCGTTCAGAGATATGAACCAGGATTTACCTGTTTAACAGTGGAGAGTGATAATTTAGAAAGAGGAAAACTGCTCTGGATAATGAGAATAGAAACAAACAAGTTATTGAGAGAAGTATGAGGAACACAACCATCTAAAAATGAAGTCACTGCCCAAGATTTAATAAAGGATAGTGCTTGTGGCAATAACCGGAAACCAAACATATATTTGGTTTTGTTTACCAGTGAATATCAAGTCAAACGACTAAACCATCAGAGCCCATCATCTGACTCGAACTCACGACCCTCTGGTTATTAACCGGACGCTCTTCTCACAGAGCTACATGAACTGCATGACGACGTACTTACTCGCCTATATTCTTTGAAAGAGAAGAAATTAGACGGCTCTTGTGCTTTACACGTTTTCTACTGAACCATTTTGTTATCCGGGCAGATTCGCTGAGTGGCCAAAGTTTTTTCAGCTCATTTAGCCCATCTCTACTTGTAACAATAAATAGTAGCAATGGAGGCAGAGCTGCGGTAACATTTTGAATAAAACAATGTTGGAAGGACCAGACCATGAGAAGTGAACAGACATGTCTCCAGTCCAGCCTCTCTTTACGACATAGGACACATTATATCCCTCATTCCTCGGATAAAGAGCAGTTTGAAGTTATGCCAGATCAGGGACAGGTCCACATGTTACACAGAAATGACTCTTGCAACATCTAAGCATTTGATTTCTCACTTTGTCGATCTTTTCTCTAAACCAACATCATCGAACCACATGAAAGAAGCTTGGGCGACAGATGCAAGTGCCGAGATCTCGGTTGATTTATGGGATAGAGCTTTAAATGGGATTAAATTATGTTCAATAAATGCCAGACTCCAGCTAATACAGTTTAAAGTCATACATTGTTTACATTATTCTAAGACTAGGCTACATAGACGTTTCCCTTCGATTTCATCATTGTGTGACAAATGTAAAGCAAGTGATGGTACGCTAGGACATTTATTTTTTTCTGTCCCACTCTTGAAAACATTTGGTCACAAATTTTTAATTTGTATAGTACCATATACAAGCAAACAAGGACACCTAGCATTTTAATAGTGATACTTGGTTCTTTTATTACATTCATTATGTCTTCTTGAGTAATAAACTTTTTGGTTTCTTTTTTGAAAGACACTAGGTTGAAACAAACAAAAGTTGTTCAATTACCTTACGCGTTTCGACGGACAAGGAACTACTTCCGTCTTCGTCAGAGGCGTCTTCCGACGTGCATGATGCGTCTCTTATTGGGATGTTGTTCTTCCCAGGCGTGGCCACACTGACATAAGCAATAAACCTGTCAGTGTGGCCACGCCTTCCGCCGAGTGTTGGTTAGTGGAGAAGTGCGTCCCATGTGTGCGCCAGGGTAAAGGCGCCCTCATCTCTATTGATGGATCTAATTCCTCGCTTTCTGATCTCTATGGCCTCCCGGATCCAGCGCTTGTACTTGTGCTCTTCCTGCGAGGAGTCACGGAAAAAATAACAAGAGCTTTCAAAAAGCACAACATCAACGCAATAATCAAACCACACACCAAGTTAAGACAGTTACTCGTACACCCCAAGGACAAAATTCAACCCGATCACAAATGCAACGTAATCTATGAAATTCCATGCAAATCTTGCAATAAAACATACATTGGTGAAACAGGACGGACTTTCAATACACGCAAACGGGAACATCAAAAGGAGTGCGAAAAGGAGACAGCGGGACGTTTAACCAGAGCAATAAAACAAAAGGCCACACAAGAAAACCTCAAATCTGCAATATCAGACCACTGCAAAAGGGAAAATCATATTATGGACTGGGAGGGGGCGAGGATCGTGGGCACGGAAGAGCACAAGTACAAGCGCTGGATCCGGGAGGCCATAGAGATCAGAAAGCGAGGAATAAGATCCATCAATAGAGATGAGGGCGCCTTTACCCTGGCGCACACATGGGACGCACTTCTCCACTAACCAACACTCGGCGGGAGGCGTGGCCACACTGACAGGTTTATTGCTTATGTCAGTGTGGCCACGCCTGGGAAGAACAACATCCCAATAAGAGACGCATCAGGCACGTCGGGAGACGCCTCTGACGAAGACGGAAGTAGTTCCTTGTCCGTCGAAACGCGTAAGGTAATTGAACAACTTTTGTTTGTTTCAACCTATAGTGTCTTTCAAAAAAGAAACCAAAAAGTTTATTGTGATACTTGGTTGTTCAGATCAAACCTTGTTATATTCTAAGTCCCTACAACAAGCTGTCATGTTTGGCATGATCATTGCAAAGAGGGTCAGTTTGAAAGAGTGGAAGGCCACTATGCCAACTTACATATGGTTGAATGATGTGATGTCTTGTCTGTACCTCGAGGAGATTCGATATAATTTGTCTGGCAAACATGATAAATTTACAAAAATATGGGGATCCTTTATTGAACATATCAAAACAGAAGAGGACTCAACCTGCGCACTCAAAGAACTGAAGGACAGTTGCTTTTACTCTATAAGAATTTCATCTAGTGGTGTGGACTGATAAGAAATATTTGCTGTACGGCACTGGCAGTGTTTGTGTTTTATATCTTTTTAAATGAAAAATTGAATAATAAAAAAAGAAATGACTCTTGTATCTGTGTCTGCCTGCTCCTCACTCTCATGCACGGTGGCACGCCTCAGACTCAACTCGTTTCCAGAGCTTATCCGTGGTGCATTGTCTGTGTCTTTCAGTCGTTGCTGCTGGAGCGTGAGCGTCCTCTGAGGCAGGTGAACTCGCTCGTACTTCATGTTTTATTACACCAAATGTGTTTCAGTCCCACGGCTCCAGACTCGATATCCAGCGGCTGTTTCATAATCACCAGAGAACACTACAGATAGAAAAGCAGTTCTGGCTTCGTGCCATTGTCTTGAAAACTTGAGACCATTGTTAAACAGTCGATGATCGCTTCCATACTTAGCCTTTTTAAGTGGGATTCTTTGACATTTAGTTAGTCAGGCCGCTCTAATTCTATATTGGGCCAATGATCATGTCAGAATAGTCAGTGGTGTAGCAAGGGTGCCCTGGGGCCCCATGCAAAAATTCACAAGGGGGCCCTATATTATATTGTATGTAGGCTGTGAGATACATAACAGACTAGAAGCCGTTACCACAAGTGAGAACAGAAATCCCCAAAACATGTGAAATCCACTGCAGTTTCCCTCAGAACAGAAGCATGAGGTTCTTTAGGTCAGGCTGTGCTGCTTTCACTTATAATGGAAAATATAATGTGGTGGAGTCATGAGTAAAAAATATGTCCACTTCTCATTTTAAGTTAATGTGAAGAAACGATCACTCACTAAAGCAAGGGTTGGCAACGTCAGGCCTAGGGCCCAAATCCGGCCCTCCAGCAGGGAACCTCTGGCCCCAAAGATGATTTTGAGAAATATTGTTTTGCATACAAGAGTTCAAATACCTGTTAAAGTACTCTCAAAGTGTGAGAAATGGTGTCGGAACATCCCACTTGGTCATATATAATATAAAACAGTGATTCTCAACTGGTGGGTCGGGACCAGAAAGTGGGTCGCAGAACCATTTTGAGAGAGTCACTATAGGGAAAATCTTTTCAATATTTTCCATCTGAAACTGTATGAAAACACAACAGGAGTTTGTTAAAATTACTGTTATTGGGCTGTTTTGATCATAATGTCAAAAGCAAATCTACTGCTTATTCAATAAAAAGCTTATTATACTAGTGATGAGCTAAACGAGCCCCGGGACACGTATCATGTGCAGAAAGCAGCGCCTCAGCTGAGCTGTTTCATCGAGAGTATTGTTTTAAGAAAAGTCACGTGACCGACAGTCACTGTGTCATTTTGTATCATTTAGTGTTGTACGCAGCGAGCAGCAGTGATTCACAAAAACAAAAAATGATTCAATAGAAAACGTATAAAGGCAAGGCAAGGCAAGTTTATTTGTAGAGCACAATTCATACACAAGGCAATTCAAAGTGCTTCACAGTTGCATAAATATAAGAAAACAAATACAATCAATAAAAACATCAACATAGAATTAATCAATTACAGTAAGAGGCAAGAGTGTAGATAAAATACTTTCAGTTATATGCATTTTTAAGTCTTGTTTTGACTCGCTCTGTCTTGAGCACAAGAAAGCACAAGAGCCACCTCTTTTCTTCTCTTTCATGTCCATATTGAAGTGCAGCACACAAACATAGATAGGCTTGTACATAATTGAGATGTTTTACTGATTGTGTAGCTGTAAGGACAGCGTCCGGTCAGGAATCGTAGGGCACTGTCCTTTATTAAATCTTGGTCAGTGACTTCATTTTTAGATGGTTGTATCACTGATACTTCTCATTAATTCTCATTCTTTTGTCTCTATTATCTTTATCCAGAGCAGTTTTCCTCTTTCTAAACTATCACACTCAGCTGGTTAAACCGCTCAGCCCTAACAATCTGGTTCACATTTCTGAACGAGAATCAATGAGCTCAGTCAGTGTTGAGAGTTTGCTGTTTTCAGGCTCACGGCTGCAATGCTTTGTCACCACCAGATGGCGCCTACAATCCTACCAACACTGCGTGATACAGTGTGACACAATCATCCACCCATCACTATATTATACAATATTTTATATGATATTTGACAAATGACAGTTTCATTTGGGCCCCAGCTTGTCACTCTCAGGTAGTGGAGGCTCCCGATGCCGCACTATTTGAGAAAGACGGATGTAAAACATTGGCATTTGCAGAAAAAAAGTTATTTACTTCAGGCTACAATGGTGAGTTTCGGCCCTTGGGGTTTTGGCAATGATGAAAACCGTCTCTCCACGGCGCTAACATGCCCCTGCACTAAAACATGCCTTGTGAGGGGGGTAAATAGCGCCAGATAGTGTTAGTGGTGAGATAATGTAACTGCAGCACCATCATGAAAACTCTTACCAAGCGAGTATTCATTGTAAAGCTGTGCATAATGACCGAGTTCAGGGGGACGCTTGACAGCTGGGGGGCCCCAAGCAGCTGCCTGCCCTACCTAATGACAAACCACTTACACCCCTGATAATAGTGTATCTTATATAGGACAAAAACGGCATTGCTCAAAGGTGAAATCGAGTCCTAAACATTTTGGATACGCTGAAGTAGGTGCTTTTTTTTTCCATTCAGTGTCTGCAAACCCCGCAGCTTCAGAGTGTGTGGACCATAGTGTATTGTTCAGAGTATATACTGGATACTTGAGAATCTGGGACACTGAAAATCCATGCAGTTAATTGCTTGCATGTGCTGCTGCGTCCTGTAACGGTGACAGGAGAGGGACTTCAGCCTCTCACAGCGGATTCCTTTGCACCGTCACGTCAACCGCCGACTGCCTCCCCGGAGCAGCTGCATGTGCGCGGTGCATCTAAATTTAGCCACCTGTTTGCGCAGAAAAAGACAAACATCGGAGCAAAATATAAAGCTGAACTCAGAAGGCCCTCTCTCCGCAGCCTGTGACGACCTCGTATCATTAAGGGTGGCCCAGACACAGCGGGGCACAGGATTGTCTTTGTCTTGCAGAGTTTCCTGTTGTGCGCTGGTGCTCACCTCCATGGCCTCCTCTAAATCTTTGGCAGAGCACGACGCCTGTTCTGTGCGACCGCTGAGATTTAACAAGCGTCAGCCATCAGAGTTAATTAGGTTGCCAGAGCCTCGCTGTCAGAGGATCAGGGCTGAAAGATGAAGTGCTGGAGGTGCACGTGGCTGTCTGTTCTGAGAGCAGCGCTCGCACAATCAATTCAGAAAGTTTCCAGGCCTTGTTTAATTTCCTCCTTTTATATTGCAGTCTAAAATTCTTTCTATGATCATTTATTTTGATGTTAGTACGGGAGATCAGGGCTATTTCTCACTTTTTTTCTCGAGTTCACAGCTCATCAACAGAAAATCCCACAAGAGTCAGACCTGCATTAAATAAAAGCTTTAACCCTTGACTTTTTTCTGTCATATTGAGATAAATAGTTATTAATTATCAAACACAAGAAAATCGACTGTTACAAAGTGACCCATGTGCAGGGCAGGTTGTCACGGAGCTTGGGGTTGGTTGTCGCGATTGTTTTTTATATTTTTGTTTTATGTTAAAGGTCCTATATCAGGCAAAATCGACTTTTACGAGCTTTTAGCCATGTTGTTATGCTATTTCCTTATCAAAAACACCCCCAGAGTGGTTTGTGGCTTCATTCACGCAGCTCTCAGTAATCCTCCTGAATCCTGCTCTCTGAGCAGCTGCTCCTCCCTCTCCTGGTGAACGACTGACCTGTTCAGTTGTGTCGTAACAGCGGAACGGAAGTGCTCGACGTCTGTAATGTAATGCCTTACAGCGTGATTTTAATTTGTAAAATAGCTTTTTCATTAATTCTGTCGTAAGAGAGAAACAAAGAGGAAGAAAAAAGGATTTTTTTTTTAAAAGAATTAAAAAACATAAAAAAGGATGTGCCCGAGGTGCTTCCAGGTCAGCTGAGGCCAAAACAAACACATCCCTGAGCGTCTGAACAGATCAGTCATGTTTGCGCTGCAGCTGTGAAGATGGAGCTCGTTATATTATTGTTTTTCTGTGACTGTCACTGATAGATGTTTGGTGAACCTTCACCTGAACCAAAGTGGATTAACTTTTATAACCAACGCAGCGATGTAAACAGCGATGGACCAGAGCGGTGAGTCAATCCAAGCGCGTGTTAGCATATTAGCATGTGTGTTAGCATATTAGCATGTGTGTTAGCCATTTATGAAGCTGTGTTGCAGATGTCAACTCTGTATAACTGCATCGTGAAGTAACTTCACTTATAGGCTATATGCACAGTTTCCCCACGTGACGTCTGTTTATTTATATTTCGGTAAAGTTGTATGTGCGGAGAGAGGGGGCGGAGTTAACTGAATCGAACCATTGTGTCTTCCGGGTTCGAAAAATACCTCCAGAAAACACTTACATTTATCACAAAAATGAGTGCTCAATAGTGGTAGAGGTACAATATATCATATACATGCCTATACTTAACTTTAGAATGGCTAAAATAGCATGATATAGATCCTTTAAAGCAGTATGTAATTCCTGCCCCTAGAGGTCATAAACGAAACTGCAGGTGTCGCATCAAGTTGCGATTTCTTAACTTGATGAAAAGAAAATTGAAAAGACAAAGGGAGAGAGGGATATTGTACATCCGGTTACCAGTTACACAATGTAACTAATTTTTTTTCACTTTGCTGTAAATACTGTTTAAAGTGGCGCTAGCTTCTTCTTCGTGATTCCATAAGTGTGTTTTGGTGACTCCGACCCGGTGGCAGTCAAGTTGCAAACATGGTTTTCTGGCCAGAGACACCAGGGGGAGATGAAAGACCCTCCAGTCATCCCATAAACACTTGTATTACCCCCAGAGGGACTACGAAAAGGATTTATGAAGGTAAACAAGTTACTTAGTACGGCTTTAACATGAAATTTGATTCACTTCTGTAACTTTGTGACGTAAAAGGACAAAACAGCTGCTAAAATAGTCACAATGCAATACCAGATGTGTTCATAACACTCACTCCATTTATTTTTAAACATTTTTTTGCAAAATGCTCTAATGATTTATAAAATGTACATATTCAACAAATTACCCTTTAAAAGAGCAGGCCATGATTTTTCCAGACCGAGATATGTTCTTACCTGAGCTTAGACAAGTTGATGTGTACCTGTCTGGTCTTTACGCGTGCGCTCAGTCACGCAAAAAGACCAAACTTGTCGTTAGCCTTTAGCCTCTCCTTCTCTCCTCTATGGGGCCTTTTGTTTATGGCACTAACACAGGGAAAGATCTTACTAAAGAAAAAATACAGATACTAAGTAACTTGTTTACCTCAATAAATCCTTTCCTAGTCCCTCTGGGGGTAATACAAGTGTTAAAGGGATGATTGGAGGGTCTTTCATCTCCCCCTGGTGTCTGTGGTCAGAAAACCACCATTGCAACTTTCCCTGCTCCGGGTCGGAGTCACCAATACATGGAATCACGAAGAAGAAGCTAACAGGCTAACGGGCAAAGCTAACTGCGGGCTAGCGCCACTTAAACAGTATTGACAGCCAAGTTTGAGTGAAAAAAATAATTGTCATTGTGTAACTGGATGAACAATATCCCTCTGCCCCTTTGTCTTTTCTGTCAGCGTAGTATTTACTCTCATGGACAATTAATGAGAAAAAAATCGCAACTTGCTACGACACCTGCAGTTGCGCCTATGACCTCTAGGGGTAAGAGTCTGCTTTAAAGTTTGGGAAAACAATTCAAATGTGTCTCTCCTCATGTCTTCAGTCCAAATGAGAAAATGATTATTGGATGAGAAGAAGTACACCAATACATGTCAGTACTAGCAAACAGCGCCCTCTAGTGTGGCTATAAAAGCAAAGTGACATTTTACCCCATGTGACAAGTATTCCGGTCTCCCTTAAAGACTACAGTGATTTTCCTGATATAATTTATTAAAAATGGAAACCAAAGAACTTTAAAAGTGCAAACCAATTCCATTGCTCAGTCACTCTATGAAAACTTTTCAATTTATTGTGCTCTTACGATTAAATACATACTGTAAGAAAGAGTGAAAAAAAAAGACAGACCATTGCTGAAGAACAATACAAAGTTGATTGGTCTGTCGTCAGGTATTTTATCTTTTCTCTCCACACATTTTACGTCCATAGACTGTGGCAGTACCACTTTCTTTTCTTTGAAATCAAACAATACAATGGGTGTCTAGACTGTCTGTCAATTTGATGACAGCTCACTCCAAGCTTAGCATCTATAGCCTTTAAAGAAATCTCATACAGAGCGGGAAGCCATGAGTGTTTCCTATTTCTCAGAAAAAACATTTTATCTGATGCAACTGAAAAATATTGTTAATATTTGTCTACACAAGAGACGTTTGATGGTTCGGACCCACAGTTACAGCCCCACAAGGAAACTTACTTTTTTCAGCCTGGAAAAAATATTCATGATATTTGTAGCACCACAGCACATTCTATGTTATAGCTATGGACACATGCTATGGCTCGTTTGAAAGATGAGAATCTAAGGTCTCCGTAGGTGAAAACAGTTTAATTGTATGAACCACGGATCCTGAGAAGCAGAGGCTATATCAAAATCATTTTTTTTTCTAGATTCTGAGATCATTTGTGTTTAATCAAACACTCTCCTTTCTGATTAACTCCTCTCTCCACCTCTCTCCGCTGGCACTAACGTAATGGGAAGAGGCAAATGCCTAAATATATTTGTTTCAAGTAAATTTTCAACAACAATATTGTTGACACGTTTTAAAACAGCGTGTGTTGCTGCAGATTGATCGCTTTTTATGGCGTGTGCATTTAGACAGCCTGGTTCTCAGATTGAAGACTTTAACAGGATGTTTCTCAGTCGTCCTTGGATAGATTTTGACCATTTTGACCAGAGAAACATTAAAATCTCAACTGCTTGGATCTTTGGGAAGCTGCTCTGCTTTGTCAAACGCGCTCCAGAGAACGAGAGAGAAGTGTGGGGTTTACGGCTGTTTGCTACGCCCCCTCGGACAAGAAAAAAGAAAAGAAACAGAATAATATATTTGAAATGTCCAGATCTTGACTTTTTACAAGATTTGATCGTCCTTTATTTCACTTCTGTTCATCACAGAGCAACCAAAATCACACATAAGGTGTATTAGAGTGTCTAGTTTCGTAATAAAAAAAAGTGTTTCCGTTTTTGGCACTCAATGTGTTAAAAAGACCATTCTCCAATGTCTTGGGGCAGGACAAAGAAATCAAACTGCTCTCGTCTTTGAAGAGTTTGAAATGATCACATAGGCCTCACATCTGCACTTGAAATACGTTAAAATGTTGGAAAATCTATAATATACCTCTACAAGATCAATACAGCCCCTTAATAAGTGATGCTTAAATGTGGAGACATGTCCATGAAAAGCCCTGTGTTAACGGCCAGAATGGCGCTTATTGCCCTGCGTTACCATGGTTATCAGCTACGTTACTTGGTCTGCACGAGCCGATCGCCTTTGTCGTTTTCGTTTGTGCTGGAACTGTACTCTGTGGTCCTTCTGACAATAAAGAGTGAGAAAGATACAATATTTGAGCCTATACTGTTGTTATAATCTCAGTGGGATTTTCCTGGGTTAAAGTGCATGTGGCAGGTTTTAATGCTTTTGAAAGTACGACTTATTTACATGGAAAACATCAGCTGCAGAAAGTTATTTTAAGCTGCTAACTGGAAGTGAAGTTCCATTTGTACTCGGAGGTCGGAATTTGTTTATAAATATATATATTTTTCAGATTTCTTCCTTTGCCCGCTCGCTGTCTGTCACTCAGCTCTTGCACAGGGGTTGAGCCGCTGCGGTTATAAAATTGACTGTTTGCTCTGCGATAATGTTGCTAACGTCCCTCACGGGCTAATGCCAAATGCACACTTATTGATTTGTAACGTTGTTTATGAGATCGTAAATATGACCACACGGTTGGGGTTTATTATGTTGTATTTTTACCAGCGCCTCAGCTTAAATGATTCCGATTTCTTTTACTGTCATAAAAATTTCCGACTTGACAACTGGAACACTGAGACTTAGAAAAAACGAGGCAGCATTAGTTTCATAGTTCAACTCATTTCGCATAGATACAGACGGCATCTCTGGAATCTCCCATATATGGTCATGTTTGAAAACAGTTAAGGGGAAAAAAAAATGTGTAGAAAAATCTAAACTTTCTCTAATTATTCAAAAACTACTTTAGCAAATGCTGAATTCTGAATATAGTTTTCTACTAAAGAAAGAAACAAAGACATGGAGAGGAGCTAAGTGGTTTAACAGCCCATAGATACATAAAAAATGGAGAACGCTAACTTGATGCTACATGTTAGCACCAGGCTAATGCTAACGGTTAGCTAGCGCGAGCAACAACTGCCGTTTTTTCACTTCTGCTGAACAATCTGCTGTGAGAAAATATCCATATGGGCCCGATTTACACCTGACTTTATTTGTATGTGATAAATACGTTCATATTCCACCAGAAAATGGCTTAAAAGAGTGAAAAATGGTCCATCCATCCATCCATCCATCCATCCATTTTCTTCCGCTTTATCCGGGGCCGGGTCGCGGGGGCAGCAGTCTCAGCAGAGATGCCCAAACTTCCCAATCCACACACACCTCCTCCAGCTGTTCTGGGGGGACCCCGAGGCGACACCAGGCCAGCTCGGAGACATAGTCCCACCACCGTGTCCTGGGTCTTCCACGCGGCCTTGTCCCACTAGGACATGCCTGGAACACCTCCCGTGGGAGGCGACCAGGAGGCATCCGGAACAGATGCCCGAGCCACCTCAGCTGGCTCCTTTCGACGTGAAGGAGCAGCGACTCTACTCCGAGCTCCTCCCGGGTAACCGAGCTCCTCACCCGATCTCGGAGGGTGCGCCCAGCCACCCTGCGAAGGAAACTCATTTCGGCCGCTTGTATTCGCGATCTTGTCCTTTCGGTCATTACCCAAATCTCATGACCATAGGTGAGAGTGGGAACGTAGATCGATCGGTAAATCGAGAGCTTTGCCCCCCGACTCAGCTCCCTCTTCACCACGACAGCCCGATACAGCGACCGCATCACTGCTGACGCTGCACCGATCCGTCTGTCGATCTCACGCTCCATCCGTCCCTCACTCGTGAACAAGACCCCGAGATACTTGAACTCCTCCACTTGAGGTAAGGACTCCCCACCAACCTGTAGAGGGGAAGCCACCTTTTTCCGGTGGAGAACCATGGCCTCAGATTTGGAGGTGCTGATCCCCATCCCGGCCGCTACACACTCGGCTGCAAACCGCCCCAGAGCAGCTGAAGGTCCTGGTTCGTTGGAGCCATCAGAACAACATCATCCGCAAACAGCAGAGATGAGACTCTGAGGCTCCCAAACCGGACACCCTCCGGCCCCTGGCTGCATCTAGAAATTCTGTCCATAAAAGTAATGAACCGAACCGGTGACAAAGGGCAGCCCTGGCGGAGACCAACACGCACCGGGAACAGGTCTGACTTACTACCGGCAATGCGAACCAAGCTCCTGCTGCGGTCATACAGGGAACGGACAGCCCTTAACAGAGGGCCCCGGACCCCATACTCCCGGAGCACCCCCCACAGGGCACCACGAGGGACGCGGTCGAACGCTTTCTCTAGATCCACAAAACACATGTGGACTGGTTGGGCGAACTCCCACGAACCCTCAAGCACCCGACGAAGGGTGTAGAGCTGGTCCAGTGTGCCACGACCAGGACGAAAACCGCATTGTTCCTCCTGGATCCGAGGTTCAACTATCGGCCGAATCCTCCTCTCCAGCACCCTGGAGTAGACCTTACCGGGGAGGCTAAGGAGGGTGATTCCTCTGTAATTGGAACACACCCTCCGATCCCCCTTTTTAAAGAGAGGGACCACCACCCCGGTCTGCCAATCCAGGGGCACTGTCCCCGACCGCCACGCGATGTTGCAGAGACTTGTCAGCCAAGACAGTCCTACAACATCCAGAGACTTAAGGTACTCAGGGCGAATCTCATCCACCCCCGGAGCCACCGAGTAGCTTTCTCACCACCTCGGTGACTTCAGCTTGGGTGATGGACGAGCCCACCCCCGAGTCCCCAGCCTCTGCTTCCTCATTGGAAGACGTGACGACGGGATTGAGGAGGTCCTCGAAGTACTCCTTCCACCGTCCGACGACATCCCCAGTCGAGGTCAGCAGCCCCCCACCCGCACTGTAAACAGTGTTGGTGAAGCACTGCTTCCCCCTCCTGAGGCGCCGGATGGTTTGCCAGAATCTCTTCGAGGCCGACCGATAGTCTTCCTCCATGGCCTCCCCGAACTCCTCCCAGACCCGAGTTTTAGCCTCTGCGACCGCACGAGCTGCAGCACGCTTGGCCTGCCGGTACCTCTCAGCTGCCTCAGGAGTCCCACAAGCCAACAAGGCCAGGTAGGACTCCTTCTTCAGCTTGACGGCATCCCTTACTTCCGGGCGCCACCACCGGGTTCGGGGATTGCCGCCGCGACAGGCACCAGAGACCTTACGGCCACAACTACGAGCAGCCGCATCGACAATGGAGGAGGAGAACAGAGTCCACTCGGACTCCATGTCCCCAGCCTCCCCCGGAATCTGGGTGAAGCTCTTCCGGAGGTGGGGGTTGAAGACCCCACCGACAGAGGGATCCGCCAGACGTTCCCAACAGACCCTCACAACACGCTTGGGCCTCCCAGGTCTGACCGGCTTCCTCCCCTGCCAGCGGATCCAGCTCACCACCAGGTGGTGATCGGTTGACAGCTCAGCCCCTCCCTTCACCCGAGTGTCCGAGACACGCGGCCGGAGGTCAGACGACACAACTACAAAGTCGATCATCGACCTCCTGCCTAGGGTGTCCTGGTGCCACGTGCACTTATGGACACCCTTGTGCTCGAACATGGTGTTCGTTATGGACAAACTGCGACTAGCACAGAAGTCCAATAACAGAACACCACTCGGGTTCAGATCGGGGAGGCTGTTCTTCCCAATCACTCCCTCCCAGGTCTCACTGTCGTTAGCCACATGGGCGTTGAAGTCCCCCAGCAGAACAATGGAGTCCCTAGTCGGAGCACTATCTAGTACCCCTCCCACGGACTCCAAGAAGGCCGGGTACTCTGCACCGATGTTGGGCCCGTAGGCCGAAACAACGGTGAGAGACCTGTCCCCGACCCGAAGGCGTAGGGACGCGACCCTCTCGTCCACCGGGGTGAACTCCAACACGTGACGGCTGAGCTGGGGGGATATGAGCAAACCCACCCCAGCCCGCCGCCTCTCCCCGCGGGCAACTCCAGAAAAATGGAGAGTCCAGCCTCTCTCCAGGAGTTGGGATCCGGAACCCAAGCTGTGCGTGGAGGTGAGCCCAACTATATCTAGTAGGTATCTCTCAACCTCCCGCACAAGCTCAGGCTCCTTCCCCCCCAGCGAGGTGACGTTCCATGTCCCGAACGCCAGAAGCTGCGCATGTGGACCAGGTTGTCGAGGCACCTGCCTCTGACTGCCACCCAGTCCTCTTCGCACCCGACCCCTATGGATCCCTCTGCGGGTGGTGGGTCCACAGGAGGGCGGGCCCACGTCGTCCCTTCGGGCTGGGCCCAGCCAGGCCCCGTGGGCAAAGACCCGGCCACCAGACGCTCGCGTTCGGGCCCCAACCCCAGGTCTGGCTCCAGGGTGGGGCCCCGGCTGCGCCATGCCGGGCGACGTCACGGTCCTTGATATTATACTGTCCATAGAAGTCTTTTGAACTGCTCTTCGTCTGACCCGTCACCTCGGACCAGTTTGCCATGGGAGACCCTACCAGGGGCATAAAGCCCCAGACAACATAGCTCCTCGGATCATTCGGGCACTCAAACAACCCCACCACGTTAAGGTAGCAGTTCACGGGGCAAAAAAAAGTAAATTTATGCAATGATAATGATAATGTATTTCTATCATTAATTTAGTTTAACGTGCAGTCAGTGAAGACAAAATGTACAGAAAGCAGTGAGTATTGATAGAAAGTCTTCATAGTAATTACACACCATGTGCCTGCACTTGTATCCTTAATAAAGATCGATTTCATGAATTAATTATATAGGCACATTTGTATTCCTCCCCACATGTAATTCATTATAATTTATACACGATTGCTCAAAACCTATTGTATTTCAACTTTTTTTTTCCAATACTTGTTCTCGATTCTTCCTCTAATGATCTACTTTAAAATCCCAATAGGCCTTCCTCTTCATTTTTCCTGTGCCTCGTCGCCGTGGCCTGCGCCATATATCGGCAGGGGTTGCCATGGTTACATCACACATAGATGCGGCTGCTGTACGCTCGTGGTTATTACGGCTCTCCTCATGGCCATCGGGACGTGTTGTGATGTTGGGACTGCCGGCCGGGGAGGGTGTGCTGCGCTCTTCAACTACTAAACAAGGCGTAAATAAGAGCAATCAAAGGACATCATTAGCTGAGCCCGCAGAACGTGAACAGCCTTACTCCAGCTTTATGAGGAGGCAGAGCCCAGGATGTGTGAGGAGGAGGCATTTACTGGGCCTGTAGTAACATTTTTAAAATATATATAGAATAATTTTAACCATTTTTCATTTAAAAGACCTTATATTTGAGCAGCATCAGCTTCGTGGTTGTATAAGCTACGCGGCGGCGGAGTGATCTGCCAGAAAATAGTCCCTCAAAATGCGATCATTCATGTGATGCAAGGTCAGTTATATTCCAAAAATTATTCTATCGACACAGACGTTTATATGGTTAGTCTGAGGTTATCAGTGATTTGCCTCAGGTGCTCTGTGGAGCGGGTCAGACTGTTTTTAATGCAGTGTAGCTGATACCATAGAAATGCGCTAGCCTTGCACTAGCCTAGCACCACGGGGCTCTTCAAATATAAGAACTGCATGAATTACAAAAAAAAAAATATCTCCAGAAATCAGCAACACTCTGGATAACTAGGAAATGAAATCAAAAATCCTGAAATATCCCTTTAATATAGAAGCTGCAGTTACACGTATGACCTGAGGTGGCAGTAGTGAGTACAACATGGCCAACGTGAATCTAGCCCCTTTAAGTTAGTGATGTTTATAGTTTCACTTCCTTATTGGACACTGAGAGGAAGTGATATGCTGCGTTCATGTGAGCTTGTTTTCCCAAGATGTGACATCAGTGCCCTAAGGTGGTTAATGTTCATGCACTTTTTACATGGGAAAGTGAAATATTGATATCATCAGCTAATCATTTGAATGTGTTGTTAGCATCTCAAAAGCTTTCCCAGGGAACATTTCTTTCAATATTTATCGTCTATAAAAGTAGAGAAGCATCTGAAACTGTAAACATGACTGATTAGCTAGCTCATCAGCTAAACCCATTTGTCTTCTTCCGAGACACTGACGAGGCACCAAGAGCCCCCACTGTTTTGTCGAGCTGCAGCCCTCTCCTCTCCACTTCCCACTCCCTGCTTGCCCCTCCCTTCCGGAAAGGGAACAGGCAGCACAGGTGGAGATAATTGGTAGCTGATTGGCCTCACCTGGTGCCTTCATAACCAAGCACACAGCAGTCATTCTGGGGCACAACCGCACAGTGAAAGGACACAAAGTGCAAAAGAAAATCCCCAGGTGAACTAAACTGCTGTGTAGCCACAAGCTCCTACGCTAAACCCCTCAAGGACAGCTGGTAAGGACCTGTATGAGCTGGTGGAGACCTGTGATTTGCGACTGTAAATGTGCACTGTTAAACTAATGTTCAAGCTCGTGGGTGTGAAAAGTAATGCAGCTAAACATTGGGTAAAACTTGTGTTAATTTGAAGTGAATTGGACTACCAAATGTTAATGTAAAGCGGTCAAGTTAGAGGAGCTGACCAGTGCAGCACACCACGCTCTGAGACCGGTGCTGCATCCGAAAAGGTCAGATTACTAAGGGCTCTTACGCCAAACCGGTGCGTCAGCGTCCGCCATGGCAAGATGCTTCCGAATTGGTAAGTCAGTTAGGAAGGACTTAGGAAAAGGAGGCTCGATGCTAACTATCATAGCCACTTTAGCATAGGGACCTCTGATGCTAACTAACCGGTGATTAGGAGCTATGTGCCATCCCACAAGCCACTGCGCCAAATCCCCCACCCCCCTCGCCCCCACCCTCGAGTGATTTATACGCAACCACTGTTGATTGACAGGAGCACGTTTAATAATAAAAATAATAATAATTAAAAAATAAAATTCTTTATAAAAGTGACAAAACACATGTCGTCCCCACAGCTCAGTCACATGTCAGTGTTAAAGCGTAAACTCAGGAAACGGATTAAATGCTTTTGTTTTCATTTAGTAGAAACTTAAGCCACATGGATCATTTGCATAATGTAGCTTTATGAAACAGCTGTTGAAATAAAATGACACTAAAGGGAAACGTATGGATCATTTTGATTTATTTTTCTCCTTAAATGTCTTTGTTTGGACACTATGATGTTGTTGGACACTGTATAGTAGGGGGCGACATGCACTTGTTTGGCCTGCACTCCACCAATAACTTTAAAGAAGAAGGAAAAACAGCTGTTGTTGATGTCACTTCCCTTTCCCCTGTTTAAGGATGGACGGATTGTGCAAATTCTGCTGAAGGTCTAGTTCACTAACTGCATAGAGGTCTAACAGTCGACCCCATGAAAGGTGAAGGAGTTAGTTCCTAGTGTTAGTGCTTAGAGGCTACAATTTGATGGTTTCGGACGCAGCCAGAGGTGGGCCCAGGAGAAGGTGCACCGCTTCAGAGGAGACAGGGCAGCCACGTTTCCTCCAGGTGCTACGGTCCCCCCGTCCTCCGAGGTCATGCGGGTCAGGATAACTTTTGTTTTGGCCAAAATTTCAGGTTTATGTGTTTATGTAACTGAGCACATTTTCTCCAGTTCAGTTATACCCAAACCTAAATGTTTACAGTCTATAGGCCAGAGTAACGCCTCATGTGAAAGCTAAGTCCTACAAAACTCGTGTAAGATTTTTCCTCTCGTTGTTGCCACATCGGCGTACATTTTTTGTTGTGGTTTTTGTCACATTTTTGTTGCCTTTTCATCCCTTTTTTTATCACTTTCTTGCCGCCTGTTTTGCCGCATTTTTGTTGGGAGATTTGCTGCGTTTGTCCCCCTTTCACGTCCCGTTTTTGTTGCTTTTTTTCGAGAAGCTTTTCAATTTGGGTGAAGTCAAACTGGAGAAACTGCTCGGTTAAAGGAACAGGCCACGGTTTTTCCATACTGAGATGTTCTTACCTGAGCTGATGCGTAGCTGTCTGGTCTTCACATCAAAAAGGAAGCAGAAAACCTTTCTCTGATTTTATTACAGTTTGTCATGTCAAGAGTCTCAGTCTGAGTCAGTGTTTAAGCTGCTCAAGACGCTAGCATGCTACCGGTTAGCAACTGTCAATGGCTTCAACACGATAAACACATTTCTCACATCTATGAACACTGAGGAAATACCACAGTAACAGCTCAGCTTTGACCTCTGTCACATGTTGTAGCCAAGGCTAGATGTTTGGAGTGTGGTTCAGGGCTTTCTCTCGGAGCTGAGCTGTTGAAGCGAAATGCCAACCGATAGGATGCTAACGTCTTAAACACTGGTTTCTTCACATAAACATGAGTCTCTGGAGCCGTGTTTTTCCTGCTATCTTCTTGAGCAATGATTGCGAGTACATAAAAATGCCACTGTCAATCAATAGATAGATTTTTTTTCATCCTGAGTAGAGATATTGTTACATGTTGTAGTATAATTCTACTTCAGTTTTCAAAATGGCCCCCATAACAACAAAAGTCACATGACTGAAAAGCATGTATAGTCACACGAAATGTCGGTTTTCTCAGCGGATAAAAAGGGGAACTATATTGTAAGGCGTATTAACACCTTAGGAGCACTCCAACATCCGCGCAGTAATATCTTCACTCGTAAAGAATTCTGAAGATATCCGTTTTTCATGGAAGCTCGGAACATTTAGTACAACATAGGCCGATTGATTTAGTTCAGATCGGTTTATTAGCATTACTCCGTCTATTCAGCGGTTTCTCGGGGTGATCAATGGGTGCCCCGGAGCATTTGCAATGGTCATGCCTTCCCTTCCTGCGCTTTCCAGAGAAGGATCGTCTCCGCCGCTTCATCCAGTAACTCCCATTATGAGCTTAATTTAGTCTAATTTACGAGCTGGGAAGGCTGCCGATCTGCCTGCGAGCCTCCCTCTGTGTAGACATTTAAAGCACCAGATGGAGAAATAATGAACTTAGCGGGCATTGACAGTGACGAAAGCCTATGCTGTGATTGTTAGATTTAGACCTTCCATAATTGATTTCATATTTGAATTACTTCGTTGTCCACAGAAATTAATTGAAATGGCCAAGGGGAATATAGGGTGGTGACGGTAGCGTTATTAAGTTTGGAGCAGTGATTCTCAAAAAGCAGTATGGGTCACCTCCCTCTTTTTTTTTTTGTGCCGTTTTTGCGAACTGCATTTGTGGTTTCTGTGTTGTACATCTTTCTCTTTTTTTGTGAGGTTCAGTGTGTTTTTTTACAGCAGAGTGTCGGTACTAGCCATGAAGGACCCAGCGTTTTAACAGTAAACAAACAACTGGCTCATATTTGAGACATTTGAGACCTACAAATTTCTTCTTCTGAAACACTGAAGAGGCACCAAGGGCCCCCCACACCTGCAGCACAGTGGAGGCGTCACAAGAGGCGCAACAGGAAACAAAAGGGGCAAACGAGGAGGTATCCGGGCAAGACTCAGTTAAGCCAAACAAATCTATCCCGATTTTTCTGTTCTGGCTAATGTTCGTTAGACGTATATTACGCTCTTCCCGGGAGATGATGAAAGACTGCTGTGAGGCCGAGGGAGCTGCGCAGGAGGAAGAGGAAGGAAAAGGTGGAGGAACTGAACAGTGCAGGACACCACGCTCTGCTCAGGTTTTGTGTGACTGAGCGCACACACAAAGACCAGACAGGTACGCATCAACTCGTCTAAGCTCAGGTAAGAACATATCTCAGTATGGAAAAACGGTGGCCTGTTCCTTTAAGTGATACCCGGGTGTCGGCTGTTGAGATGGTGCAACAATGAAGTTGTATTTGAAGTATATCTAAGCACTGCAATGCAATACTTACATTTTGATCCGTCATTCTTGGTTGAAAAGAGCTCACACGCTGTGCTGCTTTTGTCCCGAAAACTAGCTAGCCATGCACAATGACTACTTCTCGTGGACAAATGTCTGGCAGCGCTCTGGCAGTCTCTGGTGGAGCAAAAATGTATTACAAGTATTTTCAACAGCAAATTAAAGACGCCAGTTAAAATACTTGTACTTCCGCAATTTTTAGTTGTTAACCATAGACACCTTAGCCTGGTTTTACCAGACCCTCGTACGCATTTCGTACAAGGGTCTGAACCTTCACAATTGAGCTCTTATCAGGTGGGAGGGGTGAACTCCTTTTGAAATGATTGGGTCCGCCCGAGTGAGTGAAGCAGCTATCGTGACTCTATCGTGACTATCTCTATTTTTTTAATTTCTAGATATTTGGGGGCCGAGCCAGGATGGATTGAAGAGCTTCCATTTCTTTCGTATCCGCCACCATTGCCAAACTACAACCAGCAAATGCAAATGAAAATCAACCGATGTAACGCGGCCACTGAGATCAGACCCAGACATGCATGTAGGGACATTATAATTGACCGGAGTTTACGGATGGATAAGGCCAGGCTATCGACACCCGTAACATGAACGCAACAAAAAATAATGCACTTACTTACTTTTGTTAGGCCAGTTCCTACCGGTGATACTTATTTGGAGTCATTTAATCCGTTGTGTTGTGTACTTTTGGTTAGGTCTTGTTTAGAATACTTCTGTCTCTGTGTTGTCCCAGTTTAATCCTCGTTTAGGCCCGTTAGTCGGAAAGCAGAATACTTTCTCAGATGTGTGAAAAGTTTGAGAAGCATTGGTTTGAGGAACAGATGGAAACCACAGCTGGAGAAAGCAAAGTTTAAGATGTCGAGGCTTTCTATGGGGGTAATGAGGAGAGTTCATTACAGTGACCTTACATTGTTTGGAGAAAAATGACATTGGACAACAATGTTTATGGTTAACAATAAGAAGAGGGTGGTTCAATGACAAAAATATCCACTCCTAGGCCTTTATTTTGTGTCACTACGCGCATTCTGCAGGAATAAATACACTTTGCCAAGCCTTTTCTTAATATATCCAAAGAGATGTAAGTTAGTGTGAAAGTAGACGACAAAAGAGAAATGTGAATAAAGGAATAGGAGCACCAGCGCAATAGAAATGAACTATGGAAATTCTGCCCAATGCTGATTAAAGTTGCAAAATAAGCAATCATTACAAGTGCCACATAAATTAAATTAAATATTCAACAATCAAGTTAAAAGCGTGTTGCCATGGTGTTGCAAGATTCAGTCCGTTCACTTTTTGAGTGGCACTTGGGACACAGTACGGTACAATTGTGACCAGGGGTGTGCTGGAGTATTAACAGGGATGGATAAAACAACACACAGTATGGAGATATAAAGGCACAACTATCAGTAATGTTTGCCAAGTGCGTATAGTGCTGACCTAGCTCTCTGCAGTGCAACCATCTGACCCCCACTTCTTTTATCCGTCCCAGATCAAAGCAGTGAGCGACTCGTGGGAAACCCGGGGGAGAGGATTACGCGTCGTTGTGGATGTTTCAGAGCGGACGCGAGACTTTTTTATCTCGTCTCGTCCCCATCATTGTCATTAACAAGTTATACTAAGAGACTCTTATGTGTCTCATGCTGTTTCATCTGTGAAGCGTTGCATAAGAAAGCTAATTATAATATGATGTAATGTCTTTTGAATTGACTACTTCAGATGTTGCGTTGGTGGATGTAAAAATAACATCTAATATTGTTATGTTTGCAAAGAAGGCAGTGCAACCCAGTGTGTCACAAACATGTTGTACGTGACGTGTACTGGCAGTGCTTGGGCTTCATTTTAGATCTTTAGATGTATTAATTTCAAATGGAGATAATTCTATGTTTGTTTGTTTTTTATTCCTGAAGACATGGTTTACACTAGACTTAATATAAGTCAGATTTAATCATGGTAATGGCTTACGCTTGTATTGCGCTTTACAAGCCTGTTTTACCAAGTTTCTCAAAGCGCTATACACTGTGTTCCAAATTATTATGCAAATTGTGTTTCAGTGCCATAAAAGTAAAAAAAAAAAAAAAAAAAAAGTTTTTCAATGAAACTCATGGTTGGTATTGTGTCTCAGGGCTCTTTGAATCACTGACATCAATCTCAGACACTGGAATGATTAGTTCTCAGGTTAAGCCCAGTTAAGAAAAACTACAGAAAAAAGGATGTTTCACATTATTAAGCAGACCATCATTTTCAAGCAATAAGGGAAAGAAAAAGGGTCTCTAAGTGTAAAATAGTTGAATCCCTTGGTCTAGGAATGAAAACCTTCGATATTTCATGAAATATGAAGCTAAGAGATTTGTGGCTGATTCAGAGCACACTCTGGTTTGAGCAGATAAAGGCACGATGAGGACTGTTTCTGCCAGACAAATACATCAGATTAAGAGAACAGCTGCTACAAAGCTGCAAACAGGTATTTGCAGCTGCTGGTGCCTCTGGAGTCTCCCAAACATCAAGGTGTAGGACCCTCCAGAGGCTGAAGACTCATTTTCAGTCTTGTTCACTGATGAGGCCGTGTATCCCTGGATGGTCAGATGGATGGTTGTTGAATGACCACTCTGTCCCAACAAGGCTGTGACATCAGTAAGGACGGGGCGGAGTAAAGTTTTGGGCCAGAATCATGAGGAGAGAGCTGGTTGGCCCCTTTAGGATCCCTGAAGGTGTGAAAATGACCTCTGGTCTGTCAGAAACTCCACATATTTTTCATTTTGTTCTATGGTACAAAAAGAAGAGCCGTGCTTTCCCAAACAAGATCATCTTCATGCATGACAACGGACCACGTCATGCTGTAAAGAATACCTCTGCATCACTGGCTGCTATGGGCATAAAAGGAGAGAAACTCATGATGTGGACCCCCTCGTCCCCTGACCTCAACCCTTTTGAGAACCTTTGGAGCCTATGAGGGTGGGAGGCAGTTTTCATCCAAACGGCACCTCTGGGAGGCTATTCTCACATCCTGCAAAGAAATCCAAGCAGAAACTCTCAATAAAATTCACAAGTTTAATGGATGCAAGAATTTTGAAGCTGCTATCAAGTCCTATTTTAAAATATAACTTGAAAATATGACCTCCTAATGCTGCAAATTCAACAAATGTCCATTTCAGTTAATTACAGCCGTTAAAATGTATTGAAACGATGAGTTGCATAATAATTTGAACAGTAGATTTTGAGTGGTATTAATTTTTGATCCTCTACCAGTTAAAAGCTTGAAAATTATGCTGACTCTCATTTGTGTCGACAATTTAGAAATGTAATATATCATTTGCATAATAATTTGGAACGCAGTGTTATTATGCATTCACTGCATGCCATAGTGGTGGTAAACTACTATTGTAGCCACAGCTGCCCCTTGGGATAGACTGATGGAAGCGAGGAAGCCAATCTCTTTGTTAATTTCTTCCTATCAGATTTCTTTTCTTTACACAGCAGCTCAGCAGACAAGCTAATATGCCGAGAAGATTCCTTATTCAAAACAATCCAGATGGCTCTATGAGGTGTTTCAATTCTGTTGAAAATCATAAAACAAAACCTAATGTTTGTCTACTCCATTTAAATTGTAACGGAGATTCAGATTTGATTTGTTAAGTTATTATTTTCAATTAGCGTTGCTAGAGCGCTGTCTGGGTGCTGTTGTCACTGTTAAAAGAAACAGAATTGATTTGATGCACTCAGACTGTCGCCGATGCAGCGAGGAGTCTCACTGCGATCCTCACAACATCCGCCAGATAAAGAAGAATTCCCACTATCCTGAATTAGTAGATTAATTACCTTGTTTTTACGCACATTTATCCACATTAAAACATCAAGTGGATTAAAGTGATTAACGCCACAGGAGCCATGAGGTAATTGGTGAATCAATTCCCAAAAGGGTCTGGTTGTTGAGGCAGTTTAGCAATAGTGACAGACTGAGGTGAGCTCCAGGACCTGCCTGGAGAGTGGATCGATATCTGTCTCCTCCCCTCACTGTAGCGCGTCTAATGGGCCATAACAAAGTCCATGTGCACATGTGTGGAAGCTTCTGTAGACGCTTGTTACTGAGAGACTTGCCTGAGCTGCACCAATAAGTACAGAACGGGTGTCATTCTTTCTCCTGTAAAGAGCACAAATATGTGTATCAAGGATTATTGCAGGCAGGTTTCACCATCCAGTGTATTGGCAGTTTAAATCCACAGCTTGCCACTATAGCTGTCCGGGCATGGCTTAAGCTTGACTCATGTGTCCAAAATGAAATGAGAAATTCAATGTCCAAACTTACGGATGAAGTTATGGGTATTTAATAAGGTTCTATCACACGGTCAAAAAACTGTTTGGCCTCTAGCCCCTGGACAGCTTCCACACACAATCAGCCAACAACATAGTCCACCTGGCTTTGAGGTACAAGGCTCCACCCATGGCTCCACCCAACACACCCAAACCAATACCATGAAGGTGCAGCATAACATACCAATATAAGGTCATAAATGGCCGTAACAATATCAATAGCAGTTGCTCCATGTAATAGTGAGTTCACCCTCTGAGCCAAAGGTCTGCAGTTCCATCCTCACTCCCGCCATTTTATAAACACATTTTCCATACAAATACATCTAGTCTACTTCGGCCTTGTTTTTTTGTGTTCAAAGCTCAAGAAATCAGGCTTGGAATTAGATGTAAAAAAAAACCTCTGTAAAAAACCTTCAACATATTGTTGTCCAAGACTGGAAAGTTTGTAGGAGCTACTTAAGTGCTGAGGTCGTTGCGCGAGTGGTGAGAAAAGCGGCCCTGAAGTTTTGTAGCGTTTGCGTGAGAACATTTATCCGGTCTTTCGTACGAGTGGCTCCCAGAATGGAAATGACGTCATCCCGAGAACCCTTCTCGATGTTACTTCTGCAAGATCTCCGCCTCGATAGCAGATATCAAAACGCGATGGTGCTAATTGTATAATTGTATGATTGATAATGTAACTACAATAGGATAAGGTATGTGTGCTGCAGGGGTCATGCAGTCATACGCCGCCTTAGGTAGCATTATTGTTTTGTATTCAGTGTTACTCCTTTGTGGAGAATGTATACAGTACATGTGTTTCAGTCATGTTATGACTTATGTAAATGCCATCTGTAAATGGTCTTTTCTACCATGATCGGATACTGCGAGTAATCTATTTTTTGCTGGTAAAAAGGTAAATGGACTCAACTTATAAAGCACTTTTCTACCTTCATCAGGCCCAAAGCACTTTACAGTAAGGAACCAGTCACCCATTCACTCTCTCATTCATACACCAATGTGCGCAGACACTGGAGGCAAGTAGGGTGAAGTGTCTTGCCCATGGACACAACAACAGTGTGCATTTATGGGAGTTGGGATTTGAACCCCCGACAAAAAAACAAGGAAAATGTTGTTTCCTTGTTTTTTTTCCCTTTGCACTATGCTCCTTTGTATTTTATTGCAGATTGGCAGCCTCGCCTTGACCAATGCTGTCCTTGCGCCAGTCAGAAGATCGGGCCCATGATGTTTGATTTGTTGTGAATTATTTGAAAGAGTCTTCCACACTTTATTTTGAGTGATGTGAATTTACAAATGTTTCTCTATGATTGGACTGACACACACAGAGTCAGAGTAAAGTCACTCCTGTCAGAACCTGCTGTTTTTGAGCAGGAAGTGGGAGTTGCTGTTTGGCAAAGGCTGATTTAACTCCTCTGTTGTTTGACAACTCCCCCGTCAGCCATCATTCATATTTAATGGAAAGACAATGTGTTTATTTTATTACATTTTTGTGAAATTCAGAACATACAGTACAAGAAGCCCTTCCAACACAGAAGTCTGTAAAACCAAGGTGTGCTTAAAGGGATGAGTTACCGCCTCTGCATGATGGCGGAGGCTCTAAAGCAAACTGTCACTTCCCTGTGTCCATGTTTTTGTTTGCTGCTGCGGGAAATTGGAGCCTTCTCCTCCTATGGATGTCCATTAAAGGGGTGTTTTTGCCCATGTTCTTTTCCTCCGCAGAGCATTGGAGGTTATGTTGTTTTACAGGTCTCTGCTCTCACAGCTGTGCTTTTCATGTCTTTTTACAACGTCCACATGTGATATAGCGCTGTAGTATATACTGTTATTGCACGTATGTGGCCTCTGTGATCCTCGGCTGCTGTAGCTTCAGGAGCCTCCTTCACCTTATGTGAAGTCATAAATCAAATGAAAATAATGTCATCTTATGATATGAACATTTTGCTTTAGAGCCAAAAATAAAAATTTGATTACAACAAATTACAATTAACACACTAACTTTTTTAGTTTCTTTTTTGTTCCCTTTTTTTTAATTGTTTTTTTTTTTTAACTAAAGGACCCTATCTTCACCAGACCAGGTTGTCAATGAAATCAGATGGTTTAAAGGGTTCTGTTACGTCCAGGTCGGGCTCAGCAACACACGCCTTCATTTATGTACACTCAAATTAGGAAACACAGATTTCGTATAATGTATAATCAAAATTACATTTTCAAAATAATCATTTGAGAACTTCCCATCTACTTTTATATTTGTTGGCATCATCGGTTTCAATCATATAACTTTGTAAAGTTAAATGGGCTAGATGCAAGTTAGCCATTTTATGCTCACTACCGCCACCTCAGGTCATACGTGTAACTGCAGCTTCTATATTAAGCTCGTGCATGACGGCACTTCGGACCCGAATTAACACCTTTTTGAGGGACAGTGCAGGATTTTAGAGGCAGTTGTGGTGAACAGATCGGAGCTCATTCTACACATGAGGACATAGCTGGAACATGCAGGGGGAGGAAAATACACAATTTTTAAATGTTTAAACTCCGTATAGAAATGCTGAATAAATGAAGAAAGTAAAACTAAGTGAATATCCCTTTTTGGCCTTAAAAATAAACCAGTAATTAAATTGACTAAATCATGACTGTCAATGAACTCTCCTAAAGTAACAGAAACCACATTAAAGGGACTATACGGAGTTTAAAAATGTTAAAATTAAGTATTTTCCTTCCCCTACATGTTCCAACAATGTCCTAATGTGTAGAATGAGCCCAGACCTGTTCACCACAACTGCCTCTAAAATCTTGCACTGTCACTAAAAACTGTGTTGCTTTGGCCCAAAGTGCCGTCATGCACGAGCTTAATATAGAAGGTGCAGTTACACGTATGACCTGAGGTGGCAGTAGTGAGTATAAAATGGCCAACTTGCATCTAGCCCCTTTAAGCTTCATAAAGCAATCTTCACCAATTTCAAAACAAAGACACAATATAACAATACCAAAACAAACGCAGGGTGGATTCAGACTCCTGACAACCAACATCTTACTCAGTCTTAACATTTTTCCTGTGGGTAAGAAGTCATAAATGATTTTAATTTGAAAATGACGACATTGCACATCAATAGTTTTGTTGATTAATTTGAATATAGTATCCCATGGCAACAGGCAGTCAAAAAAATTAGTCCTCCCATTTTCCATATGTGTTATATGGGGCAGCCTTCAGAGATTTCTTTATTAAATAAAAATTATATATTTTTCTATTTATTTTAGTTCCTCCCCTCCTGGAACCGCCACCCTAACGTGGTGGAGGGGTTTGAGCACCTGAATGATCCTGGGAGCTCTGTTGTCGGGGGCTTCGTGCCCCTCGTAGGGTTTCCCATGGCAAACAGGTCCTATAGGTGATTGGTCAGACAAAGAGCAGTTCAGAAGCCCCAACAGGCCCGGTTAGAACCATGAGGCCGTCCTTCCGTGGACCCACCACCTGCAGGAGGAGCCATAAGGGGCTGGTGCAATGGGATTAGGGCAACTCCAACAGCTGCCCCCACGACCCGGCAACGGAAAAGTGGAAGAAGATGGATGGATTTTAGGTCCTTTTTTTTAAGCTTTAACTTTAACACCAAAAGCTTCATTAAAAAAAATAGTGACAACCAACCCCGCACATGGAGCACATCATCACAGTGGAGAATAAAAGTCAAAGAATAAAGAATTATGGCAGGTCTGACTCTTGTGGGATTTTATGTTGATGAGAAAAAAAGTGACAAATAGCCCCGGTCTCCCCTAATGCTTTTGTAAATCCCTACAAACTGTGTATTCCCACTTTATTAATCTTTCAAAGTCAGGGTGTTGTCCAAAGTGCTGCTCACAAGCAATAAAGCACCTATATAGCACATAAACCGTGACACAACAAAGCGCATAAAACGGACTGAATGGACTTTTACAATCTCTATCTCAGATCTCGCTTTCCTCGGCGAAACTTTCTCGCGCTGGATTCAGCTGAGCATTAAATTTGTTTCTTGTTTGTTTTCAGTCTCGGTGACAGCCCAGTGTAAGAACGTGAAGTAAACATGAATGAGGCTGCGGCGCCGTGATACAGTGGATCTGCAGTGTTTGCAAAGTAATGATCTCTTAAAAGCTGAAGTGCAAACTAGGACAGACTAAACAAAATTAAAGCGACAGAAGCCGTTTGAGGAGGTGCAGCAGAACGGGGCTGTTTAACCAAACTAAAAAAGCATAAATTTGACACTGCATTTGTTTTTATTTTTTTTCTACCATAAGAAGTTTGTAGGGATGCACGACCAGGTTTAACACATTGAATGCCAAAAACCAAACTAGACACTCTCATCAACCTTATGTGCGATTTTGGTAGCTCTGATGAACAGAAATGAAATAAATGAAGATCAAAAACTTATGAAAAGTCACATCTGGACATTTGATTTATTATTGCGTTTCTTTTTTTTTGTCCAAGGGGGCGTGGTGTTGTGTAGCGACAACACCACGCCCCCTTCTCTCTCGCTCTCTGGAGCACGTTTCATAAAGCAGAGCAGCTTCCCATGGACAGATCCAAACAGTTGAGCTTTTACCGTTTTCTCTGAGTTTTTAAATGGTCAAAATCGGTCCAAGGACGGCTGAGAAACATCCTGTTAAAGTCTTCAATCCGAGAACCAGGCTGTTTAAATGCACACGCCATAAAACACGCAGTGTTTCAAAACGTGTCATCAATGTTGTCTTGAAAATTGACTTGAAACCATTGGCCGCTGGCTGCTCTGCTTTATGCCCACAACACTATCGGCCACCATTGCTCCGCCATTGCTGTAGTACCTCCATATCTCCGCTATTCCCCCATTGAAAAGCGTTGGACTTTAGACACATCTAAAAAAAACTTTAAAGCCTGGTCCCAATTTTTTTGGATCTATCTCGAGCTAGATATTCCTCCTGTGATAACGCTGGGTTAGACACAATTTAAGAAACCAGGCTGGTTTTCGTAAGAAGAATTTTAGAAAGCTCGTACTTAATGAGGGTCGGACTGTTAGCATTGGAGCAGCGCGAGCTACACGTCACGCAAGGGACGAGTCTACAGTGAAGATCCCGCCTTTATGCCCTGTTTAGGAACATGCTTCATCAGAGCTGGTGAGGGGGAGTCTGTGAATCAGCCATGATTTCCCCCATGAGCGTGGTCATTATGGTAAACGGGGAGGAGTGAGCAGAAGCTGTCCATTTATATACAGTCTATGCTTGAAACGGAAATATTTACTCTTCCCATAACGTTGGTGTCCGTCCAGAAAGGATAGAGGAGGAGACAGTTGGAGAGAGGAGTTAATCAGAAAGGAGAGTGTTTCATAAAACCCTCTTTATCTCCGTTTCTAGAAAAAAATCAGTGATTTTGATCAAAGCTAGCCTCTGTTTAGCCTAGATTTCTCAGGAACCGAGGCACGAAGAATGAAACTGTTTTCATCTACGGAGAGCTTTGAATCTCATCTATATATCTATACAAATAAAGATCTTTTTCTTCTTCTTCATCTTTCAAACGAGCCATAGCATGTGTCCACAGCTATAACATAGAACACGCTGTTGTGCTACAAATATCATGAAAAACGGTCTGGATTGTTGGCACTCAGCAGCTAAATCCCCCAAAACAGCGCGGCCTCAACGTGTTGAGTCAAAATCGGAGTTTGAATGGTTGTAATCTGAAAGTAATTTAGGCAAAGGACAAAATACTGGTCTTACTAACCCCGCTGTTTAGGCTTTTAAAAACGTTCTGAAATGCGCGGGATTCCAGTATTCATTTTGTATTACACAGTATGTCAGTCTTATGTTAATCCTACTAAACATGCGCATAATGAACTAAATTTTGCTATGTAAACATAAACACATAAATCTAATAGAAAAAAAATGCAATCCTATTTCAAAATCATGTAAGGCTACATTTATATGCAAATAAATCTGAAGTTCCCCAATGCCTTCAGCCATGTTCAGAATGGATGGAGGATTATGTGGCCACTAATGCTCCACTTTTTTTTCTTGAAGCTATTTGCATGCCACGACACCGGTCCTGCCCACGGATTTATTCAAAACAATGAATCTGATTTTATTGAGAACTGATTGGACATGTTTCCACCGCTGTTATCGTGAGGTTTAAGGCTATTGTAACAGTGACATACAGCACAGTCAATTCATTTTACCAACAGTTATGCCTATTTGTCATGTTTCTTTCCACAGTTTTAATGAAATAGTTTTACATACTGAGATATAGTTACACAAAATTAAACAATGTGGATTTTCTAAAATAAAGATAAGATAAAAAGGGGAACTACATTATATTGTAAGGCGTAACAACACCAGGAGTATTTCGGCGTCCGCACAGTTAAGTGAAGATATTACTGTCGAAGTACTCCTTGTATTATTACGCCTTGCAATATAGTTCCCCTTTTTATCTGCTTAGAAAATCCACATTGTTTAATTTTGTGTAACTATACTTTATCGTGTAACACTTCACGTAACCATATTTAAATAAGGAAACAGGGAAGAGCTTGGTAGCTTCTATCTTCACCTCTTTTGGAGCTATTGAGGAGGAGAGGCTAAATGCTATGTGTAAATGCTGTGTTTACGTGACTGAGGGCACGCGTGAAGACCAGACAGGTACACATGAACTCGTCTAAGCTCAGGTAAGAACATATCTCAGTATGTAAAAAACATGGTCTATTCCTTTAAAGCTTCAAGCTTTAGCCTTCTCCAGTAATAAACACTATTGAAATATTTGTCAGAGGAATAAAGTGTGATCTTTTAAGTTTGAACTATTTTTTCCTCCAGTTCTCGTCAGGAATTTGGAAAGGTTGAATATGTGGAGAGAATGTTAAATTGAAAATCTAAACGATATCAGGAGCTGCAGAGGTGGCATGTCCTCCAGGTTTCCTTTCTCTCCCTCTCTTCATTTCTCTCTTCTCTCTCTCGCTCTCTTTTTCTCTCGCTCTCGTTTTCTCTCTCTCTTGCTCTCTTTTTTTTCTCTCTCGCTCTTTTTTTTCTCTCTCTCACTCTCTTTTCTCTCTCTCGCTCTTTTTTCTCTCGCTCTCTCGCTCTTTTTTCTCTCTCTCTCTCTCGCTCTTTTTTCTTTTTTTTCTCTCTCTCTCGCTCTCTTTTCTCTCTCGCTCTTTTTTCTCTCGCTCTCTTTTTCTCGTTCTTTCTCTCTCTCTTTTTCTCTTTCTCGCTCTTTTTTCTCTTTTTTTTCTCTCTCTCGCTCTTTTTTTCTCTTGTTTCTCTTTTTCTCTCTCTCTCTCGCTCTCTTTTTTCTCTCTCGATCTTTTTTCTTTCTCTCTCTGTTTTTCTCTCTTTCTCTCTCTCTCTTTCTCTTTTTTCTCTCTCATTGGAGAAGTAAGTGGGGAAGTGAACGCCCTTTGTCCTTGTAACCCAAGAAGTGACCAGATTGCTCGAGTTTCCCCCGATCGATTTACTACATTAAGGACCTGATGAAGCCATTATCTTTATTACCGCAGCACTAACTGTTCTTCCTGGGGTCCACACAGTACATTAAAATCACAGAAAGGCACATTTCTCTGAAATCTCTGCTCTCAACCATTTAAACTGTAATATATTTCAATTGTTTATTCATTTTCCCCCGTGTAAAGATATGCAAACCTTAAAGTCTCTAAAAGTAAGAAATAAAGATTGACTGAATAGTAAAATACTTCATGAGTTTGATTCACTATGCACTACACAAGCAGCAGCCAGCTTCCATTCACTCCCTATGCTGGCAACTGGATAAATACACAGGAGAGCAGCTGCGATACAGGCGACCGGAGCGGCGTCTGCATTTGCATAGAGTTGAGTCGATCCCAGTTTATGCAAATACAGAGCGACTGGGCTGCGACCACCAACCACAGAACAGGGTCTGACAGACACCTGTGCGTAATGGGCTGAGTCTGTTACAGAGCCCTGGCCCTGCAGCAACATGGCACGTATAGGGGCTGCACGAAAAAGAAATACTTGAAAATTATGATATTATTGAGATATTTTACTGAACGATTTCGAAGCATGTACATTACATTACATTTTAAAGCTGCATTATGCAACTTTTATGTGAAAGTTGTTGAATGTTTACATGTGTGCGTATTTCACCTTGTAGTGACCCAGAGGCTGTATGAATGGTCAGCGTGGCACCTTTACTTTCCATCACCAGGACCTATTGTTTTGTAGGTTTTCTGGTGAGCAGTGAAAACCTTTCACTGCCCAACAAATCAAATGGTCAAACACGACCAGTGCCACAGATTGCCATGACGGGCAGAGGTACAGTATATCCCTGCGTGTCAGTGACCTTTTTGGAGCAATACCTCCGCGATGTCCCTTCTCCGGTGTGCTAAAGTTAGCTAGCATTAGCTAAACCTGCAGGTGCCAATCAGCTACAGCCAGTTTTCAGGACCGAGACAAAATACACAGTACTTTTATCATAAAGGGAGACAAAACACGTGAGATTGTAGGCTTGTAAAACGTCACCGCCTCAGTTAAAGTTGCAGCTCCAGAGCCAGTTTGTGTAACGTTATGTGACTGTCATGTTAGCATGCTAAGGAGTTAGCTTAGTGGCTAGGCCCTAGTCTTACCTTAGAGCAGACGTATGCTTGTTTATTTTGGAGACATTTAGCTGGGCGAAGGCCGTCCATTTTGTTTTTATCCATTGTAGGCAGTGTTCAGGTTGTGTTTTTGCTTTGGGAAGGAAAATAACTGGACTCCCCCACAGTGTTAATTTCGTCGACTAAAATATTTAGTCTTAATTTTAGTCAAAGTGATATTTTTGACGACTAAAATTGGACTAAAACTAAATTAAAAGTTTTTCATGAGACTAAAACTATGACTAAAATGTCCAGATATTTTAGTCGACTAAAATAAGAAAGGGAGAGACTAAAGAGACTAAATTCTCTGCCAAAGGAGCAGCTCTGAGCTTTGTTCATGTGGAGCAGCTCCATGAAGTCGAGGAACAAGATTAAATATGATTACAATGAATATTATCAATGCAAAGTCGACTAAATTAGTCTTAATTTTAGTCGACTAAATTGACATGCAATTTTAGTCGACTAAATCTGGACTAAAATGACATTACATTTTAGTCAAAAGACTAAGCCTAAAACTAAATTAAAATATGATGTCAAAATGAACACTGTTGTCAAAATGAACACTGCTCCCCCAGACACTCCTGTGGTCCCTTGAGTCTGATTTACATCCTCCATAGGCAGATGCTTCACCATTTTGCTTCTTCTTCTTTTTCTGGTGGGTTTTTTGTGGTCAGTGCTCGATGCTGGTATGTCCCATTGTTTTGCATTGGAGGTCTGCGAGTTGTCGGACCTCGCTTCATAGTAACGGTTGCTAGGATGTCTGATTGGACAGCTACCGTTTTGGGGCGGGGCTCGGCGAAAGGTCATTTGATCCTCCAGCGTCCAAGAGACCACTGTGATGGAAAGTAAAGTCGCCATGCTGACCACTCATACAGCCACTGGGTCACCACAAGGTCAAATACGCACAAATATGAACTCTTTCCTTTTCACATAAAAGTGCATAGTGCACCTTTAACATAAAAGATCAGAAATGAGGTCCAGAGCAAGGCCAAAATGGAACCTTATTTTTCTTCTGTAAGGTGGGAAATGTGCCAATAAACGTGTTCCTATATGAAGAAATGGGATGCTACAAATGTGTTAGCCTTCAAGAAATTCTGGACTGAATCTTTTGCCCATGTTTAAGTGGCCATGCGTTGTTTTAAGCTGTGCTAGTGAGATGAAAGACCTCAGGGGTTTTGCTTTACATTGTGGCTTGTGTTTTTGATCTAATATTGCAATAACGGTGCATCCCTGTCTCTTCCCTTCATCCATACTCGTGTCATTGTGCCGAGGACAGCAAGAAGAAACATTATAGCATCGCAATATCACTCAGAGTTTTTTTTTTTTGTGCCATTGAAGAAGTATTTTTACCAACGGCTTTGAATGCTTCTAAAGGTCGTTTTTTCTGTGGCTTTTCTTGGCTGGAGTTATCTAACGCAGACCTTGGTTTTGCAGTTGAGAACATTCATAATGTGACGATCTCCTTCAGTCAGTGTTTATTGTGCTTTCAGCCAAGACACGTGCGACAACACAGAGCCTCTCACATCTGTTTCATTTATTTATGAGAGCAAAAAAATGATTCACCCGTTTCCCCGCCTGTGCTTGTGCCATTATGCACCACATTGTTTAGATGCTGCTTTAATAATAATAATAACAACACTGGGTGCCATGGAAACACCCTCCGTGCGCCTCCTCCTCCTGCTGCTGCTGCGTGTTAAGTGGATTTCGCAGCCTGTAACCCAAAACACATAAGAGTTCAGAGCTGTATGTAATATGTATGTATTTAAAATAGTGTAAGGAACAGGGTGGACAGCGAGTAATAACTAAAGCTGTGGCTCATCCATAAGTCATGTAATCTTTAAGCACTGCTTCTCAATGATGGGTCACGCTCTTCAAGCTCAGATGGTGTGTGAATGTTAAAACAGTGCTTTGCAGGGCATAGCAAAGCCCGGTACTACCTAAAGTGGACGAATTGAAAAAAATATATAGATATTTTTCTTCGTTTTGTTTTCATGAGTCTTTGAAATCACGAGACCTGAGATTTTTTTTTATAGGTAGGAATATTACACTTATGGTGGGAGTGGCCAATTTCAGTGATACAGAGTTTATACTGTACGAGGGCCGACAACGCCACCCCAGGAATTTCACCTGGAGAATATAAGAGTTACTGCACACAGGTTTATTTTCACTGAGATGCAGGAGACGACTCAGCTCAATTTGACGTTTTTTATGTGTAGTAGAAAAGTTAAGAACAAACCTAAACTAATATGGTCGTTATGAATTACGGGATGAATTAAACTTTAGGACTCAGAGTCATAGCTCAACTTTGAAAAGTTTCAGCCTGACAGTTAATGGTGTACAATTGTGGAATAAATTGGAGATGGAGATGAAACGATGTCCAAACCTCAACCTGTTCAAATATAAATACAAACAAAAGATTTTTGAAAAGTACAGAGAAGAAGAAACACGAGCTACAAATCTGCTGAGAGGCCCCTCCCAACGGGCTCATCAACCTCGTCTTTTAATGCACCTCACAGTACAGGAACATCTTCTAAAAAAAAAAAACAGATGTTAGGGCAGCTGGGTGGGGGTTTGTTGATGGGGAGCTAACGCCCTCTTCAACTAGCCCGCTCTACACCCTGGCTTTTTAACGCACTACACTATGCAGGGCTTAAATATTTACTACATATTACATAATTCATTGGTGTTGATTGATAACATTGATAACCATTCGACTGACAATCGTTTGCCGTTTGTAACTTGCTTTGTACCAAACATTGTATATGTAACGAGACTGTTGTTGTAGTTGTGCTTCGCTTCTCTTCTGCTAAATTCTGTTAATTACATGAACATTCCCTTAAGTGCTTTGTAAGGGTGGTCCGTGTTAAAACAGACGCTTTGAAATGTAACAGGTTCCTTGCTAAGGAGGCAAATCCAATTATGATGTTGCTAAATGTATCATTGTATCATAATGTGTTAAATCACAAACGGGTACGTTGTGTTCACGTGTTCGCATGCTGTGTTCCAAGGCTCTCGTACTTTGTAATATGTTCTTTTGTACTATTGTTGTGATATCCACTTTTATTGTAATGATTTCGGGGTGGGCGTTTATAAGCTTTTGCTTCGGCCCACTCCTTTTGAGCAGAATTTTAACTGCTCAAATGAACAAATAAACTCACGTAAATAGTAGGGGTGTAACAGTGGTGCAAAACAATCTGGCGATATGCACTGTAGTAAAGTGACGGTGGAATATTTAGTCTTTATTTTTTAATATTTAGGCTCCATAGACCTTAAAAAAGAATCGACTCCTCCTCCTCACTCCTCCCCGTCTGCCACAATGACCACGTTCGAGGGGGAAATCATGGTGGATTTACAGACTCCTCCTACACTGCCGTGACGGAGCATTTTCCCAAAAAAGGGCATAAGGGCGGGATCTTCACTGTAGACTCGACCCTCGCAGGGCGCGTAGTTCAGTCGTAGCTGCGCCCACGCTATTAGCTCTAATGCTAACGGCCTGTCAATCAAAGTACAGCCCTCGTTAGCATACAAGATTTCTAAAGAAAAATTCTTAGGAAAACCAGCCTGGTAACTAACCCAGCGTTATCACAGGAGGGGAATCAGAAACCAGGCTTGAAAGGGGCTCGATGCAAGTTCGCCATTTTATACTCACTACTGCCACCTCAGGTCATACGTGTAAATGCAGGCAGTTGTTCATTTGAACAGGTCTCTGCTCATTCTACACATAAGGACATGGCTGGTACATGTAGGGGGAGGAAAATACATAATTGTAACATTTTCATTAACGTGTCTAAAGTGCAATGCTTTCTAGCGGGGAAGTACTACAGCAGTGGCGGCCCAATGTGTCGTCATCACAAAGCAGAGCACCCAGCGGCCATTGGTGTAATCGTCACTTACCGCTAAACCAGGGGTGCCCAAAGTGGGGCCAGAGGGTGACCTACTTTTGCGCAGCATCTGGTTAGCTCTCTCCCATTCATGCTCAATGGTAAATATGGATGCAGTCCACTTTTTGGCCACCAGCGTCAAATTGGGGGCGCTGTTTCACTCCTTTCGCAAAGTTAAGGAAACACTGTTGTAGTGTGGTTTTAGCTGGCCTGTGTGGAAAGCGAAACTGGAACGTACCTCTTAACATGGCCTTGAGCTGCTCTTTTTTATTAGTTTACAGCACTACAGTTTTGTTTTCTATTTTGTTTTGTATTGTGAGCCCAGAGGCACATTTTATTACGCAGATTTGAAAGCGTTGCCAATTTTATTCTGAGACTATAAATGCTTATGATGAATATTTAGCCTGTTTTATTTCATCAGGGGATCCACCACCACCTGTCAGCTCCTGGGACAACAAATATTAAAATTACATTTCATTAAAGAAAACTCGGGGTCAATTTTCCAAGAAAATACACGATGTGCTTCTTCCCAGATGAATGCGCTCTTTTCTTTTGAGCATTTTGATGGCTTCATTTGATGCACCTCCTAAGCTCAAACACAGACAGATTGATTTGTCCCACACGCTCCTCCTGTTGATTTGACTCCGTGGTGCTCTCTGTGGGTGACAGGTGGACTCTCAGTAATAAGATAAGCCTGGTTCACACCGGAAGATTTTCAAATTGTTGTCAAATTTTTACATACCTGAGAGACCCCCGCGCATGGTGATAAAAAAAAATAAAAAATCACGGGGTTAACAGTTTGGGTCGTGCAAAATCAACACATCACACACAAACTCACGAACATTCCCAGGTCAGACGGGAAATATCGCAAAACCTCTCGAGATCAAGCGTGATTTCAGATTAAATAAACATGGCGGACGAAGAGGCACTGGCCATAGTTTGTTGTTGTGTCTCTTTCTGTTTTGGTTTTGGATTCCCCTCAGCGCTTCCCGGTGCCGCCTCGTAACCTCTCTTTCTGATTCGATATGAGATCAGAGCGGTCCCAACGTCCTTCCCAACATCTTAACACACCAGACAAGGCAGGATTATCTGAGTCCTTAAAGGGATTTTTCAGGATTTTTGACATAGGGCCTCGTTTCCTAGTTATCCAGAGTGTTGCTGATTTCTGGAGATTTTTTTTTTTTTGTAATTCAAGCAGTTCTTGTGTTTTAAGAGTTTCGTGGCGCTAGGCTAGTGCAAGGCTAGCGCATGTCTATGGTATCAGCTAGCCTGCATTAAAAACAGTCTGACCCGCTCCACAGTGCACCTGAGGCAAATCACTTATAACACCAGACTAACCATATAAATATCTGTGTCGATAGAGTAATTTTAAACATTTTGCATTAAAAATAACTAATATTTGAGCAGCATCAGCTTCGTGGTTGTATAAGCTACGAAGCGGCGGAGTGATCTGCTAGAAAATAGTCCCTCAAAATGCGATCATTCATGTGATGCATGGTCAGTTATATTCCAAAAATTATTCTATCGACACAGACATTTATATGGTTAGTCTGGTGTTATAAGTGATGTGCCTCAGGTGCTCTGTGGAGTGGGACTGTTTTGAATGCAGGCTAGCTGATACCATAGAAATGTGCTAGCCTTGCACTAGCCTAGCGCCACGAAACTCTTCAAATATAAGAACTGCATGAATTACAAACAAAAATATCTCCAGAAATCCGCAACACTCTGGATAACTGGGAAATGAGGCCCTATGTCAAAAATCCTGAAATCTCCCTTTAATACACCACAGCCAAGACAGGAATATCTGAGTCCTTAATATCGTCAGAGGAGGAGAATCGGGGCTAAAATCGGCCTAATTATCCTGCCGTGTGAACCATGGCTTCAGTTACTCGGTTATACTAAATCAGTGCTACGGTGCTGGAAACCAAAAATAATTGCCGTATCACCATACATTCAATTAAGATTTCCTGTAATACTTTTCAAACGTGCTGAAGGTTATCACACACGAGGGGCCTCAGCAGCGCCGCTGATGCCCCAGAGACCAGTGCGGTGAATCGCGTGTAGCTGAAGGTCAGGGGAGGACTGCGGTCCACTGTACGCCTACGGCACAGTTCGACTTCCTTATTCATTCATCTTCTGTGTGACTGTCAGCGCTGATGCATGTTTTCTTCAGCTCCTTTGGTGTTTCCTAATGACCTAATGCATTATGGATTAGTGCCATTATCCTTCACAGGGAGGAAAACATCCTTTTCGCATAAGCCATTTATATACGGACAACTGTCGACTGCAGCCACGCTTGGTTTTAGTATGTATGACCTACAGCGTACTGTACATGCGTGTGGAGGATTATCATGGAAGGAGATACAGGGACATGTCTCACAGTATCAGAGAAGACTGAAAGGCAGGGTATGTGGATGAACATGTGTTTGAAATATTTCATCAACTTGATCTGTTTGTTTCTCCACATATGAGGTAATCATGTCAAAGAGTCAATCCCCAGTCAGGTCCTCTAGTGCTGGTGCAGACCTCCAGGAGCTACAGCTCAGCGACTGGACTGTTCTTCACTTTTCCAGCTGCCAGATTGTTCACCCAGACTACCCTTACCAAAAAGAAGTATACTTTAAGTACATAATGTTAAGTACACTGAAGTATATTTTCCCAAGTGTACTTACAAGTATACTCCTTGGGACTAAATTGGCCCACTTGTAATATACTTCAAAGTGCTCATAAGTATACTTTTAAGCAGTCTTCTAAGTTTACTTTTAGTCTACCTCTAGTACACTTTGAGTATACTTTATCTTTGAAAGTATACTTTACAGGATTCTTCAAATAACCTTCTTTTATACTGCAGTATACTTTTAGTCTCATTTTTAGTTTATAAAAATACACTTTGAAGTACAGCCAAGTACAAGTATAGAAAACAAAACATAGATCAAAGTTTCAAAATATATTTGCAAAATAAAAATATACCCGGGAGGAGCTCGGAGTAGAGTCACTGCTCCTTCACGTCGAAAGGAGCCAGCTGAGGTGGCTCGGGCATCTGTTTCGGATGCCTCCTGGTCGCCTCCCGCGGGAGGTGTTCCAGGCATGTCCTAGTGGGACTAGGCCTCGTGGAAGACCCAGGACACGCTGGTGGGACTATGTCTCCGAGCTGGCCTGGTGTCGCCTCGGGGTCCCCCCAGAACAGCTGGAGGAGGTGTGTGTGGATCGGGAAGTTTGGGCATCTCTGCTAAGACTGCTGCCCCCGCGACCCGGCCCCGGATAAAGCGGAAGAAAATGGATGGATGGAAATAAAAATATACAATCTGTGACTGAATTTAAATACCTTGGATTGGTCTTCGACCCCCAACTAAAGTTTGATATACATATCAAGAAAATATCACAGACAATACAAAGAAATGTAAATTGTTTTAAGTTAATTAGACATTATATTCCAAACCAGGCTGCCCTCTTGTACATGCACGCTATGATATTTTCACATATATCATACTGTATGACGGCATGGGCACAGGCCACTCCCTCAGTCACTAAACGTATTGGAAAATTATACAATCAAGCAATACAAATCATGGACAAAAAACCAATCCGTTACCATCACTGCAATGTTCTCGAGAAGCATCAACTGCTAAGCTTTGAAAACTTTGGCAAGTTGTGTTTTCTCAAACTAATATTCAAATGTGTCAATCTTGCACCCGAGCCACTCCGTTCATTTATACAGAGACAAAACAGTAATAGAGTCACCAGAGGCTCCATCAATCACAACTGTACCATTCCATACCGGAAAACTGCATTTGGTCAGTCTGCCATTTCGTTCTCTGGTCCGAAGCTGTGGAACTCACTACCCAGAGAACTTAAAACCATATCTGAGTTTAAAATGTTCACTTCTAGGGTTAAGTCCTGGCTAAAAACAAACCAAAGCTGTACCCATTTGTAAATGGCACTGAGTCTGTGTGAACGTAGGTGTGAGTCATACAGTCCGTATGTGTGTGAGTGACAAAGTTTTATACAAATGTTGTATTTATGTATTTTATTATTGTAAACTGTGTAGAAAGGCCCAACCAGGGACATGAGCTGCGAACTAGCACTAGCTACAAGCTCTTCATGCATCGCATCAGCTGCAAATATTAATTGTAACTATGTTGATTGTATCGTCCCTGATAAATAAATAAAAAGTATAAATGTAAGTAAACTTTAGTGTAAGTATATAAATAAGTATACTATTAGTATTATTATTAGTATACTTAAACTTTACTTGGTGAAGTATACTTCTGATAAGTACATTACAAGTAAACTGGAAGTATACTATCTTAAATTATAGTATACTTGAATGTCCTTCCTTTTGGTAAGAGAACACATCAGTCCTGTGCTAAAGTCACTCCACTGACTTCCTGTTGAGTCACGAATCAAATATAAAATCCTGCTCCTCACATTTAAGGCCATAAAGGCTCCGATCTACAGTATCTCCAAGACACTATCGTTCCAAATCAACCAACCAGAGTCTTCCACTCTCAAAACTCAGGGCTATTAGTGATCGAGTCTCCAAAATCACTGTAGGAGGTAAAGCCATTAGATCCAAGCTCCGGTTTTATGGAATAAACTCCCAGCTCATGTTAAAGAAGCAGACACAGTCTCTGCATTTAAGGCTATAGGCTGATGATCAGGTCAGATAAAGCTCTACCAACAGCCTAAAGCACAGCTGCCTGAGGAGGAACACTGCTGTGGGAAGTACGGTACAATGAGCGCTAACCTCTAGTTCTTCTTCCTGCAGACTTGTCTTAATTATGATACAATATTTATTTTATCTGAAGTCTGTTCATCACTGTTCACATGGTGTCCCCGCCTCTGTTTCACATGGCGGGTCATTGGTGTCGCTGTCTTCAGCCCTATCCGTGGAGGAACCCCTGCTTGCAGGAACTGGACAACTAAGCTCCAACAAGGACTGGAAGTTCTGGCCCGTCTGCAGAGGGACTCCCATCGGCCCTGGGTTTATCCATAGCCTGTGCATCCATGGGCGAGGATCTCTCCTTCTGTGGTTCTCTCCGAGGATTATTTTTTACTCCCACTGGGTTTTTGAGTTCCTCCTCGCCCTGCAGGAGAGTCTAAGGACAGGGGATGCCATGAGGTTCGTCATCACCTGCTGCCAATGCTTTATTTGGGCATTATGTTTGCCTGGATACTGTTGCCTGAACATTGTCTTGTTTCAGGGACGGCTGGTATTGATAGGCCGGGTGGACCAAGCCCCACCAGTCATTTTATTGAAAAAGAAGAAATTGTATTTGTTTATTTTATGTAATAACTTATTGTCATTAATGTGTATAATCATTGTAGTTTTATGCAGGGTCCCAGCGCATGCACACACATGTCACGCAGCTGCTCCTCATTGGTCGTATCCACTCGCACGCGGCTCCTCAAAACACTGAGAGACACCAACAAAAGACCGGTGTATTATACAAATATTATTCTTATATTTTTAAGGGAACTTTTCGTTGGCGACACAAGATGAAGCAGGGAAGGTGCCGTTGAGCTTGTGGCGTTTCAAAGGACGAGAGAGACTCCATGATACTGGGTGAGTGGTTTAACTTCTTTTAATACTCTGCCTGAGTACAGCGCTGTCCACTTTTAGCAGGACATGAATGACTTCTTTATTTTGTGCCTAGGGTAAATGCATTGTTAGTGAATAGTCTGCTGTTTAAATGACGTTATGAAGCTGTTTGACTGCCGTTTAGAGAAAAACGTTTGCCTTGTTATGTCTTAGCCTCATGTGCTCTGAGTCGGAATGACAGTTGTTTGTAATGTCCGTGGGTGTTTGCTGACATGTGGTTAAATGCTTCTTTTTAGTCTTGAAAAGCAGCAGTAACTGTTGATCTGATCGTAAAATATGTACCCAACACAGCAACCTAGCCTAGAGTTTACATCACCAGCCGCCACTGTCTCTGTTTACTGTTTTTTGCTTCATTGGTTTAATGTTTGTGCAGTTTTCTGAGGCAATTCCTGTCTTTATAGTGGGTTATACAAGATTTATTGATGGAGCTTTCAACTGTGAAATCACACGTTCTCATAGTAAAACTTGTGGCTGTGTCCTCAAGTCAAGTTCAGTTCTTAAAAAAAAAAAAAGAAAAACTCTAAGGGCCCACGAACGGCACAATTAGCCATTTGTAACCGTGGGCATGTGTTTTGGAAAGGCAGCGTTGAGAATTCAAACCATGTCGCTGTGAGTCGTCCTGCTTACCTTTTCCTGACTGATTGAGCTGCCTCTGGGACGGCATTGCATCTCTGGCATTTTAACAATGCAACCTGTCATTTATGTCTTTGCAGGTTTATGTTGCTCAAACTGACAAGAGCATAGTGTTGTCAGTACAGCAACATGTACAGCATAGTTTTGTTTTATATACCGAGAAAAGAGTGGATTTACTCATTTTTTTTGGCTGAAATCTGATGTTGAAGATGCTATTACACTCAGGGCCCATAGAGGTTGTACTTTTTGGTATCTTGGGTGATACATCAAAACCAATCAAATCTTTATTTCTATAGCATATTTACAAAAAAACTACTGTTGACCAAAGTGCTGAACAGACTCATTTAAAGGAACAGGCCACCATTTTTACATACTGAGATATGTCCTTACCTGAGCTTAGACAAATTGATGCGTACCTGCCTGGTCTTTACGTGTGTGCTCAGTCACGCAAAAAGACTGAACACGTTGTTAGCATTTAGCCTCTCCCGGCATATTCCTATAGCTCCAAACTGGGGTGAAGTTAGAAGCGACCAAGCTCTTCCATGTTTTCCCTATTTAAAGGTGCTAGATGCAAATTAGCCATTTTATACTCGCTACTGCCACCTCAGGTCATATGTGTAACTGCACCTTTTTATATGAAGCTTGTGCATGGCGGCACTTCGGACCCGAAGTAACACCTTTTTGAGTGACAGTGCAGGATTTCAGAGGCAGTTGTGGTGAATATGTCTGGGCTCTTTCTACACATTAGGACATTGTTGAAACATGTAGGGGGAGGAAATACTTAATTTTAACATATTTAAACTCTGCACAGTCCCTTTAAATATGTTTACGTGAGTAGTTACACGATCCAAGTCTTGTTACACAAAATCAAACGTGTCGATTTTCTAAGCGGATAAAAATTGGTACTATATTGTGAGGCGTAGTAACACCTTAGGAGCACTTCCACGTCCGCGCCGTAAAGTCGAAGTGCTCCTATGGTGTTATTACGCCTCATAATGAAGTACCACTTTTTATCTGCTTACACAAAATCAAACATGTCCATTTTCTAACTTGACTTGGATCGTGTAGCTGCTCACGTAACCGTATTTAAATAGGGAAAACGTGGAAGAGCCTGGTCACTTCTAACTTCACCCCCGTTTGGCTCCATAGAGGAGAGGAGGAGAGGCTAAATGCTAAAAACATTACACATACACAGTGTTTGTGTAGAGACAGGTACGCATCCACAATCAAAAAACGGTGGCCTGTTCCTTTAAATGAGTCTGTTCAGCACTTTGGTCAACAGCAGTTTAAAAAAAAAAAAAAAATGCTATAGAAATAAAGATTTGATTGATTTATTGATTAATCGGAATTAATCTAAAAAAAAGTCTTGCCCCTATTCCTTTAAAGGAAAACAACAAGACATTCAAGATAAAAATTACCTTTTATCTTGTAATCGTCCTCACATTAGCATAACGGCTAAGGGCAATCATAAAATAAGTGTTGAGTGCATTAATTAGTGTCTGAAGGCCTTAGAAAAAAGATTTTAAAATGCTCCAGTGTCTGTGCAGCTCTAATGTGGAAGGCCATTTCAAAGTTTATGCCACAGGAAAGGCCGTGTCGCCTCTAGACTTGAGCCAAGAGTGTGGAGCCGAGAGCAGGAGCTAAAATGCTTTGGTCAGAATGTGAAGCTGGAATAAGCTTGACATGAAGCTTCTGCGATGTACAATATCCCTCTGTCTGTGTAGTGTTTACTCTCACAGACAATGAATGAGTTAAAACCGTAACATGCTATGACACCTGCAGTGGCGCTTATGGCCTCTAGTGGCATGAGTTACTCAGCCCACTTTAAAGCAGTACTGAGTCCCGCCTCTTTGGGGGGTGAGGAAAAAATAATTAAATCCGTCAATGACAATCACAACACCAAACAAACAAAGAAGAAGAAGAGCACATGGAGAGGATTAGCGTTCACGTGACATCACAACATTCTAAAGACCCAATAGTTTAACATTGAGGTGGAGGGCAACTGATGGTAACTATGGTAATTGTGGTAACTGACAAAATGCATATTTTTATGTCTTTGTTTTTTGGTTCATATCTCAGTCATTACTGGAGGAATCCACATAAAACAAAAACTGTCACAAAGTTCATTTTCTCCCCTGTCAGCACATATGAACTAATGTCCAATTATTTTCTCCGGAAAACGGCAAAAAATGGTGACAAAATGCGAAAACATGACCGTCATGTTGTCCAATAGAAAGAACTTTCAGACAGAAAAAGAATATCACAGGTTTGAGAATCCAATCACGACCTGATGAGGAAAAACATTTGTCAATCTTCGTTTTGGAGATTTCTTACAAAAACTGCATTTCTCCCATAGAGTTGTATTGGCCCTGCCCTACACCTGACATTATGACATCATCACATTCTAAATCGTGAACGCCACCTATTTGCTGAAGCTTTGCTGGACTGAATTCCAGTCTTCACAGGGAAACTGGAGGAATAATCATGTAAGATCAGCAGCAGCTCAGTCCGCTCCCGGTGAGCTCCACAATATAACAGCATTTATCATGAAATCATCAACTTAACGGACATAAACTAATCCCTTAACAGAGTCTACTCGTCCAAAGCTTTTGCCCACTTATTATTTCACAAAAATCAACCTCATGTTTTCAGTTTTACAGATTAATTCAGGATGTAATGAAGAGAAAAGGTGATAAAACAGTGCAGGGCTACAGCGCAATGTCGGCCATTTACACACAATCGTTCTTCAGATCTAGTCCTCTGAATCTGCCCGGTTTAAAAAGCAACACAATAAATTCCTGGCTAAAGTTTCATCTTTAGGGTCTGGAGCCTGTGTCTCCCCCTCATTGCTCAGGGCGAGGAGCAGCTCCAGCTCCACTTTAACCACTGGTAATAACCGAGCAAAAGTGCAGTCAAAGATTTCCTCTTCCTCCACTTTCCTCATTCTCTCGTGTTTTGTTTTGTCGGCATTAGCTACACACAACTGCAGATCTCATACACGGGCATCATGTCTGTCATCGGTGTGTCAGACAGGACACACGACTGCGACCTTTTCTCCTGATCAGATTAGTCTGTCTCTCTCCGTCTGTGGGAGTGTCCGTCTCTGTCCATAGACAAATGAAAGTGACCCTGGCCGTCCTGTCATACTCTCTCCACAACATACCGAACAAAGCAGTACAGTAAATACACATAGGTCTTCAGGCTCCTTTCTGGTATTTATTTTAGAGAATGATCTTTTATAATAAGTTTTGTGTGTTGACTTAACTGCGCTCAACCTGTCTCCAAAAACCTTGAAATTTCAATCGATTCCCATTATAACATTTGAAAGGAAAATTACAGCCGAGGTCAATTTAACCTGAAAAGACTCAGAGACAGAATGGCGGTAAGAGTGTTTTACTTATGAACATGAATCTTTATTGGGCTCAGACCCCGGCGGAAGATAGAACGAACGATATGAAGAAGAGGAGACCTGGGTTGGGCCTGTCGACGATGAACAGAGCCGAAGAGAGGCCAGGCGGAGAAAGGGGTGGAGGAGGGTCGTAGCACAGCTGGGAAATGGCTGAGGGATTGACCAGGGAGCTTAAAAAAGGGGATCCTCAGCGATCAGTTAGCTTTGCCCGTTAGCCTGTTAGCTTCTTCTTCGTGATTCCATTAGTGTGTATTGGGGCCTCCAACCTGGTGGCAACGAAGTTGCAATTGTTGTTTTCTGGCCAGAGACACCATGGGGGAGATGAAAGAACACGTTACTTAGTACTGCTTTCACCCCTGATTATACCCATTTTGGTAACACTTTACATTACGGGCCGGTAAGTCCGTGGTACTTACAGTGGTAATTACTAGTAATGACAGTGGTACTTATTGTGGCACTAAAAGTGGTAATTACTAGTAATTGGGGTTAGGGAGTCAGAGTTACCACTGTATCTCTCATTACTAAGAGATACAGGGGTAACTCTTAGTAATGAAGGTTGTACTTCTATATACTATGGTACTTACTGGTAATTCAAGGATAATACAGCAGCAAGTCATAGGTAGTAAATGAGGTACTTCTACAAACAGAAGTAATTTAGAGGATTGTGTGACTATAAAAAATAAAACAGCATTAGGGAAAACAAGAAGTACAACCTTCATTACTAAGAGTTATCACTGTTTCTAGAAGTACATACCTGGTAATTCTCACTATAGTATCCTTTAAGTACCACAATAAGTACCTAGAATTACCACTGTAAGTACCACCATAAGCACCACTGCAAGTACCGTAATAAGTACCTAGAAGTACCACTATAAGTATCTAGAATTACCACTGTAAGTACCACGGACTTACCGGCCCGTAATGTAAAGTGTTACCACTGTTTTCAGTTTATATTTACCAAAAGTAACTCAGACGTAACTCAGCTACAGTGTAACTCAACTACATTTTGGAAACAGTATATGTAATACAAACGTACTGCATTTTCAAAGCTGTAACTACTTATATAGAATACATTGCAGTTTTAAAGTAACTTGTCCATCACTGACTGTGATCAGGACACTTTGATCCACATTTTCCTAATCACTTCACACTGTTTTCTTTATAAGCACCAAATTCACAAAGTGCTGCACTCATGGGCCAAAAGGCACCATGTGGTAAAAACTTCACTTTTGTGTTGTTGCCAAAACCTGCAGAGACGAAGCAATTATGACACACAGCACAAACAAAACACACAATTCGATCTGCGAGGCTTCATGTACTACAGCGACTGCAAATAAAGATGTATTGACTTGCTGTTTTTGAGAAATGAGTTCGTTCAGGTGGTAGCTTTGTGCAGTGATAGGTATTTTGTTTCTTATCGATCAAACAAATTGCTGTGATGATATTATCAATCGCGAGAAAAGCTGAATCCATTTATATGTATTTGGTCTTAGATGCTGAATAGTGACGCAGACTTCCCATTTGTCAATAAATCAATGTGGATTTTCTTGAATGTGAATAACCTATGACCTGAGTTAATCCTATAGCTCAGGGGTAGGCAACGTCAGGCCCGAGGGTCAAATCCGGCCCTCCAGCATAGAACCTCTGGGGCCCTCATATTTTGAATAATTTTGAAGATGACATTATTACAAAAGTCAGAGATCAAATGCTTGTTGGAGGACTCGAAAAATGTGTGAAATACAGTCAATTGGTAGTGTCCATCCATCCATCCATCTTCTACTTTTCTGTTGCCGGGTCGTGGGGCTGTTGGAGCTGCCCAAATCACATTTCACGGGCCCCTTATGGCTCCTCCTGCAGGTGGTGGGTCCACAGAAGGACGGCCTCACGATTCTAACCGGGCCTGTTGGTCTCTCATGAGGGGCTTCTGAACCGCTCTTTGTCTGACCCGTCACGGAGGACCTGTTCGCCATGGGAGACTCTACCAGGGGCACGAAACCCCCGACAACAGAGCTCCAGGATCATTCAGGTGCTCAAACCCCTCCACCACGTTAAGGTGGGGGTTCCAGGAGGGGAGAATGGTAGTGTAACTCAGCTAAATCTTTGAATTTGAAACGGAGATACATAATACAAACATATTACACTGTTAAAGCTGTGATCACTAATATAGAATGTATTACATTTTTTAAGTGACTTGCCCAACACTGCCAATGTCAAGAAATGTGGGGAAAATGGGGATTAACTTGGGAGAAAATGGGGGGATATAGGGAAAATATTAGTAATACAAAATTGGTAAAAAATAATACGAAAAAAAAATAATTTGGCAAGAAATTAACCACTTAACTGCCACCTTAGGGTTAGGATTAGGGTTAGGGTTAACAATAATTTAAATCCAAATCTCAAAGCGTATTAACAGGAGAGCTTATAGCCCATATGACAGTGTGACACCTAATTTGAAAGCCACGACCTTCTAGTTTCTAAACATATGTGTGAGATCTATTATTTGAGCTGAAACAACTAAGTCAGTTCCTGGACCAACAGCATCAATGCTGTTTTTTTTTTTTTTTACCTGTTTTAGACACCAGTAACCAAAACTCTTTTCCCCGATACCAGACTGGTATCGTTTAACGGTGCCTCACTCTACTCATGTACAGACAACGCTGGCAATTGTAGAAAATGATGTTTTACTTTGGGCTGAAATTGGCAGGTCCGACTCTTGGTCTTTTTACAATGAAGAAAAAAACGTCCCGCCGCCATGCAAACTTGCCTACTCCTGCTTTAGCTGCTCCTCCTACAGTATATCCTCTGTCTTTGCTATACTGCCAGCTCCACTTAGCCCAGCCCTGGACAGCTCTTTTTTCCAGTAGCCTGTCCGGTCTCCTCCGTGACAGTAAATTGCCGGCACATTCAATAAGACCGGTGCGTGCGTCTTGCTTTGTGCCGTCTGATAGAGTGGGTTTCCCTGCCAGTTTAAATGAGGTCAGCGCACACCGCCTCCTCACGCGACACATGGCTCTTTATCAGATTTCCCCAAACACTAATCTAATTCATAACATTGAATAAACGTGTTGACCTTGTGCCGGACAACTGCGTCAGGCCCTGTAATGCCATTGTCCATCATAACATGCAATCAGCCCTATTCACCCACTGCCTTCACCTGTTACAGCCTGTCACAATCCTTTCTAATTGTTTTGTTCGCTCAGATAACAGGGATTTGCACCGTTTGAATCAATGTGTTTCCAATTTCTCATGAACCAAGTGATCAGATCAATACAGTCCGTGCTTCTATTAGTAAACCACACAGCTCATACATGACCTCTGTGTGCATAAACATGTATGGGAATGTCTCTGGTGTAATCTTCCTGCAGAAACATGTGTCGAGTGGTAAGATGAAATTCCACCAAAAAGCCAGTGGTTTAATAGGGCTGTGTGTGTGTGTAGGACATACTCTCCGCGGTCAGGCAGAAAGAGGCAGACCAAATGGAACTAATGACTTTGTTTTGCCACATCACTTCAAGCAGAAATATACATTCCTCCAAATCCATTTTGGAACAAGCGTCAATTGGCAGGAGTCACAGTGAGTAATGGGACGCTTTTAGCTTTCTGCACTTTTGAGATTTGGTGGCAAGTTAATCCGCCCCCCGATTTGTAGGGCACAAATCTCTGAGTATGTCACAAAAAAAAGTAAGTCTCTAGCCCATTCCTGTGCAGAGTTAGGATGTTTTAACTAAATAACCAGTTTACTCATTCCAGCCACTAGGGGGCAACTTGAATAAATAAAAAAGAATTCCACAGGTGTCCAGCAGAGGGCACTTACATAAGAGATCAGAATTACACATTATAGCCCCGTGGTAAATGAAGCTTAACACCACAGAGTGTGGAGAGAATGAATAATGACTACAGTACTTTGAGAAACTTGTGACACAGGCTTGTAAAGCAAGAAGTTGTAAGAAGTTATTACTTTGGTCATATTACATAATGATTCTTTATTTGAAAATATAAATAAATGGAAACTAAAGCAAAGTGCGAGGACTTGATTACTATTTTTGCAAACCACTACAGTGAAAAAAATATGAGCCTGAATCAAGTGTTGATCTTGTGGATATAGGACTGTGCAGGCGAGTCATCTCTACTTCACAATGAGGCATTTTGGTCTGGGTCAAACAATTATATGTAATAGCCGACCCGGTCCGGCCCCCCATCACAGTCAGGAACAATAATGTGGCCCCCAGAGAAAAAAGTCTGAGGACCCCTGTCTTAAAGTCCTCATTGTCTAGTTATCCAGAGTGTTGCTGATTTCTGGAGATATTTTTTTTTGTAATTCATGCAGGATTTGAAGAGTTTCGTGGCGCTAGGCTAGTGCAAGGCTAGCACATTTCTACGATATCAGCTAGCCTGCATTAAAAACAGTCCGAACCGCTCCACAGTGCACCTGAGGCAAATCACTTATAACGGCAGACTAACCAAATAAATATCTGTGTCGATTTCTAATTTTAACCATTTGCATTTAAAAGACTTTATATTTGAGCAGCATCAGCTTCGTGGTTGTATAAGCTACGCAGCGGCGGAGTGATCTGCTAGAAAATAGTCCCTCAAAATGCGATCATTCATGTGATGCAAGGTCAGTTTTATTCCAAAAAGTATTCTATGGACACAGACATTGTTAGTCTGGTGTTATAAGTGATTTGCCTCAGGTGCTCTCTGGAGCGGGTCAGACTGTTTTTAATGCAGGCTAGCTGATATCGTAGAAATGCGCTAGCCTTGCACTAGCCTAGCGCCACGAAACTCTTCAAATATAAGAACTGCAACACTCTGGATAACTAGGAAATGAGGCCCTATGTCAAAAATCCTGAAATATCCCTTTAAGGTAATACTGGGCTGTTCATTTGTACTTTGTGGCTGCATCTGGTTCAATCCAGTAAAAACAGCATTGATTGGCTTTTGGAGAAGGAAGTAAGAAAGTGCTTTATTGTCATTGTACAAGCGTACAACAACATAGTGTTCAGGTGTTGGTCCTGAGCTGCCACTGTGTGTCCACCTGACCCGCATGACCTTGGAGGACGGGGAAACTGTAGCACTCGGAGGAAACCTGGCCGGCTGCCCTGTGCCTCCTCTGATCCTCTGAAACGCTGCAGCGCCTCCTGGGTTTGTCCCTGTTTCAGAGTGGGGTGAAACAGGGACAGAATAACATAAAAGTGGTTGAAAGAATAGTTTTTGGTTGGATTAGTTGGACGCGACATCTGTTCTCAGGCTCTAAGTTGAAAAGGCCTGAGCTGATTATCACAAGAGCCTTTGTTACAGTCAAATGCAGCCTGGGTTCAAAGGTTACCATCAGTTCTACAAAGGTGGCACAACAATTTCTTTAGGTCTTTCATCCATTGTTTGTTTGTTTTGTTCTTTAACCACTCCCTGGGCCATCAGTAACCCATGTCATCCTTTTATCTTTTGAATAAAACTTTATTCAAAAGTCAAACCGTAAAAACATAACCCTCATAACTCAGATCCAACCTCTGACCGGCATTTTCCCTAGTTCAGCTTTACCCAAATCTAAAAGCTTCTCGTCTGGAGAGCAATAGTGTAACACCTCATTTGAAAGCTAAGGCCTATACAAAAGTGATTGTAAGTTTTTGACACGTTTTCATGTTTTTGTCTCTTTTTTTGTCGGTTTTTTTGTTGCCTTTTTCATCACTTTTTTTCATTGCTTTTTCATTGTGTTTTCATGAAGCTTTTGTGGCTTTCTCATTGCTTTTTTGGTCAAATTTTTGTCACTTTTTGTTGCGATTTCTTCATGTTTCTGTGGCTGATCATCGCTTTTTTTTCTCCATTGCGTTTTCATAGTGAATTTCTCCATTGTGAGTAGCCTGGCTAACGCCAGACTAAAATCACAAGTGATGTTTAGTCTGGGGTCACCAATTCATTTTCTCGTAGGAGAGGTGTGGTTTACGATCGTCCATAGTCGTTTATTGGGCGATACGAAAAAAAAAAGTTTATCATGCGTCTGCACGTGGCCACAGCCAATCGTATCATTGTATCAGACGACGTATGACGTACCCGATATAAACTTTTGAGCTAAACTATTTAGAACAAGGCCTAAAGCTCGATCAAAAAATAGCGTAGCGTCTGCTGCTGTCATGTTTGATCCGTAAATAAACTTTTTTTTTTTTAATCCGGAAATAAACTACAAGCTTCCGTATATCGAATAGCGCGTCATCGTCTTGCCGTCCCTCCTCGTTCTGTGATTGGTTCCCAAATCCATGCGAAGATTTCAGCCATGGTCCCCAGGCTGCTGTGCAGTTCCAAATGATTCCAGCGCACACAGCAGCATGGTGTTAGCCAGGTTACATTGTGAGATCAATAAAGACTTATTTTCTCTATTGTGTTTTTGTCACTTTTATCACCTTTGCTTTGCCCGATCCCGTCAGACCTTGGAAGCTAAGCAGGGAAGGGCTTGGTCGGTACTTGGATGGGAGACCGTTTGGAAACACCAGGAAGCCTGGGGTGAATGTAGTGCGTGAGTGAGTGGTTGGTGGTGGTCGGAGGGGCCGATGGCGCAGACTGATTGCCTCGCTTCCATCAGTCTACTCCAGGGCAGCTGTGGCTACAATAGTAGCTTACCACCACCGAGTATGGAGTGAACGAATAGTGCAATGTAAAGCGTCTTTGAGTGTCCAGAAAAGCGCTATATAAAACCAATGCATTATTATTATGACTTTTTTTTATCATGTTTTCGTATCTTTTTTTGTCATGTTTTTGTCATTTTTGGTTATTTTCATCAAATTTTTTCATTGCCTTTTCATGGTGTTTTAGTTAAGTTTTTGTGGCTTTTTCATTGCTTATTGGTCACATTTTTGGTGTTTTTTCCCCGTGTTTTGGTCAAGTTTTTGTTGCTTTTTAATCACTTTTTTTTCCATTGCTTTTTCATAGTTCATTTCTCCATTGTGAGATCAATGAAGACTTATTTCATCCTCGTTTTTGTCACTATTTCAATGCCCTGTTTTTTTTTAAGCTTTTAGATGGGGGTAAAGCCAAACTGGAGTAACCGCTCTCAGTTCAGGTGGGGGTTAAGAGGTTAATACATGACACCACACTGGCCACAAGACACAGACACCACAACATTTCTCACATTCCCATTCGTTTCACATCAGCGTCTCTCATTCATACTAAACGGAGCGTGGCATGTCGCTAATAGAGCAAGAAACGTTCTAAGTTTGGACCGTGAGTGCTATTGATCCGGCTCTTGTGGGGCTGAGGAGGCTGGAAGGACGCTTTAACTGGCTCAGAAGAGCGGAGTAATTGGTTGAGTTGACCTTGCGGCGTTGCCGGAGCAGAAAACAAGCAGTCGGAGGCTAAAATGAAAGGGATGACAATGAGACTTTAAGCCAGAAATGTGTGTTTTCTTTTGCAGCCTCGATCTCGAACGACCCCCATTTGCTGTCAGGGAAATGGATGGAGATTGGACGAGCAACACGCAGCACCGACTCTCTATGGAAATGAACAGGAGCGGTGATTGCTGAACTCGTATGGTTTGGTGCACATTTCACAACACAACAACCACTCAAAATGAGAAGAAGTTTCCCTTTTTTGCTTTGTTTTGTAACGCCCTAATGAGGAGGACCATGGTGCAGAGATGGGCAAACTCAGGCCCAGGCTCCACATGTGATCCACACCTTAGCTCAGCTTTGAGAAATATCACCATTAACTGGGGACAAATGGCAAAAGGTAAAAGTGGCACGGGTCGAAAAGTTTTCCCACACTGGCTGTAGCTTCCTAGAAATGTCATACTTTTGTTCGCGTCTGCAGTGTCTGTGTTTATTCTATACAAAACAGTTATCACTGCCCCAAAGTGCTGTGCAGGTTTAAAGTGCAGAGTGAACTAAATCCTGGCTTTCATTAAAGGGCCTATGTCATGCAAAATCGACTTTTTGGAGTGTTTAACCATGTTGTTATGCTATTTCCTTATCGAAAACACCGCGCTGCCCCTGCAAAGAAAACAAACGCACCCCCTCAGCGACTGAACAGATGTCATGTTTGCACCGAAAGCTGTGTAGAAGGAGCTCTTTCTAACCTACTCTGGACGCCTGGTCTTTTTTCTTACCAAACGATAATGTGGCGAAAACGCGAGAGGACAGGACTTTATTCAACCTTCCTAAAGAAGAGGCCACTCGCTAGGAGTTGGAATTTCTCTCCGGGATTCAGCGACTTTCAGCCAAAATGGTGTTTTTCTGTGACTGTCTCTTGATGGATGTTTGGTGAACCTTTGCCAGAATCAAAGTGGATAAACTTTTATATCCAACGCGTCCCATAATGTAAACACCCGATGGAGCGACCAGGACAGAGCGGTGAGTCAATCAAAACGGGTGTTAGCTTGTGTGTGTTAGTTGTGTGTGTTTATGATGTGTTTATGTGCCATTTAAGTGCCATTTATGTGCCATTTATGTGCCATTTATGTGCCATTTATGTGCCATTCATGTGCCATTTAAGATCCTTTAAGTGCTTAAAGGATCTGTGCTTAAACCCCACCTGAAGCACATTTTGCTTTCTGGAAAAAACTAGCGAAAAAATGACATGAAAACAAGGATGAAAATGCAACAAAAATGTAACAAAAAAGTGACAAAAATCTGATGAAAATGTGACAAAAGCGCCACAAAAGAGAAACAGAAAAGTGGCAACAGTGTGACAAAAAAGCAATGAAAAGAAATGTAAAAAAAAAATGACAATTTGGGTAAAGCTGAACTGTGGAAAATGTGAACTGGAGAAAATGTGCACAACAATATATAAAATAAGAAGAAGAAAAAACAGTGAAGAAAAGAAAATCAAAGTAATAAATATATGAAAATTCTCATTGGTCAGGGGGGATGGATGGATGGACTGTCATCAAGAATTTGTGAAACCTTTTCAATAATTACTTTTGTCCATCACGGCACTAATGGGGTCATTTACCAAACATTTGCTCGTGTGCAAAAGAAAGTAAACTGGATCAGCATCCGAGTGATTTGTCCATTTTTACTCGCGCAGCATTCTCTCGTTCGGGGCTCTAACACTGATACAGGCCATTTCTAAAGGTAAATTAAGTGCAACAAAATGGCAGGTAGTTTATCTTTCATCTTGCACCCGCTAGCAGCTGTATTGATAAATGACCCCCCCGGTCCACTTAACAAAAAAAATGCAATTATGGGGAGCATTTATAATATTGCATATCAGATTTTTTAACCATTAGATGCGGTGCCAGATTGTGCAAAGGCATGTGCCCTGCAGGAGAGGTGTCTGTGCCCAACTGTGTGCCCATATGTTGAGGAATAAACCAGGCCGCCGCTCATGAGTCCTCAGTGAGATTTGGGATTTTATGAAACCAAAGCAAACACATTGTCTGGTCTCTGTCAGTCATGTAACTCGCTGCTCTCTTCTATGTTGTGAATATTTCTCATTTTGATAAATGTTGCTGAGGTTAGATGTGTCTTAGACCGACCATAATTCACACCAAGGGATTTATTATGTTGGTTTGCTGCTCGAACATTCATTTTTCAATAAATCGGTCCTAGCTTTTTGGCTGTTTGTTGGTGGCTGTGGCATTCTTTAGAAATGATTTAGGCGGCTGTCTCTGGTCACTTCAAGGGTGTAGATAAAAACAGTAGATGTTAAAGGAACAGGCCACCGTTTGTGCCTGTGGAAGAGAGTGGTAGCTTCGAACTTCACCCCTGTTTAGAGCTATAGGAATACACTGGGAGAGGCCAAATCCTAACAACATCTTTGGTCGTTTTGCGTGACTGAGGGCACGCACCAGACCAGACAGGTAAACATAAACTCGTCTAAGCTCAGGTAAGAACATATCAGTATGCAAAAATGGTGGCCTGTTCCTTTAAGACTTTAGACTCTTAGGGGAGTCATTTATAAAGCCCAGTGCTAAACAGCGAGTGGAAGCTTAAAATTGAGATGTTATTTTGTGGACATATTTGCTGCCTGTGTAAAAAATTCTGCTTTCCCACTTTTGCATGTGCTACTCATTTTGCACGTGAGCAAACGTTTGGTAAATGAACCTCCAAGTTCCTAAAGCTTCCTGTTTCACTGCACCTCTTATCTGGTTCTCTTCAGCACCTCTTTCCTTTTTGGTTTCCTGCTAAGCCCTGCCTTTGTCAGGCTTCTCTCGTGTTTGTCGTTCTACTCAATGATTTAATTCTTACTGTAGCTCTAAGCCCACAACGGCAGATAGATTTTAAAGCATAGAAATGGTGTCCCTTGGCTAAGTGCGGGTGTGAAACGGTGCGGCTGACAGGAACATATTGATCGCAGGGCGTCACATCTCCTAATGGATGTGGCGTAGTTTTCTGTTGGCTATCTGATACATCACAAACACATCTTCATTGTATATTCAGCCTCGTAGCTTATATCTTGCTCCCCGGAGATTTGTACTCCAGCGCGATGCACCAGGTATTCATGGATTTTTTATGTTGCACCGAAGGATTCGGTGCGGTGCGGTCATTCATGCTTACACAGGTGCGCCGGTGTCTCCTGGCAGTTGCTGTGCATCCATCACGCGGCTCACGCGATGGATGGGGCTCAAACAGCCTCAGACAGACAGGTTCCTCCATTACCACGCCATTACCTTCCATCTTTTTGTTTATCCGCGGGGTGCAAAAGCCATATTTCAAACAGCACCTGTGATTTGCATTTGCAGTGGTGAAACCCCAGTGTTGTATGTGCAGAAGCGTCAGCTGTTTGAGCTTATTTGAAACATAGCAACATCTGCAAATCACCAGCTGTTTTAATCTAAGGGACTATCGATGAAAACGTGCTTTTTCTTCTAACTCGGGCACATTTACATTGTATAATGTTGATTAATGCGCACTGTCCCTTTTCAATTAAATTAAATAAATGTATTAAATAAGGCCAAATCCGAGGCCATGGTTCTCCACCGGAAAAAGGTGGTTCCCCCTCTTCGGGTCGGTGGGGAGTCCTCACCTCAAGTGGAGGAGTTCAAGTATCTCGGGGTCTTGTTCACGAGTGAGGGACGGATGGAGCGTGAGATCGACAGACGGATCGGTGCGGCGTCAGCAGTGATGCGGTCGCTGTATCGGTCTGTCGCGGTGAAGAGGGAGCTGAGTCGGGGCAAAGCTCTCGATTTACCGATCGATCTACGTTCCCACCCTCACCTATGGTCATGAGATTTGGGTCATGACCGAAAGGACAAGATCGCGAATACAAGCGGCCGAAATGAGTTTCCTTCGCAGGGTGGCTGGGCGCACCCTCCGAGATCGGGTGAGGAGCTCAGTTACCCGGGAGGAGCTCGGAGTAGGGTCGCTGCTCCTTCACGTCGAAAGGAGCCAGCTGAGGTGGCTCGGGCATCTGTACCGGATGCCTCCTGGTCGCCTCCCGCGGGAGGTGTTCCAGGCATGTCCTAGTGGGACAAGGCCTCGTGGAAGGCCCAGGACACGGTGGTGGGACTATGTCTCCGAGCTGGCCTGGTGTCGCCTCGGGGTCAGAACAGCTGGAGGAGGTGTGTGTGGACCGGGAAGTTTGGGCATCTCTGCTGAGACTGCTGCCCCTGCGACCCGGCCCCGGATAAAGCGGAAGAAAATGGATGGATGGTATTAAATAAGGGATAATGCACAACAAGAAATAACTGGACTTTTAAGTCTTGGGCAGGATTTAACTGTTGCCGGGCTAGGTGTACATTATATACAGACGGCATCTCTGGAATCGCCCATATAGGGTCATGTTACAGTTAAGGGGGAAAGCAATTTTGAGAAGAATCAAAACTTTCTCTTATTCAAAAACTACTTCAACAAACACTGAATTATAAATATAGTTTTCTACTAAATAAAAATTCAAAGACACGGAGAGGAGCAAAGTGGTTCAACAGCCCATAAATACATAAATAATGGAGAATGCTAACATGATGCTACATGTTAGCAGCGTGCTAATGCTAACGCTAGCTAGCGTTTTCTCTTCTACTGAACAATCTGTTGTGAATAAACATCCAAATGGACCCGATTTAGACTTGACTTTATTTGTATGTGAAAAATAAGTTTATATTTCAGCAGAAAACGGCTAAAAAGAGTTCAAAAGATTCTATTTTCCCCCTTGGCAAGGCCACGCCCCCTTCTATGACGAGATGCCGCCAGTATCTATCACTTTTTAATTCACCGTTCAGCCAATCAGAATCGAGTATTTACCCAGACCATGGTATAATTAATAAATATATAAATATAATTTAAGTCACCTTTGCCTATTTACATGCAACCTCTCTCTCTCTTGGTACAGCTGTGTTTTGTTTTTTTTGCCTTTGTCTGCGAGCTGCATTTGTGGTTTCACATTGTTTTACTGGATGCTTTTGTACGTCTTTGCTGTGTTTTTGTGGAGGTTCAGTGGATTTTTTACAGCAGAGAGTCCATAATGGTCCTGAGGACAGCCACTTTTTAAATGTAAACAAACAGCTAGCTTATGAGCTAAAGACTTTTGAAACCTACACATTTCTTCTTCTGAAACACTGAAGAGGCACCAAGAGCCCCCCACACCTGCAGCACAGTGGAGGCGTCACAAAAGGCGCTACAGGAAACAAAAAAGGAAGTATCCGGGCAAGACTACAGCTACGCCACACATGCCTTCAATTACTATTGTTCAGGCTAATGGATAAATAAAACAGATGAACTTCTGAGCTCTTCCCAGAAGATGGTGAAAGACTGTTGTGGAGCGGAGGGAGCTTTGCAGGAGGAAGAGGAAGGAGGAGGTGGAGGAGCTGAGCAGTGCAGAACACCACGCTTTGAAACAGACAAACCCAGGAACACAATTCCGTTGTACAATCACAAATAAAGCACTTACTTACATTTATCACAGACATTTGGCGGTGCGAGATCACGACACGTGTCATGATAGAGTTTAGGATCGTGATGTCACCTCGCTAAGCATCATGGGATTTTCAGCAATAATAATGATGAAGGTAAAGTCGAATCTCTCACCTATTCAGACCAGAACAGGATCGTCCAAACAGACCTGGGCCGATTAGAGCTGCATGTAACCGCTGAGTCGAATCACATTGGATTGGGTTTAAGTAACTGCGCTCGCTGTCCCTACCTCGAAAGCCGAATATATAACCGTTATAGAGAACGTGTAACTCTTCTCAAACACACGCTCCTGTAAACCAGATCTAACCTCAGCCCAACACCTCTGGATTAGCACATACAGGATCGCTATCTTTCACATGTCGTCTCACACACCTCGGGGATTATCCGTGTAATCCTCGAGGAGCCGTAAACAATGAAAACAACCCTAAGCATCACGGTAATGCACGTCTTTGTACATATTGGTTCTGGGCTGATGCATTATATTCATATGTTTTAACTGAAGCGCTGTTTTCCCGTAGAGGCTCTGAATCATGGTACAGGAAGGGTAATGGAATCATGGCTTTTTATTTGCTGTAGGGAAGAAGTGAGAAAAGGGAGGTACACTTTACTTGGACTGCGCCTTGGGGACGTCTGAATCTGAGAGCTCGGGAGTGGAAATGGCACTTTTTTTTCTTTGCAGTGTTCGAAATGCTATTCCAGTGGTTCAGTGGGTTTAAACTGATATGATCTAATTTAACCTCTTAACCTGTGTCTGAACTCGGCACATTTTCTCCGGTTTGGCTTTACCCAAATCTAAAAGCTTCTCGGAAAAGGGGTCAAAATAATGACGAAAACACGAGAAAAAAGTGACAACAAAATGTGCCGGCAAAGAGAAAAAGGGGCCAAAAAAAGCAATGAAACAAAGCGATGAAAAAAGCAACAAGGATGTGACAAAAACAAATAAAATGAAAATAATTTCGCTCGAACAGTTACTCAGCACACATATTCATACATTCAGTTGGTTTATTTGGTGGCGGTGGTGGCGCAGGTGGTAGAGCGGGTCGTCTCGCGATCGGAAGGTCGTGGGTTCCAATCCCAGCTCCCGCAAAAATGCACAGTGGCGGTGTGTCCTTGGGCAAGACACTTCACCCTCCTCGCCTCCAGTGTCTGCGTACACTGGTGTGTGAATGGGTTCCTTACTGCAAAGTTCTTTGGGCCTGATAAAGGTAGAGAAGAGTCCATTTACCATTTATTTATTCGGGACAGTGCATGTTAAAGCAGTTCTAAGTAACTATTGCCCCTAGAGGCCATAAGCGCAACTGCAGGTGTCGTAGCAAGTTGTGATTTTTTTTTTTTTACTCATTAATTGTCCGTGAGAGCAAATACTACACTGACAGAAAAGACAAAGGGAGAGAGGGATATTGTGCATCCAATTACACAATGGGAATAATTTTTTTCACTCAAACTTGGCTGTAAATACTGTTTAAGTGGTGCTAGCCCGCAGTTAGCTTTGCCCGTTAGCCTGTTAGCTTCTTCTTTGTGTTTCCATTAGTGTGTATTGGTGCTACGGTCCGGTTGCAGTCAAGTTGCAACTGTGGTTTTCTGGCCAGAGACACCAGGGGAGATGAAAGACTCTCCAATCATCCCATTAAAACTTGTATTACCCCCAGAGGGACTACGGAAAGGATTTATTTAGGTAAATCTACTTGCTGATTTTCAATTGTAGCCTCTCTTGACAAAGGCAGCATTAGTATTCAGATAGAGAAGAATGGTGAATCGTAACACCTCTGACTTTCTTTTTGATCTAAAACTGGAGAAATTCACTTTACTATAACTGGAATTCATTTACAGCAGTAAATGAATCCATTACTTCAAATGAAAGATTATTTCTCCACACCACCGGGACTTTGGGACTATGGTAAGGGCTGAGCAATTAATCAAATTTGAAATGTGATCAAGTCTGTGGTCAGTCTTAATTACGACCATAGTGATTTCTGCGAGTATTCTTTGGAGTGGAGTTCATTTGTCACTTATTTATTTCAAGAGGAATAGCCATCTCGTCTTGTGTTAGCAGCAAGACATTATGTAGGGAAAGAAAGGCAATATATATATAATAAGGCTATTTTAGCCACCCCAAAGTAAAGTATGGGCATTTATTTGATATATTGCACCTCTACCACTATGGAGTACTATTTTTTGTGAGAAATATAAGTATTTTCTGGGGGTATTTTTCAAACCCAGAAGACACGACGCTTCCATTCAGTTAACTCCGCCCCCTCTCTCCGAGCTGAAAAGGAAATGGCATAACAACACGATCAAAAGCTCAAAAAAGTCGATTTTGCATGATATAGGCCCTGATTTTACTAAAGTATTTAAATCTATCCTGCAACCCTAAACTCAGTGCTTTGCAAACACTTTGAAAACTCCTATACAGAAGCACTACTGATTTTATTCTCTGTTGATGAGGGAAAAAATACAAAAGCGATCAATTAAATAAAATCTCCCAGCTGCAGACGAATGATAAATCGGCTGAAATTACTGGTTTGGTGCAGATTTAATGACTCTATCCACAGTTGTAATTCATCAAGTTCATTAAGGCTGTCATTTCCCCATTTTCCCCCCATTCTCCGTGTGTTGTTCCAATCACCCATAAATCCTCATTCCCCCTCCTGATATCTTTATACGTGATGAAGCTCTAATGGTGTCGTTGGAAGCTGCAAAGCCATTGGTTAATGACTTGGGACCTTCACTGCACTTCTTTGTGATGTCTTTCAGTATAATTTAGCTCACGCGCTCTTGCCCCCGGTGATTTGTTCATCTCAAGATCAGGCACCAACATCTGGTAATCAGTGAGATCTTCTTTAGTGGTTTTTTAGTGGTGCATGAAGTGCCGTCATGCTCGAGCTTTATATGGAAGGTGCAGTTACATGTATGACCTGAGGTGGCAGTAGTGAGTATAAAATGGCTAACTTGCATCTGGCCCCTTTAAGTATGTAAGTAAGTAAGTGCTTTATTTGTCATGGTTCAACCTCCTCTCAAACAGTGCAGCATCTTCTGGGTTTGTCCCTGTTTCAGAGCGTGGTGTCCTGCACTGGTCAGCTCCTCCGCCTCCTCCTTCCTCTTCCTCCTGCGCAGCTCCATCCGCTCCACAACAGTCTTTCACCATCTTCTGGGAGGAGCAGACACATATAATCCGTTTTATTCTCCGGTGAACGAACATTAGTCAGAACAATAGTAGGGATAGAGGCTTGTGTGGCTTAGCTGTGAGTCTTGCCCGGATACCTCCTCGTTTTTGTCCCTTTTTGTTTGTTTCCTATAGCGCCTCTTGTGAAGCCTCCACTGTGCTGCGTGTGTGGGGGACTCTTGGTGCCTCTTCAGTGTTTCAGAAGAAGAAATGTGTAGGTCTCGAATAGCTTTAGCGCATAAGCTAGCTGTTTGTTTACTTTTAAAAAAGCTTGGTCCTTCATGGCTCCAATAAAAAAAAAATCCGCTGAACCTCACACAACATGGTAAAGATGTACAAAAGTATCCAGTGAAACAATGTGGAACACAGAAACTACAATTCACAGAAATGGCATGAAAACACTGCTGTACCAAGAGAGAGGGAGGTCGCTGCTTGTTTACGTGTCGCCATGACGTAAAATCTATTCTTATATCATGTATTTTTGCAGTGTCTATACAGATTATTTCTGCTTTACTGTTTTTATTACTTTACTTTAATTTAATGACTCATTCTCTATTGTTCATGCAGAACCATGGAGGCATTGTATAGATACAGACGGCATCTCGTCATGGAAGGGGACGTGGCTTCGCCGAGGGGAAAAATAGAATCTTTAGAGAAACACAATTTTCCACTCTTTTTTGACATTTTCTGGTGGAATATGAACTTCTTTATCTCATACAAATAAAGTCAAGTGTAAATCGGGTCCATATGGATATTTTCTTACAGCAGATTGTTCAAGTGAAAAAATGGCAGTTGTAGCAAGCACTAGCTAACCGTTACCATTAGCCCGATGCAAACATGTTGCATCAAGTTAGCATTCTCCGTGATTCATGTATTTATGGGCTGTTGAACCACTTTGCTCCTCCCCATGTCTTTGTATCATTATTTAGTAGAAAACTATATTCATAATTCAGCATTTGTTACAGTAGTTTTTGACTAATTAGAGAAATATAAATATAGTTTTCTACTAAATAAAGATACAAGGACATGGAGAGGAGCAAAGTGGTTCAACAGCCCATAAATACATAAAAAACGGAGAATGCTGACTCGATGCGTCATGCTAGCATCAGGCTAATGCTAATTGTTAGCTAGCGCGAGCTACAACAGACGCTTTTTTCACTTCTACTGCACAATCTGCTGTGAGAAAACATCCATGTGGACCCGATTTACACTTGACTTTATTTGTGTGTTAAAAATAAGTTCATATTCCACCAGAAAATGTCTAAAAAGAGCAATAAATTGTGTTTCCCAAGCCACGCCCCCTTCCATGACGAGATGCCGTCTGTATCCATATCAATTAAATGGGCTACAACATGTATAGTTATGCATATGCGGCATAAGCAGTGTGCAATGAACGCAATGAAACATGAAAAACTAACATGAGCGGATGCTGCAGAGTCAAGTCAGTGAAAAAGCCTACATGCAAAAGCTAAATGTGGTCAATTGTATGGGGAATCAATTGTCGCTACGTTAACAGGCTGACGATGGCTCTGTGCTGTTAATGAGGCCTGACCAGTGACCCTCGTACCTGAACATTCTCCAGGCCCATTCGGGAGAAGAGACCGAGCTGGATGCTCATTTATCTCTTTGAGCAAAGCAATAATGAAATCGGGTCAATAGCTACCGAGGATAAAACCGCTTCGATTTGTCTTGGGTTTGCTCGCCTCTTGCAGCGTCGGGGGAACCGATAAGCACCTGTTACATTCAGGAAAAAAGAGCCTGAATCGTCATTGCAGCTGTTCGTTCTCAGTTGTCAGCAAATCATCACCAAGACTACATTCTGTGCTCTCACTCCAAATAACTTTATGCCCTCTTTCACCTCAATCCTCACTTTACCTGACAGCTCTCGCCTCAGCATCCTTCAGCCAATATTATCTCTCCGCTGCACAAGTGCTTCCCAAACCACCTCCATGTGCCCTATAACCAACTTATTTCTAAATGGCACACGCCGGTATCCGAAATCAACAAAATGTGCCCAAAAAAGCAACTTTACCAGGTTAAGCTTCCATGAGGCAGCAACATTTTAAGTTATGTTATACTTTAGTCATCTCTGTTGAGAATTTCACAGTATGTTTAAACGTCATATGGGCGACTGAACTTTGATAAGTCTGATTGCGATGGTGATGCCCCGCCTCTGGCAAAGACAAGTCAGTTTTGAGCAGAGGTGAGAAGAAAAGACAGTTAATACACATGTTTTTGAGACCCCAAAATACCCATTAAAGCAGGGGTGTCCAAAGTGCGGCCCTCAGACCAATTTATGGTGGCCCTCGGCCTCTTGCTGTATCGGTACACATCACCAGAGATGGACCTTTGAAATGTAATAATTCTATACAATTCTAACAGAACAACTAACATTTTACTGTGAGACTGAGCTGGCATGAAGGTTTTAAGCTTAAATAGAGGTATGGGGCACAATTTAAACCTCTGCTAGTCGAAGGTTTTGCGGCACTAACTACCGATCTACGGCCCTTCACCCCGTGTACGCTTCAATATGCCGCCCCCCATGTAAAAAGTTTGGACACCCCTGCATTAAAGGGACTATACAGAGTTTAAAAATGTTAAAATGATGCATTTTCCTCCCCCTACATGTTCCAACAATGTCCTAATGTGTAGAATGAGCCCAGACCTGTTCACCACAACTGCCTCTAAAATCCTGCACTGTCACTCAAAAACGTGTCACCTCGGGTCCGAATTGCCGTCACGCACGAGCTTAATATAGAAGGTGCAGTTACACGTATGACCTGAGGTGGCAGTAGTGAGTATAAAATGGCCCCTTTAATGTTTTGTAAGTAATGGTTTTATTTGTAATCGCTGGTTGGTTGTCGGGGAAACCGGAGTACTACCATCAGTGCTCCTCTGTAATGGTGCACCGCCTCCTGGGTTTGTCCTTGTTTCAGAGCGTGGTGTCCTGCACTGTTCAGCTCCTCCAACTCCTCCTTTCTCTCTGCTCCACAACAGTCTTTCACCATCTTTTGGAAAGAGCGTAGCTTAATAATAATAATAATGCATCATCTTTAAATAGCGCTTTTCTGGACACTCAAAGACGCTTTACATTGCACTGTTCGTTCACTCCATACTCGGTGGTGGTAAGCTACTATTGTAGCCACAGCTGCCCTGGGGTAGACTTATGGAAACGAGGCAATCAGTCTGCGCCATCGTCCCCTCCGACCACCACCAACCACTCACTCACTCACGCACTACATTCGCTAGGCTTCCTGGTGTTCCCAAACGGTCTCCCATCCAAGTCCTGCCAGGCCCTTCCCTGCTTAGCTTCCAAAGTCTGACGGGATTGGACAGAGCAAAGGCGGGATGGCCACAGCGTATAATCCGTCTTATTCTCCAGTGAACAAACATTAGCCAGAACTGTAGGATAGACTATTTGTGTGTATGGCTGCCCTCTATATCCTCTGTTCCTCTGAATCGGTGCAGCGCCTCCTGGGTTTGTCCCTGTTTCAGAGCGTGGTGTCCTGCACTGGTCAGCTCCGCCTCCTCCTTCCTCTTGCGCAGCTCCCTCCGCTCCACAACAGTCTTTCACCATCTCCTTGTTTGTCCCTTCCTTTGTTTCCTGAAGCGCCTCTTGTGACGCCTCCCTCCACTGTGCTCCAGGCGTGGGGGGGTCTTGGTGCCTCTTGAGTGCTACAGAAGAAGAAATGTATAGGTCTCAAATGTCTTTAGCTCATCGCTAGCTGTTTAGGCTACTTTTAATGGTGAAAGGTAAATGGTCTCAACTTGTATAGCGCTTTTCCACCTACTTTGGGCACTCAAAGCGCTTTACATTAAGGATCTACTCACCCATTCACTCTCTCTTCATGGCTAGTGAAGCTCTCTGCAGTAAAAAACCTCACAGAAACGCAGTAAAGATGTAAAAAAGTATCCAATAAAACAATATGGAACACAGAAACTACAAATGCAGGCAAAAGGTGCGGCTAAGAGAGAGGGAGGTTGCTGCTTGTTTGATTTCCTGGATTTAATAAAAGGTACCAGAAAAGTTTCCTTCACATTTTTACAACTACTCTGAGTTTTACGACCATCTCTTTTATTTCTTTTTACATATAAAAGCAGTTGAGGGGTTCGTGTGCCCGTGTGAATGGCTGCTCTGCCACTTGTTTCCCCTCCAGACTCTGTACAGCTGTTTACCCCAGAGTCAAATTCATTAGGCTCATTAACAGCCTAATAAGCGCTGATTAACTCGCTGTTATATGGCCAGCGCTTCAGGGCGCATAAAACAAGACACGACTGAGGAAAAGGCAGCATCGCTAATGAAAACGCATCACTGTTCGAGATATTCTGTACATTCCACCTCAGTGTACTTCAGTTTATTGTGCAGAAAGCAAAGATCATAACTTATTGACTGTTGCTTTCGGCTTTGGCCTGCTCTTGAATTCTGCCTATAGCATTTTACTAATCTCAGATATGAATTATTTAGCTGCAGTCACTCCATCTGGCGCAGCACACTTTTGAGTCCTATAAATAACATAAATAGCAGCATCTGAAATGAAAATTGACTTTCTATCACTTTAAGATTGGACTTTCCAAAAGGGCTGCACAGAAAGGGCCAGATCTTCCGCCTGGCGCAAGGACAGCTCTGCTCCGTGACGATAGACAGGAGTCATCTTGCACTGCAGAGAGGGAGCGCTTATAATAAAAGAGCAGAACGTTTTCTTTTATGGAAAGACATAAACAGTCCTCATGAAGGTCAGAACTGTTGACCATACCTTTAGATCAGAGGTCACTAAAGCGGCGGACCCATGCGCCAGCCCATCCGGACCCGAACCTTGGATCCGAACAGGGCCACCTTATCCAATGGGCTAGCGGGGGCCGGAGCCCATAGTCCAGGGGTAGGCAACATCAGGCCCGGGGGCCAAATCCGGCCCTCTAGCACAGAACCTCAACCTCAAGATGATTTTGAGAAACATTATGACACAATTCAGAAAGTACTGGGAGAAATATTATCAATACACCCAATTAGGTCATGTTATGTACAGCTCTGGCATTAAAGTGCACTGGAAAAATAATAATAATTTTAAGGAAGAAATGACAGAAACCTACTTGAACTAAGAGATTCAATCTAAAGTTTGAGTAGATTTGGTCTGGCCGTAGATCAGATAAAACATCTTATCGCCAATGATGAGATGTTTTAGTCATTGCTCTCTTAATTCAGATCATGTTGTATAATTTCAAGTGAAAAACAAATCTTTTTAAAAGTAAAAGCTCATTTGTCTTATTTCGAAGTGGGTTTTATGCTCGTTCCATTGGCATTAGCATTTGTATCTTTATCTTAGATTGGTCCAAACAGACTCAAATTCAACATAAAAAAACCTTTATTCAAGCAATTGTAAGTCATTTTTCTCATTTAAGATGGTGATTTTTCCAGTGTAGTGCTTTACTTTGGCCTAAAATTGGTGGCTTCGGCCCTCGGTCTTTTTACAATGAAAAAAATTGGCCCTCCGTTAAGAGAACTTGCCGACCCCTGCCATAGTCAATTCAGAATCAGAATTGAGGGGGGGGGGAATAAAAGGTGATTTGTTGATTTTCAGGTCAATCACTTCACTTTGCAACTGTATACGCTCCTGTATGTGTACCTGGAGTAGGCCCACCCTACCTGGCCCAGAGGGATACATGTAGGAGTAGCAGGGTTAGGGTTTGCGCTGAGGGCGAGTGGGGGCCTACAATTCTGGTTAAGCCCCGGGGCCTATGGGTACATTAAGATGGGCCTGGATCTGAACTTTGGACTCAACCCTGAATCCCCTCAGTGGCTGCATCTCTCCCTCTCTCTCTCTCCCTCCCCCTCAATCTGACTGCAGGGCGGTAAACTACAGCCCAGATGAACAAAGAGAAAGTTCTACATCTTAGCGCCACTTTTTACATTTTTAGAAACGGCTGCGGAATGACTGAAATACGACTTGCTAAAAAAGAAAAAGCGGAGAACGCCCTAATTAAATATGCACGCGCGATCGTAATGTGGCTGTGTCTCGATCGGCAGCAAGCAGGTCTGAACCAGGACTAAACCGGGACTAAACCGGGACTAAACCAGGACTAAACCAGGACTAAACCAGGACTAAACCAGGACTAAACCAGGACTAAACCAGGACTAAACCTAGACTAAACCTGGACTAAACCTGGACTAAACCTGGACTAAACCGGGACTAAACCGGGACTAAACCGGGACTAAACCAGGACTGAACCAGGACTGAACCAGGACTGAACCAGGACTAAACCAGGACTAAACCAGGACTAAACCAGGTCTGAACAAGGACTAAACTTGGACTAAACAGGGCTCAGTGTGTTGAACTGAGCAAAGAAACACATCACTGTCAGATGTTATGTGCACATTGTGTATAATAGAGGCGAAATGCCTTCTTCTATTTAGGAGAACTGATTGCATTATTTTCAAATCACGGTAATAGATTTATTCCATCCACTTTCTTCTGCTTTATCCGGGGCCGGGTCGCGGGGGCATCAGTCTCAGCAGAGATGCCCAAACTTCCTGATCCACAAACACCTCCTCCAGCTGTTCTGACCCCGAGGCGACACCAGGCCAGCTCGGAGACATAGTCCCACCAGCGTGTCCTGGGTCTTCCACGAGGCCTTGTCCCACTAGGACATGCCTTGAACACCTTCCGTGGGAGGCGACCAGGAGGTATCCGGAACAGATGCCCTATAGTCACCGCAGCTGGTCCTTTCGATGTGAAGGAGCAGCGACTCTACTCCGAGCCTCTCCAGGGTAACTGAGCTCCTCACCCGATCTCGAAGGGTGCGGTAATAGATTTAATAAAGGCTTAAGCAAGTCAAGCAAAGTCATTTCGGACCTTGGTTCAATTTATTTTGTGACCCCTGCTTTAGAAGAATCAAACATGTTTACAATGAAACAGCAACATCAAAGCTTTTATTGACTATATTACAGTAATAAATACTGAGCACAGCCCTCCCCATAGTTCTGTTTGGAGTCTCTCTCTCCTGTACTTGTGATACTTTGTTTTGTTATGCTAAAACACTAAAAATAAAGCTGGCAATACATACAGTATATACCTCGTCAAATGTTCTCATGCTTATTTCTGGGCGGCCGGGTCAAGCCTTTTCCTGTTGGCTTTGGGCCTTGAGCGATTTATTTATTCTCAGCGGGACTGTTATCTCAAAAACACAGCACACAGGCATTGAATGACCAAACAAATCAATATTGTATATTATATAAACGTATTGAATTCCTTACAAAAAAACCTTAGTAGCCAGACCTTCTAGGCATTTAGAAGCCAGCTCACTCTTTCTTATAATCCAATCGGTGAAGTCATGATGCAGAAATTATTGCTTACTTTGCGCGTCCGCTTCCCTGCAGCGAATCACAGTGGAGTAACGTGACATTTAGGCCTGACTTCATGAGGACTGTTGGGTTAACTTTGTCACACCGGCTTCATGTCTGTGTGCTCAGTGCAAAGGCCAAGTGGAATGAGGTGATTGTTATTCATTCTAGCTCCTGCATAATATTTGGACTGGTCTCGTGACTGCATTCCTTATGTGGTCAGTTTAGCATCGGTAATGTGGTGTTTTATATGTATAACTGCGTAAAGAGGATGAATTCCATTGGGCTGTCCGCCGTGCGCTGAACTTCTGTCACTTAAATTAGCCTGTTTAAGTCATGGCTAAAGGCTCACTTTGGGGTTGGTAATGGCTTTGATTAATATTTATACCTGCTTATTGAGTTCTGGGGGGAAAGCCACATTGGCAGTCATCGCCTGTGTGACCCCTCCAGGCAAATGAACACCATTAATTTTGTGAATTACCGAATCTTTATTTACAGAAATAAAGCCAACTGAGACGAAATAAATCATGGCACGGTTTCTTGTAGGAAATGATGTGTTATTTAGCAGCGCTGTGTTTACAGATATTGGGCTCGATATCCAATTGCTCAGATGGTGGAAACTGTGGTTGTTTCCTTGGACAAGACACTTCACCGTCTGCATGTAATGTGTGTGAGTACAACTACTGCGTATGGAGTGAATGAATAATTACTACGGTGTACTTTTGAGAAAGTATCACAAAGGACTACTGGAACAAATGAAACAAAACAAAACTTCCACAAAATGCAGGACTATTGAGCGCACTCGAATAGTTGATGCGTACCTGTCTGGTCGTTGTGCCCGTGGAAGAGCTTGGTAGCTTCCAACGTCACCCCTGTTTGGAGCTGTAGGAATACATTGGGAGAGGCCAAATGCTAACAACATCTTTTGTAACTGAGGGCACGCACAAAGACCAGACAGGTACGTATCAACTCCTCTAAGCTAAGGGAAGAACTCAGTATGTAAAAACGGTGGCAATACTGTGTATTGTCCCCTTTAAAGGAATAGGCCACCGAGTTCGAAATCCGCGCCGTAATCTTCACTTTACTGTGCGGATGCCAAACTACTCCTGGTATTATTACGCCTTGCATTATAGTTCCCCCTTTTATCCGCTTAGAAAATCCACATTGTTTAATTTTGTGTAATTATACTTTGTAGTGTAACACTTCACTTAACCATATTTAAATAGGGAAAACGTGGAAGAGCTTGGTAGCTTCTATCTTGACCTGTTTTGGAGCTATGAGGAGAGAGGGAGAGGCTAAATGCTAACGCCGTCTGCGCTGTGTTGACGTGACTGAAGGCACGGGTGAAGACCAGACAGGTCCTAAAGAACTCGTCAAAGCTAAGATAAGAACATATGTCAGTATGTAAAAACGGTGGCCTATTCCTTTAACATCAATGACAGCTTGAAGGCTTTTGTTGTAGTTCTGGATGAGGTTTTTATATTTTCCCTGAAGGTAATGCGGCCCATTATTCTTGGCATAAAACCTCCAGTTCCTGTAAATTCCTGGGTTGTCTTGCTCTCCCCACAGTGGTTCAATGATACTGAGGAGGTATCAGGACACTGAGATGGCACTAACACAAGACCTTCGCTTTGTTCTGCTGGAGCCACTGGCCTCAGCAAAACACCTCCATATTTCACAGTATGGTGCACTTTTTTGTTGCATTATATTATATAGTATTATATAGTCTAAATATTTCAAGAGAACGGCACCTACATGTACATATACCTTTATAAAAGTGCGTAACATATTGAGTGCCAAAAACGGAAAAACTCGTTTTTGCAGGGTTTTTTTTTTTTATTACTACAAAACTAGACACTCTAATACACCTTATGTGTGATTGTGGTAGCTCTGTGATGAACAGAAGTGAAATAAATGACGATCAAAAACCTGTGAAAAGGACATTTTATATATATTAATTTGCTTCTTTTCTTTCTTTTCTTGTCCGAGGGGGTGTGGTGTTTTGTAGCGAACAACTGTAAACCCGACACTTCTCTCTCTCTCTGGAGCACGTTTGACAAAGCAGAGCGGCTTCCCATGGACAGATCCAAACAGTTGAGCTTTTACCGTTTCTCTGAGTTTTTAAATGGTCCAAGGACGGCTGAGAAACATCCTGTTAAAGTCTTCAATCTGAGAACCAGGCTATTTAAATGCAAGCGATCGATAACACGCAGTGTTTCAAAACGTGTTAACAATGTTGTCCTTGAAAATTGACTTGAAACTGAGATATTTAGGCATTTGCCTCTTCCCACAATGTTAGTGTCTGTCCAGAGAGGAGTTAATCAGAAAGGAGAGTGTTGCATAAAACCCTCTTTATCTCCGTTTCTAGAAAAAAATCAGTGATTTTCATCAAAACTAGCTTTGGATTTCTCAGGAACTGAGGCACATAGAATAAAATTAGAGTAGAATATGCTTAGAATAGAATATGCATAGAATATGCTGTGGTGCTACAAATGGTCTGGATTGTTGGCACTCAACAGCTAAAAACAGCACAGCTTCAATGTGTAAATAACTTAAAGGTTTATACATTCGATTCTATTCTATTTTAAAGCCGCGTGTTTAGTCAGTCGGCAGTGTGGCCGTGTTTAAAGCCGCCCTCCTCGGGACGTCTGTGCACACAGTCCCGGTTTCCTGTTGTTCAAAGCTGCTCTGAGCTGGGTCGGTGGTGAATCACTCAAGGCTTTTGATGAACTCGCCATTCGCTTAATAATAATTCAGCGGTGAGAGAATTCATGAAGCCACGTTACAGCGCCGGAGGGCATCCTGCTGCCCCGGTGTGCCGTAAACACCGCGGACAGAGGTAGAGGAAGACAGTGACAGGGTTTGCACCAGATGAGTGGGGAAAGGAACCGCGTGAGAGTCTCCATCAACTCCACAACTTGTATATTAGCCGCATAGCTGTATAAGCCACAAGGTTCAAAGCGTGGGATAAAAGTAACGGCTTATAGTCCTGAAATTACGGCATTTTCTTTTTAAATGAATGTACTATAACAGTTAAAAGCTTGTGTTTGCATGATACTGTATAACCCGGGGAGAATCAGCCTCATCTGTGTATGGTCGATGCTAATTTACTAATTTCTTCCTTGAAACTAACCATAATTTGGATGGTCCATAATCACTGGCTGTAAATTGTGCCTTAATTACCCAAATTGTTTAACGGCGAAGTTGCCAGCGACATGTTGTTCTTTGAAAATGAGTAAACACTGGGCCGGCTGCGGAGGAGTGGCTCACACATTTTATCCCAGCTTTGCAGGTCAGCTCCAACAGCAATCTGAGCTCATTTGAACTATTAGTAGCATATTAAAGAGAGACTTGGTCTAACTGCACATCCCAAATGACTCTCGTCTTCATTATTTTTGCATTATGTCCAAGTGAAACCCTCCCATCTGCTAACTTTGAAGAAGCCAAGTCATTATTCATTCGTCGGCATCAATTTTTTACAGTGAGGGAGACGGATGGAGTTGAAGGGTGATTATGGATGGACAGCGCAGAATGAAAAGCAGCTCCGGTTGTGAACTCCTGACCCCAGGGGGCGCCACCACTGCCAGAGGGAGACAATTGAAGCTGACAAGGAAAAATGAGAAATCAGGGCCGCCCTTTGACGCGCATCCCTACTGCATTTCAATTAAAAAGGTGCCACTTTTTCATGAAATTTGAAATACATTACTAACAAAAATGTATCTGCCATCTTGTTTTGTCCTTAGGTGTTTGTCATATAATTACAATATCATGAAAAAGTGCATTTATTTCTGTTATTCAACTTAAAATGTGAAACTAATATACGATATAGACTCATGACATGTAAAGTGAGATATGTGTAGCCTTTACTTGTTATCATTTTGATGATTATGGCTAAAATCTTCAAATTTACAGCAACAAGCTGAGCCATAATCATCAAAATTATAACAAATAAAGGCTACACGTATCTCACTTTGAGGACAAATGCTGCCGTCTGGTGGGGGTTCTTTAATCACTCAGAGGTGCCAAGGCAAATACTAGGGGAAAGAAGCAGCTAAAAGACGAACCATGAAGATCTTCTGCTAACAGCAGCGAAAGTTGCGCTAACAGCTGCTATATGCTAATAACGGCAAAATCTTCTTTTAGAACAGCGGTATGTTGTGGTGAAATATTAAATCTGTATGAGCTGCATGTTAAAGGAACAGGCCACCATGTTTCCATACTGAGATATGTTCTTACCTTAGCTTAGACGAGTTGATGCGTAACAAGCTGAGCCATAATAATCAAAATTATAACAAATAAAGGCTACACATATCTCACTTTGCATGTAATGAGTCTATCATATATTAGTTTCACAGTTTAAGTTGAATAACAGAAGCAAATGCACTTTTTCATGATATTCTAATTATATGACGAGCACCTGTATGTTCAAATCTTTTTTAAAACAGGATGAATAAAAACCTGCAGCAGTTTATTCAGCTCCTCAAATGGTATCTACAGAACAATGACTAAAGGGACGATCTCACTGGCCTGGAGACTAGTTGGAGACTCGTGGAGTTGCCACTGGTCACAGAGATGTCTCCGAGACATCCCCTGAAGATAAGGAGAGTCTCCAATCTCGGTAAAAACGAACATCTTCTATTTCAGCGGAGACTTGAAAAAGTCTCCAGATGGTCTCCGCATAGTCTCTAAGAAGTCTATGTGGTCTCAAGAGTCAAAGAGGTTCCATACAATATTACGATTCTCTGAGATCTCCTTAGTATCCGACAGGTCTCGAAGACATTGCAGGGACGTCACACATACATCTTACAGGTTGTGGACAATAGTGTTCGCAACATCGCCACAGCTGCCTGAGACTGCGTAGACTTCTCAGAGACCATGCGGAGACTCTGCTTAAATCAAACCTGTTTGTTTTCACTTAGACTACCTGAAGACTCGCCTTATTGTAGGGCTGGGTGATATGGCGGAGGAAAGTGGGAAAGAAAACTCCACCACGTCCTCTTAAAACACAACACGCGGCCTCTGATCGTCAGAAAGTCTCTGCTTCTCCGCTGGAGTCATTTCACTTTTACGATTTTTCCAAATGGTGTGTTTTTAAAAGCATGAATTAATTGAGTTAATTCGATGTATCACCCAGCCCTACCTTATTGCCAGGAGACGTATTGGAGACATCTCTGTGACTAGTGGCGACTCTAGTCTCCAACTAGCCTCCATGCTGGTGAGATAGGCCCTTTATATGATCAGTCCGAATTGCGGAGATGTTGCCTGGCAGTCACCGCAAGATCTCTGCAACTCTCTCCGGTGAGATAGACCCTTAACTGATGTTTGATTCCTGAGCTTTTAATAGCGAATAGCGTTTAACATAACAGATGTTAAACGTATATCTACTACACGTATTTCTGTGGACATACGTGTCCACAGAAATACGTCTGTGGTCTGGCTCTTCCTTTAATCATAGAAGAGCCAGACCTTTTTTTTTCTTTCTTTTTTTTTACTTCTTACTCCATGCTTTCGCTACTCTCATCTCAGGTCAGAAACCTCTGGTCCAAAGCACAAACCTCGGGTAGAAGAGTCCAAAAAAAATGTGTTTCCTCAGCAGGGGTTTGCTCAGCTGCGATATCCAGTCGTCCGGATATTAAGCCGTTACCCCTCCGCGGTGAGAGGAGCCAGATGAGGTTGCTCCGGCAATATGCCCGGACAGTGGATGCCTCTCGGGGGAAGTGTTCATGGCATAAAGGGAAAACCACGGCATCTCTGACAGGGCAAACTTTCCAGATCAGTGATGGAAGACAGAGATTTCTCGACTCATTTCTCGCACATAGAGCTGATAAAAAAAGAATATTGATTTGTGCTTCTTTTGTGCTTGATTGGACCAGAATTTAGCTTTGAGCTGGAGGAGGTACTGATGAATTACGTGTGATTAGTAATAACGCTCATTGAAGGTGCCACACTGTTGAGACACAAATGCACGGCAATAGTGCGCCTTGACCCCGCGCAGAGTACATACATGACAATAAAAGCCTCATATGAATTATTCACCCTCTGCTCACCTCCCTCAACCCCTACCTTTAGAACATGCCACTTTGATTCACTATCTCCACGCTGCAGCACAAAAGGCCATGTAGTATCAAGTTTGTATTGAAAGGCTTCGTAATTCGCCTTTGGGTGTTTTAAAAAGTTAGTTTCGAGCCAACCAGGCCAAGTTGCAGACGCCCTATAGGGGGAAACAACTCAACTCACCATCTGGCGGGGAGAGTTATTCATATTGATGTGTTAAAAAACCAATCCGCGGCAGGCCTTTGCTTCAATGAGGTCCTTTAATTGAAGCGCAAATCCCTGGTGGGTCGAGGGGAATTCTATTAAGAGCTACCTTATTGCATAGTTACACAAAAAAGAAAAGCTATAGGTTGTAAAGTATTGGGATGAGGTGTTGTTACTCTGAAGGGGGAGCGTCGGAGCTGCTTTATTGAATGGATGGCCCCTGTCTGCTGGAAGACAGATGTGTTGGAGAAAGACGAGGCAGGCTGAGAAACAGGTTACATATATATGGTGTTACTAGCCAGAGACTGACAGTGTGAGGTGAATGTGTGGCTTATATTAGGAGAGGGTGTCAGTGTGGGTTTCAGATTAGCATTGATTTAGATTTTTAAATAAAGAAAGAGTTGAAAGAATGCGCCGTTGTTTGCCCTAGGGTTACACCGCACGTACTTTGCCTGCCACTGCATCATGACATTGATTCCAGGCTTCGACGCTTTGTTTGTTGTCATTTCTCATTTAGCGCCTGCCAATACAGGAATGCCACCATAGCAACTGAAAGAAAAACATTTGTCTGTACACTCAATAAAAATGTTTAATTCAAATAGGGTGGAGTCCTGAACCTGAGCTACCTTTACACAGAACACGGCTCTACCTAGTACACACTTGTGTTTCCACTAAAGTTGTGGTGGGCTGTGCCCCCACAGAGGAGCACGCTGTACAGATCGTCATAAAAGTTTTGTAAGCCGCGATCAGAACAAATGTGGACAAATGCTGCCTTCTGGTGGGGGTTCTTTAATCATTCAGCGGTGCCAAGGCAGATACTAGAGGACAGAAGCAGCTAAAAGACGAACCATGCAAATATTATGCTTACACCCACTAAAGTTGCGCCAACAGCGGCAAAATGCTAATATCAGCAAAATCCTCTTTTAGAACAGTGGTATGATGTTGTGAAATATTAAATCTGTATGACCTGCATGTTAAAGGAACAGGCCACCATTCTTCCATACTGAGATAATTCTTCCCTTAGCTTAGACGAGTTGATGCGTACCTGTCTGGTCTTTATGCGTGCGCTCAGTCACACAAATGTTGTTAGCGTTTATCTCTCCCAGCAAAGGTATAGTGCCAAACTGGGACAAATGCTGCCGTCTGGTGGCAGTTCTGGAATCATTCATTCCAGAACCGAATGAATGGTTCATTCGGTTCTGGAATGAACCGAATTCCAGAACCGAATGAACATCATTCAACCGATGGGAAACAATGTATAGTCCCTTTAACTAACTTTTCACCTATCCCACTTCATCCCGATAAAACACAACAACAACTAAAGGCAGCGACAGTCACCTGTGAAATGAAATGTGTTCTGTTTGTTTGTGTAACATGAGCAGAGATGGGAAAGCTAAGGGTGACCCACCTAGTTAATCTTATTAAAACATGACCAAGATCGAAATATAAAAAGAGTGAACAAACTACACAGTTTTTATACATAAAGAAATGTATTGCATTCTTTATTTGCCTGTTTAGCACTGCTATAGTTTATTTGAGAATTGAATTTGTTTGAAACGTATCAATCGACAACTGGTCAGGCCCTCATGTTCAAAAACCCAACATGTCCCTCGCAGCAAACTCTTTCCCCACACCTGCGCTCATACATCTCTCTTCTCGCACTTCTGCACACGCCGGGCTCTGTTGCAGAAGCACTAATTGGCCGTGCAGCAGTTTACATGTTAGTCACATCATGTTTGCTTGAAGCTATGAACACGGTTCTGTCTCTTTTCCTCTTCAGGCATGGAGCTGTTAAAAATGATGAAAAAGACTGCCAGTGGGGGAGCTTTTAGTTTGTGTTTCCTCCGCTTTTATGAAGTGTGTTTTGTTGTTGTACTCGCTATTGTCTCTTCAAAATAAGCGGTATCTTATTTTGTCTTTTTGTTTGTTTTTCTTCGTGAAAAGATGGAAGCTGGAGTCTCAGGCCTGAGGATTCACAATGGAACAACTGAGCCAGGACCAAGGACAGGGATGGCGAGAGAACGGCCCAGACGAATGTTCTTTGCCTCATTCCAACAGAGGCAAAAGAAGAGTCAGTAGGTAGTGAGATGATGGAGGCCACACAAGCACCATTGAGCCCGCGAGGCAAAAAAAGTCCTTTAAAAACGCTCAGATATTTTCACACTGTTAAGCTATTACTTTTTAAATAGCTTGACAGCCTTGATTTGGTCCAAAGCAGCTAAATCGTACTCTCTAAAGGAAAAGGCACGTTTCGTTTAAAGGGATATTTCAGGATTTTTGATATAGGGCCTCATTTCCTAGTTATCCAGAGTGTTGCTGATTTCTGGAGATATTTTTTGTTGTGATTCATGCAGTTCTTATATTTGAAGAGTTTTGTGCTAGGGTAGTGCTAGGCTAGCACATTTCTATGGTATCAGCTAGCCAGCACTAAAAACAGTCTGACCCGCTCCACAGTGCACCTGAGGCAAATCACTTATAACACCAGACTAACCATATAAATGTCTGTGCCCATAGAATAACTTTTGGAATATAACTGACCTTGCATCACATGAATGATCGCATTTTGAGGGACTATTTTCTAGCAGATCACTCCGCCGCTGCGTAGCTTATACAAGCACGAAGCTGATGCTGCTCAAATATAAAGTATTTTAAATGCAAAATTACTCTATCGATACAGACACTTATATCGTTAGTCTGGTGTTATAAGTGATTTGCCTCAGGTGTACTGTGGAGCGGGTCAGACTGTTTTTAATGCAGGCTAGCTGATACCATAGAAATGTGCTAGCCTAACACTAGCCTAGCGCCACGTAACCCTTCAAATATAAGAACTGCTTGAATTACAAATAAAAATATCTCCAGAAATCAGCAACACTCTAAATAACTAGGAAATGAGGCCCTATGTCAAAAATCCTGAAATATCCCTTTAAAAAGAAGAGGCAGAAGAGGCATATCCAAAGGTTTAGTGGAATAATCCTCTTTACCTTTAACCATTGGATGACAATAAATCTTTAATTGAAGCGAAGAAACTGAGAAACCGATACTGAAAACATCGCATGCAGCTTCTCGTGGAGGTCTCACTGCTGCTATACCCAGTTTCCCCGAGACTAAATTAATAATGCTCCAAGTGTCTCTGTCGTGAGGCCTGCATCCTCTGACTGTACCATACTGTCCCACATGAGGCTCTCCGAAATCTGGTCTGAATTAAACATGCCAGGTGCCTCCCACTGAGCGCTCTGATCTGCTCCCACTGTTTGTGCCGTGTTCTCGCCGAGTGGGAGAGAGGTCAGAGTGATTCAAACATGTCACACGCCTACAGCACGGAGGACTGTTTAATTAGGCTTTAGAAGTGGGACAGGATTTTGACATGTTCTTCTATTGTAACATGCGATATTTAAATGAGTGGGGGGGAAAAAAGTTATAAGAAAACCAGAACACATGAACTTGAATATTCTTGAATATATATTGTCATAATCCACTTCTCGTGACACCCCGAAGCCAAAATAAATGCAACGGATTGATTTAATGAGAGCATCCCAAATTAGTATACAGTTAATTGATACTGGAGGCCGATTTTGTGTTTTTTCTGTAAAGACAAAGAAGGTTAGATGATTCACACTTGTCTTTTTGGTCTGCTTTAAAGCCAAACTGCGTAACATTTAAGACTGTCCTGTTGCCAGTACCAATGACCAGCTCCACACAGAAAATGCTTCTTTTTTTGTTTGATGTTTTGGGGATGCACTGATCCGATGCTAGTATCCGATATCGGAGCCGATACTGGGAAAATACGATGTGGGGCATCAGCTACAAATATCCGATACCGAACCGCTACTTGTTTTACAATCTAATCCACTTTATTCGTATTGCACGTTTAGCCAGCAAAACGTTTTTCCAAAGCGCTGCACATGAGATCACGACTAAGTGAGTATAAAACAATAAATAAAGATAAAAACAGATACAATAGAACACAATTTAAGACCGGGGACCACACAGCTCCCACGGAGCTAAACACCAGAGAATAAAAGTGGGTTTTAAAGCAGTACTAAGTAACTCTTGCCCCTAGAGGCCATAGGCGCAACTGCAGGTGTCGTAGCAAGTTGCGGTTTTGTACTCATTAATTGCCCGTGAGAGTAAATACTACGCTGACAGAAAAGACAAAGGGACAGAGGGATATTGTGCATCCAATTACACAATGGAGATATTTTTTTTCACTAAAACTTAGCTGTAAATACTGTTTAAGTGGCGCTAGCCCGCAGTTAGCTTTGCCCGTTAGCCTGTTAGCTTCTTCTGCGTGATTCCATTAGTGTGTATTGGTGGCTCCGGTCTGATGGCAGCGAAGTTGCAATTGTGGTTTTCTGCCCAGGGACACCAAGGGGAGATGAAAGACCCTCCAATCATCCCATAAACACTTGTATTACCCCCAGAGGGCCTACGGAAAGGATTTATTAAGGTAAACAAGATTTAAAACACTCCACAGTGGGGGGGGGTTCGGGCGTGGAGGGGCAGATCGTTCCACAGCTTTGGGCCAATGGTCAGTCCCCCCTGGTTTTACAGTTCGTCTTGGGAACTACAAGCTGGGGCTGGCCCTCAGACCTCAGAGCGCGTGGGTGTCAGTAAACTTGGATGAGGTCTGTAATATACAGAGGAGCCGGTCAATTCAAAGCTTTAAAAACAAACAATAAAATCTTAAAATCAATTCTAAAATGAACGGAGCCTGTACAAAGATGCAAGGATTGGTGTTACATGATCATCAGTCCAGAAGCGACAAAATAAAAGCATGCATGACATGCTCAAAATCTAAAAAAGATAGGATCAGTTTTGGCTCTCACCATTTTATAAGCACTACTTTCACAAACTAAATCTCAGTGAATATGGGCTGTACCTCAGAACCTGGAGAATTCAATCACAGAGTTAGTTTTAACCTCCACAAATGTATTTTTGATCGTCACACACAACGTATGCTAATGCTAGCGGGGGCGTGCTAATACTAGCATCAACAGACTGGACAGAAACTATGATTCGATCACCTCATTAAATAAAATAGCCACTGCTGGAGTGACCAAGTGTTTGTATTTTGTGAAATGCAACAACTGATATTATATTTGTAAAGTTAATGATCCTATCACTTTATGCTGTGAGTTAATGTAAGCTAATGCGCTATCATATTCCCAAGAATAATTAGTGGAAAAGTCCAGTCATCTTTGTGTAATGTTTTCCCATTAGTTATATATAATAAATCATTCATCTGTAACATTTCATTTGCAAGAAAAGATAAGACTTTATTGATCTCACATGGAGAAAAGAGGGACATTCGCTTTTTTCATTCACAGCAGCCACTTTTCTCTTGGTACTGGTTAATATCAGATATCGGCAGATACTCAAATCCCCAGTATCAGTATCAGAAGCAATAAAGCTGGATCAATGTATCTCTAATAAAAACATCTCTAATAAAATAAATGCTTGAATTTCATTCTGTTTATTGGGTGAAATGTCCTGTGGTTTACGCTTTAGGTAAAGCCGGTGCACCTGCAGGGAAAGTTCACTTTATTTTGTGAACCTCGTGAATATGTCACCTGAGACGAGCGTGTGCCAGCACATACAAGCCAAATAAAGAGAGTGTGAAGTCTTTGAACACACAAGTTTGAATTCTCTTTCCCATTTCATGTTTAGCATCCAGAATAACTCTTAAGTACTGAATACTACACAATATTATGGATATTTAGTTTCAATTTTACTTCTTCATTATATTTCTTATATGAAAAATGAAAATATGCCTAATATTTGTTGCCTACAGTGAGGACAGCATCAAATTGCTTTGGAAAGACATCTGGCAGAATGATGATGTTTTCTTTCTTCAGTATACTCCCGTCGACCCATTTCCTTCTTTCTGCTCTCACTGTCTGATGATTGATGAAGCTCATCATAATGTTTTCAGGAGCCAGTTGGCCTCACAACTGTGTCTTTTTAAGGTTTGTTTGATGTGTGTTTTGCCCTAGATCGGCCACACAGGAGCGCAGCAGCGGCTGTACGAGCGTGGATTTGACCTGCTGACACAGCAGCCATTGAGGATAACGGGGCCGGCGCTGACAGCATTCATCCTGCTCTGTCACGGGGTCACTCAAGTCAACCCTCACTAGATGAATAACTAAGCATAAGACTGTCAGTGTGGATGTCTCGGTGATGGTAAATTGCTTGGGTTTCCTGGTAAGCTCCCACCCAAACCTGACCCCTTGACCGGATCAGGCAATCTCAAGTGAGCAGTGGTTTCCATTAGGTGCCGAGAGTAGACTGAGTGAACCTGCAAGTTAACCATTTCAGTCATTTACAAGCCACGGTTCTGGTAGATGCTGCAAGGATGCCTAATATTCATGCACGGTGCAGAAAGTGCATGCTCGGTGAAAAAGCACTGCTTTCAAATCCCAATGAGGAAAATTGTAAATGAGGTCTATAATAAGAAGAAGGTGATTAACGATGATAAATTGGAGAGAATCTGGATTTACATTAGATTCAGACTGTATTTTCTCACTGAAAGAACACGTTTCATCTGATGTTTTGTCAGGTGTTTTGTGATGAAAAACAACACTTTCAAAGAGGGTGATCATCTCTTTCGCTTCATCTTCAGTAAGAAACATTTCCACCGTACTGTATTGATGTTTCCTACCATCTACCATCTACCATCTGTCGTCTTTCATGATGGCAGTACTTTACAATCCTACTAAATTCAAACTCAAATGCGTCCAACCAGAACAACATTTGTTTATGCTGCGCTCAGTGCAGACATTTGATTGAATTATGGAGCCACAGTACAGTAGCTCTTATGCCAGGGACACATCAATTTATCAGAAAAATCACCTTAACAAGATTGCACTTACATAAACCATGTGAGTCAGTCTTATCATGTCAGGAGTCATACAGTAAATCAAGGCTGTCCTTTTACACTTTACATTGTTATATTTCAATCAATCTCTTTATTTGTTCATTTGAATGTGCTCATAACAGAAGAGTAAACACTTTTCTTAGCATTAGAAAAAGACAAGGAGGTCTTTGTGACATGGAAATCAGTTAGCAATTTGTTCATTATACAAACAATACATGTTTATCACATGATAATGAGCCACCACACACACAGAAACTGCCTTGTTTCTTATTTACAACAGTAGAGAAGCTTGAGTTCATTTGGCTTTAAATGCTTAAATCGTCTGTAGTGTTTAATATTGATTTGCATGAGTGTGTGCAGCAGACTTTACAGCAGCAGAGCGTCGAAGTGTGACAGGCTTGTTCTGGGCAGACAGAGCAGACATGGAGGTGGAGAGAGGACAGACAGACGGTGAGGACAAATAAAAACACAGGCAACGGTTCTCAACCCAATGTGCCACACAGCAGATTAGACATAGCTCCAAAAACTAAACTCATTTTAGTATCAACAGTCTCTCTTTTTTATGTTTGGATGGGACCCTAAACACCTGTCCCTAAGCCATAAGCTCAGGATCGAAGAACATTTCGTTGCTCACTTTAATAGATACAACCAAGCGCTTCGCCATCCAATTACTCTTATCTACTCTTCTCGACGAGCATTTGGCCTTCTCCAGTGCATATGAATTGAGCAAATGACCAAACGTCTGCATGATACTGAGGGAGAACTAGTGACTGTGGAGATGAAGTGACTTTAACACAGCCCCCATATGCGACCTGGTATTAGAGTCTTCCTCTTTCAGCTGCTCTCACACACGGTGGCACACAGTGCTCACTCAGTGGAGACCTGTCATTCTCAGCACTACCTCTGTACTCCTTCTCCCTCTCAGGAGGAAGGTGCAGACACATGCCTGCAGAAATAATACACCGCACTACTGTACACAAGAACACACGTCCAGACGGAATGAAGCCATTGCACTTAACCACATTTCTGTATAAAATAAATATGACTTTGCACTTCATGTGGATAGTAGACTATTCTTTTTTTTTTTTGTTCTAAGCAAAATAGTTTTGCTACTACAACAGTAAGCAAGGAGCCCCTTTGTCCCATTAATCCTCTTGTCGAGAGAGAGAGATTAAGAAAGTATCAGATAAGAGAAAGATAATCTTACAGTTCTCTGAGATTGTCAAGGCCTTTGTAGGATAATCAGTAAATTAGGTTACATTATTCAAGTCTTTGTAAAGTGTTCACCTCTTGCACTGCGCTCGCTCAGCTGTACCCACGTCGCAGTCGCTCTTTATGACTTTATTGTATTTAAATGAAGGTGGGATCAGTCAATGAGGAGGGGAATGAGCCGAGGCCACTTCAGAGCGCAGAGGCAGCCAGGCGTCGGATGAAAGTCTCCACAGTGAATAAGACCACATACTAAGCCCCTTTTTCCGCACCTTACCACAGTCCTCAGATCTCCTAAGTGTCCTGTAATGTCAGCTCCAATCCCTCAACTCTGAGCCAGATCCGGACATTATCCTCCGCCTTAGCCCCGGCTTAAGTTCCATCAAAGTCCCGTCAGAACGATCGCTTCCATGACTTACAGAGGATCTTCTGGAAGGCTCTTCTGAAGTCCTGGTTGAAAATGGTGTAGATGACCGGGTTCAGGGAGCTGTTGCAGTAGCCAATCCAGAAAAAGAACTTAAAAAGCGTCTCTGGAATTTCGCAGGGCTTCCGACATATCCCATAAAGACTGTAGGAGAAAAAGAAGGGAAACCAGCAGACCACAAACACCCCCATGACCACGGCCAGGACGAAGGTGAATCTCTTCTCTCGGGCCGCGGACGCCTTCTTGCGGTTGACCGTGCTCCGTCTCTTCCGGCGCGAGGAGAACAAGTCCATGGATTTGGAGCTCGTGCGCGACTTTCTGCTGGAGTACTTGGAGGCGGAGCTGCTTTTCCGGCTGGACTTCCGATCCCGCTTGTCGTCGTGATGATGCTTGGAGCACTTTTTGGGCTTTTCGTCGGACGAGCTGCTGTCCTCGTAGTCATCGTCGTGGTGTGGGTTCTTGCTCTGGTTCGGGACGGGCGACTCCACCGGTTGTTCCTGGCAGTGCCCGTTCTCCCGCTCCTTGGTGCTCCCGCCCCTGCTGGACTTGATGGACCCACCTTTGCCCTCTGCCTGATCCATCCCGTTCTCCTGGTTGGCGTCCACGTCCCGCTTCTTCTCGGACATTGTTCTCGTTCTGGTCTTGGCCACCTGGTAGATCCGGATGTAAACGAGGATCATAATGACGCACGGCGCGAAGAATGATCCGATACTGGAGTAGAGGATGTACCAAGTTTCGTCGTTGAGCTGACACTGGCTTTCATCTGTGCCGCTTCTGTCCATTGAAATGAGTGGCGGGAAGGAGATCACCGCGGAGATGAGCCACACCACTACAATCATGCATTTAACTCTCTTTGGGGTCCTCTTCAAGTTATACTCTACAGCCTGCGTGACGGACCAGTACCGGTCCAAACTGATGGCACAGAGATGCACAATAGACGAGGTGCAGAATAAAACGTCCAGGGCCAGGTAAATGTCACACCAAATTTTGCCAAAAAACCAATAGCCCATTAGTTCATTAGCCAGTGAAAAGGGCATCACCAGAGTGGCAACCAAAATGTCCGCACTGGCCAGGGATACGAGAAATAGATTTTGTGGTGGTTTGAGAGCTCGGCTTGTTAGGACTGCGATTACGACCAAGACGTTTCCCACTATTGTGAAGAGGATGATGAAACTGACCAGTCCTGCCAGACCCCAAATGGCCAGCTGGCTGTACTGGCTCAGAGAGGTGGCATTAGAGGAGATGTTTTCTGCCTCCATCTCTCCATCCAGCGAGGACATATTAAAGAAATCCATTTTCACAAGTCCCAGCATTGATCAGATCATCTTTGTTCTTTTCTTCAGTTTGAAAAAATATTCCATGTTCAGTTTCTACTTGCAAAACAAATCTACATCTAGAATCCCATGGTCTCACCTCTTTAGTTCACATCCTGCGTCCGAGAGCATATACGATGGGCAGAATAAAAAGTGCGTTAAGTGTTTAAGGTTGTTATTCCCATAACAGCGCACATGCAGCAGCAGCAGCAGCAGGAGCTGAATATCCACACCGCTCTGGGAAGCGGACTCCCTCCTCAACGCGTCCTCTCCCATCCCGACTGCGCCCGCATCTCTCCACCGTCTCCTCCTCCCCGCTGCGTCCCGACAGAGGTTTGTAACAACCACGTGTTTTTTTTTTGTTTTTTTTTACATGATGGGGGGGAAAAGCTGCTCCGCCCTGGCGAGGATAGCGAGAGGGGAACGAACAGTCAACTTAACACTTAGCGCAACATAACCCGAGTTTACGCGTCGTCATGCATCTGCGCTGTCGGTGCGTAAAGACGGTCAATTATACTCATATGCACGCGTCCCACCGCTTTTCTCATCCAGACTGATGGTGTACAAGGATCTCCCAAGAAGAAGCCGCGCGCGCTCTCCCTCCTCATCCTCCTCCTCCTCCTCTCTTTCGTGCGCACACTGGAGGTCAGTATTGTAGCGGTGCGCCCCCAAGGATGGCACACACGAAACGTATTGCACACGAGCCAAGAGTGCACTCTTCATCATGAAACGCCAATGAGTGGTTACTTTATGCGAATAAGATCCTCCAGGACAACGAGCGAATAGATACTCTCCCGTGCGTATTGATTAACGCGTGCCCATGGTGCATGGGAGGAACGCGTGTCCGATCTAACGGAGAGAGGAAAAAAAAACTTTCTCTAACGATCCTGTTAACGTGTGTATGTTTATTGAGTGCTGCTAAGATTACATGGCTTGGTTTTCATGTTATAATCGAAGCCAGGCGTTTTTTCTCCCCTTTTTTTCTAAACAAAAAACATTGGATCAGTTACATGAAGTGTAAGAGCTTTTTTATTCCATGATGCAAAGGACACTGATAACCGAGATAGCAATAGCTTTGATTTAATGTATTATTTACTATGTCTTTATGATGCATAAACTGCCAATAATATAAGGTCAGGCTGCAGTCATACATGATCAGCAAGAGCCCTCCATTTTTGCTATATATGTAGTGACGCATATTGATTTTCATATTTTCCACTCATTGGAATGTAGGATTATTTACACATGCACGATAAAAACATAAAACAATCAAATTTAGGACGTGCGGTCTCAAATGCCTTGTCTAAGGTTCACTAACTCATGGCAACGCCTAAACAAGCAGCAACCTCCTTCCCTCTTGGTACAACTGTATTTTGTGCCTTTTTCTGCGAACTGCATTTGTAGTTTCTCTGGTTCACATTGTTTTTCTAAATACTTTCGTACATCTTTGCTGTGTTTTTGTGAGGTTCAGTGGATTCTTTTTTTTTTTTACAGCAGAGAGTCCATAAAGGCCCTGAAGGAAACAGCTTTTTTTTAAGCGAACAAACAGCTATGAGCTGAAACACTGAAGAGGCACAAAGAGGCCACACACCTGAAGCACAGTGGACGCGTCATGCGTTACAGGAAACAAAAAAGGGACAAACGAGCAGGTATCCGGGCAAGACTCACAGCTAAGGCACACAAATCTTCTATCCCTATATGTTAAGTGGTGACGTCACAGCTCTACTTCCGGGTTCGCAGTAATATTTACCAAAATCGCTACTTCCAGGATAGCGGAGATAAATGCTAACGGCGCAGCAGCTATGCTAACCCTGGAAGTAGTGACTTTAGTAAATATAACTTTTTTTATCAGTAGGTGCGGCATTTTTGGCTAATGAGTCTGAGAAATAAGTAGGTTCAGTAACTCTCTGTAGAGTTTCTAAAATATTGATAGTTGTTTTTAAGAGTTTTTTGTGGGGTTTTTCTCGCATATTTGCTGCTTGCTAGGACCCGGAAGCGGAAGTCGTGACTTCACACTTAGCAAACGTATTTACATTGTAGCTGTAGTAACAATGAAGAAATGTCTAACTGTTGTTGGAAATTTCAGATAAACCTTATTTTGTCATCTCAAATGTCATTCCTCTTGATCAGGACCACATTTTTAGTTGTAGTTTTACATTTATAATCGCTAGTTTTAGCTTAAGTTTCCCATGATCACTTCCTGCCTCCAGCTGATGTCACTGATGATGTCAGCAGCGAAAGGGTCTATAGTTCTGACTAATGTTCATCAACTGGAGAATAAGACGGATTATATTCTTATGCTAAACACTTCCCAGAAGATGGCGAAAGACTGTTGTGGAGCGGAGGGAGCTGCGCAGGAGGAAGAGGAAGGAGGAGGTGAAGGAGCTGACCAGTGCAGGACACCATGCTCTGAAACAGGGACAAACCCAGGAGGCAGAACCCTGGTTTCCCCACCCCCATAAACACGCTGCTCATCCGTCATGTCGGATTTCCAAACTGCTCTGCTGTTCGATCAAACCAGCATTATTTTTACATCCCTGTCAGGCCACTGCGGTTGTGAAATTGCGCTTTACAAAAACAGCTGCATCTGAGTGACTTTGATTTGCAACAATACCCTCCCACATTTGCATAAGAATCACAGATCACGCCTGTGCGCGGTCCTGCCTGTGCGCTACAGCCTGGGGATCTCCTGTCTCCCACTTGGCGCACCGTTTGGCATTAAGTTCCCGGACCAGTGGGTTTATCGACCGTGTCTCCAAGCTAAGTACCTGTCATTAATCACAAAGCGCTCGGTCAGAGAATAGTGAATTAAAGAGCACCCATAGCAACACCGAACGTTCGCGTCTGGATTGATCCCTTGTCAAGGCTGCGACGTCGTGGAAACCCGCTCACACTGGCACATCGCGGGGCCCGCTCCTCTCCTGTGTGTTCTCCACCTTCTTAAATAAGACCAGATCCATGCTGTAGGTCACTCTTAGCTGATTGTGCACAGACAGATAAGCCTCATTACGGCCATTAAGCTGTGTCCTGGGGCCTCGTCTCTGTCCATATAATTGTGGTACCGCTGAGTGATTTCTGCCATTACCTAGCCTCGAGCCTTGTTTCGGACACCATGCCCCCCTTCTCACACAGAATGAGCCGGCTCTTCTACATTTACCAAAGGGAGGCTTAAGCCCTCAAGGAGAGCTGATTACTTTTACCCCTTTAAATCAAGCCTCTGCACTTGTTCATCCTTGTGCTGACGTCTAAAATGATGGACTCTGTAAGCTCCCCAATTGTTGGAAGTCCAATCTAGTCTTTGCACGGCGCTGCTTTGGTCATTCTGTTTTTTTCATTATCTCCGCTTTGTAGCCTACCTGTTCAAACCAATGTCAGCCAGTCTCTAACATCACTAACAAATTGCTGTCCCACTCATTCCTGCAATGTATTTCCTTGGAACACCTATAGGCTGGTTTTACCATAGCCTAAACTCATTGCATTTCGCACAAGGGTCTGGACCTTCACAATTGAGCTCCGTTATCAGGTGGGAGGGGCGAACTCCTTTGAAACAATTGGATCTGATTTTTGCTAGCATTTGATCGTGACATATGTAATGCATATGAGTGAGTGAAGCAGCTATCATAACTCTTGGGGGCATTCCTGCATAAAAGGCTTCATTTTCAATTTCTATTTTCTATAATAGAGCTTCTGGTTCAATATATAGGCAGTGTACTACATTTGCAAAAGATGAACATATTGTTATATACAGTGAACCATTTCCCGACATCAATAATAAAAAGAAAAGTACTTTGTGCTAAAACCATGTGTAAAAAATGGGATGGCAACATCAGGCTAAGGACAATATACAGTGCCGTGAAAAAGTAGGCTATATGCCCCCTTCCGGATTTTTATATTTGTTTATATTTACCACACTTAAAGGAATAGGCCACCGTTTTTACATACTGAGATATGTTTTTACCTTAGCTTTAACGAGTTCTATCGGACCTGTCTGATCTTCCCCCGTGCCTTCAGTCACGTAAACACATCACACAGCGTCTAGTAATCTTCACTTTACTGTGCGGATGCCAAACTACTCCTGGTATTACTACGCCTTACAATATAGTTCCCCCTTTTATCCGCTTAGAAAATCCACATTGTTTAATTTTGTGTAATTATACTTTGTAGTGGAACACTTCACGTAACCATATTTAAATGGGGAAAACGTGGAAGAGCTTGGTAGCTTCTATCTTGACCTGTTTTGGAGCTATAGAGGAGAGAGGGAGAGGCTAAATGCTAACGCCGTCTGCGCTGTGTTTACGTGACTGAAGGCACGGGGGAAGACCAGACAGGTCCTAAAGAACTCGTCAAAGCTAAGGTAAGAACATATCTCAGTATGTAAAAACGGTGGCCTATTCCTTTAAATGTTTCCGATCATATGCGCACAAGGACATTCCCAGTGAATACAAAACAGTTTCAAAATGATTCTGTCATATTTATAAAGAAAAAAAATGAAACCTCTATGGTCTTGTGTGAAAAGGTACGGTATTTTCCGGACTATAAATCGCCCTTTTTTTCATAGTTTGTGCTGGGGGTGCGTCTTATACTCTGGAGTGACTTTTTGTATTTATTCATTTTTTATTAATACATTCATTTGCTGCTAGAGGGCGCTGCAGGCTAATCGAGCAGCAAAAAGAAAGTTTGGGAGGTTACTTTTAGAGCAGAAAACAAAACAAGCTTATCACGAGCTAAAAGCTAAATGGCCAAAGATGGAGGAACGACGCGCTGTTGGGAGAGGCTTGTCGCAGTTACGCCTCCGTGCTCAGGTAGCTGCCAAGGCGATTGCCCAGAAGTGACACCGAGGATGAAGATTTCAATGGACTTAGTGATTTGGACTGAGATGGAGAGTTTGGTATGTTCTTTATCTTAACTGTTTATGTGACGTTAACATACCAGACACCTATTTAGTTTGTTGTTTATGCTTCATGTAGCTAACCATCAATGTGTTGCGTCAGCGTTGATGAAGACGGCACCACGTCATGAACCACGTGACAATCCGGAACAAGGGGCAGGTCCCCATTGACTATATTGAGGCTTCGTAGTTTTATAATTTACGCTTTATATAACTAAACATAGAGAGGACAGATGGCGTACTACCTCCGGAATAAGTTATTAAGCCGGCTACCCTGGGAAACATTGAGAACTCTGTATTATGATTATGATTATTATTTTTCCTATGTAGCATGATTAGCATTTAGCCATGAAACATCACAAATTATGAACAATGCAGATGTGTCCAACCGTTGTCAACCCATCGTCCTCATTTAGATGAAGTCAAAGCCTAGTTTGAAGTCATTAATGAAATGGTTAATAATAAAATTAAGAAATAAAAGTGGCTTCTGATCCAAACATAATTTTCTTAAAGGGGGGGTATTATGCAAAATCGACTTTTTCAAGCTTTACATCATGTTATTAAGTCATTCCCTCATTAAAACCATGCCTGAAGTGTTGCCTTGGCACATTCACGTATTTTCGAGTAATCTGTAAAAACTCTGATGGCGGCCATTTTACGGATAAAACGCCTGATTCCTTCAGGAAACGCCCTCGACCTCCAGGATACGCCTCCGACCTTTCGTCACCAGCCGAGTAACCAACCACTGCTCCTCAGCAGAACCCCCTCCCCGCAGTGTCTAACCCTAAGATGTAAACAGAGTCATCATGGAGGTTTAGCTTCATGTGTTGTGAAACGGAGCCACAGCAGACTTTTACAAAGACACACATCAGTGTTTCTGTTACCGAAACACCCAGGATTAAAACCGGTGACATGAACGCTTATTTCAGTGTCTGGTTCTGCGCTGGGCCTTGATGATGCACAGAGCCTCCGGAGAAAGCTAATGCTAAGCTAAACCTCGAGTCATCACGTGAAAACGAGAGATATGCACAAATAAAGTCAATAAAACCACCACACACATAAAGAACCGTTTAACAATGATCACACACGGAGCCTGGCTTGTTGATTTGGAAGTTTATTGCTCACATTTCATCTACAATGGGTCATAGCCGAGTGGCTTTCTCCCGGAGCTAACAAGCAAGCCGCGACAAGCTAACGGGAAAATTCACTGAATACAAGCAGCATATTATGCATTGAAAACGTCACTAAAACAAGCAACTGCTTGAAGCAGCCTTTATGATGATCACACACTGAGCCGGGCTTGTTGATTTCGTAGTTTATTGCTCACATTTCATCTACAGTGAGTCGTAGCCGAGTGGTTTTCTCCCGGAGCTAACAAGCTAGCCGCGATAAGCTAACGGGAAAATTCACTGAATACAAGCAGCATATTATGCATTGAAAACGTCACTAAAACAGGCAACTGCTTGAAGCAGCCTTTATGATGATCACACACTGAGCCGGGCTTGTTGATTTTGTAGTTTATTGCTCACATTTCATCTACAGTGAGTCGTAGCCGAGTGGTTTTCTCCCGGAGCTAAGGCACTATTAGCCGCGCCAAGCTAACAACCTTCACCTTCACAACATTCATTGAAAACAGGCAGCATATTATGCACAAATAATGTCAATAAAGCAGCAACTACTCGAAGCAGCCTTTACGATGATCACACAATGAGCCTGGCTTTACACATTTGTGGTTTATTGCAGACTTTTCATCAACAATGAGCTGTAGTCGATTATAACAAGCTAACGGGGTAACCTCGAAAAACCATTGTCCACTTGCACAGATAATGTCCGTCTTTTGAATCGTATGGGCTCCTGCAGATCCTGGTGTCGTCCATGGGGGTATAGTTAGAGATCCATAGGGCATGGCAGATGCAAAGAGATAACCTCCAAACAGCAGTTATTTTTCAGGCAAGAGCCTCTTCCAAGCGTCCGGTGTGGAAGGTTCGTCTCCAAATAATATCCTGTGTGGCCATTGTTCACAAAGTGATAAACAGTAGCTCCTTTCCAACAATAAAAATTAAAATGCACCGATCGTAGTTTCTGTTGAGACGACGAGCGCAGTGTTGTTGTGATGCCACAGACAGCGTGTGGAGGGGGCGTGTCGGAAAGGGTCAGAGGTTCTTAAAGAGACAGAGGCCTATTTCAAGTCATTTGCTAACGCCATTTTGAAAGAGCAATTTTATATAAGGCAGTTATTCTAATTTACTGCATTGACAGACCAACAGAAGGTTTCGTCATCATTGTAGTGTGATATAGACTGGTGCTATGTGGCTGAAAAAAGCATAATACCCCCTCTTTAAGCTAATTGTGGGTCGGGTTCACTTCCAACGACCACTAAACATCATCTAATAATTTGTTTATTATGAAGAAATATCAGAAATGATATAAATGCCATGAAATGGACATTGTTACCTTGCCGTAGTAGGCAAATGCTTCACCATTCCAGACCAGAGGTGACAAAAAGCTCTATTTACAGGCCCGTGAAGCTGTTTACAGTAAATGGGCATTTGTAGGAACATGCTCAGAAACTATGGCGGACGTAGTAACTTGGGGAAACGTCAGAAATACCCAGATTGCTGTCTTCATCAATACCGTAAGCCTATTCAGCCTGTTGTTGTTTTCTTCATTAGGCAGTTTTCAGCTCGTGCCTCTTATACTCCAGAGCGACTTATAGTCCGGAAAATACAGTAAATGCCCCCTCTTTGGTTTGCTGTGAATCAACAGATTAAAAAAAAAAAGCTGAGTTCAGTTTCAATGGCCACTCCCAAGTCTGATGGAGAAATAACAATCGTGTCCGAGAGGATAGAGGAAAAGTAGGCAGCAGGAGTCATTAGTATGGGACCCGGATACATGAACTCGAGACATTGCGCTAGACCTTCAAGTCTGTCTTTGCTTCCACAGAAGAGGGATAAATACTCTTTGTCTAGCGTCATATTGATACGCAAGCAAAACATTCAGTGGCTGAGGGAAGGCGCCTGAGCAGCACAGACAAGGCTACGACCGAGATAGTACGACTTTACTGCATGACCCAGTATGATAAATAGTGATTTAATTTCATTCTCTAACACTTACCACCAAGTTTGTCGAATCAAGATAATATCACTGCTAAACATGTCAGACAAATAAAGTAGGCTACAAAATCTCATAAGAAAACCTATAACGCCACGAAATGACTCTAAGAGTGAAACGACGACTCATCCAGGAGGTCAACGAACCCAGAATGACGTGTGAAGATCTGCAGCTTCACTGGGCTCAGTCAAAGTCATGACTTTGTTGATGAAAAATGGCATCAACAGAGAGTTTCAAGGCGAAAACTGCTGCTGACAAATAAGAACACAACAGCTATCATTTGCCAAAAAACATCTTTTAGAGAAATGGTCTGTGAAAGTTGAACTCTTGCATTCTTTCTCTTTATAAATGTGATAATCATTTTGGATGCTGCATTTTGCATTCACTCGGAATGTCTTTGCGTGATGCTAATGTTCTTGATGAGCAGAAAGTAAGGCATCAGGAAGGACAGTGTGTCCCTATTCCCTACTATTATATTGGCAGGGCGGGCCACCCAGCCATCAGCGCCCCCTCGCCCTGGCAGGACGATAGCCTTTTATTTTGCAGAGCTAAATCATCACCGATCGTTAAAACGAGTGTCTTTACCAAATCCGTTCCGTAAATCCATTCCGTTTTTTGTTAAAGGGACTATAAGGAGTTTAAAAATGTTAAAATTAAGTATTTTCCTCCCCCTACATGTTCCAGCCATGTCCTAATGTGTAGAATGAGCCCAGACCTGTTCACCACAACTGCCTCTAAAATCCTGAACGGTCACTCAAAAATGTGTCACTTCGGCCCGAATTGCCGTCATGCACGAGCTTAATACAGAAGGTGCAGTTACACATATGGCCTGAGGTGGCAGTAGTGAGTATAAAATGGCGAACTTGCTTCCAGCCCCTTTAAAGGAGAATTACCCCGTTCAATCCAGTACGATTCTGTGTTTTTTAAAGGGGGGGTATTATGCAAAATCGACTTTTTCAAGCTTTACATCATGTTATTAAGTCATTCCCTCATTAAAAACATGCCTGAAGTGTTGCCTTAGCACATTCACGTATTTTCGAGTAATCTGTAAAAACTCCGATGGCGGCCATTTTAGGGATAAAACGCCTGATTCCTTCAGGAAACGCCTCCGACCTCCAGGATACGCCTCCGACCTTTCGTCACCAGCCGAGTAACCAACCACTGCCCCTCAGCAGAACCCCCTCCCCGCAGTGTCTAGTCCTAAGATGTAAACAGAGTCATCATGGAGGATTAGCTTCATGTGTTGTGAACCGGAGCCACAGCAGACTTTTACAAAGACACACATCAGTGTTTCTGTTACCGAAACACCCAGGATTAAAACCGGTGATAAGAACACTTATTTCAGTGTCTGGTTCTGCGCTGGGCCTTGATGATGCATAGAGCCTCCGGAGAAAGCTAATGCTAAGCTAAACCTCGAGTCATCACGTGAAAACGAGAAATATGCACACATAAAGTCAATAAAACCACCACACACATAAAGAACCGTTTAACAATGATCACACACGGAGCCAGGCTTGTTGATTTGGAAGTTTATTGCTCACATTTCATCTACAATGGGTCATAGCCGAGTGGCTTTCTCCCGGAGCTAACAAGCTAGCCGCGACAAGCTAACGGGAAAATTCACTGAATACAAGCAGCATATTATGCATTGAAAACGTCACTAAAACAGGCAACTGCTTGAAGCAGCCTTTATGATGATCACACACGGAGCCTGGCTTGTTGATTTTGTAGTTTATTGCTCACATTTCATCTACAGTGAGTCGTAGCCGAGTGGTTTTCTCCCGGAGCTAAGGCACTATTAGCCACGACAAGCTAACAACCTTCACCTTCACAACATTCATTGAAAACAGGCAGCATATTATGCACAAATAACGTCAATAAAGCAGGCAACTACTTGAAGCAGCCTTTACGATGATCACACAATGAGCCTGGCTTTACACATTTGTGGTTTATTGCAGACTTTTCATCAACAATGAGCTGTAGTCGATTATAACAAGCTAACGGGTAACCTCGAAAAACCACTGTCCACCTGCACAGATAATGTCCGTCTTTGAATCGTATGGGCTCCTGCAGATCCTGGTGTCGTCCATGGGGGTATAGTTAGAGATCCATAGGGCATGGCAGATGCAAAGAGAGAGCCTCCAAACAGCAGTTATTTTTCAGGCAAGAGCCCCTTCCAAGCGTCCGGTGTGGAAGGTTTGTCTCCAAATAATATCCTGTGTGGCCATTGTTCACAAAGTGATAAACAGTAGCTCCTTTCCAACAATAAAAATTAAAATGCACCGATCGTAGTTTCAATACAGTTGAGACAACGAGCGCAGTGTTGTGATGCCACAGACAGCGTGTGGAGGGGGCGTGTCGGAAAGGGTCAGAGGTTCTTAAAGAGACAGGGGCCTATTTCAAGTCTTTCGCTACCGCCATTTTGAAAGAGCAATTTTATACAAGGCAGTTATTCTAATTTACTGCATTTACAGACCAACAGAAGGTTTCGTCATCATTGTAGTGTGCCATAGACTGGTGCTATGTGGCTGAAAAAAGCATAATACCCCCTCTTTAAAGATCGAGTCCGCGTTTTGCACTCAGTGACCCAGGCCATGTGGTCGTGTTTCCTTAAAGGGGCTGGATGCAAGTTCGCCATGTTATACTCACTACTGCCACCTCAGGCCATATGTGTAACTGCACCTTCTATATTAAGCTCGTGCATGACGGCAATTCGGGCCGAAGTGACACATTTTTGAGTGACCGTACAGGATTTTAGAGGCAGTTGTGGTGAACAGGTCTGAGCTCATTCTACACATTAGGACATGGCTGGAACATGTAGGGGGAGGAAAATACATAATTTTAACATTTTTAAACTCCCTATAGTCCCTTTAAGGAGGCTGTGCCAAAAAGATCAGAGAAACAGGGGCAGAGACAGGAGCTGCCACAGAGCGAGTGAGTTTAACTAGAGCGATTAGATGACAATAAAATTAACAGTAAATCCCTTTGGTACTTTGTAAATAAGAAAATCCAACCCAAGCTAAATGTAGCAGTTGAGTTTACCCTAAACCAGGGGGAGGCAAGTTTGTGTCATGGAGGGCCGATTTTCTTCATTTCCAAAACGCCAAGGGCCGCAACTCGCAATTGTAGCCCAAAGTAAAGCACCGTTTTTCCACAAATATAAGTTTTGCAGATAATATATGACCTTGTGCTGTGTTTTTCTGGGAAATGTGGAAATATTGACAGAATTTTCCACATTTTAGAGTCCTTTTCACGTATTTGGTCTCGAATGAATGTTTCTTCAAAATTCTCTTAGGGGCCAAAGGTTTTATGCTGGAGGCCTGACGTTGCCCACCCCTGCCCTAAACTGTTGAGGTGAAGCTGTTGGCATCTTTTTCACATGAAGCTACTGAGGTTAGATAGCTAGTTGGATTTTGTAGAAAGTCTTGTGAACCTTAAATGCTGATTTTGTCTCCTCTTGTTTAAAGCAACACAGACCTAATACATGTGTCCTGTTGGATCATAAACTGTGGAACTCAGTGGTAAACATTAAACATGCATATGAGGAAATATGCATCCTACCAAACCAGTAAACCAAGGGGAAACACTGAACGAGGTATATACAATTTAACGCACAGTGTATTTAGCTTTACTATCCATATTTTTGATTCTGTTGTCTCTATTCAAGTCCCGCCAATATCTTATTTGTACTTTTCTTTTATGACACAGTGCACCTGGCTTCCCTGAACTTTTATATGAGTTCCCCCTTGAAAGTTGGACATGGTATTGCTTTTATGAACAGTGAAGAAGGATCTTATATGAGCCTCATAAGATGCAACTAATACAACCTCCAAAAAGCAATACCAGCCATAGTTTCTTACAGGTTCGTATGACCTGTTTTTATAACCCGTCTAATACAGTGACTAATGCGATTTCGCTGCATCATTAACCGTCAACAACTCCTCACAAATCTATACAGACAACAATTGTGTAGCTCAGTCCAGCCGGCCCAAACAGCCCAACATTAATTTACTGGCTCACTTTATTAGATACTGCACTTTCAATTGTGGGCAAATATTGATCTTGTGACGTACTTTTATACCATAAAATAAAGGCATGCCAAAGCCTGGTTTGTTGTGTGAACCAAAAATCTCCCAAGGATCTGATTCTCGTAATTAATAGCCCACTGTTGTATGCGAGCGTCGTGTTATCTAACCCCCCTATATCCCCCATGGAAATTAAAGCTGTTAGCGCTAACAATAGCCACGTCTAATTTCTTCATAGTCTCTAATGAACAGGGGTTTCTATAGGCTTCCAATAAGAGCTGGAATGCCACCGGGTGCGACTGTGACAAATGACTTTCCCACCTGGTGATACTCATGTGTGTAGCCCCGAACGAATAGCTTAGCGACACCGCTGACGGCCTGAAGGATCACCAGCATCGACGCAGCTTCACCGCTAACATCTGCGGAGCGTGTCCGTGACAAAAGAGCGTTTAAGTGCCGTAAAGGGCTTATTATGTGGAAAGGTCTGGAATAACTTTGAGCTCTAATGATGTGGCGACGATCTGTTTTTAGTTATGTTACTGTGATGTGTGGTGTACACCTAGAATGGGATCAAAAACCTTTGGTAACGCTTTATATTAACTTATATTTACTCTTAACTGAGCATGAGTTCTCCACTTCGACTTTAGCCAAATCTAAAAGCTTCTCGGAAAAAAACCCTGTCAGAATAGCGCCAAAAACGAGAGTTAAAGGGGCTTGATGCAAGTTGGCCATTTTATACTCACTACTGCCACCTCAGGTCATACATGTAACTGCACCTTCTATATTAAAGGTTCTATATCATGCTATTTTAGCCATTCCAAAGTTAAGTATAGGCATTTATAAGATATATTGTACCTCTACCACTATGGAGCACTCATTTTTGTGATTAATATAAGTGTTTTCTGGAGGTATTTTTCGAACCCGGAAGACACAATGCTTCGATTCAGTTAACTCCGCCCCCTCTCTCCGCACATACAACTTTACCGTAAAATAAATAAACAGCAATAAGTGAAATTGCTTCACGATGCAGTTATACGGAGTTGACATCTGCAACACAGCTTCATAAATGGCTAACACACATGCTAATATGCTAACACACATGCTAATATGCTAACACACAAGCTAACCCGCGTTTGGATTGACTCACCGCTCTGGTCCATCGCTGTTTACATTGTGGGACTCGCGTTGGTTATAAAAGATAATCCACTTTGATTCTGGCGAAGGTTCACCAAACATCCATCAGTGACAGTCACAGAAAAACAATATTTTGGTGATAGTCGCTGAATCCCGGAGAAAAAAACAGCTGAGTGGCCTCTTCGTGAAAAAGGTTGAATAAACTCCTCGTCCTCGTAGCCAAACGCGCTTCTTTTTCTCCGTCCGTGACATTATCGTTAGTTAAGAATAAAGAACAGATGTCCAGAATAGATGACAACGAGCTCCATCGTCAGCTGCAGAAGCCACAAACCACTCTGGGGGTGTTTTTGATAAGGAAATAGCATAACAACATGGCTAAAAGCTCCAAAAAGTCAATTTTGCATGATATAGGACCATTAAGCTCGTGCTTGACGGCAATTCAGACCCAAAGAAACCACTTTTTGACTGACAGTGCAGGATTTTAGAGGGGAGGAAAATACTTACTTTTATCATTTTTAAACTCCGTATAGTCCCTTTAATTGAGAATGAAAAGAGCGACAACAACGCAACAAAACGGTTACAAAAAAGACACAAAAACGCAGCAAAACAGGCAACAAAAAAAGTGTTGAAAAAGCAACAAAAACATGAAAAAAAAAGCGCCAAAAATACAACAACGCGGCGATAACGTGATGAAAGAGCTTAGGTCAGTTTTGTTGGCCTTAGCTTTCAAATGACGCATTACACTGGCCTTCACTGTAAGATCCAGTTGGGTAAAGCTGAACTGGAGATAATGTGCTTGGTTATGGCAGGGGTTAAAAGGTTGTGCTTGTTAATATTAATATGGTATTAATAAGCATATACAAGGAATAGGCCTTAACCCTAACCTTAAGCACAAGGGTGTAACTTTCGTCTCAACATTGGGGGGGGGGTTAAGATCCATAATCATGTTATGATTCTCTGTGACAGAATACATGGAAATTCTGTCACCCCGGAAACCTCGAGCCAAATACCAGCAGTTTCCTGCATTCTGGGTCATTTTAGCCCCTGGAGAGTGATCGCCTTTAATTAAAGAGACTGATGGACTAAAACATTAAATCAAGCCATTTTGGTCCCAAACAGTGAGCAGTTTCAATAAGATTATAGACTAATATCATCCAAAGATCATAACTAATAGCTAGAGGCATAATTTTATAGTAACGTTAATTCATTCAAAGTATAAGGCGAGGTATAGTCTATTTGCTTGACATTTAAAAAGACATTATAAACATTATTGCCCGTCAAACCCTCCCACCCCCATACAGTTATCACAATACACACACACACACACACACACACACCCTACCCTTTACTCTACACACAGAATCAAAATCAAGTACATAAGGCTGGGTACCCACATCTTCTTAACAAGCACACCTTAATATAAAGCTACACCAAACTTTCTTTTGTCTGTTCCATCATAAAAAGAAAGTTGTCTTCCACACCATCACTTGCTGTGGGAATGAAGGATTTCTTGTAAATGTGTTTTTTCTGGGCCAGTGTCGTTCTGAAGCATTTGCATAATGGCATCTGAGTGAAAGAGTGATGCAGGGGGTGGGAGGCGTCCTCCGTAAACTGATCGCTTGTATAGTTTTCAGACGGGGATCAGGGATGTTTGATTTTGTTGCCATGGTTTTGTTGGTTTGCTTTGTCTTGTGTTTGGGAGATAATTGAACCAGGAGGAGATATTGTTTTGTGAGGAATCAGATGGTTTTATGAGTGAAGACACGGTTCTCTGCGAGCATACTTATGAGCTTCGTAATCAGTATTCACCACACCTCGGAAAAGAGGAGAATATAGGTTTGACACAAAGCCTCCAGTCACAGATCTGAACCTGACCCTCACATAACCCTAAGAAAGACGCACTGATCTGGGGAACATGAGGTTGACCCACAGGTCAATGCTGCTCTCCTTCTTGAATCGCTTTGATAATGAGATTATACAGTATTTTCCACTCGGATCCAGTCATTTAGCTTTACTTTAATATTTGGCCCCTTTTAACTATAAAGGTGCAATGCCGAGGTGTCAACTTCCTGTGGGGCTCAGTGTCGGCACCTTTTCTCACGGGCTTTTAAGACAATGTGAGATCTTTTGACTTTCACACATTGTCATAAGGTTGTGTATATATATAATACAGTTCTCTTTGTTTTGAGTTCAAATGTGTGGTTGTAAACAGCTTTACTTTGCTTCGTTTGTTGTCAGTGGAGATACACCGATCCAGCTTTTAAGCTTCCGATACCGATACAGGGGTTTGAGTAATAACCAAAAACAAGAGACTTTCTTAAAAGTGGCTGCTGTGACTATAAAAGTGAATGGTCTCTTTTCTCCATATTGTGTGTTACAGATAAATTATATCTATTAATGAACTGCAATGGAAAAACCATTAAACAAGGATCACTTTAATAACTGCTGGAGGAGCAAGTGATCAGTGGAACTCCGCTTTCAATCCAAACTAAGCCTAAACCTAACCCGAAGGATAGTGGAATTTACTACAGGTGTTTTATTGAGATTAATTTAGATAAACGTCCTTGGACAAAAAGGACATTGGACATTTCCTGTAGCGGTCTGAGGCTCCACTGATCATGTGATTCTCCATTGGCTACATTAAAGCCACACCGCGTAGAATTTTACCCAATAAATCAAATTGAAATACAAGCATTTATTTTATGACAGATACTTTCATCATTGAAAAATGCCCCATAAATTTACAAACAGACATTTATGAGGCTCAGCCCTCTTAAGATATGACTGTAAACTTTACCGGGAGTGGGTACGTCTCCAGCTCGTTTCCATGGAGATGTGAAGAAAGGCAGTAGAATTTGAGATTTAAACAGGTTAGGTCCTCATCCGAATCCATTCTTTTATTACACGCTGCAGTAATAGCATTTTCTGTGTTGAGCTGGTCATTAGGAGGTTGTTTTGTTTTGCCTGCAACAGTGTAGTTCAAAATGTTACGCAGTGTACCTTTAAGACCTTAGCATTTTGCGCAGCGACCAACAATACATTTGCGGAGGTTGAAACTAACTCGATTTAGTTGGACTTGGATTCTCACACTTGACATCCGAACTGTGCCACTCTCCAGCTCGTTTGAGGAAAGGCCTGGATGCCCCGAACGGCCCGCGCTCACACTTACACAAACGAACCGAGCCGTGGCCGAGCACGAGGAGTTGTTTACAAGTGTCCGTGAGCAGCAGCAGCGCAACATAATGCGTAAGAAGAAAAAAACCTAAAACAGCTGCGTGAAATAATGTCTACTATGAGCCCCTGTCAAATCTCTTGTCTCCACTTTTCTTTGCATTTTACTACAGATTAACAAAAAGGGCTATGGTGAATATAATAGTCGATTTTAATAAAGCAGAGAAATAGAGAAGTACGCGTCCCTCTGTCCCGCTGAGCTGAGGCGGGGGGTGGAGCAGCACCTGCCGCTCTGAGCCTTTCTTTGGAGTCATATACAGCCTTCAAAAAAAGGCTACGAGAACAGAAGATATGACGCTCAGTTTATGTCATTCATTGCTGCTTCGGCCACTGGTTAAACAGCTTTATGTTGGCGAACTCCTGGAAGTTTACGCTTTACGTTACAACAAAGCACTTAGCAAGAACGCGCACCAAAATCACAAGCGATAAATGCACCCACAGGTTTTATCTGTCCCACTAAAGCCTGATGCCAAACCAGGTACAGCAGCAGAGAAGCTCGGACACAGGGCGGGAGAAGCGCAGCCGCTCCCGTAAAGTCAGCCCGAGACGTGCGTGAAGCGGCCAGGGCGTCGGGAGCGGTATGTGGCCGGGGGTCCGGGGAGCCGCCCGGGAGCAAAGCGGTCGGGGGCCAGGAAGACGAGAGCGAGGCAGCCGCTGCTCTGTTTGATAAATACAGCCTTTTCTCACTGTTTTACGTGACAAATGCACCCGCCCATACAACAGCTGCTTGTATCCGTGCGTGTGCGCAAACACGAGCAACCGAGCCGCGCTCTGGCCCACCTCCTCCAAGCGGGCCAAAGTCCGGAACCGAGTCCGACTCGGGCGCGGATTGATTGTACTCACACTGCACAAACGAACCGGGCTGAAGGGGCTTCCAGCACTCAGGCGCGATTCGGATGGACAAGTGTGAGTGCGCCCTTAGTTGGTGAAAGTTGTTGTTGTTTTTAAATCGGTGAGAGCCAAAACCGGTATCGTTCAGTATCGGATATTTGTAGCCGATTCCCAATATCGTATTTTTTCCCTGTATCGGCTCCGATATCTGATACCGGTATCGGCTCGGCGCATACAATTGTCATACTTTTCATTTATGACTTTCAGCCTTCATTTGTTTAAAGGGGCTGGAAGCAAGTTCGCCATTTTATACTCACTACTGCCACCTCAGGCCATATGTTTAACTGCACCTTCTATATTAAGCTCGTGCATGACGGCAATTCGGGCCGAAGTGAGACATTTTTGAGTGACCGTACAGGATTTTAGAGGCAGTTGTGGTAAACAGGTCTGAGCTCATTCTACACATTAGGACATGGCTGGAACATGTAGGGGGAGGAAAATACATAATTTTAACATTTTTAAACTCCTTATAGTCCCTTTAAGTGTATTTCATATAAAGTTGGCACTGCTTCTACCACATACTCAAATCTAAATACTACATAGACAAATACTGATGTACTTATCTCACATGCTTCTCCCTTATCTCCCTCAGAGCTTCTTCGCACGTCCACGGTGTCCTTCATGGAGCTGTCTCCGAGCCGCAATCACTCAGGGGTCAAGAACGAGGCAATGAAATACGGTAAGACTCCTTCGGCTTATCTGGTGTAGCTTTGAAAAGGAAAAGACTTGTAGGTTGCATTTTTAATTGGCCCTTGTGCCCTCTGTCGAAACGAGAGCAATTATGCGGCACAGGCGTTACTCAATAACGACTCAAATTACGAAATGCCAAGAGAAGTGGATTGCAGCGAGCGTTTTGTTTATAGTGTACATAATGGTAGATGTGAGTCTTACATTGGTCCTTTGTAAACTGCTTGTGTTCAATTACTTAAGTTTTTCCTGATTTTGCTTTGTTGTTGTTGTTGTTGTTCCACATGGAGACATTATGAGAGGAGTTCATAACTGCTTTGTCTTGGATTGTGGAATTAGGCCTGGGTACAGTTTCCTTTTTTTCTATGCCAGTACTTGTTTATATGATACTGATACCTGAATGATACTTTTCCCGATACCTATACTAAAATATTTGTCATCTAGAACCAGAAACGGAACAATAATGTGTGGAAGATCTGCATTTACAATTATCGGGTTCAAGGGGGAATAATTTGGGGGAAATTGTGGTAAAAGTCAGGAAAAAATGTGGAATATAAATTGGGGGAATGGGAAAAATGTAAGGAAATGGAAAAAAAAAAAGATGGGGGCAATAGGGAAAATATTAGTAATAAAAACTGAGAAACAATTGGGAAAATGAGAAAATATTGGGGCAAAAATAAGAAAACGTTGGGAAAATGTGGCAAAAAAATTGGACAAATAAATAGGAGGAAAAAAAAGGGGAAAAATGGGGGAGGGGGGAGACATTTATTTGAGCTGATACAGCCAAGTTACTTCCTGTCCCTGGACCAACAGCATCAAAACTTTGATTGGGTTAAGATTTTTTTTTCTGCTTTTGATACTTGTATTTTTTCGATACCGGTAGTACCTAAACTTTTTATTCCAATACCATGCTAGTATTGTTTAGCGGTGCCCAGCCTTATATGGAGCTCCTTTCCTGTCATTTTCGTCATAAAATTGTCACTAGTGTACGATTTATACCACATTTATATCCCAGTGAACTATAGTAACGATTAAAAAAACATGAAAACTTGCCATTTGCACTTTGAAGTATTATTTTTGGAGTGTTAAAGGGGACATATTATGAAAAATCTTTTAATATGGTGGCTCCCTGTGTAGTCAGGGTGCTACTGATTCACGCATGCCTGAGTGATCCTAGCTTGGCACGAGCCAGACTGATCCTCCATGTTCAGAGATACATGGGGATACAGTCTGGAATTGTAGGATTTGAATCTCACAGACTCCGGCTAAACCAAGACGAGCCGATCATAGCACGGGAGGCGGGAGTTAACGGTGCGTCTTCTTCTGCGCTAGGATTTCCCATCAACCAGTGCTCCTCCTGTAACCAAAACAGTGAAGATGGCGACCGCGACACAACAATCTTTTACCAGTGCCCTTTGTTCTGTTTCAAATGAGCTGGGCCGTTTCTCAATCTGTGTACTTGTGCGGACTTCTGTGCTCGTGGACTCGTGAAACGTCATCACGCGCAGCCCAAGTCCTGTTCCAATTCAAAGTTCGCTTCTCAGCAAGTTCGCTGTAAATCCCCGGATGAGAACTTGCTCCGCCCGTTTTACCGAGGATGCATCAGAGGAGACTTGTGCGTTCTCCGCCAGCTATATTTCCCACAATCCGTTTCGTTTTGAGCATGCGCCTCACCGCGAGCCCCCCCTCCTCCTCAGCACTGAGCCTCCAGCTGAACTACAGCTGATCGCGCGCATGTAAATAAACGCGGAGATGTTCCCGGTTTAAGAGTCTTTTATCCTCAGAGACGTGTCTCCTGCTCAAGATGGTTTTCTGAGCAGAAGTGTGGAAACAACTTTGAACATGCTTTCATTTTCTCACAACATCAGTAACAGTTTCATTTAAAATCTTAACGTCATGAACAGGTCATTGAGGACAAATGCATTTTACTTGTACATTGTTTTATATAGGGGGCGCTGCAGACACATCTTTATATGGGAACTTCAAAAACAGTTACATATTTTAAAGTCTAAATTGTTTGTTTGTTTTTTCAGAATAATTTGCAAACCCCCCAAACAAGTTCAAATTTGACCTATTTGTTTTTTTATTATTATTGTTTCAGTTTGCACATCAGATTTTTTAATGACTTTCCACATAGCGCCTTATTTATAGGCTATAATTGTAAAAAAATAATAATGTGAAATTGTCTAAAATGTAAACATTTATGTTTTTTTTATTGCAAAAGTGTATAATTTATGTCTTTAAAAACATATTTCCTCTTCGATTGCAGTGTCACCCTTTTAATTTCATATGAGGTGATTTAATGTTCTAAAAGCTCACAGCCCTGTGTTCAGGAGCTACTTCCTGTGATGTCATCGAGTTCACTCGTTCCAAACGCTGAAAAAGCCGAGTCTACACTCGTGAACTCCTCAAGTCCGTTCTCCGAGTCTGTACCCGCAAGTCCGTACCCGGGAGTTCACAAGTACTGAGTACGCATACTGGAGATTGAGAAACGGCCCTGGACTTGTCCTTAAAGGGGCTGGAAGCAAGTTCGCCATTTTATACTCACTACTGCCACCTCAGGCCATATGTGTAACTGCACCTTCTATATTAAGCTCGTGCATGACGGCAATTCGGGCCGAAGTGACACATTTTTGAGTGACAGTGCAGGATTTTAGAGGCAGTTGTGGTGAACAGGTCTGAGCTCATTCTACACATTGGGACATGGCTGGAACATGTGGGGGGAGGAAAATACTTAATTTTAACATTTTTAAACTCCTTATAGTCCCTTTAAAGCCACAGCAAGAAGCTGCTCTGAGGACTTTGACCACGCGTGGACGACAAACAATCATGGCGGAGGACGTGAACACAAAGTATAGGTTACTTTACGCTCGTTAGCCCCGCCTCCAGTCTCGAATTTGGAAATTACATCCCATTACCACAATTCCAGACTGTCTTTTATATGTATTTATAAATTTATAAATACATGCCAGGCTAGAGGAATCCTGCTCTGCCCAGCCTTTGTGTGTTCTGTCTCTGGAAATCTCACTAATGTCCCCTGCCAATCCAGGAAGAGTCTTGCTGTCACGTAAACTTTTTTAAATGTGTTTTTTTTTCATAAAATTGAGAAAAACATTTTTAAACAAATCTCTCACACAGCTGCTCACTGCCTCCCTCAGTAAACAAACACGCTGCTGGAAAACACGACCGCTAACTTTGTTTTGCCGCTGTTGTGCAAAGGTTTACGGGCTCATTTTCATCTCCGGATTATTACAATGTCTCCACGAGGGAAATGTTTCTTTGGATGTCAAGGAGGAGCAACATTTTCAAGTTTCCAGGCCACGGCACGAGGCGAAATACCAAAATGCTCTTTTTTTGTGCACAGCATTTTTACCGATGAAAGCTTTATAAAAACAAGGACTTAATGGGCAGCAGAAAAACACGCAGTTTGTGTCAAACCTGGTGCAGTCCCATGATATAAAACGCTGCTACTTCCCCAGAGCAACAGAGTAAAAACTACAGTCCATTTGGGTAATGTAATGTGCACTGAGAGGCTAACTGTGCCTAACGCTACATGTCTCATAAACAACATTATCGTGAGAAAACTCTCCTCGTGTTTGCCTTTCGTCAGTAACAGGACAGTGCCTTTATTCACCGTTGCGTTTTACATTCATGGCGACTGATTGTGTGACCATTTTGTTGATGGTTTGGTTTTGTTTGTGAGACATTTTCGCCTTGACGCTGTGTTTTGAAGACATTTGCTTCGGGGCAAGGCTGAGTCCATTCAGCGGGCTCTGGACCGAACATGGATGACTCCTTTCTGTTTTCAAGGTCAATATTGCCTCTTGCAGTGTTTAAAGTGTTGAACAATGTTGTATGTGTGTAATAGATGATCACAAAATGGCAGAAAAAATGGCGTAATATGTCTCCTTTAAAGAAGTAACTTGTTTACCTTAATAAATCCTTTCCGTCGTCCCTCTGGGGGTAATACAAGTGTTGATGGGATGATTGGAGGGTCTTTCATCTCCCTCTGGTGTGTCTGGCCAGAAAACCACAATTGCAACGTCGCTGCCACCGGGTCGGAGTCACCAAGACACACTAATGGAATAACAAAGAGAAGCTAACAGGCTAACGGGCAAAGCTAACTGGGGGCTAGCACCACTTAAATAGTATTTACAGCAAAGTTTGAGTGAAAAATATTCTCTCCATTGTGTAATTGGATGAACAATATCCCTCTCTCCCTTTGTCTTTTCTGTCAGCGTAGTATTTACTCTGAGGGACAATTAATGAGTAAAAAAACGTAACATGCTACGACACCTGCAGTGGCGCTTATGGCCTCTAGGGTCACGAGTTACTTTGTACTGCTTTAAAACAGTACAGTATAAATGATGGAATAATTAGTGATTTAACCTCTTAACCCCCACCTGAACCACCTTACCCAAATCTAAAAGTGTCTTGGCGTGAGATCTATAGGCCAGTGTAACATCTCATGTGAAAGCTAAGACCAACAAAACTGATCTAAACGGATATTTTTTTCCTTACGTTGTAGCTGTGTTTTTTAAACTTTTTTTAATCACTTTTTTATGCTCTTTCGTGGCTTTTTTGTCACATTTTTGCCACCTCTTCTCATATTTTGGTCATTTTTTTGTGGCTTTTTTGTTTAGTTTGTCATTACCCAAATCTAAACGCTTCTTGAAAAACAGAGAAAATGTCAGTATTTTTTTGGCATTTTCATTCTCATTTTCCTCTCGTTTCTGTCCCTATTTTGACACTTTTTTCAAGATGCTTTTAGATTTGGGTAAAGCCAAATTGGGAAAAATGTGCTCCATTCAGGTGGGGGGGTAAAGAGCTTAACTTTTGATACGAGTGAATCATCTAAACACTCCCAACATATTACAGCTGATGCTTTTATCGCCTTTGTCTGAGCCGAGTAATTTTAGCTCCATAAAACTGACGACATTTGCAGCCAAGACACACTTGTTCTAACTTTGCAGAGAGATGTGATGGTCCTATTATAAAAGTGCCGTGTCTTTTGTGATGACTTACCAGGCGGCGTGTGCGGTCATTACCCTCGGTCTGAGTGACAGTTGGGTGAATTGGCAGATCTCGGGCCATTAGGCTGGAGGAGAAACGTGAGAGCGCAGACACCGTCCACTACAGTAGGTGTTGCATCATGTGCAGCACATTGAGCCGAGTATTGTGAAGAGTGACCATCTGTCCACTGTCATTTCAGTGTGCGGGTTTGGACATGGTGGAATATAATTACTATTACTCGCCAAATGTACTTAGTTTATACAGTGAGCTGGGACTGCCAGAGCAATCACTGTCGAGTATACACAGTAAGCTAACAGCTTCCTGCTCACACTGAAAAATGTAAGGTTGTTCTAGAGCCGGCAAAGAAATAATCACTATTTTCATATTGATTTCCCAGGCTACTATAAAATTCCTTTGCAAACAAAAACCTCCTGTAGTTAGAGCTGGTCTGCAAGCATATGTGGAAATCAATGCTGTGGCTGCGTTGTTGGTAGTTTTTTGCTGGTTTGCCGGATTTGTTCCAGTCTTTATTCTACTGGACGTGTTTTTGTGCTCAAAAATGTGCTCAGTGCACTGACCGAAATGAAAACATGAACCATTAAGGTGCATTTGACATTGATGTGGTTTAAATGTTTAAACGTTACTACAATAATCGTGATTATTATTTTTTATATAATCGAGCAGCCCTAGTTGTGAGTATAAAATGGCTAACTTGCATCTAGCCCCTTTAAATATTAAAAATATCTTAATTTTGCCTCGAGAAATCGAGGCATTAACTATGTCTCCGAGCTGGCCTGGTGTCGCCTCGGGGTCCCCCCAGAACAGCTGGAGGAGGTGTGCGTGGACCGGGAAGTCTGGGCATCTCTGCTGAGACTGCTGCCCCCGCGACCCGGCCCCGGATAAAGCGGAGGAAAATGGACAGACGGATGGATGGATGGATGGATGGATGGATGGATGGATGGATGGATGGATGGATGGATGGATGGATACTTTTGCCTCGAGAAATGGTGAGGCATATTGTAATTCGGTGTAAAGCAGTTTTGGGCCTTTCTTCTGTTGTTATTTCAGCAGGAGATTCAGATAAAGTTGCATTATGTGAACTCTCAACAGTTTGGACCTGGAAGTAGCTTATTATTGTGTGAGATTTCGCACTTAAAACAGTACTAAGTAACTTATTTACCTCTGTAAATCCTTTTTCGTAGTCCCTCTGGGGATAATACAAGTGCTAAATGGATGATTGGTGTCTCTGGCCAGAAAACCCTGCTTGCAACTTTCCCACCTCCGGGTCAGAGTGACCAATACACACTTATAGTATCACGAAGAAGAAGCTAACAGGCTAACGGCCAAAGCTAAGCTGTACAATATCCCTCTCTCCCTTTGTCTTTTCTGTCAGCGTAGTATTTACTCTCACGGACAATTAATAATAAAAACACAACATGCTACGACACCTGCAGTGGCGCTTATGGCCTCTAGGAGCACGAGTTACTTTGAACTGCTTTAGCAAACGTATAACCCTTGTGTTGCCTTCGCGGGTCATTGACCCGCTGTCGTGTTCCGGGCATTTGGATGCAAGGTGACACAAGGGGGCGCCCTTCCAACCTTCTCAGTGTAAATGTGAGTTGACTTTCTTCAGAGTGAGACTTTAGGTCCGACACCATGAGTGACAGTAACATGACGCGAAATACAGTGAGCTCTTTGTTTGCAGTAAAAAGGCTGAGGCCTCATTGCTCTTCAGTCACAGACTGAGAAGTGAAGAAGGAAGTCATGGAGCTTCTGCTTTAGTCAGAACTTCAGACTTCTGCTGCATGTAAGAGTCATATCCTATTCTGAAACTCAAATATGTAGTAGAAACATGTGTGGAAAATTATTATTACAATTACAAATCGTGTATCTAATCAAAAAACAAATCCAGGTAATTTGTATCTGCTGTAGAGTCATGTTTGTCCCAGTTCCTCTGAGTCGTGGTGCAGCAGGACTGATGTGGACAGATGTTACAGAAGAAGCTTGTGAGGTTCATTTCTTCAACAGTTACTATAGCAGCTATTTTCTTCAAAGTTAAAGTAGATCTACTACAGTCCTGTCCACATCTGTCATGGTCCACCATGACCCACCATGACTCAGAGGAACTGGAACAAACATGACCTTACAGCAGATACAAATGGTTAGGGTTTGTTTGGGTTTTCTTTTTTAGAATGAGAGTAATTTTTTTTTTTAAACTATTTTTTTGATTAGATACAGGATTTTCAAATTTTGTAAATGTAATAATAATTTTCCCATACAGTATATTATGTTTTTACTATAGATTTGAGTTTCAGAACATGATATGACTCTTACATGAAGTCTGAAGTTCTGTCTATAGCACAAGCTCCATGACTTCCTTCTTCACTTCTCAGTCTGTGACTGAAGAGCAATGAGGCCTCAGCCTTTTTACTGGAAACAAAGAGCTCACTGTATTTAGCGTCATGTTACTGTCACTCATGGTGTCTGACCTAAAGTCTCACTCGTCTCACTCTCACACGCCCCCTTGTGTCACCTTGCATCCAAATGCCCGGAACATACCAGCGGGTCAAAATGACCCGCGAAGGCGACACAAGGGATAAGGAAGTGAAACTATAAACATCACAAAAATGTCAAACTGGGTAAAATATTGATTATAATTGTGTTAACTATGTTATGGCAAAAAAATGTGTCATATGCATTTGTCAGAAAATTTCCTGTGACGTATTTTTTACAAGATCTCGCAGCCCTAGTGCTATATCTGTACATATTACCAGATGTTGCCAAGAGTGGATTTTGGAGTAAGACCCCAGAACATTCATAGTGAACTTACCACTATTGCACTTATAGCAGAAGTCACAAGAATTACCAGTATGTTGTTCAATACTTTCAAAAACAAAACAAAATGTACAGTTTTGCATTAGATACCCTACCTTTGGACCGACACCTCTTGATTAATGACAAATTGCATTAAGTTTCTCTTGAGCACAGACTATTTCCTCCTCTCACGCTGATTGGCTGACGGCTCTGATTATGCATCCATGTGTAACTAATGGAAAAATCACATGGAATACTGATAACTGAGGATGAAAGGTTTGTTAATTATCACATGCATCACACTACTACTACAGTACACCTCAGTAGTAGCTATAAATCACCGTTACCCGCTAATTTAGTACCAATGAGACTGACGTGTCATCGCCCCCAAAGTCAACCATCCCACCGGGAGCCGGCGAGATCACGCACGTGTAACCCCTCTGCGATGCTGCACGCACGGCTCTCGCTTCTACTGTAACGCCGGTCGATAGATAATTTCTGAGCAACTCCGGAGCATCCTGCTTTTGTTGTTTCTATCTCTCGGTGCAATCTTACGACAGACGCCCCGAGAGCGCCCTGTCAGAGTGAAGGTGACGGGTTAGACAGACAAGTGGCAGGGTCGGAGCGGTAATAGTGGTCGGAGCAGGTGCAATATAGAAAGACACGGGATTAATCTTAGAAAAGGAGATCCCACAAGAGCATGTTGCAAGACCAGCGGACCCATTTTCTCGCCAGTTAATTACCAGCGCCCTTGAAAGGTATACCCACCGCTTAGAATGAAGTGTCAGTCTTAATATTGGTACCTTTTCTGGCTAGCACGGCTACCGGAGCAAGCCTTCTATTTTCCTTTTATCTACTTTGCGCTTTCTGCCATTTCTTTTGTTTTCCTTTCATACCAAATCATTCGTACTCTGCATCCTCTTTTTGCTGAAGTTATGTCTTGTCCTCTGCGTAAACTTTTGTAACTCTTGGCACATTAGAGGATTTCAAAAGCCTCCGGTCCCCTCCCTGTGAACAATGCCATTCATTTCATAGTGTCTGAACTACATTAAAGATTCTATAGCTGGCGGAGGAGGATGAAGGCTCTGTTATATCTTGAACACGTGAAAAAATGTCTGTTTAAAGAAGATTGCTTGTACGGTGCTTGAACGCTATGAAAGTTCCTTAACAATTAGTCAGGATGTATAGAAGCGGCAACAGCGGTTCAAGTATAGGGGTCGTGTTTTGCTGCGTTCCAGGCGTTTGGTGACTGGTCGGTTTCCAAACAACAACGGATCTGATTTCAGATGTGAGTTTAGTACAACAATGGCAGTTCCTATGGAGAAGTGTAGCTGAATGATAAAACTTTTCTATTTCACTTGAAGAGCAGCTGCCAGTGCAACTCTATGGGTAAGAAACCGTGTTTGAAAGTAATGTTTAAAAAGAAAATGTCCAAATGTTGTCTTCATCAGCACACGAGAATTTCAGTTCAGCCCGCACACTAGATATAGACTAGGGCTGCAACTAACGATTATTTTGTAATCGATTAATCTATCGATTATGTTTGCGATTAATTGCTTGGCTGTGAATGGTGTAGGAAAATGTCTTTTTTTAATTTTTTTTTATCACATTATAGCTTAAGTGGCGCTGTTTGAGGATGTGTTGATGGAGTAAACTAAAGAGAAATGTTTTTTGAAGGTTCTATTAAGGAAATTTACAATGTACAAAACACTACAGACTTAATATAAAATCAAAGTAGGTTTTCATCAAAAATACTAAATTTTGTATGTCATTTTTGCTTCATTTTAGTCTGTGTGAACCAGAAAACGATTAATTGATTACTAAAATAGTTTTCGACTATTTTAATAATTGATTAGTCGTCGATTAATCGATTAGTCGTTTCAGCCCTAATATAGACCACAGGGTTTAGCTTGGCTCAGTCCCTCCCCTCTATTAAAGGCGACTCTCACCTGTCGATAAACAACTTTGCAGTATTTATAGTTATTTTTTCTGGTTTTCTGTTCTGTTTTTTTTCTGTCCCGTGAGAGGAGTGCCTTGGATTTGTTTGTTTTTTTGAGTCTTAGTTCCCCAAACACCAAAGAGCACCTTCCCCCAAAAACATTTTTTTTTATTGACTTCCTGAGCCCTTTGTCTAGTTGTTTCCTAAACATCTTTGTCGTTCTAAGCCTTTGTAGTTCTAGTTGTTAGTCCTAACAACCTAACTCACACCTGAGTTTCAGCCGGAACAGCCCTCTACTGCTAATTACCTGCATATTGATCTGTCCTGGGCTGAGTTTCATGTGAAGTCTATCTGATGAACGACGCTTGGTCTGAAACGTTATATCTTTTGGTGTGAGTACTAGGGCTGCTCGATTATTGAAAAAATAATAATCACAATTATTTTAGTCATAATTTAAATCACGATTATTCAAACGATTATTTGTTGACTTCAAAAAGAACTCTTTATTTTATTTATATATTTATTAATAAAAAAAACTACTGAATATTTTCTGTTTTCTGAACAGTCATAAAAGTACAAATGATTTCAAGTTTGCCTCGATTAAGGAGAGGTCTCTGTTTCACACCTGCCCCCTGCTGGCCAGCCCTCACACCTGCACAAGTAAACTGAGCAGCGCAGCCTGATGACATCATCACACAGCGCTGTTTGTTTTTGTGTCAGGCAAAAGCATGAGCCATGGCACGAGAAATACGAAGGGAAAATAATCCATGAAATAATGCAAGTCTGCTTTGCAAAAAAAAATAAAAAAATCCCCCAAATTTTGTAATCGTTTAGTGTAATAATCGAAATCGTAATCGAATTTCAATGAATTGCACGGCGCTAGTGAGTACACATAAAACATTTGGGAGTTAATACGCAGTAGTGCTGATTTTTTTCCTATTGCATTTTCTGGGCAGAGTTTCAGCCTCATTAGCATGACCGAGCTCTCCAGGCCTGGAGGGAAGGAGATTGTTATACAGTGGGGAAAAAGGTGAAATCTGAGTCCGCCATTCCTGTTCATGGAGAGATTTTCTTTCTTCACAAAAAAAATATCCTTTGACTCCTCTTTCAAACCAACATTTTTCTTTATAACTACAAAAACCTGGAACTAAAAAGAGGTTTACCCACAGGTGAGAATAGCTGTTAGTAGAGGGGCTCCTCCCTGTGGTCTATATCTGGTCTGTGGGCTGAGCTGGAACCTTAGTGCGCTGACGAAGCCCTTTGGATGAGAGGTGAAACGTTCGACACAACCGTCATTGCAGATGGACAACTCCTGTACGACTGAGCACCTACACAGACATGTCTTTAAATATCGTCGTCACCACTTTTGGACATCATTATGAGGAAGTAATTAGACCATAGTTCATATGTGCTGGAAGAGATGACTTTGAACTTTGTGACAGTTTTTGTTTCATGTGAATTGGCCCAGGATTTACAGAGACATTAGCATTCGACTAGAACACGGCATTTTGACAGTTACCATAGTTACAGCTGCTCCACCTCAATTATAAACCGGCCGAGCTCCACTTCCGGGTCTTTAACCCTATTCACTCTAATGGGATTTTGCTGATTTTAACGAGCCGACTATAATGCTCTTTTTAACATCACAGAAATATCACATCAGTTTCTTTAGTATTGCTTTTCTGGCATTAATTATCAAATAATTTTCTCCACACACAATGAACGTGTATTTGAAATATAAAAAATATCTTCATTTTGTCTGGAGAAATGGTGAGCTATATTATTCCAATCAGGTGTAAAACAGTTTGGGGTCTTTTTATCTGTTGTTACTTCAGCAAGAGATGAAAAAAGTTCATTAAACGCTAGCATTTAATAAGTCAATTGTTTTTTTTTATTGCAGATTTATTATAATCTTCCATAATTGCTGTCTTTGTGTCATTGTTTGACTCTTAACAGTCCTCAGTGACCACTTAGTACCCCCTGTCCCAACAGACCCGACCTTCAGATCACCCCAGCTAAAGCCTGCCCGCCTTTAGACCCTATTTGCACTTATTCTCAGAGGATTCTAAACCACCATCAAACACAGGCCTCTGTCCTCTCCCTCCGCCACAGACTAACTGCCTGCTGGACAGGGGCCCTCAGACCATCAGCACGGCTATTGATTTTGGATTTCAGGCCAGTTTTATTAACCCTCAAATCACAGCCAAACGGTCTCTTCTCAGATGGTTCACAAATGTGTTGATGTGTAGCTCACTCGCCCATTTTTTGCTGGAAACCAAATTCACAACAGTAATATTGGGGGCAGGTTAGGCAAGACAACTTTTTCTTTGTGATAGAAGCACCAAATGTGGCACAATGGACTGGAATGCGCTCTGGGTCAAAAAGCCTGTTAGCCACCAGAGATGTAATACAAAAGGAATTTTCTTTCTTGTTTAATCTGCTAGAATGTAATTTTTAAACACGTAAAAAATCCCAGATCCAGTAGGTATAATGTGTGTGACCTCAGCATAATCCTTGGAATGAAGCAGTTCCCAAAGCAGAGTTGTTTTGGTCCTGGACTGAGCAGGGCTGAGCTGGACCAAAATATTATGAACTCAACAATTGCAAAATGACACCCATGTTGATTTTTATTTATTCATTCATGGATTTATTTATGGCTAAACTGTCCATTTCTCAAACAGGGCAACATTTTCGCCAAATTTGGTCCTTGAATCACTAAATAAACATAACATTTGGTCTAAATCTGCTCCACGATATGTAGCCGTTTTCATGCGGACGCTTCTTTTTATTCTTGTTTTATCAAATCTATTCTTGCAGCGGAGCAAAGCAAAATAACAAGGTTCAAGGTATTTTTATTTGTACCAAAAGGTAAATTTGGTTGGTAAAAAGTGAGATGGCACCACACACAGATACAGACCAACATACAATAGAGACAGATATAAGACAGATCAGTGCGCAGCTAAAAGGCCTGGAATGTCGTGGTTTGGAGGTGCGAAGGTGGAATGAGGACCCAGATGCAAGCAGCCAACCAAAATACTGAAAATAAATTTAATGGAACAAATCCAAGGACAAAAATGCAAAAACCAAAAACTCACAAAACTGAACCAGGACACAGACATGAGACACAGACATGAACGACAATGATCCAACAAAGACAAGGGAAAACAGAGGGGTCTAAATACACAAGGAACAGGGAACAGGTGAAACACATTAGGGCGGGGCAGGTGATCAACAAAGGGGAAGCAAAGCAAAATCACAAGGACAGAACAGACAAGTCAAAATAAAACACTAAGGACAAGAACACCAAGCAAAATCAAGGGGGAACTGAACATAACAGACAGAACCGTGACACTGGAAGACAGTTTTAAAAAATGAAAGCGTTTTAAGGCCATCCACAAAATACAATATGTAAATAGAACAATGGAGCAACAATCATTATGTGATTAATTGAATACAGAATTAGAACAAGGTCACTTATTCCATTCCACTATTTCCATAACGGTTAGTTCTGCCAACTTGGACTTTGAACCTTTTACCAGATGGGAGCAACTGAAACTCATCATTCATGGGATGAAGGCCATCTTTGGAAATGGAAGACGCCATTCTCAGAAGCTGTTTATTATATAAGGCTTTGTGAAGCCTTTTGTGCTGTTGTGAAAGCATTGGCATTCCTGCTTATATGTGTGAATGATGTGTGATGTGTGATGTGCCATATTGCCTTTGCTCTGCCTGATCCCGTCAGAGCTCAGAAGCCAAGCAGAGAAGAGCCTGGTTAGTACTTGGATGGGAGACTGGGGAAAACACCAGGAAGCCTGGGTGAATCCTGGGCAGCTGTGGCTACAATAGTAGCTCACCACCATCAAGTATGGAGTGAATGAATAATGCAATGTATATTTATATCTATATACATGCATTTCAGTCACGTGACTTCTGTAGTTCTAGCCGCCATTTTGAAAACCGCTGGCTAGTGCAACAGTATCTATCTGCGTCTCAACTAGTTGAATTCAGCTGAACAGATACACAATGAAGCAGGGCTGTGCAATTAATCGAAATTCAATTACGATTTCGATTATTACACTAGACGATCACAAAAATAGCATAATCGAGAAAAAAACGATTATTAAGGGAGCCCTCCCATCCAAAGCGCAAAAAGTCCGTCCTGTGTGGTTTGTGCGTCTGATCTGCTGAAATACCAGCACATCGTGATAGAACTGTAAATAATATCGTGCTAATATTTTTTATACCTAACTCTTGAGAAAACGCCACTGTTAAGAGCTCACCTTGTGCTGAAAGGAGAACAGCTGTTTTAGAAGCCTCGACATCCTTGGCCCAGGCACTGGTTTTGCTTAGTAGAAAAGTCTAAAACTCTTCTTCAGGAGCAGATCAACGGAGCTCAAAGCAAACTCTTATTATTTCATGCAGATGTGATGATTCTTTCTGTTCCCTTCGCAGTTCACGAGCTAAAGGCTCAGGCTTTGGTTTGACATAAAAACATTAGCGCTGTGTGATGATGTCATCAGGCCGCGCGGCTCTGTTGGACAGGTGTGAGGGCTGGCCAGCAGGGGGCAGGTATGTCTTATAGGATTAGTTTAGAAACGTGAGCATATAAAAAAATATATATATTATTGTCCAAAGAAAATGTAGTAAAATGAATAAATAAAATAAAGATTTTTTTTTAAGATTTAAAACTTTACTAAAATAATCGTGATTATTATTTTTTCTATAATCGGGCAGCCCTACAATGAAGATCAAAACCTTGGGATTTAATCCTTACCAACTGTCTGGAATTTTTTTTAACGCCACTTAAAACCATAGACTGTAGAAAATAATGGACGTCTTATGCTCACTCCTCCCCGTTTACCAGAATGACCACGGCCGTGGGGCAATTCATGGCGGATTTACAGGCTCCCCCTCCCCAGCTCTGACGAAGCATGTTCCTAAAAAGGACATACGGGCGGGATTTTCACCGTAGACTCGGCCCTTGCGTGACGTGTAGCTCGCGCTGCTCCAATGCTAACAGTCCGAGCCTCGTTAAATACGAGATTTCAAAAAATCATATTACGAAAACCAGCCTGGTTTCATATATTGTTATTAACCCAGCGTTATCTCAGGAGGAAGATCTAGCCTAGTCTAGCGTTGGAACAATTGAAACCAGGCTTTAAAGTAGTTTTTAACGTGTCTAAAGTCCAATGCTTTTCAATGGGGGCCTAGCGGCGATATCGAGGTACTGCAGCAACGGCGGAGCAATGGCGGCCCCCACGTTTGTGGTCAAAAAGCAGGGCAGCCAGCGGCCATTGCTTAAAACCAGTGACAGTTCGCCGTATCTAACGCTTGCGGATCTATCTACATTTATGTTGTCCATAATCCCTCTCCATACTCTGGTGAAGCCGGACTATCACTGCTTTATCTTAGGATGTGTCACGGATGCTCAGATACATCAGGTGAAGGAGCGCAAAATGTTCTTTTAAATAGTAAACAAATAAATGTATCTAGCTGTCTTTTGCGAACGTTAGCATGTGTCGGCACTCATCTCTCTGAAACAGTAAAGCTATGAGGGTTGTTTTATGTATCTACTATGAGTCGTGTTTTTTTTTAATGGTTTTATCAGCCATGTATCGGTGTAATGTTAACAAGAGAAGTGTGTTTACGCTGCTCTCCCCGACGGGCAGTTCACACGGGTCAGTCGGCGACATTTTAACCTCTTACCCCCCGCCTTAACCGAGCCCATTTCCTCCAGTTTGGCATTACCCAAAGCTTTTCGACTGGACCTTACAGCCTAGGCCAGAGTATACTCATGTAGGTAAACGGATAGCCGAGCGTTTGTTTGTAGCCTAGCCTCGTTTAGTTACATTGTTTCCGTGTTGCTTCACTTACCTGTACTGGGTCTTTAGGAAGCTTGTAGAAAGCAAGTCCCTTTTTTGAGACAGGGTATTGCGCATCCCACAGGCGGCAACAGGCGGATGGCATAACAGCGGCGTTCGGTGCTTCGTTATTCAAAATGGCCGCCACAACAATGCGTGACATTGAATACTCAGCTGCTCAAATAAAAAAGAAAGAAGAAAGAAAGACATCACATGAAACGCATGTATAGAACCTATGCATTATTCTTATTATGTAACTATTTTTACTCTTATTACAATTATTTTCTTTCAATAATATGAACCAGAATCCTATGTCCTTAATAAAGCTTGAATGAATGAGTGCAGTAAAAATGCTGGCACTGCTTTAAATGGCCTTAGCGAGGAGTACAGGGAGTACAGGGAGTACAGGGTCAGAAGTGTGAAGAGGACTGAGGCCCTGAGCTGCTTTGTGGCAGGAGTTTTCACTTAAAAAAGTCCCTGATTCCAAGTGTAAATGGTCTTTTATATAACGCTCACATTTAATTTACACAATGATATTGAAGCATATTGATATTGTTTGTCGATGGCGTGTTCATGCGTTCACTGCCAGATTTGAACCATTGAACCAATTCCAACTTGTGAATAACATTTTGAACTACTGGTCCGCACTTGTTTGTGAGACGGAGCAATAATTATTTCTAAATCACGCAACAACATTTGGGTCGGCGTATTACATGTGTTCAAAGCTTTGCATATTTTGATAATGAGAACATATACAAAGTGGCAGCCTATAATTTTATGTTGGATTTAATTTGTGTTTCCCCCCGAAAGAGTGGAATGAAATTGCGGCAAACAGTGTAGCGTAATTGGAAGTGGCACATGGTTGGAATAATCAACGTGTTTGTGTTTCGATGGAATCATTAAAAGTGGTGGAAAAGCAACAATATGTTCTCGAGTGTGAAGAATGGAGAGAGAAGAGAGTGATTTGAACTAATTATTGTAACAGTCACGCAGACGTGCTTTATTATATTAGTGTTGTGTCGTAGTTCTGCTTAATCACATGGCGTTTGTAATTATGTGGTTGAACTGATGGAGTAATTGAGCACCGTTTTTACCAGTCTTGCACCACCGTACCTCCGCCATATCACCGCCCGTCCTCTGTGTTCGGTGATGACTGTCTCGGTTGGAGGCTATTGTAGGCAGGCTCTCACGTGGGCAATAAGGGACGCTCCAGATCTGCTGCAGGGATGGCATTTGCAACAGATGAGGTCTTTTGTAGCTGTGCCTTCTCTCATGTCGCTGGCTTTCTTGTCTAGTCTTTTTTTGATCTATGTTCGTAAACTGAGGTAAAAATGAAATTAGATCAATTACAAACTATTCATCTGTCTTCTGCCGCTCATGTCGGAATGAATGTACTTGTGCAATGAATAATACTTCTGTTGGTTGTTTGAAAAAAAGGGCAAAAGCGAAACATCAATTCCTTAGTTTGCCGTATTTCCTTTGCGTTCATTTGTTGTGACCATTATCCCCTTATTTATTTATTCAACCTTTATTTAACCTGTTACCTGCCGTCCCCCTTGATCAAGGGGCTAGGGTAGGGCTGAGCGATATGACGATATTAGACCGTAGGGCTGCTCGATTATTGAAAAAATATTCATATATATTCATTTCATAATTGAAATCACGATTATTCAAACGATTATTTGTTGCCTTTAAAAAAATCCATCAAAAAAGTGACAAAAATCCATTAAAAAAGTGACAAAAATCCATTAAAAAAGTGACAAAAATCCATTAAAAAAGTGACAAAAATCCAGCAAAGAAGTGACAAAAATCCAACAAAAAAGTGACAAAAATCCAACAAAAAAGTGACAAAAATCCAGCAAAAAAAGACAAAAATCCAACAAAAAAAGACAAAAATCCAGCAGAAAAAAGACAAAAATCCATCAAAAAAGTGACAAAAATCCATTAAAAAAGTGACAAAAATCCAGCAAAAAAAGACAAAAATCCAGCAAAAAAAGACAAAAATCCAGCAAAAAAAGACAAAAATCCAGCAGAAAAAAGACAAAAATCCAGCAAAAAAGTGACAAAAATTCATCAAAAAAAGACAAAAATCCAGCAAAAAATGACAAAAATCCAGCAGAAAAAAAGCAAAAAAATTACAAAAATCCAGCAAAAAAAGTGACAAAAATCCAGCAAAAAGGTGACAAAAATCCAGCAAAAAAAGACAAAAATCCAGCAAAAAAAGACAAAAATCCAGCAGAAAAAAGACAAAAATCCAGCAAAAAAAGACAAAAATCCAGCTAAAAAAGACAAAAATCCTGCAAAAAAAGACAAAAATCCAGCAGGAAAAAAGCAAAAAAATTACAAAAATCCAGCAAAAAAAGTGACAAAAATCCAGCAAAAAAAGACACAAATCCAGCAAAAAAGTGACAAAAATCCATCGAAAAAAATACAAAAATCCAGCAGAAAAAGACAAAAATCCAGCAAAAAAGTGACAAAAATCCAAAAATTTAAAATTTGAAAACAAACATTTTGAAAAAAAAATAACAAATTGAGAAAAAAATATATATATATATCGATAATCGATTTTTTGCGATTATGCTAATTTTGTAATCGTTTACTGTTGTAATCGAAATTGTAATCAAATTTCGATTAATTGCACAGCCCTATTAGACCGTCCTACGTTCTCCTGAGCTGACGATCTGTCATTTTTGTGAGATCGTTTTATCACGGTTTTAAGCACTACAGCACAATTGACTCTTTTCGCTGTCAGTGAAGCCAACTCAAGCCGCTAACTTTCTGCTACACGATGACGGATGCTAATGCGAGCGTTTGGCAGCGAGCCTCATCTACAGTGTTTACGACCAAACTCCTCAATCTAGAGCTTTATACCCAGCGTTCTGTCTCTATTTGAGTGGTATTTATGTCAGTGTCTTTGCCCCCCCAACCTCGCTGCTCTGTGTAGAACGCAGCGTGTTTATTTATTTAGAAGCGAGTGTGTTCTTCATCCTTTCAGTTCTGTCAGGCGCTGCATCGTCTCATTTGTTTAATTTATATCCTGGACCCGGTTCACAAATGCGCTGCTTATCCACGTTTTTGAAAATATAAGACATGTCCAACTTTGGTGAATGACTCGGTCAAGGAACAACTTATGGTAACGAACTGCTTCCGGTTTGACTTCTACACAATAAAAGTCACTGCATGTTAGCGCTTTAGTAAGACTCTTATTGTGAAAGGGTCAGACAGTGACAGAGCGTCACATCACAGCAGCTCGATGTCAAAAGAGACGTCTCAGAAAACATGCCAATCGGGAACAGACACTAACAAACCTAGTGTTACTGTTTTACTTTTATTTTCTGGAATTGTGTTGGGTTTTTTAATGTATAAAGTTAGTTTGTGATCATCAACACAGCAAAAATAGACAAAGTAGAATAAATGAGTATATTCATTCAATCTTCAGTGTGTAATTTAAGTTATTTTTGTTACTATAAAATTGAAATTGGGAGTTTATGATTCAAAAATCGTGATATTCTATTTTTGTCATATCGCCCACACTTAGGCTTGGGTTAGGGTTACCCTGATTAGGGTTACCTAACCCTAACCCTCGCTCCCTGATCGGGGTGACGGCAGGTAGCAGGTTAAGCTCTCAGACTGTACAGATTTGAAGGAGCTCATGGGAATGTTTTCCTGAAGTCAGCGAGAGTTTTGAATATCATTCCATGACCAGGGAGCAGCGTAGGAGAAAACTGTTCTGCCCAGTCCAACGTGGATCCTCTGAACGGAGAGCAATAAAAGTCAGTGCACACTACATGACTTTTATGCCCGATTTTGCTCTTATTCTTAGTCGTGCCGAGTCTTCTCGAGTCATGGCGAGTCGAAGGCAGTTGCACAGTCGTGTCTCGTGGTCTGGAGGGGTCACGACTGGACTCGCGTTCCAATCATGTAGTGTGGGCAGCAGCTAAACCTCAGTCATTGGAAATCAAACATGTTTGATTTATGACCCCGATTTTGGACGCATCGCAAAACCGTGGGTGATTTTACGGTGCCCAAAGTGACACACAGTGACCAGTGACAGAGTGAAATGAAGTCAGAAAAACACTGCAGTGCCTCCCTTCTCATTTCTCTGTCGAAACAGCAGCACAAACAACACATTTCATGGCCACAGAGACACCCACGCCAAACAGCACAACTTTATATCTCCAAAAGTTCACGAGAACCACCTATTCCAGCGCCATTTCAACCGCAAAGAGAGTTTAACTTACTGAGTTTGCACACAAACTTTCCAGCGTTAGCTTCTCTCCTCCGTCTCCTCCGTCTCCTCCGCCTCCTCCGTCTCACGGCTGATGGTCCATCTCCTTTTCTTATTAAATCCAAAGCTATGCGTCCCGCGTCTTCGTGTCGCCGACATTTTTCTCCATTTTGACAGAACTATATAGCCATGTCGAAGGCTCGTAGCAGCTGCATTATTGAACTGTGTTGTTGTGACAGCGATCACATGACACTGTTGACACAGTTGACCAATCCGGAGACACACATGTTCCCCACGTTCACAAACAGAGACCTATATTTTCTAATCTGCTGTCAGTTTTTGAAGCCGGAGGAGAAATGAAGCCGTTGAGAGGACAGACGCACTGTGTTATAAAACAGCTGGTTGACAGAATCGTGTAATGTGTTCGCTCTTACAAAACTCTCTGTCATTGTGTGTGAACCCCCAGTCGTTCTCTTGTCGCATTAAATCCTGTCATGTAGTGTGGACCCCCCCATTCTTTAAAAATCGTTTAAAGACTGGAAAAATCGTACAGTGTGTGCTGACCTTAAAGGAACAGGCCACCGGTTTTACATACTGAGATATGTTCTTACCTGAGCTTAGACGAGTTGATGCGTACCTGTCTGGTCTTTGTGGGTGCGCTCAGTCAAGCAAAACGACCAATGTATTCCTATAGCTCCAAACGTGGTGAAGTTAGAAGCCACCAAGCTCTTCCACGGGGGACGCACAAAGACCAGACGCATCAACTCATCTAAGCTCAGGTAAGAACATAACTCAGTATGGAAAAAAACGGTGGCCTGTTCCTTTAAGGCCCAGGAGTTGTTCCCACTGCTCGAGGCAGGAGACAACACAGGAACGAGGGCAGCTTACCCAGTAGATGAAGATTAGCCAGTGCTTCTGTCTCCTGATGTTGAGTGAAGGCCATGAGAGCAGAGAGTACAGCTCACAGTGATGGGTCCTGGTGATGGAGTGCAGTGATAAACTGTGTCCAGAACGTGGAGGGCTGAAGAGTTCATGTACAGAATGTTCCCATAGTCCAGAACTGGGAGGAAGATGGTCTGCACAAGGGTTCAGGCGGGGTTTGTTGCTGTAGAAACATGTATTGTACACTAATTGCTGGAATAAAAAAGACCCTATAGCAGATAAGATGTACCGTATAATAGAATTCTCCAGAGACACAACGGGCGAAACAAGGAATTTGAGCATTAACATAACCATGCGGCGTAGAAATACATCACTCGCCACTCTGTAATGCATAATGCTGACTCCATAGGGTCTGAGCAGGGCATCTGCCGCTCCTCCTGCTGCTGTTGCCCCGCATTGTCTTTTGGCCGATACCATCTCTCCCAGTGTGAAGATGATGGCTCGCATCCACCTAAGTGTGTTTATGCTGTGTACTGCCGGGCCTTTATCTCTGTCCCTCAGGAAACATGCTTTATTCAGGAGAAAAAATCAAAGCCGTTCCAAACGCTCCCTATCTGCAGCACTGTCTATACCCGAGTCCTTTTTAAGTCTGCGATGAGAACGGGTGGCGGCGGGGCGGAGGAGGCTGATTTGAATATAGACTTTGCCTTTGTGCTGTCATTGGGGTTTTAATTCTGTGGCAGAAGTGACAGCGTAGTTCCTTGGCCCCATCATGTTACTGCCCTGGACATTGGTATGAATAATGGATGATGTGTCTATGTAGCAGAGCGTTACTGTGGGAATACTCAGCTTGACCCATACACTGATGGACTCCTGCAGGCGGGATGACATAAAGGGTTAAAAGAGTCTAAAACACGGATGTCGACTCCAGTGCTTTGACCTTTGAATATAAATATAGCCTGTGAAAAATTATTTATGTTGTTTCTGAGCTGGTAAATACAGGCCTTTACAGCTTCAGGACACACACCAAACGGCCAGAGTGTGACAATGTGGATGGGAAGTGCTGTGGGTTCAAGGGGTATTTACTGTACACTCCTCTTTTCATTCCTGTTTTATAGTTGAAGGTTGATACAGATACGGTTCAACTTTCTTTCAAATCTTCAAAAGGAAGTTGGGATGGGGCCATATTGGACTGAATTGCAGAAACCACTCTGCCCTTGTACTTCAGTGAACTGGTTTTTCATCCAAATGAGCTCGAACTTCACACACTGTATCGAGACACTGATGTTCAATTATCAGAGGAGGAATAAAATAATTCACTATTTGTCATTCCCCAACGCTGCAACAAACCTGACCAAACAGAATTCTCTCATTACCAGACCAGTATAACATCCCCAACTGAAGTAAGTGCTTTATTTCTCATTGTACAATAACAACAAAATTGGGTTAGATAAAAGATTAGAGTAGATTACCTGCGAGTCTTGCCCGGATACCTCCTTGTTTGTCCCTTTTTTGATTCGTGCAGCGGGGTATTATGCTTTTTTCAATCACACAGCACCAGTCTATATCACACTACAATGATGACCAAACCTTCTGTTGGTCTGTAAATGCAGTAAATTAAAATAACTGCCTTGTATGAAATTGCTCTCTCAAAATGGCTGTAGTGAATGTCTTGAAATAGGCCTCTGTCTCTTTAAGAACCTCTGACCCTTTCAGACACGCCCCCTCCACACGCTGTCTGTGGCATCAGTGGGGAGGGGGTTCTGCTGAGGAGCAGTGGTTGGTTATTCGGCTGGTGCTGAAAAGCTCGGAGGCGTCCCCAGGAGGTGGGGGCGTTCCTAGGAGGACTCAGGCAAACCTATCCCTAAAATGGCCGCCATCAGAGTTTTTACAGATTACTCAAAAATACGTGAATGTGCCAAGGCAACACTTCAGGCATGTTTTTAATGAGGGAATGACATAATAACATGATGTAAAGCTTGAAAAAGTCAATTTTGCATAACACCCCCCCTTTAAATAATAAACAATGGAAACTTTAAACTATAAGACTATAAAGTCTATTTAGATGTAAACTATGATCAAGGCAATTTGTCATAGAACAACTGCATGAGTGTATTTACTGTACAGATGTACAGGTGCATTTAGTGTTAGCAGCAAATATGAGTGTGGACATACCACGTAGTGCAATAGCGCCTCTTGTGACGCCTCCACTTCCCTGCAGGTGTGGGGGGGCTCTTGGTGCCTCTTCAGTGTTTAAGAAGAAGAAATTTGTCTATGTCTGTAGTTCATAGCTTTTTGTCTACTTTTTACGAAGCTGGCGTCCTTCATAACTATTACAGAGTGTCTGCAGTAACAACTACAACAAATGTAGTTCACAGAAAAAAAGGCCGCTGTACCATGAAAAAAAGAAAGCTCGGGTCCTCTACCAGAGACCTGGGAGCTTGAGGGTTCTGCGCAGTGTCTTTTGCTTTTCCTAGAACTGCACTTTTCTGGACTGAGATACCTGATGTATTTCCTGGGATCGGCTTTCCTCTGCTCTTTGTCCACCACCACAATGTCCGCTTGGTTCATTACCATTCTGCCCGTCTGTATCTGGAAGTCCCACAGGATCTTGGCTCGGTCATTCTCTACCACCTTTGGAGGTGTTTCCCACTTTGACCTTGGGGTTTCCAGCCCATACTCTGCACAGATGTTCCCTTACACTATGCCAGGCACTTGGTTATGGCGCTCCATGTAAGCTTTCCCTGCATTATCTTACACCCTGCAGTTCTGTGCCGGATTCTTTGCCTCTTTGCACAGTCTACACCGGGTCTTGTCTGGTGGTGTGATAGATCTGGGCCTCTATTGCTCTGGTGCTCAAGGCCCGCTCCTGTGCAGCCATGATGAGCCTCTGTGCTGTCCTTCAGTCCAGCTCTGTCCAGCCATTGGTAGGATTTTTTGATCATCACTTCAGTTATGTGCAGCCTTGGAGAATTCTATTGCCCTGAGATACATGTCGATGTCTGCAAAGCAATGTGTGTGTAATTCCATTTGATATTGGGCAAATGGTCACAACAAATAATATTATGACCACTGATCATAGTCTGATCTAGTTTGATGTGATTCCTGACAGAGAACCGGACCTTTTCATATTCACTCAATGGGGTTTTGGATTGCGTTTATATGCCATAGATAACGGATACCACCGGAGGGCATGCGTACTTGTCTCTGAGATATCATAGTAGCGGCACTTGCCACTCTGCACCAGGCACCTCTTATGTGTGAAATTGCCTTTGCAAAACGATAGCGCGTTACACAGCGACTGTCAAGACAAATTCTGTCTGGTTTCATCTTTTTCGGAGCCTTTGTTCTTTTATCGCTCCGCAGTCTGTCAGAGCGTCGCCGCGGAGTGTGATATTTTTGTTAAACTTCATTGAATTATCGAGGGATTTGTGACGTGGGAGGAGAAAGGGGGGGATTAAGCCCAACTAAATTGCTCCCATTGGTCACTGGTGGTTTGATTAGAAATATTTAGGGTCCCATTTGATTTGAAGGTCGCACTTTCCTTACAGGCCGTGATTCTCAAGCTGGACGACAGATTTCAGTTCGGTCACCAGAACTACATAAGGGTCATATTGTTAGGGATGCACCGATACCACTTTTTCTAAAACCGATACGAGTACGAGTACTTGGATTTAAGTACTCGCCGATACCGATACGAGTACAAGGCATTTTCTTCAACATTCTTACTTTTTTCACCGCAGATTGGTTTGTAATTAGTTAATTCACTCATTTACATTTCCTTAAGTAAAGTAGGTGACACATTTAAGAGCAGTTATATTAGAATTGTGCTGATGCCATTAATTTATTTATTTTTATTCAATATAATTTTTAATTTGTATTGCACTGTCCATCATAGACAGAAAAGCCCATGTCCAAAAGCTCCCAATGCCTGTGCTTTATTCATTTATGTATTTTTATTTAACAATTGTATTGAGATGTTACTTAAATAGTCTTTTTTCGTCTTTACTTCAGCTCCTGTAGATTTTCTTGCGTGTTTAGTTGCATCTTAGCGAGTAACTACAGCGTTTTCATTGTTCTGCTGCAGCTCATTTTGGCTCAATATAAACATGCTGTATGTCTTTAATTTGGATTTTCTGAGGACCTTTTAGTCACTGGGTTAGTTTTTCAGATGAATAAACTCCTGGGCATAAAACGGCGTCAGAATCTCCAAAACTGCCAGGCGCGAGTTAGCAACGTTAGCCTGTATGTTGTAAACACTGCAGACGCTGCAGCGCTAACAACATTAGCTCTGGTTAAATCCAGCACAGACTCTGATTTAGAGAGCGCAGTCTGTAATAAAGTCAGCTCTATGTGGATTATTGTATTTGCACTAAAGAATTCTCCAGTTTGTTGCTTCTTCTCTCCTCAGCTGAGAGCTGCGCCTCGTAGCTGCGCCTCGTAGCTGCGCCTCGTAGCTGCGCCTCGTAGCTGCGCCTCGTAGCTGCGCCTCGTAGCTGCGCCTCGTAGCTGCGCCTCGTAGCTGCGCCTCGTAGCTGCGCCTCGTAGGTGCACTGGCCGCACGTCAAATGGTATCAGTTTCTGGTATCGGGACCTCATGAATGAGTACGAGTATGAGTACAAGCCTGTGGTATCGGCCCGATACCCAATACGGGCATCGGTGCATCCCTACATATCGTGATTTCATATTTTTTATATTGGGTATTACGGTTATTGTTTACGCATTATCCTATTACTCTTTGGACATGATGAATTGTAAAAAAATGCATGATAGATGTATTTATTACTTTTTCCCTCATTAATTCATAGCAGCCTCTATGCTGTAATTTTTAAAAAGGCTTTGTAAGAACCACAGGTTAAAAATAAATTAATGAATCAGTCATTCTTTCATGTTGCAGTATAACTATAACACACCAGCGTTTTAATCTAGATTACGCTTAAATTCAATTGAAAACCTGGAAAGTCCCACTAAGATTTCAGAATCTACTGCACCCAAAGAAAACCTCAGACACAGGGAGAACAATCAGACTATACACAGAAAGGCCTCATACGATTCGAATCCAGGACCTTCTTTCATGAATCGAGAGCGTTACCGCTGCGCCATCATGCCGCCCAAAAAGACTTTAAGATGTGTCTTTTCCCCACAGGCTTCATTATCAGACAGAAATTAAACAGGAGTGAAGGGGAGATCGTGTCTGTCTCTGTCTTAGTCTTTATTCTAAATCAGGAACCCCATTATTCCTGACATTATATAAAATGACATTTACATAACAGCCAAAATAACACCTTGGAAAACATTAAACAATACATCAGGTACATGAATGTTCCACATTTCACCATAGGAAACGTAGGACATGTATTACTCACCTGTACTGAGCTGACTGTGTACTGAGTTCCAGTCATTGGCTCCTCTGTGCAGAACTGTTCACAACCAAAGATTTTGTCGTCACTTGGCGAGTCACGTAACTGAATGCTGAATGAGGTTTTTTATAAACAAAAAACTGGGCTCTTTGTCCATCAGAACATTGACTGGTCTGTTTTGTTGCATCTGTGAACCAGGACAACAGTGGAGCACAACTCAAGCTGCTCTGTTCTGAGCAAGTTGAAGTTTCTGTCGATGCGTTTGTGTAGCCGTGGTTCACACAATAGGACAGTAATAGGTGAGACACTACAATGCTTTGAACAACAGTTTTCAGAACAGAAGTTGGCCAGTAAGCAGAAAATTGCCCAAAACAAATTTCCCCAAGAGGTACAACAACGTTTAAAGGGGCTGGAAGCAAGTTCGCCATTTTATACTCACTACTGCCACCTCTGGCCATATGTGTAACTGCACCTTCTATATTAAGCTCGTGCATGATGGCAATTCGGGCCGAAGTGACACATTTTTGAGTGACCGTACAGGATTTTAGAGGCAGTTGTGGTGAACAGGTCTGAGCTCATTCTACACATTAGGACATGGCTGGAACATGTAGGGGGAGGAAAATACTTAATTTTAACATTTTTAAACTCCTTATAGTCCCTTTAATTCATTTCATTCATTCATGTTCATCAAACTGCTGGGGCTGAGCCTCAAACCCACGACGCTGAGGAAGACTTTGTGTGAGAGCTACAAATATCTTTTGAAGCATGTTTTCTATTACGGAACTTGTCACCGCCCTGCTTTAATTTATTGCAGTTCCTTCGCAAAGATTGCAGGATTCTCCTAAATCCTGATATGAGGTCATTTATTATCAGCGTAGCAGTTTTGTATCTGTGAGCACAGTGTGACTCATTGTTATTCTCTTCATCGTTGTAGTGGCTGAGGATGGCAAAAACTATTTACAATTTCAGTCCCAGCTGGTCCTACTTCACTCCTGTTATCTAGAGTAAGCTAATGAGCAGTGCTGTTGATGAAAACAGAAGAGATAGCATCCAGTCTTCTGTAACCTTTCCCGGGTTTATCAATGCTGTGCACGTTGGGAGGCTGCGTTAGAAGATCGAAATCTGAAAATCTATACCGGTCCTTGTTGTATAATTAATACTTGTTGACACAGGAGAGGGAAAAGCGCAGGTTGTGTCACAATAGTTGTCCGTCATTGTGGCGTAAGTGTAAAAAATACATGCGACGGGACCACCTTTGGTAACTTAAGAGCCTGTGGTGTTACAAACAATCTCTGTCCACTCTCCTCCCTCCATGCACAGATATGCAAATGTGTCTCTGAAGTGAAAGAACCAGACTGAACGGCTGTGTGGAGTTTGCATGTTCTCCCCGTGTCTGCGTAGGTTTCCTCCAGGTACTCAGATTTCCCCTACCACTAAAAAAACATGTACAATAGGCTAAGATGAATGAGCAGATGCACATTAGCCCATGGCTACAATCCAGCGTGGCGTGTTTACATGCATGAGTCCCATATATATGTATATGTGTAATTATATAGGTGTCTCCCAGTCACGTGACTAGAAATGCAACATTTTGAAGGGAAACAAAAATGGCGAATGCAACAGAAAACAATTGCGATTCCACACAATTATGCAGTGTTTTTTCACCTACATCTGTTACAACTCACTTACAAGGAAATGCGGCACTTCGATACACAAACAAACTGTCATTGTTGGATATGACAGACCCAGACACGCTTCCGGCCGAGTTATTTACTGACGTGAAGTTCTCGGTCTTCACTCGAGTTTGGCGATATTTACATAGTACATCGTTTCTTGATAGACTTTCCGTCTTCATACACAGGAAAATCATTAAAAGAATATAAAAGCCTTTCTGCATACAGATATTTTGAGTCAGGATGGGCATCGAATACATCTGTCTGGCAACCAAAAAGAAAGGATATTCTCATTGTCATGAGTAAGGTAGGTTACTTAACACTTCGCTAAACCAGCAGGCTAATAATACTGTAAAACACATTGAATTGGACCCCAGCTCGTTGTATAGATAGCTTAGCCTGGCTAACGCCAGACTGAAATCACAAGTGCAGTTCGAAATGATTCGAGCGCACACATCAGTCTGGGTTAGCCAGGTTATAGATAGCTATTTTTCACAGATTAACGCAGTAAATCTCACATTGACAGTAAATCCTTCTATGCAACAACAGTTTTCAATAGGCCAATAATTTGATGAGATATCCGATTGAAAAGTACAAAGGGACCCCATTAAAAGAGGAAAGACTTGAGAAATTCTGATGCCACTAATTTGCATCAAACTGTGCAACAAGTTTCAGGCATTTCAGCGGTTTTGAAATATAGATTTTAAATGAAACGTTGGTGTGAGTTTATTTGGAGTTCATTAGTTAGCGTGACGTCATGCGGAAGGCACCTATAGGATCTTTTTCCTTACATAGTTGCGTTTTTGTCAGATTTTTTTGCCACATTTTTGTTCATTGTTTTCATAACCCATTGGTCACTTTTTCATCACTATTTTCTAGATTTTTGTCAATTTTTTAAATCATTTTTTGTCACTTTTTTGTGGCACTTTTGTTCCACTTTCCATGCTTTTTTGGGTCACTTTTTTGATGGGTTTTTGTGACTTTTCCATCCTCGTTTTTGTCGTTATTTTGACACTTTTGCGTATTTGACCTTGTAGTGACCCAGCAGCTGTATGAGTGGTCCGCACGGTGCCTTTACTTTCCATCACAGTGGCCTCTACAACGCTCCAGGATCAATTGTTTTGTAGGTTTGCTGGTGAGAGGGTCCAGTAGAGAAAAATTGATCCTGGAGCGTTGTAGAGGCCACTGTGATTGAAAGTAAAGGCCCCATGCTGACCACTCATACAGCCACTGGGTCCCTACAAGGTCAAGTACACATTATATCAACTTTATTTTCCACATAAAAAGTTCTAAAATGCATCTTTAAAGTCTTTATACCCGCGCTCTTTCACATCCCACTCCCATTTCCCTGAATCAGTTCATTTTTAGTGCACAGTGAAAGTCATATCCGCATCATATCAGTGAGTCTGATGTTTGGTTTCCTCACTCACTCACTCTCTCCCTCACACACTCGCTGCTCTGACTGATGGTCGATGCTGAGGAAAAGCATGGCAGGGCTGATTCAGTTACAGCTGTGGTAATGAAATGACATTAGACAAACACACATGTGCAGCCGGCGCTCTGATTCCTCCTCACGCAGCACCACTAAACAAATGACGCCGTATATTTCTGTAATAACAACAACGGTATGAACTTACTCCCGTGAATGCAAAGTGAAGCTGTGTCCTTTGACAACAACAATCTGTATTATTACAAAGAAATGAGGACCTTTTTTTTGGGTTTAATTAATTCCGATTAATTAAAGGGACTATACAGAGTTTAAAAATGTTAAAACTAATTATTTTCCTCCCCCGACATGTTCCAGCCATGTCCTAATGTGTAGAATGAGACCTGTTCACCACAACTGCCTCTAAAATCCTGCACTGTCACTCAAAAAGGTGTTACTTCGGGTCATGCACGAGCTTTATATAGAAGCTGCAGTTACGCATAAGACCAGAGGTGGCAGTAGTGAGTATGAAATGACTAACTTGCATCTAGCCCCTTTAATTACAGACAATCAGGTTTAATGCGATAAAAAAATCTGAATTGTAATTAATCACACTTTATTTTAGCGACACTTGTTTATTCACATGATCAAGCCTAAATAAACTTATTTAAAAAGATCATTCTCCAACTAAATTAAACTGCTGTTGTCTTTGAAGTGTTGAAATGATCACACAGGCCTCACATCTGAAATAATGTAGGAAAATACAATACGCATCTAAAATATACCTCTAAAAATAAATACAACCCCGATTGCATGATGCTTAAATGTGATTAATTGTGATTAATTAAAGGGGTTAGATGCTAGTTAGCCATTTTATACTCACTGCTGCCACCTCAGGTCATATGTGTAACTGCACTTTCTGTATTAAGCTTGTGCATAACAGCAGTTCGGACCCGAAGTAAAACTTTTTGAGCGACACTGCAGGATTTTACAGGCAGTTGTGGTGAACAGGTCTGGGCTCATTCTACACATTAGGACATGGCTGGAACATGTAGGGGGAGGAAAATACATCATTTTAACATGTTTAAACTCTGTATAGCCCCATTAGTTACAAAGACCATAATTAACTTGATTAAACATTTTAATCACCACAAATTCGTTACATTCTGAATTGGAGTGAAATCAATCAAAGTTTATTTCTATTGCACTGTACTACTTTACCTTGCCAGACCTTAAAAACACAAAATATAAAAACGTTTTGGGCCACGGCATAAGCGCGATCGCCCCACGGCCTCGACCCGGACCTGAGCTCATCCACAACCCTCTGAGAGGGCGAGCGCAGGGCTCTGTGGACAGAAGCTCGGACAGATATGGCATGTCCATGAAGAGCTTTCTTCAAAACAAACCTATTATTGTTCATTTTAAAGTCCTAATGGCAGGCTTGATGAAAGCAGTAAAAGCAAGTAGTGGTTCTGAACGTACTGCAAGTCGTCCTGAAAGAACCATCTCTTCAGCAATCTGAACATATGGCTGTAATTGTGTAGCTCTACTGAAAGTGCTCTCATCAAACATGATTAGAAGCAATGTATCACAGTGCGCAAAGATCGCACTTAAATACAGTGCGAGCGTGCAAGAGTTGGTTGTTATTTTTTTCCTCACACATTTTATTTTGATATTGATATTATAAATAAACTTTTCATTACACTTTGTCTGTAAAACAACTGCCAGAAAAAGGTGATACTTGGCTGCCACTTCTTAATGGAAAAGCTGTTTTTAACAGATTTATTTTGGGAACAGAGACTGTCTTTCCTTTGAGTTAGTTTATAAATAACGCTGCATATTCTGCTTTATATTGCAAAAAGCAGCAAATGTTTCTTCTGCTGAGATTTCTTCAACATTTTGAGAGCGGGAAATGTCTCAATCCCTTTGTTTCATAGGAAAAGGTCCATCTTCATTCTGTCAGATCCCTTTTCTCTGTTGGACAGCTGCTCTTTTCTCCACCGTCCTGCTCCGTACTGGCCGCTGTCTGTGTCTGCTGCTGTCACTGCAATAGTGGAATGTGTAGTTCGCTTGTTTGACAATTAATCAGAGTCAGAATAGGTTTTATAGAGAACACGTTCACAAACTAGGAATTTTCTTCGGTGCAATCGAGCAACCTGAAACATAATGTAATACGATATGAAACTTGGATAAATAAGTTTCATATCATCAGCTATAAAACCTTTTAAACTATAAAACTATAAGGGCATGCATTAAGTAGACTGAATAGTCCGTGTCCAGGGTGAGAAGGGTCAGCTGTGATCCGACCCACACCCCTCCTGGAGGTGAACAGGTCTTGTAGAGATGGGAGCTCACAGCCAATCACCTTCTGCAGTCGAAGCTTGTCCCGGTCTGTAGCGCCGGGGAACCACACGGTGATGGAGGAGGTGACGATGGACTCCATGATGGCTGTGTAGAACTGCACCAGCATCCTGGTCGGCAGCTTAAGTTTCCTCAGCTGCCATAGGAAGAACATCCTCTGCTGGGCCTTCTTAATGAAGAAGCTGATGGTTGGTCCTTTGTGATGGTGGTGCCCAGGAAACGGAAGGAGTCCACGATGGAGATGGGGGTGGGAGAGTCTGTCAGGGCGAGGGGGGACGGTGTGTTTCCTGAAGTCCACGATCATCTCCACTGTCTTCTTGGTGTTCAGCTCCAGGTTGTTGTGGATGTACCAGGACGCCAGCCGGTCCACCAGGCAGACTCATCACCATCCAAGATGAGCTCAGTGAGGGTGGTGTCCACCAGTTTTACAGACTGGTGACTGGAGGTGCAGTAGTTCGTGAATTAATGAACCATAGCAAGACATAACAATAGAAGAACATGTTAAAAATCTACGATAATGGTCACAAGATGGATTTTTAAGACACAGGACATGTATTAATCACATGATTTAGGTTTATATCCACATTTGGGAAATGGCTTGTGGAAAGGGAGGACACTTACAGACTTTTCTCATGCACGTTGGAAAAACATACTTTTACTAATACATACTGACGTCGATTTTTCACTTCGTAATACCCTAACACTTCTGCATTTCTAGTTTCCCTCATTTGACCTGCTCCTCCGCCCTGCACCTTGTCTCTTTTACTCCTTGCCAGTCTGTGCCCTCTCTCCAATCTGCCGTGGACAGGTCATTGTTATGCAGCTGGTGTGATGTTATGTTGGAGGCTGTGGTCCGCTGCTCCTCTGTAAACTCGGCCTAAAATCCCCCAGTCTGACAGCTCTCTGCCCATTTCCAAATTATCACTATTGCTTCCTGTGTATCTTTGCAACGGGTCTGTGTGCTTAGACCAGTATCCACGCCCGTGTATGTGTGTGTCTGTGAGATTTTCTATCTCGATAGCAGACAGGTTGAACAGTGAGGTAATTTTGTTTTTGACACGTCAAAATTAAGGTGTCGCTCCCCCCGCCTGCTGATGAAATTGCTCCTGTAACATCACAATTTGAGGAAATGACTGGCGATCAAGCGCGAGGTGCCTGACAAAGACGGTCTCTATCCTATTATGATCTTATTCATGAATATAAATAACAAAGGAGGAGAACGTCACAGAAACGGAGACTACCTGGAGACTCGCCTTATCTCCAGAGGACGTCTCGGAGACATCTCTGTGGCTAGCAGCGCGACTCTAGTCTCTAACTAGGCCCGTGAGAAAGGCCCTTTGCATGTCCGCAATCAACCCAAAGCTGTAGAGACTCAACAAGAGATAGGCCCTTTAATTACCGGAACAGTGTGATCGTGTCAACAATGAACAATTGATATTGTCATTAGCCTGTGGTGGACATCAGGACAACCAAAAGGCACACAAGAAATGTGATAAAGTAAAACAAGATTTTGTAGTCAGGTGTTTTATTCACTTCTAATACTGGGCGCCCCAACAGTTTTATCTTACTGGGATTTATGAAATACGAAGGTGATGAGAAGAGCTGGTTGTTCCATTATTAGCTACTGTTTGATTAAAATTAAATAAAAAGAGGAATGAGAAGATTAACAAATTCCACATTTTCTACTATGAAGGGAGACCCCCGAAACTTTACAGGCTGTAAAGTGTATCCTAACGAGTAGGGGTGCAACTGATCAAAAAACTGTTTGGATCGTTCCTCGGATCAGAGTCAAGGATCGGATCATTTTTCGAATCCATATTATCTTCCTTTAAACTTGGACCAATGGCCCCTCCTGGAACCGCTACCTTAAGAGCCCGAATGATCCTGGAGCTCTGTTGTCGGGGGCATCGTGCCCCTGGTAGGGTCCCCCAGGGCAAACTGGTCCTAGGTGACGGGTCAGACAAAGAGCGGTTCAGAAGCCCCTTATGAGAGTCCAACAGGCCTGGTTAATCGTGAGGCCGTCCTTCTGTGGATCCACCACCTGCAGGAGGAGCCATAAGGGGCTGGTGCAATGAGATTTGGGCAACTCCAACAGCTGCCTCCACGACCCGGAAACGGACAAGTGGAAGAAGATGGATGGATGGATAAACCTAAACAGTGTGGTCAGAAACAAGCAATAATGCCTGTTGTACCTGTAGAAGCCAAAGTGAAAATTTAGATGAGTAAAGCCCAGTCTGTTCTCCCCAACCCCACACACTCTGATCAAATCAGCTGATGTCCGGACTCGAGCGCCTGCACACCCCCACATACACACCCCCATGCGCGCTGCTTCGTGGAGGACTTGTTTTTCAAAATGTTTTGAATGAAGGGGAGCGCGTGGCTCGGTCAGCCGTCCCACGCATAGATGCGGAGAAATGCACATAGATGGGCCGACATCGAGGACTCTTAGAGCGGGGATAAACGAGGAAGGTGGCGTTGACAGGGGAGACGCTGAGGATCATTAATAAGCCTGTATCGTTATCAGATATTCTCAGGGTTTTGTTTTGTGCCCAGACAACACGGGAGCCGTGCGCTCTATCAAACCTCTTTCCTTCATCATGAAATTTGACCGGGAAGCCAAAATGTTCCCATTTAAGCTCCTCCGTTTCTCCGCTCGCCATGACCACGCTGTGTGTGGACTGAACGTGCGCACAACTTTTTTTTTCCATAAAGCAATCCACGGATCACGTGTGTGCCGCCTCGAAGATATTGATCCGATCAATGATGATCCTTACAGTAGGAGTGCTGTCCTTTCTTTCATTTATACATTTTCTTCTATAGCAAGTCGTTAGAAAGTACTTCAACCGCTTATAGTTCCACAACTACTCACACATAATTAACCACCATCACTGGCACTTACACTAACAGTGTATGGAAATAGCAGGATACCTACAAGTGCATGCAACGGCAAGTAGGTTATTACATAGAAATAGGACACAAACCTTCTTTTCTCTCGAGACAATTGATCTTAACCCTTAAACGCCTCAGGAGAGGTGTGTATCCCGTTTTTTGATCCAGGGAACTTCAGCATTGATCAAGCTTCATTGGGTGAGATTCAAAAAGTCTTTTAGTGGGACAGTCACCCCTACAGGAAGCATCTCGTTACACTTTTTTCTGGACTGTCGCTGACGAACACACCAGGTTGCCAACGGTTACGCCAAACAAGCAGCAAGGATGTGCAGATGAGGCCATCAGGGCGAAGTCTGCAGTAATTATTTGTTTGGTTTCAGTCACCTGGGCAACTTCTATTAAAATCTTCTTTTACATAAATTAATGGCTTTTGTTCATATTTTGTTTTCTCAGATTCCACATACAACGCTGAGCCGCCATGAACTCTAAGGTGAAACATCCTTCATATTTCCTTTCTGTTCAAATACTACAGCCTATACGACCAATTAGTAGTTTATATTCATGCCTGTTTTCATGGACAGCTATCAACTTCTTTTTTTCAGAGGCATTGATTAAAGCAACATTTTAGTGCTACTACTTCAAAACATACAGTATATACTCCATATAAAACGTGAAGAAGTGATGTGAAAACCTTGTTCAGTGTTTCCTCTTGTGGGAAAAGGATCATAAAGTAACACTAAAAAAGAGTTATGTACAGCATAATTCATATAAGTGCGTATATGACCTTTCGGTGACCCAGCGGATGCTTGGCTGGTTAGTGTAGTGCCTTTACTTTCCATCTCGGTGGCTCCTATGCTTCCAGATTTCAGATTTTTTAGGGTTTCTGGTAGGTTTTCGGAATGCATCCGAAGCAGAGGCCCTAGCCACCTCAGCTGGTCCTTTCGAAGTGAAGGAGCAGCGACTCTACCCCGGGTAACTGAGCTCCTCACCCGATCTCGAAGGGTGCGCCCAGCCACCCTGCGAAGGAAGCTCATTGCGGCCGCTTGTATCTGCGATCTTGTTCTTCTGTTTGGTCATGACCCAAATCTCATGACCACAGGTGAGGGTGGGAACGTAGATCGATCGGTAAATCGAGAGCTTTGACCCCCGGCTCAGCTCCCTCTTCACCACAACAGTCCGATACAGCGACTGCATCACTGCTGACCCGCACCGATCCGTTTATCAATCTCCCGCTTCATCCGTCCCTCACTCGTGAACAAGACCCCGAGATACTTGAACTTCTCCACTTGAGGCAAGGACTCCCCACCGATAGGGCTAGGTACTGTTAAACGGTACCTACTTGGTACCGACCGAAAAGCTCCGGTAGGGGGCGGTATCGAAAAACTTTTTTTTTTTTCGGTGCTAATTTTCTGTACTTTTTCTCTCCAAACGTCAATAAATGATTCGCAGTGAGTCTAAAAAAGCCTGAACTCGAGGGCGGGGCCAGGTGAGGGGGAGAAAGCTTTTTATAGGAATTTAATGACTACACTGTTATTGTCGTATAGTGGTTAGTTGTAAAGCTTTATTGTCACTTCTGCCATATGGAAAGCACTTTGTAAAGCAATGCTACTCCCTTAGTGCAGAAAGACAATAATTAATATCAAATACACATACAGCACATACTTCAGTCACTTGAACTTGTCACAAACGGAGTAAAAAAATGAACAGCTTCAGCGCAAATGCAGAAGTGAAGCAAAGCTGTAACTTACTCGCACTTCAGTCATTATCAGAGAGGGCAGAGCCGCGGTCTGAGCCAGGACTAAACCAGGACTAAACCAGGACTAAACCAGGACTTACAGTAAACTGGTTAAAAACCAGGACTAAACCTGGACTGAATAAGAAACTAGACTCTTAGAAAAATAGAAAAGCAGTGACAACACGGTAGTGACAACGAGAAACAAATGGGCTTTACCTTTAGCGAAAGCCCCGTAGAGCCTGAAGTTACTGCTGTTGTTTACAACTCCAGCTGCACCGGAGCATTTTGGATCAAAGATTGTTTCTGGAAAAGGTGAGCGCTCACTCTGCATTAGCCATTTTTGGAACAGTACATTTTTAGTGACAGAGTGAGCGCTCTCACTATGTAACAGATCTTTGACGTGTGAGGCGCTTTCACTTCGTCGAACAGCACAGTGTGTTTAGAAAAGTTTATCTGAAAGAAAACGGTGCCTGATGTGGATCTGGTCTGTTCTTGCAGCTCAGAAGGTAATAATGTCCTTTCTCTCTTTTTAACACTGCTTTAGAGGGAATTGTGCTCAAAAAATGAAGTCACAGGTGACGCTGCTGCTCCTGTTTTCTGATGTGCCATGTTTGGACTTCCTCCTGAACGATACTTTTCCTATGCACATTATTTTAACTCAATTAAAATAACATAGGTATCGAAAAAAGTACCTTTAAGCAGTGTTTGGAATAACGCCGTTTAAAAGAACGGCGTTAGGTAACGGCGTTATTTTTTCAGTAACGGAGTAATCTAATTCATTACTCTCCTCGTCGTTACAACGCCGTTATCGTTACTGGGTAAACAAAGTGGCACGTTACAATTGGGCTGAATGAAGCGCCGCGGTGTCAGCATGGGGAGTGCAGTGGAGAGGGTGGGCGGAGTCTGACGGAGCAGAACACGCACATCTGACTGTCCGTGCAGAGTACTGCATCGCGCTCTCTGCTCCATAAACTACTTGTGTCCCCGACCCGCGGCTTGTCATCCCCACAGCGCGGTGCAGCCGCAGGGGAGAATCAAGTTGGTGATCATTGATCAGTAGTGTTGGAACTTATTTTTAACCCAAAGACGCAGTGGACGCGGTGGAGACACGTCTTTCTCCCTCTCTCTCTCAGCGCCTTTCTTCTTCCTCTCTCCCCGCTCTCCGCTCCATAGAACAGTGCAAGGCCACTAACCTTCTGGGGCATGTAAACTTATATTTGCTGTCGATTGTTTCACGGAGAGACATCATGCTTGTGCGTAAAGTCTGCCCTGATCGTTGGCACATGTTACTCTTGTTCCTCCCCATTCTCTTTGAATACGGCCATATTCCTACATTAATAAAACAGCGGCGCAAATACAATACCACTCAGTCACAGGGGCCTCCCCCCCTCACCCCCCATTCAGTTCATTCAGTTACTATGAACATCTTTGAACATCTTTGAACACCTGTCTGTTCTAACCATTTCAATTGACTTGTGAAAACAGCAACAACAAAAAAACAAAATTCTTTGACATATAGCAACACAAATAGTTACTTTCCCTGGTAACGAGTTACTTTTATTATAGAGTAATTCAGTTACTAACTCAGTTACTTTTTGGAACAAGTAGTGAGTAACTATAACTAATTACTTTTTAAAAGTAACGTTCCCAACACTGCCTTTAAGGCACCGGTACCGAAAAGCAGGTATCGTTAAAGTAGTGGTATCGAAAAAAAACGAGTTACCGGTACCCAGCCCTACCCACCGACCTGAAGATATATATAATATATAATTTCTCCATCTTTGAGATAAATAAAGTATCATCTTATCTTATCTTATAACATACAACATATAACATAGGCCCTTTATTATAGATTCACATGAATAAACCATTCTGACCGCAACAGTTCTGTAAATTATCCACAAATGCCTAGAATTAACTCTGCTCAATCCATTATTTAAAGCACACGGCCAACACTACTGAAAAGCAGAACAAGCCGTTGTAAAGTTTTGTCAGAGATGCGGTCTGACATTGCCACCTCAAGATATATTTTGTTAGTGGTAGCACCCAGCGTCATGTTGTGGAGGAAAGACTTAAAAGCTTCCTGTGTGCCCTGCTCAGCTTGTTTGCCACCACTTGAGTCAGCGAGCCTTAAAAGGCTTTGGGCAGCCCCCGGGGAGGCTGTCTGTTTGTGTGTCCCGCTGTCCTCTCACACACAGGCTCACAGCGAGACGGGGAGACCATGGTTCAGGCACACAGTCAAAAACATGACCACACTCGTCGCATACACATCTCCATGGAGCCAGATAAAAAACTAAAGGCAGTACGAGGTCTTGTTTGTTTCTCACAGGGAATTGTTGCTCTTTGATACAGCTTTGGCTTTTCACTTTCAAGTGTGAGTAAGATTTGGCAATTAAAGTTTTTTTTTTCCTTTCAGATCAGCATCAGTGAGTTCCATGACTGTGCCTCTGACAGACGCCACCATTTGACTGAATTTAGTCCTGCATCGTTACGCATTTCACTCTCCCCTGGTCAAAGCTCTGGTGTTTACTCGAGTGTTGCTTATTTTTGATAGAAATCCATTAACTGTGGACTGGGCAAGACCATTTGAAACTCTAAAAATGATGCAGTCATCCAAAAACTCTAAAATGTTATACTTACCATGTTACAGCAATGATAATGTAAAGGCTTTCTGTCCAGAGTTTGTAATGTTTTTAATGTTTTCTTAAAGAGAGACTTTGATGGGATTCGTGTTGGAACCTTAAGTTACATGTACTGTATATGGCTGTCATATTTTTGTAGTTTTTTGTCATATTTTTGTAGTTTTTGTCATATTTGGTAGTTTTTTGTCATATTTTTATAGGTTTTTTTGTCATATTTTTGTAGGTTTTTTTTATCATATTTTGTAGTATTTTTTGTCATATTTTGTAGATCATTGCTGGCTCTGTTGTCAGAAGGGCTTATATGCTTAAAGTTTGACAAATTGAATTTAAAGCAGTACTAAGTAACTTGTTTACCTCAATAAATTATTTTCGTCGTCCCCTGGGGGTAATGCAAGGGTTGATGGGATGAGTGGTTGGTCTTTAATCACTCCTTGGTGTCTCTGGCCAGAAAACCACACTTGCAGCTTTTCCTGCACCGGGTAGGAGTCACCAATACGCACTAATAGAATCACAAAGAAGAAGCTAACAGGCTAGCGGGCAAAGCTAACTTTGGGCTAGCACCGCTTAAACAGTTTACAGCCAAGTTTGAGTGAAAAAAATTATCTCCATTGTGTAGTTTCATGTACAATATCCCTCTGTCCCTTTGTCTTTTCTGTCAGCGTAGTATTTACTCTCCCTTTACTCTCACAATTAAGTAAAAAAAACACAACTTGCTATGACACCTGCAGTGGCGCTTATGGCCTCTAGGGTATGAGTTACTTAGTACTGCTTTAATGATATCTACAGTTTTCTTAATATGCAGCTTAACCCCTGCCTTAACCCAGTGCATTGTCTTCAGTTGAGCATGACAGGGTAGCGCCTCATTTGAAAGCTAAGACCTGCAAAACTGTACCAAGCTTCTTCCTCGTTATGATCGTCATAGTTTTGTCCTCTGTAGTTATGTTTTCATCACAATTTTGTTGCTCTTTTGTGTGGCTTGATCACAGTTACATTACATGAAAAAATGCAGCCAAAACGTGACAAAGAAGTGATGAAAACATGGTAACAAAAACAAGCTTAGATGTGTTTTGTAGGTCTTATCTTTCAAATAAGGCGGTGCTCAGTCTGTCCTATAGGCCAGTGGTTCTCAACCCGGGGGAGACAAAGTTGGGGGGTCGCCAGATCTTGTAGATAAATGCATATAAAATCATATCATGTGTGTCCTGTTTTACCAGAGAGCCATTATTTGTTCTCAATTTGATTCATTTTATTTTAGCCATTTTATTTTTGTCTTTGTTTTTTAAGAATTATATAGGCTAATGTCCCTATTTCTCACGGTGTGACCCGAGCAGGGGTAAACGAACCCCTTTAACTGTTATAATGTGGGTCGCGACTCCAAAAGGTTGAGAACCACTGCTATAGGCTGTAACCTCCAGTCGCGAAGCTTTTAGATTTGGGTAAAACTGGAGAAAATGTGCCTGTTTAAGGCGGGGGTTAAAGGGGGGGGGGGGTATTATGCAAAATCAACTTTTTCAAGCTTTACATCATGTTATTATGTCATTCCCTCATTAAAAACATGCCTGAAGTGTTGCCTTGGCACATTCACGTACTTTTGAGTAATATGTAAAAACTCTGATGGCGGCCATTTTAGGGATAGGTTTGCCTGAGTCCTCCTAGGAACGCCCCCACCTCCTGGAGACGCCTCTGAGCTTTCGTCACCAGCCGAGTAACCAACCACTGCTCCTCAGCAGAACCCCCTCCCCACTGATGCCACAGACAGCGTGTGGAGGGGGCGTGTCGGAAAGTCAGAGGTTCTTAAAGAGACAGAGGCCTATTTCAAGACATTCGCTACAACCATTTTGAGAGAGCTATTTTATACAAGGCAGTTATTTTAATTTACTGCATTTACAGACCAACAGAAGGTTTCGTCATCATTGTAGTGGGCTATAGACTGGTGCTATGTGATTGAAAAAAAGCATAATACCCCCTCTTTAAGGGGTCAAAGTCTACATTTGACTCAACGTTTGATATTGTAGGTCAAATCTGGGATGCACTTCATTAAAAAGTGAGTGAAAAGAAATAACTTTCACAACATTGTTCAAAAAATGGTGATCGCCTTAGGCCAGGTAGATTGTAAATATCGATGAGTTTTTTTCTTTTTTACTCCGTTTGTGACAGGTTCGAGTGACTGAAGTATGTGCTGTATGTGTATATGATATTAATTATTGTCTTTCTTCACAAAGGGAGTAGCATTGCTTTACAAAGTGCTTTCCACATGGCAGAAGTGACAATAAGGCTTTACAACTAACCACTATACGACGGTAACAGTGTAGTCATGAAATTCCTATCCTTATATCCCCCTCACCTGGCCCCGCCCTCTAGTATGCTCTCCTCTCTCACTCTGGCCATATGAAACGATCCGGATGGTTTCCTCTCCCTGGGATACCGCTGCCTTCACATTAGACGGTATAGGACCCCAGCGCCGCAGGTGAAGAACAAAAACACAGTCATAAAGGTGCTCCTCCTCCTCCTCCCTGCTGTGCCTGTGTGTGCGCAATCGGACTCCGAGGGGCATTTTTCTCCTTAATGTTTGCGAGACAGTCCTTGTAAATCATGATGCGAAGTGGAAAAGATTATATAGTGACACTCGGGAGGTATTGATTAGCTGAATAGGCTGCTCTCTGCCCCTCTGCTCCTCCATTCTTTTGCCATCGCGCTCCCATCGCCGATTCTTCATCCAAACAGTGTCGGATGCACTGACCCCGCGGCACTACGTCTTCTTAAAACCTGCCAATATTCTCCCCACCTGAAATATGTCCGACAGAGCATAAGGGTATCTCTGACGTTTGTCAAAGTGCCGCCGCAGCTCAGGGAATTGCATCCTTTGCGGTTCGCTCACTCGCTACAATCATCATTTATACAGAAAGTCAAAGAGGCCTGATTTACCTGGAGCACATGACTTCAAACAAATGGGCTGCAATGTGAATTATTAACAGTATAATGATTGGATTGATTTGATACTTTCTCTACTCCGAACGTGGGCAGAACGTAGATTCGTATTTTACATTTATACTTTAGTTCCTCTGTCCGTCAGCTTGTTAAATACTGTATAGGAGCTTGAGGGAAGGTGAGAACGGTAGAAGGCTGAGATGAGATGCTCTTTGACTCTTCAGTATGTTTGATTTCATCGATTGATTGATGATTGAAAATGTAAATATCTGTGAATGTTGAATTGTCTTACGTCTGCTGCAGCATTGTCCTCTATAGGGCTGGTGAACAATACCAGTGGTATCAGAAAAAACGGTTTAGGTTCTACCAGTACTGACAAAATTAGCAGGCACCGGGGTAAAAAAGCATATAAACTTGGATCTTAAAGGAATAGGCCACCGTTTTTACATACTGAGATATGTTCTTACCTTAGCTTTGACGAGTTCTTTAGGACCTGTCTGGTCTTCCCCCGTGCCTTCAGTCACGTAAACACAGCGCAGACGGCGTTAGCATTTAGCCTCTCCCTCTCTCCACTATAGCTCCAAAACAGGTCAAGATAGAAGCTACCAAGCTCTTCCACGTTTTCCCTATTTAAATATGGTTACGTGAAGTGTTCCACTACAAAGTATAATTACACAAAATTAAACAATGTGGATTTTCTAAGCGGATAAAAGGGGGAACTATATTGTAAGGCGTAATAATACCAGGAGCTTGGTAGCTTCTATCTTGACCGGTTTTGGAGCTATAGTGGAGAGAGGGAGAGGCTAAATGCTAACGCCGTCTGCGCTGTGTTTACGTGATTGAAGGCACCGGTGAACATAGTATCTCAGTATGTAAAAACGGTGGCCTATTTCTTTAAGATGTACGAGTTTTTTTGGCAACACTTTATAATAACTACCGCTGATTTAGCCTTAGTAAATGAGTTAATGCTTAATTAATCAAGAACACTTCATGAGTTAAAGGGATTTTGACACAAGGCCTAATTTCCTAGTTATTCAGTGTTGTTGATTTCTGGAGGTTTTTTTTGTTGTTTTATTATTCATGCAGTCCTTATATTTGAAGAGTTTAATGGTGCTAGGCAAGTGCATGTCTATGGTAACTAGTAGCCTGCATTACAAACAGTGTGACCCAAGCACAGTGCACCTGAGGCAAATCATTTATAACGCCAAACTACCCATATAAATGTCTGTGTTGACTGGATAATTCTTTAAATATAACCATTTTGCTTTTAAAAGAACTTTGAGCAGCATCAGCTTCCTGGTTGTAGCTGCGCAGCGGCGAAGTGATCTGCTCGGTTGCCAGATCTACAGTAGTTTGTTTACCTGCGGCCGGCGTTACTACACGTGGAAATCACAAAGGAGCTTTCTATAAATCAGATATGGCAACGTTTGGAGGACGACCCCATGATTTTGAAGAGGTTTTTAATGCAGGCTACTAGTTACCATAGGCATGCGCTAGCCTAGCACTAGCCTAGCACTAGCCTAGCACTAGCCTAGCACCACTAAATTCAAATACAAGGACTGCATGAATTATCCCTTTAAATGACTAACTACTCACTCCAGTTAAAGGAATAGGCCACCGTTTTTACATACTGAGATATGTTCTTACCTCACTTTAGACGTGTTAATATATCCCCGTCTGGTCTTTGTCCGTGCGCTCTGCCAGGCAAACGGGGCACATACGCAGCCTCTCCCACATGTCACATAGCTCCAAAAAAGCTCACGATAGAAGCTACCAAGCTCTTCCACGTGTTCCCTATTTAAATAAAGTTACGTGAAGTGTTTTCATGCGAAGTATATTTACACAGAAATGTAACATGTCGATTTTATAAGCAGATAAAAAGGGGGACTATATTGTGAGGCGTAATGATACAGGAGCACAACGTCCGCGCAGTAACTCCTAAAGGTTATTGACGGAAGTGAGCGGGGGAAGTCTTTAGGAGTTACTGCGCGGACGTTTTGCTCCTCGTATCATTACGCCTCACAATATAGTCCCCCTTTTTATTTGCTTATAAAATCGACATGCTACATTTCTGTGTAAATATACTTCACATGAAAACACTTCACGTAACTTTATTTAAATAGGGAACACGTGGAAGAGCTTGGTAGCTTCTATCGTGAGCTTTTTCGGAGCTATGTGACATGTGGGAGAGGCTGCGTATGTGCTCCGTTTGCCTGACAGAGCGCACGGACAAAGACCAGACGGGGATATATTAACACGTCTAAAGTGAGGTAAGAACATATCTCAGTATGTAAAAACGGTGGCCTATTCCTTTAATGCCTAACTCATAATGAATAGTTCGTCACATACTTCACTTATTCGTTGTTAAGTATTATATATAGCCTATACATGCTTTTCAGTCACCTGACTTTTGGCGTTATGGTGGCCATTTTGAATACCGAAGTAGAATAATGCAGCACTACATGTAAGAATATCTCTACTCAGGACGAAAATGAAAGACAACTGAATGACAGTGGCATTTGTATGGACTCATAATCACTGCTCAAGAAGATAACAGTAAAAACACGGCCCCAGAGACTCATGTTTATGTGAAGAAACCAGTGAGTCAGTGTTTAAGATGCTAGCATGCTACCGGTTAGCATTTAGCTTCAACTGCTCAGCTCCGACCTCTCTAAGAGAAAGCTCTGAACCACACTCCAAACATTTAGCCTTGGATACAACATGTGACAGAGGTCAGAGCTGAACTGTTACTGTAGTATTTTTCAGTGTTCATGTGAGCCACACATGTGTTTATCATGTTAATGCCATTGGCAGTTGATTGTTGACCGTCGCTGTTCCCTCTTTGATGGGTTAATTTAGTCTTCAGAGTGAAGCAGATCTTTAGTAAGTCCTGCTGTAGCTCGACAGACAGAGCTGCTGCGTCTGTATCACATTATATCACATAAACGTGCGTCTCTGGGGCCATGTTTTAACTGTTAACTTATTGCGCAAAGATCACAAATACATAAAAAATGCCACTGTCAATCAGTTGTCTTTCATTTTCATCCAGAGTAGAGATATTGTTACATGTTTTTAGTCTACTTCAGTATTCAGAATGGCCGCCGGAACTACGCATCATTTGAAACACCTGATTTATTGAGGTTTGAACACAACAGATTTTTTCACTTATGAATAGTTTATTGAAAATCCCCTTGTTAAAAAATAATACAATAAATTTAATTATTAATGAATTAGATTTTGTCACTGAAAATATAGGCAATTTTGGCATACAATTTTTAAAAGACATAATATTACAGAAAATGTCAATATATATGTTTTTATTTTCATATTTCTGTCAGTAATCTACAGTAGAAGTTTCAAATTGATATCACTAAATATATATTTGTTTCCCTATTCACCTGCAGTGTCTCGCCTTAACCCGTGGAGATGAACCTGCACAGAAGAGCAAGAGCGAGAAAGCCCCTAGAACACACTTGGAAGTGGCCAAGACAGAACTGATTCACCTGCCTGTGTGTGTAGCCTCCCATTGACTCAGAGTAAGTCCATCTTTTATCGTGTCTTGTCCCTGAAGTAAAAACCCGTGCATGACTTCACGGTATTGCAGATGACTTTGTGTTGAAGTTCACTGGTGAGCCGTGTGCGTTGCGTGCTCACATGACGCCGAGGTGTCAGTGCGTGGTGCAGAGTGTGTAATTAACATGACCTTTAAGTAGTGATTAGAACCGTGTGTTTGCCCGAGCCCCGTCCCAAAGGGAGGATTGTTTTCATCCATCACTGGGCCTATACATAGTACACACGTGGCTGCGCGGGCCGATACCTACAGTGCCCCCCCATGTGATCCCTCCACATCATTATCTCCAGAGGAATTGAAGAGGAAAAGGTAATTGACCATATGGACCTCTGTGATATCTCATTTTCACAACAACAAACCTGAGTGGCCTTAATGAACATGCACAGCTGAGTTAAGGGGAAACTACAGACTATTTGTCCTAATAATGAGAACCTGCTGTTGTATATTACAGAAGATTACAATACTAAGAGTTAGTTTGAGCCCAAAGTGTGATTCAAAGCCTCTCATTTTCACCTGCCTCTGCGTGGGCTTGTTTTGAGTCCTCATCTTGCTGCGTGAACGATGCACAGGATGATGTGGAGGGCTTTAAAGTGCATATGACAGGTTTTAATGCTTTTGAAAATATGACTTATTTAGATGGATGATGTGAAGCGCCAATTTTAATGAAGAAATGTTGGGCAGAAAGGTTTTTTTGATTTGAGTTTTTAAGCTACTGACAGGAAGTGGCATAGATAGACGTAAAGGTCCATACATTGGTGAAGTGATGATGTCATCGCTCCACTTCAGGGTCCAATGGAGCTTAACTGCAATGGGATTTTGCTGATTTTGACCTACTGCACGACAAAAAGTGAATATGAAGCATTGGCTTAAATGACTTGAATTGAGGAAATGTTTCTTGTTTTGAGCGGTTTTCACTCATTTAGACACTTTTCCTGATCGGACCAAGTTTACTTTGCTTGTTTGAGGACATTTCAGACCAGTTCTAGGGTAAATCTCGCTTGAAATAAGAAAGTAAAATTGCCAATGAGATAAGACCAATTTTCTTACCCCATTGGCAAAGAAAATGACCTGAAATAAGGACGAAATGTATCAAAACGAGTCAGAAACATCTCAGAACAAGTGAAATAATCTAGGACAAATGCCCAACAACTTCTTAACCAGTCAAAACAACAAAAAAATTGGATTATTATGCTCAAATTGAGACGTTTATACTGATCTAGTTAATTACTTTTTGCAGTGTGTAGAGCCGAATACAAGGCTCTTTTTAAACATGTGATCACGAAGACATATTCCTTTTACTCTGGGTTTTCTTAAGTAATGCTTTTCTGACATTAACTATTAGGGCTGACATAAAATATCGGATTGGATTTGGATTTGTGCTGCAATACCAAGTATCAATACTTTATCAAGTATCGCAATACTTTCAATCATACTTTCAACGTGTGTTTGGAGCTATTTTTATCATAAACTCCTTTGCTTTCCTGTTCCATTTTGTGTTAAAAGTCCTATATCAAGCAAAATCGACTTTTTGGAGCCATGTTGTTATGCTATTTCCTTATCAAAAACCCCCCCAAATGGGTTTTTGGCTTCATTCACGCAGTTCTCGACAGAGCGGAACGGAAGTGCTCGACGTCTGTAATATAGTGCCTTACGGCCTGATTTTAATTTGTGAAACAGTTTTTTTTCATTATTTCTGTTGTAAGAAAGAGAAAAAAAAAAAAAAGGAAGTGCCCGAGGCGTCAGTGCTGCCCCTGCAGAGAAAACAAACACACCCCCTGAGCGTCTGAACAGATGTCATGTTTGCACCGAAAGTTGTGAAGGAGCTCTTTCTAACCTACTCTGGACACGCCGGTTCTTTTTTCTTACCTAACGATAATGTCACGGAGAAAAGCGCGTTTGGCTGCGAGAGGTGCAGGACTTTATTCCACCTTCATAAAGTAGAGGCCACTCGCTAGAAGTTGGAGTTTCTTTCCGGGATTCAGCGACTATCAGCCAGAATAGTGTTTTTCTGTGACTGTCTCTTGATGGATGTTTGGGGAACCTTCGCCAGAATCAAAGTGGATTCACTTTTATAACCAACGCGAGTCCCATAATGCAAACACCCAATGAAGCGGCCGGGACAGAGCGGTGAGTCAATCAAAACGCGTGTTAGCTTGTATGTTAGCTTGTATGTTAGCTTGTGTGTTAGCCATTTATGAAGCTGTGCTGAGATGTCCACTTCTTATAACTGCATCTTGAAGTAACTTCACTTACTGCTGTGATATTTAGATTTCTACTACGTTAAAGTTGCATGTGCGGAGAGAGGGGGCGGAGTTAACTGAATCCAAGCGTCGTGTCTTCCGAGTTGGAAAAATACCTCCAGAAAATACTTACTACACAAACATTCCATAGTGGTAGAAGTACAATATATCATATAAATGCCTGTACTTTACTTTGGGATGGCTAAAATAGCATGATACAGATCCTTTAATAGTCTGTAACACTCTGGAGAGACTGGGTACTCTGAGTATAAATGAAACTGCTGCATAGTACTACAGTATCTTATCCGTGCAGTCAGTCAGACCTGCACTTTTGCCACGTTCAGATTTCACAAACCAATTCAAGACCTATTTTTGTGATTGTGTAACGTTTGAAGGTCGTTCCATTGTTCCGGAGGCAGTATTCAAACGTCATTTTAAATGCCCTCGCTGAATCATCAACACCGCTTACAAAGACTTTAAGAATGTCAAAAACTTTACTTCAAGTTTAGCTCTCCCCGCTGAGCTTTTGAACAAGACGTTTTTCTCTGGGGTTATTCAATTTATCTGTGAAAATCCGACCTTCTGGTTTTGCATTTTCACATAACATAGCTCTTTAAATGTGTTGGTGCCTGATTACATTTATATTCTACAGACTAATATGTTCATTATCCATCCATTAACGGCGCTGAAACGTTCTTGTCTTTGTGAAGTGTTGTGCACAAGTATTTTTTCAAGTTTTGAAGAACTGTCGAACTGTTCTTTTCGCTAAAACGTCCGCTGGTGCAGAGTGTAAAATGTTGGTGGAGGGAAGCAGAAATGCCTCAAGAGCAGATGCACGCCCCATCCTCTGCCAGAAAATAGAATTGGGAGAATGAAGGCATCAGTCAAATTTATGGTTTCTGTGCATGACGGCCTCCTTTTGCATTTCCAGTCTGGAAAATCTATCGTCCCACAGAAGCTACTGGAGATAGCCTATTCTTCTCACCCTCACTTTGTGCTTTCACTCAAACTGTGGAAAAAAAAAAAAAAAGTGGAAATTTACATAAAGGACTTTGGTTACTCCTTTATATTTGACTTATTGTAAGAAGGGCTTGTTGTGAAGCCTGCAGAGGGAACCAAATGTTTACATACACTTTTTTTGTTCTCCCTGTCTGTCATGAAACCAGAATTTACTTTTATTTTTTTAGGTTAATTAGAATATATCAAAAATATTTCTCTTTGTCAAATGCCAGAAGAATGAGAGATTGAATTTTCTGCCCTTTTTTTTAAATACTTTTTACAAAGTCAGAAGTTTACATACACTAAGATGACGATACCTTTAAACAACTTGGGAAAGCCCAGATGATGATGTCATGACCTTGGAAGCACAAGTCTGGTTCATCCTAATTTCCATAGTTATCGTATAATAAAGGCTAGATATCTCGTACGCACTGCGGTCCGCACACGGCGGCCATCTTGCCAGGGAGCTCTATTACTCATAACATTGTGTTTCATGGCGCATGTACTTTTTAAATAACCATAATTGCTCAATTTTCTACCGATTTTCTAATGGTTTGGTTTGTTATAAACGTCAGAGATGTAGTAATGACACTGAATACATATGAACATGAACATAATCTACATGTTCCAGTATTCAGAATTATAGCCACGTTAACAACGTTTGTAAGAAACCAAACCGTTTGTAAATCCGTCAAGATTTCAGCGAGAGAAGAGGATTTGTGTTCAAGCTGATCACTCACTTACTTGAGCTCGCCAGAAAGCTTCCCTGTGGCAAGATGGCCGCCAGTGATGCCGGAAGTGAGTCCGCCTTAAGACATCAGGCCTTTATTATATGATATCTATGGTAATTTCAAGACACTTGAAGGTTCAGGTTCATTGGTTAAAACACTGAAATGACCAGACATCATTAGGGCTGAAATGACTAATCGATTAATCGTTTTCTGGTTCACACAGACTCAAATGGAGCAAAAATGACATAAAAATGTAGTATTTTTTTATTTATATAGTTAGGGTCTGTGTACATTTTGTACATTGTAAATTTCATGAATAGAGCCTCCAACAAATATGTCCCTTAGTTTGCTCACACATCTTCAAGCAGCGCCACTTAAGCTATAATGTGATAAAAAAAAAAAGTCATCATACTGATCAGAAAGAGGGCGGGTTCTGTATCCCAGAGATGAACGTGCTGAGGAGCATGAATTCCTGAGCGGAGTTATGGATTTTAAAGAAATAACCGACTTGCTCACTTCAGCCACAAGGGGGCATCTTAAATTTCAAAAAAGGAAAGAATTCCACACGTGTCCAGCAGAGGGCACTGACATAATAAGAGATCAGGATATATAAACACCATATTATACCCACGTGGTAAATGGTCAGCCTGGCCCTGGGCGGCTGTGGCTACAATAATAATACATCAAACTTGTATAGCGCTTTTTTTGGACGCTCAAAGACGCTCTACATGGGGGATAAAACGAAACAAAAAAGGGGTTTAAGGAAAAGCTAGCTCGAACAGGTGGGTTTTGATACTGATTTGAAGGTTGGTAGCGAGTCTGTGTTTCTGATGGGCTGTGGGAGTGAGTTCCAGAGGGTGGGGGCAGCGATGGCGAAAGGCTCGGTCCCCCAAGGTCCGGCGGTTAGTGCGGGTGATGGGAGTGAGGCGGTTGCAGGAGCTCGGTGAGGTAGGGCGGGGCCAGGTTATGGAGGGATTTGTAGGTGAGGAGGAGGAGGAGCTTGACGATAGTAACTTACTGCCATCGAATGTGGAGTGAATGAATAATGACTTCATGTAGCACTTTGAGAACCGGACCCTGGACATATGTCGAAAGTTCCTGAAAGTAAAGTTTGCGGACCTCGAGCCAATTTAGCAGGGACCCCTGGTTTAGAGCCACAAAGACAAAATACATTTAAAAATATGAATGCGATTTATCCCTTGTCCTATTAGTTTTTTTTTGACTAATGTTCCATCAAAATCACCCATTGTGTTTCCTCTTCTTATGCTTTGCCTGCGGACTGACCATCAAACGTCAACAAACACAGCCGGGACAAAAACACCCCCCGGAGCTGCACTTTCTCTAAATTGTAACTCCATTTCCAACTTTTGCCGTCTAACTTTCGGCGACAGACGCTTTGCAGGCTGTTCCCTCTGAATGCACAGTTGGTAAACAGCGAAGGGGCCTGTGTTTGGACGGGCGTAAGCCGTTTGTTACACAGTCATGTTTTGGTTTTGGTGCGTGTTTGTCTTTCAGCACCTATTCCCCCCCCCCCCCCCCCAGGAGCCTCGGGTTTCTCCTCCGCTCACTCTGCTTTGTTCGGGCCTGTTCTTCTTGTTGTTTGTCTCTGTTGGAAATGCAATATTGTCACTGCCTCAAGGCGCAGTGGATCTAATGTAGTTACTATTGTCTTTTCGCCAGCATCCACCCACATGGCCCTATCTCCTCATCTCATTCTGTCCCGGTCCAGTCGTGTCTCCGAGGCTTCTCTCTCTCGCTCTTTACACGATTACAGGAAGAAGCGGCTCGTCGCTTTATTTCACGTTGTCAGCCGGTCTCTTGCATCCCACGTATTAGGTCAATTTGTTTTTTTCAAATGTAGTGAGTGCGCGCGAGTCACCTGATGGTTTCATTTCACACGCAGCGGACGGCGCTGAATGGAAATATAAAAAAAAGCGGAGTGAGGAGGTCATTTTGAGAGGAGATGGGGAAGACGAGGAGCCACTGCCGTTAAAATCCTATTCCCACCTTCACTTTTCCTCAAAGCAACTGTCATAGCACCAATCTATTCTGTCCCTTTTATTTAAAGATGAAGCCATATATCGAAAGGTATTTCATTAAAAGCTACTCACTGTACTGTCTGCAGTATGTCGAACCACAGCTGCCACTGGGAGCGTTTCTATTGATGCCGTTTTCAAATCTTATTTTACATGTGACTGTGGATTTCCTCAGAGCTTCACTATTTACCGATTGAGGAGACTAAAGTTCTCTAAGCGACCGGTTTTGCTTCATTGTGCGGAGGAATTTGTTCTTTGCATTTGACCCATATGTCAAATGCACATCTCCTGATCCTTTATGAGGCTTTGTTCATCTCACAGTGTGTGCATTTAAAAACAAGTGATAGCGGTGAGTACAGTGTAGGGCATTAGGGCTATAATGTCGACAATACAAAAAGATGTTGACATATTTTCTTAAAGGGACTATACAGAGTTTAAAAATGTTAAAATTTTGTTGGAACATGTATGGGAAGGAAAAAACAATGTCCTAATGTGTAGAATGAGCCCAGACCTGTTCACCACAAATGCCTCTAAAATCCTGCACTGTCACTCAAAAAGGTGTTACTTCGGGTTCGAAGTGCCGTCATACACGCACTTAAAGGAATAGGCCACCGTTTTTACATACTGAGATATGCTCTTACCTCACTTTAGTCGAGTTAATATATCCCCGTCTGGTCTTTGTCCGTGCGCTCTGTCACGCAAACGGAGCACATACGCAGCCTCTCCCACATGTCATATAGCTCCAAAAAAGCTCACGATAGAAGCTACCAAGCTCTTCCACGTGTTCCCTATTTAAATAAAGTTACGTGAAGTGTTTTCATGCGAAGTATATTTACACAGAAATGTAACGTGTCGATTTCATAAGCAAATAAAAAGGGGGACTATATTGTGAGGCGTAATGATACGAGGAGCAAAACGTCCGCGCAGTAACTCCTAAAGACTTCCCCCGCTCACTTCCATCAATAACCTTTAGGAGTTGCTCCTCGTATCATTACGCTGCGTAGCTTATACAACCACGAAGCAGATGCCGCTTCGTGGGGGCACTTAAAAGGGCTTTTAAGTGCAAAATGGTTAAAATTATTCTAAATTATTCAAATTATTCCATTTAACCATTTATAGACTCTTTACTATTGTATGTATCTATGTTGTTTTGTGTGTAACTACGTTTGTGTAAATCAGGAGTGCCCAAACTTGTTGTCTCCGAGGGCCAAAATGAAAAAAAGTGCCAGTGGGTCGTGGGCCAAACACGGCGATGTCAAGCGTGAAACACATACAACTGCACATAATAATAGTTTCTTTATTTTATTTTTCAGTAGCCAATACATTAGCATTTGAATAACATGCTCCATAAAACAAATGTTAACTATGGCAAAAGCCTAGTTTAAGTAGAACAAAATCAGCTATTGCAGCAATATGGTGCAAAATGTAAACAACAACACCACCTGTATCTACAGCACCTACAGTGACTTTACCTTATTCATTTGTTGACTCAAAGAAAATGCCACATTAGATCCTTTTGAAAGTATCACCCCTGGTCTAAATCATGAAACAGCAAATGTAGCTTGAAAAGGTTAGCTGTAATATGCACAGCAGCTTGATTCAAGATTTAAGATTTTTTAATTGTCAAACAAATTGTTGAAAGGTTTGAAATTATGTTTCTCTCATCCTTGATTGTGGAGCGGGTGGGAGGGAGGGCAGGGAGTTCAGCTTCCCGATGGCCTTGTGTATGAAACTGTTCTTCAGTCGACTGGTGCTGGTAGATTCCGCAGTCTCCTCCCTTGAAGAGACTGTGTGATGGGTGTGAAGGGTCCCTGGCGACAAAAAGACACTGACTAAACGATTATTAAATTAATCATTAGTTGCAGCCCTAAAGCACATCATAATCCATTATTATGAAATGTATCGTCTTGTAATACTGTAATACACCTTCATCCTTTTCTGTAAGTCTCTTGAGAGATGGTTAACTCACCACGAAGCACCAATACTCCATGTACTGTAGCCTCTATTGACTGTGAGTGATGCTGTGTCATTGCTTGGTTTGTAAATCTTTGAATGTCAGCTTCTTTTATGCATGTCTTACTGTAATGAACTCATATATTCAAATAGCCTTTCCGTTTCTGTAGCTTTTTCTCCACTCAGTCTGACCTGGCTTGCGCTTCTTCTTTTTTTTGCACCTTTTTATACACTTACATTGACGTGAGAGGGCTACAAAAACCTTATCAGCTTTTTCAGGATACACAGATATGACCAAAGTTTCCCCAGGATGCCTATACCCCGGTGACCAGCCCCCATGACTACAGTATTATTTGCATGAGGCAAACTCCATTTGTCGCGGTGCCTGTCTCGTGTTTCCCCTCAGCCCATAAATCACAGGTTTAACTACGCTCGGGCAGGAACAGCGGTTCAGGATGTGCCGCCTTCCTGCTCGGACGGGATCCTGATTTGTTAATTTATGGCCTGGGCTCACTCGGGCGCCTCTCACATGTGCGCCTGAGTGGCTCCTCCGCATTAGCATATCCGCCCTCGTGGTGCCCCAGCGTGGTCCAGCGGAGCAAGTGATAACCCCACGGGAGAGCAAAGGTAGGACCCAAATGCAGATGGGGTTTGGCACATTTTGATAGGCGCCTCATCCCTCGGGGCATTATCAATGGGCATAGACCACCAGAGCGTATGATGGAGGCTGGAGTGAGGGCTGGAGTCGGAGGAAGCATTGATTGAAAGCGAGACACTTGTGCAGAGTGAAAGGCGATCGCCGTAAAAGTCCTGAAGAGCAGAGTGAATTAAGAATACATCAAGATAGCAGCAGCGGAAAGACCGTCTCCTTTTATATCAGAGGAAGACGGTGGCATGGGAGGAATGGAGCAATGGAGAGGAAGCCGTTCCAATAAAAAAAAAAACATGGAATGCGTAATATGATGCCCTTTTCACCTCTTCACAATAAATTCATTTGAAACTCAATTTTGCTTGCGACATTCGGCCTCTCAAGACACGATTGATCCTGTATGCGCATATGATAATCATTTCCACGTGCTTGTGTGTGTAATTCAATACGGTTTACATCTTTGTAGTCGTCTCAAGTGTTTGCGATACTACGACAAAAAACAAAAATCCCCTTTTAAAGGGGGCCTATTATGCAAAATCGACTTTTTCAAGCTTTACATCATGTTATTAAGTCATTCCCTCATTAAAAACATGCCTGAAGTGTTGCCTTGGCACATTCACGTATTTTCGAGTAATCTGTAGAAACTCTGATGGCGGCCATTTTAGGGATAAAACGCCTGATTCCTTCAGGAAACGCCCTCGACCTCCAGGATACGCCTCCGACCTTTCGTCACCAGCCGAGTAACCAACCACTGCTCTTCAGCAGAACCCCCTCCCCGCAGTGTCTAGCCCTAAGATGTAAACAGAGTCATCATGGAGGATTAGCTTCATGTGTTGTGAACCGGAGCCACAGCAGACTTTTACAAAGACACACATCAGTGTTTCTGTTACCGAAACACCCAGGATTAAAACCGGTGACAAGAACACTTATTTCAGTGTCTGGTTCTGCGCTGGGCCTTGATGATGCACAGAGCCTCCGGAGAAAGCTAATGCTAAGCTAAACCTCAAGTCATCACGTGAAAACGAGAAATATGCACACATTAAGTCAATAAAACCACCACACACATAAAGAACCGTTTAACAATGATCACACACGGAGCCAGGCTTGTTGATTTGGAAGTTTATTGCTCACATTTCATCTACAATGGGTCATAGCCGAGTGGCTTTCTCCCGGAGCTAACAAGCTAGCCGCGACAAGCTAACGGGAAAATTCACTGAAAACAAGCATATTATGCATTGAAAACGTCACTAAAACAGGCAACTGCTTGAAGCAGCCTTTATGATGATCCCACACTGAGCCGGGCTTGTTGATTTCGTAGTTTATTGCTCACATTTCATCTACAGTGAGTCGTAGCCGAGTGGTTTCTCCCGGAGCTAACAAGCTAGCCGCGATAAGCTAACGGGAAAATTCACTGAATACAAGCAGCATATTATGCATTGAAAACGTCACTAAAACAGGCAACTGCTTGAAGCAGCCTTTATGATGATCCCACACTGAGCCGGGCTTGTTGATTTCGTAGTTTATTGCTCACATTTCATCTACAGTGAGTCGTAGCCGAGTGGTTTCTCCCGGAGCTAAGGCACTATTAGCCGCGACAAGCTAACAACCTTCACCTTCACAACATTCATTGAAAACAGGCAGTATATTATGCACAAATAACGTCAATAAAGCCGGCAACTACTCGAATCAGCCTTTACGAGGATCACACAATGAGCCTGGCTTTACACATTTGTGGTTTATTGCAGACTTTTCATCAACAATGAGCTGTAGTCGATTATAACAAGCTAACGGGTAACCTCGAAAAAACATTGTCCACCTGCACAGATAATGTCCGTCTTTTGAATCGTATGGGCTCCTGCAGATCCTGGTGTCGTCCATGGGGGTATAGTTAGAGATCCATAGGGCATGGCAGAAGCAAAGAGAGAGCCTCCAAACAGCAGTTATTTTTCAGGCAAGAGCCCCTTCCAAGCGTCCGGTGTGGAAGGTTTGTTTCCAAATAATATCCTGTGTGGCCATTGTTCACAAAGTGATAAACAGTAGGTCCTTTCCAACAATAAAAATTAAAATGCACCGATCGTAGTTTCAATACTGTGGAGACAAGCGGAGTGTTGTGATGCCACAGACAGCGTGTGGAGGGGGCGTGTCGCAAAGGGTCAGAGGTTCTTAAAGAGACAGAGGCCTATTTCAAGTCATTTGCTAACGCCATTTTGAAAGAGCAATTTTATACAAGGCAGTTATTCTAATTTACTGCATTGACAGACCAACAGAAGGTTTCGTCATCATTGTAGTGTGCTATAGACTGGTGCTATGTGGCTGAAAAAAGCATAATACCCCCTCTTTAAATATGTATACACTATTTGCTCGAGTAAACTTTTACATCTGCCCTGTATTGCAGTGTTCATTTCCTCAACTAAAATATTGTGAGATTATTTTAGTCAAATAGTTAATGAGACTAAAACTGTGACTAAAATATGACTAAATAAAAATGAGAAGAAGAGACTAAAATCATCCAAACTTCCAATGACAGTTTGAAAGGGCCTTATATCATTAAAGAACTTTATAAATAGCGCCTTTCACAGACATAGTCACAACGTCCTCTACATGAGGAACAGCTCTGAGCTTTGTCCATGTGGGAGAAGCTCCATAAAGCCGAGGACCTTGATTAAATATGATTATAATAGATTTTATAACTGCACAAGTTGATTAAAACTGGACTAAAGTAGAAGAGAATTATTTGACTAAATCTCAACGAACATTAAACGCCATTTTTGTCAAACTAAATTCTAATATGTCAAAATGATCACGGCTGTATTGTCTTATATACATTCATATATAGTTTTTATCATGTTCCTCACCAGCAATATACATTGTTAAATGCTACAATATCAACAAATTAAAATATAAAACTATTTACAGACAGGATTTGGCCCATGATCATGAGGTTAAACACTGTCTTCTTCTGCCTAAATGAACAGTAACAGTCACTGCTGGAAAGTGCATTAATTCAAAGCTAAACTGTTGACACTGGCCTTTAAACTTACTCAGAAAATATCCATGAGTCAAGTACAAACAGTAAACGTTGGCATTGATATGAGCCAATGCTAACTGATACATGTAAATGGGCGCCGCTAGGCTTAGCCATTGAAATGAATGCTTCGCTGAGCTAACATTAGCAACATATGCTAATTCTACAGTTTCTATAAAAATGCCCCCGGCACCAGTAATCAGATCCCACATTCGACAATGTTTTGTTTTAGAATTTCATTTAGGGTTTAAATGAGCACTTTTAACTTCCACAAATCCTTCCTGCTGAGGTCTGGCAGTGAAGCAGGCGGAGGAGGTCCGCCTGCTTCTCTAAAAGATCTCCAATTTAAATTCAAGCCTGGAAATGATCATGAACCTGCTCTAAGATCTAGAGACGAGCCCCTGGGTGCTGTGTTACGGCTCATAGTGTGGCCCAGCACCACTGAAAGATGCATCAAATGTGTGGATCTGGAGGACTTGTCGGAAATGTCCCTGAAAGTACACAGAAGTGTCCCTAAACCCTTCTTGATTTGACTCTTTTGTGGTATTTGGAAGATCTGCAGTCACTACGCTCCATTTGCGTATGTCTGTGAAAGGTGGGCTTTATGAAAACTGATATGTAGAGAGATAATAATAAGGAATCTTCTTGCCAAGAGTGAAGAGAAATTGCACACAGTCGAGGTTTGAATTGCAAAAACTTGGAGATTGCAGGAGCCGAAAAGCCATCCTTTTCCTGTTAATGCTTCATCTGGGAGGCGCTGTGGCAGGTGAGGGACGCGGCATCGGAGGGAAAGCGCCTCCGTGAGTTGTGTAGGTTGAAAATGGACTGTAAAATCAGGTTACGTCGCGGCATAAACACCATACTGTCTGCATAAAGAGGCAGCGAGGGGGCCTATAGAGTGAGATCCTTATCCTACGCTCTCATCTTCACATATGGAGATAAAAGCACCGCGCAGACGGATGGATGGAGAGTGGCGGAGTTAAATAACATTGTGAAGGTGTGTGTGTGCGTGTGTGTGCATACTCGTGAGGACCCACAGAGTGACGATATCCATGAGTTTTAGACCAACGGACTGAGAACCATTACAAAGTGAGGAAAATTTTGCCTGGTCTCACTTTGTGAAAGGCCTGTTTTACAAGTCAAGAGTGGTTTTAGAGTTAGGGTTAGAATTGGGTTTAGGTTATGGTTTGGATAAGGGTTAGGGTTTAGGGTAATACATTATGTCGATGAGTGTCCTCACTGAGATAGAGCAGCAAGGGTGCATGCGTGTGTGTGTGTTCTTGTAGTGAAACATTGTGAGGACCAGTTCGAGTTTTTAACCATCAGAGTGAGGACATTTTTGTAAAGTGAGGTCATTTTGGGTGGTCCTCACTTCTTTGACAGACTGTTTGAGGGGCACAATGTGGTTTTAGGGTTAAGGTTAGAATTGGGTTTAGATTAGGGTTAGGGTTAGGATTAATGTTAGGGGCCCTAACCTTAGGTTTAGGGTCTGGGTGATACATTATGTGTGTGTGTCCTCAATAAGATAGAAGTACAAGATTGTGTGTGTGCTCCATCCACGAGTTTTAGACCAACAGACTGAGGACCATTATAAAGTGAGGACAATTTGGCCTGTCCTCACTTTGTGAAAGGACTGTTTGAGGGTGGTTTTAGGGTTAGGGTTAGAATTGGGTTTGGGTTAGGGTTTAGGGTAATACATTATGTCGATGAGTGTCCTTACTGAGATAGGCGCATTCGTGTGTGTGTGTGTGTGTTTGTGTTCTTGTACTTACAACATTTTGAGGACTAGTTCAAGTTTTTAACCATCAGAGTAAGGACATTTTTCTAAAGTGAGGTCATTTTGGGGGGTCCTCACTTCTTTGACAGACTGTTTGAGGGGCACAATGTGGTTTTAGGGTTAAGGTTAGAATTGGGTTTAGATTAGGGTTAGGGTTGGGATTAATGTTAGGGGGCCAAAACTTAGTGCAAGGGTCTGGGTAATACATTATGTCTGTGAGTGTCCTCAATAAGATAGAAGTACAAGATTGTGTGTGTGCGTGCGTGCTCCATCCACGAGTTTTAGACCAACAGACTGAGGACCATTTTAAAGTGAGGACAATTTGGCCTGTCCTCACTTTGTAAAAGGACTGTTTTAGGGTCAAGAAGTGGTTTTAGAGTTAGGGTTAGAATTGGGTTTAGGTTATGGTTTGGGTTAGGGTTTAGGGTAATACATTATGCCGATGAGTGCCCTTACTGAGATAGAGCAGCAAGGGCGCGTTCGTGTGTGTGTTTGTGTGTGTGTTCTTGTACTTACAACATTGTGAGGACCAGTTCGAGTTTTTAACCAACAGAGTGAGGACATTTTTGTAAAGTGAGGTCATTTTGGGTGGTCCTCACTTCTTTGAAAGACTGTTTGAGGGACACAATGTGGTTTTAGGGTTAAGGTTAGAATTGGGTTTAGATTAGGGTTAGGGTTAGGATTAATGTTAGGGGCCCTAACCTTAGGTTTAGGGTCTGGGTAATACATTATGTCTGTGTGTCCTCAATAAGATAGAAGTACAAGATTGTGTGTGTGCTCCATCCACGAGTTTTAGACCAACAGACTGAGGACCATTATAAAGTGAGGACAATTTGGCCTGTCCTCACTTTGTGAAAGGACTGTTTGAGGGTGGTTTTAGGGTTAGGGTTAAAATTGGTTTGGGTTAGGGTTTAGGGTAATACATTATGTCGATGAGTGTCCTCACTGAGATAGAGCAGCAAGGGCGCGTTCGTGTGTGTGGTTGTGTGTGTGCTCTTGTACTTACAACATTGTGAGGACCAGTTTGAGTTTTTAACCAACAGAGTGAGGACATTTTTGTAAAGTGAGGTAATTTTGGGTGGTCCTCACTTCTTTGAAAGACTGGTTGAGGGGCACAATGTGGTTTTAGGGTTAAGGTTAGAATTGGGTTTAGATTAGGGTTAGGGTTAGGATTAATGTTAGGGGCCCTAAACTTAGTGCTAGGGTCTGGGTAATACATTATGTCTGTGAGTGTCCTCAATAAGATAGAAATACAAGATTGTGTGTGTGCGTGCGTGCTCCATCCACGAGTTTTAGACCAACAGACTGAGGACCATTATAAAGTAAGGACAATTTGGCCTGTCCCCACTTTTTCAAAAGGACTGTTTGAGGGTGGTTTTAGGGTTAGGGTTAGAATTGGGTTTAGGTGATGGTTAGGATTAGGGTTAGGCGGTTAGGGTTTAGGGTTAGGCGCTGGGTAATACATTACGTCGATGAGTGTCCTCACTGAGATAGATCAGCAAAGATGTGTGTGTGTGTCTGTGTGTGTGTGTGTGTCTAAACGGCTTCTCACGAGGCAACTTTTCCGCTCTGTTCTCCTTTAGCTGTGGAGCTAATTTAGCCTCCGGCGCTGTCCGTGGTGCTGGATCAGAAACAATACGGCGCGGGCAATAGGAGTGAAATTCCCCCATCTGTGTTTGACATCAGAGAAGCAGCGAGTTGGAAACAACACTCCAAAAGAATCGTTCGAACACCACAGCAGCAAATATTGCTTTTGAAAATAAAATGTGTTTTTTTTTGTGTGTGTGTGTGAGTGCTGCGCGTGAGAGGATGCTGAGCTGTCTGAGTTTATATCATTTTCAAAGCAAATGTAAACTAAGAGCATGAGGAGGGTGTGTACACAGACACTTGCCACGGCGCAGATGTGGCACTTATCTGATCTCAAAGACGTTTGATGAGCTCAAAGGTAAAGAATCTTCTGGATGTATTCCGTCTTTGCGAGTAAAGTTGTTTACAGCTTGGGCTATACACTGTTTGGGTTGAAGGTGTATTGTATAGTGTCAGAAATGTATAGCAACCTATGGTTTCAAGAAGTTGACATCTCATCCAAGTGGCTAGATAGGCTCTGAGCTGAATGCTGTTTGCTTTGGAAATTGAATGTCTGAGGGATTACATGGACCAGTGGTTCCCAACCTTTTTGCTATGAGCCCTCCCGTTGGAGATAGGTCGCCCCCTGCCCCTGGGTGGGTGGTTGGTTGGTTGGTTAACCCTGGGTGTGTGGTTGGTTGGTTGGTTAACCCTGGGTGGATGGGTGGGTGGTTGGTTGGTTAACCCTGGGTGGATGGGTGGTTAGTTGGTTGGTTGGTTAACCCTGGGTGGGTGGTTGGGTGGTTGGTTAACCCTGGGTGGGTGGATGGTTGGTTGGTTGGTTGGTTGGTTGGTTGGTTGGTTGGTTGGTTAACCCTGGGTCGGGTGGTTGGTTGGTTGGTTGGTTGGTTGGTTGGTTGTTTGGTTAACCCTGGGTGGGTGGATGGTTGGTTGGTTGGTTGGTTGGTTGGTTAACCCTGGGTCGGGTGGTTGGTTGGTTGGTTGTTTGGTTGGTTAACCCTGGGTTGGTTGGTTGGTTGGTTGGTTGGTTGGTTGGTTGGTTGGTTGTTTGGTTGGTTAACCCTGGGTTGGGTGGTTGGTTGGTTGGTTGGTTGGTTGGTTGGTTGGTTGGTTGGTTGGTTGGTTGGTTGGTTAACCCTGGGTGGGTGGGTGGTCGGAGGGGCCAATGGCACAGACTCACAGGAGAGCATATTCCCAGAGCATATTCTGTCCTCTGAGTTTCTGTTGATGGCCTCTGGACGGCGCAATAATGTTGTCTTTCATACCTTCAGCTATAAAGCTGCTAAACAAGGGTGAATCTCATTTTAATCATTAATGTGTCGTCTTAGATCAATTATGGCTCCAAGTTTTTGTTTTCTTGCTGACTTATTATATTTATTTGTACGTGTTAGGCCTATTCTTCTTTGCACTGTATTCATGAGATGGACAAATGTTTGGCTGGGAAGCTGCAAATGAATTGCCCCTCGGGGAGAAATAAGGTCTTCTGAATCTGAATTACTTCCGTCAGTTTACCCCAGGGCAGCTGTGGCTACAAATAATGCAACGTAAAGCATCTTTGAGTGTCCAGAAAATATAAAACCATTGCATCATTATTATTAATCCCTGCTGGTTGGGATTTCTAACCATTAGCTCTCCAGCCCTGTCCAATAGCTCCCCAAAGAGATTCATACAAAATCTCGATTGGTCTGATGTTTGATGTATTTTCTTACACCAGTGTTTCCCAACCAGGGGTACGGGGACCCCTGGGGGTACTCGAGGACCTAGCAGGGGGTACTTGGAACTATTTCAAATTGAAAAAAGGGGAAAATGTAACATAATTTTTTATAGGACAAGCTATATTTTTCAGTAAAATGTGTTGTTTTGGGAGAATTCTAATTTTATTTGGACTGCAACATTGTCCTTTTTCTTACAAATACCACTTTTAAGTATTTACTTTTTAAATAAACTGTAACACCCTTGAGGTAGGGGGACACGGGTGACCAATGAAAGGCCAAAGGGGTACAAAAGACAAAAAATTGTTGGGAACCACTGTCTTACACAATCAAGTATTGTAAGCTACATCCGTGTTCTTATATTGTATTGAAATAACATCTTTCTCCAAAGCAAAAGAGCTCTTTCTAAAGTAAAAGTAGCTCATGAAGGGAAAGTAAGGAGTAATTGTTACTGATCAGTGTCTGAAATGACCTGAGGAAATGCTGTATTTTGTTACTATATCGGGCAAATGGTTTTATTGTAAGTTTAAATTAATATTTATAGGTTGAAGCTACTGTACACCAGTCGAGAACCGCTGCTATAAATACATCTATTTTATCTCTTCATTCTACATTTCTCTTCTCAAGTACATCGCAATGACTTAAAGAAAACCATTTGAATGCTTGATGCGATGAACTTTGTCAGTGATACAGTTCTAAAGACCGACTCTCCACTGTGCCCCTATTGACTTGTATTTGCAGATGAATGAATAACCCCTGACACGAGTCTCTCGACACATGAAGCTGATTTGAGGGTCGGAGGCTGGCGCTTGAACAGCACCACTGCGTTTCCACCCACAGGAAACAGGCTGCAGAGTAAGAAGCCTTCTGTTCCCTCTGTTTGTATTCGTCCTGCAGTGTGGAGGAGGGATGATATCTGAAGTACGGTGCGAGGAACTGCTCAGAAAGCCACACCTCCAAGTAAAAATCACATCAGTAGAATATTTCACAAAGGAAGAAAAGAAAATCTTGCGAAATCTAAAGATAATCACTTAAAGTTGTTTTAAAATACAACCCTCAGTGTTTTACTAAAGCAGTGCGTCGTGTCTGTATTAAGATCACAGATGACGATAGCAGCCCATTGTCCCACCACTTTGAGCTCCTTCCATCAGGGCAGAGATACAGACTTCCTTGTGCAAAGAAAAATGTGTACAGGAATTCTTTTGTTCCCTTTGCCATCAAGGAGCTGAATAAGTTGTAAGTATTAATGTCATTCAGCCAGTCTGTTCCTTTTTCCTTTCCTTAATGAAGTGAACCTGCTGCTATTGTGTCTGCAGTGAACTGATTTTATAATGAACTGATTTTATTATGTACATTGCTGGGCAGATGTATCAGAATGTATGAGCAAGCCAAAGGCACATTTCTGCCATCATCGTGCATGGTAGACAATAAAGTTGTTTCTATTCTATTCTATTCTATTCTATTCTATTCTATTCTATTCTATTCTATTCTATTCTATTCTATTACCTTGACAAAAACATCCCTGGAGTAGTATTACTGTACATGGTTTTGAGTCATACTGATAATGGTTGTTTCTTCTTCTACTCCGATCTGTATTTCTTGGATTTTGTTGCATCATAAAGATACTATGATCCACACAGGGCTCAAAGTGCACCCAGTTTGATCGGAAATTGTGACCAAAATGTTCTGAATATTGAAGCCCCTTCCTGCCCATGATTTACATAAACCTCATTCAATGAGCTCAGTTACATTAATTTAATTTAATTCATTGTCTAAACCCAAATCTTTCTGCATGATAAAACTATACAGATCATAAACATTTATCATTATGTAGAACAGGGGTCTCAAACATGTGGCCCGCGGGCCAGATCCGGCCCCCAAGATGATTAAATCCAAGTCCTGACTTCTAAAGCATAAATTCCAGAGTAAACATAAAAGTAAGTCTCTAGCCCATTCCTGTGCAGAGTTATACATTTTAAAAAGGGGGTATTATGCCTACAATGATGACCAAACCTTCTGTTGGTCTGTAAATGCAGTAAATTAGAATAACTGCCTTGTATAAAATTGCTCTCTCAAAATGGCTGTAGTGAATGTCTTGAAATAGGCCTCTGTCTCTTTAAGAACCTCTGACTTTCCGACACGCCCCCTCCACACGCTGTCTGTGGCATCAGTGGGGAGGGGGTTCTGCTGAGGAGCAGTGGTTGGTTACTCGGCTGGTGACGAACGCTCGGAGGCGTCTCCAGGAGGTGGGGGCGTTCCTAGGAGGACTCAGGCAAACCTATCCCTAAAATGGCCGCCATCAGAGTTTTTACAGATTACTCAAAAATATGTGAATGTGCCAAGGCAACACTTCAGCCATGTTTTTAATGAGGGAATGACATAATAACATGATGTAAAGCTTGAAAAAGTCGATTTTGCATAATACCCCCCCCTTTAATGAATAACTATAATGCTCATTCCAGCAAGGGGGCAGCTTAAATATAGAAAAAAAGGAAACATTTTCACACTTGTCCAGCAGAGGGCACTGATATAATAAGAGATCAGGATATAAACAACACATTATAGCCACGTGGTAAATGGTCAGTCTGCCCCAGGGCGTCTGTGGCTTCAGTGTTGAGTCAGTGAATAATTACTACTATAGCGCTTTGAGAAACTTGTGACACAGGCTTGTAAAGTGCAATACAAGTGTTATTAATGAAACAGTCAAATCACAGCTTAGTAGTATTATTATTCATTTATTGCACAAATGTTCTCTATAGTATTTTCCAGTTTACATTATACGCGGCCCACGACTCGCCGCGGGAGCTGAATTTTGGCCCACGGCCCAAAATGAGTTTGACGCCTCTGATGTAGAAAATGAATAGAAAGACACGCTATACAGTGTATGTGTAATTTGAGCGTTGGCTCTGCTCCCTGTTTTCAGGACATTTTCAAAATTATGCAATTAAATTATGAACTCAACAACTCTTATCACTGTGAACGCTGATCAGAATGCCAAGGAGAATTTACTTTGATGAGCATTATTAAGATCACAACAGTTCCTCCGCTCACCTGCTGTTCTCCTCCATCATCATCCTCAAAACAACCTCAGCACAATCTCAAACTGTCCACATTACGAATACTCTGGACTCCACAGTTTGGGATTCTAGAGGTTTTAAACATGTCTGACTGTGGAAGATGAACTGATAAACAAATTGCCTGATATTTAAAGTGCTAAGTAACTTGTTCACCTTAATAAATCCTTTCCGTAGTCACTCTGGGGGTGATACAAGTGTTTATGGGATGATTGGAGGGTCTTTCATCTCCCCCTGGTGTCTCTGAAAACCACAATTGCAACTTGACTCCCACCGGACCGGAGTCACCAATACACACTAATGGAATCATGAAGAAGAAGCTAACAGGCTAACGGGCAAAGCTAACTGCGGAATAACGCCACTTTAAACAGTATTTACAACCAAGTTTGAGTGAAAACAATGATTTCCTTTGTGTAATTGGATGAACAATATCCCTCTCTCCCTTTGTCTTTTCTGTCAGCGTAGTATTTACTCTCACGGACATTTAATAAGTAAAAAAATCGCAACTTGGTACGACACCTGCAGTGGCGCTTATGGCCTCTAGGGGGCAAGAGTTACTTAGTACTGCTTTAATATTGATCGTGTTAAGTTTTGTCAATGCATCCTGCTTGAAGGGAAGTCTCAGATGTTTCTAAAGAGGTACGTCTAAATTATGTCCTGCTGCACCTGGCTCACTCTAAAGCCCATAATCCATCACTGTTTTTCTCAACGTTGGTTCATTTCGGTGCCATCAATAATCTTATAGTGCATTTAGCTGAAAGTGAAAGCTTGTATTCACTGTTTTATAAGGGGTCAGCCCCACGACGACCTGCAGTGGGCGCTCTAGGCCACTTTAAAATCAGCTGCCTCTCAGTCCTTACTGTCTTTTCTATAACTAATCTGTGACAAAGTGGGTTTGTCTCATTATTTATTTTGGTAATTTTGCTTCGTTTGTTTCGTTTGCAATATCCCTCATCTAACAATAACCCTCAGATTCATGTACAAGTTAAAAATTACATCACATTGTCCGTTCAAAACTTGGTTTATTTATTCGGTATACAAATTTACCTGCACCACATGGTGGGAGTAAAGGGAAGGCGTGGTCTTTGTCGGCCATTTTAAAATCTCAGGCTGAACCATGTGGCAGGGGGGAACCTAGTTTAAACTTTGCTTTGGATTTCCTTTTGTATATGATTTTTGGTTGTTGTTGTTGTTGTTTTAATTGAACACTTATCTCTTACCAGCTGAACTTATTGTTTGAACTTAACCCATTGAGCTAATGCCGGCCCATTTCGACCCCTCGTGGCCAGCTTCCTCACATAATCTAATAGTAAATTACTATAGCTCTGAAAACTTCTGAGTTAGATTGCCTTGATTTTATCTTCTATTCATTTAGGTTTTGCCTTTATCTAATCACTCACTCAACAACACAATCATAATATCAGAACAAACATGTTATTGTGTGTTGCATTATTCATAGACATAGTGATTGTGTCGAGCTTTAGGTCTTTTTGGCCATCTGGAATATTCCTCTGATCTTGAACACTGGCCAAAGCTGGATTAATGTGAGTTATTATGCAAACGAAAGGCATTAATTAGGGCTGATACAGTTATTTAGAGATACTGTCACATAAAAGTCGTGGGATTAGACGTGTCCTCAGTTCAGACGTATGGTTCGTCCTCTCCGTCCGCCATCAGGCACAACCATGTTTAAATTCTTTGCATTTTCGGTGAAAACCTCTCACAAATGCGGAGTTGCCTGCTCGGAGGTGTGCACCGGCTTGAATCATTTTATAGAAAGAATGCATGTCTGTCCCCCATTTGACGCTAAATTAAATTCTTTCACTTCGCCTTATCCCATTGCACTGAGCCCGCTGTGCCTTTTAAACGACCCCATGCAAAGACGCTATAGATTAATTTTTTCCCCTTGGCTAACTCCCTGACAGCTCGGTGACAAAGTAACTTAAGTGCAGCCGTAGCCCTGGACTCACGCTGTCGGCAGTCGCATTGTTGAAAGTTCAATGCACGTGCAGAAGGCAGCGAGATCCTTTCATGGTCCAAATGTCATTATAGTGGGTTGTGCTCTCCTCGGATTATATGACCTCTGTGGAGGGGTACGCTGTCTTCAGGCGTGCTGTGTGAAAAGGGAAGTAACGTACATTTCCAGGGCAAAGAAAAAGCTCTTTCTAAACATTTTGATTTGTTGTAGCGGCATGGCGATTGTAGATTCAGCATTAGCCGTAATAAGGTCACGGTGTTCTTACAGTAACTGTCCCCACAGGGAAATCTGTCATCTGCATTGGACCCATCCTTCAACACCGCCGAGGAAACGTGGCAGGAGCAGAGGACGATGGCAGTAGCACCAGGGGGACTAGGGCTGCATGATTTAACCTTTATCAAAATGAAACTGAGGATTTAGCTACTGCGACGACCTCACCTGTAGGGCAAAGGGGTAGGCAACGTCAGGCCTGGGGAGCAAATCCGGCCCTCCAGCATAGAAGCTCTGGCCCCTCAAGATGATTTTGAGAAATAACTTAAATCAGAGATCAAAGGCCTGTTAGTCTCTTAACCCCCAACCTGAACTGAGCACATTTTCCCCAGTTTGGCCTTACCCAAATCTAAAAGCTTCTTGAAAAAAGTGTCAATATCGGAACGAAACGAGGATGAAAACGGGACAAAAAAGAAAGCGATGAAGAAAGTGACAAAAAGTGACAAAACGCAAGTAATAAGTGACAAAAAAAAGCAACAACGAAGCAACAATGGGACGACAAAAACGTTCCCAAAAAGCGACGGAAAAAAAAACAATGAAAAGGAAACAAAAACACAACAAAAAAATGTATGAAAACGCAACAAACACAACTCCAGAAGCTTTCTGATTTAGGTAAAGCTGGAGAAAATGTGCTCGGTTAAAGGGATATTTCAGGATTTTTGACATAAAGCCTCATGTCCTAGTTATGCAGAGTTTTGCTGATTTCTGGAGATATATATTTTGTTGTAATTCATGCAGTTCTTATATTTGAAGAGTTTCGTGGCGCTAGGCTAGTTCAAGGCTAGCGCATTTCTATGGTATCAGCTAGCCTGCATTAAAAACAGTCTAACGCGCTCCACAGTGCACCTGAGGCAAATTACTTATAACACCAGACTAACCATATAAATGTCTGTGCCGATAGAATCATTTTTGGAATATAACTGACCTTGCATCACATGAATGATCGCATTTTGAGGGACTATTTTCTTGCAGATCACTCCGCCGCTGCGTAGCTTATACAACCACGAAGCTGATGCTGCTCAAATATAAGGTCTTTTAAATGCAAAATGGTTAAAATTACTCTATCGACACAGACATTTATATGGTTATTCTGGTGTTATAAGTGATTTGCCTCAGGTGCTCTGTGGAGCGGGTCAGACTGTTTTTAATGCAGGCTAGCTGATACCATAGACATGTGCTAGCCTTGCACTAGCCTAGCACTACGTAACTCTTCAAATATAAGAACTGCATGAATTACAAAATAAAATATCTCCAGAAATCAGCAACACTCTGGATAACTAGGAAATGAGGCCCTATGTCAAAAATCCTGAAATATCCCTTTAAGCTGAGTTGCTTTTTGAGCTTCTACGGAAGATTTCTAAACAGGGACCATATGCACTATATACGCAGCGCGCTTGTTTCCGTAACCTCACAGCAGTGTAATCTATGCATCACGTTGCTGCATGACGCTCTTTTCAACACAAAGGAACGCACGCGGCAACAGTTCCGCACCACGAGGGCCGGCGCGTGCTGAATGCAGATGTCCTGGGACCGCCTCGAGGTGCGCACTCTCGGGGGAGTATCATCTGGAGTCTCTTCCTCACCACAAGCGCCGCTGTGAACTCCCCGGGACCCATCACGCCGCTCACATGTATAATGCAGTCACGGGAATCAAAAGCACTTCCTACTCTTTACCGTGAGCTTTCCCCAGTGACTCTGTTTTTTAAAGTGCGGCGTCGACTTTGTAGGATCAGCCCTGTTACTCTAAGACTGCGGTGTCAATTTCAATCCCGGATTCCGACGTCATAATGATGTATTCCTCTGTTCCAGAACAAAATGTCACCGCACAAGGGACGAGCACAGTGGGATGGTGCGATACTGGCAGTGTGATTTTTCACCGTGGCTACGGACTTTTCTCGGCTGTCTTTGATATTAATAGGACGGATGGCGCTCAAATATTTCCAGCGACAGCTCTGCCAAGACACTCATCAGACGAGGAAAACGCAGAGTGGAAAGATTTGCGGCTTTAACCTTATTACTGCATAACAAGTTTTCTGAGTGTTTGGATTTAGCCTCGCGATTAACTGGGATCTTTGTGGAGAGGCTCCGTGGACGTTAGTGGCACAGGCTAAATGAACTGAGCCTCCGCCTCGACTAAAGCAAATGGATGGGAGGATTCAGTCTGACTCGACCGCAATGCAAAAAGATGAATGAAATAAAGAGTCATTTGCTAAATATTTCACAAAACTATCAAAAATGCATGAACAGGTTCGACCACACATTTCCTCAGGACATCCTTGTGTGAAACATGCGGCGTGTCGTGGGGTTTCAGTCAGGGCCGTCAGCAACCTGGGTTCAATCCTTCAATAGAAAGGATAGAGCAGCTTTTGTACGTGGCATTTGTTCGCCAAAGTATCAACAAAGCAAACCAAGGCAGCTGCGCCTCCGCCCCAAACGAAAACCTTCAGGAACACTCGTAATATACGGAAACACACGACACATGAAGGCGTCTGTTTTTCTGAGATGTTTTGTTGACAATGACAAGGCCAAAGTGACAATAAAAACACAGTAAAAAAGACATGAGCACAAGTGTTTCAGTGCAAGAGGCAAATATCAAAAAACAATAACAAGTGGTGTTCAGCTCAACTCATGTTAAAAGGCCAGTGAGAAAAGGTCTTAAGGAAAGATTTAAAGTTCTCCAGTGACTCAGCGGCTCTGACCCACAGAGACGGACTGTTCCAAAGCCGGGGCTCCGTCCCCTCGCTCTTCAGATTGAACCTGGGAATGTCAAGGAGCAACTGAGAAGAGGACTTTGAGATTCTTGCAGGAACATAAACAGACAAGAGTTCAGTCAAATGAAGGCTGATTTGTACTTCAGCGACAGCTCCTTGTTCATGTGCTGGACACACGTGGGAGCCAATCAGGGAGTTCACTACATCTGCCACTGAGGTGCACCTGCTGCACAAGGTGCCTCCACAGCAAGTGCTGCAGAACGCAAGCGCCGTGATTGGTTGATCCTTTTGCAAAACAAGGAAACACACGACAAACTCCTTTGGTCTCCCACATCCAAGTTATTTTTCATTCATACTGTATATCGTTCATATAACTTAGTGCCTTTGTGTTTTCACTTTTTATATAATTAAAAACATTGTTTAAAATATACATCACAACATGAAGGCAGAAGAGCAACGGAGAAGTACGAGCAATTCTGGCAAGCATCAAGCGGACAGAGTTGCGGACAGAGTTGCGGACAGAGTTGCGGTCAGTGGGACCGGCCGCCGAAGTATATAAAGGCCTTAAAGGGGAGGCAGCCCATGAAGACATTTAAAAGCCATAAGCAGTATTTTATTTTCGGTTTGGGACTGGAAGCCAGTGCAGTGAGGCCGTCACCAGTCGTGCAGCTGCATTTTGAACTCCCTGCATTCGTTTTAGGGCGGCGTGGTCTGCTCCATAATAAAGGGAATTATATTAGTCCAGGCGCGCTGCGATGAACATGTGACCACTCTCTCCATGTCCTGAGCAGGTAGGTTATTTTTTGCCTTGGAAATGAGCCTCAGCTGAAAAAAGGAATTTCTCACGACAACATTTGTCTGTTTGTCCATTTTGAAAGAAGTCTCATTTAGACATAGGACATTCTGTGCTGTTGACAGAGCGAGACGTCCTGAGATCAACACAAACGCAAAATCCAAAGTAATAAAAAGACACTAAACTTACAGTTTGGTGCGATGGGAGATGCCTTTTTGGCGCTGTTCTACCTGTTCCCGTCCAAAGTCCCAGCGCAGCTGACGCGAGGAAACAAGGACCAACCCTTCTCCTGACAAAACTTGATGAAAACAAGATAAAAGAGTGACAAAAAGCAAGAGGAAAATAACTGATTCCTACCATTGGCATTATCTCATGAACTTTGATCAAGTCCTATGTGTGAAGTATGGCTTTGCTTGAGCGTAGAAGGGGATGTTAACAATGCATAAAGTACAATAAGGAAACCGTATGTTTCTTATATTATTAAAAATCTGCATTCAATAGTACTTTGTCACTGTGGGGCGCCTGCTCATTGATGTCATTTCATTTTCACACAGGACCAGCTCCTTCTGAATTATAACCACTTGGCTGTTCTGCTTTGTCTTTACATTCCCTATTGTCTTCAAGCAGCGTCCTTTTATATTGACTCATCATTTTTCTTCCCTTTTTGTCTCTTACTGTATTGTTCCATGCAACGTGAATTTACGCAGCGGACCCCTGTTCAGACAAATCCTTTATTGGCCGACTGTTATCCTTAAATCCCTCTTTATCCCACAACTTTGCCCTCCTCTCAGCGCCGCTTATCTCGCCCTCCTCTTCCTGGCCCTCGCCCAAAAGCTGCTCCGCCGGAGAAGCCAAAATGCAGATTGAATTCTTCGGAGGTAATTGCACATTTTGGCAGGGCTACAGTCCACCGCAGAGGAGAGAATGGACGTGTAAGGTTTCGTTAGGATTCCAGAAAAAGCTGTGAGCCTTTGCAACAATCTCCAGCAGCTCCAAGGACATCTGTTCCCCGCTGTGTCCTCCACCATCTACCTACAATACATCCTTATCCAACAACAAGACAGCCCAGCCTCACCAGAGCCTATACTTGCAGAGCTGTGCAAGAGATAGAGAGGTGTGAACATGCCATTAAGCTTAAAAGTGAAATATTATAGAAACTGTTAGCTCGAGTTCACAGGCTATAGGCCAGAGTAACACCTCACTTGAAAAGTCATCTAAGCTTCGTTCTTGGTTGTGTTTTCATCACGTTTTTGTCGATTATTTGACACGTTTTGGTCACATTTTTGTGGCTTGATCACAGTTATGTTACACTACAAACAAAAAAACACAGACAAAGCACGAGCAAAGAAAACATGACAAAAACGTGACAAAAATGTGACAAAAAAACCGCGATAAATAATGATAACAAAAACAAGGAAGAAGCTTAGTTTTGTAGGTCTTAGCTTTCAAATGAGGCTTTAGATTTGGGTAAAGCTGGAGAAAATGTGCTCGGTAAAAGGAACAGGTCACCATTTTTACTAAGTGAGAAAAGTTCTTACCTGAGCTTAGACGAGTTGATGCGTACCTGTCTGGTCTTTGTGCGTGCGACCAAAGACGTTGTTAGCATTTAGCCTCTCCCTGCATATTCCTATAGCTCCAAACTCGGGGGAAGTTGGAACCGACCTAGCTCTTCCAGGTTTTCCTTGTTCGAATACAGTTACGTGAAAAGTTACACTAGTACGCGATTAAAAAGGGGAACTATATTGTAAGGCGTAGTAATACCATAGGAGCACTTCGATGTCCACGCAGTTAAGTGAAACTTAAAGCTGCCTGAAGTAAGTAGTGAACTCTGCTCTGCTCTGCTCCGCCCCCCTCCCCTCACCTGGCTCTCCCCCGTCGCCCACTCCCCTCACTCCCCTCAACACTTAACAAGCTGCTCTGATTGCATTCAATGAGCTACGGAAATCTCATTAATCTTGTGTGAAAAACACATTCATCAGCATAAAAGATATGTAGCACAGTAAACATTTTGAGACTTACAATTATTTTCTGAACGGCAACTTTCATGAAAGTCTCTTATTTTTTGGGGGCATTTAGAAAATAATACTTCCATTTAGAACTAAGTTTACAGCGCCTCAGCCTCTCCTCCAGTGCTGCTTTGCTTTGTGAGGAAAAAAAGGAGGAAAAAGACCCGACAGCTCCTGTAGATATTGGATTAAAAAGCAAACGGACATTTCACAAGGATTTCAGCTGCATCAGAGCAGGTCGGTCACATGTTTGTCAGGTCACCATCTTTTTGTAAACTTCAGTCATAATGCTAAACTGTTAGCCGCTAACTGTTGCTGCGTCTTCTGCTTCATGCAATTGTGATCTCTTGTAGAGAGAGTAATAGAGTAAAGTACATAGAGTCATTTTTGGAATATAACTGACCTTGCATCACATGAATGATCGCATTTTGAGGGACTATTTTCTAGCAGATCACTCCACCGCTCCATAGCTTATACCAGTGTTTTTCAACCACTGTGCTGTGGCACACTAGTGTGCTGTGAGATATTGTCTGGTGTGCCTTGGAAAATTATCCAATTTCACCTAGTTGTCTTTTTTTTTTTAAACAAATTCATTATTATATAATAATGTGCCGTTTTCGAGTGTCTGTGCTGTCTAGAGTAGAGTAACTGAACTGAACAATGTGCGTGCGTCTTGACTGGTGTGTTACAGCTTGATATCCCTAGCCTCGGTCAGAAGGTAAGGTGACTTGAAATGATGAGGATGGATCCACTGCTTTATATTTCCCAAACTTTATTACAGGGTCGAACAGTCATTGATTGTGTTTGTGTGTGTGTGGTTTCTATAAAAACAGAAAAAGGAAAATAATTACAATCAATGTAATAATAATCAAGGTCAAAGTGTCATGCAATATGTTAATAATTCTTAAGAGGATAAACATCTTGAACAGGCTGTACAAGTGAAAATAGTATGGATAAATAATAACATTTAACAAACGAGACTTGGGCAGCTCGAAAGTGCCTAAATGCCGCCCTCTTATGGATAAAAAAAGGTACTGCAAGGGCAGGGCTAAAAAAGGTCTGCACATGGCGACTCCATCTTGAATAACTAATGCCTCGTGGCTGCACAAACAACGAACTAGCATGCGGACTTCACTATGTACATAAACAAACGTGTTACTCATAATGTGTAATGACAATAAGGTTAACAACACTTACGTTCATATATACGCACACGCACGGCACATTCTCAGGACAAAGACCGAAGCAACCACTCCACACACGCTACTGCGCAGAACTACCTCGAACAAGCCCAGGCAAAGTGGGATGTACCATTATAGCGGCAACTAGCGGGGGACTTGGAACAGTCCAACTACTACAATCACGGGGGGTTTTACACAGCCGCCCCCTAATGTGCATGGCACATTAGTAAACACTAAAACCCACATAGTTAAATAAAGTACTGTCAAAAGGCATTTCAGGTAGGACAATGAGTTTAGCCACTGGGCGTTGGTAAACGTGCTTTCCAATTGTCACTTCCGCCACTCGTACCTGTCCATCCGGGCTGGGGAACACCTGTGTTACCTTGCCCACAGGCCAGGATGCCCGCGGGAGCTGTGAGTCCACTACCATGACAGCTTGTCCTACTGTCAGAGCTGGAGTGGTTTGTTGCCATTTCTGGCGGTGCTGTAGTCCGGGCAGGTAGCGCTGGGTAAACTGAGTCCAGAAATGGTCAGCAATGACCTGGCTGTGGCGCCACTTGCGCCTCCCGAGTTGTTCTCTTGTGCCATACACTGCTTGAGGCAGAGAGGCATCTCGCCGCCCCATGAGCAACATATTTGGGGTGATAGGGTCGATGTCCGCAAGGTCAGATGACACGTATCCCAGCGGCTTGGAATTGAGTATGCCTTCCACTTCTATAAGGACAGTAAGCAACAAATCTTCTGCAACGGCTTGACCTTTGATTACTACCTGAAGTGCAGATTTAACGGAGCGGATCTCCCGCTCCCAGGCTCCCCCAAAATGTGGAGAATGTGGGGGGTTAAAGCGAAAAGTGATGCTCTGCTCACTGAGCTTCTCCTGTAGCTGCGGCTCCATTGCTTTAAATGCCTCCTGCAGCTCCCTGTCACCTCCTCTGAAGTTGGTGCCCTGATCACTCAATATTTCAAACGGTTTCCCTCTGCGAGCTATGAATCGACGCAGGGCCATAAGAAAAGAGTCGGAGTCCATACCATTAAGTAGGTCGAGGTGAATGCAGCGGGTGGTGAGACATTTAAAAATAATGCCCCAGCGTTTCTCCTGTCTTCTGCCTATCTTTATGATGAAAGGCCCGAAACAGTCAATTCCGGTGGACCAGAATGGAGGCTGATGTAGGCGGAGCCGGGCAGCAGGGAGGTCGGACATTTTAGGTGGTACAGGATTGGCTCTCCACTTCTTACACTCCAAGCAGTGATGTTGATGCTTCCTCACAGCCTGGCGGCCTTTCAAGATCCAGTAGATACGCCTTAATTCAGCAAAGACACGCTCGGGTCCAGGGTGCAGGAGGCGTGAGTCATAGTCTTTAATGATGAGCTGAGTAGTAGGGTGGTCCTGTGACAGCACGATAGGATGCAGAGAATCAATGTCCACATTTTCCGCTCGCCGGAGGCGGCCACCTACTCGAATGAGGCCAAGCTGAGCATCATATTCTGGCGACAAGTTGTTCAGTCGGCTGTCCGCGCGCACCTCTTTCCCAGACTTCAGTGCCTGCACCTCGACCGGGAAGCTGTCAAGTTGCGCCTGTTTTAGGAGCTGGATTTCTGTATCGAGGCGCAGGGCTGCTGACATGGGAGGTGCAGCCGCCCCGTGAGAGGACAAGTAAGTGGCCTGCACTAAATCAGTCCAGGTGTTGTACTGTGCAGGATCAGGCTGTGCAGGACTCGTGGCAACATGGGCACAGAATACAGATTTCTTCAGCTCAGTGTTGTCTGCATTGTCTGCACATGTAGCTGGCAGAACAGGCCACTGATCGGGTGGTTGTATCAGAAATGGAGGCCCATTCATCCACTGGCTAGGTGTAGATAACTCACGCAGTGGTTTTCCCCGGGTGATGTCATCTGCTGGATTAGAGGCAGAAGGGACATATCTCCATTTGGCCGATTCAGTGAGCTCCTGTAGTTCAGCAATGCGAGTGCCTACAAAAACTTTGTAGTGGCAGGACTCAGATTGGATCCAGTTTAGCACAGTGGTAGAGTCTGTCCACAAAGTAGTGTCACTGATGGGGAGTGTAAGCTCGCTCAGAAGTAGTTTAGACAACTGTGCCCCTGCCAGTGCAGCACATAGCTCCAAACGGGGGATTGACAGTTGTTTTCGGGGGGCTACACGTGATCTGGCCATAGCAAAGGCAGTGTGCACCTCATGTCCTGCTGTTTCAAACCTCAGATATGCCACTGCTCCATAAGCACGCTCTGATGCATCACAGAATATGTGCAACTGGACAGCGCCATCTTGTGTGTCTGGAGTAGAGTAGCACCTGGGCAGGCAGATATTTTGCAGATGCTGTAGCTCACTCATCCACTCCTGCCACTGCTGTAGCAGCTCACCATCAATCAGCTCATCCCATTTTCTGTCCCTCTGCCACAGGAGCTGCACGATAAGTTTGGCCCGGGTCGTGAAGGGAATAATGAAGCCCAATGGGTCGTATTGTGAAGCCAGGATGCTGTAGATGTTTCTCATAGTTGGGTCATGAGAAGAGACAGGTCGACATCTGTAACTGAGCTGGTCTGTAGAGCAGTGCCATGCCAGGCCGAGGGTTGGTTCTTGCGGGTCTGGCTGGTGAGCTGTTAACCACAGCTCGCAGGTAGGTGATCTTGCTGCTGTGGGGAGATGAGCTATGGCCTCTGGGTAGTTACTGGCCCACTGTCTGATTTCAAAGCCGCCAGTAGATAGCAACTCTCTGATGTCGTCAACCAGTGGACGCGCCTGTGAAGGAGAAGACAGAGACTGCAGACAGTTATCAACATAAAATGAGTGCAGAACGGAGTCCAGCACTCGCTCATTGCCCTCTTTGTGGTCCTGCACATGGCGCTGCAGGGCATACGTGGCACAACAGGGGCTGCATGTGGTGCCAAAGGGCAGGACGCACCACTCATAAATGTCTGGGCTGTGCTCTCTCTCCATATCTCTCCACACAAATCTCAGCAGAGGTCTGTCCTGGGGGAGGAGCCGCACCTGGTGGAACATGCCGCGTATGTCCCCACTCACAGCAACAGGGTACTCTCGAAATCTCAACAGGACACTTATTAGAGAGGGACCGAGTGTTGGGCCTGGCAACAGCTGGTCGTTGAGACATTCCTCCTTATAATGAAATGAGCAGTTGAAAACTATCCTGGACTTGTTATTGTGATGCACAATATGATGGGGAATAAACCAGGATTCATCTGTGCTGCTTGCCTCTGCAGGAGTGAGTTTTCTTGCGTAACCTTCTTGTTCCAGTTTGTGTACTTCTACATTGTACACAGCAGCTAAATCGGGGTCTTTAGCCAGGCGCCTCTCTGTGGACCGAAGGAGAGCCATAACTGATTCAGGGCCAGCTTGTAGTTTGGAGGCGTTTTTACGCCGCAGCAGGGGAGTTGCATAGCGGGATACTCCATCTACCTGCACACGTTCAGTATTAGTCTGCAGTAGCTCCAGTGCCTCTTTATCTTGCTTAGACCGAGTGGCTTCTTTCTCTGATCGAAAGGGGAGCACATCCAGCTGCCACAGCTTTTCAACGTTGTGCCTTAACACTTGAGAGGAAGTTGGTAGCAGGGATGTGTACAGACATGAGGTGTCTTTAGGTTGGTGCAGGAAGGTGGCAGGTCCCTGGATGGCCCAGCCAAGCTTGGTGTTCACAGCCACAGGACTGCCTAATGGGCCGGCTTTGACAGGCGCCAGGGGAGTGATCAGCTGTGCGTTGTCGGAGCCTATAAGGAGCATAGGCTGCACATCTTTGAATGCTTTAAAGGGAATGTCAGCCAGGTGAGGGTATTTCTGACGGAGTATGTCCATAGGGCAGGATTGTTTGGCCAGATTAAGCTCCTTGGCAGTAAAGGCATTACTGATGTGATGTTTGGTTGGAGAAGATACAGATGCACTCACGTCAAAAGAAACAGCTGCTCCTTGTAACTGTGAAACTTCCTGTCTAATAGTACGTAGTGTGAGGGACTCCTCTGTGGTGTCTAACTGCAGATAATGAACTGCTGCAGATAGAACAATAGTCCTCTCTGATCCATCGTCCAAAATGGCGTGTGTGGACAGAGATCGGCCATTACTGTAGAGTGTAACAGGGACTACTTTAAGCATGACTCTACCGGAGTGTGTGGCCTGGTCCAGATACACCATGCTGGATGCTGTACTCAGTGTTAAAACGCTCCGGTTAGAGCTGGCTGCTGCTTCATGGAGGATCTGCAGGTGCTGTTCTCCACAGGTGGCACATGGTTTCTTCAGATTACAGCTGTCAGGATGATGCCCCCGACCACACCTCCAGCATCTCTTATTGTCATTGATCCAGGTGACAATCTGTGAGGTACTGAACTTACTGAAGTCAGGGCAGGAACTCAAATAATGTTCTGTACTGCTGCAAAAGGGACAATAGGGCTTGAATTTCTCCCTTTTCTTGCCTTTAGAGGCACCTTTGGTCTCATTGGAGACGGATATACCATTGGCAGGAGGCGTTGTGGCCTTGTCAGTGCCATAGTAGATCGATGAGGGAGGCTTCTGCTGCTTGGATGATTTATCTCTGCGGTCTGAGCGAGATTTATCAGCGGTGTAGCTTTCAGTAGCTCTTCGTGATATCTGAAGGGCTTGTGACTTCCTCTCCAGCCACTGAGCAAAGTCAGGGAGAGTATAAGTGTTGGCTGAGCCACTCTGCAGGATGCCCTTTGTGAGGCAATATTCAGAAAAACTGTCCTGATAGGAGAAAGGAAGTTTACTCAGGAGCCTGTCCACATGAGAGCCGCACTCTAGCTCACTCTTAGCTGCTCCTTCCATAGAACTTAATAGCCCCACCAGGCTACTAACTGACAGAGCAAAGTCTTCAAACCCCTGTGCATCTCCAGCTCTCACTGCAGGGGCCCTCAAAATGCTGCTTATTTCACCTTGGACTAGTTGTCGAGGCTGGCCGTACCGCTGCTGCAGAGCCTGCATTGCTTTGGTGAAAGGCATAGGATCGTGGACATACCTCTTTGCAATTTGAAAGGCAGCGGGGAATTTGAGATGATCCAACAATACTTGATATTTGTAATCCTCAGATAGGTGTGGATGTGGTCCCAATACTCCATCAAGTCCTTTCTTTAATAAGAGAAAGTCACTCTCCTTCCCTGTGGTGAAGCTGATTAGACTAGGTTTAGGGATGCCATATGAAGAAGATATAGCCATTTCCATCAAGTTTGGTCTCTCAGGTGCAGCTTGGGGTGAGACGTATTGTTGTGATATGCTCTGAGGTACACCAGACTGTGAGCTGACTTGAGGTTGCTGTGCTGGAACAGGCTGCTGATACCTATACGGCGTGCTCACCACAGGAGGCAGTACTGGACCAACATATGGCTGACTCAGAGGTGGGCCTGATGTCCAGGGTAGGAAACCTGGAGTGGACATGGCAGGTGGCAGTGAGGGAGGATACTGCATCATGCCAGGATATCTGTACTGGGCAACATTGGATGGTGCAGACCAGGTAGGGAGTGATGCAGACCAGTTTAAGTCTCTTTGTGGTTGCTGCCAGGGAGGATGTGGCTGATTTGTAGCTGTAAAAGCAGACATGGATACCACTGGGGCTGGTTGTGCAATAGACGGAGTAGAAGCAATAACATAAACAGGCTGCTGAGCAGTAACTCCCGCTACAGTGGAAGTGGCCGCAGTTGACAGTGGAGTTGGGGGGAGATCGACGGGCTGTACTGTGGGAGGAGAGATCCGATGTACAGTGCTCAACTCAGTACCAGTTGTTAATGGAAATGAAGGAGGAAAGTACTCTAAACTGCCCATAGCAGGATGTACGGTAGGAGGGTTATTGTCCATAGTGAGCAGAGGCAAACTGAGGCTCCGTGCCTGGGGGAATTGCTGCATTGGTAATGCTCTCCGGCCGAGGTTTAGAGACGCTTGCAGTGTGCTCTGTATCTCCCTTACTTGATCCTGGACCTGGGTTACGAACTGCTCCATCCTCCGTAAACTCTCCATCTCTGGTGACCTCTCGATGCCAACTCCTGGGTGCACTGGGGTAGATGTTTGAGGCACTGAAATATTTGTTTCAGTATCGGGAAACACTGGATTAAGCTGTTGTGATGGATAAGTCAAAATGAAGTCGTCCAGATGTCCTGGGACCCGGTGGGTTCTCCTGGGACGGGCGCCTTCTTCATCATATCGGGATGTCGCCATTAGGGAAAGCTGTAACAGATCCGGCTCGAAGGACCATTTGAACTGAACAATGTGCGTGCGTCTTGACTGGTGTGTTACAGCTTGATATCCCTAGCCTCGGTCAGAAGGTAAGGTGACTTGAAATGATGAGGATGGATCCACTGCTTTATATTTCCCAAACTTTATTACAGGGTCGAACAGTCATTGATTGTGTTTGTGTGTGTGTGGTTTCTATAAAAACAGAAAAAGGAAAATAATTACAATCAATGTAATAATAATCAAGGTCAAAGTGTCATGCAATATGTTAATAATTCTTAAGAGGATAAACATCTTGAACAGGCTGTACAAGTGAAAATAGTATGGATAAATAATAACATTTAACAAACGAGACTTGGGCAGCTCGAAAGTGCCTAAATGCCGCCCTCTTATGGATAAAAAAAGGTACTGCAAGGGCAGGGCTAAAAAAGGTCTGCACATGGCGACTCCATCTTGAATAACTAATGCCTCGTGGCTGCACAAACAACGAACTAGCATGCGGACTTCACTATGTACATAAACAAACGTGTTACTCATAATGTGTAATGACAATAAGGTTAACAACACTTACGTTCATATATACGCACACGCACGGCACATTCTCAGGACAAAGACCGAAGCAACCACTCCACACACGCTACTGCGCAGAACTACCTCGAACAAGCCCAGGCAAAGTGGGATGTACCATTATAGCGGCAACTAGCGGGGGACTTGGAACAGTCCAACTACTACAATCACGGGGGGTTTTACACAGTAACCATGTAATAAATACTCAATATCAGGTCGCTAATTTCTTTGAGACAATAGAATTAGTGATGCATGGATGCGGCAGGTGGCGGTGACTGTGGCACGGTGGCTAGCGAGACTATACAGTGTTCCTATTCAAGACACTTTGATGTGAACAACTGAATATAGGCTACAGGGTTACGTTTTTTAATATTTTCTGCTGGTGGTGTGCCTCGTGATTTTTTCAATGAAAAAAATGTGCCTTGGCTCAAAAAAGTTGAAAAACACTGGCTTATACAACCACGAAGCTGATGCTGCTCAAATATAAGTTCTTTTAATTGCAAAATGGTTAAAATTATTCTATGGACACAAACATTTATATGGTTAGTCTGGTGTTATAAGTTCTTTGCCTCAGGTGCTCTGTGCAGCGGGTCAGACTGTTTTTAACGCAGGCTAGCTGATACCATAGGAATGTGCTAGCCTTGCACTAGCCTAGCACCACGAAACTCTTCAAATATAAGAACTGCGTGATTTACAAAAAAAAAGTTCAAGTAAGAACATATTTCAGAATGGATAAACCTGTTCCTTTAAGATGGGGTTAAGAACTTTACAGCAATGTGGTAATTGGGTGGAAATATCATAGTCACTCGGGCTCATGGGACGACGCTGAACTGTTTCCATGTTATTACCAACAAAATGCTAACTACTATGTGTCCTTGTTGACTGTCTTTATACTTTGTTATTTAAGTAAGTACTGCGCCATTTCTGATCCATTAACGTATCATCATATGGTTTTCAGGTTTAATGCAGGTCTGTCCTTGAACACAGGCGCTTTTCCACTCGCTGCTCCTGATGGCCGGTCTTGTTAAGCCCTGAGTGAGAGACGAGGGGATTTACGCAGTAGATGGGCTTGAGTTGTATCTAAAAAGAAGTAATAACGCTACAGACAGACAGTGAATAATTGCAGGACCAGTAGAAAAAATGGCTCAAGATCATAGCAGCGCTAAAGCATGTTTTCTCATCACACAAATGGAGCTGCCGGGGCCACCTGACACATTCAGCAGACCATGAAAACACAAGTCATTTATTTAGCCAGTTTTTACACTGAGTCTCTATGCCTTTTTTTTTTTTCTCTCAACCTGACATTTTGTATTAATTTTTTCCACTGTGTGTAGAGCACAAAGCAGCCTTTAAATTGGACTCTGCACTTGTTCATGTTGGTGGAATTAAATTGAATCTTGAGCTCCCTGAAAGAATGGTGCAATGCGAAACTATTTTTTTCTTCATTAGCTTGTGAAAAGAGGAGCCGCCTCAGCTCTGGAGCCGGGAGGTTTTTCTGAACATAATAACACCACTTCGACTTTACTGCGCGGACGTCCAAGTGCTCCTGGGTTAGTACGCCTTACACCAGGGGTCTCAAACTCATTTGGACCGGAGGCCAAAAATGCAAACCCAGTGTTTGTTTTTTATTAAGCCAGTTATGATTTAGCAACTTATTATTGTTTGCTATAATAAACATTAAAATACACTGTACATTACCTATCGGCCAAACATTTGCTGAGCTTCTAAATTTGAAATAACAGACTGAGTTTTTTTTGTAATTAGTCTCATTTTGGTTCAGGGCATCAGTGAATGATCTTTCAGGAGTCGGGTCCAGTTTCTGTCTGAGCCTATTTAGAAAGACATGCAAAATGTACGAATGTAATTTTAATGTTGTGTGGAAAAAGGCCCAACCAGGGACTGGAGCTGATAATGAGCACAAGCAAAAAGCATCAGCTACAAACTTGTTTTGTACTGTGTTCATTTTCAATTACCCTGTCATATAAATAAATACATCAATGCATGTGTAGACTTGGCAACTCTCTCAATGCCATTTCCCAGACTCTGGTGTCTGAGATCAGCTCAGATTCACCTCATGTAAGTTATGTGGAGTTTTTGTGACTTACAGTTAGATTATGGATGGTGCTTATATTTTTTTACTGTCAATGTTGCTATAATTATTTGCAGCATTTTTATACATTTCCATTTTCTCTATTTTTAGTGTGTTCGCACATGTGTCCCTAATAATGATGAAATTAAGTGACATGATAATGCTGCTCTGAGAGAGAGCTGGAGAGAAAGGGCTCCTCACATTGCTGTTGTGACGCTTTTAAACACTAATTACGATGTGTTCGCTTTGCAATGTCATAAAGGCAACGTTGGTAATGGTGCTTTTTGTCAGGCTCCAGCACATGTTAGAACGTGAGGAGAAACTGTAGTTGGTCTCCCACCTGTTTCAGAAGCTCCTCTCTCACAGTCGGCTGCTTTTAGTCCGTTTCTCTGTTGAAAAAAGTTGATAAAGTCGTCTGCAGAAGCGCCGCATCTCGCTTCCCCTGTTTGTCCTCGCATTCATTTCCTTTTGACATCGTGCTGCCTTGTGTGTTCTTCCTTAAACATTATAGGCTCTCACAGGTTATTACATCGTGAGCTAAACGTGTCCTGAGAGAAAGTGATGTCGCCTACACTACAGCCATTCCTGCTGTGACGCGGGTCGGCACTCGCTCAGCCGTAATTGCATTAACATGACCAAAACTGTAAGAGACCGTGTGCGTCTATTGCTGGTTGTGGTTGTTCGTCAACTGAGTCTTCCTCGGTCAGAAGGAATAGGCAACAATGGTGCAGTTTTGAGAATTTATTGAGGAGTTAGGTACATGAGATGATGATGGGTGACACAGGTATGTATGTCTGTGCGTGGATAGGTGTGTGTTTGTGTGTTTGTGTGGTTTTCTGAAACAGAAAAAACAATAAAATGTATATTAATAACATGTGGGCAGGCTGCATACAGTTATATAAAAATGACCTGCAGTACCACTGAAAATCCACTAGGGGGAGTGCTACCACTATAAATGAACATGTAAAAAGGATTGCTAAATAGTGAAAGTGCCAAAACAGGCGAAATATACAATAAACATAGTATTTACAAGTATTTACAAGTGAATGGCTTTTACAAAGACAGCGGATGGCTACTTAGGAGCGCATGTGGAGCGCTGAAGCGGGCCGCGGCAGTATAGCAATAGGCAATAACACGAGCATAACAGCCTCGCCACAAATGGGCTTATAACGCTGAAATAAACACACCAGTCATGCAAAAAACTATACTTACATCTTAAGGACGCACACGACACTCATACACACGGGATTAGAGCAGGATTGACCATGGATGGCCATTCTCTGCTCCGTGGATGTTGCTCTCACTGCACCGGACCACACCAAAGTGAAAGCAACAAGCGCAACCACGAGTGAGTGAAACTACAAGAACACATGCATTCTGGGTAATGTAGTCTATGTCAGGGCACGGACTTTTAACAAAAACAAAAGCACATGTTCTACCTCAAACCTCCACAACCCCTCCCCCTGACCCCTTCCTGGCCGTGGAGTCTGGTTGGAGGAAAAGGCTGTTATACATGACATCGCCATCGGCCATGGGAGTTACTCCACGTGACTGAGCGTACGTACAAAGACCAGACAGGTACGTATCAACTCATCGAAGCTCAGGTAAGAACATATCTCAGAATGGGAAAAGGGTGACATGTTCCTTTAAGCTCATGCACTAACAAGTGAATTTCTCCACTGTGAGAGCAGTAAAGGATTGTCCTTTTTGTCTTCTCTTATCTTATGGATGGATGGATGGATGGATGGATGGATGGATGTCTAATTTTTGGTCAGTTTTCGTAATTTTTTTGTAATTTGTAATTTTAGTCAAAAATGTTTGTAATTTTTGTCTAATTTTTTGTCATTTTCTTGTCACTTTTTTGTATTTTTTTGTATTTTTTTTGTATTTTTTTGTATTTTTTGTCTAATTTTTGTCACATTTTTTTCTCGCTTTTTAAAAAAAAATTGCAATTTTTTATTATTATTTTTGTAATTTTTTGTCACTTTTTGTTATATTTTTTTGTCTATTTTTGTCTAATTATTTGTCACATTTTTTCCTCGCTTTTTTAATTAATTTTGTTGTATTTTTGTCAAATTTTGTAGTCACTTTTTTGTCGCTTTTTTGTCACATTTTCATCCTTGTTTACATCTTCTTTTCATCACTATGTTGAGGCTTTTTTCATGAAGCTTTTAGATTTGGGTAAAGCCAAACAGTAGAAAGACTTTCCTTCGTGTTGTTGCGGTGTTGTTGTCATGTCGCTATTTTGTTGCATCTCTGCCTCTTTTTTTTTGTTTTTGTCATGTTTTAGTTGTTTTTTGTAATTATTTTGTAATTTTTTTGGTCACTTTTTGTAATATTTTTGTAATTTTTTTTGTAATTTTAGTATAAATTTGTATAATTTTCTGTCCGTTTTTTGTCATTTTCTTGTCATTTTTTTGTCATTTTTTTTTTGTTTTTTGTATTTTTTGCAATTTTTTAATTATTTTTTTTGGATGGATGGATGGATGGATGGATGGATGGATGGATGGATGGATGGATGGATGTGGACATTGCTGGAGTTTATTTTTGTAATTTTAGTCTAATTTTGTCTAATTTTTTTTTTGTCATTTTTTTTTATTTTTTGTCTAATTTTTGTCATTTTTTTCTCGCTTTTTGTATTTTTTGCAATTTTTTTATTATTTTTTTTGGTTGGATGGATGGATGGATGTGGACATTGCTGGAGTTAGTTTTTTTTTTGTAATTTTAGTCTAATTTGTTCTAATTTTTTGTCCGTTTTTTGTCATTTTCTTGTCATTTCTTTGTCATTTTTTTTATTTTTTGTCTAATTTTTGTCATTTTTTTCTCGCTTTTTGTATTTTTTTGCAATTTTTTAATTCTTTTTTTTGGATGGATGGATGGATGGATGTGGACATTGCTGGAGTTTATTTTTATTTTTTTGTAATTTTAGTCTAATTTTGTCTAATTTTTTGTCCGTTTTTTGTCATTTTCTTGTCATTTTTTTATTTTTTGTCTAATTTTTGTCAGTTTTTTCTCGCTTTTTGTATTTTTTTGCAATTTTTTAATTAATTTTTTTGGATGGATGGATGGATGTGGACATTGCTGGAGTTTATAGGGGTTGGATAATCCATCATTTTAGCATTTTTTAAATTATGTCTAGTCCCTTTAACCCCAGAACAGCTGGAGGTGCGTGGAGAGGGAGGTCTGGGCATCTCTGCAGACTGCTGCCTCCGACCAGGCCCCGGATAGAGAGGGAGAAATATGGATGGTGTAGCTTATAAACAGTAGTCCAGGCTAGCTGTTGTCCATTGACCTAGAAGAGCCAAAAAATACCGATTTACCCAGCATGCCACTGTTATATGATCATTTTAAACATGTAAAACATACACGTGAATTCAACAGTAAAAAAAAAAGTTTGGCGATGCCGACTCAGATCCTGCAAAAATAAGTGACCACTGGCTGCTGTGTACGTGGGAGCGCGTCTCTTTGGAGAGTACCTCAATCGAGTGTGTGGTCAGTGTCCCGTCTGCAGCGAGAGGAGGAGGAGGACGAGAGCAGAGGAGGAAGGACAGAACATAAAGATGTATTTTTACACGGACAGAGACGGTTCACGTTTGTGGGTACAGGAACGAGTGGGCTGGAGCTGCTTTGGATCCTTCACACATGACAGCTCCCCCTAATGGTCACGTTTATGCTTCACGCGGCCATTACGGCGCTGAGTGTCCATTATCTCACAGACACGCGGGCTTAATCGCATCATGTTAATTACCAATTAGCTGTTTACGCTTTTCAAGTGGGGCTGTAATTGCGGCAATATATGTTTCTGCTCAGTTACGTTTTATTGTTCTCAGACACCCACCGTTGGAGATAAATATTTCTGTAGTAAACACCAGTGAGGAATGAGTCACGAAACAATAAAGGGAAATGACGGCCGTTATATTTTTTTTTTTTTGCCATCCATCTTTAGTCTTTTCTTCCTGTATCCGTGCTCAGTGAGGGTAGGGAGAGAACAATGGGTTTTGTTACCATAGCAATTAAGAAGTCATGGACCAACCTTGTATGTTTTGAAATAGTGAAAAGTCCTCACAATGAAAACACTGGGAATATTTGAGGATTGGACTTGATTAATAACTGGAATCCTAACGTGGCATTGGTGATTAGGGGTGTGACGACAGATCGATTTTGTGATACATCGTGATATTTTGCAGGATATTATGATACTTTCTATTCCGATATTGATACTTTTGATGACGTCATGCATAATAACGAGGTGCATGTTAAGGTGTACTTTATTAATCCCCCATAGGGAAGTTCATTCTCTGCATCCTCAATGCTCGTAGTCTCGCCAACCAGACTCCGCTTCTTTACAGAAGAAGGTCTGGCAACACTCCATTGCGCGCTTTCAAAGGAAGTGACGCAGCGATATGGAGCCTACCGACCAATCAGAGCAGCTCCCTGAACGGGCGTCCCGTTGTTGCGCCTTTGTTTTGTAGTTTTTCAACACAAGCAACCACTTCACGTAATGCTCCGGTTTGCTTGTATTCTTAAGTTTTTCTGACATAAACGACAGAAGTCATTTACTGAACTCCGTGTGGCAGGAGCGCCATTGTTAATGTCCGAATGATACAACTTTCTTGTGGCTGTTTCTGTCGTCACATCGGCTATGTTCTCATTGGCTGCTATGCGCTTCGGTTGTCCCACATTAGTCCCGCCCCAAGCAGTAGCTTTTCTATGACAGGGTCCCCAGACTCGTCTCCTGTTTATTAATTAATAAACATCGGAGATTAGTCTGGATGCCAGGCTACAGCGCTCGGGGACCCATCTCCATGACGTAAAGCCAGGCTCAGAATCACCTGGCTGGAGGATTCACCTATTGTACATGTTTTTAGTGCTAGGGGAAACCGGAGTACCTGGAGGAAACCTACGCAGACACAGGGGAGAACATGCAAACTCCACACAGAAAGGCCCCGTCCCTGGTGGGAATCGAACCCGGACCTTCTAGCTGTGAAGCACGAGCGCTAACCCCTGTACTACGGTGCCGACTAATGAGGTGGCAGTGCTCCCTTGTTTTCAGTCAATAGAAGCCAATAATAATAAGTAAATAATAAGTATTCAGTCAGAACCGTAAAGGGCAGTGCTTGGACCAAACACTGTCACACAAATATATCACTTTTCATGATAGTTTTTATAACTATAAATAAGATTAATTTGGGGTTGATTTATTTATTTTGAAACAGGAGTGTGGCGTCTTATTTAAAGGGACTATATGGAGTTTAAAAATGTTAAAATTATGTTCCAGCCATGTCCTAAAGCTGTTACTTTGGGTCCGAAGTGCCGTCATGTTTTGTAGCCTTCTTTATTTGTGAAAATGTGATATTTTCTTGATTCAACAAACTTGGTGGTAATCAGACCTGGATGTGGCCAAAAAAACTGAACAAAAATCTGGTTATCCACAGATAATCGCAGAGGGGGCATTTACTTTTTCACACAGGACCAGAGAGGTTTTCTTTCCCTTAACCTCTTAAAGTTTGGTATTACCCAAATCTAAAAGCTCCTTGACTTGAGAGCTGCAGCCTATAGGCCAGGGTATGATTTAAAAGCTAAGACCTACAAAACTGACTTTTCCACAAGCCTTTTCTTCGTGTTGTTGCGGTGTTGTCGTCATGTTGCTATTTAGTTGCATCTCTTCCGCTTTTTTTTTTTGTTTTGGTCATGTTTTTGTTGTTTTTTGTAATTATTTTGTAATTTTTTTGGTCACTTTTTGTAATTTTTTTGTAATTTGTAATTTTAGTCTAAAATGTTTGTAATTTTTGTCTATTTTTTTGTCAGTTTTTTGTCATTTTCTTGTATTTTCTTGTCTATTTTTGTCTATTTGTCACATTTTTTCCTCGCTTTTTAAATTATTTTTTTTGTATTTTTTGTCAAATTTTTTGTCACTTTTTTGTCACATTTTTATCCTTTACATCTTCTTTTCATCACTATGTTGAGGCTTTTTTCACGAAGCTTTTAGATTTGGGTAAAGCCAAACAGTAGAAAGACTTTTCTTTGTGTTGTGCGGTGTTGTCGTCATGTTTTAGTTGTTTTTTGTAATCATTTTGTAATTTTTTTGGTCACTTTTTGTAATTTTTTTGTAATTTTTTTTGTAATTTTTGTCTAATTTTGTCTAAATTTTTGTCCGTTTTTTGTCATTTTCTTGTCATTTTTTTGTAATTATTTTGTAATTATTTTTTTATTTTAGTCTAAAATGTTTGTAATTTTTGTCAAATTTTTTGTCATTTTCTTGTCTTTTTTTTTTCATTTTTTGTAATTTTTGTCTAATTTTTGTCACATTTTTTTCTTGCTTTTTTGTATTTTTTTTGTGCAATTTTTTAATTAATTTTTTGTAACCTTTTTGTCACTTTTTGTAATTATTTTGTAATTTTTTGTAATTTTAGTCTTAAATGTTTGTAATTATTGTCAAATTTTTGTCAAATTTTTTTCTCGCTTTTTTGTATTTTTTTGCATTTTTTAAATACATTTTTTTGTAATTTTTTGTAATTTTTTGTAATTTTTTGTCATTTTTGTTATTTTTTTGTCTATTTTTGTCGCTTTTTTGTCACATTTTCATCCTTGTTTACATCTTCTTTTCATCACTATGTTGAGGCTTTTTTCATGAAGACAGTGGCAACAGTAGAACATGTGCTCGGTTCAGGTGGGAGTTAAGAGGTTAATAAATGTGACAATCATATTGAAACTGCATTTTGTATTCGCTGTGAATGTATAAACAAATGTAAGAAATATGGAAGGAGGCAAATACTTTTTCATGGCACTGTAGGTTGGACATCCCAGACCTAAGGGATATTATAGCTTTACTTAAAGCCACACCGCGTAGAATTTTACCCAATAAATAACATTGAAATACTATTATTTATTTTATGACAGATATTTTCATAGTTGAAAAATACCTCATAAATGTACAAACAAACATGTATGAGGCTCACCCCTCCGAAGATATGACTGTAAACTTTACTGGGAGTGGGTACGTCTCCAGCTCGTCTCCATGGCGACGTGACGAAAGGCAGTAGAATTTGAGATTAAAACAGGGTAGTTTCTCATCCAAATCCATTCTTTGATTACACACTGCAGTAACAGCATGTTCTTTGTCATTAGGAGCATGTTTTGTTTTGCCGCAAAAGTATAGTCCGAAATGTTACGCAGTGTGCCTTTAACATTTAAAATCACATTTAACATTGAATCCATCGACCCAGAAATCCTCCCAATTTGTAGTATTTTGTCATTTGCCATGACATTGAATTATCCCCATCGTGCTGGTGGAGACGACCAGTGTGTGTCTGAGGGAATGCCCCGCTTGTCACGCCTTGTCAAACACAGCATGGGGGGTCCGAGGTCACCTGCCCGGCCGAGGCGCACCTGAGTCCAGGGTCACCGCTAAAAGCCATCTGCTGAAGGCTGAACCACAACATCCAAATCAATGTCAGCCAGAGAGGACAAGTAAAAACAGTTGAGTGCTTTGAAGCCGTCCTGTTGCCTCAAACCTGCACAACGTAACAGTGAAGCGGGACCGTCCCAGAGGGGAGAGGTGTCTTGTTAAAGCAACTGTCCTGTTGTTAGAGAAGTGAGGGTCGAAGCGGTTTCAGGGTGAGTGCAATGTCGGTCTGTGCTTGTTCTGCGCCGATGAGAAAACGAGATGCCGATTTGGAATTGAAGTGAAGTTTGAGGTTATGGAAGCAACCAGGGGCGTACAGGGACCTAGACATGTAGACCCGCCCATTTTCATGTGGAATTCTAGCTCAGTTATAGTGCGTCTGTTTCATATAACAAAGATTGCTAGTTCAAATACTGCTTTGACAATTTTTTAGCATTTTCTCTTTTCCCTTGGGCCACAGCACACACAGTCTGCAATCAGCACCAAGTTGTGTCGACAAACATGTATATTTGTCCACTTTTTCTACCTTTCACCTGCCATCATCCCTTCCCTTCTTTACTCAGAATCAGAATTGGTTTTATTGCCATGGTTATGAACAGGTTCACAACTAGGAATTTTTGTCAGTCGATCTTGCAACATGAAACATATAACTTTAGATAAATAGAAAACTAGAAGATTATAAGGGCATGCATAAGAAGATTACATTTTAAAGCAGTACTAAGTAACGTGTTTACCTTAATAAATCCGTTCCGTAGTCCCTGTGGGGGTAATACAAGTGTTTATGGGATGATTGGAGGGTCTTTCATCTCCCCCTGGTGTCTCTGGCCAGAAAACCATGTTTGCAACTTGACTGCCACCGGTGCGGAGAAAGCAATACACACTAATGGAATCACGAAGAAGAAGCTAACATGCTAACGGGCAAAGCTAACGTCACTTTAAACAGTATTTACAGCCAGGTTTGAGTGAAAAAAAATATTTCCATTGTATAATTGGATGCACAGTAACCCTCTCTCCCTTAACCTTTCCTGTCAGCGTAGTATTTACTCTCCAAGACAATTAATGAATTAAAAAATCGTAACTTGCTACTACACCTGCAGTTGCGCTTATGGCCTCTAGGGGGAAGAGTTACTTAGTGCTGCTTTAATTATGATAAAGACGACAACAATTGAACATAGAACATCAGCATCAGCCCGACTTTGGACGCACAGGAGGAGCGTGGGTGATTTTACTGTCCTCAAAGTGACACACAGAAGCGGCGGCCAATAACAGAGTGAAATAAAGTCAGGAAGACACCGCAGCGCCTCCCTTTTCATTTCTCTGTCAAAACAACTAATTTCATGGCCACAGTGACCCCCACGCCAAACAGCTTTATATCACCAAATGTTCACGAGAACCACCTTTTCACTCCTGATCACACTCTTAACATTTGATAAGTTACGTTATATGAATACAATTGGGCTTTGTGTGAACCTTTTTCTCATTCCTGCGTCCATACTATATCCCATACTTAATTGTAATACTGCACAATGTTTAACCTTGCCAGTCAGTCCTTTCTCTCCCCTCAGAGGTCACAGGTATGAAGTATGAAATGGACATTCCCCGCGCAGCCCTGTCGTACGATTAGCCGCTCAATTCAGCCGTTAACTTGCCAAGACACTCAGACAAAGACGAATGATGGGCAGCGCTGTATAGTGGTCAATATATTGCACTCCTCTATTATGAATCTCTGAATTACTGCTAATGAAATGTCTCTGCGTGCTCTCCTGTCCATTATAGTCCTATATATACCTGTGCGCATTCGATAATAGCTGCGCCAGAGAGTACAGCTTGTTTAATACTAGCTAATACTTCACATCCGCCGTTATGCTGCTTGGAAATTAAACGAGTCCTCTTCTTTATATGTCTCTTAAATTGGCCTTCTGTTTGACATTACGATATAGTTCCAAGGTTTTTATGGTCTTACATGTTACAAGTAATGTATTAAATTAAATACGTTTTTAGTTTACTTTTCGGTCAAAATGTAAATTAACTATGTCAAAAAACAAGACCGAAAAGGCATAGGCACACGCAGCACATTCAAAATAACAAAAGTACAAGAGGGGGTGGTTCTTGTAGTAAGAGTGTTGGATCATGGTGGAGGAGGAGGATCAAGGAAGCAGACAGGGATTAGACCTAAAAAAGCCGCTGACAAGCATGCTAAAAATGCTAACCCCGAGCCCGCATCCGGACATGGCGTCCGGCGGCGCCATTCTCACAGCGCACACGAGAGAGAGACAGTTTTTTTCCTTCTCTCATGTGAGAGAAGCACACGAGGTGTAGGTGTTGGTGTTGACATAGACATAGACATAGACCATAGAGAACTCAATTTTCTGTGGGTCTTGAAAAAAATCTAAATCCTGAAGAACCTCTGGCAGTGGTGAGCTCTCTGACTTGGAAATGGCTGGCAGACAATGTGTTTAAGGGCCTATCTCACCAGGAGAGCTTGTTGTGACGTTGTGAAGACTAGGGCTGGGCACCGTTAAACAGTACCTACTTGGTACCGACCAAAAAGCTCCGGTAGAGGGCGGTATTGAAAAACTTTTTTTTTTTGTGCTAATTTTGCAGAAATGCAGAAGCGAAGCAAAGCTGTAACTTACTCACACTTCCATCATTATCAGAGATGGCAGAGCCGCGGTCGGAGCCAGGACTAAACCGGGACTAAACCAGGACTTACAGTAAACTGGTTAAAAACCAGGACTAAACCTGGACTGAATCACAAACTAGACTCTTAGACAAAGAGAAAAGCAGTGACAACGAGAAACACATGGGCTTTACCTTTAGCTTTAGCTTTAGCCGCAGAGCCTGAAGTTACTGCTGTTGTTTCCAACTCCAGCTGCACCGGAGCATTTGGGATCAAAGATTGTTTCTGGAAAAGGTGAGCGCTCACTCTGCATTAGCCATTTTTGGAACAGTCATGGTGCATTTTCAGTGACAGAGTGAGCGCTCTCACTATGTAACAGATCTCTGCCGTATGAGGAGCTTTTACTTCGTCGAACAGCTCAGTGAGTTTAGAAAAGTTTATCTTCAGTAAACGGTGCCTGATGTGGATCTGGTCTGTTCCTGCAGCTCAGAAGGTAATAATGTCCTTTCTCTCTTTTTATCACGGCTTTAGTGGGAATTCTGCTCAAAAAATGAAGTTACAGGTGACGCTGCTGCTCCTGTTTTCTGATGTGCCGTGTTTGGACTTTCTCCTGAACAATACTTTTTATACACATTAATTTAACTCAATTAAAATAACATAGGTATTGAAAAAAGTACCGTTAAGGCACCGGTACCGAAAAGCGGGTATCGTTAAAGTAGTGGTATCGAACGGAACCCAGCCCTAGTGAAGACTGGCAGTTTCCGCAATGTCTCCGCAAATCAGAGTGATTGCAAAGGGCCTATCTCATGAGCCTGGAGACGAGTTGGAGACTCAAGATACCGCTGGTCACAGAGATGTCTCCGAGACGTCCCCTGGAGATAAGGTGAGTCTCCAGGTTTGATTTCGGGACCCCTCGGAGTCCCTGCATGGTCTCCGAGGGGTCTCTGCAGCTGTGGCAACGTCGCTAACACTATTTGTTGTCCTCAACCTGTGAGACGTTTCTGTGACGTCCCTGCAATGTCTCAGAGACCTGTCGGATACAAAGGAGATCTGAAAGAGTCGTATGGAGTCTACCCATGTAGTCTCCGCTGAAATCGAACGTGTTAGTTTTCACCGAGACTACCTGGAGACTCGCCTTATCTCCAGGAGACGTCTCGGAGACATTTCCGTGACCAGTGGCAACTCTCCAGGCCGGTGAGATAGGCCCTTAAATGTGTTTACAATACTTTGCTTTCTATTTTAACATCTGTTCTCGCTCTGGGTTTACCAAACATGAATGATCCTCTAAATTCATGCAGTGTTGTTGTTTTTTTTTACAATTTCTGGACACAATCTGGAACCATTTTATTTTATGCATTAAATTGGCAATTAACTGAGTCATTACATTTCAGGACTTTGCAGCAGATCGTGAGCATGTTGATTATAATCTCCTTTGCTGGATGATGATTGGCCGTCAGCCACAGCCTTCCTGGCCACAAACATGAAACCATATCAGACAGATGGAGCCGAAAAGGCATAGAGACAGTGGGTCCGTTCCTGATTACAGAGGAAGAAAGATGGCGGTGGTGACAAATTGGTTTGATTCGGCGGCGTTGTAAAGAGAGGGATCATCGGAGCGGCCTGTCGCCACTCGCAGGATGGATGTCTGCTCATCCTCATTTCACTCGCTCCTTCCTGGGCCTCTGATGTATTTTGATGGCCAATACCAAGATCCGAATCACAAATTGCCCACTTTTCTAAGAAGCCCGAGTCAAATACTGTACGCTGAAATGGAAAACATTAGTTTCACCTGTCCGTTTGCAAATTGGAAAGTGGGAGAGTGGGCGACTGACTGTTCATTCCAATTGATAGTGAATGAGAGCCATAGTAAATGTTTTTTCTTGAGCAAACACAACACTACAATACACTTGGATTTTACTCATGGGGGAGGGACACCAAGATCATTTATTTTTGCCAAAGGAAAACCAAAAGTATTGTATTTTCAATAAGGTGCACACATGAGGAACAGAAATGTATTGCCCCATTCTTCTGCAGGAGGAAGAACTAAGTATTAATGATAATGTAGTGATTTTAAAAACCCAGGTCTCACAGGTCAACATTTTTCTTTATTTATCTAAACTAGTTAGTTCAAAATATTAATTGCAATTAATCACACTTTACTTTAGCGGCACACAGGGCATAGGCGATCCAGCTGGAGGAGCGCCGAATTGTGCTTTAATTTTTGAACCTCATTAAGTTCTTGCTTCCGCCATCGTCAAGATTGACGATTTTCAGACATCATTTTGGAACAGGAAGTCACAGACACCGTTGGCGCAGACGTGTGTAGTCGCGAAAGCGCTTCTGACAGTCTCCCCCAGGGGAAACTGAAGCTACAAACGTAGCTTTCCACTACCGAGTATGGAGTGAATGTACAATTGTCTCATGTAAAGCGCTTTGTGACCATGTCTGTGAAAGGCGCTATATAAATAAAGATCTTCTTCTTCTTGTGTCTTTGTGATGGAAACTAGAAATGTTAAACTTTCAAACAACCCCTCCCTGGTCCTGCTACGCCTCCGGGGAGCCAAGTAACATCAAATCAAACTTTATTTATAAAGCACTTTTCATACCGAAAGGCAACACAAAGTGCTTTACAGATTACAACATTTAACATCGCAGTGAAACTTTGCATTTAACTCAGAAGTTGACGTTCCTCCTCCAATATAACTGTTGTGCACGTTTGTGATGATTGCACTTGTTCTGATTTTTGTTTTGTCTTTTGTTTTTTTATGAATAGATAATCAAAATATATACAATGATAATCATAATAAAAGTAAAACGAGTCTTCACTATATCCAAAGTGTGTCCAAAAGGATTGGGAGAGAAAAACACAGCAAAAAAAAACACGTTATATATAGAACGAGACACACAGAAATATAAATGAATAATTTTTTTTTAAAAAGGGTTTTTTTTGGAGGGGGGGGCTAGGGCGGCACAGACACTTTTTCAGTTTCCTTTTTCCTGCAAGACGTTACTTAGGGACGAACACACCGTAAAGCCAGAAACTATTTTACTGTGAAACTTGTTTGTTCACACAGTTAAGCCGAAATAAACTTATATACAAAGATCATTCTCCAAAATACATCAAACTGCTGTTGTCTTTGAAGTGCTTGAAATGATCACACAGGCCTCGCGTCACCAAAATAAGTTAAATATAGGAAAATACAAAGAAGCATCTAAAATATCCCTCTAAAAAAAACACAACCCCTAAATAAATTATGTTAATTAATGATGATTAATGATTAAAAGTTTTAATCAAGCCCCACCACTGTAGTCTTTATCTAAAGCTACATTTACACCATCTTACCCTCCAACAGCAGATGCAGAGACATCGAGATGATTATGTATTCTGGAATAAATAATGACATGTTATTATAGTTCTCTGACAGGACTGCCGTGCTAAATCTCTATCTCAGATGTTCCCACATCGATAGAGACGTACAGTATGTGGATGTGTGTGCGCGCTTTACCAGAAGAGCCCTGCAGCTGTGGACCACCTGGCCCTTTGATAGGACTAATCCAATAAAGAGCCAAGACAGTGACCGGCAGTGGGAGGTCCCGTCTGGTCCCGGATGAACTCCCCCCCCACTGGGTGTGTGAGCTTCACGTGCTGAGTGAGAAGCAAGATGTAAAGCTGTGGAGAGCTCTAAACGGGCTGCCAAAGAGCTTAATCATACAAGAGATAGAAATAAACACAAGCTTAAAAAAAAAAAGAAAAAGGCTAAAGACATAAACCTTTTTCGTCGTGGCATCAGTGTTTGTCGCCAAGTTCTCGGTTTTATCTTCCAGCTCAGAGATTCGCCCCACTGCCTCCAACCTGTAGCCAAAGACCTTCAATAAAACTCTAGATCGGACATGGCCGTAGTAATATGTTGTAACAAATGGCAATTCTGGCGGCCATCTTGCGACTGGCCCTTCTAACCCAGTCCAAAGTAATCAAACCCCACCTATTTATTTGAGTTCTTTGATAATTGTGACTGACTTTATGTCATATCTGGCAAGAACATTTCTGTAGTTTTTATCATTTTATTTCAGTTGTATAGGATCCAGAGACTTTAGCTTTTGTTTTATGAAACACTTCAAATCATTCACTGCTATTTATATCAAATAACATTTGTTTCTTACTTTAAAGGGGCTAGATGCAAGTTCGTCATTTTATACTCACTACTGCCACCTAAGGTCATACCTGTAACTGCACTTTCTAAATTAAGCTCGTGCATGACGGCACTTCGGACCCGAATTAACACCTTTTTGAGTGACAGTGCAGGATTTAGTGGTGAACAGGTCTGGGCTCATTCTACACATTAGGACATGGCTGGAACATGTAGGGGGAGGAAAATACTTAGTTTTAACATTAACTCTGTATAGTCCCTTTAAAGTTGCACTATATAACTTTGTATGTGGAAAAAAAATGAGTTGATATTTGCGTGTATTTATCTTTTAGTGACTCAGTGGCGTTATGGGTGCAGCCTGGCACCTTTGCTTTCCCTCACAGTGGCCCCTATGATGCTCCAGAATCAAATGTTTTGGGGTTTCTGGCCTGTTTCTGGTACAAACCCCTAAAAACAATTGATCCTGGAGCATCATAGAGGCCACTGTGAGGGAAGGCAAAGGTGCCCTGCTGCACCCATAACGCCACCGAGTCATATGTCAAAAGCACAAATATTACGATTTTTTTTTTCCACATAAAAAGTTGTATAGTGCACCTTTAAAACAGTATTTCTGTACTTTTTTATCACCACATGCCAACATTTATTGAACATGGGACAGTGATACAATGAGTGCTAACCACTGAACCCTGGGAGTGAATGGAGAAAACTATTTTGATGTAACAACACCATTAAAAAGCAAGACTTTTCAAAGAAGTGACATCCGGACTGAGATGCCTGGACTTAGAAGTAATAAACCACAAACAATGTGTGTATCTCTCATCCTGCCGTTGAATCAATGAAAGTGTCCCTCCTGGTTTTGCGTTGGTTGCTATCGGGGTTAGCTTCGCCCGCCAGTCACAAGATGGCCGCCACGTTTGCCACGTCAATGAAAGTCATGTCTGATCTTTTATTAAATATCTTTCTTTACCTGTAGCCTAGTGACCGATTCTTTCAGCTCCGCCGTGGTTGCTTTCATGGCTGTTAAGTCCGCTGCCACTGTCATTTGCTGTTCATTTTGGTGATCTCGACGTTCATTCTGATATTCTCAGCAAAGACTCGATGCTTATTTTCTGTTCAGCAGCTTTGTCGGGAGACTTGACCTCGTGAGCAGAAATAGCGTGTGCCGAGTGGCCACGCGGCTCGTATCCTTGAAGTATTTTCAATGTTGTCGACATTTTGGCAGCAAAACTACGGAGCCCTGGAAGTGACATTACACCCACAAAAAATGAGGGGAAAACAAAAATTTGATGAATGACAAAACATATCTTGTTTCCTCAAGATAGCAAAAAGAAAATGTACATATTAGAGTTTTTATTTATTTTCATCCAATTCATTTATTTTCATCCAAAACCCCACCATTTTCTTTGGTTCATTGTCACTTCCAGAGCTCCGTAAAAAGCACGGTCAGAGTAGCAAAAAAACATTACCAGGATAATATTAGACAATATTTAGTTCAAGGACAGTTCTACAGTGCGGCCATCTTGCTCGGCCTAGCCATGTGACTTGTTCTTTGCAAACCTTGATGTTTGAATTTTTGCTTTGATTATGACAGTAGAGACAATAATACATTTACTTTTTAACCATGAGCCCCAAGTTACATTTTATGGTGCCATGTTGAGAGCTGATGTAACAAGTGAATTCCTCCATTGTGAGATCAATAAAGTCATTTCTTATCTTAATTGTCCTTATCGGGAACAATCAAAGCAGTACTAAGTAACTATTGCCCCTAGAGGCCATAAGCGCGACTGCAGGTGTCGCTGCAAGTAGCGATTTTTTTTACTTATACATTTTCTGTTAGAGTAAATACTACGCTGACAGAAAAAGCAAAGGAAGAGAGGGATATTGTACATCCCATTACACAATGGAAAAAAAAAATCACTCAAACTTGGCTGTAAATACTGTTTAAAGTGGCGCTAGCCCACAGTTAGCTTTGCTCATTAGCCTGTTAGCTTCTTCTTTGTGATTCTATTAGTGTGTATTGGTGGCTCCGGTCCGTTGAGAGCAAAGTTGTAATTGTGTTTTTCTGGCCACAGACACCAGGGGGAGATGAAAGACCCTCGAATCATCCCATTAACACTTGTATTACCCCCAGAGGGACTACGGAAAGGATTTATTAAGGTAAACAAGTTACTTGGTTTTGCTTTAATGTGGCCCTTTGTAGAGCATGGATTTCTGTGTATGTTGCTACAGCCACTAGGGGGCAGCTTCAATTCGAAAAAGGAAATAATTCCACACGTGTCCAGCAGAGGGCACTCACATAATAAGAGATTAAGATATAAATAACATATTAAAGCCATGTGGTAAATGGTTAGTCTGCCCCAGGGCACTGAGTGTGGAGTGAATTATTAATGGGTATACTGTATATAGCACATTGTTGTAGATGGACGTTGCCGTTCTCTGATTGGTTAATTCGCCGGTCAATTTTGTCCATCGCAGCTCGCGGAGATAACGGTGGGTCCCTGACTGCACATATTTGGAAAGCATATGAAAAGAGTGCACTCCGGCTGATTCGAGCTCGCTCTCGGGACCCATGTCCAGATGCTCGAGCCGGGTTTACTTTGCAGGAGGATCAGCTAGTTTTTTTTTATTTTGTTTGTGTTTTTGAAAAAGTTTCCTTTATAAATTACAAATACTCCGAGGAAGTGTGAAAAACAGGAAGCAGCGTTACATAAAAGGACGTTGATAACTTGAAAACACCAGAGAGTTCCTGGCAGACACACCCCCACATTGGCAAAAGATCCACCATTTCAGAGCCCTGTGTGGGAATAAGAGACACAAATGATATTACCTGCCGCCTTTGTGTGTGGGCAGAGACGTAATACAATAGATGTGTTTCCAGGACAAAGAGAGAGATACGGAGGAACCGCCTGTGGTCATTGTTTTATCTGAGACTCTGGACTCCGCTCCCCTGTCTCTGCACGGACCCCGTGGACTGTGTTTGTACTCGGCCTATTTATATTCTTCTGAGGACTTGTGTAATATGCCCACAGGTGTGAATTTGTGGGTTTTCTGAGATTGAAGCTTCTCATCCACACACTAAGACCATGTATTGATTTTGACGCCATATGGGCCGCTTTGGAAATCCAATTAGAACATATTGCTCAGTGATGCTGTTTGGATGAATTCCATAATGTTGAAACAACTCAATATATCGAAATGTCTTTATACAATTGTGTGCAGCAAACAATAAAACTAATGGCATTTTATTGTATAATTATTCTACCCCTCCTGGAACCGCCACCTTAATGTTGTGGAGGGATTTGAGCGCCCGAATGATCCTAGGGGCTCTATTGTCGAGGGCTTCGTGCCCCTGGTAGGGTCTCCCATGGCAAACAGGTCCTCGGTGACGGGTCAGACAAAGGCTGTGTCTGAAACCATCAAATTGTAGCCTCTAAGCACTAACACTAGCAACTAACTCCTTAACCTTTCATGGGGTCAATGTTAGATCTGTGCAGTTAGTGAACTAGAGCTTCAGCAGAATTTGCACAATCCATCCGTCCTTAAACAGGGGAAAGGGAAGTGACATCACCAACAGCTGCTTTTCTTCTTCTTTAAAGTTATTGGTGGAGTGCAGGCCAAACAAAAGTGCATGTCGCCCCCTAGTGTACAGTGTCCAACAACAACATAGTGTCCAAACAAAGACATTTAAGGAGAAAAATAACTCCAAATGATCCAAACATTTCCCTTTAGTGTCATTTTATTTCAACAGCTGTTTCATAAAGCTACATTATGCAAATGATCCATGTGGCTCAAGTTTCTACTAAATGAAAACAAAAGCATTTAATCCGTTTCCTGAGTTTCCTCTTTAACACTGACATGTGACTGAGCTGTGGGGACGACAACATGGATTTTGTCACTTTTATAAAGTTTGGCTTGTGCAGAATCTTAATTTTTAATTATTTTTATTTTTATTATTAAATGTGCTCCTGTCAATCAACAGTGGTTGTGCATGAATCACTCGAGGGTGGGGGTGGGGGGATTTGGCGCAGTGGCTTATGGGATGGCACATAGCTCCTAATCACTGGTTAGTTAGCACCAGAGGTCCCTATGCTAAAGTGGCCATGATAGTTAGCACCAGAGGTCCCTATGCTAAAGTGGCCATGATAGTTAGCATCAGAGGTCCCTATGCTAAAGTGGCTATGACAGTTAGCATCAGAGGTCCCTATGCTAAAGTGGCTATGATAGTTAGCATCAAGGCTCCTTTTCCTAACTACTTCCTAACTGACAGACTAATTCGGAAGCAACTTGCCATGGCGGACGCTGACGCACATCCGGTTTGGCGTAAGAGCTCTTAGCAATTTGATGGTTTCGGAAGGAGCCCAAGAGCGGTTCTGAAGCCCCTTATGAGAGACCAACAGGCCCGTTTAGAACCATGAGGCCGTCCTTCTGTGGACCCACCACCTGCAGGAGCCATAAGGGGCTGGTGCAATGTGATTTGGGCAACTCCAACAGCTGCCCCCACGACCCGGCAAGGAACAAGTGGAAGAAAATGGATGGATGGATAATTATTCTATTCATTATTGTATTGTTTGTATAACTAAGCCAGCGCTGTAAACCTGAACAAGTTAATTGGACTTAAAAGTGATGGCGTAATCTGTTTCAACAAAACCTTTAAGTTGCCTTAAACTGTTTGGAGTTTTTAAGTTAAGTTCAACTTAAAGAGTAACTAAACACCAAATCCACTTTTTTTTGCTGATAAACGGTCTAAATGGTTGTTGAATAGAGTTAGCTACATGTCCCAGTCAATATGTTGACATTTGGTGCAAACTTGTTCAAAATCTCACTTTTGTGTCTAAAACCGCATGGTTAACGCCCCCTACTGGTTTCACGCAGCAACTACATTTGATATTTTGCGGTTGGAGGAGAGTGTGTCCACGGCGTCCACAAAACGTCATCAGTTCTGCCCTGGTTCTGCCTCTGTGCCTCTGTGGCCCCGCCCACACACGCCGCCGCCTCCGTCACGTAGCAACCAGGACACGCGTCGCGCAGTCAAACCAGTAGATGGCGCCCCTGCGATGCTCACACTTCGGCTGAGGTGGTGCAGAGGAATAAATCCCTTAGAAAAGCTACTGTGCGATGCTCTCTCTCTGTTCGCAGTCACTGACAGCGAGCGAGTAGATCTTTTTTTTTTTTTCGTAGGATAGTTGCTACTAGTGATGCGCGGGTTGCGGTTTCCACCGTTGTCTTTACAGCAGGTTTTTGGCGTAAATATACGTCGGATTTTCATAAAACAAGCAGCGTTTTGCAGCTTGTGATCCAGAGAACGCTTTTGTGCAGCTCATGTCTCCTATTTTCCACCGTATGTGCGACTGTGTGTGACTTCGGTTAGGCCGACCTCTGCTCTCTTCCTCTCTCCCTCTTGCACAGCGCTCTTCAGAGGGGGAGAGAGAAAGCGAGAGCGCGCGTGATGACACGCTGGTACTGTTCATACGTATCATATTTGTGACGCGTAATATTTAATGGTTGCGGGGCGGGTTGTAAAAATAGAACAACGTTGCGGGGCGGGCTGGGTCGGGTTAGAACCTGCTCCAAATGCGGGACCCGCGGGTTGAAAAAAAACCCTGACCCGCATCACTAGTTGCTACATCAAGCAATCACAAGTCATGAGATGCACCAACTCTCCTACGAAAAAATCAACCTTGCGCACAGTCGTGACAGCCGTAACAGCAGTCTGTCAGTCCTGTCAGATCTAGGGGCTTGGTCTGAGACTGTCAACAGAGCAGACCCCGCCCACACACTCACCCCCCTCGTCTCCCCCAAAGCCTCCGAGACCACCCCTTTCTCAGCACTTTTTGACTTGTGTTTGTGGGTGGGGAAAGGCTCTGCCACGCCCGTTGAGTTGCACTTTAAAAGTTATCAGTTCATCTTACCTTAAAAATTGAGCAGTTATTTTGCTTTTTTAATTCTTCTGAACTGAAAGCTTTAAAATTCAACTTAGCTTAAAAACTCCCGATAGTTTTAAGCCCAGTTGATTTTTAAAGTTTTAATTTCTTTACCTTAAGGTTTTGTTGAAACACTTTACCCAATAACTTTAAAGTGATATCTGTAAGTTTAAATATTTTACAAGTGTAATAGATTGTGCATAAATGACCGTCTGTATCTGAAATTTGAGGGAACGCACGTATTATTAAATCATGTTTTTTCAAAAGTCCCTCCCTTTGCTGATTTCAGCGACTAATCAGAATCTGCGGGATACCACTTTGACCAATGAGACGAGCTTTTCTTGTGAACCGGCCTGTCAGGTCCGGTCAGGAGAGAAGGGGGAGGAGCTTGATTGTTTACTTTTGACATTTCTGTTCCTGCGCTACTCATTTTTCAAACTAGGAAAAGGCCTTTTGCTTTCAAATTTCACGCTATCTCTCCTTACTTTGCAAACTTACCGGCTATAACTTTGAGTCTAATCAACTTGTTTTAACCAATATATAAGTCCTTACAACTCACCTCAAAACTAACACGCATACAAAAAACAATTACGGATTGTTGTTTTAGTCAGACAGAAGGTTTGTTTACCAGCTTTACTAGTTTCAATCACTTCCTGTGATCTCCCTCAGAACCGTCACCTGGTAAATGCATATAAGCTGCCGAGGACACAGTAATTGTTTAATCTAAGAAGACAGTGTGAACCTATTTCAGAGACAAAAAAAAGCAATTACAAAATGTCAAATTGCAGTTTTTTTTTTATGTCATAAAACACAATTTTAGGCTGAGTTATTCAGACTATATTGAAGTGTTACATTAGGCTCGTTCGAGATGATCCAGACGGACACAGTTCTGATGGCCGACTGCAGACGCACGGTGCCGGTTAGATTTCTGTCCGACTTGCTCCAGACCGTGAGACCCCAACGAGACCAGACGACTTGATCGGCCGCTGCATCTCTCCAAAGGCTCCATGGCCCCGTGCATGATGGGAAAACACCCTCCTGTCAGCGGCTCACGCTCAGCTGATTGGATACGAGTCTGCTGTGTGTTACGGCTCAAAATGGAGAACCCAAAAAATAGACACAAGAGCTCAAAAATACAACTGATTTATTTGAAGCTGGACTGGAGTCTTCAGTGCGGAGCAGGTGGTGAACTAAAAAAACAGGAAACGAAGGTAAGTATCTCAAACAGGTAAGTATTTCAGAAATCTTAAGTAGCCGATCAAAAATCACCATCTCACAGGACGGAACAATCTGGCAGAGTCTTGCTGGAGAGCATGGTCTTTGAATCAGCTTGATTGCAGATCTTACGCAGGTGCTATCCAGAAAACTCCGCCCATGCACACACACACACTCGGAGGGAGGAAAACTCAGCCCCAGAGGGAGGTGTGACAGTACCCCCCCCTCTAGGAGACGTCACCGGACGTCCTACCAGGCTTGCCAGGGAACGCCCGGTAGAAGTCACGAAGGAGGGTGGCATCCAGGATAAGACCCCGGGAAACCCAGGACCGCTCCTCTGGGCCATAGCCCTCCCAATCCACAAGATACTGGAACCCCCGCCCTCTACGACGGACATCCAAGATGCGGTTAACAGTGTAGGCCGGATGGTCGTCGATGATCCGGGTGGGAGGAGGTGGATCGGCAGGGGGACACAGAGAACTAGAATGCACAGGTTTTAGTAGGGACACATGAAACGATGGGTGAACCTTCATGGCAGCAGGAAGTTTCAGGCGAACTACGGAGGAATTGATTATCTTGTCAATTTCAAAAGGACCAACGAACTTAGGAGCCAATTTCCGTGACTCAACCTGGAGAGGAAGATCTCGAGAGGATAACCAAACCCTTTGTCCAGGCTGGTAAGAAGGGGAAGGTCTTCGATGTTTATCCGCCATTGACTTGTTCCGAGCTGCCGTACGGATTAAAGCGGCCCGAGCTGCCTTCCAGACCCGACGACAGCGGCTCAGGTGAGCTTGAACCGAAGGAACTGCCACCTCTTGTTCCTGGTCTGGAAAGAGAGGAGGTTGGAAACCGAGACAAACCATGAAGGGAGACATGCCTGTAGCGGAGGAGACAAGGGAGTTATGGGCATACTCCACCCAAGGTAGGAAAGAACACCAAGTCAAAGGATTTCGGGCAGTGACACATCGCAAGGCGGCTCCAAGGTTCTGATTCGCTCGCTCTGTTTGCCCATTAGACTGGGGATGATAACCAGAGGACAGGGAGACGGTGGTACCCAGGGACTGACAGAACGCCTTCCAGACTTGCGAAATGAACTGTGGACCACGGTCAGAAACAATGTCACTGGGAATACCATGCAGCCGGTACACATGTTGGATCAGGAGTTTTGCAGTCTCTGTAGATGAAGGCAATTTGGGGAGAGGAACATAGTGCACCGCCTTGGAGAATCGATCCACAATAGTAAGAATTGTGTCATTACCTTCTGATATAGGAAGTCCGGTGACAAAATCTACTGCGATGTGGGACCATGGCCTCCTGGGGATCGACAGAGGATGGAGCAGCCCAGCAGGGGGCTGGTGACCGGCCTTACTACGGGCACAAATAGAACAGGAAGTGACAAACTCACGAGTGTCTTGGCGTATGGAGGGCCACCAGAACCTTTGCTTAACAAAGGAGAAAGTTCTGTAGAAACCAGGATGACATGAAAGCTTCGAGGAGTGCCCCCATTGAAGCACCTGAGATCTAACAGAATCAGGGACAAACAAACAGTTAGCTGGACCGTTGCCTGGATCCGGCTGTGTGCGTTGAGCTTCTTGAACAATCTTTTCAATCTCCCACTGAACTGCCCCCAATAAATGTGAGGTAGAGGAACAGTTGACTTCAGGACTTTGATTCTCTACAACACAGGTGGGGGGAAGAATAAGACCTGGCGGCTCAAGTTCTGGCTCATCAGACGACTCTTTGCGGGACAGGGCATCAGGTTTGGTGTTCCGGGATCCCGGACGGTAAGTAAGAGTAAAATTGAATCTGCCGAGGAAAAGAGCCCACCTGGCTTGTCGGGAATTTAACCTTTTAGCTGAACGCAGATAAGACAGGTTTTTGTGGTCCGTCCAAACTATGAAAGGGTGCTCTGCTCCCTCCAGCCAGTGCCTCCATTCATGCAATGCAGAGACGACAGCCAGCAGCTCACGATTTCCGATGTCGTAGTTAATTTCCGCTGGTGTAAGTCGTCTAGAATAAAAAGCACATGGATGTAACTTTTGATCCTTTGGGGACCGTTGGGACAGGACAGCTCCTAAACCGGAATCAGAGGCATCCACTTCAACTATGAATTGCCTGGAATGATCTGGATGCAACAAAACAGGGGCAGAGATAAAACATTTCTTCAAGTTGGAAAATGCCTCCTCTGCTTCACCGGACCACTTAAAGGGAATGGCTGTAGAAGTAAGACGTGTAAGAGGTGCCGCCTTACGGCTGTAGTCCTTGATAAACCTGCGATAAAAGTTTGCGAAGCCAAGGAATCTCTGGAGCTGTTTTCGGGTTTCAGGTTTGGGCCACTCTGCCACAGCCTTGATTTTGGCAGGATCTGCCTCGATTCGCCCCTGTTCAATGACAAAACCCAAAAATTGAACAGAGGATTTGTGGAATTGACACTTCTCTGCCTTTACGAAGAGTTTGTTTTCTAGAAGTCGCTGAAGGACCAACTGGACATGCTGAATATGTTCCTCGAGATTTCTGGAAAAAATTAGAATGTCGTCAATATAGACAAACAAAAACTTGTTCAACATGTCTCTTAGAACATCATTTACAAGGTTCTGGAAAACAGCCGGAGCATTTGTTAATCCGAAGGGCATCACCTTATATTCAAAATGGCCTAAAGGTGTGTTGAACGCCGTTTTCCATTCATCCCCTTGGCGAATACGAACGAGGTGATAAGCGTTCCTGAGGTCCAGTTTTGTGAAAATAGTGGCTTCATTGAGGGGGTCAAAAGCTGAATCAATGAGTGGCAGAGGGTATTTATTTTTGATTGTTATGTCATTAAGACCGCGGTAATCAATACAGGGCCTTAAGGTACGATCCTTCTTGTCCACAAAGAAAAACCCTGCCCCTACTGGAGAAGAAGAGGGCCTAATCAAACCTGCTGTTAGAGAGTCCTTGATATACAGTTCCATGGCCTCTCTTTCGGGACGAGACAGTTTGTACAGGCGGGTGGTTGGCAAAGGCGCACCAGGGAGTAATTCAATGGCACAGTCATAAGGGCGATGAGGAGGAAGGGATAGGGCTTTCTCTTTGCTGAACACCTCGGCAAGGTTGTGGTAAACTGAGGGAACTGAAGTTAGATCAGGAGGACTGGGAGGTGAAGGAACAGGACTTTTACTGTGGCCAATGGCAGACTGAAGACAATGTGAATGACAGAAAACACTCCAGCTGACAATCCTATTTGCCTCCCAGTCAATGTGGGGATTATGGAGCTTCAACCAGGGAAGCCCTAAAACAACCGGCGCATGGGGAGAGGTAATGACTAGAAACTGAGCCTCCTCTCTATGGTTACCAGAAAGTACGAGCATGATAGGAATGGTGCGATGGGTAATCTTCGCTAGACGTTCTCCATTCAAAGAATTCACATCTATAGGCGGTTCAATGGGTTCAATAGGAATCCTGGCTTGTGCGACCACAGAGGAGTCTATGAAATTGTCGTCTGCTCCAGAGTCAATGAAAGTAAGAAGTGGAAGGGACTCACATAACCACAACAGAGAGGCCTGGAGCTGAAGCCGATTCGGTGTAGGGGGATGGGGAGAGGAGGTTCGGCTCACCAGGACCTCTCCCTTCACTGGTGAGCCCTTTCTTTTGACCGGAGAAAACAGGAGTCAACGAAGTGGCCACTTTGTCCACAATACATGCATAGCCCAGACCTCTGACGTCGCTGCCGTTCGGCTGATGAGAGGCCGGCTCGACCTAGTTGCATGGGCTCCTCGGCAGCGAGTTCAGGTTTTGACGGACTGGAAAACACAGGAGGAAAGCGGGTTTGTTCAGAAAAATTAGTGGACGACAACTGAGATGCATGAGGTTCGCGAGTTGCATATTGGCGTGCAGACCTCTCTCTGCGTCTCTCTCTGAGTCTGTTATCGAGCCGAATCGAAAGAGAAATTAACTCCTCCAGGCAGTTAGTCTCATCCCGAGCAGCAAGTTCATCCTTGACATTCTCCGCTAATCCCCTAGTGAAGGCAGTTTGCAATGCCTCGTCATCCCAGCCACTCTCCGCAGCAAGTATACGGAAGTCTATAGCGTACTGAGAGACTGAGTGTGAGCCCTGGTTAAGTGCTAGTAGTCTCTTTGCAGCCTCTTTCCCCTTAACTGGATGATCAAAAATGTTACGCATTTCTTCAGTAAAAGCTGAGTAGGACCGGAAAATTCGTGAGTTAGCTTCCCATTCAGCAGTGGCCCATTGTGAAGCCTTGCCAGAGAGTAGACTAAGAACAAATGAAATGCGTGACTTATCTGAGACGTAGGTATGAGGCTGCTGGTCAAAAACAAGTGCACATTGCAGAAGGAATCTGCCACAGGATCCCAGGTCACCGGAGAATCTTTCAGGCGTGGGAATGAAGGGTTCCCGGGAAAGCATGGCTGGAGGTGGAGCGGAGGCCTCAGGCTGTTCAGAGGAAGAGGATGGTGGAGCCGTGTGGGTAGTGAGCTGTGTAGAGAGTTGGCTCACATCATGGCTGAGCTTAGCCACATTGGTGGACAATTCCAACAGCTTGGCGGTGATCTCCCGGAGAATCGTATCATGTTGTCCAACAAGAGCACCCTGAGAAGCAAGGGCTTGTTTGAGAGAATCTTGGTCTGCTGGGTTCATTTTGGCCAGATTGTTCTGTTACGGCTCAAAATGGAGAACCCAAAAAATAGACACAAGAGCTCAAAAATACAACTGATTTATTTGAAGCTGGACTGGAGTCTTCAGTGCGGAGCAGGTGGTGAACTAAAAAAACAGGAAACGAAGGTAAGTATCTCAAACAGGTAAGTATTTCAGAAATCTTAAGTAGCCGATCAAAAATCACCATCTCACAGGACGGAACAATCTGGCAGAGTCTTGCTGGAGAGCATGGTCTTTGAATCAGCTTGATTGCAGATCTTACGCAGGTGCTATCCAGAAAACTCCGCCCATGCACACACACACACTCGGAGGGAGGAAAACTCAGCCCCAGAGGGAGGTGTGACACTGTGATCACAAACGTGCTTCCCTCCTCTCTCCTCAGGGCAACACTTTAGATCTGAACAAATAAAATATGACTGAAGCTGTCGCCCCCTAAAATAGAGCTCCTGTTTGATGCTTTTCAGAACAAACTCATGAAAAGGAAATATTTTATGTCACAAACTTGAAGAAACCAACAAATGGAAAAGTTTTCTCTGATGAAGAATGATGGAATAAAGGAAACAGAGCAGGAGGTAAACGACTTTTATAGAGGGTAAACTTGAAATGAACGCGATATCTGAACAAGATGCTGCCTGATCTGAGCCGCAACCGCATCTCGAACGAGCCTAGTGTTAATTTGTGGGTGTGGCTGACCTTTGTCTTCTCCTCCTATGGAACCCTGGCTGTGGGAGCCCTTGCCTGGGACTGGAGGACTGGTCTCCCGCTCTGATCTGCTCGTTCGCTGCTGCTTTGTTTCTGATTGTTGCGGCGTCAGAAAAACCTGGCCAATCGTTTGACACCTGTTGCTGCCACATCTTTAAATGCTGAGCTCACCTGCCACTCGGGGCTGCTGGACTTTGTGGCCAGTATAGATACAGACGGCATCTCGTCATAGAAGGGGGCGTGGCTTCGCCAAGGGGGGGAAATAGAATCTTTAGATAAACCTAATTTTCCACTCAGGCCCATATGGATGTTTTCTCACAGCAGATTGTTCAGTAGAGGTGAAAAAACGGCAGTTGTAGCTAGCACTAGCTAACCGTTAGCATTATCCCGATGCTAACATGTAGCATCAGGTTAGCATTCTTTGTTATTTATGTATTTATGGGCTGTTGAACTACTTTGCTCCTCTCCATGTCTTTGTATCTTTATTTAGTGGAAAACTATATTCATAATTCAGCGTTTGTTAAAGTAGTTTTTGAATAATTAGAGAAAGTTTAGATTTTTATCCAAATTGTTTTCCCCCTTAGCAGTACTAAGTAACTCTTCCCCCTAGAGGCCATAAGCGCAACTGCAGGTGTAGTAGCAAGTTACGATTTTTTAACTTATTAATTGTCTTGGAGAGCAAATACTACGCTGACAGAAAAGGCGAAGGGGGAGAGGGTTACTGTGCATCCAATTATACAATGGAAATATTTTTTTTCACTCAAACTTGGCTGTAAATACTGTTTAAAGTGACGTTAGCCCGCAGTTAGCTTTGCCCGTTAGCCTGTTAGCTTCTTCTTCGTGATTACATTAGTGTGTATTGCTTTCTCCGCACCGGGGGCAGTCAAGTTGCAAACATGGTTTTCTGGCCAGAGACACCAGGGGGAGATGAAAGACCCTCCAATCATCCCATAAACACTTGTATTACCCCCACAGGGATTACGAAACGGATTTATTAAGGTAAACACGTTACTTAGTACTGCTTTAAAGGGGGGGTATTATGCAAAATCGACTTTTTCAAGCTTTCCATCATGTTATTATGTCACTCCCTCATTAAAAACATGCCTGAAGTGTTGCCTTGGCACATTCACGTATTTTTGAGTAATCTGTAAAAACTCTGATGTCGGCCATTGTAGGGATAGGTTTGCCTGAGTCCTCCTAGGAACGCCCCCACCTCCTGGAGACGCCTCCGAGCTTTCGTCACCAGCCGAGTAACCAACCACTGCTCCTCAGCAGAACCCCCTCCCCACTGATGCCACAGACAGCGTGTGGAGGGGGCGTGTCGGAAAGGGTCAGAGGTTCTTAAAGAGACAGAGGCCTATTTCAAGACATTCACTACAGCCATTTTGAGAGAGCAATTTTATACAAGGCAGTTATTCTAATTTACTGCATTTACAGACCAACAGAAGGTTTGGTCATCACTGTAGTGTGATATAGACTGGTGCTATGTGATTGAAAAAAGCATAATACCCCCTCTTTAACTGTTTTCAAACATGACCATATATGGGAGATTCCAGAGACGCCGTCTGTATCTATGCTGGTTTTGTCTATGTTCCTTTGTGTCAGAAAATATTGTGTATGTTTTCTTGGAACACGTGATTTAGTTAGATTTCTTGAAGTTGTGTCTCATTTTGTTCGTCACTTTGTTTTAGTTCAGGCCTTGGTTGTTTTATAGTTTCTCTTTCCGTTGGCTGTACCTAAAAAAGTGGCAAGGTTGTGGTGATTCTCATTTGTTTGCATTTCGAAGGTCGCAATGGAATATATGTTTATTTTTTTATCTTGTGTCCATTCTCCTCTGGCTTTCACAGCACATTTCACCACTAAACTGAAGTAGACTCTCTCTTTAATGGGCCATCATTCTCTGTAAACTCAAGAATAAAGTTGTGCAAAAAGCAGCTTCACAGATAAACAGTCCAGACCAGACCACATTCAAAACAAACCTCCCTTTCCTTGGTCCTCACGGTCATTTTAAACGGACTGTCTTGCGATGGAGAGGCTCTTTTTAATGCCGGGGTAATCAAACCTATCACTGGCGATACACGAAAGGAGTGGCGGATAAACACTTTTAGGACACGACCCGGTTCACTTTGCATTAAGCAACGCGCTTTTAGTCCAACACAAAATGAATGAAGGCAATTAAACCTGAAGAAAACATCGTCCATTGTGGAGAGGAAACCATAGATAAATGTCCGTTAGATTGAATAGACTTTGAGAACATTAAGGCTCAAGATGAAAAAGGCAAAAATAACCATCAGATTCACTAAGATTGTTAGGGAAGCTGTTTGTGCCATGTCAATACGATACAAAGTGAATGGAGGAACCCAAGTAATTTGCTGAAAAGGCATGAGCAGGACACAGCATTAATGAAGGCCCTGATCCACTGTCTTGTACTGCTGTCCACAGAGTGTGCAGAGCTTTACCAGAAGTACTCTTGTATTGACTGGGCTTTTCAGTGATTGGTGGGTGAGCACGCTTCGATTTTGCTTGGTCTGTGTAGTACCTGTCAGTCATGGGCTCAGCAGCTTATCAGGATGAGTAGCAAAACTACAATGGACTCTTCCGGTGGCCAAATGCGGCCCTCGAGCAAGGCCGGATTTATGCAGGGGCTTACAAGGGCTAAACCCAGGGGCCCAGCAGGTTGAAAGGCCCATGGGCATAAGGAGAAAAGTGTGGGCTCTCAAATTAGTTCCATCTCTTTATCAGATGACTTTTTTTTTTCTCGAGACTAAACCAGGTCTAAGCCAGGACTAATAAAGGACTAATCTGGGTCTAAACCAGTTCTAAACAAGGTCTGGGCCATTTTTTCATTGAGGGCCAAGGCGCTCAAATTGGGGGCATTATATTAAACTACTACTATGTTTAAAGAGGCTAGATGCAAGTTAGTCATTTTATGCTCACTACTGCCACCTCAGGTCTTACGCGTAGCTGCAGCTTCTATATTAAGCTCGTGCATGACGGCACTCAGACCTGAATTAACACCTTTTTTAAAGTGACGGTGCAGGATTTTAGAGGCAGTTGTGGTGAACAGGTCTGAGCTCATTCTGCACATTAGGACATGGCTGGAACATGTACGGGGAGGGAAATACTTAGTTTTAACATTTTTAAACTCTGTATTGTCCCTTTTAAGAAGTTAATTCTGCAAGTTAAATTTTCTTTTTATTCATTCATTTATCCTTTCATTGTAGAGAGAAAGAACAGCAACAGACAGACATACAGTATATGTACAGATGTTGTTAAAGGGGGGGTATTATGCAAAATCGACTTTTTCAAGCTTTACATCATGTTATTATGTCATTCCCTCATTAAAAAAAAACATGCCTGAAGTGTTGCCTTGGCACATTCACGTATTTTTGAGTAATCTGTAAAAAACTCTGATGGCGGCCATTTTAGGGCTAGCTTTGCCTGAGTCCTCCTAGGAACGCCCCCACCTCCTGGAGACGCCTCCGAGCTTTCGTCACCAGCCGAGTAACCAACCACTGCTCCTCAGCAGAACCCCCTCCCCACTGATGCCACAGACAGCGTGTGGAGGGGGCGTGTCGGAAAGAGTCAGAGGTTCTTAAAGAGACAGACGCCTATTTCAAGACATTCACTACAGCCATTTTGAGAGAGCAATTTTATACAAGGCAGTTATTCTAATTTACTGCATTTACAGACCAACAGAAGGTTTGGTCATTATTGTAGTGTGCTATAGACAGGTGCTATGTGATTGAAAAAAGCATAATACCCCCTCTTTAAAGGAATAGGCCACCGTTTTTACATACTGAGATATGTTCTTACCTTAGCTTTGACGAGTTCTTTAGGACCTGTCTGGTCTTCCCCCGTGCCTTCAGTCACGTAAACACAGCGCAGACGGCGTTAGCATTTAGCCTCTCCCTCTCTCCACTATAGCTCCAAAACAGGTCAAGATAGAAGCTACCAAGCTCTTCCACGTTTTCCCTATTTAAATATGGTTACGGGAGTAGTTTGGCATCCGCACAGTAAAGTGAAGATTACTACGCGGATTTCGAACTATTCCTGGTATTATTACGCCTTACAATATAGTTCCCCCTTTTATCCGCTTAGAAAATCCACATTGTTTAATTTTGTCTAATTATACTTTGTAGTGTAACACTTCACGTAACCATATTTAAATAGGGAAAACGTGGAAGAGCTTGGTAGCTTCTATCTTGACCTGTTTTGGAGCTATAGTGGAGAGAGGGAGAGGCTAAATGCTAATGCCGCCTGCGCTGTGTTTACGTGATTGAAGGCACGGGTGAAGACCAGACAGGTCCTAAAGAACTCGTCAAAGCTAAGGTAAGAACATATCTCAGTATGTAAAAACGGTGGCCTATTCCTTTAAGTCGCTATATAAAAACAAGCTCGGGGCCCATTTGACTTAAATCCGGCCCTGCCCTCGAGGTAACTTTCGGTGGCCCGCAAGGTGATTTCTTGCATTATGTGTGTAACGCAAATTGCATTCAACACTACATTTCCCATGAGGCACCATGTGGGGTCACCAATGCCACTGCTGTTCACGCCATAGCGGACGAGAGTAACTGAATGACACCAGACATGGGAGAGGGAGGCACTTCTGCAGACGATTTAGCAACTTTTTCAACAAAGAAACGGACTAAAGGCGGCGGACTGAGAGAGAGAAGCTTCTGACACAGGTGAGAGACGGTCAGAACATGAGGGAGAAACTTCAACAAAGGTTCTGGAAAAGTTACAGCAGTGTGACAAAAAACACCTTTATCACCGTTTTGCAATGTCATAAACGTATCGTAACTAGTGTTTAAAAGCATCATGTGAGGAGTTGAAGACCGTGGCCTTCTCTCTCCATCTCTCTCTCAGAGCCACGTTATGGGCTCACAAGAAGCACATCAGGTTTATTATTACTAATCTTCACGAAGGACACATGTGCGAATAATGACATTACAGCAACAATGACAGTAAAAAATATAAGCACGATCAATTATCGAACTGTAGGTCAGAGAAAGGAATGAGCGCCAGTGATTCCACATTATTGAGGTGAATAAAAGCAATGTTTTTAGTCGTCGGGGAAGCCAGAGTAACCAGAGGAAACCTATGGAGACACAGGGAGAGCATGCAAACTCCACACAGAAAGAACCCGCCCAGGTGGGAATCAAACCCTAGACCTTAGCTGTGAAGTCTTAACCGTTGTGTCGCAGAACATTGCTGAACATGAACATGAGCTGGTCTGTTTCATGCAGTATTACATCATGCTGACAATACCAACCATGATCATACATACATTATTAAAGCAGTAAACCGACATAAATTCACATAAATGAGCAAAGTCTCCTTTTCGCTTTAATGTTTTCTTGAGTAGATCACACAACATGGCTGCCAGAGCTGGATGTTTAATATCGGTGGAAAACACACATTCAGTTTGATTGAGGATCTTTGGTGCATTTGTTTCTGCCACCATCAACACAAGGCATGTCGACATGGCAACCTGTTCTTATGGCAACTGGCTCAATGCGTCTTTTCCATCTGAGTACTCGTCCAAAACCTCTCGTTATGGTCGATAGCGCTGTCACACATCTCTTTTATATGTGTGATTTGCATTTTAAAAAAAAGCCTATGCTAAAAAAAAAAGCCCTCTCCCTGCTGTGCAAGTCCATTGTACAGTAACAGCAGCTCACAGATAAATAGTTAACCAGGGTCCTGCCCCATCCCCCTCACACACAGCTCTACACAAAATTAAGATATTCCCCAAAGTACTGCATAATTCAACAATACGCATGGCTAACCGATAACCTTCCGAATCCTCCTACCTCGTCAAGGACAAACTGCACCACATAGACAGGCTTTGTGTGGATCGTGAACGATGGAGCTGGAGCTGTCCACAGTTCTGAATGCAGCTCAAGGCTGCCTCATTCACAAAGAACACTGGAAAAGTGCAACTATGTTGTTGAAAAGTACTTTTGGAAGTTCAACACTAAGTGCAAAATCAACTTTTTTTTTCATTAATCGGCTTTTATCATGTTGTTCCTTGATCAACCTTGAGGGCGACGGTGGGGCAGGTGGTAGAGCGGGGCGTCTCATGATCGGAAGATCGTGGGTTCGAATCCCAGCTCCTGCAAATGCATGCTGGTGTTGTGTCCTTGGGCAAGACACTTCACTCTACTTGCCTCCAGTGTCTGCGTACATTGGTGTATGAGTGAGAGAGTTAATGGGTGACTGATTCCTTACTGTAAAGCGCTTTCGGGCCTGAAAAGGTAGAAAAGCTCTATAGAAGTTGAGTCCATGTACCAAAAAAACATGTTTGCAGTATCGTCTATCATGAATCATTCACACCACACTCGGCCGTATAGCCACAGCAGCCCTGGGGTAGGCTGAGTTGCTTTGTTGCTTTGCTATGAATGTTCTTTTTGTTTTTATCTGATTTTATTCTTCTGTTGTAGCACTTTGAGGTTTTGTTGAAATGTAAAGTGCAATACGATAGAGCTACGCTAGAGCTACGATAGAGCTACGATAGAGCTATGATAGAGCTACGATAGAGCTACGGTAGAGCTACGATAGAGCTTCGATAGAGCTACGATAGAGTTACGATAGAGCTACGATAGAGCTACGATAGAGCTACGGTAGAGCTACGATAGAGCTACGATAGAGCTACGATAGAGCTACGATAGAGCTACGATAGAGTTACGATAGAGCTATGATAGAGTTATGACAGAGATACGATAGAGCTACGATAGAGCTACGATAGAGCTACGATAGAGCTACGGTAGAGCTACGGTAGAGCTACGACAGAGCTACGATAGAGCTACGATAGAGCTACGATAGAGCTACGATAGAGTTACGATAGAGCTACGATAGAGCTACGAAAGAGCTACGCTAGAGCTACGATAGAGTTACGATAGAGCTATGATAGAGTTATGACAGAGATACGATAGAGCTATGATAGAGTTATGATAGAGCTACGATAGAGCTACGATAGAGCTACGCTAGAGCTACGATAGAGTTACGATAGAGCTATGATAGAGTTATGACAGAGTTACGATAGAGCTATGATAGAGTTATGATAGAGCTACGATAGAGCTACGATAGAGCTACGATAGAGCTACGATAGAGCTACGGTAGAGCTACGATAGAGCTACGACAGAGCTACGATAGAGCTACGATAGAGCTACGATAGAGCTACGATAGAGCTACGCTAGAGTTATGATAGAGATACGCTAGAGCTACGCTAGAGCTACGATAGAGCTACGATAGAGCTACGCTAGAGCTACGATAGAGCTACAATAGAGCTACGATAGAGCTACGATAGAGCTACGGTAGAGCTACGATAGAGCTACGATAGAGCTACGACAGAGCTACGATAGAGCTACGATAGAGTTACGATAGAGCTACGATAGAGCTATGATAGAGCTAGAGCTACGATAGAGTTATGATAGAGCTAGGATAGAGCTACGATAGAGCTACGATAGAGCTACGATAGAGTTACGATAGAGCTACGATAGAGCTACGATAGAGTAATGACAAAGATATGATAGAGCTACGATAGAGCTACGATAGAGCTACGATAGAGCTACGATAGAGCTACGATAGAGCTATGATAGAGCTATGATAGAGCTACGATAGAGCCACGCTAGAGTTATGATAGAGATACGATAGAGCTATGATAGAGCTACAACAGAGCTACGATAGAGCTACGATAGAGCTATGATAGAGCTATGATAGAGCTACGCTAGAGCTACGATAGAGCTACGATAGAGCTACGCTAGAGCTACGATAGAGCTACGATAGAGCTACGCTAGAGCTACGATAGAGCTACGATAGAGCTACGCTAGAGCTACGCTAGAGCTACGATAGAGCTACAATAGAGCTACGATAGAGCTACGGTAGAGCTACGATAGAGCTACGATAGAGCTACGACAGAGCTACGATAGAGCTACGATAGAGTTACGATAGAGCTACGATAGAGCTATGATAGAGCTAGAGCTACGATAGAGTTATGATAGAGCTACAATAGAGCTACGATAGAGCTACGATAGAGCTACGATAGAGTTACGATAGAGCTACGATAGAGTAATGACAGAGATATGATAGAGCTACGATAGAGTAATGACAGAGATATGATATAGCTACGATAGAGCTACGATAGAGCTACGATAGAGCTACGATAGAGCTACGATAGAGCTATGATAGAGCTATGATAGAGCTACGATAGAGCTATGATAGCTGCTTCACTCACTCGGGCGCATTACATACGTCACGACCAAACGCTAGTGAAAATCAGATCCAATCGTTTCAAAGGAGTTCACCCCTCCCACCTGATAATGGAGCTCAATTGAGAAGTTCCAGACCCTTGTACAAAACAAAGTAAGTACGAGGGTCTGGTAAAACCAGGCTCCACCCATTGATATCCACCTTTACAAACCAGAAGTGTCCTTGGCACTTCGGAAGTTTTGAGTTGAATGTTTTGAAACCCATTCTGCTCTTGCATCTGCGTAGCCTATTGTACGGCTCTATGTGTTCTTAATTAATTCAAGAGTTTAAACTGAGGGTAATATATTCAAAGTGAGGCTCCGTTGCCAAAGAAAAACAGCCAAGGTCGGCACAGGTGTGGGACATCAAAGTGATATTATTCTGTAAACACAATTATCAAAGCCCACTCAGTATGTGAACCATTTGGAGAGATTGTTTTGTACCCAAATGATTAACCGTGAGAGCTGAAAGGCACTCGCTTAAGCCTATCCATTATTCAGCACCATTTATGCAATCAGTGATACAATCAGACTCACCAAGAATACGACACAAAATAAGAAATTTGAAAATGAAATTAAAATATTACTTTACTCTATTGAAATGGGAATAAATACATTTAAAAACTACAACAATGCTGACAAAAAGGACAACATTTCTGTATTTTTATAAAAGAATATCTGGACTATAGGGATGAGAAGAGAGAACATACGACGGACAAGGTTAGATGTTTTTTGAAGATAAAGTCCGAGAGAGATTGAGCTGGTTTGAACTTACAGATAGGGCGACGTATGATATGGGGAGAAAGATGTAGAAGCAGATTTACTGTGTTTTTTTTTTTCTTTGAGCGGGTATAAAAGAGAGAAACTGTGTCTATGTAATCAATAAATGAGTTCCATCAGGCCAAACGTCTGCTTTGCCCTTCCACAGTCGCTCATGTTAAATCAAAACAGACGCTCCATCGACTGGTGTGGCTTTAATTGATCTCCCAGAAACCATGTGAAACTAATTACGAATGTATCTGAAAGCCGATCTCGAGAGTGAGTTTGTTTTCCGTGACCGCGCTCTTGTTATACAGCGAGGTCATACTGCGGCCCGGGGGCCATGTTAGGCCCTGGAAACACAAGTATGTTGGCCTCTAGCGTCCAGGGGGGGAGCAGGTAGGTATCAGGCTGGAGGTCCAGGGGGGAGCAGGCAGGTATCAGGCCAGAGGTCCAGGGGGGGAGCAGGTAGGTATCAGGCCAGAGGTCCAGGGGGGGAGCAGGTAGGTATCAGGCCGGAGGTCCAGGGGGGGAGCAGGTAGGTATCAGGCTGGAGGTCCAGGGGGGAAGCAGGTAGGTATCAGGCTGGAGGTCCAGGGGGGAGCAGGCAGGTATCAGGCTGGAGGTCCAGGGGGGAAGCAGGTAGGTATCAGGCCGGAGGTCCAGGGGGGGAGCAGGCAGGTATCAGGCTGGAGGTCCAGGGGGGGAGCAGGTAGGTATCAGGCCGGAGGTCCAGGGGGGGAGCAGGTAGATATCAGGCCGGAGGTCCAGGGGGGGAGCAGGTAGGTATCAGGCCGGAGGTCCAGGGGGGGAGCAGGTAGGTATCAGGCCGGAGGTCCAGGGGGGGTTCAGGTAGGTATCAGGCTGGAGGTCCAGGGGGGAGCAGGCAGGTATCAGGCCGGAGGTCCAGGGGGGGAGCAGGTAGGTATCAGGCCGGAGGTCCAGGGGGGGAGCAGGTAGGTATCAGGCCGTTTCAATACATTTCGTCCTCATTTCAGATCATTTTCTCTATGCCAATGGGGAATGAAAATTGGTCTTCTCTCATTGGCAGTCCTACTTTCTTATTTCAAGGAAGATTTACCTTCGAACTCGTCTGAAATGTCCTCAAACTAGCAAAGTAAACTTGGTCCAATCGGTCATATAATCGAATGCCTGATCTTACCTTAACCATAAAACGTATGTGGTTGAAGTGAGCGGTTTCCTCTGTAAAGTAACAAACTCCAGAAGAAACTAAAGCTGCTGTTTGTGTTTTTTGGTACAAATTCAGTTTTCACAGATTTATTGTGATCACTGATGTAGAAAATCCCCAAAAACAAAATCTCACAAATGATTTCTTCTTGGGGCGGCATTTGTCACACTTCAGAGGAAAAGCGATGATGTTTCTTCGCCTCGCATTTTTTCCACCAGACATATGTGCGCCGTGGAGGTTTATTAATAAAAAGTACAGACTCCTGGACTGTGAAAATGAAAGTTTGGCTTCCTGTCAAAGTTCGGAAATATATTCCAGGAGAAGAACATTATACTTAAGTATTTTAAAGACAAATGAGAATCTCTGGTTCACTTTACAGCTCGGGGCGAAACGCCATTACCTCGACCAGAAAAGTGTGTTTTTAAGGATTTTGGTGAATTATTATATGAGTGGCAAAAGTAAGATTGGAAAAGACTTGAAAATGAGTCACTGACTAGTGTGAGTTGCATTTACTTTGGCTCATACTCCTTCATGGCATTATTTGAAAACTATTGTAACACATGGGAGCAGTAAAGGATCTTGGATTTAGGATTATTATTTAGGATTATTCTAGGTGACGAGGTGCTTAATGGTTTAGATGAGAGAACATGTTACCCTCAAGTCAGTATCTCCTGTTCAGTTAATGATATTAATGATTATTTTTGCAGTTCATTCATTTTTTTATGAAAGCGTAATGCAGTTATTAGGAACAACTGCCCCGGACATGGGAGTCTGACATCATCACATTCTGGAACCTGCACACCAGGGGCGGTTTTAGAGTTTCACCTTTAGGGGTGCTTAGTACCGGAGGGGTCGGGGTCGGGGGCTCTCGCTCAGAAAATGTTGAACCAAACATATGTAATTCCCTGTAATTAATGCTTTTAGATGCACTAATTACATTGCAACATAATTGTAAACATACATAAAAATGAAACATTATTTGTTATAATAATGTATAATCAGATTATGGCATTATTGCATTTCAAGAGCATAATCACTATTTATTTTTCTTTCCTATTGTGTCAGGAGAGAGTTAGAACTGTATGAATTTCTCACCGATGAAACAAATGAAATCAACTTTATTTTCATACAAATATAATCTGATGTGTGTTAGACACATATCCAGTGTTAGTGGTTCTCAGTGGAGGCCCAGCCCCTGGTCCTTTGTCCTCTCACTGACACAGAGCTGTGACTCAGGCTGCACTAAACTAAAGTCTGAAGCCTCTATCAGGACTCTTAGCCTAATGTTTCACAGAGTGATGATTCTATAGTGACTCATTCACCTGAAATACAGCGAGAAATGTGTCGCGAGTTGCAGCACTACTGAATGCACAAACATCTGTTTATCAGCTGGTATAAGTCTGTAAGATGGATTTCAAAAAATTAAAAACTGGCCAAAAGCTTGTGATGTGGAGAGCCTCTATAACATCTATACAATTCCTACAATCATTAAATTTACTATGTGCTGTTGAAGCACCAAAGTTTAAACTCCAGGGAGAGACAGAGCAGAGAGAGCAGAGTCTGAGGCGACAGCGCTGTGAGGAGAGGGGAGGGGGAGAGCTCAGCAACGAGACATCAGACCAAATCATTTCGTGAAGAGGGGTGTTTATGCTTCATGTCTTTAAAAAAGCATATTTCAATAAATCAACCCAGAAATATATTATAGAAGTGCATAATATGTTTTAGTGTGGATTTTATTTCTATTATTATATTTTTGGCCTGACATTTTTAGGGGTGCTTCTCCCCGCTGAGCACGTTTCATGATTGCACATGTTCTGTTAAATAAATATAACAAAGATAATCATAATAAAATACAATAAAACTAGCCTTTTCTATATCCAACGTGTGTCCAAAAGGATTGGGAGAGAAAAACACAGCAAAAGTATGTATATATGGAATGATATTTGGGTCAAGAAAATTCAGAAAAAAGCTATAGAAACACACAGAAACATTAATGGAAAATGAATCAATTCAAATTATTAGCATTATTGTTATTATTTTTTTTAATTTTTTTTTTGGGGGGGGGGTTTCAATCTTGCCTAAGGCGCCATATTGGCTAGGACCAGCCCTGCAGTCCTATGGTTATGGGGAAACTTTTCCATCCGACACATGGATTTTGTTTTTATTTTTTCCCCACCTTTCTTTCCTTTGTTGTATTTCACAGAAGACATCTTGTGTTTGGTCAATCCTAAAGCATTATCTGGCTTTAGACACGGGGCAAAGAAGGTCACGTCTGAGTCCGTCCACATCTAGACTAATACATCTTCCTCTTCTGACTCTTTATTTCTCTGTACTATTACACTATTGCGCCGGGCTTTGGCGATAAAAGCTTTAAAAGGCTGCAGGTCCAAGGACTGTTTGCCCTTCCATAAAGCTGCTTAAGGCGATGATATCAGAAAGTCATGTTCCTGCTCTCTCCTGCCGAGTCATGAGCAGCTGTTGATCACTGGGACAGAGGGCAGTGTTTAAATCTTCCTCCCCTCCTCTTCCTCGTCTGGACGGAGCCTGTTGCATCATTCTCTGTCTGTATGCAGATGACATCACTGCCTTCAACAGAGGTAGGGCTGGGTACTGTTCATTTTTTATTCCATTCCAGGACTTTAACGATACTTGGTTTCCGATACCGATGCCTGAACGATAGTAATATTTCGCATCTAGAACCAGAAAACAGAACAATAATGTGCGGAAGATCTCCAGTGTCAAGAAATGTGTGGAAAATGGGGGATTATTTGGCAAACATGGGGGGAAATTGGGAGAAATTGTGGCAAAAAATATGGAAAAATGGGGGGAAATAGAGAACATATTAGTAAAAAATTAGGGAAAAATTAGGTTCAAACTGGAAAAAAAATTGGGGCAAAAATGAGAAAAAATGTCTTTAAAAAAATTGTAGATATTAGTAAAAAAAATAAAAAATAGGGGGAAAAATTGGGAAAACAAGAAAAAATTGGAGCAAAAAATAAAAAAAATGTTACATTTGATAAAAATAGAAAATGAATAAATACAAAATTGGGCAAAATGGGGAAACCACTTTGGGGAAAAAATGTATTTGATCTTTATTCAGAGAAAACATCATCTAACAATAATCCAAAGTGCAGTAAAGATTAAAAAGTGGAGGATTCGTCGCCTCTGAGTCCGTGTTCCCGTTGGTTCAGTCCCGCTTCGCCCTCGCTTTGGCCCTACGGTGCTTCGCTCTCAGCACCAGCCTCCGGAGCTGGTCTGCACCGGTTTGCTCTAGATCTTCACATTGCTCTTGCACATGGGCCCCGGCGCCACAGCAGGGGGCGCCGGGGCCCATGTGCTTCTTGATCTCGGCCGCAATCGTCATGAAGGCCTGCTCCACGTCGCTCTTCACGCTCGTCTCCAGGAACGGGGTGGCCAGGTTATCGGCAAACTCCTGGGCGGTGGTGTAGTCCACGACCTTCTTGGTGGTCAGGTCCCAGGTTCTCACTGGCGTAATGATCGATCTCCGAAAATGACATTAGTATAAGATTAAACTGTTACTGTTGTACATTTAATTTTGGAGTTTAATCACGTACAGTGTTATGGATGTATGTTGAATGTTGTAATAACTGCGCTGATAGAGAACCGCATCTCTCGAATTGCCCATATATGGTCATGTTCAAAGCAATCAGGGGGAAAACATGAAACTTTCTCCCATTACTCCAAAACTAGTATTTCAACAGCCCATAAATACACAAATAACTGAGAATGCTAACATGATGCTACATGCTAACGCTAGCTGCCGGTTTTCCGTTTCTACTGGACAATCTGCCGTGGAAAAAACATCCATATGGACCCGATTTAGACTTGACTTTATTTATATGTGATAAAAACTATATGGTGATGCACGATAATGCCAATTTGAACCGATAACCGATAATAAGGCATGTCCTGATACCGATAACCGATAATGACACCGATAATTATGTATATATATTTGCACTTTATTTTGTGACAAGAACTCAATGTAACAGTTCAAAGTTCTGCCCAAAATGTATTAACTCTACCAAGCGATATACAAGTGTATAAATATAAATCAAATAATGAGTTTTACTTTGGGTTTGAGTCTCCACCTTTTTCTAAAGCTCTGGGTTTTTACAGTTCCATCATCTGAGCAGGTCTGACTCTGCTCATCTGTGTCACATCTTATTAAAAAAAGAAGAAGTTGATGTATACAGGTAGGTGTAATTTCCTGCTTGGCATTACTGCCTGTCGCACCTCCTCCGGTGCCCATGGGTCAGCTGCAGGGTCAGCTGCAGGGTCATCAGCAAGGAACCACCAATCACTAACGTTTCGCCCCTTTAATCCTGGAACGTCTCATGGTGGCGGAGCAGTGACAAGGACTTCTCCCTGTCACTCCCTGCAGCTGTAGGTTGTCATCCCCTGCAGCTGTCATTGGGGTTAAGCGTTTTTTCCCCAACTCCTATCCTTCCTTCTCAACCAGAGCCAGAAGCTACCTTTTTCCGCCTCCTCCGAAAGCTCACTTGTGGCCCTGCGCAGCTTTTCACCCGTGACTCCTGCGTCCCTCAAGAGCCGTGTCATTGACAGCCCCACAAAGCCTCGGCAGCCAACTTCAACAGGGTAGATGGCGGCCTTCCAGCCAGCCTCCCGGCACTCTGCAGCCAGCTCGGAATACTTGGCCTTCTTGCGCTCGTAGGCAGCCTCGATCTCCCCCTCTGATGGAACTGTGAGTTCGATGAGGTGCACCACTTTTGCTTTCGAAGACCAAACCACAATGTCAGGGCGGAGAGATGTGATGGTGATCTCGGTGGGGAACTGGAGCTGCTTATTAAGGTCAACCCTCATGTTCCACTCCAGGTTGGGGGCAAAAGGCCGCAGTCTCTCCCTTGGCCTGGTGTAATTTTGCCCATCCCCTTCCCTGACAAAGTTGGTGTGGTTCTTTGCTGGTGGTAGCCGTTTGCTACCTTGTCTGCACATTTCCAGCACCTCAGCGAGCTTCCTGAGGACCTGGTCATGGCGCCATTTGTACCGTCCCTGGGAGAGCGCAGTCTTGCAGCCTGACAGGATGTGTTGAAGGCTTGCATTGGGAGCATTACAGAGTGAGCAGCATTCCTCATTACCAAACCATTGGTGCAGGTTACGGGGACAGGGAAGCGTGTCGTAGGTTGAACGGATAAGGAAGCTTAGCCTCGCCTGCGGGATCTTCCACAGGTCAGACCAACTGATGTTACGGTTGACAACTCCCTCCCAAGTTGTCCATCTCCCTTGCCTGCCCTGCGAGACGGCCTTGATCTTATAGCGCTCTTCCTCCATCCGCGTCACTTCTGCCACCACCATCTCCTTCCTCTCCTTGCGGGTAGCCTTGGACCAAAACCGTGGTGCCTCGCCCCACCCTAGACCTGCTCTTCCTGCCTGAACTCTGCCCACGATCTCTCGATGCTGCAACCTGCAGACCGCATGGCCCACCTCAGCTTCTGCGTTCCACTTTCGGCCAGTGGGAACCTTGGCGTTGGCATTCCTTACTGACTCGTCGGTGGACTCCCTGAGCTCGAGAACCAACCTGGTCTTCTCTTGCATGTACCCCACGCTTAGGGACTGCAGTGGCAATTGCAGTGCGTTCTTCCCAAAGAGGCCAGAATCAGAGAGACACCGTGGTAGCCCCAGCCACTTTCTGATGAAGGTGTTGGCTTTTCCATCCATCTTCCTCACGGTGGATGAGGGGATCTCACACATCTTCAGGGGCCACATCAGTCTCCTGTAGAGTGTGAATTGGTAGCACCAAACCTTGTATTTCCCGGGGAGCTGGCTTTGGTCGATCCTTGCCAGGCCGTCCGAAAGCTGTTTCATGACGGTCCTCCCCATCTGTTTGTCAGAGAGTTCTGCAGAATACTCCCTCCCCAAACTCCTGATAGGTTGTCCGGACAGAAGAGGGATTGTCTCTCCCCCGGCAACAAAGGTGGTGCTGTTGTTTATGGCTCCCCTTCTGAGTGACAAACTACGGGATTTGGCGGGCTTAACCTTCATCCTGGCCCATGACATCAACTCATCAAACCTTTTTAACAGCCTAGATGTGCATGCTGCTGTTTGAAGGAGGCTAGTGACATCGTCCATGTAGCTTCTCAGTGGAGGAAGCCTCTGGCCAGATGGCAGTTTGATCCCTCCCACCATCTGCCTTGCCCCTATGAGAATGATCTCAAAGGCAGCAACAAACAGGATTGGTGAAATAGCACACCCCATGGCAATTCCCACCTGTAGTTGTTGCCACCCAGTAGTGAAGTCCTGGAGGGCGAGACACATCTGCAGATCACTGAAGTACAGTGCTACCAAGTTCCTGATGCAGAGGGGCACGTGGAAGAAGTCCAGAGCGTAGCTGATCAGCTGATGTGGAACTGATCCATACGCGTTTGCGAGATCGAGCCAGACGATGTGCAGGTCGGTCTTCTCCCTCTTGGCTCTTTGGATTTGGTTCCAGATCATTGACGAGTGCTCGATGCACCCTGGGAACCCTGGAACGCCTGCTTTCTGGCAGTTGGTATCAATGTAGCCATTCTTTAGCAGGAATTCGGTCATCCTTCTTGCCAGTACAGAGAAGAAGATTTTTCCTTCTACATTCAGCAGGGCGATGTTTCTGAATTGGCCGATGTCTTTAGAGTTTTCCTCCTTAGGAATGAAGACTGCTACAGCTCTTTGCCATTCTGATGGAATGATTTGCTTTTTCCAAGCTGTTCTCATTAGGTACCACAGTAGCTCTAGTACCTTGGGGCAGTTTTTATAGAGCTTGTAGGGAACTCCATTGGGGCCTGGTGCTGATGATGACCTCGCCTTGCTCACAACTTGCCTGACTTCGCTGAGCTTAGGGGGCATTATGTTGAACTCGACTGTTGGCAGCCCAGGCCGTGGCACGTACCCTGGTGTTCCTAGAGGGACGTTTCTCAGCGGGTCACTGTACTGCCTTTTAGCATGCTGTTCTATTTGCTCCCTGGTGGCTTCGAGCTTCCCGGACTTCTTCTCCTCTAGCAACCGTCTTGCGTGCTTGAAGGGATCCTTGAAGAAGCTGGATCGCTCCTTTTGCTTCCGCTTGCTGCGCTTGCGGATGCGTTCAGCTCGGCGGAGTCTTGCTAGCCTTTGCCTCACTTCTTCCCACAGGACTTTCAGGCCTTCTCTCTCTGGATAGTCCGCTTTCCTCCAGTTCTTGCGGAGCTGTCGTCGCCTCTGGACAAGCTCTGTGATCTCCTTTTCTCTCCTCCCCTTCGCTCTTGGAGCAGGCCGTCGCTTGGGGATGATTTCGCCAAATCTATCCTTACAGCTTTGGTATATGGTGTCTCCAAACTGATTGAGCTTGACTTCGACGACTCCACGCAATTTTCCCTCCAGGATCTTGATCAGGTCTGCATCCAGTGTTTGCCATGCCTCTGCTTGGTTGGACTTTGGCCATTTGAGTGTGGCCTTCCTCTCTGGTCTCTTGGCCTCTGCTTGTGGCTGTTTTCCTGGTGGGGTGGCTTGGGTGGGGTCTTGATGTTCGCTAGGGGGCTTCGCGTCCATGGAAGGGACTTCCATCTCTGTTTCTTCTATGCCTACAGCTTCATTGGGTCCGTCGGCACTGTGGTTTTCGACACGGCTCGTGGTCCCTCTTGTCTTACCCGCTACTGCAGTGCAAGGTTGCTGTTGACCTCTCCCACCACACTTCGCCTTTCCCTGATGGATTCGCAACCCCCTGAACGTTGTTATCTTCTCCCATCCACAAGCACACTTTCGGAGGACCTTCTCCTCTCTGTCTGGGTTTCTGGCGATCTCGTTATCCTTTTCCATTGCAGTTGTCGTTGCCGTGAGGTCCGTCTGGTTAGGCCCATCTTCCATCCCGCCTCTCGGAGGGCCTGCGGGTTGTTTTCTCTTATGATTCTTCGTAGTTAAGTATGGGTGTCTCTTTTACAAGATACTAGTGGGTTGGGTAACTAGCCGCCCACTCCCGGTGCGGTCTTTCCCTGCTGTCAACCAGACTTTCCTGGCTGTCCTCCAGTCTTCCCTGGACTCCAACTGCCCTGTTCGCAGTAGTCACTGGGTTACCAGATCGTCAGTTGATGTATACAGGTAGGTGTAATTTCCTGCTTGGCATTACTGCCTGTCGCACCTCCTCCGGTGCCCATGGGTCAGCTGCAGGGTCAGCTGCAGGGTCATCAGCCAGGAACCACCAATCACTAACGTTTCGCCCCTTTAATCCTGGAACGTCTCATGGTGGCGGAGCAGTGACAAGGACTTCTCCCTGTCTCTCCCTGTCACTCCCTGCAGCTGTAGGTTGTCATCCCCTGCAGCTGTCATTGGGGTTAAGCGTTTTTTCCCCAACTCCTATCCTTCCTTCTCAACCAGAGCCAGAAGCTACCTTTTTCCGCCTCCTCCGAAAGCTCACTTGTGGCCCTGCGCAGCTTTTCACCCGTGACTCCTGCGTCCCTCAAGAGCCGTGTCATTGACAGCCCCACAAAGCCTCGGCAGCCAACTTCAACAGGGTAGATGGCGGCCTTCCAGCCAGCCTCCCGGCACTCTGCAGCCAGCTCGGAATACTTGGCCTTCTTGCGCTCGTAGGCAGCCTCGATCTCCCCCTCTGATGGAACTGTGAGTTCGATGAGGTGCACCACTTTTGCTTTCGAAGACCAAACCACAATGTCAGGGCGGAGAGATGTGATGGTGATCTCGGTGGGGAACTGGAGCTGCTTATTAAGGTCAACCCTCATGTTCCACTCCAGGTTGGGGGCAAAAGGCCGCAGTCTCTCCCTTGGCCTGGTGTAATTTTGCCCATCCCCTTCCCTGACAAAGTTGGTGTGGTTCTTTGCTGGTGGTAGCCGTTTGCTACCTTGTCTGCACATTTCCAGCACCTCAGCGAGCTTCCTGAGGACCTGGTCATGGCGCCATTTGTACCGTCCCTGGGAGAGCGCAGTCTTGCAGCCTGACAGGATGTGTTGAAGGCTTGCATTGGGAGCATTACAGAGTGAGCAGCATTCCTCATTACCAAACCATTGGTGCAGGTTACGGGGACAGGGAAGCGTGTCGTAGGTTGAACGGATAAGGAAGCTTAGCCTCGCCTGCGGGATCTTCCACAGGTCAGACCAACTGATGTTACGGTTGACAACTCCCTCCCAAGTTGTCCATCTCCCTTGCCTGCCCTGCGAGACGGATAGATATTACTACTGCTACTTCCTTCCTAGAATTTTTCTTTTTGTGGACATCATGAATTCTTATTTACAATACTGGAATATTAACAGTATTACAGTATTTCACTGAGTCTAGAGGCGTCTCTGACATGAGAGAGAAGTGATGCCAAATCTGTGACAGATTCTGACTAATAATAAGATACTACAGCACAAAAACACGACTCTCTTCTGCATTGGGCTCATTTGTGCATTTGTGCCTCGTGTGGCAGCGCGGCTCATTTCATCAATGTAAAACTTCTCTCGTTCAGCGCTTCAATCGCAGGGCTATCGTGTTTATTTTATCAGAAATACGAAGATAATCATGGGTTTTTAGGCCCCGCTTTGTTCCAGTAACTCACGTGAGCGGATCCGCGGTTAACATTTCCTCGTCTTTTTCTCATTTTGTTGCGGTGCTAATGTTGAAGTTACTTCGATGTAAAAAGTCGAAAAACTCTTCCTTCACGGAGAGCGCCTGCACAGCTGCACAGCTGCGCAGCGCTGTTTCCCTGGAATACTCATCTTATTTTTCAGCTAAAGCCGTGCAGAATTCGGCCGGGGAGAGCGTATATCTGCTGCTGTAAATGTGCTGTCCTGAGTCTGCAGCAGCTCCGGGCTGCAGGACGTGCGGGGCGGCGCCACCGAGAGAAAGGCAGCGAGCTGGAGCCGCAGATTCAATGTAATTTGAGCTTATAATTATCGGGCCTAATTATCGGCCGAATTTTTTTTATCGGGGATGGCGCCAAAATGCCGATAAATGCTGATAATTATCGGCGGCCGATATTAGCGTGCATCCCTAATACTATATGCGTATAGTCAGTCACAGCCAGAAAACAGCTAAAAATAGTAAAAAACAAAATAATAAAATGTGCTGTCCCAAGTCGGCATAACACCAGAAAAACTACTGACCCACTAGTAACATCTATATTGCCACTTACACCCTTTTAATTCCCTATAATATTTTCGTACTTAATGCAGTTGCGGTTTAATCTTTGCTGACGACATAAACAGTGCTTTATTTAGGTGACAGTTTGTTGGATTTGTCCACTTTTCCGATGTGACGCTGCAGACACAAGATGATGCTCACTGATACAGCGCTCGTAAAGCTTTTATGAGGTTAATAGCCGGAGAGTCCACAAAAATATGAAAAAGCCATAATCTTGTACGGGATCGACCCTTGTGGAGGTTTATTGCAGATTGTATCATTAGATCATTTCCTCGGTTCCTCAGTTTAGAGTGTTGAGCATTCACTATTGATTCTGGTGCAATGAGGTTTGGTAACGAGATTAGTATTGACGAGAGCGTGACTGTTATTAACCACAATCTCAATAACAGTTCATACGGACAGTCGTTCATCAGCGAGAAACGTTCATTTATCTGCTTTGTTTATTTGTGCGGCCGGTTTATTGAAATGTGGTAATGCCAGTGGTGGAAAGAGTACAGGAAATGTGTACTCAAGTAAAAGTAATCTTGAAATAAGTAAATCTGTACTTGAGTTTAGAGTCTAATTTCCAGAAATCTGTTCATGCGGCAAGATATTTACACTTAAAGGAGAACTAAGTAACTTGTTTACCTCAATAAATCCTTTTCCGTAGTCCCTCTGGGAGTAATACAGCATTCAGTTTCAACAATCAGGGGAAAACAAAGGGGGCAAAGTATTTCAACTACCCATAAATACACAAATAACAGAGAATGCTAACATGATGCTACGTGCTAACACTAGCTACGACTGCCGGTTTTTCGTTTCTACTGGACAATCTGCTGTGGAAAAAACATCCATATGGACCCGATTTAGACTTGACTTTATTTGTATGTGATAAATACTATAGATACAGACGGCATCTCGTCATAGAAGGGGGCGTGGCTTCGCCGAGGGGGAAAATAGAATCTTTAGAGAAACACAATTTTCCCTCTTTTTAGCCATTTTCTGGTGGAATATGAACTTATTCATCACATAAATGAAGTCAAATGTAAATTGGGCCCATGTGGATATTTTCTCACAGCAGATTGTTCAGTAGAAGTGAAAAAACGGCAGTTGTAGCAAGCGCTAGCTAACCGTTAGCATTAGCCCGATGCTAACATGTAGCATGAAGTTAGCATTCTCCGTTATTCACGTATTTATGGGCTGTTGAACCACTTTGCTCCTCCCCATGTCTTTGTTTCTTTATTTAGTAGAAACTATGTTCATAATTAAGCATTTGTTAAAGTAGTTTTTGAATAATTAGAGAAAGTTTAGATTTTTTCAAAATTGTTTTCCCCCTTAACTGTTTTCAAAAATGACCAACAAACAGGGGCGATTCCAGAGATGCCGTCTGTATCTATATGTGTATAGTCAGTCACAGCCACAAAACAGCTAAAAATAGTTCAAATCAAAATAATAAAATTTGCTGTCACACCAGAAAAACTACTGACCCACTAGTAACAAAGAAGTAAATCTGTACTTGAGCTTAGAGTCTAATTTCCAGAAATCTGTCCATGAGGCGAGATATTTACACTAAAGAAGAACTAAGTAACTTGTTTACCTCAATAAATCCTTTCTGTAGTCCCTCTGGGGGTAATACACGTGTTGATGGGAATCACGAAGAAGAAGCTAACAGGCTAACGGGCAAAGCTAACTGTGGGCTAGCGCCACTTAATCAGTATTTACAGCCAACTTTGAGTGAAAAAAAAATATTTCCATTGTGTAATTGGATGAACAATATCCCTCTCTCCTTTTGTCTTTTCTCTCAGCGTAGTATTTACTCTCACGGACAATTAATGAGTAAAAAAACGCAACATGCTACGACACCTGCAGTGGCGCTTGTGGCCTCTAGGGGCACGAGTTACTTAGTACTTTTATTGTATTTTTTTTAAATATAGTTTTGAGTGCAGTGATTTCTTTGATGTGTAAGTGTAAATATCTTTCCCCATGGACTGATTTATTGAAATTACACTCTCAAATCAAATTGTACCCAATTACAATTACAATCCTGATCATTATATGGAGTTTAACAAAGTTCATAACAGGAACTATTAACTATTAAAGGTGCATTATGCAACCTTTTATGGTCAAAAAAAAAAAAAAAAAGTTGGTATTTGTGTGCATTGGACCTTGTAGTGACCCAGTGGCTGTGTGAGTGGTCAGCCCACCGCCTTTGCTTTCCATCACAGTGGTCTCCAGGATCAATTGTTTGGAAGGTTTTCACTGCTGACGGGAGCCTCTCACCAGAAAATCTACAAAACAGTTGATCCTGGAGCGTTGTAGAGACCACAGTGATGGTAAAGTAAAGACGCCATGCTGACCACTCACACAGCCACTGGGTCACTACAAGGTCAAACACGCACAAATGCCAACTTTTCGTCCACATAAAAGGTTGCATAATGCACCTTTAAAGTAATGCTTCAGTGTTGGAGTAGGAACGAACTAAAACACAAACCTTTGCCATGTTTGTATGTTCATTTTACATGAAAAACATCCATTGTTAGAGATTGCATGTTCTCCTCTGTATCGACTGAGGTGCCCCAGTTTCCAAACCACAAAAGATATGTACAATAGGGTCTCCTCTGGGATGTAAATGAGCTCTTGAAACTCAGTGGGACATTTCTGTAAGACAAATAAAGACATGATACATTTGTGTTTGTCATTGTAACCAATTAGCCATAGTGTGGTCATTTGCTCGTGTTGTTTGTGTGAGCTCACAGTGATCTGTTCCCTCAGATGTGGCGCTTAATCACCATAAACTCTGCTTTAATTATAGCTGTTTGTAGTTGTAAGCCATACATCATGAGTGTCCTTTTCCCAGCACAAAACAATCCGCCGCAGTTGCATTTTCCTGTTTGTGTGCTCCTGAAAACGCTGAACCATTTTGTGTTCTCAGCAACTTTGGGTTAAATGGAAGTGTGTTGTTTGTTTTGTCATTTGGACTTAAATAAAGAACAATACCTCTCACTTTTGGAGAGAAATATAAGTTTAGTCCTTGATCAGAAGAGGCAGCTTGTTTCTATGATCTTTATTATGAAGTGTCTGGAATAGTCCCGCCCACTGAGGATTTGCAGCTTGTCCTGTTCCGATCGTGGCGCCATTTTATCAGACCAGACACAGGAGGTCGTTTTACTGTCGCTGATTTAGGGTCTGACGTACAGACTTTGGAGTTCTGACGGTGATCCGGTGTTTGTCACGACCTCAGCTTTGGCTAAAGATCTATTTTTGGAAACACAATGTGGAACTAGCTCACCATGAGAGGCTGACCCCTAAAAACAAGGACGACAAGCCAGAATCAGAATAGTATTTATTGCTAATTGTTTGGAACAGGTTCACAAACTAGGATTTTTTTTCTCGGTACAATCGTGCAACATAAAACATATAACAGAATTTAGCTAAAAAATATAAGCTATAAAACTTCTAACCTCTTAACTCCCGCCTGAACCGAGAGCATTTTCTCCAGTTCAGCTTTTACCCAAATCCTGTAGGCCAGTGTAACGCCTCATTTGAAAGCTAAGACCTACAAAACTAAATTGATCTTTTTCCTCACATCATCAGATTTTTTTTTCATCGCTTTTTTTGTTGGGCAGTCATCTCATTTTTGTCAAATTTTCGTGACTTTTTTGTCACTTTTGCGTCAAATTATTTGCATTTTTTTGTCAAATTCTTATCACTTTTTCATCCATTTTTTCTAAATTTTTCGTCAAATTTTTCTCACTTTTTTGTCAATTTTTTTTCCTTTTTTTTTATTTTTTTGTACATTTTTTGTCACTTTTTCGTCAATTTTTTCTCAATTTTTCTCACTTTTTTGTCAATTTTTTGTCAAATTTTTTGTCAGTCTTTGTACATTTTTTGTCAGTTTTTGTCATTTTTTTGTACATTTTTTGTCACTTTTTCGTCCATTTTTTCGTCAATGTTTTGTCAAATTTTTGTCACTTTTTTGTCAATTTTTTGTCAATTTTTGTCATTTTTTTGCACATTTTTTGTCACTTTTTCGTCAATTTTTTCTAAATTTTTCTTCAAATTTTTCTCACTTTTTTGTCCAATTTTTGTCATTTTTTGTCATTTTTTTGTCCATTTTTTGTCACTTTTTCGTCCATTTTTTCTCACTTTTTTCACATTTTCATCCTTGTTTTCGACTCAGTTTGGTTGCTATTTTCCCACCTTTTTTCCAGAAGCTTTTGGATTGGGGTAAAGCTGGAGAAAATGTGCTCGGTTCAGGTGGGAGTTAAGGGGTTAAACTACAAGGCTATAGGGCAGGGGTGGCCAACAAGAGCTGAAATTTTCAGCCTTGATCCTGTAAAGAGACACAAAAGCACTGACCATTCGTGAGATCCAGGGTTTATTGTGATTAAATATAATGTGACATTTAATCACAATAATCTATAACTTTGTGCCTGGTCTTTTTAAAAAAAATAAAAAAATAAAGTGTATATATTGTGTTAGATGTAATGGTTTTGCTCCTCACCTAGATTCAAATTAATGTATATTAAATAACTGACATTTTGTGCTGTTCTGCTCTGACTGGGACAGAATTAGAATTTTTTTGATGCTGGAGAGTGTTTGTGTGGGGGGCCCTGCCCACTGAGCCCCCTCCTCTGATTCGCCCCTGGCCTGTGCGCTCAGTGCCTGCAGCTCGGTCCTGACTGGACTGAGCAGAGAACGCACATAAGGCTGCACAAAGTTCATAAACTTTAACCAGGTGCAACAAAACTGAGATGAAAACAAGGATGAAAATGTGAAAAAAGTGAGAAAAAATGGACGAAAAAGTGACAAAAAATGTACAAAAAAATGAAAAAAAAAGTGAGAAAAATTTGGTGAAAAATTGAGAAAAAAGTGATAAGAATTTGACAAAAAATGCAAAGAATTTGACGCAAAAGTGACAAAAAAGTCACGAAAATTTGACAAAAATGAGATGCCCAACAAAAAAAGTGATGAAAAAAATTCTGATGATGTGAGACGTCTGAGATTCTGTTTTATGCTGCATTTGTTACAGTTACAGTCACATAGTATTTCCGAGTTACGATGTCGCGCTTCGCATCATATGCTACATAAGAGCTCCGCTTTTTTCCATTTCCTAATTTTGATCTTTTTCTGTGAATATGAGGAGAACTTTCATCAAATAAACCTGAAAAGCAGAGAAGCTGATCCCAGTGCCACGTTCTGCCTGACTCTTGTTTAACCTACATCCTGCTTTTAGTGAAGCTTCTGCAGCTTTTACACGCCGCCGCGAAGACGAGAGAGATACGGACTCTCATTCATGCGTGTAGAGATGGAAACAGGGTCTGTAGGACTGTGGTTGGATGTTTGGTCAAGATTCTTAAAGACTGTTAGTGTTTATGGGAAATATTTACCAATTATTTTGCAAAGAGCTGCATTGTATTAAACATATCCAGTCATGCAAAGAGCCGCACTCTGATTGGCCGAGAGCCGCACTGGCATGTTCGCCACCCCTGCTATAGATACAGACGGCATCTCGTCACAGAAGGGGGCGTGGCCTCGCCGAGGGGGGAAACAGAATCTTTTGGGAAACACAATTTTTCACTCTTTTTAGCCATTTTCTGGTGGAATATGAACTTATTTATCACATACAAATAAAGTCAAGTGTAAATCAGGTCCATATGGATATTTTCTCACAGCAGATTGTTCTGTAGAAGTGAAAAAACGGCTGTTGTAGCTAGTGCTAGCTAACCGTTAGCATTAGCCCGATGCTAACATGTAGCATCAAGTTAGCATTCTCCGTTTTTTTATGTATTTATGGGCTGTTGAACCACTTCGCTCCTCTCCATGTCTTTGTATCTTTATTTAGTAGAAAACTATATTATAATTCTGCATTTGTTAAAGTAGTTTTTGAATAGGCCTAATTAGAGAAAGTTTTGATCTTTTCAAAATTGTTTTCCCCCTTAACTGTTTTCAAACATGACCATACATGGGCGACTCCAGAGATGCCGTCTGTATCTATAGGGCATGCATAAAGAAGATTAAAATAGAAAAATGAAAAAGTCACATATGATAAAGACGACAACAATTTGATGGGACGGTAATTAAATTTTGGGTCACGTTTATGTTGGCCAAAATAATTGCGATTAGCGATATTTTCACCATATTTGCCTATGGTTTAAAAAACTCACGGAAACTGCAGATATTATGGGAACTGCGTTATTAAATATTCCTCGTCTGCTATAAATGTCATATTGAGTAAGTAAATATTTGAACAAGTTCAACTCAAAACTCTTGAAAACATTAAGTAAATGATAAAAACAGAACAATCAAGGACAATTCACACCTACTTTTATACGGCAGTTCTATATGAACCAAAGTGAAAATGCAAGGCTTAGGTTGTATCAGCAGCGTTGGTTTAATCATTTCAGAAGAAACAACACAGTCGAGCCATGCAGTGCTTTTTAATTAATCGACTTTGCCGCCTAAGCACAGATAACAAACTTTGAGAAAGCTTCTGACTGAAGCACGTTTAATTCAGTTATGTTACGCTAGGTTTGTCTGTAACTTTGCAAACGATGCAGGTGGATGTTTCTCACACTCTTTTCTTCCACATGTTTCTTTTTTCAATACAAAACAATCCCACACCTTGAACTTTACTTTCTTCTTTTCAGTAAAGTCTGAGTGTGGAGTTATTCATAACCTCGTTTACTTGTCCACTCACTCATTATGATGGTGTTCTAACATCGCACAACCAAGATACTTTATAGCAGAAGTGGTTTTCTGGTGTATTCAGTGATTATCTTCCAGCGCGGTGATCGTGATTATTAAAAAAGGTGGGGATCAATTAATTTTTACATTTTTTAAACATTTTTATCGAGATTAACAGTGCTTTTCTTTATCGTCCCATCCCTACTTGCCTCTGTGAGTGAGTGAGCGGTTGGTGGCGGTCGGAGGGGCCGAGGGCAAAGATTGGCAGCCTACCCCAGGGGCGGCTGTGGCTACAATAGCAGAGTATGGAGTGAATAAATAATGACCAGTGTGGCGCTTTGTGTTCTTCAGTCTTCAGTCAGGCCTGGACCGTCTTCTCCCTGAAGAGGCGGTGTGATGAGTGCGTGGGATCAAGAGAGAGTCAAGAGTCACGGCTGATCCTGTGGGGTAGGCAAGCTTTCTTGGTGGAGTTCCGATTTTCTTTATTGTAAAAAGACCGAGGGCCAAAGCTGCCAATTTTAGCCCAAAGTAAACACCACACGCCATCTTAAATGAAATAAATGACTTGAAATTGCTTTAATGAAAGTCCTTTATGTTGAATGTGAATCGGTTTCAACTAATCTAAGGTCAGATACAACAAGCATAAAACCCACTTGTAATCAGACAAAAAGATTTTATTTTTCACTTGAAATGATACAAAATAATCTTAAAGAGGGGGTATTATGCTTTTTTCAATCACAGAGCACCAGTCTATATCACACTACAATGATGACCAAACCTTCTGTTGGTCTGTAAATGCAGTAAATTAGAATAACTGCCTTGTATAAAATGTCTCTCTCAAAATGGCTGTAGTGAAGGTCTTGAAATAGGCCTCTGTCTCTTTAAGAACCTCTGACTCTTTCCGACACGCCCCCTCCACACGCTGTCTGTGACATCAGTGGGGAGGGGGTTCTGCTGAGGAGCAGTGGTTGGTTACTCGGCTGGTGACGAAAGCTCGGAGGCGTCTCCACGAGGTGGGGGCGTTCCTAGGAGGACTCAGGCAAACCTATCCCTAAAATGGCCGCCATCAGAGTTTTTACAGATTACTCAAAAATACGTGAATGTGCCAAGGCAACACTTCAGGCATGTTTTTAATGAGGGAATGACATAATAACATGATGTAAAGCTTGAAAATGTCAATTTTGCATAATACCCCCCCTTTAAGAAAATAATTACTTGTTCTATTGGCAAAAAGAGGTTTAATATTCTGTAAGTTCAGAACTAACCTGCTCAAACTTTATATTAAATATCTTAATTCAAGTAGATTTATGTCATTTCTCTCTTAAAGGGACTATACAGAGTTTAAAAATGTTAAAATGATGTATTTTCCTCTCCCTATATGTTCCAGCCATGTCCTAATGTGTAGAATGAGCTCAGACCTGTTCACCACAACTACCTCTAAAATCCTGCACTGTCGCTCGAACCGTGGGTTGAAGTACCGTCATGCACGAGCTTAATATGGAAGATGCCGTTACACATACGACCTGAGGTGGCAGTAGTGAGTATAAAATGACGTACTTGCATATAGCCCCTTTTAAGATTATGATTATTTTTCCAGTGCTCGTCCAACAGTTGCCAGCGTTGGACACAATAATATGACCATTTTTCTCCCAATTAACTCTAAAAAATCTCCGATTCGTGTAATAATGTTTCTCAAAATCATCTTGGGGCCAGAGGTTCTGTGCAAGAGGGCCGGATTTAGCCCCTGGACCTGATGTTGCCTACCCCTGCAGTACTGGTTCTGCTCCTTTCTTCTCTCCACATTTAGAGAGAGCTATAAGAGAACAGTGATTTAGCAGCAGGCCAAACATACAACCCTGAAGACTCTACTCACTTTTAGTTTTGTCAGACACGTTGTGCTGTAATGGACAGTTTGGGCGGATGCACCAAAGCCTGACTGATGTTAAAATAATGGTCATAGATGAACTTAAACCCTTTAATTTTGAAAGCTGTCATTTTGTAGGCAGTGAGTCTTGATGGAGTTGCATCATTTGACAGTTGTGTGTATCTCAATGAGACACAACTGCCAACAACTGTCTCAGTGATGTGGAGGAATTTGATTTGTTGTGACTTTTGCAGCGGTAGCAGAGTTGTTTTTTGGCTGCATGTGGAGATGTCGAACACTGTACTTTTGAACTAGATACAGTGCCTCTTGAAAGTATTCACACACCTTGGACTTTTGCACATTTTGTCATGTTTACAACCCTAAACATAAAGATTTTATTTTGATTTTTTTACTGAACCTTCACACACAAGTAACAGACAACTGTGAAGTGAAAGCAAAATGATACATGATTCTGTTATTTTTCAAAAAAAAATAGAAAAGTGAAAAGTGGGGCGTGCATAAGTATTCATACAGCATTTTCTGAGTGCATTAAATTGCCTTTATAACATTCCTCATGACTCCAGAATGTTCACACCTTGGCCTAACGGTTAAATAGAGGCCACCTGTGTGTAATCTACTCTCAGTTTAATTTCAGCTGTTCTTTTAGGCCCTCAGAGCTGTGGTCGGAGTGTATTAGTCACTAAACAACATCATGAAGGTCAAGGAGCACCAGAGAGGTCAGGGATAAAGTTATGGAGAAGTTTAAAGGAGCGTTAAGTTACACAAAGATTTCCCAAGATTTAAACATCTCCCGAAGCACTGTTCAATCCATCATTCCTCAGCGGGGACTGGGGAGATCGTAAGAATAGTTGTGGAGACGGATGGAGCCAAATACTGAGACATTTTGGAGGAAAACCTGCTGGAGTCAGCAAGAGAACTGAGGCTGAGGCGGAGATTCACCTTCCAGCAGGACAATGACCCGAAACACAAAGATAAATCTACAAAAACAAACATATTAATGTGTTAGAATGGCCCAGTCAAAGTCCTGACCTAAATCCTATAGAAAATCTGTGGAATAATCTGAAAACTGCTGTTCACGAACGCTCTCCTTCTAATGTGACAGAGCTTGAGTTGTTTTGTAAAGAGGAATGGGCTATAACGTCAGTCTCTACATGTGCAAATCTTGTAGAGTCAGACCCCAAAAGACTTTCTGCTGTTATTGTAGCAAAAGGGGGTTCCACAAAGTATTCATTCATGCTGCATGAATACTTATGCACACCCCACTTTTCACTTTTCTATTTTAAAAAAAATAACAGAATCATGTATCATTTTGCTTTCAATTCACCGTTGTCGGTTACTTGTGTGTGAACCTTCAGTAAAAAAATACAAATAAAATCTTTATGTTTAGGGTTGTAAACATGACAAAATGTGCTAAAGTTCAAGGTGTATGAATACTCACGAGAGGCACTGTATGCTCAGCAATTCTTTCTGGCAAAGCATGCAGTAAGCATCACATGGGGGAATTCTCTTGCCCAATGAGAACATTAAAAAGTAATAGAGGGCACACACTGAAGATGTACTAAAGTTCCTTAGACAATGATTAACACAAGTGGAACCCTGCAGTGATCCAGGGCTGAGAAGCTGCTGGCCGCCCAGAAGCAATTTCCTTCATCTCCGTGACCACACATTCGCTCATTGACTGGCGCACTTTGATTTTGCTCTTAATTAGTTGGGCCGTGCTGATAGCGCTGGAGCTGAAGTGGTGCCTTTGTGGACCCCGATAAGCAATGGGCCGATAACAGCGCAGAAACACTGGGGTGATGGAGGAGACGCTGCTGACACCGTCAAACCAGCACAAAGCCAGAGCATTCAAAGTAATTACCCCAAATGACTCAATGAAAAGCACGGCTGCGTCTGTGAGTGCTAATAATTTTAAATCCTGCTTGAGCCGGGACAATCTCACTTCTCCCTAAACCCTTTGAATGTGCCTCACAAGTCTGTGTACGTCCCCTTTGTTTTTCACTGGGAAGGTTAATGTCCAACAAAAGATTGAAATTGAACACAGAAAAAACGTGGTGCAGGAGTTATTGCTCTTGTCTCAGAGCAAAAACATCCTGAGTTTGTTTTTGTGTTTATGTTTCCCCCCCTTTGGGAGCAAGAACTCCTCATAAATGGAGATTCTGACATCTCAGTAGGGCTTTTCCTGCTTAAATGAAGGTTAGCTCAAATCAAATAAAGCATTCAGTGTCTCATTATTCCAAAAGGATGCAAAAATACAGATTTCTGTGCTGCATTACCATTGCCAAATAAATACATTGGGGGAAAAATCAGTATTCTGGCCTCGCACTAGGCAGGTAGACAACCATCATTAATGAATTACCACACCGTAGTTCCTCTTTGATGGATATCTATGACTGCATGAATGAATGATAAACACAGAGTATATATGGGCATTGCATGGACATGGATTAAAACAGCTTTAAACTACTATTAAAATATCGTGACCCCAAAGCACTTGCTTGGACTAAATACACAAATAAACATCACTGAAAAAGTAAACAAGCTAATGTTAGCCGCGAGCTAGCTGCTAATTAGCGTCTATGCTAACGCCTGATAAAATGTCTTTTTTGGAGAGATTTTTTGTCTAAACAACACAAAATACTCTATGCAGTTTGCACTAAAGTTAAATAAATATATGTTTTTATAAACTCACAGGCTGTGCTGGCAGGTACAGTCTCTTCTCTAGTCAGACAGGAAGTGGTTAACGGCGGCACTTCCGGTAGTACGTACAAATAAAACGGAAAATATAAAAGTATTGCTAAGAGCAAGTAAAGGTTGTTAGAACCAATCAACACCAAATAAATATGGGATGGCTCATAAGGAGCCAGAACAATCATACATTAACAACAAATATGAATTGTGGTTGTCAGTCAATCAAACGGGACTGTGGTTTATGTAGAAACAGAATTATGACTGATCGGCTCTTGGGAAAAGAGCTTAATAAGCCCTAATGAAGACCTGGTCGAAACAAGTTTGTTTGGCCATCTGAATAAGGGTCTTTGACGTACTTCCTCGTGCTGTTTGTGTATTGTGGTTTAATTGCTCAGTCTTTTACATCTTTTCTGTTCACAAACTACGGCCGATCTGTGTTGAGTAGCTTTTAGTCCGAAAACCTGCATCTGTTCTGGCTTTGCTCCAGGTCCAGGTCCCTGTGTTGGTCATGAGGGATCACCTGTCATCTGCTCTCTGTCTGTGTGGGACGGGGATGGACGAATGGGGTTTTGGAGCAGAACTCGGCGCGACCTCCTCAGACTTTGTAACAGAGACTTCACACTGGAGAGCGAAGCTCACAGCGAGAAGCACAAGCTCACAGAGGAACAGTCACAGGAACACACAGGCTCCGGGCGAGAGCTCCAGGGACTTTAGCTCACGACTGAACCAACCGAATCATTAAGAGACAAAGGAATATACAATTCACATGACCTTGACAGAAAACACTAAAAGTTCAGAGGCAAATTTTAGTATCTTGAAATAACTACCACATACTTACTTACTCCAGATGTGTCCGGAAAATACATTTACAAAACTGAGAAGTCTATCCCCAAGCATGAGTGAGATTCTCATTTCCCTGAAATGCTGTGAGCGATAATTGGCAAAAAAAAAGTGAGGCAAAAAAGAGCAGTGGCCTTCATGACGAAACTGTTACTGGTCTCTCCTCATTGCAAGAAGGTCTCGGGTTCAATTCCCGGACTGAATGAGTTCATTCTGTGTGGAGCTGGCATGTTCCCCCTCTGTGTGTGCTCTGATTTCCATTATAAACAAGTATAAGGTCGTGTTGGGCCAGGACTGTCCTGAAAAAGAGGAAAATCATTGCTTTGCTTTGATGATGCTTCTTTATAGTATATTTGCTAAACAGAAAGTGCTTATAACCATTATGATAACAAGTCTTTCTTTGGAGCCAAAGTGATTGAATTACAACTAAAACCATAGCCGTATAATCAGCGATCAGATGGCTCAGGAAAGTGAGTTTTATCCTCCCCATCTGTGCATGTTCGCTCTGTTAGACTCCAAGTGAGAGGTGTTGGATGATGTTGTTCAGTGGATGAGACTCACATCTGCTGCATCAGCTGCAACAGTCCATTAAGACTTCACTAAGGTCTGTCGACTGAGCCGGCCTGCGAGCGCCCGGACCTTTTCACAGCGACATACTGGGCCAAGAAGCGGAGGTGAAGAGTGACACTTTTAGATTGAGGTGTTTTAGGTTTCAAATCTCCGTACTATACAGTGGGGGAAGAAAGTGTTTGGCCAAAATCCAATAAAGTCTATGGGAAACGGACCAAATCCTTTTTTTCACCACTGTAATTTAGATTACAGGATTTTTTTTTACATGTTGTGCTACTTTATAGGTGTTTGTGTTTGTTCTTGTATTACCATTGTGGGCTGTGACGTTTGTCATGTCACAATATATTATTGTAAAATACCCAAATATGGGCCGTCAACCTCTAATTACAACTGGTTGTCCAAAGCATAAAAGTGCATCACTTTAGTACAGGCGACACAATCATCATGAACTTATGAATGAACTACGGATTAGCTAATGATGTTAATAACAGCAGTGAGTGGTATATCAAGGTATATCAGATATTCATGCATTAACTTCATAATTAAAATTAGTTAATGTTTTTGTTATAAAATCTAAATACTGTAGTGAATTCATCATGATTCTCAGATTATGATATATTAACAAGATTTTCTCATTAATTCATTACAGTATTATTTATTGTATGCATGAAGTCATCCAAGAACAGGAAGTCATGTTAAAGGGGCTAGATGCAAGTTCGCCATTGTATACTCACTACTGCCACCTCAGGTCTTACGTGTAACTGCACCTTCTCCATGCATGACGCCACTTCGACCCGAAGTAACAACGTTTTGAGTGACAGTGCAGGATTTCAGAGGCAGTTGTGGTGAACAGATCTGGGCTCAGTCTACACATTCGGACATGGCTGGAACATGTAGGGGAGGAAAATACTTAATTTTTACAGTTTTAAACTCCGTATTGTCCCTTTAACTTATGATGAGTCCTGATATCATCATGCATGAATACATCAGGAAATCATGCTCTATTTTATGTTATTCATGCATGACTTCATGTAACCTTATTGTAAAGTGTTACTGGGTCTTCTTTTACACGCCACAAACATGTACTAGGCCTATATAATGGACATATATTATGTACTATATTACATGGGCCAACCTGAGCAGCATGTTTTTGGAGGTCGGGGAAACCGGAGTAATGCCTTCAGTCTCCTCTGATCCACCTCCTCCTGGGTTTGTCCCTGTTTCAGAGCGTGGTGTCCTGCACTGGTCAACTCCTCCACCTCCTTCCTGCGCAGCTCCCTCCGCTCCACAACAGCCTTTCACCATCTTCAAGGAAGAACGTCTTATTCTCCACTGAACGAACATTAGTCAGAATTATAGGGATAGAAGGTTTAAAGGAATAGGCCACCGTTTTTACATACTGAGATATGCTCTTACCTCACTTTAGCCGAGTTAATATATTCCCGTCTGGTCTTTGTCCGTGCGCTCTGTCACGCAAACGGAGCACATACGCAGCCTCTCCCACATGTCACATAGCTCCAAAAAAGCTCACGATAGAAGCTACCAAGCTCTTCCACGTGTTCCCTATTTAAATAAAGTTACGTGAAGTGTTTTCATGCGAAGTATATTTACACAGAAATGTAACGTGTCGATTTTATAAGCAGATAAAAAGGGGAACTATATTGTGAGGCGTAATGATACGAGGAGTAAAGAGCGGGGGGAAGTCTTTAGGAGTTACTGCGCGGACGTTTTGCTCCTCGTATCATTACGCCTCACAATATAGTACCCCTTTTTATTTGCTTATAAAATCGACATGCTACATGTCTGTGTAAATATACTTCGCATGAAAACAGTTCACGTAACTTTATTTAAATAGGGAACACGTGGAAGAGCTTGGTAGCTTCTATCGTGAGCTTTTTTAGAGCTATGTGACATGTGGGAGAGGCTGCGTATGTGCTCCGTTTGCGTGACAGAGCGCACGGACAAAGACCAGACGGAGATATATTAACACGTCTAAAGTGATGTAAGAGCATATCTCAGTATGTAAAAACGGTGGCCTATTCCTTTAACTGCGAGTCTTGCCCTGGTGCCTCCCCGTTTTCTTTTTTTGTTTCCTGTAGCGCCTCTTGTGATGTGTCACTGTGCTGCAGGTGTGGGGGCTCTCGGTGCCTCCTCTGTGTTTCAGAAGAATAAATGTAGGTCTCAAATGTCTTAGCTGATTGTTCACTTTTAAAAAGAGCTGGGTCCTTCATGGCTTGTACGTTTACTCTGCAGAAAGAAAGAAAAAAACCTGAACCTCACAAAAACACAGCGCGATGTACAAAAGTGTCCAGTAAACCGAGGGAGACATCTAAATTAACAATATACTAACCACAACTGAATTAATTTAACACAATGTCGAATGTTTGAGTGACGGCTGAATGGAGTGAGCCCAGGAGGAAAAACATTGTTATGCCACGAGGCTCTTCAGTCGCTCAGACCGGCTCGACAAAGGTGGTTGTTATAAAGAGAGCGAAAGTGCGTAGATAAGAAAAAAAAAAACGTTCATAATTTGGCGCTGGCTGAAGGCTGTTGTGCACGGCCGTCCTGCGCTATGAATGACATTTGACATTTGAGAAGTTATTGAATCGGCTGCCCCTTTAGCTTCTCCGCTATCGGCGCACGGCGCTCCATTTGACGCCAGTAAATGACTATTCTTATTTAAAAGTACGTGTGAATGAAAAATAACACTTCTTCTTTGACCTTGTTGTGGAGACGCGTCTGATTTATTCAGATGATTGATGGGCTTGAAGTGGTGTTCCTGACATCGTTGAAAGCGTACTTGTAGATCATACCGCTATAGCGTTTCTAATGTTAAATCAAATCCTGAACGCTAAAGGTCAAGTTAGAAAGCCGCCGCCGCCGCCGTTCCTCCAACAGCAATCAATCTTTAGCTATTTGTGTTCCCAAGTGGAAGCACAAGAGGGTGGGACTCTCAAACACAAGCTCTTTATTTGGATTCAAAGATGGCTAATGACTCTAATCTCTACTTTTATCCCGGTAAGTATTTGTGGCAGAGTGGTTCGAACTTTCCTCTTAGTAAGGAGGTTGTGCTTGGACTTAATTCTCTGCTGTTTTTTTCTTTTGTTGTGGGAAAGTGTGAAAAGCATCGATTCTTTAGAAGCCAGTGACAGAATCTAAAGAATGAAATGTGTGTCCTGCATTATACTTGACACACTCTGAGTTCATTTTCTCATCCGTGTTGTGGAGCAGGGGGTGGGGAGGAAGGGTTGGAAGCACGGCGAGGGCAGGGAAGGGAGGGAGTTCAGTTTCCTGATACCTGTTAACAGCCCCTCCTGGAACCGCCACCGTAACGTGGTGGAGGTTTGAGCCCGAATGGTCCTGGAGCTCTGTTGTCGGGGGCTTTGTTTCCCCGGTAGGGTCTCCCATGGCAAACAGGTCCTCGGTGATGGGTCAGACAAAGAGCGGTTCAGAAGGTCCTTATGAGAGACCAACAGGCCTGGTTAGAATCGTGAGGCCGTCCTTCTGTGGACCCACCACCTGCAGGAGGAGCCATAGGGGCTGGTGCAAGATCCGGAAACCGAAAAGTGGAAGAAAATGGATGGATGGATGGATGGATGGATGGATGGATGGATGGATGGATGGATGGATGGATGGATACCTGTTAACAAATCTAATTCTATTGGTGAGATAGGCCCTTACAGCACTCGTTTAACTGGTAAACTAGTGCCTACCTATTTGTGAGGTGTTTGGGGGTAACGGAATACATGTAGCGCCGTTATGTATTTAGAATAAACATTTTGAGTAACTGTATTCCAGTACAGTTACTTTTTAGTCAGAGGGTGTTTAGAATACAGATACTTTGCTAATACCAAGGGAAAACATACAGGACCAGATCTTGTGACTGGCGCAGTCCGTGCGCAACTCTAAACCCAACGTGGTGCACGGGCGATCTTGCATGTGGTGCAGGTTTTGTGCTAAAGGCTGCGCCACTAGGGAGGGCGTTTTTTAAGAAAAAGAGGCCGACTGAGGCGTGCAGGACAATTGAAAACAAAAGCGAAATTGCCTTGAAAAGTCTGCTTGAGCGTAGGTTACGCACGGGCTTACTTTGATAGATCAACGTGCACACGCCTAACACCAAGCCAACAGTTTTACATAAATAAACCACACACGCCTCAACACCAGGTCTGATCTGAGTTTTAAGGAGACATTTCCATCATGTGTCAGTCTTTACCTCCTGATGATGCTGCTTGTCTAGCCTTAGCTCAGTCCAAAAGAAAGAAGCGCATTTTACAGGGTGCATAGCAATTTTTTATTTTTTTTCAATTCAGCCGCTCCAAGAATCCTGCAGCTGTGGCGCAAATGTTCCAATAAGCTACAGTTTTCTTGCAACTACTGCATCACTCTGTAACTCCTCCACAGCCGATATGACAGTTTCTGATCAATTAAATCCTGTACATTTCGTAACTTTGCGCATTCGAACGGTGTCCAAGGCTGCTGCCTCTCTGTCCCGCCCGCTCATCTTGGATCTGCAGCAGCGGAGGGACAGTTTTATTTCTTTAATCTTTATTAAACATTGCGCGCTGCACCAGCATGTTACGCATTTACAGGAGAACCCCCCCTCGCAACCCACCGCCTTACGCAGGTCTGGGGAAAGCATGGGGAGGGGGCGGCACCACAACATGCAATGCGAGTCTGTCCCCCCTTGTGTCCTGCACACTTTTTGCGCCAGGTATGACACTGAAGATTGCGCTATGAACCACAAGATCTGGCCCACAGTGTTAAAATGTCATCATCCAATCCTACCGCACGTCATTAATAAAAGAGAAAATGTTAACTTAGTCTAAATAAAGTGCAGGCGCAGCCGAGTGCACCGCCGCTCACACGAGGTAAAGCCCAGAGCGGAACCAGTGCTTGATTTGATTCTCTGTTTGGGGGAATCGATTCCGCCATTTTTCAGTTTTTCAGGGTAAAGGATCCTGGAAATATTTAGGACGATCCGGCAAAGATTTGATCTGATAAAATGAGAGTGTTCCGGCAAGTGTTTTGGCCTGCTCCCCGAATCCATCACATCAGACCAAAAGTGTTCCTGAAAATACAAATTTACAAAATAAGCACTGGAGAGAACCCACGAAGTAGATGCAAATCTCTGTCCTCTTACCTTTTCACTGTGTTTTCAATCATTTCGAGTGAAAGCTGGTTGTTGTTGTTGTTGTTGTTGTTGTTGTTGTTGTTGTTGTTGTTGTTGTTGTTGTTAGCAGTAGCAGTAGCAGTAGCAGTAGCAGTAGCAGTATAAGCTAAGTTAGCGGGTTAGCCGCTACAGGCTGCAGTTTGACTTTCCCAAACTCCTCTGTCGAGAGAGATGCAAAGTAATGCAGCAATGTTCCAATGGTTCATAAAATGATTGTTCTCCCAACATAAAAATAAAGATTACTTATTCAATTATTATTATGATGTTCATGTATGATCCTCATGATCATGATTGGTTGTTCATTTTATTGTCATTTCATTGTCGTTTTGGTGAATTCATGGTATTCTTATGTGATCCTCATGATCATGATGAATCCTTTTCATGTACATTCACTTACAAACGTTTAATTCAGGGATGAAGTCATCCATGATTACAGTGATCACCTGTAGTTGGAACACGCCCTCCCTTTTTATACAGAGCCACCATCACAGTCTGCCAGTCCGGCCACGTGATGCTGCAGAGACGTTTCTGTTCACTCTATCTGACCACAGTAATGTGCAAATTCACTAAAAAACAGCCCTGCTTTGATGTGACTAATGTTAAATAATTTCTTCTCCGATAGTCCTCATGATATCAAGTGTCAACAGACTCAGCGCCTCGTCTCAGTTACTCTAATGCTGAGATCTGAGCGGAGTCGGTGAATCCCAGTGGGGGCAGTGTTATTGTGCTTTACTCAGAAGCTAATTTGGCCTTTTGTCAAAACAGGAAGAGTGTCACATTTGGCTTTCCATATAGACACAGTGTGGCTGCTGTTTACTGAAGAGAATGACTCCGAAAACGGCTCAGTCATCAGTGAAAATCAGTCTTTGGCTTATTTTGAGCAATTAAGACGTTTTTTATTAAATTTGTGTTAATTAAAATGTGTTTAATCTGAAGAATGTACCTAATGTTCTTGTACTCCTCTTAGTTGTGTTTTGAGAGTGTTTCAAAGAGCGCCTGAAGGCACGATTAAACTGCCGACCTTCACCAACATGAGCTGTAAAACTAAGACATAATGCTCAAATATAAACTACGTATTTTCTAGAGAAGTGAGATTTTATCTTATCTTATATTTCACCAGTGAAGAGCTTGTGGAAGAATATTACACAGTGGGACACATTCCCCAACAGTAATGAAGAGCTGCAGACTGTCAGGGCACCATCCACAACTTCCTGCAGTATTATTATAGAGCCTAAACATATTCATGGTCTGAGCAATAATTTTGACTTTTTTTGCAATGTTCAGTAAATAAAAACAGTGGAGAAATCACCGTGGGGACCTGACCACGGCAGTACTAAGACTGCAGATCTGTTAGTCTCCCTTAGTCTAATGTTTGTATATCTTGTCGAATATTTTCTAGATGTAACTATACGTAGCTGTATCAATCAATGTGACACAAAAGAGTACAGTGTATACAGTTGACTGTGACTCATCGCAATTATGTGGAAAACTTTTAAACCTGGGACCGTGATTCACCACTAAACCAATTAAACAGCAATAAAGGAAGATAATATCACTATTAAAATTACAATTGAGTCTCTGTCGAAATGACAAAGCCTTTGCCAGGAGCTAAATACAGCACAGTGATGAGAACAAAGGATGAACTACAGATTCATCTGAAGTACTGTATGTAAATTCTTGAACCATATACATTGACCCTCATTCTGATATAATACACACAGACATTAATGACCAAAATCAATAAGGAGACGGCATTGAATATTCAAATGCAAAACCCAATTGCAGATTACGGAATGTGAAAAACAAAGGCCTTTTGTTTTTGCTTAATGGCTCGCTGGCCCGTTTGTCACAGCGCAGGCCGGGGATGTGAGTCGACGGCTGTGAGTGCAGATTATAAAACACTGACTTCTGGACGCCGCTGCAACAACAAAATGAATGGGATGCATAAACTTTAATGCTGTGGAAATGCATTTATGGGGAAAATAAACTTTGATGTTGATACCAAATGTGTTGTGAGGGATTGGTTCTCAAACCGTGGTACCTGTACCCCTGGTGGCTCCTGGGCTTCTTCATGGTGGGGCTCGTGTGCAATTTTAGACTTAATTCATTTCATTTAGAGATAATTTCAAATGCTTGAGTTCATTAAGAGTTTTTTCCCCCTAGTTTAGTGAGTGAGTGTTTTATTTGTCAATGTTCAACTGTACCAGGGCGGCGCGGTGGTTAGCGCTCGTGCTTCACAGCGAGTTGGTCCTGGGTTCCGCCTCCTCTTTCTTGTTCCTCCTGCACAGCTCCCTCCGCTCCCATAGTTTACTCTCAGTTAAAACAATTGGATTCTTAAAGGGACTAGATGCAAGTTTGTCATTTTATACTCACTACTGCCACCTCAGGTCTTCTGCGTAACTGCAGCTTCTATATTAAGCTCTTATGAGGTCTGAGCTCAATCTACACATTAGGACATGGCTTGAACATGTAGGGGAATGAAAATACTTAGTTTTGACATTTTTAAACTCTGTATAGTCCCTTTAGCACATTGAGTGCCAACTCTTTTATTTTATTTGTTTTTTTATTACGAAACTAGACACTTTAATACACCTTATGTGTGATTCTGGTAGCTCTGTGATGAACAGAAGTGAAATAGATGATCAAAAACTTGTGAAAAGTCACATCTGGACATATAATAATATTATTGCGTTTCTTTTCTTTCTTTTTTTATGGGGTTTTTGAGGGCCGTGGTGACAAAGCAGAGCAGCTTCCCATGGACAGATCGAAACAGTTGAGATTTTAACATTTCTTTGAGTTTTTAAATGGTTAAAATCGGTCCAGGGACGGCTGAGAAACATCCTGTTAAAGTCTTCAATCCGAGAACCAGGCTGTTTAAATGCACACGATCGATAACACGTGGTGTTTCAAAACGTGTCAACAATGTTGTCCTTAAAAATTTACTTGAAACAGAGATATTTAGGCATTTGCCTCTTTCCATAGCGTTAGTGTCCGTCCAGAGAGGAGAGAGGAGTTAATCAGAAAGGAGAGTGTTTCATGAAACCCCCGTTATCTCCATTCCTAGAAAAAAATCTGTGATTTTGATCAAAACTTGTTTTCACCTACGGAGAGCTTAGATTCTCGTCTTTCAAACGAGCCATAGCATGTGTCATTAGCTATAACAAAGAATACGCTGTGGTGCTACAAATATCATGAAAAACGGTCTGCATTGTTGGCACTCTACAGCTAAATCCCCAAAAGAGCGCAGCCTCAATGTGTTCAGACTTTCCTGATTTGATCTCGATCTGGGCGGTTGGGGTTCCAACATTTTATAAGGCGGTATTCGGAGTGAAAGGTTGGTGAGACAGAACATACTTTTTTCTTATACTAAAAGACCAAATTAGTTTCAGTGGATTTATTGTTGGCTCGATGCAAAGAGAAATCGTCCCCGAACTACAAATGTGTGAATTGCATTTGTAAATTAAATGAAACATAGGTTAATTGGTTGTTATATAGCGGCTAAATCGGTGGAGAAAACCCACTGCCCTGTTTCCCTGCATTTAGTTGAATCAGTGACTGATTTTCTTTATGGAAACGCACCCCTGTCCATAACGGGACCTAAAATTACAGCCTTCTACCTGGAAATGGGACAAATAATATGAGTTTGTAAAAGTTCAAGGCAATTACAAATATCTTTTAGCTCAAACAAGGACAAATTAGGACAATGTGCTCAACTGCCACCCAGTAAATTGCAGTTATTTGGTCTCTCAGTCAATAAAATCATTAGATGGCATTGTCTATTGGTTTCCTCTCAATGTGAAGCCAATAAACAAAAGCAACAGTTCAGTAAAACGGCCTTGTTAACCAAAGCGCAGACATATAAATCCTGAGCGCAGCATCATTTGGGCGCTCACTGCAGCTGTGTGTTTATTTAATCTAAAAAAAACGACCAATTTAGTCTTTCATTTTGGTGGTTTAGGAAATGCGTGTTGTTTGCAAACAGCAGGATGAGCGGGAATAATGAAATGGACGGCGGTGCAGGGGCTCGGAGCGATGAGCTAATGGAGGAAAACGGAATAAAGCATGTGAGCATTATGACAATTTCTCTGCCCCTCTTTTCTCTTTATAAGCATGTGCTCTCACTGTTCTATGTGGCTTTAATGGCCTGCAGCTTTATGTATGGCAATGGTTCAGAAAGAGGTAATACGGATCAGTAACGGGCACGAGATGCTGATTTTGCGTTTTACTGACTCTGCACACACTTCGTTAGTGCGTGATCGCTGCTATAAAATCTACCATTGTGAAACATCTTCATCTTCCCCTAGCCCCCAGTCAAATTTAATACAGTCCTTTCACCTCCTTGTTGATTAATGTGCACAAATACAGTGATACAAATGCAGAATACTGATATACATGCCTGAAAACGTATTCCGTTACTCTGGCCAATCAGAGTTCTGTATTCTGAATACTTTAAATACTTTTTAAATGCACATCATGTCATTGTAGTGAAGCGAGGATTTGAAGTCCTTGCTTCAAATCTCTGTCTGTTGTTCAAGATAATTAATGGTACTGCAGCTCCTCCATTAAAAAAAAAGTTTATTTCACTGAGCTCAGAAATTTCATCTCGAGCCACTCGGTCGGCTGTTCGGGGCGAGTGTAGGACCCCCCGGTGTAAATCCGCAGCTCCGCTTTCTCCAGTGTGGCCATCAAACAGTGGAATATGTTGCCGACAGAGCTGACCACGTGTGTAAATTTTAACACTTTTTCACACCAGGCTAAAAAAAATGGCTTATTTTAAAACAAACTTGTTCCCATAAAGTCCTGTAATTGGTGTGTATGCAAGAGTGTGCAATGTAATGCTTTGGAATGAATGAAGTGTGTGATGATTTTAATGCTGTTTTTGGGGAAATGTATTATTTTGTATTAGTATTTTTATGACTTTGTTGACATCAGTCTGCCCAGGGACTACAGGTGGAAATGAGCACAAGTGCTATAACCTGGTACAATGCATCTCTCCCTTTGAGGTTAATGTATATTGTACACTGTCCCTGCTCAAATAATTAAATTAAATAAAATAAACTAACTAAACTACTCTAGGATTAAGGAGGAGCAGTTAGGTTTTTGGCCCAGGTGCTCGAGGGTTCATGGGAGTTCACCAAACCAGTCCATATGTGCTTTGTGGATCTGGAGAAAGCGTTATAAGATAAGATAAGATAAGATAGCCTTATTGATCTCACAATTGAGAAACCTTTTACATTCAGCTCTCATTCTGTGTGTAGGGTTCCTCCATGTTCTTCGTGGTGCCCTGTGGGGCGTGCTCCGGGAGTATGGGGCCCTCTGCTAAGGGCTGTCTGTTCCCAGTGTCAGAGGGAGCTTGGTTTGCAATCCCGGCAGTAAGTCGGACCTGTTCCCAGTGCAGGTTGGTCTCTGCCGGGGCTGCCCTTTGTCGCCGGATGTGTTCGTCACTTTTATGGACAGAATTTCTAGACGCAGTGTCCGGTTTGGGAACCTCAGGATCTCATCTCTGCTGTTTGCAGACGATGTTGTTCAGTTGGCTTCATCAATCCAGGACCTTCAGCCTGTGCTGGGGCGGTTTGCAGCTGAGTGTGAAGCAGGTGACAGAAAAATCACCCCCTTCTAATCCGAGGCCATGGTTCTCCACCAGAAAATGGTGGCTTGCTCTCTCCAGGTCGGTGAAGAGTCCTTGCCTCAAGTAGAGGAGTTCGAGTGTCTTATATGGAACGTGAGATCGTGCAGCATTGGCAGTGATGTGGTGGCTGTATTGGACTGTTGAAATGAAGAAGGAGCGAAGTCACGGGGCAAAGCTCTCGATTCACCCGTCGATATTCGTTCCTCCCCTCACCTATGGTAATGAGATCTGCGCAATGACCAAAAGGACAAGATCATCGATACAAGCAGTCGAAGAGTTTCCTCTGCGGGCTGGCTGGCCGCACCCTCAGCAATAAGGTGAGGAGCTCGGGGTCACCAGGGAAGAGCTCAGAGTAGAACTGCTGGGAGGCCCCCGGGAAGACCCATGACACGCTGGAGGGACTAGGTCTCTGAAAGAGCTGGAGGAGGTGTGCGTGGATGGGAAGTCTGGGCATCTCAGCTCAGACTGCTGCCTCCGCAAACCTGGCCAGTGGGAGGAAATTGATAGATGGATGGATGGAGAAAACAGTTGAATAATGGGTCATGTGCTGTCTATTGTCTATTACAATTAATGTGGGTGTTTTGTGAAGTTAATGTCAGGCCCACAAGCAACAGCTTTACAAAAAAACCTGGACCTACGAACTACACTGGAAAATGTATCGTGCCATCCGTTACTTCTGCTTTATCTTGGCTGTATATTCTAATGTATTGTTCAAAGCCGCAGTATTGTAAATTTTATTCACGCAATCAAGCCGCGGCAGCTAATTTAATGGATATTAATGATTCCCTACTCTCTGCTTCTTTAGGGATAGAAAATGTTAATTGCATTCGTATAAGTGGGCGCACGTGCATTTCATTCATATATTAATTCAAACCCTTTTATTCGCTATCTTCACCATCCTCCGTGGAGAACATATGGGGAAATAAAGCTGCCACTCACCGGTTTAATAAGTGGTGTTTTCATTTTCCAGACATGTTTGTTTGTTGTTCTCGCGGCTGTGACCCAGATCGAGGTGCTGTGCTCTTCATCTCCAGCTCTTTCAGGGCGTCCTAACGTAGCACACTGACCCAAAGCCCCTCGCTCTCTCGCAAACACGAAGAGCCAGCCAGGTTATGTGTTTCTTACAAATGGACAGTCACAGACGGAGATCGATGGGAGGCGGTGCTGTGTGGAAAGTGACCTTGGGTGGCCCACGACGCACCCTCCCCTGGCCAATTGTTTAAATAACAGGAAGATTTATAGTGTTTTTTGTCTTCTCTTCTTTACAGCACAGTAATCAAACAATAATAGGTTGGTAATAGTGCTGACAAACCAATCTCATCGATATCTGTGGAACCCAGACCCTTCTACATGGACTCGTTCTTTCCCACGCTGTCCTGAAGCTTCAGCAAGGACCGGACGTTAGCTCCACAGTCCACAGCCCTGTAGCCCGTCTGATCTCTCCTTCGATGTGGTTCTCCTCGAGGGACGACAGTGGCTCAGATGGTAGAGCAGGTCGTCTAATAATTGAGAGGTTGGCGGTTCAAATCCCGGCTCCCACAGGTGCAGATTAGTCATGTCTTTGGGCGAGATATTTCCATTCATGTTGAGTGAGAGGTTGATGGTGATCGGAGGGGCTGATGGTGCAGATTTGCAGCCTTACTTCCGTCAGTCTGTCCCCGGGCGGTTATGGCGACAGCGCTCACTCACTCTCCGCCTACTTTAACACCGAAACAGAGCTTAAGTAAGTAGCTTAAGTGCACGAGCAGGAGAGACTTACCGCCTTTCCCCGTCACCCCCTGTCTTCTTCTCTTCTCTACTCGCGGCAGTTACTTTCAATAACTCTGGTTCTCAGAAGGCGCACAGTCTAAAACGAATTACTGTCAGGATCATTCTCTGTGGCAAGACAAAAGGGACTAGATAAAGACAGAAAAAAACGTCAGGTGCAGGTTTCAGTTAGTTCTAAAGGGACTAGATGCAAGTTGGTCGTTTTTATGCTCCCTACTGCCACCTCAGGTCTTACACGTAACTGCAGCTTCTATGTTAAGCTTGTGCACCTTTTTGAGTGACAGTGCAGGATTATAGAGGCAGTTGTGAAAAGGTCTGGGCTCATTCTGCACATTAGGACATGGCTGGAACATGTAGGGGGAGGAAAATACTACATTTTAACATTTTAAACTCCGTATAGTCTCTTTAAATCAGTGGTTCCCAAACTGTGGGTCAGGGACCAGAGGTGAGAGAATGTGTCCATTTACCATTTTAAAAAAGTGTGGAAAATAGACTAGTATTGCCCTAAATCCCAGTCTGACAGTGGCTTAGTGGTTAGTGGTTCTCACACAGTGGGGCAGGGCCTGAATTGAGGTCATTATGTTCCACTTCTGCCCTGCACTACTGCACATGGAACTGTTTTTGACCATAAATGGATTCGCTCTGAGGACTGGACGGTCTGCAATCTTGGCCCGTCTGCCGAGGGATCCATCGGCCCTGGGTCTCTATAGCCTGTCCGTCCATGGGAGTGGATCTCTCCTTCTGTGGTTCTCCTCAAGGTTTCTCTTTTCTCCTGCCGGGTTTTTGAGTTTTTCTTTGCCGTGCTGGAGAGTCTAAGGACGGGGGACACCTGCACCGCTCATCGCTACCTCCTATTGGACATTGTATTTTCCTGGATTCACCTGAACTTTTAATTGTCATATTTATTGCTCTGTTTTATTGCCTTAATGTTTGGTGCAGCCCTGTGAGGCGACTTCTGTTGTGATATTGGGCTATACAAAACCATTAAACTTGAAACTTGAAACTCTTCATCTAATAACCATGGGAGGCGAACAGTAGGGCCCCGTGTGGCTTTTTGCTTAGGGCCCCAGAAGGGCCAGCTCCAGCTTTGCTCATTCATACACCAATGTACGCAGACACTGGAGGCAAGGTGGGTTCACCAACTGCGCCTCTTCACAGCTCGAAGGTCCCAGGTTCAATCTTCGGGTGGGTTTGCATGTTCTCCCCGTGTCTGTATAGATTTCCTCTGGGTAATCCGGTTTCCCCATCACTACAATAATAGGGATGAATGATGTGTGAGCGTGATTGGATGGTGGTGGTCAGAGAGACCTTTGGCGCAGATGTGTGCAGTCGCAGCAGCGCTTCTGTCTGTCTGGTGTGACTGAAGAGCAAATCTCCGACACTGTGTGAAGCGCTTTGGGTGACTTGTGTCATGTAAAAAGCGCTCTATAAATAAACTTCCATTCCATTCTAAGAGCGGAGAAAGCCCAAGGCGACCCTCCATCTGCTGCTTCACTGCTGACTGTTCATTTGGACATTTCATTTGTTTGTTTGCTTCACTGTTTGATGTCTGTGTTATTGCTGCTTTGTAAATCAGTCGTATCGTACAGCCCTCTGAGACAACCACTGTTGCAATATTGGGCTGTACAAAAACGAGCATCATGGTAATAGGAAGGAAAAGATAACACACACTATTGTATTATATTATTTCAAATGTACTTGGCTTGTGGAGTATCGAACATTATCAAGCCCAAGAGATTGTTTGTTCTCGTCCAAGATGTCCCGCATATTGAACAGTGCCATTCCCGTTGAAGTCGTGTAGCGTTTTAGCAGCTTGTTTTGTACTAAAAGATCTGTAAACGCTTTGTGCTATTGGCGTTCAAACTAGACTGGGCAGCGAAGAAGAAAAAGCGCTCTCGAGAGAATAACGGAGAACAGAACAAAATGTCTGCTTAACATTTGCTAAGTCTTCAAAAGAAAGCTTGAACTAACTGTACTTGGCAGGAATCGGCCGTTTCCAGAGGCCGTTTCCAAAAGCTGTAGCTCTACTCAAGTCTCTTTTGGCCTTCTGCTTATTTAAGAGTTTGTTTTGGCAATTACTGAATCAAATGTTGAGGCCCTATAAATGTAGGGGCCATCTTTCCAACCAATTTTCAAATAAAAAATCAAAAAATGATTCTCCATGACTCCATACCTTTTCTTTTATGACCCGTGTTCTCGCTCAGTCTTGTTCACAATGTTGCCAAGGTTAGGCAATAGAGAAGCAATTAAATGGCTCCTTACCCAATGAAACAGCTGTGTCATGAGTTGAGGGGATGGGTCTCCTGAGTCTTAATGAATTTACAGGTTCGTTCTTTCATTACGAGCCGTTATGGCCTCACTGGGAATTAGCCGTACTGTTTTTACATGATTAAGTGCCACAGGTCCCTTTGCTGCGGTGTGTAACGTCTGGAAAGTTCATTACACGGATTTTTTTTCCCCGATAAATCAAATGCAAAGTCAACGGCTAATTACTTATGTGTTAATAGAGGTGTGTTAGTTCCAAATTGATAGGGAGTAGTGGAAATGACCTGGATTGACTCATTCTGGCCTGGGGCGATGGGATTAATCTGTAATATCAAAATCCTCTTGTCTCAATATGTACAACAGAGCAACATGCTGTACAAAAAACGGTGACCGAAAGATACAGTGCATATGTTATTGACACCCTTTATGGATTGTTCCTTATAAGGGGTCATCAAACTGTTCAGCTCGCGACCTTCAGAGCTACCATGTGAACAATTCTGGACCCCCACTGTACAAAGTAATTGACGCAGTTGGGGTGTTTCCACTGGCAGGCCCTACACAGCCCAATGCCTGGTCAACCTGGTCTGTCGAGCTTTTCCATAACAAAGGCCAGGGCCAAACCGGTCTGACCAGGTATACGTGTTGAGACCGACCTCTGGCTGTGGCCAAAGCGCGCTGACCCGTGTCTGATGGGACGTGAACAGACGCTGGCCTCTGATTGGCAACGAGAGAGTGGACATTCCTCACTATTGACACACAGGTCATACGGCTTTAATATTTCACATCATCATACGGCTGTTCTAAAAGGGGATTTTACCCATAGATGTCATATAATAAAGGCTAGATGTCAACCGGCGGCCATCTTGCCACAGGGAAGCTTTCTGGCGAGCTCAAGTAAGTGAGTGATCAGCACGAACACAAATCCTCTCGCTGAAATCTTGACGGATTTACAAACGCTTTGGTTTCTTACAAACGTTATTAACGTGGCTATAATTCTGAATACTGGAACATGTAGATTTTGTTTGTGTTCATATGTTTTCAGTTTCATACCTACATCTCTGACGTTTACAACAAACCAAACCGTTTGAAAGTCGGTAGAAAATTGAGCAAGTTATTGTTGTTTAAAAAGTACATGCGCCATAAAACACAATGTTACAAGTGAGCGAGCTCCCTGTGGCAAGATGGCCGCCGTGTGTGAACGTCGCCCTCCATTTGCCAGCAGCGCGTACGAGACATCTAGTCTTTATTATATGATATCTAGGATTTTACCGATATTAGCATTTAGCCGCTATTGGCGCAGCTTTAGCTACTGTTAGCATAACATTTGCATGTAGCTTGCTTTCATAGTTCGTATTCAGCGGTTTCTTTTCTATTTTAATACAGCTTGGCTCCTCTGAACGATTCCTCAACTCCCACCACCAGAAGGCAGCATTTGTCCACATTTGTCACATCACGGCTTACAAAACGTTTAATGACAATCTGTACAGCGTGCTCCTCTTTGGGGGCGCCTCCCACAACGAATGTGGGTGTGTGTGTGGTGGAACAACGGCTATAGGGTATAGGCGAGTGTCTACAAACGTAGCTTTCCACCACTGAGTATGGAGTGAATGTACAATTGTCTCATGTAAAGCGCTTTGACTATATGTCTGTGAAAGGCGCTATATAAATGAAGATCTTCTTCTTCTTCTTCTTCTCCACTGCCGAAGCCAGGGTCTGATCGGTCTGATCAGGCATACCTTTTTGGACCGACCTCTGGCTGTGGCCAAAACGCTGAACCGAGACTAAGATGATGTGAACAAACAGGCAAACAAGAGAGAGGACAGTCCTCACTATTAACACTGAGGTTATACAGATTTAATATTTCACAACATCTTACAACTTAAGCTACTGTTAGCATAACATTAGCTTGTTGCCAACCTTCACAGTTGTCTTTTAGCTGCTTCTTTCCTTTAGTATCTGCGCTGGCACCTCTGAATAATTCCATAAACCCGACCAAAAGGCTGCATTTGTCCACATTGTTCTCATCGCGGCTCACAAAACTTTCCAGACCGTTCTGTTGTTGCTTCAGTGATGTATATTCCAGCGTTCGCATCTGTGGGAGCATCGCCCACATCAACTGCGATAAGTGTAGCGTAAACCCTCGCCTGTACTTTGTAGAGTAGATACAAGGCGAGTATAGACCGAGGCGTGCAGGACACAAGCGTGGTATGTGGAACAGCAGCTAGCATTATATCCAGCAGCAAAGTTTTAGAAATCTGATTTTATAGTAATAATATGGATTAAGATTAAGATTAAGACCTCAATTGACAAAGGAACTGCAGTTTTGGAGATGCTTTAACCTCACACTTTTAGCCACATATTTTTGATAGGGCATCAATTAGCAATTACAGCTTCAAATCTTCGTCATTCACTTTACATGCAGTGGTTATAATGTTTTGGCTGCAATTCCTCATTTCCTCACTTCACTCATTTCAGATCTTGGCCACTCACTCCAGATGTTCCTTCAGGCCAGAGGTGAGGAAAAATGCTCGGGCGCTCCCCCCCAGTGTGTGCCTTCGCGTGTGGAGAAGATATACGACGTGGCAGTGAAGTTGGAGCAATAACACACAGGATACAAGCACAGGGCAGGTGAGTGCGGGGGAGCGATAGGAGGAGGCGGACAGTGATGGATGCACACACTTAATGCGTGAATCACAATGAACGTTTTAACACAAGTGACAGCAGGCAGGATGTAGTGCTCAGACATCATGTGTGTGGTATTAAATGGGCAATGACATCATTAAGCTCTTCACATGGCGCGGCGTGACATAGAAAATATAGGGACCCCAGCGCAAAGTGCATGACGTCGTTTAGATGATCAGTGTGTAAAAGAATAAACACATGCTTTGTCTGAGCCGTTTTAAGCCAATAATGTGGTGGGTGATTTGTTGTTCACAGTGAGTTTAAATATTCAACAAAGGAACTGATTGTCACAACAAATAATAACTCAACATTGGCGCTCATTTAACCCCACACTTTTAGCCCAAAAACATACACACTCTTTCTTACATTGTGTTATTATGATGTTTGTTTTAACTGTGTCGTGTTTGATTTCTGTGTAAAAGCCCGACGAGGGACGGAAATCGAGAATTAGCTTAGACTAAAGCTGCAACATACTTATACCTATTCAAATAGACTTAAATAAATACATGACTGTGGTGACTTCATCAGCATACCCTTCTACAGCAGTGGCTCCCAACGTTTATTGTCTTTCGTACCCCTTGGGCCTTTCAGTGGTCAACTGTGTACCCTCTACCTCATGGGTGTAACAGTTTATTTAGAAAGAAATTACTTTAAAGTGGTATTTATAAGAAAAAAGGACAATGTTGAAGTCAAAATAAACCTAAAATTGTCCCAAAGCAACACATTTTACTGAAAAATATAGCTTTTCATATAAAAATGATGTTACATTTTCCTCTTTTTTCAATCTAAAATAGTTCTAAGTACCCCCTGCTAGGTCCTCGAGTACCCCCAGGGGTCCCCGTACCCCTGGTTGGGAAACACTGCTCTACAGGACACTCCCACACTATGATTTATAGACTAGAGAGCATTAACATACACACAGTGCTCTTGTTGCCTCAACATGCTTGTGTGAGCAAAAACGTCTGTAGAATGACCATAATATATTTTCATGTAATCAATACAAGTCATCAATAATGATGCTATAGAAATACAGGATGAATGTGTGTAAGGGAATGTAACTGCGGCAAGTGTTTATTTAAAGGCATTAGAGAGGATTTTTCCCAGGAATTAAGTTCCCAGATACAACTAAAATGACTTAATTGATCGATGGCACTCTTGTAATTATGGTTCCCAAAAAAAAAAAAATTAATATCCATAAACTGTGGCCATAGTGGGGCCTGGAAAACATTAGCCAATCGACTTTGTCACCTTTCCAAAGTCGTTCCAAGTAGTCTGTACTCCTGGTATTTAGAATTATTTCAGAGATGGCAGAAAAGAACCCTGAAAAACCCAACCGAAAAAGAAAGCCACTGTTTGAGGTGGTTGAAAGGAAGAGAGAAACTGCGAGAGAGCGGAGCCGAATGAGCGTCTGTCTGGGAGATTTTGTCGAGCGCTGGCGTGCCCTGAAGGTGCAAAAGAATCTTAAAACGGATGCTTTGGTCGCTAAACTTCTGCCGGACAGGTAAATTCTGTTGAATTTACCTGTTTACCTGTACTTACTCAACAATTAAATTGTTAAGTAAGTACTGTACTTAGCTCTTTAAGAAACATGTGAAGTAGAAAACTCATAAAGTTGTATGTTTACAACAAAGTGAATGCAACGGCGGAGGCGTTTCCTACGTAGGGAGCTAATGCGAAGGAGGGGGCTCTGACGCATGCGCACTATTCAAACATACACAAACAGCCGTTGGACAAATCTTAAACCGCAGAATCCTCTCTGATGCCTTTAAGCTCATGTGCAGTGGTTATTATTATAATGTGGGGAGTATTGAATGGAAATGGAGGCTTAGTAGAAAAACACCTTCATTAGTAGTAGTTGAATTAGCATTCCCATAGTACAGCTTATTATATTCTTTGGAGGGCAATAGTCTGATAATAATATTAGTAGTATAATAATAATAATGCATTTGGCTTTTCCAGACACTGAAAGTCACTTTACTATTTTGAGCATTATCTTAATGGTATTATCTTATGTGTAGCCACGGCTGCCCTTGGGTAGACTGGCAGAACTTACACACCATTCACCCAAAAGGGTCTAAACGCAGCCGATGGAGAATCACATGATCAGTGGAGCTCCAGACCTCCACATGAAGCAATGTCACCTCCACTTTTTTTTCCATTTATGTAAATTAATCTCAATAAAACACCTTTAGTAAACTCCACTGTCTTTAAGATTAGGATTAGGGTTAGTTTGGATTAGGTTAAGCGTTGTTCTGCAGAGGTGACGTCACTTCCTGTGGAAAAGTGCAGATTGGGGGCTTACACCCACTCTCAACAGGCCACTACACACTCTGGCTTTTTAACGCACCTCACTAGATAGGGTATACAAATTGGACATGTCATTGATCTAATATCGACAACAAATAGTGGATAGTAATGACAACAAGGAAGTGGCAAAATGGCAGATTATAAAGTCCAATATGACTATAATATGAAATCGGACATTCACTGATAATGACAAGAATGACAATTGTTATGATAAATAACAATAACTACTAATTACATTTATTACTATTTTGTATTAGCATGCTGTGTTAATGATATGAAATGGTAAAACCTCCTTGTTTGCCAGTGCTGCAAAAGTCTGTTGATTGTATGTTGACAATTGTAGCAACAGTAGGATAAAACTTAACTCACAAATACATATAGGTATATATTTGTGTTCTGAAACTAGTATAGAATACTCAGAAAGGATTGTACTTTGTTTATTTAATGTAAATGTAAAAGAAATTTATAACTGTAGCATCATGAATTGCAAATGTAATGTACATGAACAAGGGGTCGGCACTTATAAGCTTTTGCTTCAGTCGACTCCCTTTGAGCTTCCATTAACTGTATGATTGTGAAACTCTGGAGAAAGAGAAAATGTTAATTGCTCAAATAAACTACAACTAAACTAAACTAAAAAGTGGAGCTCCACTGATCACGTGACTCTCCATCGGCGGCGTTCAGACCCTTCTCAGACCACCTGGTACAAAGTGTTAGGGAAATACTAAAGGAGTCCAGAGGTAATGTGAATGGACAATCTGGATGCCTCACATGGAGAAGTTTATTACCGTATTTCAGGCCTGGAGACATTTGAACAATCAATACAGTATCCAGGGCATTGATCATTCAGAGTCTGGCGATACTTCCACATGAAGAGAGTTAAATAATCTCGGTTACACGTCGAAGGTCGGCGCCCAAATGTTCCCATTTGACAGTACAATATGATAAGGTTTGCAAGGCACGTGTGAAGGCCGAATTAACTCTATAATTCTCCATCACAAAGAGTATAGACATTTAAAGATGAACAGAAACAGAACTTTAAACGTTGCATCGATCATAACCTCTCCTCCCTCACGGTCTGCCATCCAGGTTCTCTCCAACCTCGCTCAGGATCAGGCATATAAATATAGGATCCATACTATTGATTTATCCTTGGACAAGACATTTTGCACATAATCCTGACCTTTGAGTATCTGTATATGTGACAGAGGGAGACGCCACATGCACTGAGGAGTAATTTGATCATAAGAAAAACACTTAACGTAAGTGTTCTCAACTAAATCTACGTAAGCCCTGTTTATAAGACCTGAATGTAAGCTTGCCCGGTCGATAGAAGCCTAAACTTTGAAGATAATAAAGTTTTACATTATGTCATATATTATTAAACTCAGCTACTTCACGGTGGTTTTAGAAAACTTGTTAGAGCGCCTATATTTTTATTTGAATGTACCTCGTGGCTGCCCTCGACAGACACGCTCATTCATCACAAATGCTTCATTGCACATGTGTCATTGTAAAGTAATATTCTTCTGATATTGCCTTGGGCTGGATCGGCGTTCATCTGCTCCTCTTCCAACGCGCAGAAATTGAAAACCACAGCGGCTTTCCACCTGTATTAAGTGAAGAACTGCTTAGTTTTGATCACAGAATGAATTATTGATGATATTGAAGGAAGAAGCGGCCCTCTCCTGCTCTTTCGAGGTTTAATCACTGTCAGATGATGCAATTCCCTGCAAATATTGTCTTTATGACCTGCTTAAATCATACCTACATCGCTCTGAGTAGAAGCTCCATGGGCTTTGGAGCTCGGCTATTTTGCAAAGTTTGAACGTTGAGTGGGTGAGCCCTTTCCGAGCCTTTTGTTTCAAAGTGCTGCTATTACTCGGGGAATTTAAACTGCCCCTGCACCTCTCCATTTCGCTGAGAAAATGTGTTCGATCTCGAGTGTTAGAAAGGTTTTTAACGTCCCGCCGCGCGATGCTAAACCAGCCCCGGCTCCGGCACTTGATAAAGGGGACGTTGTTTTAGAATATATTCATGACCTTGATATGCCATTACAGACCTCCAATGGGCTCCGTCGCTCCGAGCCCCCGGACTCCAAATAAATGTAATTTGTTGTGCTTGGAAAAAGTGTTCACTTGTGTCAGCACTTTTTAGAGCGATGCAGTGATCCCGGCGGTAAAGCCCCGCTGCAAGTTGAAACAAATTTACAAATAACTACAAAATCTATCGGAATGGTTCGTTTTATTGGTGGCCAAGCTGTTGTGTGAATCCCATATGGCTACATGCGCAGAGATGGTGAAATATTTGATTAAGTTTGGCAAGTTGCATCTCTATTTCAGTCCCATTCTGGCAGTAGATGCTTTATTAACCCTTCAATGTTACTCCCTACACAGTTTTTATAGACCTCTCTGTTGAAACCTAATCTAAACCTGGTCAAAACCAGTCCAAACCAACTCTAAACCAGTAAAAAAAACAGGTCTACACCAGTCCAAACCTGTCAAAACCAGCATGAACCAGTTCGAACCAGTTCTAAACCAGTCCAGACCTGCTCTAAACCAGTTAAAAACAGGCCTACACCAGTCCAAACCTGTCAAAACCAGCATGAACCAGTCCGAACCAGGTCTAAACCAGTCCAAACCTGCTCTAAATGAGACCAAGCCCCTCCAAACTTACTCTAAACCAGTCCAAACCAGTCCAAACTTGCTCTAAACTAGTCCAAACCCACTCTAAACCAGTAAAAAACACGTCTACACCAGTCCAAACTTTCTCTAAACCAGTCCAAACCCGTCCGAACCGGGTCTAAACCAGTCCAAACCTGCTCTAAACCAGTCCAAACCCGTCTGAACCAGGTCTAAACCAGTCCAAACCCGTCCGAACCAGGTCTAAACCAGTCCAAACCCGTCTGAACCAGGTCTAAACCAGTCCAAACCCGTCCGAAGCAGGTCTAAACCAGTCCAAATCCGTCTAAACCCACTCTACACCAGTCCAAACCTGCTCTAAACCAGTCCAAACCCGTCTGAACCAGGTCTAAACCAGTCCAAACCTGTCCGAACCAGGTCTAAACCAGTCCAAACCTGGTCTAAACTGGTCCAACCCCTAATTGGATATTTGGAGTATTACACACTTGAACCGAATGGTAGAGATAGGCAGATTAAAAACAACACATGATTCAATAAAGTGTGATCTACCAAATGGTTGATCAAACTAAAGGGTTAAAGGGCGTGGTCTTTGTTAGTGCAGGGCTCCGGGCAGGGGCTGTGGTCTAGTGTTACCCAGTGGCTCTAATTTCCCAGCGCTCGCTCACATCACTGACTGCAGCATCTGTCTCGGCCTCTGTTGAACACGTTGACCTTTTTACTCGATCAAAGCCCTGCTCCTGCTTCCTGCTCCTCTTCTCCGCCATATTCAAAGCCAAAGTGCCACTTCTGTATTCGGGGATTAATATTTTACACACAGTGGTGTTTCTCAGCCAGTCAACCAGTTCAGTTTCTCCACACAACATCCGTGGAGCGCATGTGGGCTGCTGATAAAAGTGTGTCAGAGGGAAGGCTGTTGGTTTCACTGATATAAGGCAAGGCAAGTTTATTTGTAGAGCACAATTCATACGCAAGGCAATTCAAAGTGCTTCACAGTTGCAGAAAACGGATAAAATCAATAAAACATCAACATAAAATTTATCAATTACAGTAAAAGGCGAGAGTGCAGATAAAATACTTTCAGTGTCATATACACGGGCAAAAAGAACTGTTTTCAGCCTGGATTTGAACATCGTCAGAGTTGAGGCCTGTCTCACATCCTCGTGAAGACTTGACCAGATTTTAGCTGCATGAAACTGAAACGCAGCCTCACCGTGTTTAGTCCTGACTCTGGGAACCACCAGGAGACCCCTCCCTGAAGTTCTCAGGGCCTGAGATGGTTCATACGGCTCTAACATGTCAGAGATGTACTTTGGTGCTAAACCATGAAAAGACTTGTAGACAAGCAGAGCTGTTTTAAATTCTATTCTCTGAGTGACAGGAAGCCAGTGCAGAGACCGGAGCACTGGACTAATATGGTCGTATTTCCTGGTTCTTGTCAGGACTCGAGCAGCAGCGTTCTGGATGTTCTGCAGCTCTGACAGGGAGCAGCTGGAGACAAACACATGGATAAGTCTCTCTAAGTCTGGTTTTGACACTATTCCTCTGATCTGAGCCATGTTTTTCAGATGGTAAAAAGCTGCTGATGTTATGGCTTTGATGTGGCTGTTTAAGTTCAGGTCTGAGTCCATGATCACTCCTAGATTTCAAACCAGATTTTTTGGTTTGTGAGAGAGAGACTCAAGGTGACTGATAACACTTTGTCTTTGTGGGGTTGATGTTAGAGAAATAACAATGGCGTCCGAGAGGATGGAGGAAAAGTAGGCAGGAGTCTGGTTGTCTTATGCAGGAGAAGTTTATCTACCATCAGTGCGGGACCCGGAGACATGAACTCGAGACATTGCGCTAGTCCTACCATTCAAGTCTGTCTATGCTGCCACAGAAGGATAAATACCGGGTCAATCGTCATACTGATTTGCAAGCAAAACATTCAGTGGCTGAGGGAAGGCGCCTGAGCACCACAGCCAAAGAGAGCATGACCCAGTATGCTATATAGTGGTTTAAGGTCAGCACACACTACACGACTTTTATGCCCGATTTCGCTCTAATTCTCAGTCGTGCCGAGTCTAATCGAGTCGCGTCTAGTCGAAGGCAGTCACACAGAGTCGGGTCGTGTAGTGTGGGGGGGTCGTGTAGTGTGGGGGGTGTCACGACTGGACTGATGTTCGAATCGTGTAGTGTGGGCGGTAGAAAGACGCGACTAGACTCCAGTCGTAGGAAATCAAACGTTTGATTTTTAAGCCCGATTTTGGACGCACGGGAGAAACGTGGGTGATTTTACCGTCCCAAATGTGAATGACAGAGTGATATAAAGACAGAAAAACACCGCCGCGCCTCCTTTTTTCACTTCTCTGTTTAACCAGCGGCACAAACAACTCATTTCATGGCCACAGCCCCACACACGAAACAGCACAACTTTATATCACCAAAAGTTCACGACAAACACCTTTTCCAGCTACATTTCAACCACGAACAGAGTTTAGCGGCTCTTACTGTGTTTGGAGACGAACTGTTTAGCTTCACCTCGCTGCTAACGGCGGCTAGCCTCCCCGCTTTCTCCTCCGTCCCCTCCGCTGTCTCCTCCATCCTGAGGTTGACGCCCGTCTCCTTTTCTTATTAAATCCACTGAAATACGTCCCGCTTCTTCCTGTCGCCAACTTTTATCTCCCTTTGACAGAACTATAGCCAAGTTGAAGCTTTGTAGTAGCAGTAAGCTAGCGCTGCGGTGTTGTGACATTGTTGACACCGTTGACCAATCAGGACCCGCACACGTTATCCCGCTCACAAACACAGGCCTGTCTTTGTGGATTTGGGGTCAGTTTTCGAAGCCGTAGAGAGGACAGACGCGCTGTGTTATAAAACATCAGCTGTTTGTCAGAATCGTGTAGTGTGTCGCTCTTACGATTCTCAGTCGTTAAAGCAGTACTAAGTAACGTGTTTACCTTAATAAATCCTCTCCGTAGTCCCTGTGGGGGTAATACAAGTGTTTATGGGATGATTGGAGGGTCTTTCATCTCCCCCTGGTGTCTCTGACCAGAAAACCATGTTTGCAACTTGACTGCCACCGGTCCGGAGAAAGCAATACACACTAATGGAATCACGAAGAAGGAGCTAACATGCTAACGGGCAAAGCTAACTTGCGGGCTAACGTCACTTTAAACAGTATTTACAGCAAAGTTTGAGTGAAAAAAAATATTTCCATAGTATAATTGGATGCACAGTAACCCTCTCTCCCTTCGCCTTTCCTGTTGGCGTAGTATTTACTCTCCAAGACAATTAATAAGTTAAAAAATCGTAACTTGCTACGACACCTGCAGTTGCGCTTATGGCCTCTAGGGGGAAGAGTTACTTAGTACTGCTTTAAGTGTGAACCCCAGACGTTCAAAAATCGCACTGAATCCAGTCGTGTAGTGTGGACCCCCCTTTCTATATAAAATTGTTTACGACTAGAAAAGTCGTGTAGTGTGTGCTGACCTTTAATTTTGTACTCTAAAGTGTGAGTGTGCAGTGTTGAAGAGATTACTTTTAAGTAATTAGTTATAGTTATTCGTTACCTATCTGCAAAAGTAAATGCGTCGGCAACTGAGTTTCAGTATTACTGAACGAACTACTACAGCAAAGCGCTCATTTCGGCATATTGGAGTAAATCTGCTTTTAGTCACAGAACTCAGCAAACTCAGAGGCAACAGCTAAAAGAACGCACTGCAGTAGAACCAGTGGCGCAAATAAGTTCTTTTATTACATTCATTATGTCTTCTTGAGTAACACATTTTAGTTTTTTGGTTTCTTTTCGAAAGAGAAGTGGAGAAGCGCCTTCACCCTGGCGCACACATGGGACGCACTTCTCCAATAACCAGCACTCGGCGGAAGGCGTGGCCACACTGACAGGTTTATTGCTTATGTCAGTGTGGCCACGCCTGGGAAGAACAACGTCCCAATAAGAGACGCATCATGCACGTCGGGAGAAGTAGTTCCTTGTCCGTCGAAACACGTAAGGTATTTGAACAGCTTTGTTTGTTTTTGCCTAGTGAAAAACTAAAATTTGGCGCAAATAAGGCATACGCAATATATGCCTTGCATAGGGGCGCCGAAAGGACGGGGCGCCAATACAATAGAGAGAAAAAGATATTTAAATATAGTCGATGCGCAAGGGATAGTGCCCCATACCATCTAGGCCATTTCCTCATAGCAGCGCCCCAATGCTTTGACAGCGCGCCATCGCACAAACAACAGCAACATCGTTTTTCACTCATGGTGCCATCTGCTGACGAGGACCTAGAGATGTGGAGGCAGAAAAAAAAGCCCTTGAGGTTGCAAAACAGAAGGTTGAGAAGGAGAAAGATTGCGTAGGGATGAAAAAAAGCTTTAGAAGTGGCGGAAAAACAATGAGTCTGTGTCTATGTTTAGTGTTAAGTGTTGAAAAGTCACAAGGCTGTTTAGAAGTTAACATTTCTAATGAAGGAGAACGTTGATTTGGTGTTCCCAAATGTAACTGTGGCACTTAGAGTGTTCCTTGACCATGCCGGCTCTGTGTCTGCATACCCCCCAGAAAGTGGACCGTTGCGCCCCTGAGTAGAACAACTGATCTGACATCTTTACGCAGAGTAGACGACGGCCAAACAATGCATTCACTAAACGTACAATGATATCAGGTCATATCCAGGCTAAAGTCAGCACCTAAACAATAGATTTACTCACATCGCCGCAGACTTCAAATAACATTAAAACATTTTATCTGTCAAGCCATGTGAATGATTTGTTCAGCTTCCCGATGGCCTTGTGCATGAAACTGTTCTTCAATCGACTGGAACTGACCCGTAGATTCCGCAGTCTCCTCCCTGAAGGCAAAACCTTGAAGAGACTGTGTGATGGGTGTGAAGGGTCTAGTGGTGATTCTGACGGCTTTGCGGGTGAGACGGGTGGAGTACATGTCCTTAAAGGAATAGGCCACCATTTTTACATACTGAGATATGTTCTTACCTTAGCTTTGACGAGTTCTATAGGACCTGTCTGGTCTTCCCCCGTGCCTTCAGTCACGTAAACACAGCGCAGACGGCGTTAGCATTTAGCCTCTCCCTCTCTCCACTATAGCTCCAAAACAGGTCAAGATAGAAGCTACCAAGCTCTTCCACGTTTTCCCTATTTAAATATGGTTACGTGAAGTGTTCCACTACAAAGTGTAATTACACAAAATTAAACAATGTGGATTTTCTAAGCGGATAAAAGGGGGAACTATATTGTAAGGCGTAATAATACCAGGAGTAGTTCGAAATCCGTGCAGTAATCTTCACTTTACTGTGCGGATGCCAAACTACATTTTGCTGTATCTCCTTTATTTGGATTTTCTGAGGACTTTTTAGTCGCTGGGTTAGTTTTTCAGATGAATAAACCCCTGGGCTTAAAACGGCGTCAGAATGGCCAAAACTGTTAGCCGCGAGTTAGCAACGTTAGCCTGTATGTTGTAAACACTGCAGACGCTGCAGCACTAACAACATTTAGCTCTGGTTAAATCCAGCACAGACTCTGGTTTAGAGAGCGCAGTCTGTAATAAAGTCAGCTCTATGTGGAATATTGTATTTACACTAAACAATTCTCCAGTTTGTTGCTTCTTCTCTCCTCAGCTGAGAGGTGCGCCTCGTAGCTGCGCCTCGTAGGTGCACCTCGTAGCTGCGCTGGCCGCACGTCAAATGGTATCGGTTTCTGGTATAGGGACCTCATGAATGAGTACGAGTATGAGTACAAGCCTGTGGTATCGGCCCGATACTGGCATCGGTATCGGTGCATCCCTAACGAAAAAGCAACTGCAACAAAAAAGCAGCAAAAATGTGACAAAATCCCAACAAAAAAGTGTCATAAAAGCCACAAAAGAGCAGCTAAAAAAAAAACAATGAAAGTGCAGCAAAAAACTCAAAAATGACGAAAACGCAATAACAAAAAGCCTAAGAACAAACAAAAGATTGACACAAAGATGAAAAAGAATGTCAAAAAAGTGACAACGCGGCAACAAGATCAGTTTTGTGGGCTTTCAAATGTGGCTTTTAGATTTGGGTAAAGCCAAACTGGAGAAAATGCAATTGGTCAAGGCGGGTGGTAAGAGGTTAAAGGGACTAGATGCAAGTTTGCCATTGTATACTCACTACTGCCACCTCAGGTCGTACGCGTAACTGCAGTATCTATATTAAGATCGTGAATGACGGCAATTCGGACCCGAAGTAACAACTTTTTGAGCGACAGTGCAGGATTTTAGGGGCAGTTGTGGTGAACAGGTCTGAGCTCAGGACATTGGACATGGCTGGAACATGTAGGGGGAGGAAAACACATTATACAGGCACAATTATGGAGCCGCTCAGGCCGATAACAAATACTTAATTCTATTACAAAATATTCTGCGACGTCCACAGACAATGAAGCGACAGCCTTTGGTTACGATATCGTGCATACGCAGCCGAGCCGAGACGTCTTTATTACAAAACAATGACACGGAGGCGACATCGCTGACACCGGTCCAGCCCGCGAGGACCACTTTCATTGCGTTTCCCGCTACACTCACAAATAGACATCCTCGGCAGATACAGCGGGCATTACAGAAATGACAAAGGGCAATAAAGTGAGCGGCTGAACACGAGACGCCTCAAAGGAATCAGATATGCTCACATGCAAGCGTTCAATAAAGCCGCATTGATTTCAAGATACATGTGATTGTAGCCGACGTCAATGAAATGGGAAGAGGGAAAGAAGGGTTTGAAGTCTGCAGTCATTGTAGTATTGCTTTTGTCTGACCACAAATACAGTTTTTAGCATTCTATTTCATTATTTTGCACATTTTAATTGTTGAGCGTTGAGCTAAAAGACACATTTGTGAGAATCTTTGGAAATGTCATTTGCATATTAAACCCTAGAACCGGGTGATTTTTACACAAGACATGCAGTACTTGTCATCAAAATCAAAACATGACAATATTTGAGTCGTGTTCTTTTATATTAAACTGTGTCATGTCTAATGAAATGAAAGAAAAGCATCATGAGGGGACCAGATAAAAATGCTCCAAAATTAGGAATTTGGGAACAAAAACTTCCTAAAAAATAAAATAATGAAGATGGAAACTTGGTTTTTGGTCCAGCCATTCCTGGTGAAGGCTCAGTGTCTCTGTCACACAAGCAGCCACAGGAGAGACTAAATATGTCATGTTTTGTGTTGTTCAAGTGAGTGTAAAAACAGAATACCCATCTTTAAAGAACATTGACGACAGATTAGCTCTTGACCAGGCAAGGAAAATGATCACAAACCCAGGCCACCAACTGAGCGGGGAACATGAGGTTCTCCCTCTGGCAGGCGGTTCAAGACGTTTATATATAAGAGCAACCGCTTTAAGCTTTCTTTTGTCTTTAGTCTTTTGAACAAGTCGGGCATCACTGACTGCCATTGATGTCTTTTATTCTAAATTGTTTTTAAGATGTCTCCATATGTGTGTTGTGCTTTTGGCTGTACTTTCTTCAGTGTAAAGCCAGCCACACTTTGAGGTCTGTTAGATGGACTGTACGTATCCATGTTTTGTATGTAATGTTGTCTAATTCAGCAAGCAGCTGTGAGCCCAAGACAAATTTCTTGCAAGTTTATCCATCCATCCATTTTCTTCCACTTTTCCTTTTCCGGGTCGTGGGGGCAGCTGTTGGAGTTGCCCGAATCACATTGCACCAGCCCCTCATGGCTCCTCCTGCAGGTGGTGGGTCTACAGAAGGACGGCCTCATGGTTCTAACCGGGCCTGTTGGTCTCTCATAAGGGGCTTCTGAACCGCTCCCTGTCTGACCCGTCACCTGGGACCAGTTTGCCATGGGAGACCCTACCAGGGGCTCGAAGCCCCCAGGATCATTCGGGTGCTCAAACCCCTCCACCACGTTAAGGTGGCGGTTCCAGGAGGGGACATTTAAGTTTAATCTAATCTAATCTAATATTTTGAATGGGTATAAATGACCAGCTGACTAAAATAACTATGTGTTACTTACTTGCTGTGAGGCCAGCGACACCAACTCTGTGACAGGAGCAAAGCTGTCGTTGAAGTCGCAAAATAAATGTGGCAGCCCTGAATGTCAATCTTGAAACTGGGCAAGATTTCCTGATTAAATACACTAACCCTGGCCGACCTTCTATCACTATCGCTGGGTGAAAATCACCCAAACATGTGCCTGTAGGAAAAAGTGTGTTTTCATTCATTTCATTTTCATTCATTCATTTATTTCAGGCAATGGCACAGAAAGTACAATATACAGATGTAAACAAGATGATCCATTTCTACCTGAAAGGGAGTGGGAAGAAGATAACTTATTTAATCCCACCCCCAGCTCCCCATTCAGAGATTAATACATTCAACTTCACTGTTACTTTGTTCAAGGATTATTATACAAATGCTATATCATGGTGGCGCTACCACAGGTAACAATAATTATTACATTGTAACACATTTTTATGCTAACAATGTAAGGAGAATGAACAATACCAACAATGGTAAGGAAACATTGAGCATGTGTTAACACTATGAGACAGAGAACAACATAAATGTATATTAAAGACCCTCATCTCTATATTTTGACCAGACCTGATGTTTATATAACCGTTTAAATCGATGGATGTTTTTTTCTGTAAGTCCAGTTTGTTCCAGAGTTTCACTCCACATACAGACACAGAAAAACATTTACGTGAGTTTTTAGCTTTCGGCAATGTAAAATATACTGTATATTATATATATATATATTATGAAAATATCCAAAACCTCTCAAGTTATGAGCTCGCACTGGAGTTATAAAAAAACGTTGTACGTTAGGCGGTAATAATTTGTTGAATGCTTTGTATAAGACTATTAATGTATTATATTTTACAAGATCATCCAATTTTAGCAACTTTGACGTTTTGCGTAAACAGATTATGAGGATGTTCTAGAATAGTGGTTCTCAACCCTTTGGAGCCACGACCCCATTATAACAGTTAAAGGGGTTCGTGACCCCCCGCCCTGGTCACACCATGAGAAATAGGCACATTAGTCTACATAATTATTAAAAAACAAAGAAAAAAAACAAATGGCTGAAGTAAAATTCATCAAATTACGTACAAATAATGGCACTCTGGTAAAATAGCACACACATGCTACAATAAAATGTTACATTATATGCTAATAAAACTATGTATATTTTATCTACATGATCTGATGATGGTCCCGACCCCCAGGTTGAGAACCACTGTTCTAGAAAACCAGCCTTGTGAATGATCCGCACTGCTCTTTTCTGTAATATGATCAGAGGATTAATTGTGTTCTGGTAAGTATTCCCCCACACAGGGGCGTCGGACTGGGGGGGTAAAGGGTACTGAGAACCCAGGGCCCAGAGCAGGGTAGGGGCCCTCAAAAATGCTGCAAAAAGCGTTCTGTGTTGTACTTTCTAAGTTTCCTCATAATTGATCCTATAAGAACTGAACACAACCGGGCTAAAATACAATGGTTGCTACACAGAATTTTACACAAACAATAATGATGGATAATATCTCAGGGCCCTGACACCCCTTTAAAAATGTGCCAAATGGTTCAGCCCACACACCGGTGTTCAGCACCGTGCGCTTCAACTCAGCAGTGACTTTGATGAGGTGGACTATGTAATCTAATGACACAGAGCTCTTGCCTCGCTCTAATGTGCTTTTATTTAACACTAGCCTGTTCTAGCGGACCTTAGAGGCAACTTTCTTTTCATAAATGACACTTTAACGTGAGGTGAGGCGAGTCCTGCCTCTGCCTGCGCTAAGAAGTGGATGGTGCCGGTGCAGAGTCCGAGTCAGAGCTCCTTCTCTCCTCGTTTTACCACCAAGATAGTTTGTACCCAGGGCCCAGAATTTGGTGCTACGCCCCTGCCCCCACATAACACTTCAATTTCAATTGAATTTCAAGTTTTGGATTAAGAAAACACCCAGGCCATTAAAGATGTCAAAGACAAAGCTGAAGCCCAGAGACCCAGGACACTCAGATAAACCATCATAATGAAAATCACATCCATGTATTTGCAATAGTGTTCTAGGGTTAAAAACACCTTAACGTTCTGCATTTTGCCACTTTTATGCTTTAGCTCTGTATTCCAACACACAC